>NC_064409.1:54524957-55770957 GCF_023375975.1 Astyanax mexicanus
GTGTAAAAGTCTTGTATTGTTCTAGCCTTTGGTACTTAAAGAATAATAATTGGTTGCTCAATATAATAATAGAAAATATATATGTTGGATTTTTTTTTATATATATATTTTGGATTTTTTTAAACAAACAAAACTTAGAATTAAAAGCACCTGTGCAAATATCAAACAGTGCACATATTTCGTAAGTGTTTATTAATGGGACTTACTGGCTAAATTAAATTAGTTATATGTTATATGTTTTGCAAATATTATCACAAAATTACCCTGAAATCTTAGTATTAACTTAAAGCCATATTTCCCATCTCTAGTAGAGGGAATAATTATAATTATAATAATTATTATTATTATGAAGAGAGACAGCACAAGTAAGAGAGAGTGAGAGAGTGACCACCTGAGAGACTGCAGCACAGTGACGGTAGTCAAGTAGAGCCAGACTTTAGACCACTTCGACATGTTTCTCTCTGCTTTTGTGTGCACTGTCACATTTATTTTTTTTACCTCTGTGTATGCGCTCTCTGGGTTTAACACGTTTATGTTTGTTTCATTCAAAGTATCGACAATAAGCACAGATTCCTTTTAGAAATTCTAAATTTGGTCGGTGCCTTACTGGTATTGTATTTCAATACCCATCTCTAAACATGACCGTATGTTTGTATGAGAAAAGTGGGTAAGAGGCACACTTACAGTAAACTTACACTAAAAATGAACATCATGTTTTTTACTTTATACATCATTTAAGTTAATGTGGTTTACTCACCATTAAGCAGCATGCGAGCTACAATAGCTGCAGGGTAACCCACGGTTTTAGCCATGGCTGAGAAGCCTTTGGGGTCCCCATAGACCACCAGGCTGATGTGCTTTGTCTCCAGCTCGCCCGTTGGGTGCCTGATGCCGACATCATTCCTCATGATGATCATGTCTCGCTCATTTTTTTCTGTTGGAACAGGAAGCAGCACAGAATCCAACCAGCTTAGTCAGTGTTGTGAGAGACGGGGCTTAAGAGTGAGACTGACTGCAGTTCAGTCTTTACCGTAAGCGAGCTTGGTCTCCAGGTGTTTAGCCAGCGATGCCAGGATGGTGCCACACTGGGGAACAGCTTCATCACTCAGCATTCCCAGCCTGATATAATATAATAAACAATATAAAGACCAAACCTCTCAGCCTCAGATCTCAACACTCATACCCAATCCCAAAAACATCCCAGAGACCCCCCCTTCCAAGTAACAGCTTTATATACACACCATCTGAGTGTCTGCATCCTGGACTCATCTCTCCCAATGTGGTTAAACACCACTTCCTCAACTGAGTCACTGCTAACAGATGAGGGCAAGTCAAGCAGCCTACACAGCAGCTCTTTCTGTGTGTAAGAAGGAATATATTAATAAACAGTATAATAATGAAGTATTTTTGTGTGCAGTCCTGATAAGTGAAAACTCATTCTAGATTTTAATTAATTTTTTTTTTAAGTGTCAACAATACCAAAAAGAGTATTCTAAATAAAAGCATCCCTCTCTTTTCCTCTTTAGGTAATATTCACTTTTATCATAAAAGTAATCAACGTAGAAATAAAGCATATCAGTATTGTACAGTTCAAGTACAGACCAGGCCATCAGCATATTATAATATGTGACCTTCACATTACCATCAGTTACCAATCCCAATATATCCTCAGGTCAGATTTGGCAATCTAGGCTGTTTACATTATATCAAGTTGGACTAGGTAAAGATGAAACTTATAGGATGATAGTTAGGAGGGAGGAGGGGCTGTGGACATGTTCCTTCTCCCAAAATGTAGTTATTTCCTAACTAAGATAAGCAGCAAAAACGTAGACCCAAAGTTTTCGTACCAAAGAAAATATGTAACCAAATAAACATCAAACATGATATGATCATTATATCCCTACTACATTTTAAAGCCTTCAAAAGATTCAACAACTATTCTAATAACTCCTAGACACAGAGTGATAAAACAAATGTTTAGGTAAGTGTTTACCCAGGAGATGGGACTGGCTGCTGGATTGAGCAATGGTGAAGGGTCTGTGTTGATCATTCCGAGTTTTACAAATCCACTCATTGCATGGGAGAAGCCCTGCAAAAAAACACAAGACATGCAGAAATATAATGTAGGCTACAGGTCATCATATTATAAATCACACTTTCAGCATGTGTGTGTGTGTGTGTGTGTGTCAACCAGGAGCAACTTCATGTTTATACAATAACAAAAGAGAGATAACTCCTCTTGTTTCAGGCTTTGCTTAAGGTGCTTATCGTCTAATTTGCTCTAGATTGCTGGTTATTGCTGTATTACTGAATGAGTATTTCCTGTGGTCTACCTTAAAACGCAGGGTCCCTCTGACCAAGCTTTGTGCAGACTCTATGCCATAAGCTTCAGCGTACTTGGTGCTGTCACGATTGGGAAATCCCTCCAGATTAAAACCAGGCAGGAAGTCCATGCTCACTGTGCTTTCCAGCAGAGAACCACCAGCAGGAATACTGACCACCTGCCAAAAACAAAATAACAGACCTGTGTCAAAAAAACACTTTTCTGCTTCTACAGTAACACACAGATGAAATACTGCTAGTATAATTTTGTTTACAGTTTTTTTGCAATGGTTGTACAAAGGTACAATGGTAATATTTGCAAAACACTGAAATGATCAGAAAAATATTGTGTTCATTTCAAGAGTACACCCCTGCAACAAAATAAATGTTTATATTTTATGTAAGTATAACTTACGTAAGTTAAACTAAGGTTTAAACATTTAGCATAAACAAAAATCCCAAGCTATAAGAATATTTATTTGCATGCATATAAACTGCAAATATAAACAATAATACAAAACAACCTTAATGTTTAACTTATTAAAATCTGGAAATAACGGTCATGAAACAATGTGTATGACACAATATAGTCCCGCCTCTACACTGAGTATTTCATATGCTTTTTTGATTGTGGCAGGTTTGTTAGTGCATTTTGTCTTTTCAAACCTTGACAAACCTAAATACTGTGATACACTTTGTGATACAGTTTAAAAGTCTGGAATTACCTGCCATATTAATTTGTAGAAAAAAATTGATGTGAATATGATGATAACATAATACATTCTTGATGCTTTTTGCCATTCTTAGTTATAATGGTTAGTTTCATTAACACCAACTTTTAGTTTATAAATTCATCATCTATTTTACTCTGCTCCTATATTGTCAGTGTAGAAATGCAAATAGATTTCAACATTTTACACACAGGTGTGTGTAGAGTGGCATACTATAAAAATGGCTTGAAATATTGTAATGATGTTTTTGTGATTTTACCTTCTTTATCTTAAAAAATGGCTTAGAAATGAAGTGCTACTTTGTGTCCTTTCATTTCATGCATTTTTTTACCTGGTTATTTTTGAGATAGACGGCAGGACTGATGGTATTAAGCAGCACTCCATATGGACTCCAGCTGAATTTGTAGCGCAGTGGATTTTCAGAACACTCTGGTGCAGGAAGACCACCACAATAAGAGCTAAACGACTCCACCTGTGTGTGTTTTGGAGAAAGGAGGGGTAGAGGGGGAGGGGGGTGTTTAGAACACATCTGTGAATCAGTGACAGTACACAAAAAGACCCATCTTCCTCCAGGCTATCAAGAATGAGCAAAAAAGAACATGCAAGACTAAGTGTCAATATATTGAGCCAAGTCATATGTCTTCCACGCATGCTAATGACTCTACCAATGGTGATATCTCGCACCATCACACATATCCATACACACACATGATGAGTGAACACAAACACACAATACCTACAGTGCAACCGTCTGCCTTGGCCTGGTCGATGCACTCCATGGCCAACATGTGATCAATGCCAGGGTCCAGGCCCATCTCATTGACTATGGTGATGCCAGCCTCTTCCGCACTGGAAAAACGTCCAATCAAGATAAAGCAATGTCAGTCAATGTGAAAGCCAGCAAATAGGAACACACGCTGTGACCAAGTTATTCGCTTGAGAATCATAAAGAAAATATATACAAAATATATTTCTGAGCTGCTAACCTTCTTTGAAGCTCCTTCATCTCTGGACTCAGGTAGCTGGCTGTCACCAAGTTCACCTTCTTGTTGATGCAATGCTTAGCTACCAGAGGATGATAAGAATATGGCAGCATGCTAGATGTGGGAACAAAGTGGGTTGTTTAACCTCACAAATACAAATTATTAAATTTATAAAATTTTATTATGGGTTGTAAGCTTTCTGACAACCTTGGATAGTCCTGAGGTTTTAAAAACAGCATGTTTTTTTTCCTTAGTTTTTTGCATGTTTGTCACTCTTAAATGTTTCAGGTCATCAAACTAATTTAAATATTATTTAAGGACAACACAAGTAAACTCAAAATGCAATTTGTAAAAGAAGGTTTTTTATTAATACTATTAATACTAATACTAATAAAAATGGGCTTACCCTTTGACTGGTTTTGTCCCACTCTTCATTACAGAATTATTGTAATTCTGCCACATTGGAGGGATTCTTTACCTTTTTAAGGCCTTGCCACAGCATCTCAATATGATTCAGTTTTTGACTAGGCTACTCCAGAGTCTTCACTTTGTTTTTATTAAGCCATTCAGAGGTGCTGTGTTGTGGATCCTTGTCCTTTTGCAGAACTCAAATGTCAGATTGCCAGACATTTTCCTTCAGGACTTTTTGGTAGACAGCAGAATATATGGTTCCATTTATCAGAGCAAGTCTTTCAGGTTCTGAAGGAGTACAACAGCCCCAAGCCATCACACTACCACCCCATGTTTTACTGTTGGTATGGTGATCTTTTTCTGAAATGTGATGTTACTTTTACGCCAGATGTAACTGGACACTTTTTCCCAAAAGTCTTGGGGATTACCAAGATGTTTTTCTGATGTTAATTTTGTTCTGCAGTGGTTTGTTTTAACACTCTGCCATGTAAGCCACGGTTATCCAATTTCTAATAGTGGAGTCATGAGCTTAACTAAGGCAAGTGAGGCCAGCAGTTCTTTGGATGTTGTTGTTGGGTCTTTGGATGTGATTAATAGTCACTGCACTTCTGGGAAGGTTCACCCCTGTTCTGTTTTGTAATGGCTCTCACTTTGATTTGTTGGAGTTACGCAACTTTAGAAATGGCTTTATTACCTTTCCCAGATCTCAATAACTTTCTTTTTCAATGGTTCATGAATGTCTTTGGATATTGGCTTGATGTCTAGCTTTTAAGTATCTTTTGGTCTGCTTAGCTTTGACAGGCTGGTCCTACTTAAGTGGTTTGTTGATTGAGAACAGGTGTGGCAATAATTAGGCCTGGGTGTGGCTAGAGAAACTGAACTCAGGTGTGATAAACCACAGCTATGTAACACCTTTTTACATAGGGCCATGTAGGTCTGGATTTTTTTCATTAATGTAATAGTTTAAAATATTTAATAAGTTGTTTGATGATCTGAACCATTTAAGAGAAATATGCAAAGAAAATAGTACATCATGAAGAAGGCAAACACTGTTTCACACTGCTGAAATAGTAAAAGATTAATCAAAATGAAGAGATGAGAGCAACAGTCCATGCCTGATCACTAGGTCATGGTCTTTGACCAAAGACTCAAGATGGCCCTCTTGGCTAGACACATCGAGCATCACAGGTATGGTGTTGGGGTAAAGGGCAGCCAGTTCCTCTGCCTGGCTCAGTAACACTGAGGCTAAAAAAAAAAGGAGAATAAAAATCAGAAACAATTTTTTTCTGGTTTACACTGAAAGAGGAATAACTGGATTAGCAGGCCTGTAGCTTTAAGGGGTTAAACAAGCCTGTGGCTGAAAAGCACTTACCCACTGTGACCTGAGTGGCAACATCCCTGGTGAGATATTCAATGACTGGCCCGGACACATAGCCAGATCCTAACAGCAGCACACGCTTCATCCCGCCTTTCTTCAGGATCTGCTCAGACTCCCTGCGAGACAGATGGTACAACCATTACTAATGATATACAAACAGACAAACACACACAGAAAGACAAAGACACAGACGTACCAACTAAAATGTGAAACTACTGATTTAAAGTAAATCACAACACACCACAGACAGCAAGGGAGAAGACACTCTTTTTTTCTGTCATATCAGCCTAATGAGGCATACCTATACTCGTACCTAAATTATTAAAAAAAATTAATAATAATTGATTTGGAATAATAAGGACTAAACTCTAGCATAATCTTAGTTTTTTAATACTAACACTTTCGATTGAGGACCGACATAAAAATACCCTTTTATGCCACTGATATAATGACAATACAGTAGCATAATAATGCTTTTACGCTTTACTTTCAAAGACCAAATAATTTTGATAATTAAGAATATTCTGAGACTGAGACTGGAATATACAAATTTGATTAAAAAAAAGAATATCAAATAAGAAAAAATGATTGAGGTTAAGTCAATATACTGGATTAGAAGTCAACAACATAATTATACACCTATCTTTTTCGAATTAGTGATACTCTATGTTTGGTGTATTTTTATTAAATGTCCAACATCAGTATTAAGCATTTGTACATGCTAAAACAACCATGAATTTATATCACAGTTTACTGTTGCAGTGGTATATTACTGAAGCCCTATGTGAACATACATATATAGGTTGGAAACTCTTAAAGTCAGACCTCCCTTTCCCCAATCACTTAACAAAAACGTGATAATCACAGTATTTTATACAACATTTGGATTTACAGTGAAGCTTTTAATTATAGTAGCCACCAGTACTTTATCAACAGCAATGCTTTAATCCCACAGTGTGATTACAGGCTGCTAAATCAGCTCTTTACTCCATCAAACCCTCGAGAGTCTCCGTCAGCCAGCCAGTCGTGTTTAGCCTAATTGGATCTGACACTGCACATGTGCTTGAGTACGACTCGTAATCACTTCCTCCAGGTTTGAGCGTCTCTCGATTTTGTCGTTTTTAATTTGTTGTTTGAACAGACATATTTAAACAACTGCTGTTTACAAAACCTAATAACATTAACTTTGAGAGTCTTTCTTTAACTAAATCAGTGTTTTTCAACCCTGGTCCCGCACTGCACCATGCACCGCACATTCAGTTCTTTCTTTTCTTTCAACACACCTAATTCAACTAATCTCCTCTTTATAGAGTACATTCAGAGATGCAAATGTTGTGTTAAAGCAGGGAAACCATTAAAATGTGCAGTACAGGGTGCCTTCAGGACCATGGTTGAGAAGCATTGTATTACATAGCTATGTGTATGTCATTACTGAACTACAATAAGATATGAACACAATAAACACAATAAACATATCCCCAAACCAAGAAATTCAGTCAACAATCACACAGTTCTACTAATTGATTCTACACATCTAGTACAATACGACACAGCTACTGTATACAAACTACACGGACACAGGGACTATGCCAACTAGCAAAAACAATTTTAGGGGAAGTTAGACAAAAGCATTTTTTTTGCATGCAAGTTGTTGTAGGATGGAATAGGCATCTAAAAAGAGAAGATGAAAAGATGGCCTTGCAGAGAGGAGCTTCACAAAAACGAAAGAGCCTTTTTACATGGAAGAAAGACATCTTTTGTTAATTTGTGAAAGAAATCTTAATGAACTGACAATTCGAATGTGAGAATTCTGTTTGCTGATCCTTGATCCAGCACAGTAATATTAATAATGGATTCAGGTTGCATGCCAAAATTCAGACTAGGACAATGACTGGATAAAAACATTGAAACTGAGATTCCAATTCCTTCCAATCTGCAGAAATGAAGCCAAATTTTATGTTGTTGCCATGTTGTCAAATTTGCAATCAGAGTCTGTGCAGTAAGGAGCAAAGGTGGAGTGAGCCAGACTCTTTACCTGAATACCAAGGTTTCATAGAAGAAGTGCTGTTAATGTGATTTTTATTGTAAGACTATTTATATTTTCATCAAATAACAGAACCAGAGCTCAGCTATGTTTGCTTTGTTTACTGCTGTTTAGACTTGGTCCAGACTAGAAAATAAGTCTGATGAAAGCATTGACCGAGATTATCGATCACTACTACAGAGCTCAGCATAGAGCTTAGATTCTCTGCCCAAACCCGACCCGATTTTATGTAAAGCTATGGTGTGATAATCACAATGTAATAATCAAAGTAGCAAAATAAACGTTGTTGCACAAGTTAGAATGATATAATTAGTGGCTCTGGAACTGCAGTGAGCACTGTGCACAAGTGCGCTCCTCAGAAAGTGTTTTATATTCTTAAACATTGTTAACTATATGTAGACGGGCAGATCGGCTCTTGATAAATATTTTTTTCTTTAAATATCAGGTCTATGCTTCTTTAGTGTTGCAATGTTAATTAACATAATTCTGAATGGATTTTGCTCATTTAAACACCTCGAAAATGTTTTAAAAAATTTGAGTTTTAACGCTCTACCTAATAAAAAAAATGTCTAGATTAAATTAAATCACAAAAACTGTTTATAGGGCAGAGCAGGGCAGGATGGGCTTGGTAAGAACATGCATGGGCTCAGGCTGGGTCGGGCTGGATTTTTAGGACCCGATCTAAGATCTAATCCAGAATGTCTAACTACAATAATATTAGCTGGCTGGCTAACAGATAGTTACATCACATTGGCTATTTTATGCTAACAAATCAATCAAACTTTATGCATGAGCTATCTGCCTGACATCAGTCATGCAGACGATCTGCAACATATCTTGTGCCAATATTAGCACAGAAACAAAAACAGAATTAAACAATGGCGGTGGAAAAAACTGTTTAGAGGAGATAAATGATAATGAGCTCTTTTGTCGCAAAAAAAAACATGGGAATGTGGTGGCTTCACGTTTGACAGACTTTGCACTATCCATGTTTTGATACAGTCATTAAACTAGGAGATAAGAAGAGATGAGGAGAGAGACATGGCGGCTTTGATAAGAGAGAGAACGAGATGGTCTACCCACGAAGGAATGCTCCATGCAGGAGCACTCTAGTCATGCAAGGTTTTAAGGCAGTGAGGAATGCACAGAATGATGATGACCACAGTGTGCCTGAATAGAACAGACATGGCTGGACGTTAGTGTGGACAGCGTCAAAACTGGCTTATATTGACAGATAAGGCAAAAATACCTAAATAAAATAACCTACTTCATACAAATTGAGAAAGCATTAAATACATTAATCTAGCTCAATCATATATTATACATACAGCATAAAGTAATTACTCAGTAACTCCTGTCTTGTCCAGGGAACAGACTCAATACTAGACACACAAAGCTAGAATCTAATTACATAACTACAGTTTTCAGTCCTATTCAGCTTTTATTAGAAATAAGGGACATGTAATCAAACACAAAGCATTATACTGGGACACACAAAAAGGGCAAAGCAACAGGAATGGAGATGAGTCTGGGTATCTGTGCTACAAATGCAATTCCTTATAAGTAAGTTTTACCTGTCCTCCAGACTTTCAAAATATCTTCATGTATCCAACATCCATGAAGTGTATTGTATTGTTTTTAAAACAATTTCACAAGCAATTTTATGACTTAATACTACACAACATGCCTTAATTGAATAAAAATTTAGGCTACTTAGGTGCCTATAAATCTGTTTCCACACACAATTACAGGACTTTGCTATATATACACACACAGTATGTCAAAATAATGAACATGATTCTTACCTCCTCTCTCTTAGCTTCTCAATGTACTCAAACTTGGGAGCCAACTTGCCATTGGATGTTATTACAGCCTTGAGTGAGAGGGAATGCATCAAACATTAAATTATATATATATTATATATAAATTATATATATGTTAAAGTTACATTTAGACGGTTCTACTCTCGCCAGCTGAAAAAGTGTCTTACGTTTTGAACTGGGAACAATATTTATCAAGCAATCTAATCTAACCACATCTGATCACATTCACAACACTCACATCTTTAACTTGTGGAGTGAAGCCCTCATCATCCAGTGGTCTTGTAGCATCTGAAGGAAGCTTTTAACAAAAACAACAACAGCAAAATTCTGAATAACAAAAACACTGAACATTAACTGTCACCTGTGATGGTGTTAAAAAAGCTGTTGCTTAAGTTCAGTACTGTTAATTACCCACAGTAAGTATCAACAGATAGCTCTGAACCTGCCTGTAACCAGTGCAGCCTTCTCCAACCAAACCGAACTGAAACAGAAGATGGTGTTGCTACTTACCCTCTAATAACAAAACTTACCATTTCCCAAACATAAGGTAACAAGCGGTCACCAAAATACTCGGTAGCCTCAATAGGCAGCTGGGCAGGAAGGTTATCAATTGAGCACATGAGAATGCCATTTCCTTCCACACTAAAATAAATTCACAAATAAAGAAGATGTAAAAGAAAAAAAAGATATATATATATATATTAGTTGAACTGTTTTTTTTTACTGTTTTCCTTTGTAAAACATCAACTACAATTACTTAAGTAATAATTAAATTGCATTTTGACTACAAAAATGCTACTGAAAATTATCAGCAAGTACATTTTCACTGCAGCTCTGCATCAAGACTAAGGAAACAAAAGGGAACAGTCGCAATAAAACTGTATTTAACCCTGCTATGGTTAAACCTTTGTGAATATTTCACAGATCACATGTCTTCTGAATGGATTATGGATTATCTGTCATCCTTTACACTCATAAATGTAATGTATGTTCAAAGAGAAATAAGCATGTCCAAAACGTGGGTCTATGCATTCTTACTTTTCTCCTTATGCATTTCTTTCTTTATATTTGAAATTAGTTTTTATTCCTCAATTCTGCGATTTCATATGTATAATCAACATTTGGCAAATCATAGGTACTACAATTGTATGGAAAAGCATATGATAAGCATAAAATCTTCACATTATGTGGAAATTATATATTTTATAAGATCAGAGTTATATACACACTGATGTCTCTCGCATAGCAGCAGAAAAAACAACAACAGCCTGTGCCTTACCTGTCGTGATCGATGTGCTTTTTGGGATCATACATACAGAAGGGCTTCTCAATAGTGGTGCACTCAGTCATGAACTCTATGGAGCCTCCTGTGTCTGCAGAAATGTCACAAATAGCCAAGAACCTAGAGAAGAAAAATCAAGAAGAAGGAGAAGAAAAAGAAGAAGAAGATAAATCAGATAAATCCATTTTATATGGAGTGAGCTGTCATTGGCAAAAGTGCACATTTTAGGGCACTAGGGTAATATGTGGCAAGAACTCAATAAGTACACAACTCGAACAAACATAGTAGAAGATAAGATTATGGCCATCCAAGGACTTTTCAACAAGTGAACAACCCAGTGCTAAAAGAATGATACTGATACACTGTATGTCCAAAAGTTTAAAGACAGCTCCTCACTGAAAGCTGCTTCTGATATCAAGGGTGCTTTTCGTTATAGGGTATTATTTTTACCTTTGTTGTCACTTTGATGGCATTTGGCCATATGAGGATTAGTGAGGTCAGCTACTGATAAACAATGATTACACTAAACTTATCCTAGAGGAATTGGCTGAACGTCCAGCACTCCAAAGAAGTCAGTTCCACTAAAACACGACCCAGTGCTGCAGGGGCTTTATACCCCTCTGTCTATGGGATGACATTGGGCATGGTGACTTTAGACTCGTGTGGCTTGTCCAGAGTGTCCTGTTATTTTCCACTGCTTTTCTATGGTAATTAAACAAGCTGTGCTTGCACAAGTAAATGTCTGTGTCAGCAACAGGTGAACTGTAAAGTAAAGTAAAGTAACTCACACTTTTGTACTGAAGGTCATCGCTGCCTTTAAAAGTACTATTTAATCATAAAGCATATTATAATGACATCTACAGGTTATGTAGATATGTTAAAGCAGGAGATAGTTCTTAATAATTAAAGTAATTCATAATAGATCAAGTTTAAAAAAAATCAAACTGACTTGTGTGGCAGCTCTGGACAGCCTTCTATTGAATAGGATGGAAGCTTTGAAGGTTTCATGAGCTTCTGTGCATCCAGTCGTCGTAGCAGCCTTGGAGTGTGAGGGTCCCAGTAGATACCGTTAATCAGGCATGTTGTGTAAGGTGCTATCTGTAAACATAAGAGCAACAGCTGTTTTTTTTAACTCATTTTTTTTTACCAACTATGAAATGGCCTTACACAAAATTACTTTTTTTTGCCATTTTCAAGCTCTCTCTAGCATCAAACATGAAGCAGCTGTCCATGTTCATTTAACCAAAGTTGCGACAACTTTTTTTTATGTTTCTTTTTATGGGGGATTCCAAACAAACTGTTGCAGCCAAAAGTTGCTTTTGTTTGTGCCCCAGTGTTTCACAGTTTCTTTGTAAATTAAATAAACTATGATGAAAATATTTTCAAAAGGATTGAGTTGGTAGGGCGCCGAGTGGTCCAGCGGTCTAAAGCCACTATGAGCAGGAGGTCACAGGTTTGAACCCCCGCTCATGCAGCTTAGCCATCAAGCTTCCGGCTCTCAAAGGCAGCACAATTGGCCCTGCTCCCTCCGGGTGGGTCTAAAGGGTGATGTCCACAGCACAGGGTGTCAGTGAGCTGATGTATCGTAACAATGCTGCATCAGCAGCAGCTCGAAAAGAAGAGGTGGCTGGCTTCACATGTATCAGAGGAAACATGTGTTAGTCTTCACCCTCCTGGTGTGTTGGGGCATTACTAGTGATAGGGGGAGTCCTAGTGAGCGGGTTGGGTAATTGGCCGTTTAAATTGGGGAGAAAATGGGATTGGAGTTGCAGTAAGCAAACTGGGGTGTGAATGAGAGTGTCAGACCTTAGTATGGTTGGTATAAAAGGAGGTCAGTCATGCCTTGATCAAAATCAGGATCATCAGAAGAGTTTATTTATCTTAATTTTGATCTGTTCTTGATGTGTTCTGCATGTCAGTAGGCAGCACACTGAAGTCATCAATTTCCTCATAATTAAAAGTATGTCATGTTTGTATGTTACTTAGGTTAATACGGTAATTTCACATGTGAAAATGACACCTGGAAACCTTAAACTGTAACCCAAAGGATTGGCATGGTATTGTGGGAACTGCATGGCTGTTGGAGTATTGAGATAATAATTGAATTCTTCTTTGTCCACATATGACATTTAAAACTGAGTGAGCATATTTTTAACCCTTTTATCTATATTACAGATTATATACTTAATAATCTGGAAGCCCCCCAGTTAGTGTAGATTTATCCTTTGACTGTTTGTACTCACGGTGGATCTGAAGTGTGAGGTGTAGCGTTCGGGATGATGCTCATACTCAAAAGGGTCATACAGGCCATCACTCTTTCGAATTAGATGGTGACGTCTGCTGATGACCGTGCCATACACTTTAGTTCGGTCTGCAGATACATGCACAATTTAGTCATTTATCTGAGAAGCAAATCTTCAAAAAAAACATTACCACAGAAGTTAAAAAATTAAAAACTAATTGCATGGAGGAGGGGATGGACTGCAGTACCTCCTGATTCGCAGACGTCTTTCAGTTCATGTGGCTCCACAAACTCACATGGAAGTTCATTAAAAATCTCTTGTGCACCCTAAAGAAATACACAGTTATTAAACTGAAAATTAAGTGTTTTGTTTGCAACATGTATATGTTAACAGTACATACACTATATGTACAAAAGTATTGTAACATTAGTTCATTCATTACGTCCCTTAAAATCAAGGGTACTAATCCTTAAAAAGGGTTCACGCTGCTTTACATGAAGCGACTGCTGTTAGTGTAGAGAAACAGCTTCCTACTAGATTTTGCCGCATTGCTGTAAGGATTATAATACTCAGTGACAAAAGCAATAGTGAGTTAAGAAAGTTAAAAGATTTTTCCCAACAATCATCCTAAAAATATTGTATGGATCACAATCATTCCAGAGAATACAGTTCCACTGTTCCACAGCACAATGCTAGCCCACACCTGGCATTTGGTATGGTGCCAGTAGGACAATATCTAGACAAGCTGTGTATGTGCGCTTGTAAATCTGTGTCCACAAATATTTGGATATATAGATTATATATCTAATCACTGTGATCATAAGTTCAACACACAAAAAAAAATCCAGACCTACCTTAGATACGTTGCCAGTGCCAGTGAACACAAACGTGAGGGGACCAATAGACTTGGGCATCAATCCCAGAGATATCTCATATCCACAGTCCCTCACTGCTTGAACGGACTGACTGACGTTTCTGTAGTTGTGTGCCATTCCAATATGCTGTTACATGATCAGCCCCCATATAAAATAGAAGATTTAAACAAGTCAACATTTACAATTGATTAAATTACACATTTTATGCTTTGTGGCATAATGTGTTTTATTTTTATATGTTGTATTTAGATTTTCTTTTTCTTTTTAATACTGGCTGGCTAAAAGCAATAAGTGTGGAATATTTTATAGAAAAGATATGCATACCATAAAGGGAGTGTGATGTCCAAGGGCAAGAAAACGCAGACCCAGGCCATGTAAAATATTAATCATTCCTGCACGAATGAGAAATAAAATGGTCTGAAGCATTCAGTGGCATTTCCCAGAGTCTTATGCAGCACAAGTGGTTGTATATCACCTGACTTCTTTATAATAAAGGGAAACATAGATAAAATTCTTTCTCTGATTATATTACATTTAGTGATCACTTTTATTGGTCTAGAAGATTTCTTAATGCAGTGTTGCACAAACCATGACGGAACAGTTACAGAACCTTTCACAACTTTCACAACAAGCTGCGTGGACTTTGAAAAGGGCCACCAGCTGAATAAAATATCTTGTACATGATAGTCTGAATATCCACAGTCCATAATAGCATTAGATGAAGAGAGTGCACTCTTTCCTTACCTGCAACACCAGCCCACTTTCCAAAGGCTACGATTCTGAAACCATTCTCGTCCACCATTTTCTCATAATCAATGAGTCGCACATTCTGTACAGAGGAAAATCCCGACTTAACAACCTTGAAACATCTCTTTTAGCAGCTTTAAACTAATCTGGATTGCATTAGCTCTAACATAAAAATGTCATTATGTAGAGCTTTACCTTTTTAAGGATATCATCTAAAAGCCCCATGTTGGGCTCCTGAGCTTTGATGGTGTGAGAAAAGAAAGCGTAAGTTTTATGTGGAATAACTTTTTCTTCTGGAGGCCTCTTCACACCTACAATGAGAGAAGCCTCCGAGATGTCCTCCTGTAAGATGGCTCCTGCTTTCTCATAGTACTGAAAGAAAGAAATCAGTATGACTCAGATGTACTTGGTTTGAATCTGTGAGTTTGTACAGTTTAGTAGTCTGCTATTCCGTCTTGTTCTTCAGGATTTTGCTCACTTACTCTGTCGTGGATTGCTCTCCTGTTGGAGGGCTGCACCAGGACTTTATAGCCCTCAGCAGTGATTTCCTTTACATGGCGAGGAGCAAGGGGTGCACGCCTCTCCCATACGTTGACGTCCTCACGACGGATGCCCATCACACCCTTGTAGTGGTTTGACCTCCGCTGGCTGCACATGCAGCCCCTCACCCTTCTGCCCTGGTTCCTGGCAAGTCTCAGCATGGTTTACCCAGGCTTCAGAAAAGAGAGTTACAACTGCACAAATATAATGAGAATGATTAAATGATGAATAATAAAAAACAAGCTGCTTGTCAGACAGAAGGAGAAGACTGCAGCTGACCACAATTCTGCCAACTGAATAATTTCTGGAGGTAAACGTAAGGTTGCAGACCTGGGTCGACCACATGTCCTATACTAAAGACTTTAACTTTACATTTATTGATACACATCACATTGCTAATATTTTCTAGATTAAAGATTTGAAGTTACTATTGCATGCTTGCCTATAGAATATTCCTGATAGAACTTGTAGAATAGAATGTAATCTTGATTTTTTTATGTGCAAACTGTACATTGCAATTTGTACTTGTAGTTTTGATGTGAGAACTTGAATGTACATGTTTCAGGATAGTACAACTCTACAATTGCACAACTTCTTATACATTTCACTCCATAGAGCTGTTGCATAATTGATTTATGGATGTTACATAATTAATGAACAATTATAGAAGCTTAATTTATAATGCAAAAAAAGGTAAGGATGGTGCTAGTAACATGTGATTTTTTTGCACAAATTTTTATCTCTGGAACAATCTGTTACACTAGTATCACAGAAGGAACAATTAAACCAGAGCCCTGAGAACAGTGTGTTCTCACATGAAGTACAATACACATGCTGAAAAAAATAACATGTAACTTTTTTCAGTCAACATGCATCACCATCGCTCTAGACTGGACTGGACTGGATTTAAAGTATAAAAATTATAAACAGATAACAGTATCTGTGCATGGTCTTTTCACTCAGTAAGATTTAATCAATCTGTATCTTCTGTACACTGAGAACACAGGGAAACATTTGTAATTAGAGCCTGGGAAAGGAAATACAGATTTTAGTTGACAAGTTCTCAAATAAAAAAGTGCTATTGTTTTTACATGTTCTCACATTAAAAATGTACCTGCATATTTTAGTTAGCAAGTTCTTACATAAAAAAGTAAGTAAAAAAAGTAAAAAAGTAAAGCACAGCTTTAGTTGACAATAAACAAAAATAATTTATATTCTACAAGTTATCAGATCAGGTTCTACAAGTTCTCACGTTTTGCAACATACTTTACCTCCATAAATTTTCAGCCCAAGGGAAAGAAGTGTCTGATTAAAAAAGGACACCAGAGTCTCAATAGTTGAATTATTTACTATTCAGAAAGGATGAAGTCTTTATTCACCAAACTTAAAGATCTTGTGTCTGGTGTCCGGAACCTTTTTAACCCAAAAGAGCCCATGGTGACATACGTCTTACAGACCATTTAAAATGTGTAAAAAGTTGTTATACAAGTCTGTCCTTTCCTTTACCTCATGAAGTCCCTAAGTGACATAATGATCATCCTGAGAGCATCACAGGACAGGCATGTGAATGTGTGATTGTTCATCTGACTTTTTTTGCACAATGTTTGCGTGCTGGGTTAGTCTTTAAGATATAGATAGCTTCTATGTATTTTTACATATATTTTCATATCTGTTTAAACCAGTTTAACAATTCAAATGCTTTAACTAAATGTTTTACATTTTACAGTTGTATTTTTACTAAGTGTTTTTACAATTGCATCTAAAAACATTAATGTCATTAAAAAGTTACTTTATTTCAGTAATTTAGTTAAAAATGTGAAACTAATTTACACACAGAGTGATTTATTTTACAGCCAATGAAAACCCAAGTCAGTATCTTAGAAAATTTGAATATTATCTAAGACAAATCAGAACTTTTGGATGTAACACAGTCGACCAACACCTGTGGCGATTCAAATCATCACTGATCATCAGTTAATTTTGCATTTCATTTGTAAATCATGGGACCAGAGTCTAGAGGAAGAGTGGAGAGACACACAGCCACAGCTGCTTGAGGTCTAGTGTGAAGTTTTCACAATCAGTGATGGTTTGGAGAGACATGTCATCTGCTGGTGTTGGTCCACTTAGTTATATCAAGTCTAAAGTTAGTTCAGTGTTTTCCCAGGAAATCTTACGGCACTTCATGCTTCCTCATGCTGACTCTGACAACTTTTATGGAGGTGAGGCTTTCATTTTCCAGCAGGACTTGGCACACTGCCCGCACTGCCAAAAGTACCAATTGGTCTTAGACAATTAGAATATTATATAAGATACTAAAAAACTGGGTACTTATTGGCTGTTTCTCATTTTGAACTAAATTACTGAAATAACAAAACTTTATTATACATTCTGTTTTTTTGAGATGCACAAACATATTAATTGGCTTGTGCCTTTAGACCTGTTTTGTTAATCATAATAAAGCAGTGGTTCTCATTTCTGGTCTTGAAGATCTCCTACCTTGCATGTTTTGGGAGCTCACTTGCTCTAAACCACAGGATACAAATTATCAGCTTCTTATTTAAAGTCAAAACCGAAATTTAAGTTTTGATTTGTATCCACAAGCTTTTAAAAATATATCATTTATGCCATAGATGGTTAACAGTCATGGTCCCACAGTAAAAAATAAACATAAATGAGCTGCTGCCTGAACTGATCTGATGAAATTTTGAATTTGATATGAGTATTTAAGAATTGGTCTGGGCTCTGATGGATTAAAACACCTTTAATTAGTCACTAAATGTGTCAGGTTAGCTGGTTAGCGAAAGTCCCCAACCGTCACCAGTCTGTTTTCACACTTTTCAAGGCTTCAGAAATTAGCCTGTTCCTATGCTGATGGCTACTGTAACTATAGTGAGGTCACATGAGGTGGTTAGATATAAAGCAGAATGGCTCTGAGGGGTCCAATGGGCTAAGCGCTGCGACTATGATCAGGAGATCGCTGGTTCGAATCCTGTTTATGCAGCTTGCCATCATCATCATCAGCTACCGGAGCCCTGAGAGAGCACAATTGGCTTTACTCTCTCTCTCTGGGTGGGTAGATGGCACTATCTTACCACATCACAGCAGAAGGGTGATGTCTACAGCAGGAGGCGTCTGTGAGCTGATGTATCTGAACCGAGTAGCTGCGCTTTCCTCCGAGCACGCTGGCTACTGGGCAAGAGGCTTCACCCTCCTGGTGTTGGGGCATTACTAGTGATGGGTTTGGTAATTGGCCATGTAAATTGGGGGTGAAAATGGGAAAACAATTTGAAGATGAAAAAAACAAATGAAGCAGAATGCAGGTTAGCTTGATGGTTATAAGGTTAGCGTTAACCCTTTACCACAGCGCTCGCGGACAGGCAACAAGTGCTTCACAGGGTCTGTAAGAGGTGAGAAAACAGAATATAACAGGGCAGGTTAGCGGCGTTTACATACCTTTCAGCGTTAAAAGCGTGGCGAGTGGACTGAAGCGCGGCCTCGACCCCCGGTAATCTCATTAACAGCCGGGTGGACTGACAGACAGCCGGGCAGAGCCGCAGGTAACGAGACACACAGACAGACCGACAGGCAGACAGACCGCAGCGGGCTGGAGGAGGAAAAGGAGGCTCTGAACCCCCGAAGGACAGACTCTTCTCAGGACGGAGGCGACCTCCACTCGTCGTACGTGCAGCAGCAGAGTGTGTGTAATATACAGTGTACCCTGTGGGTCTGTACCGTAGACTGGTCTGTACACAGCGGCTGTCACAGGGCTGTGGGAGCGGGGCAGGCAGGCGGTGTAATGTGAGCCGAGCCCCTGCTCTCACCAATCACAGCCCGGCTCCTGGATCTGCCTCCTGCAGCCCGCGTCGCGCGCTTATGACTTCAGCAGGCAGGAGAGAGCGGGCTGCTGCACGCCAGCCTGAGAGAGTTATTTTTATCCACACGTGTACACATTTCTCTACTGGGTTACAGGACTGAGCTGTGTTCCCTGTGTACACATTTCTCTACTGGGTTACAGGACTGAGCTGTGTTCCCTGTGTACACATTTCTCTACTGGGTTACAGGACTGAGCTGTGTTCCCTGCTGACATGATTTGGACAAGACTTTTGTGTACCTACATTTAAACACACCAATGCTGTTAGAACCAGCCCTCACAGTGTTTTAATATGTGCTATTCCATAACCTGGGTTACAGGTTTGTTGTTCCTGTGTCTAAATTAAGGCCGTAAATACCTTTCTCGGTACCAGGAACGCGAGAAATGGACTTAGCTAGCTGGCTATGTTCTTGGAAAGAATGTTCTCGACAAGTTACCATAAAAAAACAAATAACTCACAAGACAGACATGTATAAAGTACGAGACTTGAGTAAACAAAGTAAGTTACAGCCTATTTAAAAGTGACTTAGTTAAGCAATAGGCCTAGTACACAGCGGGTGTGCTATTAGTGCTATAATCGGGTGTATTATTGTGATTAAACCACAGCTCAATTATCGCTGATTATTGAAAGATGTTGAGTTAAAGAGGACAAGAAAATGTGTTCTGTTTTATTATAAACACTCCGTGAGTTAAAACAGTTCCATTGCTGCCCTGTTTGCTGTTTAGCTGCATAGTGGCTAGGTTACCTGTATGTGGCAGAGTAATACATGTAGAGCTTCAATTACAGGGCATTACCGCCTGATAACAGTGTAACAGAGTTCAAACATACAAGTGTTTTATTGTTAGAATTCCCCAAAAATCTTCTCCTTATATTCTTCCTGTATTGATATAGAGTGGCTGGGTTGGAATGGCTCCTCCCCTTTTCCCCTCTTATATTTCCTCCCCTCACCCTGCCTCTTCCCTTTCTGTACATGATGTGTAATGGAGAGGTAGGTGTCAGAAACTGCTTTGATTTTAATCCAAAATAATCCTATATTTTAATATAATCGTAAAACTCCAAATTGTTCTATATATGTCCCCAAGTTTATTAACAACTATTGTACATTAAAATATCTTGCTAGTAATCAATATTAAAACTTTTAGATGCATGGTTGTGCACTGCTAATGCTACAGCACATGGTCTATGCTAGCATGCAGGCTAACTAGCTAATTATTCCCTGTTTTTATATGCTTTTATACTTAAGAGAGGAGCGGAGAGGAGAAAAGAGGTGCCAATCTAGCCAGAGCTAAAGCCTGTTTCTGTTTATCTGTTTATCAGGTATGAGGAGTTTTATTTTATGTGTTAAAAAGTTTTGTAGAGCGCTTAGGCTAAGTGGCTAAATGGCTGAGCTAATTATGCTAGTTTGAGCATGGTCTAACCTATTAAATGCTAAGCTAAATATCTTTGACTCTGTTATTAAGTTTTATTATCTTGTAAGCCTGTACATCTCTGCAAATATGGGCCCTTTCTGTACATGATGTGTAATGGAGAGAGAGGAGCGGAGAGGAGAAAAGAGGTGCCAATCTAGCCAGAGCTAAAGCCTGTTTCTGTTTATCTGTTTATCAGAATAAAATCCAGTAAAGACACAACGCAGAGTCTGTCATCTCTAACCACCGGTCACAACAGCACTCATAAAACACCTCTCAGCCAATCACATTCCAAGGTCAGAAGTAACTGTGGTATAATAGAAGTTGAAGAGTGCTTTTTGCCCTGCCAGCACTCCTTATAAAACGCACGTCTGGGCATCCACCCGCCCCTGGTAAATCGCCTTTTACACCGTTATCCAGGCTCAAAGTAACCCCACACCTTACTGGTAGAATTCGGATAGCCCTGACTTCTAAAACGAGGCATTAATCATTTTTAAAGTACACAAGCAGCTTATTAAAAACCACTGTTTACAACCCGTAACATAGCCTAATCTCCGGGCACTGCCATCTTAAAGTAAAGTCATGATCAGTACAGTGATTTATCAGGGGCAAATGGGTGCCCCGAAGTGCCCATTTTAAAGAGTGCTGGGCAAAAAGCACAAAATTACTGGATCTCGGAAATCTGCAGGAGGGCGGAGGTGGGCTATTTAACAAAGGTTCTCCTTTAGGTGGGAGTACTAAAGTATTCAGCATTTTTGTACTTAAGTATTGCAAGTAGTGTATTCTAAAATGTACTACTCAAGTACTGAAAGAAAAATGACAAAGTACTAGAGACCCAGGCTTGAGTAAGAAGACAAGTGTTAAATTGTACTGTCAAATAAGTGACTTGCGTAAAAGTTGACAGTTCTTTAAGCACAGCACAGTATTGCATTATTTAGTTATTATAGAAAGCAGTGGAAAGGCAGACTGGAAGCAGTGTGGTCTTATAAGACCAGTTTAATCCCTTGATTCACTTAGTGATAAGGAGCTTCATCAAACCCGGTGACTTTAGTGATAATGTGGATTTGGAATGATTTGTAGTAGAGTAAAAGTATAAAGGAATTAAACTCACCCAAATAAGTGGAAGTAGGAGAAAAAACAATACCCCAGTACAGTACAGATACAGAATTTCAGTACTTAAGTACAGCAGTGAAGTAATTGTACTTCACCACTATACATCTCTGTCACAAGAACACAACAATAAAATCAGCCTTTCAAATTAGTTCACTGTTATTCAAAGCTAGCTAGCTTAACCAGCTAGCTAAGGCTACCACAGGAGGGTGTATTAGACTCACCATATAAACGTACAAATAATCACTGTTTGTATCAAATTGTTCTGACAACAATACTACCAATTTTGCACCTACTTTTTTTAAAAACAGAAACAGGAGAGGGTGGAGAAAAGTATATTTATATCTCATGTGGGTTGCATTTCTTGGTTGCTACTTCATAGAAGGCTGTTCCAAACTACTGGAACTTCATATTCAATTCAGTTCAATTCAATTTTATATATATTTATATTATTTATATTTGTTGTCACAAAGCAGCTTTAAAGAGCAATGTGTCCAAGCCTTTTATGAGCAAGCACCACAGTGATGCCAACAGTGGCATTTCCCCCTAATTTTGCGTAATGACAAGAGGGGGCCATGTTTGTTTACTCTGTGTTGGAATTTCTGATGTGGACCATTGATATAGGTTACACCTAGAGTGTTAATAAACGTAGAGAATATACTCTGTTAGTTACAGGGTGTCACACAACACAAATAGATGGGAGTTTTGAGGAGTTCTATTTTTTCTATTTAATATTCACTACCTTCCAAAGGAGAGGAGCTGTGTTTATAGTTGACGGGTCTAAATTTAACACATCCACCCAAACGCCCATATGTCTGCTGTTACTATTCCTGTTCTTGTAGATTAACTTTAAAGCTAGCATCTTTTCTGACAGACTCCCAGCACCCACCACGTCAACTTCACCAGAGTTTCAGAACTGAGCTTCCCTCCACAGAATGGTAAGTGCAGATGTTTGTTCAACCACAGACGCAGTGCCTCTTCTCTGGAAGGCAGTGGATATAAATTAGCTAGGTCGCATGCTAGCTCTACACAGCACTATGTGTGTGTTGTGTGAAAGCTGGTTAGGTATGCTATAAATAAGGTTAAATAGCCTGTTGGAATGTTGAGTTAGCATAGCTAGATACTTTGTAACTTCAGACTGCATTTAATTTAAATTGGAAACACAAACATACAAGAATGCATATTGAGAAATGGCCTTTCTGAAAAATGTCTAGAGCATTCAGTAACTGTTTCCTATATGACACACATTATCAGCTTCTTTCTACTTCTATAATAATAAGAAGGGTACTTGAATTTGTATTTTAATTTGAATTTGTGTTCACTTTTCGTAAGCCACCATTTTATGCAATGTAATAAATGTTGTACAAAACAATGAAAGATCTACAGAATCTTTCACAAGTTGGTCACTCTAGTTAACCTAGACATCAAATATTTAGACACAGATATTAGGATCATGTAAGCTTTCACATTATATGTTAGAATCTGTGTGGTTTCTGTAATCTACACTGTAAAATCTAATTAGTTAACCTCACAATGTGAATAGGTATTTTAAGATGTCCCAACCAATGTTTTAGTGTAGTTTACTGAAACTTGAGTTTAATTAACCTTAAAGTGTAAATTGTGCTATTCACAATAAATAAATACATTTAAGTGAAATGTACTGTGTGCATACAACATAACTAATTTATGTAAATTGACATCATTCAAATTCACAAATAAAAATAATTTAATATATATTTTTAAAACAGTTAGCTAGGGTCAGGTAAGCTTTCAGATGGGGATTAAGCAATATATTGGATGATGCAGCATTTTAAATTGAGATTTCTCAGTGGAAAGTAAAATAAAAACTAGGCCAGACTAGGCTAGACCAGCACCTCTGTCTCAAACATTAACAGCTACCACCTTTTCTTACAACATAGATCATGAGTGGTCACTGTAGCCACTGAAGTCACTGAAAAAATGTTAACCTAAACTTGCATCCTTTAGGACCAGGCAGCTGTACTAGTAAATAATTTACAAAAGAACAAATAGGCCAATGTAGCCCAGGGTAATGAGTACACACTGATGGTGAATTGGGGTTGGGGGGCACACCCATATGCTAAAAGATGTTATCAGGAGCCAGTGGAAAATAGGAGTTTTACTCATCAAGAACGCACTGGCATGCTCTAAAGATCTCAATATTTAATTAAAACACCTCAAGTTAAAAAGGCTTTTTGATCAGTGATCAATGTGGCCTCTTCTTTTTTTATCTTCCAGAATATGGCCACCAATCCATTCTGAGCATGCTTATGTCGAAGTCTTTGTTCCTACTTAATTCCCTGAACTTAAAACAATAAGTAAAGCCATTGTTTTACCCTGCAAGTAACAGTTCACTCTAAACCCATAAGTTGTTTGAACTTTAATTAAGTCTGTTTTACAAAAAAAAATCTTTAAGTTGAAGCAACTTATAATAACTGAGTTTAGTTTGTTGCCATTGGCAGCTTCTTTTCCATGAGCTTAGGTAAATTTGTAGATCATATATTATGTTTAACTGTGTGTTCTCTGTGTTGTAGGCTGTAAGAACACGCATTGTTTTCTCAGCTGCAGTAACTCTGTGTTGGCTGTGCTCTCAATACTGTTCACTCTAGCTAATTTATGTGAATTAATGATTTGAAGAAAAGATTGTTTTGTCCACTGCATCCAGGTAAGAGTCTGTGTTACTTCAATTTTACTGTGATGTCATTGTTTATTTCGATTTTTTTTGTGGAGCCCCTTTAATTTAAAGTTTTTGGCTATAAAAACAACTACAATATGCTTATGTTGGGTAAAAACATCTTAATGTAATCATTGCAATAATCTTAAACAAGTAAGATAGATGGGTTGTGCAATATTTACTTTAACTTAAAAAGTTAATATAAAATATTTTAGGTACACCAAATTTTGAGTGTCAAGTACTTGTGGTTTGTCTGTTGAACTTAAAGATGAACATTTTTTCAACTCCATAAAGTATTATAAATGAGTTTTGACAATTCATTTGAGGCAACAAATTACCTCAAATTATTTGAGTAGACTTAACTTATTAGGGTTTACAGTGTACTTGCAAAGTTTACCAATTGGTCATGATTGCTGTTAGATTTAAAAGTGAATGTAAATGAGTGTATTGTATGCAATATTTTATAACTTTTAGGGTTTCAATAATTTGCTGTAGATTTGCTGGATATACTTTATGCTTTGCAAATAGATCCACATCACTACATCAGTGTTTATGTAGTGTTTTTGTTTAGTAATGTATACCACCTCATGTAACATTTCTCTAAATTTTATTTGTGTCTATTGATGTGTACCTTTTTCAGTGTCAGTCTGAACTGGAGCTTTAAACACTAAAGCTGAGAGCTTCCCCACCATATCTCATATTTGACACTTACACAAGTGGTTTAGCACTTCATAATCATACACTGCTCTTTATACTGTGATATTAATATTTGATGGCCACTAATAATAGTAATAATTAACCACGGCATTTAAACTGATGCAAATTAACAGATCCAACAGCCAGACCTGTAGGATTGTACGAGGCTGAAGTTGGTTTGATATTCGCAGCTCCAGATTCGTTTGGCTCGATATTCGCAGCCTCGTATTCCCCGGCTGAAGTTGGTTTGATATTCGCAGCTGCCGCTTCACTGAACCACCGTGAACTAAAGGGAGCGTTCACAAACACCCGCTGTTTATATTAAACACCTCACAGATCAACACTGAAGGAGATAGAATGAAGAAAAGCAGTACATCTGTTTATTAACAATGTAAATATACAATATCGTATTAAATGTAATTTTGTATATTGTAAAATGTATATTTTAATTACTGAATTTATAATTATATATTACAATAAATAATTAAATATATATTTAATAAAATTTTATTTTAAAAGCCATTGCGCTCAAAAAATATGAGGCAGATGTTCAAGTGTGATTTTGAAGAACTTTTTCATGTTCTAGTCTTCTAGTCTTCTTCTTTAAGGAAAACCTGGAAGTAGCCTGGCCCAAGCTGATTTTATACTTTAAAATGAACTGGCAACATGGCATACCAATCCATAATGCACAATTTTTTTATGTAAAGCTGATGTTCTAGTGTGATTTTGAAGGACTTTTTAATCTTTTTAATCAGACCAAATACACATGATCTGAAGAGAACTAGTCTTCTACTTTAAGGAAAACCTGGAATTAGCCTAGCCCGAGCTGATTTTAGACTGCACAATTAATTGGCAACATGGCAGCACAAAAAAATATTATTTAAAGCTGATATTCCAGTATGATTTTGGACTTTTTTTTTCAGAACAAGAGTTCTGGTATTCTCAAAATCAATGCTTTATATTCATTATTTCTGTGCAAAATGGCTTTCATGTCATGTTGCCAATTCATTTTAAAGGATAAAATCAGCTCGGGCCAGGCTAATTCCAGGTTTCCCTTAAAGTAGAAGACTAGTTCTCTTAAGATCATGTGTATTTGGTCTGGCCCAAGATTAAAAAGTCCTTCAAAATCACACTAGAACATCAGCTTTATATTCATTTTTTTGTGCATTATGGATCGGTAGGCCATGTTGCCAGTTAATTTTAAAGTATAAAATCAGCTCGGGCCAGGCTAATTCCAGGTTTCCCTTAAAGAAGAAGACTAGTACTCTTCAGATCATGTGTATTTGTTCTGGCCCAAGATGAAAAGTCCTTCAAAATCACATTGGAACATCAGCTTTACATAAAAAAAATTGTGCTTTATGGATCAGTATTCCATGTTGCCAGTTCATTTTAAAGTATAAAATCAGCTTGGGCCAGGCTAATTCCAGGTTTTTCTTAAAGTAGAAGACTAGTACTCTTCAGATCATGTGTATTTGCTCTGGCCCAAGATTAAAAAGTCCTTCAAAATCACACTAGAACATCAGCTTTATATTCAATTTTTTTGTGCATTATGGATCGGTATGCCATGTTGCCAGTTAATTTTAAAGTATAAAATCAGCTTGGGCCAGGCTATTTCCAGGTTTTCCTTAAAGTAGAAGACTACTACTCTTCAGATCATGTGTATTTGGTCTGGCCCAATATGAAAAAGTCTTTCAAAATCACACTGGAACATCAGCTTTACATAAAAAAAATTGTGCATTATGGATTGGTATGCCATGTTGCCAGTTAATTTTAAAGTATAAAATCAGCTTGGGCCAGGCTACTTCCAGGTTTTCCTTAAAGAAGAAGACTAGAAGACTAGAACATGAAAAAGTTCTTCAAAATCACACTTGAACATCTGCCTCATATTTTTTGAGCGCAATGGCTTTTAAAATATAATTTTATTAAATATATATTTAATTATTTATTGTAATATATAATTATAAATTCAGTAATTAAAATAAATATTTTACAATATACAAAATTACATTTAATACGATATTGTATATTTACATTGTTAATAAACAGCTGTACTGCTTTTCTTCATTCTATCTCCTTCAGTGTTGATCTGTGAGGTGTTTAATATAAACAGCGGGTGTTTGTGAACGCTCCCTTTAGTTCACGGTGGTTCAGTGAAGCGGCAGCTGCGAATATCAAACCAACTTCAGCCGGGGAATACGAGGCTGCGAATATCGAGCCAAACGAATCTGGAGCTGCGAATATCAAACCAACTTCAGCCTCGTTAGGATTGTGTTGGTGAGAGCGCCGGCGGGCGAGAGTGGTGTGTGTGTGGGGGGGATTAGCGCGCGCGAACAGAGAACTTTGATGGTAAGTGACGCGACTGTGGGAGCTGTTCAGTGTCGCGGTGCTGAACAGGAGCGCGTGTCTCAGCGTGTGACTTAAATATAAGTACAGTAAATATGGTTTCTTGGTGTTCTTCCGGAAAACGATCCCAACTTGTAGAAGACGATCTTGTAAACATTTCAATGATCATTAGCTAAGGATAAAAAGCTATAATATTATTTTAATTTCAGGAGCAGATTTTGATTCTGTGTATCCACATTCGTTTAGACGTATTAAACATGCCAGTCCAACTATACTGACTCACGCGTGCACAGTGTAGTATTTGGTATAAGAGAACATATACGCTATTGAATGGGCATGTAATTTAATTGCATATAATTCTCATGTTTTTTTAAGGTACGATGATTTTGTTATAGTGCGCTTGCAAATTTTTAAAGGGCTATTATTATTATTATTATTATTATTATTATTATTATTATTATTATTATTATTATTATTAGATGTTGTTGTTATGATAATTATTATTCCTACTACTAATAATAATAATACTAATAATTACCATTTTCTGTGATATTGTGTATATAAGTAAACATAATAAATGTGTTGGAATTTTGCCATTTCAACCCTTACTCTCTTTAAAGTGTGTGAAACAGACGTTTGTGTTTAATGAAAACGGCTATTACACACAAAAAGTTCTATTTGATATAATTCTAATAGAAAGAAACTTGCCTGATATCTGGAGCATTGTTTTGCTGTATTTTTTAAATAATAGAAAGTTTTCACATGAGACTTATTTAAAAAATAATAATAGAGCGGATATATATATATATATATATATATATATATATATATATATATATATATATATATATATATATATATATAATATTTTAATAAATATATAATACATACAAACTTTAAATATTACTTTATGTATGAATGGTAAAGATATTCATATGTACGTATGTTTGTGACATCGTGAACCTAGAGCAGTAAATTAAATGGGATTTTTTTAAGTGATCTCCCACAATGTGGTGATTAGGATTTGGGCCAGGATTGGTAGAAACGTCAGAGTAAAGTAACGTAAATTAAATATTTACAAAACATGTACAGTGCACTATACAAATAAAGTGTTTAACTCTGTGGTTTGACTTAAAACATTTCAGATTTCGCTCAGAGAACACGTTGATAAGTAATAAAGTTTGATTTAGTTCAATTTTTTTTTATATTAATTTATATATATGAATACCACAACAGCAATGCGTCGTCCTGTATGTATTTGTCCTGATCGTCAGCACTAAAGAGCATAATGTATATTTACGCATATTCTTCACAGGTCTGTGTGTTTAGCTCCAGCGCAGTGTAATCACAAAATAATCACAGTTTACAACACAAAGATGAGAGTCATTATCACCACCATAATCAGGGCGATTGTGTTACTGACAGTGATCAGTTTATTTAAATTAGCTGTACTGAAACAGTAATACAGTCACAGTAATAAATGGTTGGCATTGCATAGACCTTAATGCACTTCTCTAGGGGCACTTTCCACACTTCTGCATAGGCCTTTCTTTAGACGTTACACATTTCACTGATCCTTTACGTGTACAGAGGGGAAAATCACTCACCCTTCGCACTCACAGGGACGTGAGCTGAGACGTGGTGGTCCTCACACCCTCCCTCCCACCACCACCAGCAGCAGCCCATCCATCCACAATGTTTATCTCCGCTCCCTAATTATAGTTCATTTTCTCATTAGGCACAAGTCCCATTACTCCTCCATTACTGGGGTCCGAAACGCCTTTAGGCAGCAGCAGAACAGGCTGAACGACATGCCTCGAACGTCGAGTTGGAAACGCTTCAACATAAACCATACTTTATTTTACTGTATTTCCCCTTCTTATAGTGATTTATAATCTATGGGTTTAATGAGAAATCTGGTGTCAGTGGTAATTATTTACAACAAACCCTTGCATAATTCACGCTGATTTAACAACAACAAAAATGGACTATAAATAAGAAACACTTTGTACAAAATGCGGAAATGTACACAGCAGTATTTTTCCTGTATATCAGAGTTCACTCTCTATAACTTAACGACATCATTGCAATGGCAAATAAATAAAACGTATAATATAATAAAATGTACAACTTAGATTAAACCCTGAGAGTGAAAGGAAGGTTGTGAAAGAAAAAAACGTATTAAACCCCCTAAAAGCCGCTGTGTTGGGGTCACGCACGGTGGTCGCGCGCAGGATAATGCCAAAAGCAGAAGAAGGTGGAGCAGGCGTTGTGCACTCTTAAAAATAAAGGGTCCCAAACGGTTCTGGACTGTTCTTTAAACAGAACAAAAACCAAAAGAGAACCAAATGTGGTTCTTTTATGGCATTACTCCAAAAACAGTAAGAGAAAAAAATTGGCGCCTTTATTTTTAAGAGCGAAGAAGATGAGGATGCGGCAGATGATGATGATGATAATAATGATGATGATGCAGTAGGTCCAGGGCGCGGGCGCGCGGGCAGTGCTGAATGAAGCTCACTGTGTGTGGGCGGCAGTAGGGGTGGGCGGTGAGGGTGGTCCTGGGGAAACGTCGTGCAGTTTCCGGATGTGTTTTTTAAGATCAAAGTTTCTGCAGAAGCCCTTGCCGCACGTGGGGCAGGTGAAGGGCTTCTTGTCGTTGTGTGTGTGCATGTGGAAGGTGAGGTTGTACACCTGGTGGAAGGCCTTGTTGCAGATATTGCACTTAAACTGTTTCTCTCCGCTGTGGGTCAGTTTATGATTTTTATAGTTGCCTGCAGAGAAACAAAGAGAGAGAGAGCACGAGTGTGAATACACTCTAATAATAAACAATGAATACATTAGTAAATACAGAGTGGAATTCGTTTTCACTCATGAGGAACAGAAAAGTTTAAATAATGTAAACACTAATATTAGTTAATCTAAAGAAGAAATCTAAAGAAGCCTGAAAATTGTTGTCGCTGTTACGCAGAAACAGTATATCTCCAAACTGGCAACTTTACAGGATTAAAAAAAACCTCAATGTAAAAATATTTTACATGAAAATATGTAAATATGTATATTTCCAAACTGGCAACTTTACAGGATTAAAACCTTTTTTGCATGAAAACATTCATTTTAAATATATGTATTCATTACAAATACATATTATAACGAACAATAAGATTCTCATCATGTCAAAAAAATGAAAAAAAAAAAAAAAAACTAAACTAAAAACATGGAGTTTACGTGTCATCGACAAAATATTTAGAATATAATAAATGAAAAAAAGAAACAGCCAGACAAAAATAAACAACGAAAAAAAAAACAGTAAGTGTGTGTACCTTTTTGGTGAAAGCCCTTCCCGCAGAACTCGCACACAAACGGTTTGTATCCGGCGTGTATGCGCGCGTGTGTGTTGAGAGTGGAGCTCCGGTTAAACGCTTTCCCACACTGAGTGCATTTATGAGGCTTTTCCTGCAGAACACACACAATCACACCGAATTTACACACATTGTAAAACCGTATATTTTTAATATTTTTTTTGTATAATTTTATAGTTTAATACATTTAAATGTGAGACTGAATGCCTATTTACAGTGCTTATTTACAGTGATGTATTTAAATAGCGAATTATATTTCTTCTTCTTCTTCTTCTTATTATTATTATTATTATTATTATTATTAATAATAATAATAATAATAATAATAATAATAATAATAATAATAATAATAGTAATAATAATAATAATAATAATAATAGTGTGCTTTTGGTATGGTACAAACAACAATAATAATTACAAAAATAGCACAAATACATATACTATCACTGCTACTACCAGTAATAACAATAACAATAATAATAATAATAATAATAATAATAATAATAATAATGTGATATAATATCCCAGATTAAGTGTAGTGATTTTTTAGTGTGAGAGAGATGTATCTCAGTGTGTTCTATTTTTTTTAAGAGTGTGAAAAAGCTGTACCTGAGTGTGTATAATTTTGTGTCGGCAGAGAGTGCTCGCCTGGCGAAATCCTTTGCCGCACACTTTACACACGAACGGTCTGGCGCCGGTGTGCACGGGCATGTGGCGTGTCAAATTATAATGTGCATTAAACACCTGTACAAACACACACAAAAGAACAGAATTAAACTTCAGCTTTTTCTTCATTATCATTTCGATTTTACATATTTAATCAGATTTAAACACGCGAGCGTCATTTTCCTATTACAGACAGTAGAAAAATTCCCAACATTGTGTTTAACCGAGTCTAGAATAACCGCAGCATTTCGTTATCCGCACTGTTTAATAGCGGTATAACTTTTTTATCTGTACAATCGTTCAAAACTAATTTCAGAAAGGTTTTAGGTGCAGAGGTTATTTTAATTCCTACTGGTGTGTTCAAAAAGTATAGAAACAGCGACCCGTAAACAGTGTACTGACAAAACCAGCCTGAACTGCAAAATCACGTTATCAGTTTTATTTGTAAAATGTGTTCACAACATCTGTGAGAATATTATAATTCAGTGATACATGATATTTTCTCCTTTTACTGACCTTCTGGAAACTTCACTAAACTTTAGAGTTACTCGCTGTTCTCGTTAAATCATTGTTTTATTACTTTTAATGCGCGTGTGTGCCTGTGTGTGTTGTCTTACCTTGCCGCACACTTCGCAGGTAAACACTTTGGGTTTGCTGTGAGGCGCCCCGCCGATCTTGGCCGAGTTCTTCAGGAGTTTCTCTGTGAGCAGGTGCGCGCTCTCGGCTCCCGCGCGCGCCTTCTCCACCCACGCGGCCTTCTGCAGCGGTCCGTTCAGAAAGTACGAGGCCACTGGATGTAGCCCGAGCAGCCCCGCCGCCGCAGCAGCAGCGGGCGCGCACGCGCCTTCCGCCGCACAACTCACGTAGCGCGCGGCGCCTTGCAAGGCGTGCGCCGTGACCGGACTGAGCACGCGCGGCCGGAACAGTTTGTAGTGGCTGTGCTCGTGTTTGTAGCCCATCAGTTCGCCACCGCCGGGCGCGTGCACGTGCGCGTGCTGCTGCTGGTGGTGGTGGTGATGGTGGTGCTGGGAGAATGTTTGAGAGGTAGGCGCGTGCAGAGCGCCGCCGCCACCGAGCTCGAGCCCGTGCGCGGCCTCATAGGCGAGGGGCACAAGCGGCAGCACGCAGCGCAGCGCGGGGGGAGAGGCGCGCGCCGGGAACAACGGCATCGAGCGCGGCTCCGGGCTGCGCGCCATGATCCGTTCAATGGAGAAGGCCAGCGGCTTTACGGCAGCGGCGGTGATGGAGCACGCGGGGCCGCGCGGTGGCGGAAGGGAGCCGGGCGCTCCCGCTGAGGAGAAGCGCGCGCCGTCCATCGCCTCCGAGCGCAGCGCTCTCTCTCCCTCACTCTTTCTCTCCTTCTTTTTCCTATTCCCCACTATTTCTCTCTCACTCTCCCCCTGTGTGAGTGAGTACGTGTGCGAGCGCGCGTGCGTGCCGGTGCGCCTGAGTTTGGCTCCCTGTGAGCGCGCGTAGAGCGTGGCGCAGCCTCACCGCTGGCGATCGGCACTTATGCGCACCTCAGCGGGGCGTGTTGGCCAATAACGCGCCTCCAACTCACCAATGATAGAGGGAGAGAGCGCAGCGCAGCGTCTGGCCACGCGCTCACACACTCACTCACTCACTCACTCATTTACTTACACACACTCACCCACATTCACTCTCTCACTCACACAATCACTCACTCACTCACTCACTCATTCACTTACCCAGTCAGTATTCTCTCTCTCTCTCTCTCTCTCTCTCTCTCTCTCTCTCTCTCTCTCTGATGAAGCTCAGTGAGTGTATGAGCTGCTGAGCAGTGGGCGGTATGATCACCAGGGGCTGAGCACAAAACCTCTAAACGCCTCAAGGAGGCACAATAAAAAAACAAAAACACCGCCTCAAACAGTGGAGAAGTGGCCCCTCTGTCCCGCGTCAACAACTCAGACCAACTATAGGTATGTTAAAATAACATCAGCAGTGTGTTATTATTAACATTTTTACAGTAATGTTGCAGAATTAAATATAGGTCATTTTTTTGTTTAAAATACATCTGGATAAAATAAATGACAGAAGCAACACCAAACACCATTAAAATACATCCATGGAATTTTTGGGTTAAAATTTCAAACATCAGATTACAGAACATTTTTAACAACAACAACGATAATAATAATAATAATAATAATAATAATAATAATAATAATAATAATAATAATAATAATAATAGTAAAAACAATAATATAATAATAATTAGTGCGTGTGTAATAAGAGTAACAACAACAATAATAAAAACAATAATAATATTTATTTATTGAAGATTATTTTTGAATCCTTAAAAGTAATAAAAATATTTTTGGTTGCTGATGGTTAAATGTTTTATTACTATTAAATGTAATGTATTGATTAATATAAATATAAAGGAATATTTCAGGCATGAAAGCCTCTAACCTTTAAAAACATAGAATTCAGAATTGCAATGAATGATACTTTTGTAAACAAGAGCCCTGTTTATATTATATATCAAATGTCTTTACCTTATAATTTTATCTGATCAGAGATAGATTTTCCCTGAAAAGAAAGCACGAATGAATTGTAGCGGCTTGGTGTGGAACAAAGAATGACATTAATATAGAATAAAAATACAGAAATGGACAAAAGTATTGGGACAAACATAAACACTGAATTGGTGTCAGCTCCATTGTTACAATAAAGTCAAACACGTAGCTGCAGTTTGTCTTAAGAAATGTTTGTGAAAGTATGTGTTCTTGTAAAAAGCTCAGCATCTAAAAACAGCAACTGCTAGAAAACGGCAGTTTCAGCTGGATCTACTATAAAACAGTCATGGCATATTTATTTGTAATTTAAACGTTTTTAATATGTATAAATATATATATTAGATGTATTTATAAATAATGTATTAAATAATTTATAAAATCCTTTATCCGAAATTTTATAGGACAAAATCCTTATTTTATACAGCTCTGGAAACAATTAAGAGACCACTTTAGTTTCTGAATCAGTTTCTCAGATTTTGCTATTTATAAGTAAATGTCTGAGTAAAATGAACTTTGGTTGTTTTATTATATAAACTACGGACAACATTTCTCCCAAATTCTAGATAAAAATATTGTCATTTAAAACATTTATTTAGTTCATAATCATAACGTTTTAAGAGTACAGAAATCTCTTATTTTTTTCCAGAGCTGTATAGTTATCTGATTTATACGATGATCTCTGTGCTGATGAGTCAATAGCAACACACACACACACAGTCTCGTCTGGAAGTCTTAAGCTGTGATTTATAGAACTCTGAATGAGCGTGTTTGGGACTGGTTGGTGTTTTGGGATGTGTGATGTCGGACAGACAGAAAAATGAACAGAAACGCGCAGCTCACTTCATTCAGCTCGTGCACTTTTACAGCGTGCTGGAACTCATCAACTAAACAGTGCAATTCTACAGAGCTTTAATGTGTTCAGTTTGAGGAGAGCGGGCGGGTAGGGGTGACGGATTCAGCGAGAAATTCAAACTATCTCGAAATAAACACGAATTCCTCCATTTTCATCCAAAGAGAGGACTGGGCTGCAGAGCTCCTCTACCTAAAGCCTGCTGAAGAGCTGATAGTTCAAGATCATTTTCTTATCAGATCTGAGGCTGGGAAGGAGATAATTAGGCCTGTGGTGATTAGACAGGCTTCTTCCAGCAGAGGACAGCTGACCCCAGGCTCAGGCTTAATAGCCAGATGGAGGGTAGGCGGAGGGCCCATGCTGCTCATTTCTCCATCCTTTCCCTTCAGCTCCGCTCCTCAGTCCTCCCGGTGAAGAGGCTCAGTGGGCTGACTTATTATCTGCTGATGCAGCTCAGTCTGCACAGATCCACCGCTCTCAGAGCAGAGCAGAGCAGAGCAGAGCAGCAGAACAGGCCACCGGTTCAGCTCGGTAGGGTACACGTGCTGCCGTATTAAAAAATCTGGGCTTTTCTGTGTTGCCAAATTAAGTTTAGTCGATTTTCCAAAAGAAAATAAGATCAGTCCCCTACAGAAAAAGCATATTTCTGCACATTTTGCTGTTCATTCAATGCATTTTAAAATAAATATTGGAAAATAATTGTAAACTTGGAATTTTTATTTTTTATGTAGTCCTAGTATTTTAACCCATAAACTCTGACCCATTTCTGAATATTGATGCCAAATTACAAATTGAATCAGATAAATTCCGTGAACAGCTCATTCTTTTTAAGCCTATTCAAAGGTTAACTGTATTAAGGCTAACACCATTTCATAACTTGTATTTTAAGATTTTGATCCAGAAATCAGGCCATTATAAGTTATATAGCACGCATGTAAAACTGTATTACACATCCAGACGACCTTTACTCACTCTCATAATGTTTTTTTTTCTTTTTCGAATGTGATAAAGCTCTGCCATTTCCTATTAAGTCTATTTTAAATTTGTTTTTAATGTTTCAGGTGTATTTCTAAAAGAAACGGGTTTGAATGGCTAGAAACCACAGTGATCTTCAGTGCTTTACTAGAGAACAATCCGTAAACTAAATCAACAATGTTTATTTATTAGTGTATCATATTAGTATAAACATAAATACACAGTGAATTGATTTGATATGTATTAGGATGTCCAGGACTAACAGTTAGCACCCAGGTCCTTGTTTCTTATCAGCTCTTCTTTACATAAAATCTGTATTTTTATAGCTGTGCTCATCTATCAAAGATTTGTGCAGAGGTTCTCTCCTCAAATTATGTATTTTTGTTTTTAAATAAATATATATTAATACTAATCTTTAATAATATACATTTATCCAAGATGTTAGACTGTAAAAAGGCAACATTACATGAGAATGAAGATAACCTTCTTAACTTTTAAAGGAATGAAATGTAAAACGATTCAGTTCCATGTCATTTAAAGCATTGTTCATTCATCATTAATTTTAGACGAACTGTACAGAACAACTACCAAATTCTCAAAAGTGAAAAGGATGGAAGCGTAGATACAAGGTTTTTGCGTGTCAGCAACGATATGTATGTAATAATACTTTTATATATTATTTATATAAAGCTTTGTTCACTAACATATTTGAAATAAGAGGCTTATTAAATGTTTCATATGTCCTACACCTGATGCCGTTAACAGACAACATAATCACATATAAACAAAAACACTACAATATTGGATATATAATACATAAAAATAAATGACAGACTTGTGTTACACTAATAAATAATCAAATAACTATTTACAAAACAGAGAACCTTGTATCACTTAGCAATTCATTCCACACCGTCAGAATTAATGAAGTTTATATTTTTGTATCTTTATCTGTGAATCTACAGAAGAATATAATTATTAACTCAAAGACTGTTTAAAAGCTGCCAATCAAACAACAGTAAAGGGAAAAGCAGATATAGTATTAGTACTGTACACAAACTGCGCGGATGCGCGGAGTTTGGGTCATTATGAGAGCCAGCAGGATAATAAATATCTGCGTTTTAATTCATGTATGAACCGTAATTGTGTTATGTGTTAGCGCTCAGTCCGACTGAAACTAGACCAGACTGCACTGTGCTGTTAAACACGCCCAGCTGGCTTTTCAATGTAGAATTAACGTTGATGTTATAGTTGAATTGGATTTGGTGTTGATTTTGAAAAGTGAATCAACGTTGTACGTTCAACCTTTATTAAACCATAGCTCACTAAAACTATAAAATCACTAAATCGCTAAAGCTGAATATAAAAAATGTGACCCACCACCGCCAACCTGATTCAACATCTGATCTCAAAAAACACTAAACAGTAAACATAGAAATAGAACAAAAATTCCCCCAGATATGGTGAAGAATAGGTGCCAATTTAAAAAGTAGTTATTGCAAATATAAGTAAAACCACGTTTTCATTCCCCCATCCGTTTTTTTTATTTGTTTGCTGATGAAATGTAAAATGCTGATTCAAAAGGCAAAAGGTTGAGGACATTATGTTGTTTTAACCTTACATTTTTAACATTTAGACAACCATTTCACATTAAATGTTGTTTCAACGTTTTTTCAAAGTTGAAACAACAATCACATTTCAACGTTGAAGGACGGTTGTGTGCCAAGGGTTAATGCTGTGTGTGAGTTTACATTATTACTTTACCTCTGACACCAAACATGATTAAAAACTGAAAGAAAAGACGTAGACTTTTCCCAGGACCGGCTCATTTAGACAGGTTTCTGTGTGATGGCGTCAAATCAGGTAAAATATTTTTTAAAGAGAGTAAAACAAGTCTGTTGTTAAATAGCAATGTATACATATATGCACTTTATTAATAAGGGAAAAAAATGTTTTTCTTCATTATGTTAACATTAACATATAAACAGATCTTGTGCTTTACACGCGGCGACGTGTCTTATTCCATCAATAAACCCCGTTATGTATTGTATTTATTTATTTTACTAGTAATGCACATATGCATCATATGTCTCTATTTTTTTTGTTTACAGTTTAACATCATTTTAATTTCATCATCCTTCCACAGGAATAGACCAATAGTAATGCTTCAAAATTACTTAAATGATTTTTAAATTTAAGTTTATATGTGCAATTTAGGGAATAGAGTGTGTTTGGGTAGCATAATCTTTACATAGGCCTGTAATCTTAACACAAAAAGGGGATTCTTGATTGGGATAGTGAGCATCACTTTTTCACTTCTTCCCCCAGAAACAGGCATGTTGTCCAGTAATGAACTAAGGCTTTTTGAAGGGCAGGGGCAAACAAAAAAAGGACATCTACTGCATGGTATGGGTCATGTACATTCTATAGAGGGGGTTTGGATGAAACTGAAAACGTAAATTGAGAGAACATCTGAATTTAACGATATAAATTAGTTTTTTTTTTTGTTGCCTAGACTTACTAATCTCATTTTGAGAGCACAAATACGGCACACATCATCACATTTACTCCACTGTGTGGCAGCTGTAAGAGAATCCTATACATCAAACAACAAAACATTGTGTTTTCTACTAGGAAGAACACTCTTTTCAGACACTGTCTGGTCTAGAAGTGGCATAGAAGACACTTTATACTGGCACCTTGTTCTGATGGGCACTCATAAAAACACATTATCAAATTGTCATGATCTAGAAGGTACATCATATATTGCAAGTAGGGGGCACCCTAGTGGGCACATGATCACTTTTTCCAACCAAAAGGGCAGCCAATAGGACACTAATTTTTGCCATTCTTTAGCAAAGTCAATATAAAATAGTTTGAGGTTTTCTTTTAGATAAGTCTGTTAAAAAAATGATGTATAGGTCGGAAGGAAGTGAAAGCCAGTTTAAAAACTACAGCTTGTGTCTTTTCAGGTAGTCTATGTCCTGGCTGATTACTTTCATTTTTATATGTGTGGAATGAGATCCTAAGGCATGGGTACGAGATCATTAAGACATGGCCACGACTTATTAAGGTGTGTGTGTGTGTGGGGGGGGGGGGGGGGGGGCGAGTTAATTAAATCATAGCCATTAAGGCGTCCTTTTGTTCGACAGTTAACAAAGCAAGCAGCTCTCAGGGGCTGTGCACAATATGAATACATAAGGAACCTAAACGGGTATACTGTATACTGTCTGTGTTTCAGACAATCAGCTTTTAGTATTTGAATTAAGTGTCTTTTTGCTTGTCTCACTGCAAGAAACTCCAAAATATCACCATAATTCATTCCAAGATGAAAATAAAAGGAAACCAGTTCACTCCCCATTTTCTTACAAAAGATTATTTATGGATTAAAGGAGCATTGACGTAATATTTAGTTTCTTCATGCACATTAATTTCTAGAAAAGCAAGCTTTATTATTCTTTGGCTATGACTTAATTATCTCGTTTCCATGCCTTAATAAGTCTTGGCCACGCCTTAATGATCTTGTTCCCATGCCTTAGGATCTCGTTTCACGCATATATATATATTTTTTTACATAATGTCACTTTAGGGGGTCCGTAGGGACCTATAGTTGCAGACAGCAAATTTAAAGCTTGGATAATTGATTCAGATTATAAGTTCCAATTCTAACTGGTAACAAAAGGTTTTATTTCAAGTAATCTGGAACATTTCTGATATTAATTCCTTCATCATAAAATGTTGAAACAGTGTAAAGTAAAATTCATAACACACTGTAAAAAAACAAAAAATGTCCAAAATTGAGCTTTAATAAAGTCAATAAAGTCGCAGATGTTAACATTAAAAACACTTTTTATTTCTAACACTTAAAACACACCTGTGCACAGTTGGCACAGATGCACAATAGACAATAGAAATATAGCCTACATCTCTTCTTAAAATTCAGTGACAGATTCTTTTTTAAGTAAAACAGAGCTGGACATCAACAACATACAGTAATAAACACAACTGTGCACACAACTGATCATTACTTTCATAAAAGAATTAAACGTCAGATCTATATCATTATCAAACAATGCACGACTAGCATCTTATCCTCGCTTCAGACATTTGGCCGGCGTGTACCAACAAAGATAAAGCCACAGTGCAAAGAGCGGATCAGAGCATTATTACATTTTTGATCTGGATGTGTACCAGGCCTGTGACACTGTGACTCTGAAGCGCTTTAGTTAGTTTGTGTTGTTCTTCAGCAGTGCCTACATGTAGCTTCCATCACCAGCACCTCAAATGTTCACAGTTAGAACCAGCATTGTTGGACATTAATTTACCAAATCACTGGACATCAAATGAAGTACAACAAAGATCCAGATGTGTGAGCTGTCCGCGGGTGCTCTTTGAACTACACTGTACAAGCATACTGTAGTGACATCAGTAGAGCTAAGCCTGGACACGAGGAACTGGGGGAGAAACAGCCTTGTCCCGAAAAAATGTTTACTCAACATTTAATACATTTCTAAGTCAGGCGAAGTGAAACATGGGCAGCCAGAGTTGATTCATTAACCGTCCTCTTCATCACTGTCCCTCATGCTGATGCCTTGCAGGCCGTCTCCAGCTGACACCGCTGCCGTGGCCTCTTCTATAGTAAGCCGGTTGTAGATGGTCTCGTAGTTTTTGTTGTTTAAGGTGCTGTCCAACACTCCCTGCAGCCGGAAGTCCCGGTAGGATTTCTGTAACAGAGTGTAGATTAACAACATCTAGAATAATACTGATGATGTTCTGATTTACGCACATTTTGTGTGTCCAGAAGACAAGCTGGCGTTACCTTGACTATCTTGATTAGGGTTTTAAGCTGATATACATGGAGCTGCAGGTCCAGTCTGTCAGTCAGCCACACACACACTGCCTTCATGGAGGTGTTGTACCATTGCTGTGAACACAACAAAACAAATTGTGCTTATAGGAACGATTTAAGAAAATTGTTAGATATGTACAGTTTTTGTAGCACTCTTTAAATGTTTCTTAAAGACATGAGCTGATGTTGAGAGTCTGATGTCAGTAGGGACAACATTCCACACTCTGGAAGCATAAACTGCAAAATCCTGATCACTCTTTAACTTTCATTTGTGAAACAGTCAGTAACCCTTGGTTGAAGGACCTTAGTGACCTTAAGTGACCTCTTAAGTGGACATAAAAGCTCGTAAATATAAGCTGGGGCCTCATTAAGTACAGCTTTGCAGGTCAACACTAAAATGTTAAAATGAATTCTGTATCTCACTGTATATGTATTTAAGTATATATGGGAAAGATGTTTGCCTTTAGCTTCAAACACTCTAAATGGTTCTTTTCATCTTTGGCACAGAAAATTTAAACATGTTCTACTGTAACTCCAGCAGTCATTTCCACCATCATATTCAGTCTATCAGAGAAGAGATTAAGCCCAGAGAACTGAACAGCATTTCTGCATACAATAGATATTTAGCTTTCTCACTCAGATCACATTTGTTGATGCAGCGGCAGCCTGGTTTAAGTGACAATAGTTTTCCTGAAGTACTTTCGAGCCCCCGTGGCTGTATTCAGTACAGCAACATGACAGTGTCTCATGCCATGCCGTCTGTGGGCTTGAAGGTCACATTCAGCAGCAGAGCCTGGCCTTGCCCTACACGGACTGAGATTCCTCTGGATTCCCTGAATCTTTTCACATCAACATGTACAGTACATTGTAAAAGACCTAAATTCTTGCGTCGAGAAAACCTTTTTTTGAACTAATTGACAATTGTCTCGCTTAGTTTGGCACAAAGTGGTGAGCTGTGACACGTCTTTTGGCAAAGGACTGAGCTTTTGATGGAAGCCTTTTATACCCGGTCATGATACTCTCACCTGTCACAATTAATCTGCTTCAGTTTTACAAATTTTCTAATTTTATCCCATTCTCTCCCCAACTTAGAATGGTTAATTACCCCACCCGCTCAGTAGGATTGATGTAAGATTCTCGTAAGGTCTCTCAGACTCTGGCTGCTGCTGCTGCTGATTGCGAGATCCGGGATTAGAATTTCAGCGCCTTAGTCCAATCCTCATGTGACCAGAGGTGCCCAAATTTTTGTTGACCTTAGGAAATGTTCATTTACTCCCTTATTTTAAAGAAATCATATAAATCAAGTAATTACTAACTTAATGCAACTTCTTTCACTCTAATTTAAAAGAGACACTCCACCTGAAATCATAAGCATTCATCATTACTGAGATAAGATGTCTGGTATGCAAATAAATGTTTCAGAAATAAATTAAATGAGATGTTTCTTTGTATGAAATGGTGCATTATAAAGAAAATAGAGTGGTGTTACAGGAATCAGTCATACTGATTAGTGAACCTAATCGTGTCTTTTGAATATTTAAATATGATGCCGATAATTGCAAAAGTGTGTTACATCTAAAAAAATAGAAAAATAAAAAAATAAATAAAACAAAAAATGACCCTTGTAGTGTCCTGCATGTAAACATATATCATGAATGTATTTCTAAAACATGTTCAGAAATTTGCTATGAAGCAGCATTTGTGGTATCAGGCTGCATAATTATAACTTTTTTTTTTAATTCAATAACTGTGTAGTAGCTTTTAGAAGCACAAAACTCTACAGACTTCTGCCTCTCATCACCTCTTTCTGATTTTAAGTCAGACTGAATATGTTTAATTGGCTTTTCTGTTTTTCTAAACAGTTCAGTTCTGCAGAATCATCATCCTCGTCAGTGCTAACCACAAGGTTACTCTAGTAAGTAAGTATACATCACCTATCTTTAAAATACCTTCCATCATCAAAGTAAGAGTAAATGGTGGAGATTAGAGCCAGATGGACACTAGTATGCTACTTTATTTACATGTATCTTTTAATTCATTTTAATTAACTTCTACTACAATTATGGCTATGTAAGCATATAGCATAACACTTTAATTGATTTAATGCTGTGTCCATTCTTCATATTTAAATTAAAATAATGGTTATCATGGCCATGACCACAATGATGTCTACATGTTTGTCCTCAGAAGCAAAGTCACAAAGTCTCCCTCCTCATCTTTACAAACTGCTCACTACACAGCACACCCTAGTGCTGCGCTGCTCACAGTGGACAGCAAAGCCTTTTACCATGATGGGCTGGTAGAGAGGTCAGGGCTAGCCCACCTCCTGCCATGCTCCCCTTAACGAGAGCAGCCAATTATACTCAAACCTGCGGCTGCTTTTTACGATTGTGCGCTCCTGAGCTTAATGAAGATGCTCATCTGCCTGCACCTACACCTGCACCCACACTAACACACTCACTGAATCAAACATTCACTGTGAAGAATAACAGTATTACATTTACAAACCCTCCACAATTACAGTGGCTCTGCAGTCTACAGAGTTTTAGTCGAAGGCAATCTGATGTACATATAATGCCTTAAGAGACAGGCTTCTTGCTCATCATATTTGTTTTGATGAGCAAATGTCTATGTATGTAGTGTGGGTGTTTCATCTACCTGGATTTGTATTAAAAGTTTTGATATAGAACACAGAGAGTGTGTCTGAAAGAACTTAACGGAATTTAAGTCAGTGATTTATTTGACTTTTATGATCAAAATCTCTTACATTCTTATACAGTTATAGAATAGCATTATTGAAGCTCATTCCACCGTCTGCAGGACAACAGAATTGTCCAGATTTGAGACCTGCACAGCCTTGATACATTCTTATGTTATCAGAGCCCTGTCCTTCCCTAGGCACAGTGAGACAGTTTAAAGTAATGTAATAACACAATAAAATATAGCAGCAATGCATTCACAGACTTCTGTATGTATTGTTAAGCATACGTTATATATTGTTGCTGCTACACAAAAACCTTGTAATAGCAACATTACAAAAGAAGAAAAAATGTTTTAATGGAAGGCAATGGATAAAGAATTCTATTGGTCTAATTCATTTTGACATATTTTAACACAATGTAACAACTGTCAGATTCAATAAAAATGTTTAAAAAAAAATTACAAACAGCGAAGATGGAGCTACAGGCATTTTGCGTGACAGTGATGACATATGACCTAAGAATCAGAGTTGAGTCCATCCCATGAACATTTCAGTTAAGCACCAGCTTTTGAAAGCGCTAATGAAAAGATTGTTAGTTTCTCCATTCGCTTAACATCCTTCATTTCAGGTCTATGACAGTCAGCGGAGCAGAAATGATTGTGAACACTGCCAGCACTCATCTCTGAAGCAATCAGCAATACCACCTCCTACACTTAATTGAATGCAGACAAAATAGAAAGCAGAGGTTGTCCTTAATTGAGGCGCTTAGGCGGGAGACAGAAGCAGGCGGCTTGTGTGATGAGCTACTAATTTCTGCAGGTTAAGGGGAGCGAGCAGCATTTCTGCATCTCGCTATCAGTCAGGCACGAACACATTACGGAGAACATTTCCTTCCTGTGTGGCAATAATCACACACTTAAGTGTCCTCTTGTCTTGATCATTAAGGAGGCAGTGAAGGGCGTGTGTGGCACCTGTGGCCAGGCTGAAGGTCCCTCGCCATGCGCACCTCATCACACTCTTAATCAAGCTGATATACTGCTGCCTGCAAGGGCATGCGGGGTCTGATTTTTCCACTGCGTGGCTCAGTTTTATAACTGTATTCTCTGAAAAGTGGTGATATAAATCACTCATGTTCTGCATATCAACTCTACCAATCTGTACAAGAACATAAAAACTGTGTGCAAAAATAAACAAGAATACAGGCATGTGGACAGATCCAGGAGCTCTCTTTCTTTCTCTCACAGCCTGGCTGATGAGGAAGCTTCTGCCGTGACACAGCCAGACCCCCACTCTCAGCTCCCTCTCTGCGTGCATGACTGGGTGTGTGTGAGGCGCATTAGGAAGCATGGGGAGCGAGTGTGAGACGCATTAAGCATTCTGCCTGCCTGTCTCCTCGCTGCCGCTCTCTCCGACCTCGCCGCGGCTCCGCCAAATAAAGAGAAGAGCCCCAAACACAGCGTCTCTTCAATCTGGCCCTGCACACAAAGTTTCCAAACACAATATAGACACATGCTGCTGAAACTAGCTGTTGGATTTGTTTCTGCTGCGTCCCGGCTTTTCTGTTTTTTTTTTCGCTCGATTGTCAATATAAACAAGTCATCGTCTTCCTATTGTTCCACTTTGTATTGTGTATTAGTGAACGGCCTAGCATGTACAGAATATTGAAGACAGAAGAGTGTAGACACACATGCGGCACACACACACATACACACGGCATCCCCTCAGCATAAACAGGTCGACAGGGGCGCAGGGTGAGTGGACAGACACTGGAAATGGTCTCAATGGGGGTGATGAGTGCTCTTGAAGAGGCCTCATTGCCTCTTGCACCAAAAACTTTCCACACCTCCCACTCATTCAGTTCTACAATACAGAGAGGGGCCAGGAGCTGGGAGCCTGAGGGAGGAGGAGTAGGAGGTTGTAGGAGGAATTTAGCAACAAGGTTATGTTCAAATAAAATATGGAAAATGAAATTTTAGTGTTTTTTTTTTTCACAGTTTTCAGAATGAGTGTTAGTGCCTTTATTCTGATTTCTGAATGTTCCAAAGAAAGAAATCATGATCAAGCCAATACAAGATGTGAGCATTTAAGCCAGAACAAAAGCATCTATTTCTTAACAAAACATATTCAGTCAGGACAAAGGACTCTTAACATTAACACCGAATATATTTCCAAAAAAAAAAAAAATAAATAATGTATTAACACAAAACAAAGACTAAATGTATCTCTAAAGGCTCATTGGTCAAACACAACCCATTTTCTCCTAATGTGATTGTTCAAAAGTGTCTTTTACAGGAAAGAGCAGTGACTACAGCATAAAATAGAAAGCAGTAGCTTTCTTAAGATGCGCTCTGAGCCATGTGTCTATGAGCAAGTCCTCAGAGACCAGAGCAATCACAAGCAAAATGGAAGTGATCCCTTAAGTAAGGCTGTTTGGCCTTTACTGGCCCTGAAGGGCCACTCGCCTCTCCAGTTTAGATCAGACTTCCCGCAATAACAACCGTGTTGAGTAGCCATTACAGAGCTTCTACCAAGACATCAACCTCAACTGTTCAATCAGGTAAGTCATACATCCTGAAATAGCCCCGGTTCTATAAATCACGCTTACATAAGTCAAAGGAATCGGTGTGCATCAATAGCAACTAACATATTACATCGTCATGGGCATACCAAATCCCAGTCACTCCAGTTTCTTTGCTTATTACTTGGAAATTTGTTAACAATATTATTTCCTTCACTATAAATATAACCATTCCAGATGTATGATTACTACATCACAGTGCTCTCCAACCCTTTTTTATGAGAACTACCTTCTTTTAACAGAATTTATCTCCGAACCAATTCTAACACACCCCATTCTGAAGCAGTAACTAGTGGCATCAGGTTGTTTGGGTTAGGGTTGGATCCAGAGCCTACAGAGGAAGCAGGTTTGGGGACCACTGGTGTATGTATCCTAAATGTTTAGATGGTAGAGCTGTGTGTTGGAAAGAACCTGGTGATATGACATGATTCATGATACCGGTGTTACGATTCAATATATTATGTTACACTGCAATACTGTTAGCAAGGCAATATATGGCAGCTTTTATTAAACTAAATTTTAGAAAAACTGTCAGTTCAAAGGACATGAGGGGACAAGACTGTTGACAATTTGCATATCTGTGTACATTTTATGATTAAATCAGGCAAGCCATTAAGAATGTGTTCATATTTCCAATAATGGCCTGCTGTTTATTGCTTGTAAAGACAATAAAAAAGTTCAGCTCAGATATTGTGTTGGAAATAAATAATCTAATGAGTTATTTGTATTGTTTACACCTACAATGATGTTGTAATAAGTTGTTCTTCATACTGGACAGTAGTTCACCTAAAAACCTGAATGTCCATTCCATTTATTTACTATTTATTTATTTAGTTATTTAAATGTTATCTGGGTTCAGAGCTTTTTCAGAAATGTTCTTAAACTCTCAGTTGAGGAGCAGCTGTTGTGTTTTTGCATTTGTTGAGACTGAGCTGACTGAACTGAGTATGTGACGGGGAAGCACTCCTACCACCTTGTGCTTCACTGTGTAAACACACAGGTTGTGCCAGACAAGGAAAAAGTGTAAACTTTTCGGAAATGGATCACTTGCTGACAGGCTGATGGCACTGATGGTTAGATATACCAGGTATGTCTTGCTGTCTATTATGATATGTGTCATGTCTATAGATCACTCTAATCCTGACATGCAGCCCAGATCCTGTCAGGTTGGAAATAATACTGTGGTTGTGCGAATCAATACAAAATCACGAATCCTAATATCGCAAAACTCATGTGTATCAATACCTGTTTTTCCTTAAACATGCAGTATAAGTGAATGCTACTGCAAAGGCATATTGACACTATTCCGTGTGTGTGTTTGTGCGTGTTTTTGCAGTCACTTACATCAAAGATTTTCTCAGTGTACATCTCGTCATTGACTCGGTCTCTGAGAATGTCCTGATTTTGCCTCACAAATGTAATGTAGGTGTCTGCTAGATCCATACCAGGTTTCTAAGAGAGGAAGAGGAAAAGGAGGAGATGAGCACTGAGGGAGAAGAGATTGGTTTCAGACATAGCAAAGCAAACAAACCAGTTAATTGAACGTTTTACAGATAACCAACAAAACACCACACATCTTTGCATGCAAGGACAACTTTAACCAAGGCCTCAAATCTAATATGTAGGTGCTTATTGGTGGTCAGCAATGTTCAATCAACTTAAGAGAATTAAGCCCATTCAAGGCCCTGGGCAGACAAACTACAACCTGAATCTGAAGTCACACTTAAATACCGTAGAGAATTCCTGCCTGCAGTAATGCACCTTGAAGTGAAAAAGACATCTAAATCACTACAAATATCTCCCATCAGCCAAGTTAAAAACAATAACAGCTTGAAATACCCCTGAAACACTAATGCAGCGTCAAAGCGATGCTCTCGGTTTACCTGAGTGCCAAACAGAGGAAAAAACATTCCTATTCACTGAGGAGGAAGAGGCTCTAATACTACTGTAATTGCTCTGACACCTTTCACACCCATTTCTCAGGGGCTGACAGCCTCAGGGCAGAGGCAGGCTTTTTAGCACGCCACGTTCCCTCCTTCTCTGTGTTTAGCATGCTGGGAGATGCAGGAAGGCAAGCAAAGAGGAAATTCCCTCTCGGATATTTAAGAGAGAACTGGAGAAATAACTAGAGGAAGATATCGGAGGACACATCTCTCAGGTGTGTAACAGCTTGATCGACCCAACACACAGCTCCAGAGGTTTGCAGGATTACACACACTATCGACAGACCTCTGCCAGTAATCACAGTTGATACACTGTGTAGTGTTCCTGTGACACAATGTCAGGACATGGCCTTCATGGGTGTGACTAGGGCTGCTACCCGTCCTGTAAAATACAGAACGTCCTTTATTCGGCAATTAAATGTTGCATCCTGTATTAAACCAATATTTAAAGTGATTTGTTGATCATATGTAATGATCTATTTATTTGGTGGGCATCCCTAAGTGTGACCTATATGTAATATTTTATATATGTACCTGTGTAAAGGTATTAGATACCTGACAACGTATCTACGTATCTTGCACATTCTAATAAATACACAAATTAATTAACAATAGAGTAAGTCAGTATTTACAGTACCATTCAACACTATATAATCATTCTACAAAACAGTCAATCAACCTTTTTTAAATTCAGAGTAGATTGAGGGTGGCCATTATTTGCAATGAAGTCAAGTCAGAACAAAAAATATATGTTTAAATTGAAATATGACGGCATTCATAAAACTAAAAATAGGATAAAGAGCAAACAAGATACATATAAAGTTACACAAAGTTAAATCCAACGATATACATGTAATGTTCAAAACAGAAAAATGTTATAAAACAGAAAAATGATAATAAGTGAAGTGTTTTGTTGTTTCTAAAATCAACAGTCATTCTCCAAATTCGTATACAGCACCTTTAATTTTCACTCAAAATGAGCATTTAGAAGTAATTCACTTTTAGGAGTTTTCAATGTGAAAGCTGCTAAAGCTGCTAAAGCTGATGTACTCAGAAAAACATCCAGACCTCAACATCACTGGCAGTTTTCAGACCTCAACATCGCTAAATGTGGGATTACTTGGACGGAGTCTAAACAGTGTCTAAGACCGAAATTTGGAGGTGTGGAAAAAAGTACCTGCAGATTTCTGTAAACAACTGAACACAATTCTCCAGAATATTATAAAAGCTGTAATAAACTTAATGGGTCGAAACAACAAACTAAATTTCAAGTCATTAATTTAAATTCAAAATCTAATGCTAACTACAGCACACAATAAGTCTGATTGGGCCTCGAACATTAACTTTCCTGTTTCTGTGTCTTAAAAAATGTGGTGGTGTGGCCCACCTGTTCCTGTACAGGAGATCATTTGTATGACTGTGTGTGTGTGTGTGTGTGTGAGAAAGGTGTTAATCACTGGCATATCGTTGCCTCTGCTGTCACCTCAGGTATCCTAGTAACCCACGGCAGAGCTGCACCAGGAGGCCTTTTAACCTGTTCCCTCCCTCTCTACTCCCACCCTCTGTCTTTCTGACAGGGTGAGAAAGTAATGTGACACAAATACATGCTCATGCAACACACACACCCACACACACACACACACACGCACACACACACAACAAACCCCACTGGCCCATCGACTATGTTATCTGACAAAAAACAGCACAGCAGTGTTTGAGCCACAGCCGTCGGAACAATGCAAGAGCAGCCTGGGACAGGGAGTGTGTGACTGAATGAATGGAGAGGTGTGGGACAGACGGATTAGGGCCAGGTTAATGACCGGTTAAGCTGAGGGGATAAGCGCTGGGGATGGGAAACAGACGAGAAAAGGAAGGAAAGACAAATAAGCCGTAATTACACAGAGAAGCTGCTCTGGCTTACTGCCACTGGCCCATTCACTGCCCAGGTGCAGGTGTATAAATGCGTGTGAGAGAGTCTGATGTGTGTGTGTGTGAGTAAGGGAGAGAGGGAGAGAGAGAGAGAAGTGTGTGTGAGAAAGAGTAAAAAAAATATGAAGAAGTATGTGTGAAGTGTTTTGTATGGCATGTACAAGGTTCTGCAAGTGAGCTGGGCTAAATAGTTTCGAGCTGGAGTGCTAATGCCTATGTGTTAGCGTTAGCGTCAAATCAAAGCATGTGTTCCGGAGGGTGTGAATGTGTGACTCAAAGTGTTTAACGGAGCTACCCCAGCACAGCTCATCTTGCCAAAATACCCCCAGCCCTTGAATGGCAGCCTTCACAAAAGGAGCGGACAGCTTAACCTTTCGTGACAAGGGCCCAGAAAATGTTCAGTGCCAAAGGGCACACCGCAGCCCGGCTCGCTCGCCCGCCCTCTTTCTCCCTCCCCGGCACGGCTGTCAAACGGGCTTACAAGGTGCTGTGTTCCCCCCACACAAAAGCGCAAGGTGGAGGTTACATTCTAATTTAACGGAAAGCAGGGCTATTTGCCTGCTGCACACCTCGGGGAACTGATACCAACAGCACATGTTTATCAGGCTGGCGGTTGTAGTGAACAAGGGGGGGACCACCACCAGCACAACCACCAATTTAACATGCCTTGCTTTGTTGTGTTTTTTCAATGAATTTGAAGGAATACTGAGTGATTTTGTCCTAAATAATAATATTTCATATTTATTCTAATAAATGATGGACACAGCGTTTTTATTTGGTACTTGGATACTGGAGTGAGCCCAGTCGGCTCTGTGTCTGAATTCTCCATGTACCATGCTGCAGCCCAGAAGGGGAAAAGTCATGTGACTACACATACTGTAGTATTCTTTCAAGAGGACACTTTATGAGTACAAAGTGGAGGACATTTTAACATATTTAAAAAAGTAAAATGAATAAAAAAATTACATTTAAATTATAATAAATTAAGAAAACTAAACAAACAAACAAAACAATTATTTATGGACGATTACATTGGTAAGAGGTTTTAAATGTCAGTTTGATACATTTTTGATTATTTGCCCAGCCCTTGTACATAGAATAGAACAGAATAGTTAAATGGCTAGGGACGTGCTAATGCCAATTTACAGTGTATCTGATGTACATAATACGATGCCAATATATAAATACATGATAAAACATAGAAAGTGGGACTAATTCTACATGAATTAGCATTATAAAGTAATATAACATGTATTTCAGTTTAAAAAAATAAAAAATAAAAATAAAGTAATTGTAAAAAGATTCAATTAATTAAATTTTGAAGTCATTTTGGAGCCTTCTATTCTATTGGTAAAAACAACTTGCAAAAAGGTGATCTAACATATTTTACACATAATATATTTTACATTCAATATATATATATATATATATATATATATATATATATATATATATATAACAATAAAAAATAAATCAGTTAAATCTAAACATCTGTCCAAGGATGATCATGAAAGTATACATTTACCAGTATTAGTGTGCATCCTAAATGTAAAAGACCTTTTTAACACAAATACAGAAATGTGAATATAGTCTCAAAGTCTCGTGACATTAACACACACAGTCTTTTATCACAATATCATAAACAAAGTCCCTTTATAGCAATGTGATGATGTATGATGTCTCTTCAGTAAAACACTCATTTTGAGTATGAGGTTGGCATTAAAAAGCTTAATTTAAAGACTCCTTTGCCTGTTTGCTGTCTCCGTGCCACATCTCTGAACATTCTTAGCAATTCTTCTCTTGCTGCTTGTTGTGACCGCCCACTGTCAACAACTTGCCGAATCGTGAAACCGATTTGAAGCCAATTGGGTTACTAATTAGCCTCGCTTAGCCAGCTCTCCGAGGCACTCTGGCACTACAATAGCTCATTGCAAAATGCTAATTCCACAGCCATCTTTAATGTTGCCATTTGATGAATAAATAGAAGATATTTTGCACGATGGCAAGTGATACAGCGTTTATTACTCGCCTGTTGGTTTTCTTGCTGAGAGAGGGCATGCCAAAAGGCTGGGCTCAAACACTCAGCAAAGTTGGATACCACCGTTTACATGATATTACAAAACTGGCAAGCACACAAAATTTGCTGCATGCGCTAATAAAATACTTCATATAGTCACACAGCAGGCACTGAGGCATGCACACAGTAACCATTAACAGTTCTAAACGGAGTAACACTTACTGGGACATCCACATACTTGGCTGCTGCTTTTACCTTTAAAAGAAGGTGTACGTTTAATGTGCCATTCCATATTGCTATTTTTAGCACTTAAATTACAGTGAAAAACACTTACAGTGAAAGAAAGGATTGAAGAAAAGAATGTCCCTTCATCATATCGTGACAGCTTGGACAGCACGCTATCCAAAACAGCAGCAAACTGCAAACGTGAGAGAGAGGGGTGAAATTATATGAAACATGAATTATATCAAAACAATGAAAAACACTTAAGCAGCACAGATAATGCATAATAAAATCTTTATCAACCCATGAGAATGTGATAAATAAGAAGCTGCCTGAGTAATAGCAACTCTAAATGAAAATGACATCTCTGATAGTGAGCTGCTAGCTTGCTCAGTGAGAGGCTTCAGGAGGAAAATGTCTAGCATTCATGAGCATACTATATTCATTCCATCTAAATGGAAGTGCTTTGAGGCATTCACAGCGCCTGTGAAGGCCAGCAGAGGAGTTAGAAAAAGCCAAGCCTCGCTGTTGTGAAAATGCATCTGTTTCAAGGAAGTACATGAAAGCGTACCTTAGAAACCAGGCAAGAGATCATCTCTTTAAAGGCCTCATCGATCAGAACATCAATTTTAGAATGGTACTGTTGCTGTGGGGAAGTGAAAACAAAGGTGGAAACAAGAAACATCATAATGTCCTTAGGTTATAACACTAGTAATTAAGTAAATACTTAATTCACTGGTGGTGGAACGCAGAGAAGAATTCTCATTTTACTGTGAACTAAGACCAGTTTACTTGCTCAAATCCCAGCCTTGACCAAAGGCACAAAACAGCAAAATGAATCTTGTATCACCAAATCAAATGGACAACCTGTTCCAACAGCAGTGTAATCACAAACATATATTGTGGAGGAGAAAAATCTTCCCATGTAACAGGGCTGAGTTAAGCAGCTAATAGGCCCATTATGCCGGTGAATGGAATTCCTTTTCTCGTTCAGGGCAAAGGAATTTGAAGGATACTTTTTTATGCAGGCCACAATTAGGGCAGCCTTGTGTTTTTTTTTAAATGTCCCAACCAGCTGCAGCAAGCAAAGCTTCACACAGGATTCAATTAATCTGCCATTTCATGTCCAATAAGCCTTATTCTGTATTTTTGAGACTAAAAAAATGCTGGAAAAAGACAGGAGGGAAAAGATGGGAAAGGAGTTAGAGGGAGGAAGATACTACAGATACTAGAGAGAAAGAGGGAGAGAGAGAGAGGGAGAGGGGGAAAGAGAGAGAGAGAGCGAGAGAGAGAGTGCGTGTGTGAAAGAGAGTCTCCATTCGGCTCCTCTGAATAGATGCCTTTGCTGCATGCAAGGCAAGCAGGAGTTCATCTGTGCCAACAATGGCCTTTCACAGCACATCTAAAGAACACCCAAATTAAAAATTTCAATCAACAAAGAGCGCAGATCGGTGACAAATTGAGGGTGCTGAGAGGTCACCGTTGGCAGCCCTAATTTTCTTTTCACCATTTTTCACTACATGAAATGGCCTTTTTTTCCATAAACGGAATTATGGGCGAATCTTAAGGACTTTTTACCTCAATTAACACTTCCATGTTTGCTTTTTATATAAGAGTGGGGGCCAAATTGCAAGGGCTCTTTTTGCATTAGAGGAGATTAAATTGTGAGGTCTTTGCTGTGTGTGTGTGTGTGAAAACCAAAAGAACAATAATTTCTTTTGAAAACATTTATCTGGGAGTGATCCAGTAAGAGGCACTTCAGGGAGAATGCAGTTTCTAAAGAGTAACCTTGTGTTCTGAAATGTGGCAAACCCTGTTACACACAACTTCAATGGAAGCAAAAACAGGCCATCATTTACGGCAGTAAAATTAGCTTTTACATATAACAAACACGGACGTGCACATGAGCTGTCGCAAAATTCTCAGCTTTTGTTCCCAGATTCAATTGAGCCTTGAGTACTTTTCAGGGTGTCCAAACTACAAAGCATGAGGGTTTAAAAAGGAGCTGTTCCACTGTGCTGCAGGCCTGCACACCGTCTCGAGCTTCACACAGAACTTTAGAAATCTCAAAACTTTATAGTCCTTTCTCTCTGTGGTGCGTATAAAACAGTAATGAGCATGATCACAGGGAAACTTCAATTACCTTGAAAATGAAAAGTGAGTGAGAATGACAGACAGAAAGTAAGTAAGAAATAGACCTGAAAAAAGAGAATAATTATTTCTTATAACACAAAGTATACAAAATACTAAACAAATCTCTGCAAATAAAACAAAAATGAGAAATATTAGTTTTATCATTTAACCCCTTAACATGCCAGCATTTTTGATAAATTTCTGCCTCATATTACATAGCTATATCTTGTGGATTTCTCTTCAAGCATTACATATGAAGGTTTCATGTTTTATAAGTAACATTGTGAACAGAATGTAATAGAAAATGTTAAAAAATATGGAAGTAAATCTGCAACTCATAAAAATCATAAAATTGGAAATTCTCTGAACTTTTAACATTTAAAATGTATATTTTCCTAAATACAAATTAATCATTTCATGTCCTACAAACTTTTCATTTTGTTACGACTGTCTTGAATTTTTGTCAATTTTCAATCATGCAATGCAGTGAACATGCAGCTTCTCCAACTGTTCTGTAGAAGAATCTCTCCAAAACTCTCAAAGTTTCAGAATACAAATAACTTCTTTTACTGCAGAGATAAAGGGGTTTGTATTACCTGCACCTGTAGCCTGTATACAGGCCAAGGTCTGTTATGGGGTTAAACATGGGTAATTTACAAATTAATTACATGAAAGTGATATTAATAATTATAATCCCTATTATATTAATTATTTTAGTCTGCTAACTAACAAAACCTCAAATGAAGCTCTTTTCAGAAAAGATGGTTGGACTTACCCACTGTTTGTCAATCTTGGATTCATGTGATGATGAATGGGAAAATGAAAACAGCATATGAAGGGAAAAAAAATGAAGGAAAATCTTAACAGGGATCAATGAGGCAAAGGTGAGATGCTGAAGGGTAGGACAGCATGACATACAAACTAAGCATACATCAGACAAATAAAATCAAAACAAACATTTTATTTTCCTGCCACTATGACTATGTCAGTATGAATTTATTAAACGGATTCTATGATTATTATGTAATAATTAAGAGGAACAAACAGAATAACTAAAAGGTTATTCAAAATGTAATTTTCAAAATACATTTGGCAACACATAATTTGGATGGTCCATGACAAATACCAGAAATATATGCTCAACAAACTTTCAGTATCCATTAAGTGCAAAATAACTCTGATGAAATAAAATGAAAGTAAATCGCTCTATGGAATTATGGACATTAAGCCTACACCTACTCTAAACTTAACCCTAACACCAACATTGAATTAGCCATTAAGCACAACTGTGACCCTTACCTTAAACCATACAATAAACCTGACACTTAAATCAATTAAAAAAGAGTAAAAGGTAAGGTACAGGATTACATTCAATACAGAACAATTAGCATTCGACTTAGTCGGGTTATATTTAATAGACATTTGTTTAAACAGTGTTTTGAACAGTGTAAAGTGTAAAAGTTTACATGCTTGATCAACTAACTGATTAACTATTAACTACCAGTAATATAATCATATTGTGTACTTAACAAAATAAAAACAATGTAATTACAATGTAATGCAACAGGCTATTTATTTTTGTTTATTTATTTATATATATATATATATATATTTTTTACAAATAATTAACCCTTATTATTTATTTCTGTGGATTTAGCATTAAGTTGGTCATAAATAAAAGTTGCTGTATTTTACTCAAGAACTTTCAATGTCCCATTTTTGTGCACCAAATGGTCTTGATGTGGTGGATGGAGGTTACTGCTCTGGCCAATTTGCAGGCTAACTTTGGTGGCCATGACGAAGCTGAATAAAAAAGGCTTCACTAATGTAAAAATCTGAATGAGGTATCCAGCTGGTGTTCTCTTTCAGAGTCTAAGCACCTATTTCACAACAATAAAAAACTAACTAAATAAATAAAATGAATACATAAAAACGGCACATGCACTTTACTGGCCTTGGACAAGTCATTACTATATTATGTCCAATGATACGCTATAAAAGTGAGGTGAAATTCCTTCCTAGTTGTGTTATTATTTCATGCTGTTCTCCTGGAGAGTAATCATCTTCTTGGTAAAAAAAGCGCTGAAATCTTTACAGTTACGTTTTTTTTGTTCACACAAAAACACGAAGGCAGACAGAAAAGTTTCTGTGGGAAGATTTGAAAACAGGCATCTCAGTCAGTTACAAAACCAGACTGCAGCACCTTCTCTTGGTGACATACAGCTTCTTGTCAAGATGAGAAAATGCAGTAACATTCTTATCATGCTACAATCTTCACATGTAAGCAATTCAGAATAAAGGGAATTGGTAATTATGACAGATGTGTACAAAGGTATACTGTAGGAGATATCCCCACGTGGCTGTGATTACATACCTCTTGGCCTTGGTCAAGGATGCAGAGTTTTGAGCACTGCTTCTTTGCATCCATAAGAACGTTGAACATCGTGCACACGGAGAGGGGCACCCTGAAGTCGGTGGACTTGTTTGCTTTTTGCATCTTTGAGTCAAATGCTGTTTTGGTCCTGAGTTTAAAAGGGTATATATATTTAATACATACATCAAATGACATCTTAACATCACACTAATTTAATACTGGCGACAGCAACCAACAAATCAATGACTGAGCTCAAAGTCCATAAGTTCATTTATGTCTTTAGACAGTGATAATACAGAATAATACAGTGACATGCCAAGAGCCATGGGATACAATTATGCAAATTTATTATGAAATATAAGTTTTGAAATATAAGATGTTTTCTTGTGAGTGAGGCTGAACACTGGCCAAAGTGCTTATGGTAATTATTGGAGACCTGATAGTAAGTGCCAGATGGAAGGAAGATTGAATTTCTAAAGTTATGCAGACATTTAACCTTCCTCTCTCCACACTGTCACACTTGTACCAGGATTACATCATAGAAGACATTGTGACTGAGACCAGCAGTGTCTGGCTAGAACTGTCCATGTGATCAGACAAGCAGTTTTACCAGGAGGCCTCAAAACAGCTCTGGAAAAAAAATAAGAGACCACTTAAAAATGATGAGTTTCTTTAATTTTACCAAGTTGAAAACCTCAGGAATATAATCACGAGGAAGATGGATGACTACAAGCCATCAAACAGAGCTGAACTGCTTGAATGTTTGCACCAGGAGTGGCGTAAAGTTATCCAAAAGCAGTGTGTAAGACTGGTGGAGGAGAACATGCCAAGATGCATGAAAACTGTGATTAAAAAAACAGAGTTATTCCACCAAATAGTGATTTCTGAACTCTTAAAACTTTATGAATATGAACTTGTTTTCTTTGCATTATTTGAGGTCTGAAAGCTCTGCGTCTTTCTTGTTATTTCAGCCATTTCTAATTTTCTGCAAATAAATGCTCTAAAAGACAATATTTTTATTTGGAATTTGGGAGAAATGTTGTCCGTAGTTTATAGAATAAAACAACAATGTTCATTTTACTCATATACTTTAAATAGCAAAATCAGAGAAACTGATTAAGAAACTGAAGTGGTTTTTTACTTTTTTCCCAGCGCTCTATATATCTTGTTAGCTACTGCAGTGTCCTCTAGCTCCTACAAGACATGCCAAAACTGTATGATGCTAGTTCTTGTCCAAACACATTTGGCATGTCATTGCCCATATTATAAAGTATTAAAATAGGAGGTTTGTTAACCCTAACACATCCTAAAGTAAAAAAGGGGACAACACTAAAGTCAGCCCTTTCTAGTAAACCCTGACCTTTTGACACAGGCCTCCATCATGTCACTGGCCATGAGCTTCAGACGCTGCTCCAGATGTTTGGCAAATTCTGGCTCTGGCCAGTGCAGGTCCATCACAAATATCTGGAGGGCATCCAGCTTCCAGAACAGGTCCTCTGATGTTGCTGAGCCATTACTGCCAAAGACAACAACACAAATAATATTAGCCTTAGCTTCATTGATGTAGTTTAACGTTGATTACATTATCCAAACTCCAAGCACTACAATTGGTCAAATTTGCATAAAGTATGTATGCCTGATTCATAAATGAATGAAACCTGAGTAAATACAGGGTACATGAAGTGTTTTCAAACTGCAATAGTATGGCATATACGGTGCAGTTATGCCTCTGATTGAAGGGACAGAAGACATACCATTGAGAGTAGTTCTTTCATTATCTGTGTCTATCTTGTCCCTTATGTACAAACAGAGTAGTCATCGATACTCTTGAACACTCAGAGTGAGTTTTAATACAGAACAGCAATGGCTGTAACTCTGCTAACTTATCTAAGCCAACTTCAGCTGTAAGTACTCTTTAGAGAGAAGAAGGTAACTTAGCAACTATTTCAAAAGAAGGCCACAGTTAAATCATTTAGAGTGCTTTAATTTCAATTCACTGGAATCCTCACATGCTGTACATGGCTATTTAAATCATATTCACATGGATCTTAAGCGCAATGAACCTTGCAGTGATTCATCTGCAAGGGCATGAGTTTAAATGGGGCTATGAGTAGGGGCTCATAACTTAAATTCTTAAGTACAGGTTTATATACTTCTTTTATCCATATCATGACAACTCTTTATATCATTACCACTCGCATAGTTCCGACAAAACAATTCGGTCATACGTGGACTAAAGAGAGGAGAAGAAAAAAAAAAGCACAAGCTTTGTCTTTAAAGCATGAAGCTCCTTTTGTAGAATGCTACTGACTTTCCAGAGGCTCAAGAGAGCCTTAGCAAAGAAGACAGATGGACTGACACCACCGTGTCAACCACAGTTAACACGGCAACACACCGAGAGGCTGACACAAGCAGCATTCAAGTGTACAGCGCAAAACGCTCGGCAGTAAGGAAAAAAAAAGGGCACTCACTCCTCTCGCTGTTAAAAGACTGTTACCTTCACAAGTGGCAGTCCTGGAAAATAGTTTGGCAAAGTCCACAGTGCAATTAAAAAGGATGAGCATGAGTTCCCACTCGATTAATTAGCGGCGGTACAGTCCGTGAGGGCCCCCTCGGGGGTCTGCGCCGCCCCCTCAAGCCTGCGTGAGCGGGGGAAGAGGCAGTATGAACAAATGGACTCGCTTCTCGCCAGGCGAGGGATTCCCATGGGGGAACACGGCATTCTGACTGCCTCTAACAACCAGCTAACCACAGTCCCCCTGGACACACACCCACAGGACTACTCCCACTACAGACACTGTTTCAGGCCTAAAACCTGGTGTGCATTTACAGTCCAGACTGTTTACAATGAACGAGATCATATACATATTATGATGTTTCTGAACGTTCTCTCGTAACCGAGTCGTCAACATTTGGTTCTGCATTGAGCAGCTGCCAGCTTTAGCGGCGTTGGGAATATTTACTGATTTTTTTTTTTTTTTTAAGAAGGTTCAGTGAACTCTTATATGTCTATAGGCTCTATGTTTTTTTCTGCTAGAGAAGCAACTCTATATCTAGATTTCAACCCAACTAAGTGATGAAGTGGCATAAAAAAATATCCCTTGACCACAATAATTGACTTTTAGAGCCCCTTTATTGTGGAAGCGCCAAGTTTTTATGAAAAATATTTACCCCCAACATAGTCATACCAGTAAACAGTGTTAGAGTAATTGCGTTTAAATGCAAGCTCCATTGTTCCACCCAGGTTCTGCCAAGTCAAAAAAAAGAGACTTGGGATGAAAGCCACAAACACAAAGAAAGTTTAACAGTAATTCCATGTGGTCCAGCGGGATAAGCCCTGCCACTATGATCAGGAGGTCGCCGGCTCGAATCCTGTTAATGTAGCTTGCCATCGGCTACAGAGCCCTGAGAGATCACAATCGGCCTTGCTCTCTCTGAGTGGGTAGATGGCGCTCTCTCCCCTCATCACTCAAAAGAGTGATGTTGCTCAGCACAAGGCATCTGTGAGCTGATATACCAGAACTGAGTTGCTGCGCTTTCCTCTGAGTGCGCTGTGATGCTACTTTGCAATGCTGCATCAGCAGCAGTTTAAAAAGAGGCGCTGGCTGACTTCACATGCATCAGAGGAGGCATGTGCTAGTCCTCACCCTCCTGGTGTTGGGGCATTACTAATGATAGGGGGAGTAATTGGCCGGCTTAAACTGGGGAGAAAATGGGAAAAATTTGAAATAAAATTATATGTATATAAATAAGAAAGTTTAACAGTGACTAACACTGTAGTAAAGGAGTAAAGTCAATAAAAGGAAAAAATTATTGGTATTGGCCGATTTTCAGCCTGATCAAATCAATCAGCCATTTTCTGCAATTTCCTACACAACACCGTGGTTTTTCATTCAACTGCTAGGTGGCACTATGAACCTCACTCACATTAAAACCAGCGCTGAATTCCCAGCTCCACATAACAACAAAGTTTCACCAATCTCCTGTTTTTAATTTATTTATTCACTCATTTCTTTTTTATTTTAAGCGGATTTATACCAAAGTGTTAAAGACTTAAAATCACTAACCGGATAGGGTTTTTTGAGAGTATATCACAAAACCCAGTACAGTGAGATTCAGCAGAGCTAATGGCGCTAACAACACTCTGAGCTCCACAATGCGAAGAGAAAGAAAATAAAGATTAATACATAAATACATATTATGTATATACACATACACTCACATGCACACATTTTTTTTCCTTGAAATGTAAAAATTAATTTGAAAACTACATTTAATCTGAGAACCCTGGGAATATTTATGTGGAAATAAGTTTATAATAATATCTGTAGATATATTAACCCCTAATACAGGTTTAGGGTTTAATGGATTAAAAATAATCACAATTTAATCACAATCGCAATATTCTGTGGAAAAATTGAAATGAGATATTTTGCCCAAATCGTGCAGCCATAAAATAGACTGAGACATTCTGCAAGATAACCTGCTTTAGTTTGCTAAAACGTGATACTTTATCTTTTAGCAGGACAATGATCTAAGCACAAGGCCATTACATCACAGAAGCAGTTAAACAACAAAAACGGGAATGTTCTACACTGTTCAATTCAAAGCTCAGATTACAATCAAAAACAATCAGTGGTATGATTTGAAAACTGTAATCCACAAAGATTATCCAACCTTCTTTCCTTAATTTTCATTAAGGAAAATTAAAGGACACACGTTATCATTCAAAAGCAAAATTCACACTGTTCTCATTTGCATTGACATATTTACCAAATATAGACATGTCTATGATATTGTACAGCACAATATCATATATTTTTCCTCAATATTGAATACACAGAGTGCATTCTCAATATCATGACATGCTGGCGCATCAACTTGTAGTGAAATCTGATAAAAATTCTGCCGTCATGCAGCCATACAACCAACCAGGTGTGTGCCATATCGTATCATACGCGATAATATCGCCAAATATTTTGAATATCGTGAACGATATTATACCCTGAAATATCGTGACATATCACCCACCCCTAATTATCACATTAGGGGGCTACTTTTTGTGCTGTTTTTAGCAAAAGAAAAATTCACACTGTTCTCATTTCCTATTATATATCTACTAGAGACAGATTATATCTGTCCAGTATAATTTATTTTACTTAAATCCTGTATATATGGAGATATTTCTTATATATATGGATAATTATTTTTTTATATCTCAGTTAGCAATATCATATTGCAAGCAAAAATAAAATTCTAAATATTTTTTCTAATTTAGTGTTTTGTCATATCGCCAAAAGTATCGTTACTGTGAATATACTATGAAATATCGTGATATTATTTTAGAGCCATATCGCCCACCCCTACAACCAACCTTAACAATCTGCAGCCAATCTGCCAAAAAGAATGGATAAAAACAGCAAAAAAAAATTTACTACCCAAAAATTCCCCCAGTGACCAAGTCTATTGTTTGTCAGGCATCAAACTGAAAAATGGTAAATTACAGAAACATTCAATCATTTCACTTTATTTGCAGAACCGTTCCCCTGAAAGACATTGGGAAAGTGAGAATTTCTGCTTTAATGACTTTCTTTTCAAACAATCGAAAAAAGGAGCAGAAAACATGGCAAAATTCTCCATAGCGTAAGAAAAAACAAAAGCTCAGGTTTCTGGTACTCACAAAATATCTGGCAAATTAATTCCTTGCAAGCTGGGAATTCAAAAGCAAAACTATGTTAAACTTTTAAAATCCAAACATAAAAATGTAAAATGTCAAGTACTGGCACGGCATGACACTATCATTTAAAACATAATCCAAATCAATAGAGTTTCGAGAGATTTTTACTTGACCATGACATGATAAAGCAGATGAATGCACTGCACGTGAATGATGATTACAAACCAAGCGAGTTCATTTAAACATTCAAATTAAAACGCATGAACTGGCATAGCACGTGCATTCCGGATCACCATACATCTGAAACACTGAGAGCGGCACAGATACACACTCCAGCATGCCGATTAACATGCTCTATCAGACACATGTGAACACCATTTGGTTAAATTCTTGAACAAGCACGTCTCAATCATATTTACCATGAAAATGATTAATTTAGCTATAAATGACAAAAATACCATTTAAAACAAGCATTTTTTTCAAATGAGCAGGCATAAAGGAATCCTATTACTACACCTACACAAACTGATTCTAAAAAGGATCTGTCAACCTTTTTTTTTTTTTTTTTTGAGTATTCAATATTCTATTTTTCTGCAGCACACTTGGTTTCGGGTGCTTCTATAGGTTGGTGTGAGCTCAATCCAAAAACATAAAAAGCCTTATTTATAGCTATAATAAGCAAATGGCATAGCCATTAAGTATGGATGGTGCCCAGCTGGACCATACACACGTGTTATCACATAGTGGTCCCATCCAGGAGGGGGTGGAGAAGCTGGGCATCTGAGGAAGATTGAGGGGCAGGTTGGGAACTTTAGGCAAAGGCACACTTGGCAGATTGTTGGTAATAGTCCTGCCAGAGAGTGAGAAGAAAAAAAGAAGGGAAAAAGTGACAGAAGAAAAGAGAAAAGTGAAAAGAAAAATAAGGAATGGCTGAGACAAAGAGGAAAAATGACAGAGGCTTTAAAAGCAGATAGGAAAGATATAAAAGCTAACAGAGGCTAAAAGAGAAGTGAAGCTCTAGCCATAATCAGAAGGCAAGTAAGCATATAGCATTAATGTCTAGATTTTACATGTGGTTATTATCCTAGAAAGCAAATAAATTTGATAAATGAAAGCTAGGTGACAGTCTCTGCTTTAGTATTAGTCAACTGAAAGGTGGTGAAAGCCTTACTTAACTGACTGCCAGGTCTCTTGTTCAAAGCCACGATGGACAGACTGAGCGATGGACGACTCCATCAGGTCAATGTAGCGCACCACTAGAGGCATGTAGAGCTCCTGAAGGTGTTTGTGGAAAGTCCCATTGCACAGCTGAGCTAAAGGTGGGGAAACATATTCTCTTGACTGGTGTAGGATTTCTTTAACTAATGAACAAAACAAACCCTGTTTAAATGCATAAACGCACCCTCAAATGGTGAAATATACATTTCTGGCACACATTCAAAGCTAAAGTCAAACAACATCACATGAGAAGAACACAGATCCTTTGAGAGCTCACACTAAGTTTAAAGAGCACAGTTTATCCTGATCCCAGTTCATGAAGGGAATTTAGCAAAAAAAAAAAAAATGTAAAAAGCTAGTAGAAACAGCATGCAGTAGTGCGTGGGATAGAAGAGGCAGATGAGTAAAGGCAACACATTCCCACAAATCCCCATGGAATTTGTCCTAATGAAAGAGGGAGAGGGAGAGAGAGAGAGAAATAGGAAGGAAGAGAGGGTAGAGTGAGAAGGGGGGCGAGACAGACAGAAAGAGAGACCGTGAAACCGAGAGAGAGGGAGAGAGAGGAAGAGAAGTCTCATCGGGCATCATTAGTTATAATTCCCTCTCACTCTGTTCCTTCATTATGAACACTTGCCTTTTTACTCTGGTGTGTGTGTGTGTGTGTGTGTGTGCGTGTGTGTGTGTGTGAGCACGTTTCACAACCATTTAACATCTTGAGGGGATGATGAAATGAGATGATGAGCATTTAGCGATTGGGCGACATGATGGCAGCCTTTGAGCTTAAGTGCTTGATAGAAGTTGCTTTCATAAGTTTAATCATCAAGGCCCGAATGATGAGCATGTATAGGTAAAATGTACACACGTTTATTAGTGCCTGAAATGTATTAACGAGGCAGCTATTTCTCTTTTTATTATGTACATAGAATGACATAATTCTTTAAGTCTACTGTACAAACAGCACCGTACATTTTACCACCTGCAGTCCTCTAATGCTAAAATAACTGCACATTTTGTGTTCTAAACAACACATGCTTTCACTTACAACACATGCAAGTTTTTCTTCAACTAATTAATGTGTGACTGTCTCATATAATTTGCTGTGTAATTTTACATTAATATAGGTATCGAAATGTCCTGCAAAATTGGTATATGGCCCTAAATGTTTAGCTGTCAAGAGGCAGTAAAACATGCATTCGATCATAACCCTGACGAATAGGAAGAACAAGTGGAGGGCATGACAAAAACAAATGTGGCTACTCGACTAATCTAAATAAAGAAATAATCTGCAGATTAATCTACTACTAAAACAGTCTTTAGTAACAGCTCTAGAAGAGTCAAATACTTAAAAAAACTCACATGCAGGGGGGTAAAAATGGTACTGCTTAATTCTACTAAAATACAATTTTATTTGGTTTGGATATTTCTGTTAATCATTATACATTTTACTTAGCATAGTCATACAATATATCTTACTTGCAAGGTAACGAAATCTGCAAAATAAATGCAGAGGAATTTGGCCAATGGAAATAGCCAAATTTGTGAAAAAATGCTGAAGTGCCATAGATCTTCTAATAGATGCCTAATAGATCACTATATGCATTTAATTACTATGTTAACAACACTAGAGCTGAACACATTAACCACTTCACAAAACACAATCGTTTTCCGTTACACAGCTGCTGTTAATTCATGTGTTTAGCAGAAAGCGAGCTGGAGTTCTCTGGACGTTAGTGTTAACTCAGAGGCAACCTGCTGTGCTTTACACATAGCAGGTCAGAGAGACAGACATGAAGATATTCACGTGATGGTATACACAGGAGAGGAGTAAAGAGAAGAGGAATAGAGAAAAACAAAGAAAATCTGAAAAATGGTAAAGGACAGAAAGAATGAGGGAGAAAACAGCAAAAGCAGAAATAGTGAAAGCCAGAGTTAAAAAAAAAATAAAAAAAAGGTCAGAAAAATATCTAAAGATAAAGACAACTTTTAAATGAGAGAAATAGAGAATGAAAGAAAAACTAAAGATAGAACACAATAAAAATGGTAAAAGACAAAACAAAAGAAGTGAAACAAAGTGAAAAAAAAGAAAGCTGGGACTCACGGTCAGTGCGCAGGAAGTTGTTGAGCAGCTGAAACAGAGGGAAGCTGTCCCAGGAGTCCTGTGGCTGTACAGCCAGAGCAGCGTCCATGTCCACTGTGTACAGGGACAGGAAGATCTCAGCGTGCTCCGCCATCGCCTCTGACCACCAGGAGAAGGCCTATGACAAGACACAACACACACACACACACCACACAAACAAACACAAACACAAACACACACACACAGTTATCAAATCAACATACACAATGTAACAGATACAGTTCAAGCAGAACATCATGTCTGCAAAGAAACACAGAAAATAAAAGATAAAAAACAACCAAAAAACACAGAAAAGGTTCATAGCCGGAGCCAGAGTGTTCAAGGTTTTACTGAATTTAACAGAAAACACACCTAAAACAATGACAAGGGTGTTACCAACCACAAGCTCACTGGATGACAAGCAGTACAATAAAAAGGCCTTGAGAGCAGAGAATGCATAGTGCTCAAACCCCCCCCTCCCCCCCCACCACACACACACACACGGATGTGCTTTGTCCAAGATGCATATAGAATTCATCAAGTGTCAGACATATGCACAATCTTCACTGCCAAAGCAATCCTTTTATTTCATGTGTGTAACATTGGTACAATATCTGAAGGTAAACACTGCATTCTCATACACATGAAAAAACGTTGGGCACCCTTTGACTACTGACCACTTCAATTTATTTGATAGAAAAGATTAATACTCCCAGCCACAGAATCTTTTACTGCTATCAAGGTAGAAGCTTTGACTGTAGAAACACAGTCTCTCAACGGTAAAGCCACCACAGGTGTATCTGTATACCCATTTGTTTCATTGACAAAACGCTCCATTCTCCATCTCATTTTTCTCCTTAAAAATCCATATTTCCACCTCCAGTGTCCAATTCCAACAGTTAGTTCTCCCTGTCCTAATATTGGCACATTTTTATTTTGCAGAAATCAGTTTAAACCTTAATCTGTTATATCATAAGAGGGTGGTGTTAAAGTTATAAATTAATTAACTGATATCCTTGACTGGACCAGACCCTCTGTAGGACCAATAGATTTATCTGTTCATTACATGGACTAGCTGAGTTGTAATCAAGCTGTCAGGAAACTAGCTAGTTAATACTACCATTATTAAAAAGTGTCCTTCCAATAAAAAATCCACTATTTCCTGTTCTTTGTGAAATACTATAGGCCTCTCTGAATTATATATGCATGCTGCTCACTAAACTCTTCCTTAACCTCTATTGACTGCAGTAGCTAATTCCATAATTATATTCAGAAAAACAAGTCGTTCAGGAAAAGCACCGTGTCTATGTCATCCCGTGAATTAGTATTCATGGCCTCTGCAACTTTGGCCCGCCCACAGAGAGAGCTGAAGCCAGGTAGCCAAGCACGTCTCATCAGACAGGAGCTAACAGCGTTAGGAACAGCATGGCATGTTCCTGTATTATTTGTGCAAATATCACGTCAGTGTTATATGCTTTGCCCAGTAATGCAGAGCTAAGGAACAAATGGTTAGAATTTGTCTATGGAACAACACCAGTGAAGTACAATTAAGATAGGTAGGTGCATATTTTTAAAACAGTTATTTTTACACTAGCTAAACTTTCTGGACAGAACCACAGCATCCATGCTTTTCTACAGTCCTTGCTATCCACTAATAGTAAAGTGATTTATGCCACAGATGGCCAAACTTGCTGCCCTAATACCCCACCCCCACTCTTTTACAATTTTAGATTTTTATTAATGTTACATTTAAAACTGTAAACTGCATAAAATGTCACAAACTCTCTCAAGAACGGCCCCCTGAGGTGCTACAGTTGGCAAAGACCGTTGTGTCCCATTGCTGAGACCCGAGCTGCCAGCGATGCCACAGCCACCAGTGCCCAAGAGTTTAAGAGAGCGCACTAGGTGGGAAGCATTGCTAAGCCCCTCTCCACAGCCAACTGTAGGCGTATGTCAGGTCACATGTACAGGACTGGGCAGTTTGTGCTCTCCTTCAAGCATGTGCAGGCCTTCTGCAACTCTGCGTGAGTTTTAAAAGATGCACTGATTGGCTACACAGGCTCCCAGTTCAGTTGTTTACCATGAATTTACCAAGAGATAAAGGATGAAAACAAATGAGTCACAGTTTAACACTGAAAACGGCATAAAAGTAAACATTTAAGAACACAAAAAAAACAAAAAAAAAAAAAATGCTGTTATATTTATTTACCCAAAGGGACAATATAAACAATATAAAATTATGAAGCTCTGACTTACTGTATTATTACAGTAATTTTCTTTTAAAATCTTGAATATTTGTTCACCATTTCTAAAGAACAAATAATATTAAACAGTAGTAAGGTGGCCAAGCACATGAGTAATCTTTTTCTTCTTTTTCTCTCCAGAAATGATTGTGGACCCTAAACGAAATATTTTGCAATCCAAAATATCATCAGTGAAGGTTTATTACAAGTTACACAGTAACAGACTTATTTTTTGATTAGAGTAGAATAAAATCATACATGAAGATGGTTTATAGTTTCACCTTCAAATTGCAGTTATGTTGCATTGTGAATTAATTTATACAGCCATAGTAAGAGCTTGTAACTGGGTTGCCTGGATACAGTTCAATCCAAAATGTAATCACTTATGTTTAACAACATCAGAAGAGGTTTGAGTTCATGGCAATAATGTTGCTATTTTATTCAATGAGCGTAGTTATTTAGTGCTACATTGTGCTTGGACACCTACTATTACCACTTCATCAAAATTATTTATTATTACTATATTCCTAAAGTTGTGCATGTTTTTTCTCTTATTTGAGAAATCATCTAAAGAGCTAAAGATTTAACTTTAAACTTCATCAGTATACACACATTAATTTTAAGCACAAATTTACAGATTTTATCTGCACAGTATAATTTATTTTTTTACTCTTCGATACACAAGAGTACATGTTTATTATTGTAACATGATAAATCATAGAGTTGTGGTCATTCCTATACTTTTTGTATCATCGTAAATTAAAACATTACAGAACAACAAAATATTGTGTGTTTCTAAAATTGCGCAGCCCTTGTAAACAATACATAACAAAGCCATTTATAGGCCAGTTATAAAAATTATGATAGAAGTGTCAGCTGAACAAATGTGTCCTTTTCGTCTGCAAAGGATCAGAGAGTCTTTTCTGTGCTCAGAGGTAAAAGAGTGAAGCCTTGTTTTTTTCTGATCACTGTTTATTGTTAGACAGTATTCCAAGCATTAAAAGGCCACTAAATATTTCTTTCATCAGTCCTTTTGCCTATTTCCTACACACCTTGAAGCCTTGATGGCAGCTGCCCAAATAACAAAGTGAAAAAGAAAAGCCTGTCATTTGTCTTAAATTATTTCTCTCTCCGACCGTCTCAGGAGAGCCAAGAAATCTGTCCAAAAATGTAAAAAGTGCAGTAAGTCAAATGAAATATCGTGTGATAAAAAAAGAATGCTGCAGATCTACTGAAAGAGTCTATTGTGAGTAGATATCCTTGTGTTGTGTGAGTATGTGTGTGTTAGAGAAAGAGAGAGAGAGAGAAAAAGAGAGAGAGTGGTGTAGGAGGCTATGTGGGGAGAAACGCCACTCTTATCTGACTTCTTGTCATACTGGAGCTGGCCTTGAGGATGCTCATCTTCGAGCCTTTCAGAAGCAGCTTTTCAACAGCATCGGGCCAACTAACACCATTAACGCCTCCTTCACTCCCCCTGTCTCAAACACCACCACCAGTGTGTGTGTGCAGCTCATATGGGTACTAACACGAGTGGCTGAGGAGCTAAATCTTATCGTCAATCTGACAGGGATACAGAAAGTTAAAAACAAAAAAATCTTCTACATAGAATGTTCTCTATAAATCAACTATTTACAAGCTAGTATTTAAAGCTGGTAGAAATCTACCATATCATTTGTAATGGATCTCACTGATTGATTCATATAAATAAAACAAATATTTACCCCGGTATTCCAAAAATTGCCCACTTATTCTGGTCAGTTTCATTTGTTATGAAATAAGTGCCACTTTCAATAGCAACAGCAACACTGTGCACTGTAGCGTTTATTAATAGCCATTCTTAATACATTACTGAGGACAGAGGATTGATATTCCAGTCTTTAAAGCGAAGTTATGTAGCATTTAATATACAGCTCTGGAAAAAATTGAGAGACCACTTCAGTTTCTGAATTAGTTTCTCTGATCTTGCTATTTATAGGTATATGTTTGAGTAAAATGAACATTGTTGTTTTATTCTATAAACTACAGACAAGATTTCTCCCAAATTCCAAATAAAAATATTGTCCTTTAGAGCATTTATTTGCAAAAAATGAGAAATAGCTGAAACAACAAAAAAGCTGCAGAGCTTTCAGACCTCAAATTATGCAAAGAAAACAAGTTCATATTCATATTAACAAGTTTTAAGAGTTCAGAAATCAATATTTGTTAGAATAACCGTGGTTTTTAATCACAGTTTTCATGCGTCTTGGCATGTTCTCCTCCACCAGTCTTACATGCTGCTTTTGGATAACTTTATCCCACTCCTGGTGCAAAAATTCAAGCAGTTCAAGTTGGTTTGATGGCTTGAAATTATCCATCTTCCTCTTGGTTATATTCCAGAGGTTTTCAATTTGGTAAAAACAAGGAAAAACATCATCAGTGATCTTTTATTTTTTTTTTTCCAGAGCTGTATATATTTTTAATGCTACAATGTTTTTCTTCAATGTATGAACATTTTCTCTGCTTCTGAGCAGCTAAATGTATATGAAACGCATATGAAACGTTTTTAGCCTGACAGTGATAGATTTACATTAAGATCTCTTATCTTTAGTTCTAAGTCTTGTTTTGATTGTTGTAATATCCATGTATTTGGTGGACAATAATAAACACTAATTGTAGCGGTGGAAGCAGGAACAAACTTTACTTACCTCTCTCCCCTTGTGCGTTTTACAAAAAACAACATTGAGGAAGAGAAAGAGAGAAAAAAGAGAGAGAGAGAGAAAGTGCAGAGATATTACAGAGAGATATGTATGCTCCTATAATAGTACAATAGAGTATTCCACCAAAATTGTATGCAATATACAATACATAATTCAGAAACCATGCTTTTATATGCAATATGTTTTCCTTAAAGGTTTAAATATACTTGCATAGACAAAAGACTTCTTGCATGAATCCAAAATGTGATCTTTTCAAGCACTTCCATATATCTGACTATTTTCAGGCACCACCTGAGTTTCCTTAGTAACAGCACGTGGGACATTCATCTTATTAGGTGCAAATGCTTTGGCATTATCGTCATCTTCACAAGTGACAGCTGTTGGTGGCTGGAGGCCTAAAAATAGCCCCACACCTCCTGAACAGATGTCTACTGCTGCTCTCGCGTTTAGGTAAATGAGCACAGCCTCCATCAGCAGAGCCTCAACACCTATGATTGATCAATTAAAAAAAAAAAAGAAGGAAAAAGGAACACATGCAAACGCTCGCTAAAGTCGCTAAAGGGCTGTGGGCGTTGTTTTCATCTGCTGCTAGTATGAGCTGGCACTAGCTGTCTAACCAAACTCTTCACTAACAGCTGTCGTAGCGGCACAGTAAGGAAATGGACAGCGAGATGGTAAATGATCAAAAGTCGATGATAAACATAGGTTGTCATTGCATGTGTCAGCCTGTTCCTGACATGATGTAAAGAGTCTTGAAAAGGAAAGATCTTAATGAGTTGTTCTGAGGTTCTTTTAATAAATGGTGTTGTAGACTTATACAATTCTGACTTTTTTGCTTAGGTTTTTTTTTTTTTAAGCAGAGTGCCCTACCTCTGAGTGATGCTCATCGTTCTGTTGAAGCACCTCCATACACAGCTCCCCGAGACGCATCATGTCCTCTAACCTCTTCTCAGGAGGGGCCTGGGAGCTGTCAGCTGGGAAAAGAAAGGACAATGAAGCGTGCCTGGGTTGTATTGTCTGGTTTGCACTAAAAATAACAGATCAATGTGTTTGTATAAAAAGTGACAGTACAGCAGTAATGCTGTGTTCAAAACCTTCAAACTGGGCATAATCCGTCAGCTGGGAGTAATTAATAAGCGCAGCTTTTTCCAGGCACTTCTTAACAATCTTAGTCATCTCCTCAACAGGGACTGGTGTGGTGATGTCTTTCATAAGAACCTGCAGAAAGATGACCAGTATGTGATGCTCAATGCAGAATTGTATCAAAATGAGAATATTAGAAATGGTGATGCTTCATTTGAAGGCTACACACACAGGGACTTCATAAAACATTTACAATGATCATTATTGCAGAATTAAATAATATAGTAAAAATGTCTAGTCAACATCTAGTCTGCCAGGTGTACCCTATTATATGACTGTACACTATTATATTGTCTCCCTCCCAAAAACTACCTGCATGTAAAAATGAATAATTAATTATTATTAATTATTACTATAGTTAATTATTATTAATCATAGAAATGTTGTTGTGTGAATTTGGTTTGTTTGTTTATTTAAGAAAAATGCATATTTCAATGGAAATCATTTATATGGTCACTTAGCACGTGTTTATTTTGTGCAAAAAGGGCCTGTTTGATACAGTTGTTTAAAAAACAAATTGAAAATAATTGAAAAAACCTTAAAAATCAACTTCGATGTAACTTTTTTTTACTGCATTGCCAAAGTATCGGATCTGTATTTGGGGGCAAAACAATGTGATCAGGAAATCCCTACTGTCTAGTGTATGGACACTAGGTAAAACCCTCAGTAACACAACAGTAAATGTGGATGTGCTTATCTAGCTGCTGCATTACAGACAAAAAGGTACAGACCCGTTCTAGAAGAGACAACGTGGCTTTCAGAGCCCCCTCCGGTCGCCCAAAGGGGAAACAGTATCTACAGACAGGAAGGCAGAGTAACTAAATAAAGACAAGCAGAGAGTAATGTATATGAAAGTGCAAATCTCTGTGAGCAGCTGATAGAATCTGTGACAAAATACTGTTTTTCTAAAATTACAAGGACATTTCTTAAAGTCAAAATGTTTCAGATTTGTACAAAAACAAAAAGGAAAGCGAAAAGAAACAGGTGTCACCAGACTCGTGGAAAAACATCAGAATGAATGAACACAGGACGTGCTGAAAAAAGGCTAGTGGTCCTTAGTGGCAGTGCAGACCACAGGTGTTTGTGAAGAGCACTCAGTAAAGAGAAGAGGAGGGCCTCTCTGTCAGGCTTCTGTCCCATTTGGAAGGGTGGCACATGAGGCACACTTAACAAATGACTCAACCAGCTTTAATCAGCTTGGGCTGAGTCCTGCTCTTAGTCCTCAACACACCCCTCACTGGTTTTGCCTCTATATGCCACACATTTGCATAATCGTGTGTATTGTTTTGTATTTTTTTGTTTAGAGGTCTTAGCTTGTTATTAGGAGCTCTTTCTGTATAACTTCTATAAGGACTGTAGGCTTCATTAGTGGTGTATTGCCCAGCATGCTACAGGTGGACCCAGCAGGAGAGCAGCAGGGGCAGTGAAGCCTGAAGTGTGACTGGTGCAATTTAGAGCTTAGATTCTCTTTAATGCTATTTTTATTTTATATAAAACTATGGTGTGATAATCACAATACAGAAAAGTAACAAACCAAACTGTTTAAAAAATGTTATAATCATGCAGCTTTGAGGCTCACGCACACGTGAGCTCCATCACACGTCCGCATTACGCACCTGACTTGCAGTGCTATATGTAGCTGTTTTTAAAAAAACATTTCTTAAATAATAGGTCTATGCTTATACATTTTTAAAAAGCTTATTTTTTAACGCTCTACGGGCCTGGGCTTATAATGACAGTTTATGGGTGCGATCTAAGCTCTAGTGCCTTTTTTTTCTTTTCTTTTCTAATTTTTCCCATTTTCTCCCCAATTTAGCAAAGCCAATTACCCAACCCAATCACTAGGACCCCCCATAGTGATGCTACAACACACCAGGAGGGTGAAGACTAACACATGCTTTCTCTGATACATGTAAAGCCAGCCACCGCTTCTTTTCGAGCTGCTGCTGATGCAGCATTGCCAAGCAGCCAGGAGGAAAGCGCAGCGGCTTGGTTCTGATACATCAGCTCACAGACGCCCTGTGCTGTGGACATCACCATAGGCAGCTTGATGGCAAAGCTGCATAAGCCAGGGTTCGAACCTGCGACCTCCTGCTCATAGTGGCAACGCATTAGACCGCTGGACCACTCAACGCCCTGTAGCTGTAGTGCCTTTGCGTGGTTTAGCAGCACACCATATTACTACTATAGACAGGCTGCAAATATGACATACTCTTCAAATGTTTTTTGTCGCTTGATGAGTGTTTTACAGACTGAAGCAGAAAAGAGACAGAGCCAAGACTGAAGAGTAGAGGTGCTTTTAATATCTCTGCAAATAATCCTCATGCTACACAATGTCATAACATGCAGTTTCTCTACTGCAGTTCCTCTACTCTAACGCTGCTGTTGTTTATAGTCTCTCTATTTTTGGTCTTTTTATGAACTTACAAGCTGTTCAGTATCATTATTATTGCTTTGAAAAGGTTAATAATATTAAAGGTTGTCATTTTTCACACTGCCAGACACGCATAAGAAACACGGGAATGCTACGGTAAGAAGTGCTCACCTGAAATGTGTGATCTGGTTCTCTAGTAGAATTAACAGTCTGCTCCTTACTTCTTCATACTCCTCCTTCTCCTCCTCTGTCACGGTGCCCATTCCATCTGGCCTGCAAAAGAAGAGCCATCTATCTTTAACCATTTCGTGATTAAATATGACATTCGCTTCTTCTTAATATGCTTCACATTCTTAGAATTAGGAAGAAATTTCAGAGTATTTTTAAACTTAGTGACCTTTATATATAGAACCTCTGGTATAGACGTCCAGCAAAGAGTGAACAGATATAAAGACGTAAGTAGAACCTTTCTAGAAGATACATAAATCCAAAAGGATTGATTTATGATTAATAGATAATAGTTTCTCTAGTTTTAAAGTTATTGCATTATAAGAACTTGTAGTTTTACTAGATGGTTGGTGTGTATCCAAGGTAGTTGCAGCAGTGTATTAGTTGGTTACTTATTTGTTGCCAAGTGGTTGCTGTGGTGGTACTCTATATGATAAATGGGTGTTATAGGTGTATTTGTATTATCGCTAAAATGTACATATTTTGAGATATATATATATATATATATATATATATGAAGCTGTGCACAAGCATCTGGAGTTGGAACAGTGTTAATATGAAAATCAAAAACTGTTAAAGCTATAAACATCTGTAGCAATGTCATAAATCATCAAAAACCTGAATAAGACAAACCTGAATTGAATAAAATAGATATTTATGCTTAAGGGCTCCAAGTGGTCCAGCGGACTAAGGCGCTGCCACTAAGGTCGGGAAATTGCTGGTTCAAATCCCGTTCACATAGCTTGCCTTCAGCTGCCGGACTCCTAAAAATGCACAATTGGTTTTGCTCTCTCTGAGTGGGTAGATGGCGCTCTCTTCTCACATCACTCCAAAGGGTGATGTTGACAAGCACCGAGTCGCTGCGCTTTCCTCCGAGCGCGCTGTGATGCTACTCGGCAATGCTACATCAGCAGCGGTTCGAAAAGAGGCGGTGGCTGACTTTACGTGTCAGAGGAGGCATGTGCTAGTCTTCACTAGTGATGGGGGGAGACCTAATGAGTGGGCTGGGTAATTGGCCTCGTGAATTGGGAATAAAATGGGATACAAATTATAAAAATAAAAAAAATAAATAATTAAATACATAAATATTTATGCTTAGGTGTTTCTGTGTTTGCAATGTTTAGTATTTTTTTATGTTTTTTAGTGTTCATGTTTTGTAGTAATAATCATGAACCTACGACCTCTAACCATCCTCTGGTCAGGTTTATATTCTCAGTCTAATCGTAAGAAGTTTATTGCAGTGGGCAGGTCACGTGCAATTATTTTTTACTTTTCTTGCAACAAATGGCAGCTGCTCTTCATACGTCCCACAAACGTATGTTCAAGAAATAGATTACTACACAGGATACCATTATCTATAATCCAAATGTAATCACAAGATTTTTAAAGCTAAGCTAGTATAGTCTGTTACTTTGCATTGTGTCTGCCAATCCAAGCCTCTCCATGTTCTGTGTGAATGGCACAGCTTGATGCTAAAAACCAAGCTCTCTCTTTACATTGCGGTTGTAAGTGCAACTTGTAAACTGGTCTGTGCTCCAAATCCCTCTCTATTAAATGAAATCCCTCTTTTCTTTCTGACAAGAGCCGGCTAATCCCAACACAGCACAATGAGGGGTGTAAAGGGTTGTAGTCGATTTTCTGTGTGAGTGAGTGTGTGTGTGTGTGAGACAGAGAGAGAGACATACGGAGGAAGGGGGAGAGAGAGAGAGAGAGAGAGAAAGGGGGAGAGAACAAACTTGTCTTGAGCTTGTTCTCGATAGAAAAGGGACATCACGGTAGAAAAGACAGAGGGGTGTTTTAACCCCCATCCCCGTGTTCACTCTCTCTCTTCCCTTTCTCTCCCTCTGTCCCACCTCATTATTTCCAGTGTAGGCCTCATAGTTTAACAGCTGCTAACAAGAGGCCTGGGAATTGAACTGCGAGCACCAGTGTGAATTGCTCTGTTCTGCTGCTCTGTTTGTCCTTGTGCGAGTCCAGCTTACTCAACAGATGAAGCCGTGCTCCAGGTCACCCGCCGACCTATAATTACGCATTCACATTACAAGTCTACCTTTCTTTAAAAACAGCACACAGAGCCTCCAGGTATCTGACTAATTAGAACACATTGGAACCTGCATTCATTTGTGTGTACTCAGTTTATCAATTTTTATTTTTGAATGTTCTGTGCAGGTGAAAAATCTATATTTTTTAATTTCTTAAAATTTCTAAAAAAAAAAAAAGTACATTCTGGATAATTCAGAACGGCAGACCTAAACTCAAAATTTTTACATTTTAAAAACGTAATTTTAGTAAAAAAAAAAAAAAAAAAAAAAAAGAAATTAGTGTGTGCTACAGCTTTATAAGCTTATGAACACAGCGGCTACTTTACATTAACCAACTAAATATCTGGCAGTGCTGCATCACGCTTGGCTGGGCTGGTGGGAGTGGGGCGTTGAGGGGTAAACTCATTGTCCATACCTAATGAAGCAAGTGTGTTTGAGACGAGCTAAATGCTGACCCGGTGTTCAGCCAGTCAACGAGGGTTAATCAGTTATAGAAGACCACAGAAACCGCTCTGCGCTTCTGTAAGTGCTTAATCTAACTCATCACTGCTGTCCCACAAAACCCCTCTATTAGGGCTGGACAATATGGTCTCAAATCAAGAGCACTGTTAATTGAACACTTTACATTGCTTATGATAATTTAAGATTACTTTAATTTACGACAAACACTGCATTTCTTCTTTGGTAAAAGCTCTTAAGTTGCGGTTTGGGACCGGGCCGTATGGCCAAAATTTTGCATCACCATATTTTTAAAGATGTTGTCAGATTTATTTTACAGTATTTTTTTTTTTTTACAATATTTATTTTGTTTATTTTCTATTTATTCAGCATAACTGGGACTTAATTTTATACAGAACATTTTTGTGTCTAAACGATGCAGCACAGTTTCATTCTGTGCATTTCTATTGTATAATACAATTCTGGCATTCAGCACATTTTTCAATTTTATTGAAAGATTATGGCAATAAAGCTGTACGTTTTGTAGTGTTCATGATTTGTAGTATTACTCATGAACCTTTGACCACCCTATGGTCAGATTTAAATTCTCAGTTTAATCGTAAGTAGTTTATTGTAATGGGCAGGGCACATAAAAAACATTATTCACTTTTCTTGCAACAAATGGCAGCTGCACTTCAGATGTCCCACATGTGTATGTTCAAGTAACAGATAACTACACAGAATACCATTATCTATAATAAAAATATAATCACAAGACACAAATCAAAGCTACAATAGTTTTCTACTTTGCATTGTGTCTGCTAATCCAAGCTCTCCGTGTTCTGTAGGAATGGCACAGTTTGATGCAAAAAAAAAAAGCTGATAAACATATTTAATTAAAAGGAACTTAAGAATAAAGCCAATTTTTAAAGCCCATAATTGCTACTAATACAAATATTTAATGAAAAGTGTACATTTCAATACCATGTCAGTGTACAATGCAGCTGAAAACCAAGCTAATACACATATTTAATTAAAAACTGTATATCGATATTGTTGATGTGTAAAACATAACTTAAGAATAAATCCAAATTTTAAAACCTATATTTGCTTCTAATACACATATCATAAAAAGCGTACATTAATACAGTGGATATTTAAAAAATAGCTTAAGAATGAACATGTAAATCTGTCACTAGTACATTTTCTCTAAAATGCTTTTGCGTCTAAATTATGCAGCACATTATTCCATTGTGTGCATTTCTATTGCATAACAGCATTACGGTATTGTAAAAAATATACGTGGTCTATGCTAATTAACAGAATAAAAAAGCTTTATTTATTTATTTTTATTTAACATCATCTGCATCTTTACAGTTTGCCAAAACAAGTTAGAGCTCAATAGAAATGGAAAATGAAAGATTTTTTTTTACCATTTTAAAGATTCAATCTTTTTTATGCGTCGCATTTATACGCTTAAGTAAGTGTTAAGAGTGGGAGAAAGCTGAGAAAATAGTTTTGAGAATAATTTGCAAATGTCACCACCTGAGTTGACTACCGTATCATGCTGGAAATGACAGCCTTCTTCTCAGAGCAGAAGTTTATATATAATATTTGTTTATGATTATGCATCTTCTCCAGCACGCGCATATGTTCATGTTTATGTGGGTGTACGAGTGCGAGTGCTATCGTACAGTATCTGCACCTCCGGAATAAGTCACAAGTAAGAGAAGACAACCCAGACGCATGTCATGTTTACAAGGTGAGCCGAGTCGGGGGGTAGAGTTAGTAAATGCTTATGTCAAACTGGGCGTCTACGTGTGACGGACAGGCAAGTGAGGTGGGGATTGGGCCTGACAGGTGAGAAGGAGGATGCTTTGCGATTATTGTCTCGCCTGTCACTCCTGAGATGGCTGAACGCTGTCACTGGACACCCACAGGTGCATCTGCACACTAACACGTTAACTCCTGTGTGAACCCTGCTCGCTAGCAAGCCACGTTTACCCCACCGTGCATCTGTCATAAATAAGCAGCCATCACCCAATCAAACATGTCACAGGCATGTAGCTCCTGATGTGACAGCCAATCAGCAACACCATGTCAGAAAGCAACTCTGCCTTCACTCAGGTCGGATCCCATCACCGCATGTGCTGTCAGGATGCTGAACCACTTAATTTATGTCATACGTCTCATCTCTCTGAATGACTAGTGGCATTCAGCATCCTGAGACAGGCTCTGTATATGATAACACACACAGCAATAAGATACTTTACTGCAGAGCAGCATCTAAACAGCATGAGAAGCAGTCTTTGACCATCATTTGGAGGTTATATGCTATAGATTTAGTGAGCAAGGTTATATGAGCTCAGAAAATGTAACACTTTATGTTTTCATTTCCTACGATGCTGTGTGGTCAAGGTCTTTGGCCAGCATTAAAGCAATCTGTAGCCAATGACACACTTCATTTAGAAAGCTGAGGCGTAAAGATGCTACCTGATATTATATCTCTTTAACACTATTTAACAATAAACACAACAAATCACATCACATCACTGGAAAAAGGCTGAAGGCTTCCTCAAATCCACGGACAAATAGCTTAGCCAATACAGTGGCGTAAAAAAGTGTTTGCCCCCTACAGATTTCTTTTGTTTTTGCTTTTCCGTCATACTGATATTTTTCCGATCATCAAACAAACTTTAATATCAGACAAAGATATCCTAAGTTAATATAAAAAACACATTTTAAATTACAATTTAATTTATTAAAGGAAAAAACAGCCATGTGTGAAAAAGTGTTGGCCCCCTAAACCTAATAACTTGGTTGTGCCACCCTTGGCATCAACAACTGCGATCAAGTTTTACCAATAACTAGCAACGAGTCTTTCCCATCTCTGTGGAGGAATTCTGGTTCACTCCTATATATATATTTTTTTAATTCAGCCACATAAGATGATTTTCCAGCATGAAATGATTTTTTTTAAGTCATTCAGAGGTGAACTTGTTTGTGTACTTTGGATTATTGTCCTGCTGCAGAACCCAAATACACCTGAGCTGAGGTTACGATTAAATGGCCGGACATTCTTATTCAGGATTGTCTGGTAAACAGCAGAATTCCTGGTTCTATCTTTTACAGCAAGTTGTTCAGACCCTGAACAGCCCCAGACCATCACACTACCACCACCATGTTTTATGTTCAGTATGATGTTCATATCCTGAAATTTGTGGGGCCCAAACCTTCCACTTTTGTCACATCAGTACAAAGAATATTTACCCAAAGTTCTGGGGAACATCAAGGTGTTTTTTGGCAAATGTGAGATGGGCAGTTGTGTTTTTTTTTATCAACAGTGTTTTTTTTGCTTTATAACTCTTATAACTTCTTATTATTGAACCATGATCATTGACCTTAAATGAGGCAAGTGAGACCTGCAGTTCTTTAGTTGTTGTTCTGGGTTCTTTTGGGACCTTGTAGATGAGTTTATCATGCCTTTTTGGAATAATTTCTGTTGGCCTGCCACTCCTGAGAAGGTTCACCAGTGTTCAAAGTTTTCTCCATTTGTGAATAATAGCTCTCACTGTGGTCGGCTGGAGTCCCAAAGCCTTAGAAATGACTTTGTAATATTTTCCAGACTGATAGATTATCAGTTATTTTGCTTTCTTATCTGTTCTTGGATTTCTTCAGATCACAGCATAATGTGTTGCTTTTTGAGATCTTTTAGCTGCTTTATGTTGTCAGACAGGTTCTATTTAAGTGATTTCTTGATTGTAGAGGCCTGGCAGTAATCAGGCCTGGCTGTTGTTAATTACAGTTCATTTATGGTGGGGCAAACACTTTTTTCATACAAGGCTAGATTGGTTTGGATAGGTTTTTTCCATTAATAAACAATCTTTTAAAAAGTGCTTTTTATGTTTTCTCAGGTTATATTTGTCTGATATTAAAGTTGTTGTGATGTTTTATAATCTGAAAAAAGTAAGTATGATAAAATGCAAAAACAAAAGAAATCTGTAAGGGAGCAAAAACTGTTTCACACCACTGTACATTACGAGTTAAAATAGCATACAAATCTATTCTGACCAAAGTAGGGGTGATGGGGGATTATGACAATATTTTTATAATTTTATGACAAAGTATACTACTGTGGCACGCAAAATACTTTTGTTCAGAGCATACTGTGGAGCACATGTAACTGGACGTGAAAGCAGAGCAGTGTATGGAGTATTTAAATAGTGATTTAAAGATTTTTCTAATGCTTTTTGTCTGTCACAATATTGCAGATCGTTAAACTGCATTAAAATATTAATCCATATCACTCACACTTTGTGAAATCAAAGAATTATAGAATATAAAAGACTGTACTTGCACTTACAAGTTTCTCATAAAGAGAAAAACAAAAGAAGTTATTCCTAAATAATAACAGAGCTCTTGCATGCATAAAACCTCACAAAACAAACCTTTGTTCCCTCTGTGGGCTAATTCTCACACAGCCACTGAGGAATCTGCGGTTCTGAACAGACATTAATTATTCAAATGAATCTGCAAACTGACAAAAAGCCACTAGTGCCAGTTTTCATTTATACCTAGTGATTAGCCAGAGAGGCTAATCATAACCGCCCCTAATTGGCTAAATTAATGATCAGAGAGAAGCAGCACATCCATGTGTATTTAGCGTGGAATAAGTCAAATGAAGGCGATTTGCAGTAAGTAGAAAGCTAATAGCTTTAAAGAGGACAATCTACAAGCTGAACACAAAGGACTTAAACCAACAAGTGGACAAGAACATTGCTCATACCCAAGAGCCCCATTCATTCCTTGCTGCCTCATGCTCGTTTAGTTCATTTGGTCTGACTGACATTAAAAGACTGTAAAAACATATGAATTAATTAAGCTAATACAAAAAAAAGAGAAAAAAAGTTTTAATTAATTTACAAACAGTCAACGAAATAAATTACACATAAGGCTGTTATGTGAGACTAGCTAAAATAGATCCAGCACTCCCATGTTAATTGGTTTGCATTTCTCGATAATTAAGGAATGTTAATTAATGTAGCAAGGAGAAACCCATGCGTGCTGCTTTTGAGAAATATAACAACAAGACAGTGACACTGAATGGGTTTGCAGTTTTGTGTCTTTGAAATGATCTTTTCTATGATACTCATTATATTCATATGAAAGCACTTCAGAGCTTTATCTATGGTCCACTGAGCGACCATATGGAGTTCTGAATTTTAAAAACTAAGTGGGCAGTGAAGATATAGATGTGTGTGTACAGAACAGCTGCAGCAGAATGCACGTATTTTTATTCATTAACAGAATGAATTATGACTGAATTATGACTGATAGGGTAAGCAGAGATTGTGTTTCTGCAAAATACTCACCATTTTATTTGTTGTACTGTGTGATTGAATATTTATAAAAACAGGGCTTATTAGGCAGTATAAGGACATTGCTGTTTTGTTAGAACTGGTTTAGAGTTAGTGCTGGATGAGCTCAAATCAACAGCATATTTCTTTGGTACAAGCTGCTTGACTTCATGTTTGAGTTCCTCATGTTCCTTTAATGTCACAGACTGGACAAGGCAGAGTCACATGTCTACATATGTGGCGGTATATTTTCAAGGGAGCAGTACACACACAGTGGGTAAAGTTTCAATAGATAAATAAAAAAATAAAAAAATTAAAAAAAACTGCTAGGGGCAAAATTATTTTAGTTAGAGGTTCATTTTATTGGTTTTGATAGCTGGATTTGAACTGCAAATATTTGGCCACACCTTTTTAGAGATCATTTTTGTTTCTTTGTTAAATAATGGCACACTCATATATATCATAAGCTTATTTGAGAAAAAATGTGTTTTGGAATATTTAACAACTGCAGTCACAGTGTCTTTTATTTTTGAATCTGTTATGAAATACTGTAACCTTTAAATATTAGTCATTGTAAAACATTAACAATAGGAGCTAAAAAGGCAACTTATTTCTAAACATAATGTCTTGTGCCAAATAGGCCCGTTCCCTATGACTTATCATACAATAAATGGCCATGACCTCATTAATATTTGCTAATCATGATCTCGTCTATTGTGTTTATTTGAAACAATAATACTGACACACTGGCATTATCATTACCTTATTCATTTAAATGTTACCATATATATTTTTCCTGAAGCCTAGCTTCCTAAAAACTTTGATGATTTTGATTATGAAACGAATGCTTGTCTAGATGCAGGCACTGAACGGGTGCAATGAGGAGAATGAACTGGTACCTGTTCCCATGGACGTGAGAAGCGCAGAAGGCGTAGCTGTAATGGAGCAGGGTGGGGTCCACCAAGGCATTGTTCTCTGAGAATTCCATCAGGTCCTTCAGGTAGCAGATGTGGCGATGGCACCCCCTCACACCGTATCTTGCACAGTACTCATCCAGAACAAACACCTGGCCTGGGCTGAACCATCCCTGCACACACACACACACACACACACACACACACACACACACACAAACAAACAACAAAAGAGGTTGGCAGCTTCTCCTAAATATGTGAAAAAAAACTTAAAAAAAAAACTGCCTTTTTATAGAGGATAAACACATTTATTTATTGTACTTCGAGTGAGTTTTTATGACACAAGACATCTGATTTCACATACTCGCTAAATAATTTTTGTCTCATTATTTAAAGAAAAAAAAAGAAAATAAATAAATAAATAAATACAGTAACTACAAATTCAACTAAATGATACATACAGTAGTTCATTATTTGTAAGGCCACACCCTAGAATAAACTCCCCCCCAAGAAAACCCAAAAAAAAAAAAAAAAAAAAAAAAAAAAAAAAAAAAACTGTTTACCAGACAAAAGCCCTGTTGAAAAAAAAAAGAAAAAAAAAAAAAAGCACCCGATCTTTTTCCAACATTTTTTTAACACAAACGAGTGAGAGCAAGGTTAAGCGCAAACAATTAATTCATAGGCAGAAAAGTCACACATAATGCGGGCGGGTGAAGCGCGCCGAGAGGCTCCTGTTGCATTCATTAGCTCATTCATCCCTCACATAATAACTAAATTAGGCATGAATCTTACAAACTTAATTAAGACGCCTTCTCCGTAGGAACGTTAACAAATTAGCACTTTGAGGGGGCCGCTCGCCCACGGCAGTGCTGAAGGCTGGGAGTCGTGAGGACCGGCGCTGCACCGCAGACGCTCGCGGGAGGCCGCCAGCCACCAGGGAGCAGCAGGCACGGTACTGAAGAGCAGGCTGGAGACGGGCCCCCGCGACCCCCCAAAGCCTGCGTATGAAGATGAAGTGATCATTACCGTTAAAGATTGAGAGACGAGGAGTGCGGTTCAGAGGCCACACTGCGCTGACACATAGTGAGCGTGTTTTGACTTGAGTGTGTGCCTCATAGCTGTGCCTTCACATCCTCGTCTTCGCTTTCACCCTTCGCCTCCTCCTTTCTCACTCCGAGACTTTCTCTTGACCTGAGAGAAGCTTTAGATTATGTTTGTTCATGTTACTGAAAGCAACAACTCTTAATGGCCTGCCCTTCTGTGATTCACCTAGTCTTGTTTCACGATCATGTAGCTGTGCTTTCATATCAAAACCTCGTAACTTTTTTTTACACCACTGGAAAACACCACCTGCTCTTTACATTTACATTTCATCATGAATGAAGCAACAAAAATGGTACAAATTACTTGTAATTAAACGGTACTGTAGTAAATAATATATTTAAGATGTAAATGTTACAAAAACAACAGTATTAAGTATCAAAGAATGCTACTTTAAACCAGGGGTGGAAATAATGAATATACAAAATCCTGTTTTTTTAATAGAATTACAGATTCTCACTGTAAAATATTACTGGACTAAGTAAGTAGATATTCTCTATTTTATTTAATTTGAACAAATTAAAACAAGTACTTACTTTTAATTATAAAGAAAAGTAACACAAATATGCACATATTTAGATATAATTACGGTTATTGTTTAATTTCCTTGTCTTTCTATTAAGACATGCAAGTACACTTCTTAAAAATAAAAATACAGCTTATAGACAGGTTTACTTCACATAAATTGTCATTTTCATGCCAGCATAACTCAACAGAGCTGTAACTTTATTTTTCAGTTAAGGGTAAAGAGAAACAAATTTTAAAATAATAATAATAAAAATTAAAATCATTAAAATGTAGTGAGCTGACTTAATCCTCCAACAATCACACACACAAAAAAGTTGTCGGTACCTTTGTGTTCTTAGATGCTCATTAAGCAACTTTTCATTCCCCCCCATTCAGACAGTGACTCCCGCATTAAGGGTAAGTCTAGGCATGAAAATGCATTAACGTACATGCACTGTAACAGCACTGTTAAAATACAGAACTAGAACATAATTATCATTAATTTAACTGTGTTAAAAAGTGCATGGACACACATGTCCACCCCTTTAATTACAGCCTCATTTAAATGTTAAATGTTAAAAAAAAGTGTCTATAAAAGGAGTTTTATAGCTACATATCTACTGAGAAAACTTAGCTACACATACAATCTCTTGTGCAGTCGTCCTTTATGCTGGCAACTCAACTAAGTGGTCCCACCTAGGTTAGAAGGATTTTTAAATGGTTAAGTAGTTCAGTGGTGAACTACATGTATTGTTCTTACCTAAAAATAAAAGTTCATGACACACGCACACACAAATTACAAGTATGGTAATTTACGGAACCAAAAACAGATTTTCTACAAATAGATATTTTGAAATGAAGTGTGTGTTATGACTTTATATCTGTTTACATCTCCCCCATTAATGCCACTTTTAAACTTCCCAAGAACTACACTGCTCACCTTTGCTTGTTATATTGTCTCTTGTCTACACGTTACGATCTTACGTCTATATCTACACCTTCTCTCTAAAAATACCCCTCAACCTTCCACAGATCTTTCTTTCTTCTTTTCTCTCTCTCACTCTCTGACTCTCTTGTCTTCCCTCTCACCCATACATCGATCCCTCTTCCCTCTTTATCACTGTGTCTGTCTCTCTGCCTGTCTCTTCCCCAGATCTATTAATATCGCACCACTCAGAGCTGCAGCAGAATGGCCCTGTGCCGAGCAGAGTGCCACAAGATGTTCCACCGTGACAAACAGATGGCCTGCTCGTGTCTTGGCTCCGACCGCTCAATTAACCACTAGCAATTGACTGAGACGGCAGTCGCGTCGTCCTAACGAACGCGGCGCAGTCTGGCTCACACTGCTGCTCATAGTCTGAAAGACCAGGAAAATCTCCTCACACACACACACACACACACACACACACACACAGAGCGTCTTTACGCACACACAAAAACATCACACAAGAAGGGCTATCAATTCCGATACAATATTACCTAGAAGTGCAGTAAAAGAGTCGTATTTGTTTTTACTCAAACAGCTTAAAATGAAGAAAAATAATAAAGTTTAATAAATAATAATAAATTAAGTGAAAGGAAAAATTAAGGCAACGGACAGAATTGTGCTTTTAAATAAAAATAAAAAGTCATGCAGCATGCAGCTGTAATAAATGCACACACACACACACACAGACAGCGCAGAGCTGTGAGCATGCCTGCATTCACCATCTGCTTTTGTTCTCATCTTTGACCTCAGTCTTTGGAGTAAGTAGGTATAAACCATCACAGAAACACGAGGACCATCTCTGAAAGAAGACTGAAAGAAACTTTAGAAGACACCACTGAATCGTCTGACGAGGGGAAGGATGAAACACGAGAGGGCATGGACGAGGCATTCTGCGCACAAAACTCAGACGGCAGGAATCATACGAAGGCTACGTGGCAAGTCCCTTCGTCCCTGATCAGAGCTGTTTTAATGGACAGAAGGAGTTAAAAACCTGTGCTACAATAAAAAAAAAAAAGCATTCCACTCGCTGAAAGGGAGACTGAAGTCACACAGTTCTGAATACAAATTAGAAGCAAAGCCTTGCAACGATGTCTCTAAAGAAGATGAGGAGATGAGATAAAATACAACTAAATCTAATCGTCTTGATTTAATCTAATGCACCTCCATTATCTTTCTTCTGGTCATCGTAATTAACTGACTTGTGCATCTGAGATATAAGATAAAAAGGTATTTTAATTACGGAATTATCGAAGGTATTTAAATTATGAAGAAAAAAAAAAAACAGAAATAAAATGTTTATATAGAACTTGGGTTTTTATATTTGCATCATAAACATAAACATCCTATTTACATTCCTAACATATGTAAATACATAAATAAATAAACAAATAAACTCAAAAAATGTCCAACTATTTAGTAAGGAGAGTTTAGCAAAAATTATGTTAATAAACATAAAGCAAAAAGATTAACAGCATTTGGTTCTTTTTTTTTTTTTTTTTTTTTATCAAACAAGCACTTTGGCTCAGCTCATTTAATGGTCCCCTTTAAAGGACCCCTTTAAAAGCACCGGTAAAAGATGGCAATGAAATCAATAGATTTTCTCAATTAATTAATAAATTAATATATCAATTAATTAATTACTTTTAACGCTAGTCACTGCACAGAGCCACTTAAACAAACCTCACAAAATTTAGTATTTTATTCAAATGTAATAAAAATTCAATCTTAGACTTTAGACACCAGATTTGCAAGGGATGTAACAAAGATCAGTTGCTGATTACTCAAACTATCATTCACATTTACACTTAATTGAAAAGCAATATAATAGAAATCATTAAAACTGATTTTTCACACTGTATCATTATTCTGACTAAAATACAAATTCAAATATTCAGTCTGAACTATGCCCATTGCCCTCAATGCCACTGGCAGGAGGCGCTGACGATAAGGCAGCATGTTTTCATTAATAAAGCCTTAATTTCAGCACAGATGCACGCTTCTGCAGTGAGGTGAGTGAGTAAGTGTGTGTGTGTGTGTGCTGTGAGGTGGGAGTGTGATTAGAGATGGAACACGCAGTGGTGTGGGTGTGGGCAATTACATTAGGGCTGAACATGACTGGCCCTTGTTGCCCCTCATTTGCTGCAACATTCATAGGCGTCTGGTTTCTTACCTTTGTCATAGGGAAGGGGGAGGAGAGGTTATGTACTATTACACAACCTGATGAGTTAAAAATGAGGAAAAAAAGCAATGACAGACAAACCTGTGCCGGCACACACACTTTGTCGTGTGCCTGAGGGAAGCCTGAGCAGGATTACTGATTGAAAAAGCTAAGTATTGGTCTTCAAATCACCAACACTTGACTGAGTCTAATCCCTCTATCACACAACAACTGAGGCAAAAAAGTTGTCCTTTATGTCGCTGCATTTCCACAAAAAAGGCAACATTTATTGATTTTCCTTAAGGGCATAATTATTGATCAACTTTACCCCAAAATAAGATTCCAGTTTCATTTCACAATCACATTCTCCTGTCAGCTGACCTACAGACAGATGTACTAACACTACATTAGCTACTTGAATCAGTAACCTCACAAATCTAAATTATATGGTTGTCATATCCCCATCAAAAACCTTGTATCTCCATGACAGCTTAATCATTTACCTTCTGCTAAAGTAGCTGAGACCATGTTATTTGTGTAATCATACCAATGTCAAAAAGAAAATAAAATAAAAGAAAAATGTCATAAAATATGTTTATTTTAAAGTGTTTTGTCACTTTGCACCCACTCATGTCTACTTACATCTTCTAAAAGTTACCAAACAGCTGTTTTAATGGAAGCTTAGCTTCACTTCACTTGACAGATCCTCACTCAAACACACGTCACTGAATAGATTGTTCGAAACTAAAAAGATAAAAAAAAACAATAAAATAAATTAGTTTTAGAACAGTATTTTTAGCATTTAGAAGCTTTGTATGAAAGGAAAAAGTATTTTTTTTTGTCATATGCCAATGCTGCAAGATTATTATAGATCAAAATTGAACATGCAGATAATCACATAGACCTTTACTCCTGTACATCCCATATTTACAGGTAAAAAAAAACAACAACTTTCTTTTAATGGACATCAGAGTCCATCAGAGCCTTTCTATTTCTATTAATTAATTAATCAATAAATTCTAACATGACAATTTAGAGTCCCGTTTAGTCTGAAACATGGAACACCATTTAGAACACTGAGCCAACTGAGAAACTGTTGATTATTATATAAGTTGGAGTTTAGTAAATAAAGTAAGTAAAGTTTTTATTTTGTTTCATTTCTAATATTCTTTTAGATGACTTCTATTTCGGAAAGGCTAAGTAATTATTTGGTTAGTTCATCTAAATGGGAAAAAAAAAGAAACCAAAACAGGCTGTACTACTTTATTAAAAAAGCCATAGATATTGTACAAATTCTGATAAAGAAAGATTTTGCAAAAGGCATGAAAACTATTGAAACTAAATTTCACAGGAACTAAAGACATTCATTATATTGGCACCTATTTATAAAGTAACTGCTGCTGATCTCTCTGGAGGTCCAAAAACCTCTCAATACAGGATCCTCCAGTGACTGGCAGTTGGCATACAACTATATTCTGACCCCTTTTATCTAAAGCTCAGTAAGAACAATTTTACCACCAGGCTCAACAATACAGAGGAATCCCAGAGTAACCTGGATTGGAACAAAAAAAGATAATGTGTATCAGTACTTTAATTTGTAATATAATCCAAAACTCTAATATTACCATTAAGGTAAAAAAAAAAAAAAACCTTAATATCGTAGTGTCTGCTAAAGAGAAACAATGAAAAATGCCATGTGCATTATAGATATTTTATATACACATATCCCCTTAATAGAAAGCCAAATGCATTCACACACCGCCACAGATGTCCTTATCCCAGAATGCATGGGAAAAGCACCACATTCAGGTGGCCTTTGTGGCTCGCAGTGGTCTGAACAGGGCTTTTTGCCGTTCGCTGAAGTTTAATCAAAGGCATTGGCACCCTTACAAAGAGCTGAGCACAGACTCAGCCTCTCAGCAGAGAGCTGCAAAACATAAGGTACCCACTGAGGGCAGGTATACACGTAGGTATACCGGGAGACAAAAAGACAGGAGTGTTTAGCTGTGTGTTGCTCTAATATCATATCTTTTTGATCAGATGAGAATTAGAGAATTTGACTGTATTTTAACAGAGACCTGTTAAAATACAAACATTAAGAACGCTTAATGTTTGTAATTTTAGTTCTTATATAAGACCATATATTGGACAATTAATCAGGAATATTTTATACAATGTAAAGGGCAGCTGGTGTTACATACAAAAAAATATAAAAAGGAATGAGGCTACATGGTCTTGATATGACAGAAACAACACATACACTCATACACACTCTTTTATATTAAAGAAGACCCCGCACCTACAAGTGTAACAGGGAATATTTACTGGTGCGATGTAAATCCAGCCTCGTTCCACATTCATATAAGCAGTGTAACTCTCAGCACGGCTCTTTTCTTCAATGTGCGGAGCCGCTCAGCAGCAGTGTGGCGGGGCTGGGTTTGCTATCCAGGCTGTATTGATTGGAACCGTTTATCTTCCACTTGAGCATGAGCTCTCACTTAGCCTGAAGGGCCACATCCCTCCCCTGTGGACATTTAACCCCACACACACACACACACACACTCCCCCTCTCCAACCCCACGTCCCCAAACACTCCCGTACAAACACACACGCTCTGATAAAGTGCAGCACACGCTGGTGTGGCTCTGTAAAAATGTTTGCTGGCTTTTCAATGTATCTGAGATATTTTTGGCAGCAGTTATGAGCTCTAGTCCACTGCCAGTTCTTAATCTACATTTCTGTTCTGTAATTTGACACCTCAGTGTGTTTCACTGATTACATCTTTTCTATGAAAATCTTCCCACATTCTCTTCTACTCTGTAGAATGTAGAAAAGATCGAAGTAAAAAGCAGTAAAAACTCACTGATATTACGAAGCAAGGTACTGAAGCTGTACTTTTACAGTCAGAAGGGGAAATAATTCACTTTTTCAACTTTGTATCCATTAACGGACACACTGCCAAATAACAACACATACAGCTCTGAACAAAATGAGAGACCACTTTAGTTTCTGAATCAGTTTCTCTGCTTTTGCTATTTATTTGCTATTTGAGTAAAATTAACATTGTTGTTTTATTCTATAAACTATGGACAACATTTCTCCCAAATATTGTCATTTACAGCATTTATTTGCAGAAAATGAGAAATTGCCAAAATAACAAAAAAGATGTTTTCAGACCTCAAATAATGCAAAGACAACAAGTTCATATTTATAATGTTTTAAGAGTTCAGAAATCAATATTTGGTGGAATAACCCTGTTTTTTAATCACAGTTTTCATGCATCTTGGCATGTTCGCCTCCACCAGTCTTACACACTGCTTTTGAATAACTTTATGCCACTCCTGGTGCAAAAAGTCAAGCAGTTTAGTTTGGTTTGATGGCTTGAGATCATCCATCTTCCTCTTGATTATATTCCAGAGGTTTTTAATTTGGTAAAATCAAAGAAACTCATATTTTTTAAGTGATCTCTTATTTTTTTTCCAGAGCTGTACACACACACACACACACACAAACACAGGGAGGGCTCACCAGGCAGGAGAAAGAGTCATTCATGCGGTGGACGAGTGTGAGTTTCTGCAGCGTTCGGAAGAGGTTGGCGTGATCGTAACTGCAGGGCACTGCTGAGATGAGCTCCTCCACTCCTGCCTTCTCCAAACCTGAGCATAAAAAACACTCCCTTCAGTCTGTGTCATAACCATACATGCACATATGTACCCAGAGACAGTTCCTACAGATTCCATGCACTGAGATTTAATAAAGACAGTATAGTTGCACCAGTTCATATCAAGTACACACAGCTATTAAAAAAAAATAGCACACTTCACATTATCCATACCTAACCACAGAAAATAGGGGAACAATGCAAATGGAGACAGCAGCACCTGTCTATTAACTAACTTTTGCGCATGCATACATTCCAATAATGCTGAAACAATTTATTTTGCAGCCCTAATATAAAAGCGGTCACAAAAAATCTGATTAAATCCCATAAAATTAAAATTCCAACATATTAATGATGTGAAGTGAAAACCCAAAAATAATAGATACAGGCACATATAGTCACTGTTACACAAAAAATCTTGTATCTTCAATATGTCTATCTTACAGGAAAAGGAAAAAAACATTTTTACATTTCCAAGCCATATTGATGCAATTCTATTAATCCATTCATCAGAAAAAATTGACAATATAAAGAACAACTGACAGATCAACACATAAGAACAAATTTATGTAATGAAGACCGTGACAATATTCCTTGTAATAAATATCAATTTAAGTACAAATAACGTGTTACATCTCTGCTATAATGGACGGAGGAAAACCAGAGCTCACACTTTACAGTGTTGTGGGAATGATTACATTGGTGTTTGCTTGCATTGGCATCATCATCTTCCTGTATTTGCATGTCACCTCTTTTGGCCAAAGCTACCGTGACAGTCAGTTTCCATATTTCAGCAGTAAACATTAGAAACTGACGAGTCTGCTCGCACACATGGGAACTGTCAGGAGAAAGCTGCTGTCTATTTCAGTGCATTGTGATTTCCAGTTTTCAGCGTATCTATACTTTCAAACGCACACAAACAGAATGCGTCCGCTTGTGTCGGTCAGTCAGGAACTGCTAGTGTTCTGAAAGATTTTCATAAGCCTGAACCATGTAATCAGTTCTCAGAACGATTTGAATACTCTGCTGTTATTTAAATGCCAGCTTCACTTTGGCACCAGCAAAAGAACATGATGGCCTGTAGATGACTTCTGAGCGCTGTGTGCAGAACACACCAAGCTCAGATACAAGTGATGGTCATTCTGCTGAACCATTTTGACTGAGGCTCGACCTTGAAGAAGGCATTACACCTTTGTAAAGGTTTGATAGATATGAGAAACGTGTGTGCGTGTGCCTGTGTGCGTACCATCTGTCTGTACGCATTCCCATATGCACTTGTTTTTTTTTATTCTTTTAAATAAAGAACAAGCAGATGGGTGGTTTTGAGAGCGTGTGCATCAAGTCGAAAAGAGAAAAATGACACACACATGCAAGATGTTGGAGGGTACGGGGTCAGGTCAACGTGTGAGGGAGAGAGAAAGACTGCGGGAGGAAAGAAAAGGATGAGGGAGCACTAAAAGTGTGTCCAAGTTCATTTCCAGTCTTTTCATTGCGCTCGTCACACACGTCCTGAAAACCGGCTAATGGGGGACCCATCAAAAGCCTAACAGTCGCTGTCGGCAATCGAAAGAGCTTGCATATGCGGAGCGAGGTCCTCGCCCCGGGAAGACCACAAAAGACCAAGGCTTTTGAGACGCATCTCCTGACGCCTGCATGGCCAGCGGCACCTTCCTGAGCCGGGCATTAGTGATTGCTTTTATTAACGCTACCACTTTTGGCATGCCGACGACTTTGTGGACGCTTGTATGGACAGAGAAAAGCCCTGTGCGTGCCCAGGAGCACTGTGGGCATCTGTTAGTCCCCCCCTGACCGCTGCCTGTTAGACAGTCGCGGATCTCAGATCGACTCGCTAACACTTCTTCTCTCTCCTGGCCTGGAAAAGTGTCCGGGTCTCTATTGTGCCCACTCGCTTTAATTCCGATGTAGGTCATATTACATTCATTACTGGCAAAGCATCAGCTCCTTAATGTCATTTGGGAAAGGAAATGGGGACGAAGAACTGTTTGGGTGGGTGGGCTGGGGGGTTAAAAAGATAAAGAAACAAGCAGGAGAATGAAAGAAAGAACACAAAAGGAAATATAGATTAAATGCAGAAATAAAGAGGAGGGAAGCTTCATATTGATCCATGAGGCGCGAGCCTGACAGATCCAGTTCGACTGAAGAAGCATATTGATCTGTGTCAACTTTAACTTACAGCTATTATCTGTGGACGAGGGATGGAGAGAGGAGGAGGCGGAGGAGCGGGCGGAGGAGGAGGAGGAGGAGGAGGAGGAGGGGAGTTTGTCGTCTTTAATCTGAGCTGAAGGGCCGGGGCATGCCGCCCCGGTCCAGAAGAGGTAGGCCATCTCCCGTTTCTCTTCTTCATGGCAGCAGTCACATCCATCTGACACGAAGCAGCAAGGTGGACAGGGGCTTTATGACAGATATTAACACGGTGCTGAGCCCATATCACAGGTACAGCCCCCGCCGGTCACTTCCGAGCAGGCAGCTCGACTTTGAGGGACGGATGAGCCCAGACAGACAGGACATCCGTGATACACTGGGATATCATGGTGCAGACCCAGACATCTCTCACACACACACACACACACACACACACACAAACACACACAAGACTACTCTTTCAAACGGAACCCAAACCTCTGCTGCAGGAGCTCATCTGTGACGCTCATCTGGGCCATGAGACGAGGGGTCTGCAGTGGTCAGCGAAGAGACTAAGGCAATGGGACAGCACAGACACTGACCCAGCGTCATTCAACACATAGGTCTCATAGGCACATCAGGAATCCATGTAAATTCATTTTGAGCAAAAATTCAGCGTCCAAAGGAATTAACTTCACTCCAAGTTCAACATTTTAGAAAGTTTTTGATGTGATTTTTTTTTTTTTTTTTTTTACAGTGCAGTGAATGTAAAAGTCACATGTTGAACCAGGAATACATCACAGAAAGCATTAACTTCCACAGTGGACAGTAGGGGTGAGTGATATGACCCTAAAATAATATCACGATAATTCAGGATATTTCTGTGATATGACAAAACACTGTAATTTCAAGAATATATATACTGAATAAAATAATTAAAAAATGAATGTGTTTAGTATAAATATAACAGTATCATACATAAAAAACACTATTAAAATACAAATCTTTGTCTATTTTCTTAACAGTAACTTACTAATACTCTAAATAATAATAGTATAACAAAATTAACGTAAAGTATATTAAGAGCAATGTATAATATAATAAACTAAATAAATAACAATACAAATCTATGTACCAACAAAAATGTACCACAAAACTAAATTACAGCATATTAATGCATGTGAATAACTGCAAACAAACAATTAAAAGTAATTTTAATTTGCAAAAGAAATGCAACATTTAAGAATATCGTAATACCACATTAGAGGTTTTTTTTTTATCTTATTTTTTTTTTATGATACGTACGTTACGTACAACTGGACAGTGCAGTTGGTGGCGAATAACTGGTGGTGTCTGGCTAATCATATCTACCTTCAATGCAGGAGGGCCAACGCGCATATCCTGCAGGTTAGTGCAGCATTCTTTTGATTTTATCAGACATGACAAAATGGGATACAGTACTAGTTTCCGTTTCATCACTTTTCAACCATGACTTAAACTCAAGGAGCAGTTGGGTCCTCCCTGGTTATAAATGGTTCTAAAAAAAAAAATCAAGAACATTTTTGTGGACAATTCTAAAAACCAGAGACATGTTATGGTTAATAAAGAAATCTAATATATTTTTTGTAAACTCATAGAAATGATGGTGTTACAAAGGTTTCTTTAAGTGACGCAACAGAAAAATAAATGCTGGTTCCATAAAGAAGCACTTCGATGTTAGAGATGTTAGTGTGAAGAAGATTAATATCTCTAAAGAAGCTCAACAAGCCTATTGTATCATTTTCATTCTAAAGACTGTACTTAAAAAAAGACTTGAGGCCTTTATTGGGTCTACAGATGTTCCAATGATATTCTTGTCTTTGAATTTTCTCTTTCAGTAAGAAAAGGTACAGAGCCACACTTTCTGTATTGCTGTAAATCCATTTTCAAACTAGCATGCCTTTCACTTCACTTAAAAAGTGACAAAAAAGTGAGAGAAAAATACTGCATGAGGTCCAATACAATGTGATAAACAAGGAGAAGGAGGACCTTGAAGATATGAGACAAGATACACAATTTATTTTCACAAACTGAACTTTTTAACAAGAGCCGAGGAAGATGTAATGCATTTGCAGAGGTGGAAGAGCAGTGCTTGCCCTTACATTCTGAAATGCTCGCATGCCTGGGAAACACAGTGGCACTTTTTATTCGGACCATTGTCCAACATTATTCCAAGCAGCGCCGGATGCAGAGGAGGTGTTTAGAGGAGGTGATGGTGGCAACACTAAAAGGTACATGCGACTGAGGTGAAATTATAATTTGTTATTTTTTCTTTGAGAGGAGCTTAAAAAGCAGGATTCTCACTGGCATTCGGTTGTGGAATGTACCCTTTAAAATATTCTGGTCATGAATAAGCTATTATAGAAAGGTTCCCTGGTTATGCAGGCTGTGGAGTGAAGTGAGCAAATTGTAGCATTTGAGTTTTTGCGAGTGGTATTTCATTCACTCCGTGGCAGTGTTTGGGTCATTTAAGCCCCCCACTGACATTTGTTTAGAGTGTGTGAGCACGAAAGCTGCAGTCCAATGGATCGATGGCTAGCCACCCAGCCGCCACCACAACCCCGCCACCCACAGTATTGAAAAACCTTCAGAGAAACAGCTCTATTCTAACTGAAAGAGGAGCGTTTAGCCTGCGGTGAAACACATTAAAGTAAACAGGAACCTAAATAAGCAAACAAGAGAGACAAGAGCAAAGGTGGCTGGCTAGCATCATAAATTACACACAACATCCCATAGATTTGAGAGGATGCAACCTACTGAGTAATGAAGAAGGGCTGTCTTTCTGGATGTTGCCTCCTCTGCAGTTCTGCTGCTGGTTCTGGGCGGGTGGCATCGGCTTGTAGGATTGACCTGTGGCGCGGTACATGGCCTGTACCCACAGCATTCGGTCTGGCTCATCGCTTGTGGCAAATACCACCAGGTCCCCTTCTTTGACAGCACTGAAGAAAGCTTTACCTCCCTGAAGACCTGAAAGAGATTAGATGTGCACAGTAGAGCTGCTCTGTTTGTGTATAATCTTATGTAGTAATTTTAATAATTCCTACATTATATCCATTTTAGACTTCACAAAACGTATAAAAAAAAAAAAAAAAAAAGATGACGACACACGGTTAAAAAACTGATTTAATAATTATTTACTTGTTATCTTCCACAGAACATTATAACATTATCAAAAAAGAGTTTCAAGTATGAGGTATCAGGCCTCTCATAGCATTTCTCTCACCTGAATATATATTTCTATCTTTGTGATACCTACTGACAATATACTATACTAGCCCACACAATGTCAAGACAGGTGTCAAACAAATCAATAAACTCACTAGTGCAAGCATAAATTTAGATGTAACGGATAAAATGTCACTAAATGTCATATTTCATAAATAGGCTTGGGTATACAGAAATACTGATATGGTTAAAACTTTAAAACCAACATGTTTTTAAGTAAATGATGTGGTGATGCTGCAGTTGGTCAGGTCTTGGTTCAGCAACAGTATGTGCTGAAAGAATGAGGTCAGCTGACTACCTGAATATACCGAATATAGACCAGATTATTCCATCAATGGATTTTTTCTTCCCTGATGACACGGGCATATTCCAGACCTTAACCTCATTGAGAATCTTTGGGATGTGCTAGAGAAGGCTTTGTGCAGTGGTCAGACTCTACCATCATCAATGCTGCAAGATCTTGGTGAAAAATTAATGCAACAATGGATTAAAAGAAATATTGTGATGTTGCAGAAGCGTATCGAAACAAGAGGCAGTCCAATGAAATATTAAGAGTATGTAACCCTTTTTTTTGGAGGCAACTTTTTTTTTGCCAGGCAGTGTATATTTCGGTTCACAAATGTGCAGTTAAGACAATCACAGGCAGGAGGCGCCATGCTAAATCTGATTAACCGGGAACCAACAAACCTGAAAAACAGTCTAATAAATGTTTTTAAACCATATACTGGACTGTTTGCTCTCAGATATGAGGCTTTATCTTCTAAGCTTGACTGATCTGAGCCTCAGTCAGCTGTATCATAGACTATGATGCGGTGCAAATTCTGTTACTCTTCACATTTGACATTGGTCTCGCAGACGTGAGCTGTTACAGCCCTGAGCTGTAAAACAGTTGAGGCTTCATCCAATACTTTTTTATAAATTTGGGAATTGGGGTGAGGTGGAGTGGAGTGGTGATAATCCAACATTCTGCCCTCAGTAACACTCATGATTCCAAAAAAAAAAAAAAAAAAACATTAATAGAGATGTGTGAAGGACCTTTATTTTTTTTTAAATGATTTAAACATTAAAAAAATTATATATGGAGCCGTAATTTGTTCCTTCATGGCTCTATTGCTAACAGACATCTGAATAAGTATAATACTTGCTAAAACTGTGTGGTTCTGATTTAATTGAGTTGTAAAAGGCACTAGTGATGTCCCTGTGGTGCAGCAGAGGAGGCAGAGGGAGGAGCAGCTACCTGGCTGCGGCTCAGAGTAATCCACCGTGTAGCCGTCCAGCTGCATGAGCTCCTGCGGCTCCGACTTTTTCTCTCTGTAACTGCACATGGCGAATGTGTACTGACTGACCTGCAACACAACACACCTTTCACTGACACTCCTCTTTCAGACAGGCCACGGCAGATCACACACTCAAATGAGATAATTTATATAAGAGCTCTAATGGTGTCTTGACTGTTTGGAGGACAGGGCACAAGGGGTTTAATTATACATACTCTCTCTCTTACAAGGTTGAAAGGTAATTAAGTGGACTGGATTAATAAATAACCTCACCTGAACAAGGACAAAATATCGCCTCTTCCATCGCTTCCAAACTCTCTGTCCTAATGCATAGAGGTACCTTCCAAAAGAGACCAAAACATTACATTAAAAGACTACACATACAGATTCACACACACTGACTACTTGTGAATGTATTCAAAAGGTCTGATCAAATTAACCTAAAGCCTTTCAGTCACTTCAAATTGTTTTGGCTCCATAAAACCTATTTAGACATTTTTTCAGCACAATTTGAAATTACAGTTATTGCATTGAGGCAATTCTATCATTCTATTTTTCCCTTTACTTTTACATGGCCTAGAAATGAGGGGTGCCAGTACAACCTTGCATTTTTACTCAAACAAAAAGAGAGATCAGGGTAGAAGGAGGCTGCAAGCAATGAGAAATCAATTCAAGGCGAAAGGCTTTATGGAAGGGAGGCTGTGGGGAAGAAAGGAGGGAAGCGTGTCCAATGGAGCTGGGTTAACATGTGGCAGAAGAAATCATCCACTTGTGAAAATGATTTTCGGTTCACTCTCTCACACCTTTCATACACCCACGATCCCATTTTGACGACGTCAATATCCAGCAGTGGAGGGTCGAGGAGACCCCTGGTTTAGCAGCCTGGCCGCAGGCACTTTCCTGCCGGTCAGCCAGCAGCTCACTGAACTGACCACTGCACCTGAGTGTGTCTGCCATTTTAGCTTCTTCAGCCCAGGCTACAAATGTGTCAACAAAACTCCCTCAGAGGACAAGAAAGAAAAAAAAAAAAAAATACAGAGAGATACCAGCAGACAGTTTCACAGCCAGAACAACAATGAAAGGCAGAAAGAAAAAGGCAGAAATTCAAAAAGAAGCTTTTTGCATTCCTGCCTTTTTCTTTCTTCATTTTTTTATTTGGAAATATGCCTTCTTTTCTGCCTTGCTTTTTATCTCTTTTTTTAAAGAAAGAAAGAAAGAAATGCAAAAAGAAAGGCAGAAAGAAAGAAAATAAGAAAAGAAAAAAGAAAGACAGAAAAAGAGGCAGAAATGCAAAAAGAAAGGCAGTAAGTCAGAAATGCCAAAATAAAGGCAGACATCAAACAAGAAAAAAGTCAAAAAGAAAGAAATGCAAAGAAAAGACAAAGAAAGATGTACAGAAAAAAATAATAAAAGCCAAAAGAAAAGCAGAAAGAAAGGCAGAAAGAAGGAAATACAGAAAGAGGGGCAGAAAGAAAAAAATATTAAAATACAGAAAAAAATACAGAAACAAAAACAAGCAGAAAGAAATGCAGACAGTATGAAAGGCAGAAAGAAAGAACAGAAAAACCTCCAGCGGATTTCCCAACATCCCAAACAATACAAACAGCTGATGTTGATCAGCGATCAGAGAATTACTCATCAACATTAAAACAGAAACTTCATAGCTTCACTCCTGCGCCTGATTTTGTGTTAAGGTGATTTTATTATTATTAATTACCGTCATTATTCTAGTTTATTTAATTATTGATGTATAAATGTTTGTTTTTAGTTATCAGTATGTTTGTCCGGCCGCTGCAGCAGAAGAACACACTGCTTAACCTAAACCCAGAGCGCAGTTTCCCGCCATTTCTACAGCTCAGTACACAGGCTGCACCCTCTCCAATATTATTCTATATATCTGCTGTTTTCTTCAATATTCTCCGAGAAATCCTTCAGCCTGTTAGAGGAGGAGACCAATACCCTTACTAACTGCAGTCCGGTAATAATCCTCCAGAGCGCGAGCCGAGGAGACCCGAGCCCGCTGCTCCATTTCCTCACAGATAAACATGGAGACAGTGCCCTCGTGTGGTCAGTTAACCTAACTACACAAGTGTTTAATCCCCTTTACTAACTCAACAAACACCCAGCAAACACAATCATCAAGTTCTATCAACAGTTATGTCACAGCCTTGTCAATAGGTAACATTGGCTATATTGGTCTCAAGACCACAATTCAATAAATTCCAAATTCCAAATAATTTTCCATTATCTGACAATAGAACAAATCATATGTTTTGTCATATTTTATAACTTAATAAAAGTTGTGGGCAACAAAACAAAATTACATCCTATACATACATATTAAATCCCTCTTTGAGCCTGAATAAACAATTTACAATGCATAATTTACACAAGTTTTTGTAAGGAGGTTATAGTACTTTTAGTGTATATCTTTTTTTTTTTTTAAGATTTTTTTTTAGATTGTCTAGTTTTTTTTCCACACAATATAAAGGAAAGCTGCTGTGTGCAAATGATTTGGTCATTTTAAAAGCAACATGAGGTTTTTCTTTGGACAGCAATAATATACAGTACTCTTGCATGTGAAATTGTCACAACATTTTAACATGCAATCTTTCTTCACAATTCAGTGTAAACTTTCACACTTTTCATGAACACATTTCATGAATGGTCATGGTCAAATCCTAGGCTTAAGAGGTCATTACTGGTTTATTCATACTGAACTGATAATTCTGAATTGCTAAGCTAAACTGTCATGATTGTAAACCTTCGAAGAATGCAGCCTTTGTCATCTGATTATGTTTAAAATCAGTGAGAAGAATTTGTTTTAATCATTCAAAAATGTAATTCTTCTATTATGAATCAGTAATTTCCTACTTATTATATTCACTTGTAAGTAAACTTTTGTTTATTTATTTTTTATTATTATTTGTGAGCTTAACACATTAACTACTTGTCCTTGAATAGCATGCTACTTTCATTACATCATGCCAAAAGTCACAGGAAAGACACTAGTATCAGGTCTCATGCTAAAGTATTCCAGTACTCAGCTTCAGTCACAAGATAACACCACACAATTTATACAGGTGTGGGTGATCCCAAGCTTTTATCTGAAGTAACATTTTATGATAAACTTGCATACATGCTATCCCATGATTTTTAGCAAGTCAGTGTATGAGAGGTTAGTACATTCTTAAGCATCAAGACATTAATTATATAATAAATTATTTGTATGATTTGTATTTCACATTTTGTAAAGAGAAATTGGTAAGCATTACTGAAGCTGATTTCTGTTTAAAGTGATGGCCATCTGTGGACAAGGACAGGAAGAAAAGAGCATTAAAGAACAAAGTGAACTTGTTGAAATCCCTGAGTGAAGAACAGATCAAAAGATAGTTAGAGAGTCAACAGTGAGAACTGAGACCTGCGTCCTTTCACTTTTTTTACTGACAGACATGATGGTTCTACAGTGTTATAAAAACAGAAATAAAGAGTGAAAGAGAAAAAAACACCGACAGGCAGTCAGGGAGGTTGAAATTGAGAAAGAAGGCCAGGAAGAAAAAGAGAGGGAGGCAGACAGCCAGACAGACAAAAGCTTGATCAGCTGGCGGCTGTCCCGTTCCGAGCCGTAGAGGGGTCGTGCTGCCAAACTCAATAAACTGAATAGTTCCCCATTCTTCACTCTCCCCACTACTAAACAGATGGCTGCTTTTAATGGGGAGCATTCAACCTGAAAATCCTCCTCTTCCAATTCTGCTCCTTCTTTCCCTTTATGTATGAAAAGTCCTCAGGTGTGTGTGTGCGCTTTACTGGCAGAATCTGGAGCTAACCTGGCAAACGCTTGAAATGCTACAGAAATGGAAGGAACGCCTGAAATGCTACGGCAAGTGAGGGGGAAAAAAAAAAGGCCTTGTAATCTCTGATGCTGATCTGAAGGCTCAGGAGATGTTCCTGAAGGGCTTGAAATGACATCACTAGCAATCAGGCTGTGTTTGAGCTATAGCATAAGAGAAAAATGACATCCTCTCTAAATCAAGTGCCCCTGCAGGGCTTTTTTTATAGGAAGCTCTGTACTAGCCAGCCTTTTCATGGGCGTTAATATAGGATGTCACGAGTTCAGAGAAACAGGCACTATGAAAAAAAGATGATCCAATGGAGACTGCACCTGTGAAGCTTCCAGTCCCATATCCTTAACTGAAACATGCTTTGCTAGTTAGCTCTGGAATATTTATAAACATACCTGTACTTTAAATTAGGGATGTACTAAAAATTTGGCAACTAAATGTGCAACTAGAGAAGAATCCCTACATAACACACTGCTACATTGCGCAAATGTAGTGTACATATTTGTATACACCTCTGTATATGTCCTATGCGTTTATGTTATTTGATATCTCTGCGTAGCTTCATAGTTTTCATAATTTTACTGCTAGTTGTACAGTTAATGACTATATATGTGACAAATAAAATGTAAAATAGAATGGCTGAAAAGAATGCATGATTAAAAAGACACGACTGAGTTAAATTTAGTTCGCTAACTAAACATGATGAACTGCTGAAATAAATTCATGTTTAGAGTAGACTAAAGTGTTCATGCCGGTGTATTCCTAGTGTGAATGTATACTTAATGTGCATAATAAAAAAAACTCTTAATTTAGTTAGACTGCAGCATTATGTTTCATGGGTTTAGAGAAACAGATGCTGGATCAGTGTTAGGTTGCCATACTTACAAGAAAAGAAGTCGTCTCTTTCGAAAATTACACACGTCGATTCGGAGATTAAAAATAACCTTCAAAATTAACAATAAATTTATCTTGACTCATGATCTCAGATAGGTAAATATTATACTAGCCTACATGACCATGGCTGTCATTATCTTTAGAGAATTTCAAAAAATTTAAATACTATTACAAAGGTTGAATTAAAACCTTCACTGACATACACCATCAAATCACACACATGTTTGTGTGTGTGTGTGTGTATCTTAGTTGTGAGTGTGAATCTCTACATGTTGTGATCCAGGATCTCTTAAAAACCTCTTGTGAGGTCAGATACAAAACACTAATAACAGAAAGAAGAGCTTCTTCCAATTAGCCTGGGCCTCGCGGGGAGCAGCTCTATAGAGACAGCCTGCTGGGCCTCCTCAATAATTAGCAAGCTAATGGCAGAGGGCCGACCCCTGACCCAGCCAGGCAGACAGAGGACTGCAGCAGCCTGCCCACCTCAGCCCTTTCAGTGGCCTCGCTTTATGGGAACTACAGGAACTATGGGAACTGCCATGACCTACAGTCATGACTATTCATTAGTCATGGACCAGCTTGATCCTTTAGTGAATGTTTTAGTGAATGGTGCTATGAACAAAATCAAGGGCATATTTTACATTTATTATACATACACTGAATTTTATACACAAAAGAATGAATTAAAATTTACCTGAATTGACTGGAAATAAAATATTCTGATTGTTATTAAATTCACCGTTATATGAAAAGTATTTGCATTAGAGCAAAGTTCACATTAACCAACATTTTTGAGAAGAACAGATCTGTCAGTAACCAGGCTTATTGTTTGTTTATTTAATAGGCACATTAACTAAAATACATATTTTATGAAATTGCGCTTGATAAAATTGATTAAAACAGGCCTTCACTTACTTTTCTATTCAGCACTGTGAATGTGTAATTACTGTCTTTTATAAAATATTACAAATAATAAAACAAAACAACTGTTGCTGTGTTACTGGTTTAGTTGCTTATAATTGTGTCCAGGCAAGACCAACAACAAATATTTATGCGTTTGTAACATTACACATGTTTGGCCTGGTTAATTGCTTTGCATTTAAGTCAGTGCACTAAAATCATCACTTGCGTGGGCTGCATCTGCCTTTACTTGAAAATGACTGGTTTGTAGAATAGAGTGCAACTGCTTTGCTAAAAACAAAAAACGTTCTAAGAATGTTCAGCAACGTTTTGAAAAGGTTCCAGGAAGGTTAGCCTGTAATGCTACAGAAATATTTTTTCAGGAATATTCTTGTGACGTAATAATGATTTAAATCACAACGTTATTAGAACGTTTCTCACATAACATTCCCAGACAGACGAATACTAACCTTTCCTTAATGTAAAGAGTAACATTCCTAAATCTAAAAATTAAAAACACTAAAACACGTTTTAGTGTTTTCAGGATTTTTAACGTTGCATAACAATGTTCTTAAAACATGCAGAAAACTTGACTAATTTAAACGTTGACAAATTTAAACGTTCTAAGGATGTTAACTGTAATGCTCAGAAAACAACTACCGGTACTAACTAAAAAACTGTTAATGGGTAATGGTAGCATGTTGTCAGTTCAGTGAGTTGCCTTTCTAGTTGCCTTACTGCCAGAATTAAAGTTCCTTCAAAGGGCAGATGCATGATGAAGATGAATGATTACCCTTGGATTTATTTTATTTATTCTTAGAAGTAAGGTTTTTTGTAAAGTAAGTGCAAATACAGGAGTCTTGAACTGTAATCTGTTGCACCTATAACACTATATGAAGTGGATGCACAGGTAGGGTAAAGTTGGATTTTGGCTTTTTGGTTCTTTTTCTTCTTCTGCAGATGAATCGTCGATGAAAGCCTGCATCATCTTACTGTAATTGGTCTGAAAATCCAACTTCCACACTGCAAACAAACTGAACCATGATTCAGTTGCTCCAGACTAAGACCTGCTCTTTTGCTCTGAACAAATTTTGGGCTAGTCTACGGTTTGCATCCCTCTTTTAACACACTGTGGTCTTTGTAAGGGCAGTTTTTGGCCTCTAGATGGCAACATAATTCTTTTTCAAAATCTGTTCACATTCCCAAACAAAACTGAACAAAATTAGTTTAAATGATCTCTACAAATGACCAAGCAACTTTTAGAAACTAAATAAAGCAAAACTTCTTCATTTTGCTCTATTTTTACCTGCATCACAGAACTCTTCAAAGTGATAGAAAAAGATGCCTGACATATGCTGATCAAAACAGATCTCTGTCTCCCTCTTGTGGAACAATGAAAACATAGAATCTACACAAACTTTCAAAATCATTCCGACCGCTATTAAACGGGCCTCAAATATAAAATGATTATTTTTTATTTTATTTCTTTTGTTGTGTATCTAAATCGTTATTTTTTACACATTTAACACATTTTCTGTGCTGGATTCCAGCACATAACAGCCTGGAGCTTTTGATCGCTATCATTATTTTTACCCAGCATATAAAAAACACTGGAGCAGGTGGCGTGGCCTTTTTAATATGTATGTTCATGCAGGAGCCGCGCAAACACCCTGAGGGGAAAACCTACCCGCTGTGCTTCATGTTGGGGGGCTTGTCCATGCGTACGGCCAGTTTGATCTTCAGATCTGTATCCTGGCTATTTTTGGGGATCACCATCTTGTGCAGCTCTGCAGCTTTAGGGCCGTTTGTTGTAGGGTTTAACACCACCTGGTTAAAAAAACAATCATAGATGACTGAAGCTGATAATGTGAAGATGTATGTATAAGTGTCAGAAAGAAGTGAGTAATGGAGAGAGAAAATGAAAGAAATGCCATTAAAAGAGTGGAGGAAGTAGACGGAGAGGTGCAGATGCCTGGTGTGGGTTTCTAATGGGAGTCTCCATCTGTTACCCTGAGAGCCTGAGCCCTAATGACTTTAAGATTTCCTTCATGTAGCTCTGACTCATGCCTACACACACACTCAGTCACACATACACACACACAGACACACACACACACACATACACAGCTTATGAAAGCTTTTGTAAAATATATGTCTGCAGTACCATATAGCACATGCTCCTGACTGGGCCTGGAGCACAACAGTTTTAATGTAAGTGAAGTAATAATAGTAACAGTTTAATGTGCAGTAGAGAGCGTGACAATTAGCAGATGTGTTGAGATGGATTAAAGCAGGGGAACCATTAAACTGTGCATTAAAGCCCGTAACCCTCTCTGCTCTGCTATCTCTTCTGTGCACAGTGTGTAACCAGGGCATAGCAGCACTGAAATAGCTACAAATTAAGTCAGGTGAATGGTCAGAAGAATGAAGGTGGACAAATGAGCCTTACCCTTCCCAGCTCTTTGTCCTCCAGGGCCAGAACTCCGGTGCTTTCGGTGAACAGCTTCACTTTGACCACCGGCAGGGGGTGGGTAGTGGTGAAGTCCCCCTGGGTGCCCCACCTGCACAAGAACATAACACAGTGCCTTCATGGATGGCTGGTCTCTCAGTGTGTGCCCAGCAACCTGCAGCTGAGCTCAGATCAAACGCTGGATTTCAGCTGGCCCTGGACCACCGGTCATAAATGCCAACAACTGGGGGTGTTTTTGGAGCCAAAATTAACATAAAATAAAATTCAATTAAATACCCCAATTCAAAAAAGGTTGGAATGCTGTATACAATGTAAATAATTGTAAACAAAATTTTGCAAAACCTTATAGACCCACATTTTAATCAGAAAAGAACAAAAAAATATCAGATGAGTGAGACCTTTCATGAAAAGTTGAAGTTGGGATAGGGCCATGTCTACCACGGTGTAGCATCCTCTTTTTATTTTTTTTACAACAGTCTATAAATGTCTGAAAATTGAGGAGAGCAATGGCTGGAATTGGAGAGAAAATTGTCTGAATCATGACATAGTGGACCATGAGAAGTGGGGGGTTTTAGTAAAAAATGTTTTTTGGTCAAAATGTGGTTGACCAAGAGTTCTAAACATTTTATATTATTTATGATAACACTTTTCTGTTCATTTTTCTTTTAGATTTTATTAACATGATATTTTACCACAGACAGATTAAGCTTTACCTCAGCTAAGTATAGAGACAACGTGAGACGTATTAAGTATATATATATATATATATATATATATATTACTTCAGTTCCTTGAAAATAAAACCTTGTGAAGTCCCTTGTGGAGGTTGGGAAGTCACTGATGTCAAAGGTTACGGTACTTTCTTATAGAGACGTTTATCCAAGGATGACAGGGTTCATAGCGAACTCTTAGACATGTTTAACAGCCTGATATTTTATGATAACTAAATAATGAATTGAAATGCCTAATTTATATCTAAAAATCTTCCAAACTATAAGGTCATTAAAATAAATATGCTTAACCACTTACAACATACATTTTACCAAAATAATTATTCAAGCAAACCAGGCAGAACTGTGGACATGGTAAAATCCCAGCCCCTACATCACAGAAAACTGTATTAAATGTAAGTAAATTTTAACATTCCTTTCCTAACATTTTTGTAATAATTATTTTAGTTTATCACAAATCTTAAAAAAATGTATTGTTACACAGTATTAGCATGAAATTTTTATTGCCACAATAGATTTCCAGCAGCTCCTGCTCAACATTAATAATAAACATCATTCAATAAATTGACGATAACATTCTAAAAGGTATTCTCATTCGCTGGGGTATTTAACTATTACTGTTTATGAGAACTATCCTGTTAAATTGTGGATGTATACAGGGAAATATAATGATAATACATGCCAAATATTATGGAACAGCAGTATGTAAACTGATCATGAAGGATGGCTTGGAAATGCCCACATCTGTAATAGTAGTGGGGTGTTAGCTTGCTGAACACTGTTAAATAGTAACACAAGTGTGGCCAGCGTGCTCATGAACAAGGTGACGTGAATTAATGGAGATTAGCAAGGCCTGGATCGGAAGTTCCTTCCTAAAGTTGTGCAGATATTTAACTATTTAACATTTCTCAATCCAGATTAGTGCAGCATTCTTTAGAATCTGTACAATATGTGATACTATTTGTTGTCCCATGATATTTGGCATGTCATTATTCACAAAAAAAGGCTCCCAAAGGTGTGACCAGATATGTGTGTGAGAGATAGAGAGATGCAACAGATGCAGGTGGTCAAGCTGGGCATCATGGAGAGGCATGCTCTCACACACTTCAGAACCAGATAAGGTTTCTACACTGTGACTCAGCAGCTTAGCAATCTCACACACAATCTACAGCAGCACAGAAATAATGAGTGTGTGTAGTGCTGGCCACACACACACACACACACACACTTTAAATGACCTCACACCTCTTAGGAGCTGACGGGATGCCACAACAAAGTAGAGCTGCCATTTCCAGACCGCCAGTTTCCAAGGCAACCAAACGCCATTATATACATATTGAACTACAATTCTGTACAATTTCTATACATTATGTCATGAATTCAGATGGTGCGCTTTTATATATATATGGATACTTTTGTTACAGTACAAAAGATACAGTAAATCGATGGTGTATGAGAGAGCTTGAGAAATGTTGCACTCTTAAAAAAATGAAGGTTCTTTAAGAAATGTCAGAGAAAAATATCACTTCCATAAAGAACCATGTTTGTAATGAACAATTTCACTCCTTAAACCCTGTAATTAAACCCCCCATTCAGTTCACCACCCTCATAACTGCATTACCCTCATAATTACCAGTTTCATAGACCCTAAAATAGAACCCTGTAGGACTCCACAAAATACGTTTAACTGTAACCAAGTTGTTCACAGTGATTTTTTCATTAGGATTAATAACTAGGAATTAGGAATAATACACCTAGGGTATAAAAGGTAAATGTGTATTTGATTGTGCTCTTTCACGTACTGTATGCTTTTTTTGTGCAGTCAATCAACTGCTCTAGATTTTAAGCAGTGCCATAAAATAATCACTTTTGGTTCCATAAAGAACCACATTTGTGATCAAGATGCTTGTAAGTGTCAAGAACAATTTAACTCCTTAAACCATGTAATTATAGGCCTCCACTTCAGTTCACCACCCTCATAACTGCATTACTCTCATAATTACCAGTTCCATAGACCCTAACATTGAACCCTGTGGGGTAATTCATAGTAGTCTATGCATTAGAATTAATAAAACACCTAGTATTCAAAAGGGAAAGATCTGAGATTGTGCTCTTATATAAAATGTTATGTATTTGTATTATACAGTAAATCCATTGCACATTAAAGCTGGAGAAATGTTGCCTTAAAAAAAAAAAAAAAAAAAAAAGATGCTAGTTCTCTGAGTGGTGGCACAGAAGAATCACGTTTGGTTCCATAAAGAACCACAGTTGTAACAGAGAACCATTTAACTCGTTAAACCCTGCAATTAGACCCTAACTTCAGTTCACCAACTTCATAAATGCAATAGTCTCATAATTACTAGTTTTATAGACCTTAAAATAGAACCCTGGTGGGACTCCACAAAATATGCTTAATGGTTACTACTTTGAAGTAATTCAAAGTAGCTTTTGCATTAGGATTAATAACTCAATAATACACCCATGATTCAATAGGTAAAGGCCTATGAGACTGTTCTCTCTCATTTTGAACTAAGGCGCTAGTCCTTTAACCAATGCCAATGATGAAGAATTACTTTTGGTTCTGTAAAGAACCATATTTATAATATAGGTATATGAGTGTAAAGAACTAAATAACTCCCCAAGCCCTAAAAGCAGGATCTAAAATAGAACTTTGCGGGACTAAATATGTTTAACCCCTTACTAGCCTTGTCCCGTATACAAATAACTTATTTACATTCTGAAAAACAGACATTTGGAGAAGCTGCCTGTTTTCTCTATACTCCACTTAATAATTCCAGATCAGTAACAGGAATTAAGCCAAACTCTGCATGTTTGAAAATAGACGTAGAAACTAGACAAATTTAAAGGTTTAAAGGTTTGGAGGACAGGAACTGTTTGATTTGTAACTGTTGGATTTGTATTAATTTTAAAATGAAGTTCAGGAAAAAGCCAATTTTATATTTTCTATTCCAATTATGCTTTTCAGTAATGCTCCTTATCAAACATGACATCTTTTTATGCAATGCTTGAACATCAATGCTCAAGATTTAGTGGTGTTATGTCAGGCAAACAGAAATCCTGGCCTGTTAGGGGGTTAATGGTTACAATGTGATTCATAGTAGTTTCTACAAAATAGCAGAATTTATTTATTGTTGCTACACTGCCCATCCCAAATGGGAAATACAGAAAGGTATGCCAAGATCAGTTAGAAAAGTAACTGTGAAATCTCAAAACTGCCTAAATAAATTGGTATCTTTTGACATGACAAGAAGACAATTATTTTGGGTTATGTGGAGTTGTAAGCTATATCCCAATATTAAAGATGTGGTCTTCCTATTGCTAAGAATTTCGGATTCTTGACGAAATACATCCATCTGAACACAAATAACCCACATTCACGTGCACACAAACATGCCTTTGGTCCCTTCTAATTGAATCTGTCTAAAGCCCTGCTCTCAGAATCACTTAATCTCACTTTATTTCTGTGTTATCTAAAAAGTAAAGCCCAGCTTGTCCATGTGTAGTACATCTGTTTCCAGTGCCTGCAGACAATCCCTCACAAACTTAAGCAAGTGAAAATGTGTCACATGCTTGATTAAGCGTATCTTTTTCAGGCTGAGTACGAGCTTCCTTTGAAACACTGCATGTGGGAACACTAGATAAGCCACGAGGAGTCTGTGGACAAAACTCCAGATTTAAAGAAAAAAACTGTTGGCAGCTTCTTGCAAGTAATTTGACCCTAATCATCAAAGTGAGAGGAACACTGAGGCTGGGACTGGTGCGAGAATTATGCATAAGCTGAAGAGAACTACATGTTCAGACACTTCTCACCTACCTCACACAACTCAGATAATAGGACACTGCTTTGGTCATTTTAATTTTAAAATATTAATTTAAATAAGAAATACACGAAATGTTCCCTGGCAATATGCAAGTTTAAATGATACTGATAATACCCCTGAACATAACATAATTATGACCCAGTCATAATTTATTTAATCATAATGGTAATGTTCGAACCTCTCTTTTTTATTATTAATCACATTATTTCTGCTGCTGTGCCTGTTGAAGAATTCTGTATATAATTGATCACTGTTAATAAACAGTGCTAATAAAAAGTTGAAACACAGAGTGCATTTATACAGTATGCACTTCACAATAAATTCATAATCGGATTTTCGGAATTATCAACTTACGATGTCATGTAAACAGCATATTCTTTTTTTTTTTTTTTTAATTTTATTTTTTATTGTGGAAATGTATAGCAACACAAAGTCACAAAGCAATCACAACTAGATATTTCCATTTATCTTTTTTTTTTTTCCCCCCTCCCTTTTTCAACTTCTATGAACGAATCCCCATTATTACACTCAACCCATCCCACTATCTCCCCCAATCCCACACAGCATCCCTCAACCCCCCATCCCCCCACAAAAAAAAAAAAAAGACAAATAATAATAATAAACAAACAAAACTATTAAGCAACAACAATGGAACAAAACAAATAGACAAAACAAAGTCAAATGAGATCAGCAAGTAAATAATAAACAAATATATAACTAAGAGGGAAGGAAGTGATTTACTGAAGAAGGATTAATCAATGTCTGTTATAGATTTAATGTTGCTTATATTGCTTAGAATTGGTGCCCAAATATTTAGAAATTTTTTCCTAGAGCCCCTAAGGGAATATTTAATTTTTTCCAGCTGAATAAACTGCATCAAGTCTCTAAGCCACACAGAAGCTTTTGGTGGGTATTTTGATTTCCAGTGTAATAGAATTCTCCTGCGAGCAAGAAGGGTTGTAAAGGCTATGATTGTTCTGTGACTTTTATCAGATATACCAAATATGGCAGTAAGTGGATTAGGTTGAAGATCTATATTAAGAGATTCTGATAAAAATGTAAAAATTGAAAGCCAATAGGCGGTTAAAGCGGGGCAAGACCAGAACATATGGGTTAGATTGGCCGGGGTGTTGTGACACTTATCGCAATAGATATCACTATTGGAGTACATTTTGGCCAGTCTTGCTTTAGAGAAATGAACACGATGTAATACTTTAAACTGTATCAGGCCTAACCTTGCACAAGAGATGCTGTTATTAACCCTTTGCAGAGCACAGTTCCATGGTCCTTCTTCAATTACTATACCCAATTCCTTCTCCCAATCAGCCTTAATTTTAGTCAGAGTCAGATTTTTAAGGGAAGATATAACGTCTGTTAGTTTTGAAATCAACCCTTTTATGTTGGGGAGGGTTTCTAATATGTCATCCAAGACTGAAGTTTGAGGCAAGTTAGGAAAGTTCGGGTCCAAATTTCTCAAAAAGTGCCGGATTTGAAAGTAACGGAACATGTCAGATCGGCGAAGGTTAAATTTTGCTGATAGCTCATCAAAGCTTGGAAATGTGGAGTCTATATATGCGTCCTTAAAGCTAGAGATACCTTTTCTACACCAAGTAGAAAATGCAGAATCCAGTTTTGCAGGTAGAAATAAGTGATTATTGCATATAGGGCTCATATGAAGGAAGTGTTTAAATCCAAAGTGCTCTCTAAATTGATTCCATATTTTAAGTGTATTGATAACAATTAGGTTATTAGTAAAGGTTGAGGCAGACAGGGGGAGATTGGAGGTGACCAACGCCTTAAAAGAGGTCGAGATACAAGAGAAGGCCTCAAGTTGACACCACCCAGAATCTGGGGCATGAAGCCAGTGGATTATTTTTTGAATATTTGCAGCCCAGTAATAGTAACAAAGGTTTGGAAGGGCTAACCCACCCTGTTGCTTGGGTTTCTGCAGTAGCTCTATACGTATTCTGGGATTTTTGCCATTCCAAATAAACTCAGTAAAAGATTTTTCAACAGATTTAAAGAAAGATTTACTAAGATACAGTGGTATACTTTGAAATAAGTACAGGAATTTGGGAAGGACGTTCATTTTTATGCAGTTTACTCTCCCTGTCAGAGATAGATTAAGTGACCTCCATTTTTTCAAGTCCAGTTTTACTTTTTCCAAGACAGGAGAAAAATTTTCTTGAAAGAGGTTTTGCATGTCTCTTGTAATGTTTATACCAAGGTATTTGAAGCCTTTTTTCGACATATGAAAGGGTAGTATATTTTCTGGAATTTTAAGTGCCAAATCATTAATGGGGAAACATTCACTTTTATCAAAATTTAATTTATATCCAGAGAAAGTGCCAAACCTCTTTAGAATATGAACAATATGTGACATACTAAGAACAGGGTTTGATATATATAACAATAAATCGTCCGCATATAAAGATAGTCTATGTTCTAGTCCACCTCTGAAAATTCCATTAATTAATGATGATGATTTAAGTATGATAGACAGGGGTTCAATAGCCAAGGCAAACAGTAGAGGACTGATGGGACACCCCTGACGGGTTCCTCTTGATAGTTGAAAGTACTGTGATTGTTTGCCATTTGTGATAATCGATGCTTTGGGAGATGAGTATAAAAGTTTGATCCATGAGATAAAGATGGGTCCAAATCCAAATTTCGCTAAGCTCGAAAACATGTAGGGCCATTCAACCCTATCAAAGGCTTTTTCTGCGTCAAGGGAGACAACCACCTCTGGTGTCTCCCTGGATTTAGGAGAGTAAATGATGTTTAAAAGACGACGGATGTTTGCAAACGAGTGTCGGCCAGAAATAAAACCGGTTTGATCATCAGAGATCACGTTATGCATTGCAGTTTCCAGGCGTATGGCAAGGATCTTGGCTAAGATTTTGACATCACTATTCAACAAAGAGATGGGCCGATATGAGTTACACTCTAATTTATCTTTACCAGGCTTAAGCAGAAGGCAAATTGAGGCTTGAGTCATTGTTGGTGGCAGTACACCTTTAGATAACGAGTCAGTAAACATGTCCAGTAAAATGGGTGATAATTTATTAGAAAAAGCTTGGTAAAATTCTATAGGGTAGCCATCTGGACCAGGTGCCTTGCCCTTTTGTAATGCATGAATTGCGTTAATGATTTCTGTCTGCTCCAGTGGTAAATCAAGATCATTTTTAAGTTCTTCATTAATAGAAGGGGTTTGAAGGCTGTTAAGAAAAACATCCATGTCTGTGCGGTCTGAGGGTATTTCTGAGGTGTAAAGGTTTGAGTAGTATGCAGAAAATGTATCATTAATTTCTTTTGGGTCAATGGTTACCTCGCCGTTGGGTTTCCTAATTTGTGGAATTTGCTGAGTAGCTGCCCGATTCTTAAGCTGTTGTGCCAGAAGGTGTCCGGCTTTTTCACCGTGTTCGTAAACCAGTCCACGTGATTTTAACAAAAGCCGTTCTGTCTTAGTAGTCGTTACTAAATTATATTGAGTTTGAAGGTCTAGTTTTTTTTTATAGAGTTCAGAGGATGGAGAGATTGAGTACTGAGCATCGACTCTGTTTATGGCCTCAATAATTACATCTTGCTCAGCCCTGCACATTGCATTCATTTTACATGAGTATGCTATGATCTCACCCCTAATTACTACTTTTAGCGTGTCCCATAGAACTGATGGAGAGATGTTGTCTTTTTTATTAAACTCTATGAAATTATCAATTTTAATAGAAATTAAATCACAGAACTCTGCATCAGCAAGCAAAGTTTTATCCATCTTCCAAGAAGACCGAGTTACATTATTAAAAGGGAGTGCAAGATTCAGTATGACTGGTGCATGGTCCGATTCTACTATAGTTGAGTATTCAATTTTTTTAACTGAGGGTAGTGAGCTTTTTTCAATAAAAAAATAATCTATTCTACTGTAGGAGTGATGCACAGGGGAGAAAAAGGAAAAAGATTGACTCTGAGGGTATAGTGTGCGCCATGGATCGATGCATCCCAATTGCTCCATATAAACTGACAGTGTCTTAGCCATTTTTGATGGGATAGCGGACGTGGGGTTAGAACGGTCCAAGGCTGGGTTAATTACACAATTCAGGTCTCCGCCAAAAATCAATTGATGGGAATTTAACTCTGGTATCAGAGACATTACTTTTTGTATGAATTTTTCATCGTCCCAATTGGGAGCGTAGATATTAACCAGAACAACAGGATTGTGAAACAGAAGGCCTGATACAATCACAAAGCGTCCAAATGGGTCTGATTTTATATGGGTTGCGTTAAACTGGATCCTTTTATGAAACAATATGGCTGTTCCCCGTGTCTTTGAGTTAAAGTTAGAGTGGTATATTTGTCCAACCCAAGATTTTTTAAGTCTAATTTGGTCTTTTACCAATAGGTGGGTTTCCTGCAGGAATGCGATGTCACAGTTTAAGTACTTAAGATGATTGAATATCCTGGCTCTTTTAACTGGTCCATTTAGACCTTTTACATTCCAGCTAACAAAGCGTGTTCCCATTTTGCCTTAGAGATATAAAGCAGTAAAAGAATCTGTATACAAAAAAAAAAAAAAAAAAAAAAGAAAAAGGGGGGGTACAGAGGAATCCCAACCCTTAACTCATTCCCAGAACAAATGCCTATACTTGCTTCTCTTCTTGAGTCAAGCTGCAGGCTAACCTTTTCACATACGGATTTCGTAAAGTATAACCACATAACGCTGCTAACTACAGAGCTCCCAGAAAAAGAATAGGGTATTAAGGTGAAACTTGCATTACAGACGTGAGTATATACAAATGCTTCTAAGAAATCAAGTTTACACATTTGTAAGCAATCGAATTAAATGAACACAGAAACATAGGACCAAGGGCAAAATAAAAAATTTTAGCGCTACATAACCTCGTTTACGGTGGTAACATGTGTGCTCTTGGCACAGTTAAGACTGTGTTTAATAAAAGTTCAGATGACTATTTACCGGACCCTTGATCAAAGAACTTCTGAGCTTCATCGGCCGAGTTGAAGACATGGATGTTGTCCCCCAGAAAAACACGCAGCCGGGCCGGGTAGAGCAGGTGAAACCGAATGTTCTTCTGATACAGGGCTTGCTTCACACCGTTGAAGGCGGCGCGCTTCTTTGTGAGAGTTGCGCTGAAGTCCTGATAAATCCTGAGAGCGGAACCTTGATAACTCGGCTCATGATTCCTGGCCCAGCGCAGCAATGCTTCTTTTTGTTGAAATCTGGAGAAACAAACTAGAAACGGGCGTGGAGAGTTGTTCAGGCTGGATCTAAGCGATGGGGACCGATGAGCTCTTTCCAGCTCAGGTGGTGAAGGAAAGATATCCGAGCCCACCACTTGCATCAGCAGCTCAGCCATGAACTTGAGCGGGTCTTTGCCTTTTTCGCTGCCCTCGGGAATATTCAGAATGCGCAGATTGGACCTACGCGAGCGATTTTCAAGGTCTTCAAGACGATCTATAAGACTTTGGTTTGTACCACGCAGTGACTCCACGGTGGATTCGATCGCTGTTAGCCGGTCGAAGTTGTCTCCGGCCACAGATTCAACAGAGGTAAGGCGTGTTTGAAAAGAGTTGACTGTAGCTTGTAGAGATTCAATGGAGACTTGCAGTGGTTTAACAGCATCTCGAATGAGGAGAGAGATGTCCTCCTTAAGCGAGGACCTCTGCTTTGCAAATTCAGCAAATAGCTGGTCCGCTGTAATGAGCGCGGCATTAGCTGGGTCGTCAGGCATCGCTGCAGGCTGGGAGCACGTTGCGGTCGGATTAGCAAACGATGCTAACTTCCCCGCAGCACTGGTAGCGGCGCGCGTAGCCAGAATTTGCGCTCTTGTTTCGTGTTTAGAGTTCTTTGAGCTGCTCATTTTAGAGGACAGGTCCGGCTAGGAAGTCTACGTACACGTTTCGTGAGAAAAATAAGAGAGAAAAAGTTATTATTTAAAGTTTAGTCAGCCCTTAATCTGGGAGCTCGCTCGCCTGCGTCTTTCCCCTACATCCGGAACCGGAAACCATAAACAGCATATTCTTATAAGATCAGATGAGGGCCTAGAAATCAATTTACCAAGAAAAAAAAATTGTAAAAAAAAAATAATTTCAAGTCTTTTTGACAGTTTCTATTGGTCCATTCATCATGAAATTTTGGACACAATGTAAACAGCAATTGTAAATTGTGATTGTTACAGACAATATTTGATATTTGGTGAGGTTTGAGCATTATTAAATGCTTCTTTTTCCCCCTCTGTGTGTTTCTTTATTTTTTCATGACAGGTCACTGGAGTGAGGGTCGTCTTTATGTGACGTGACTGCTATTAATTGGCGAAAGAGAAATTTCCCACAGCTACAAAACCTGACTGTTTCGGCTGGCCATCTGTGCAGATAATTTCTTGTTATACTTAATCCATCTCTCTTATTTTTGTATATTTATACTACTTTAAATCAAGCCTGATTAGCAATTTAGTGGATAAGGCACTGCTTCTTTGGTCACTTTTCTCCTTTTCTCCTGGGAGGTAGGCTAGGAATTGTATTTGTTTTTCTTTTTCTTTTGGAAGTTTAGTTTTTATAGTGGGCACTAGTTAACTACTTTTTTGTTATGTTGGGTTATCAACTTATTTCTAAAGAAAAATGCTGTTTATACCCCGCTGTGACAGCGATAAAGGTAAAAAGTCAAGGCAGCAATTGCGGCATAAATAAAACGGCTTAAATAAAATGCCATAAATAAATACTGGTATACATTTTTGGAATGGAAAATATTAACAGAAACTACAAATACTAATGATTTTATTCAACATTCCCCACTGTGTTGCACTACATGTACTTAAAATTCTCTAATGAAACTCATTTCTAATGAGGCACGTTGTTGGTCAGTGTTCACCAGAAGCACTCCATATTGTGACATACTGTGATGTAATTTATTACAATAACTTTAAAGATCACCTTATTTACCAGCGCTAATTAAAAGAATGGTGAGCTGAGAGGTCCTGCTCGATTGTTCTTAAATGAATTACAGTGAACCTTTTCTGCTATGTGTGTATGAAGAAAAGGGCAGTGTGATTATCTAAAGGGCCAAGGCTGAGCAGCAGAAAGCCTAATAACCCCATCGGAATCATATCATAGACGCACTGCGGAGCCACACACTCACCTTAATCAAATTATTAAGAGAGGCATTTCAATTTCGAGTGCACACTGGGGGAGACAATGGGAGAGTCGCTGGCTGGATGAGAGAAAAGAGATGCAGGAGCACAGACGAGTCTCAAGGTAAGAAATAGTGCACTTCACCAAATTCCGGCCTTGCTATTAAAGGTTAAGAGATGCACACGAGCAAAGTTTTTCTGCATTATCTCATTTCCCCCCGGATGAGTAATTACTTATAGCCCTCTCAATATGATGATAAATGAGGCTAAATGAGAGTGCTAAATGAGAGTGAACTGAATAATCGATCCATTCAGTGCTCCAGATGACACGCGCAAAGGGCACCTGCCTTTTGCCAAATATCATCAGCAGTGGAGCTCATCTAGGCTTAATGAATACTTCCTTCATAGCTGCTATTTAAATACACCAGCTCTTGGAGATAAGCGCAGATCCCCCAAGACTGCCAAATTTCATGGCTGTATTTAAAGTTACCGGTTCAACACAGTTCAGCTGCCACTTAAATAACATGCCACACTTAAAACATGCACAAAAAATAAGAGCATGAAGCTTAATTATGCATTATGCTGGAACATCTACAGTCTGGGAACATGTTTTTAAACATGCATAGCTCAGAACCTGAGGGCAGTGACGCAAACTTACAAAAACAGAAGACAGACTGGACTTAATGACATCTGTGGTTGAAAAAAGTGATGTGTCCTCAACTGGACCTCTGCAGAAACAGTGCTGTGTCAAGATTGCAGAACATCACAACATCCAAGCCTGTCCCCATATTCCTTTCCCATGACTGAACACCAGAATCCTCAACAAACAATATGAGACATTCTCAGACACTAGGCATCAGACAGGCTAAAAGCTTCCCTCTTCTTCCTACATGCCCGCAAACACTGGCTTTTACTCACAGAGCAATCGAGGTCAGTCCTATCATTTCAGTAGACGTCGACTGGACCACGGAGCCATTAAGTCTGCTCACTGCGTTATGTAACACACAGCAGCCTTCAAGAGGCTTTAAACAATATCCATTGCCTCCATTCACATCCACAAAGATGCAAGCCACTGTGCGTCTCTTATATAAAAGTATAGCACTTTGCATTTCAGATATTTGCACTTCAGAGCATCCAGCTCAGCTTGTTTTAAATATGCCTATAATGCCAATAGCTATGCCATCACAGGGCTGATAAAACCTAAAGGGAATCACAGCGTGACAAAAGAGTCCCGATTTTGACAGCAGCCCACATAGTGTCAGAAAAGTCTTTTTCTGGGGACTCACAAAAGCTCACTAAAATACTATTGAAGGCATTGAAGTACTATGCCTAATATACTGCAGTGGAATAGCAGAAGTCCAGTACAAGTGCAGGATACTTTTCATTCGCCAAAATCTTATAATAAAGAATTGCATACTGGTTGCATAGTTGCCTGTTGTGTCTAATGATGCTTCTACACTCCTTCAAAATGTGGCTTATCTGTTCAACACTAAAAATACATTAATAAACAAATTATAATAAAATAAAATGAATATGTAACTTCTGAAACTCCTGAAGATAGATGAGAGCTCTTTAAAGAGCACTTACTCTTCTAACATCTCTAACAAACTAACTAGTTCCTAGTAACCTCATTTCCTTCTTCCCATTTCCTTTGGCCTCCTTTAGGCCTTGCCTAAAATGTTTTGCTTTGAACTTCTATGCCCTCTGTTGCCAACTGTAAGTCACTTTAGATAAAAGTGTCTGCCAAAGGTAATGTATATAATGAAATGTAATATAACAATTTAAAAGAATAGTTAATTCAAAATATATATGTTAAAAACACCCTGTTACATTGAGAAATATTTTTTTCTGGTGTAGGCAAAATGCAGTTAGTGGCAAAATAATAAATATCTGGGAAGTTTTTTGGTTTGGTGGGTAGTACACTACAGGACCCTGTCACCTGGCCTAAGCTTTTCTTCTTAATGGCATTTTCATTTTTCCCCTTGCATTACTTTTATACTTTTATTTTAGTTTTGAATTTTAAAATTAATTTGAAATGAGTAGTTTTACACTTTTACTCAAGTAACACACTTAAGCTGATACTTCAACTTCTACAGAATTTAAAACCCTAGTATCTATACCTCTACCCGAGTAATGAATGTCAATACTCTTGACAGCTATGTCAAAGACATGGTCGAAACTCTGTTTCCCCATTAAAAGTTAAATTTGATATTAAATTGCCACCAGCTGCATGCTAGCTATAATAAGAGTATGGGTTATATAATATTCAGGAGTTAATAGTCAATGTAAGATAAAAAACATTTTTGACTTTTTTGCTTTCTACACTGGTTAAAAACAAACTTTATCTGATGACAAGGGCAATCTGTATGCAGACCATTTTAAACATTATGTACAATTCAGCTCTGCCCACCATCCTTCAGGCTCTTCTCTGTTCTGGCACAGAGGAGGTTAATGGACCTACTCCAGCCTAGACATCTGAACAGTACCTCACTGTCTTTAAAGCCCCATCATTTTAGAATCACTTATTTGAACAATAATGCACTTAAAATAAAAATACTTTTCATGCAACATGTGTATGTACATATTCTGAATAACTCAGAAACAAGACTGTTAGAAAGGTCAGTATTAGGCATTATCCCTAAAGACAATCGGTTCATGTTTATCTGTTCCTAATTCTGAGTCAAATTCCACCGGTAATACTTCTCTACAGCGACTAGACAAGCTTTGTATTTGTGTGTGTGTGTGCGTGTGCATTTGCACATCTGTGTCAGCAATGGGTGCAACTCAAAGTAACTCAATGCATTCATTAGAAGGGGTGTCCAAAGATATTTAGACACATAGTGTAGCTTCACATTTTTGTAGCTAGTTTTCAGTACAGACCCTAGCCTATTACTATCAGAGTGTACTTTTGTATGTTACATTTACGTTAAATGTAAACTAAAAAACTGTAAATGTAAGCTGGTTACTGTATTTTTCGCACTATAAGGCACACTCACAATCCTTTAATTTTCCAAAAAAATCGCCAGTGCGCCTTTTAATCCAGTGCGCCTTATGTATGAATTTTACCAGTCAGGTTGTAAAGAGCAGTAAAGTCACTCCACTGAAGTACAGCGTTATACAGGAGACTGGAGCAGCATTAGCCGCTAACCGCTATTTACCCGTTCAGAGGTGAGTATATCGGCCTGTAGAGTTTACCGTGTTAAAACAAGCTACGTGGGACAACCCGCTAGTTAATAACGCCCTGGCTTAGTGGAACAATCAGGGTTACTCAGTTGACGCTAGCGGTTACCCACTAATGCTAATGCTCCAGCCTTAGTGGTGGGAAAATTTAAGAAGCTAAGCTCACTGTAAATAAATGAAAGCTTTACTCACCCAAATAAACATTTTTCAGGTGAGAAATCTGTGTAGATTAAAATCCAGTGCTCGTTTGACTTTAAAAGAAAGTCTTTTGTTTTTAACTTAGCTTAGTTTTACTTAGTTAGCTAGCTCCCCCCACCACCATCCAGTGGTGAGAACTGCTGAATATAGACATTATAGACAGAGAATATAGAAAATAGACATTAATTGAAAGTGCGCCTTATAATACGGTGTGCCTTATAGTGTGAAAAATAAGGTATTAATAGAAACTGCTTCATTTCTATTGTGTTTCAATACTCACTGTGGTTTGGATGCCTCTGCCTGGTCTGTCTGGAGCTTCTCTCCTCCTTCTACTTCCATGGTACAGTAAACGATTCTGTTCGGAGCCACTGACTTCAGCCCCTGCACCTCCATAATTACAATCTGCACAGAACCCAAAACACAACACTGATACTTCCTATTGTGCCTATTATCTATATAGATTAAAGGAATAGAATCATATGTATGTAATATATGTTTCACTGTCCTGTTTTTTGCTTTATGTCCTGTATTTCTCACTATAGTGATTGTCTCCACTGTTTGTGTGAGAACATCTTGAAATGAGAGTAGACGTGCAGATTCAAACATCAAGCCACCTCAAACATCACTACTACAATAAAAATCTGGACCTTTCTACTGAGATCCGAGCTTGTGTTTGAAGGCTTAGATTAAAGGAGAGTACAGTCAGCCATGATCCTACTGGATTCCTGTCTCTTTCTCCTCTTCAATATAAATAAGTGTCATATTAGTTATATAGACAGAATCAGGAAATGTAAGACTTCCTACCCCATCCAACATGATCAGGTGCGGCTCACTTGAATGGAATGTGGGTTTCAGATGGCCATGGTCTATGAGACTGAACATTTTTTTTTTTTTTTTTTACTGGGACCCGGTTGGGCTCCCCATACGGGCCCCATCAGTAAATTTTGCATTTCATTTGGAAATCAAGGGACCAGAGTCTGGAGGAAGAGTGAAGAGACGCACAGTCCAAGCTGCTTGAGGTCTAGTGTGAAGTTTCCACGATCAGTGATGGTTTGGTTTTGATGTGCTGTGTTTTATCAAGTCTAAAGTCAGTGCAGTGTTTTCTGGGAAAATCTTACAGCACTTCATGCTTTCCTCTGCTGCAACTTTAATGGAGATGTAGATTTCATTTTCCAGCAGGACTTTGCACACTGCCCACACTGCTAAAAGTATATAATATTCTAATATTGTACATGCATTGAAGAAAACCTTTATATTAGGAAACTCTACATTCTACCCATTTTTGTGTTTTCTTCCCCTACAATTAGCCCCTGACAAAGCACACACTGTGTAATTTAATTGGGTAATGCATTAAATTAGGTTCGTTAAAAATTTGGCTCTATTTCCTACATGTGAAAATCCAAATTGCAATATAGAGCAAATTTATAGGTAGGCAGAATTCGACAAAGTACTGCATGATGTATAATGTGGGTATTCCACGTCCGATAGGGTACATAGTTTGTTCGCTATATATTACAGTACATTGTGAAATTGTTGCATCTCATCAGCACACATTAAATAGCACTAAAGAAGGACTGAACTTCAATCTCCAGCTCAATATGTTGCTTACATGCAGTTATTGCTAATATCACATTACTTTTAATTGCCTTATTATTATTATTCTTATGTGAAGTAATTGTTGTTGCTCACACACAGACAGAATTATACTGGGAAATGATGGTGTATACAGGCCCACCATGTGGGAAAACTCCAGGCTATCAACCCTGCTTTGTATTCACCAATTACAGCTGCAGAGGCAATGTGAAGAATATGAGCTTCGGCAATATGTTTTTGGACACCACTACAAAAGAGCTGAACGCCAAAGTTATGCACTATATAACGGATAGAGCAGAGTTTCAGACACAGCTCAGGACTGGGACTGAGAGCCCCTGCTTTAGACTGTGCAGCTCTCTTAAGCACAGGGAGATGGAAATTGGCTACAAACTACAAACATCATCATAAAAAAGTCAAAAACAGAACATCTGTAAAAACACTGGAGATGGACTACAAACGTTTTGCTTACCTCCAGGGTGAAGGACAGCACTACGTCTGATTTGGAGAGCGGCAGGTCATTCTCGTCACCTATATCCAAAAAGCTGTTCATAGGTGTGAGTTTTGGCTTAATCTTAGGCTTCAAGTCTTTGGCTACAGGCAGGCTCTCGAGGTTCGCCATTAGCAGGTTGATAGACGATCTCAGCTCCTCCACGTACATCAACTCCATGTCCTTCGATGTAAACTTAGGGAACTTTCTCTCCTAACAAGAACATTGGGTAAAAGAGTCAGGGCAACATATTTATTAAGTCATGATAAACCTATATGGCAGGGGTCGGCAATTAAGTTTGGTCGTGGGCCATTACGTTGGTGGGCCACAAAAAAAAATTCTGTTTTGGAAAATGAAGTGTAATGGGATGGAGTGCTACAGACTAGTAGCTCTCCAGCTCAGAGGGTTGTTGAACCCAACTGCAGAACAGTTGATGTGAAAACAAGTAAACCCAAGAAAAAAGGAAAAAGCAAATAAATAAACAAACACACCGCTCCTCAAGCGGGATCGAATCCGTGTCGTCAGGGTCACGGTCCAATACACTATCGTTGCCCCAACTAGTGAATTGGGACAAGGTTGGGAAAAATCGCCCTTAAAAGGAGAAGGGGAGCCCAAGAATTGGTGTCACACCATGCATGACAGAGATAGATGGGAGGAATGTAAACAAAGAGAAGCATTTTATTTTTATTTTTTTTTTCATTATTGTTCATTATAGTTCAAACAACATGCTTGCAGGCCACATCTGGCCCGCGGACCGCCTATTGCCGACCCCTGCTGTCAATGTCAACTATGACATCGATACATGTGGTTTTACACTAAAATGATACCCAAATTGTATTCGTCCAAAAAGCAACACATGAAAAACGAAAAAGAAAAGAAATGGCTGTCAATTTTGACTTCCTGCTAAAAGAACATGCATCTAGCATTTCGGGCTGGAAAACGAAGCTCTGTGAATTGATCATTTATTGTGTAAAGGACATTTGCCAACTCTATAAACAAGTAAGAAAAGTATTATCATTTCAAATGACGGAATAATCTGCAAATCTTTCCGGAAAAGAGCATCTGCTAAACGAGAAAATGGGACGTCTTGCCAAACATGCCCCGATACAGACAGTTTTGTGTGTTTCGAGTACAAACAAATCTTTGGAATTCTCACAAGCACTCCAGGGGACCGAATCATAGTCTGTGTTAAGTGAAAGCACCCCACCGAATTCCCTGTAATGCCTATGCTGATTACATGCAATACAGTAGGGATCGGTTTTCAAGACAAGAGCTGTAGAATGCACACACACACACTTACACACACACACACAACGTAACTCTGAAATTACAACAACAGAAAAAAACACAGTAAAACAGAAGCTCTGATGACATACTCGGGCAATTCTCTCAGTGAGCTGCAACCTCCCATCCAATTCTCGGCGGATCTGTGCTGCCTGCTCATCCACATTGTCCAGCTGTGGGGAAAAGTAAAAACACAGTCAGCCTAAACAATTCAGCAAGCTTCAGTTGCTGACATGTAGTGACACTAGGCTGTCTGGATATTGGGAAAAAAAAAAAAATTGAACAATAACTAATTTATTTTATGTCACACTGCAGTGTTTCCTCTAATGTTAGGATTTGTTTGCAGCAGAGGTGGCAGGCTCACACCCTCCAAATCTCTTGTCAACTGGCTCTTTTCCCACTGAAAGATACAAACTGCACAGGACTAGGATAGTACGGTTAGCTGAGTTACATTTTTTGATTACCAAAAGTCTGGATGCAGGTCTCTGTGTAAAATTCAACTTGTGTGTCTTAAGTAAAGGGAAATTTATGACAAATATAAAAATAGCACTGTTGAGGTAAATGTATGATTAAATAGCACTGCTGATATAAGATGACTGTGTTATGTGAAAACTGAAATAAACACTGCAGTAAATACTGGAATAAATTCACGATTAGAAATCTAACACTGCTGCGTTTTGGAATTGCCTTATATTTTAGGCTATTACATTTATTCAATGGCTGATTAAAAGAAAACATGTAGAAAAAAAACGTGTGGTATTCTGTATTCAGCTTTCTGCCAAATAATTCTATTTTCTTTGCTTAGGTTTCTATGTACACCTATTGGATATGTAATGGAAAATGAGAACAGTGCAATGTGTCCTTCTGTTACAAGTAAGCTGTATCATTATATGTATGATTTAAATTTACTTAAACTTTACGCAACATTATATGTCCGGCAAATGCGAATATTGTGATAATAATGCTGAAACAATATACAGCTCTAGAAAAATTAGACTACTTAAAAATTATGATTGTCTTTGTTTTCACCAAATTGAAAACCTCTGGAATATAATCAAGAGAAAGATGGATGATCACAAGCCATCAAACCAAGCTGAACTGCTTGATATTTTGCACCAGGAGTGGCATAAAATGATACAAAAGCAGTGTGTAAGACTGATGGAGGAGAACATGCCAAGATGCATGAAAACTGAATAAAACCAGGGTTATTCCACCAAATATTAATTTCTGGACTCTTAAAACTTTATGAATATGAACTTGTTTTCTTTCTTGTTTTCTTACTCAAACAAATACCTATAAATAGCAAAATTAGAGAAACTGATTCAGAAACTGAAGTGATCTCTTAATTTTTTCCAGGGCTGTATTGTGCAGACTGAAATTCAATAAAGTGAGATGAACAGCTATTTAAAAATAATGATTTTTATCACCGTCATATTGAGGGGACCTTTTCACACATACATTTATACATTTCTTAATCCATTCACATAAGCACTCAGCGGGCCTTGCATCGTGAGGAGTGAAGGAAACCCTCTTTCATCCCCCTCCCTGGAAGTGTGACTCACACACTGCTCTTTAATTTGATCACACAGTAAAAACCTATAGGCGTGTTGTCAAGAAAAGGTTTCCTCTCCTTCGGTCTTTGAGTGGGAGATTCACACACACATGTTCACACACACTCACACACACACACACACACACACACACACACACACACACACACACACACACACACACACTCACGTACACACACACACACACACTCCTGCGCCCCAATCCTAACACTGTTTCCACTTGATAAGCCTCTCTCCCTGCGGCAGCAACAGGGGTGACTCTCTGCTGATTTCACACAGCACTAGCACTAAAGACACACCAAGTTTAGAAGAACCACCATACAGCAGTTTAGCATGTGCAGCATGTATGAATCATATGTGATGTGTGTGTAATGTGTGTTTTGTGCCTATTTTTGTATACATTTCTCATGGGTGTACATTTAATAACACTGAAGAGGGACTGCACTTCAGTCTCCAGCCCAGTCTGATGTTTATATCACATTATTATTCATTGCCTTGTTATTATTATACTCACAAGAATCAATTATCGCTCGCACACAGACAGAATTATACTGGGGAAAGATGGCTTATACAGGCTCACCATGTGGGAAGACTCCAGGCTATCGACCCTGCTCTGTTTTCACCAATTACAGCTGCAGAGGGAATGTGAAGAATACGGGCCTAATGATGCAGTTAGCCATGTCTAAGCACATAATAGGCCTGTACAGAACGGTGAGCTGGAAATGCACCTTTGCAGCAGTGCCAGTGCTTTCAGAGCACAAGAGACAGATGTAGAGAGCCACAGTAAATCTGTCAGGATACACTGACTGATACTGTGAGGGAATATCTCAGTTTATGACAGTGTATACCCGCACACACACACACACACACACACACACACACACACACACAAATACAGGTGTCAGTTTAATAGGACCTTATGGCTGCCTACAGTTACTGGTCATTTGTCATTTTTTATGCATATAACAAACACACAGTGTAAAACCCTTTGGGTTTTATGGTTACCGTATTTTTCACACTATCAGGCGCACCGGAATTATAAGGCGCATTTTATGCAACTTTAGTGAGAAACGGGGGTGTTGCCATGTTGCCATGCTGGGTGGCGAGACCTGTAAAGCTAAGCTATTTAAGTGAACAAAACTTCTTAAACTTCTTAAAAATTCTTAAAAAACATTTCAGGCGAAGTTAAACAAGCTCTGGGTGCAAATCTACACAGATTTCTCTCTTGAAAAAAAATTGATTTGAGTGAGTAAAGTCCTTTCGTTTATTTACAGTAAACTTAGATTTCCAGATTTCCACTAAAGCTGGAGCATTAGCATTAGCAGCTAACCACCAGCAGTAATGCTAATGCTGATAAAGCAGTGCTAGCCAGGGTTGGCAGCAGGCTACAGGCCGATATAACTTACCTCTGAACGGCCAAAGAGCTGGCGCTTAGCGCGGTTAGCAGCTAATGCTAATACTGCTGGAGAACTAAACAGAAACTCCTGTATAACGCTGCAGTTTAGCAGGGTGGCTTTACTGCTCCTTACAACCGGTAAAATTCATACATAAGGCGCACCGGATGAAAAGATGCACAGACAGTTTTTGGGAAAATTTTGCACCTTACAGTGCAACAAATACGGTACTGAGTGCAGTACATCTTTTGTTGCACAATTAATCAGCACCAATCTATCCCATGTACTATGGAAGGGAAAACTTCAGAAACAAAGCATACAAGAAGCCAATATGGCCATGGCATGCAATTATGTAGGTTCAAGTGTCAAGTATCTGGTGCAAAACTATTGCTATAGTTTTTAAACATCTCAATGTTTAAAAATCAATCTATCCAAATTGGGATATATAGAAATTTCGTTTGGGAATTACAAATGTCACCACACCAGAACAATGAAATATGTACATCCTGGAACTGGAAATCGGGAAGTGGACGTGGGAAAACGCTTCCAGGGAGCTGTAAACTAGGATTTGTGTTATACAGCAGACTGATGTTAGCAATACAATGGCACAACATTTGTAAGACAAGACAAGTCATTCCATCAATTAGATTACTTTGTCATAAAAAGTAGAAACAAGAGTAGAGGTAAAGACATGAACTGAAAGTTTAGGAAAACTTATTGTTTGTGTACATTTGTTTCTAATTTCCTTAGTGGATTTTTTTTAAGATTTGTACATCTGATGAACGTCTTGAAGCATGGACTAAAACGTCATGTGTTTACTTAAATACAAAAGTTTGTCTCTGGCAAAGACAGAGTCAAACACTAATAAAACACTGAAAACAAAGAACACACATGATTAAAGGAGTCATAAAATATCAAACTCTGTTTGCATGGCTGAATATTAACAGCTTGATACTAGAAATAGCTATAAAGTGAAGCTCAAACACAGTTGTTTCTCCTTGTTCCAAAAAATCCAGCATATTCACAACAGAGATGGAGAACAGGCCAGTTACAGATCCCTAAAACTTTTGTATTTTGTAACAATTATGTTTACACTATATTTATGGCCCAACAATATACTATAGGCCTCTAGAGAAAGCCCTAGTCAGAGCTGGCTAAACAATAAAAAGCACTGTTGACTTTAGAAGAAATGCTAGAGAGCAGCACATCACCACTAGATGCTGCTTATGATGGGAATATAGATTGCTACATAAACTAATACTCAAGTGCCCACATTCCAGTTTCCACAGTCAGGGAGATCAAATTCTGCATGCAACTAAGCAAAAGCCATGGAGGAAAACCAGATAACACTACTATTTTGACATTTCTCAATTGTCTGCTCTCTCAAACACAAACTGGACTAAACAAGCTGACTATAAAACTGGAGCATCTAAAAATATGTTTAACTTGTAAAACCTGTAAAATGTTCACTGTGCAGTCACAGTGCTGTAAATCTTTTATTAAAGTGCAGATAAAACATTTTATTATAAGCTCTTATATAAAAAGCTTTTTATATAAGAGTTTATAGTGTCATGCTTTTCCACTAGCTCTCCAAAAAAAAAAAAAAACAGCAGGGATGTGAATAGTATAGTGATATAATGTCTGAGCATTTTTAATCACAATCACACACAACAACAAAAAAAAAAAGTTATTTGATACTATATGCATTTTTGTTAACTTTAAAGGGATACTGTAAGAGACCACGTCAGTTTCTCTGTTTCTCTATTTATAGGTATATGTTTGAGTAAAATAAACATTGCATTTATTTGCAGAAAATGAGAAATGGCTGAAATAACAAAGATGCAGAGCTTTCAGACCTCAAATAATGCAAAGAAAACAAGTTTATATTCATAAAGTTTTAAGACTTCAGAAATCAGTATTTGGTGGAATAAACCATTGTTTTTAAATAAAGTTTTCATGCATCTTGGCATGTTCTCCTCCAGCAGTCTTACACACTACACTGCTTTTGGATAACTTTATGCCACTCCTGGTGCAAAAATTCAAGCAGTTCAGCTTGGTTGGATGGCTTGTGATCATCCATCTTCCTATTTTTTATAGTCCAGAGGTTTTCAATTTGGTAAAATCACAAGAAACTCATAATTTTTAAGTAGTCTCTTATTTTTTCCAGAGCTCTGTGTATTTGATTGACTTGCCCATGCAGTAATAAAGCAGACAGCCAGACAGAACCTGCAGTATAAGTAAGTGATTATAAAAGAGCAATAACATGGTGATTTCTAGAGCCTAACCAATATTTGCACAATGGATTTACAGTTGAAGTTCCTTCTTCCTGCTCACAGGCAGGAGCTTATGGGAGTGAATGATAATTGAAGGAATACGCCAAGAGAGGGAGCTGAGCCGCTCATTAAAGACACTGGTCACTGATTAAGAACTAATGGTGTCATCCGTATTCCATTTCTGACAGGTAATTAAGGACTATGCAAAAACAGATAAACAATGACATTCAAAGCTTATCTATGGCTAATTAGCACCTAATACAGTCTGTGTTCACACGCAACAGACCATAATGTGGCAAGCTACACATATAAGTGCATATTGAGGGGAAAAAAAAAAAATGAGCAGATCTAATTAAGGTATGGTTGAACCTGTGGCTGCAAACAGAACTCATCATACAGTCAAGCCCGGCACTTTAGTGGGTGAATTAAGGGAAATGTTGGCACTGAGGAAGCCATTCAAATGTGTTTATACTAAAAATACACTTCACGAAGAATTATGAAACCTTGTTATCCAGGAGACAGTAATCAGGCAAGTACGGTTTTAATGAACTGGTGTTAATTAACGAGTTTTTAAATGAATCCAACTCTGTTGAGCTGTTGCTAAGAACCTTGCTGATGCTGTATTATTTCATATACAGAGACTAAATCAATCAGTGCAGACAGATCTGTGTTTTAATTCAAAAGACACATTTTGCAGTAGGGCTGCAAGATACTGGAAAAAATTGACATTGCAATGTTTTTTTTTTTTAAACTATATATCGTGATATTAAACAATGCAGGACCTTTGACATCACCACCCCTGCTCCCTCCCGTGCACTGGGCATTTTAATGGGCTTTTAAAAGGTAAAAAACAGTGTTTTTCTATGATTAAAAGTGTGATTTGGGCTGTAACCGGAAATATTTGTGCAAAACTGTGCCAAACTGACTTATACAGCTTTTGACAGGCAGCCTGCCGCTGCGTTCACAAGCATGTACCCAGCAATGTAAAGGCCATGTGGTTAAGCCCACTTCCCCTCCTCCTCGCACTTTTCAGGCAGCAGCATCCTGTCACTCACTCAGACACAGAGACAGCACATATCTACTTTTTGTTCCAAGAATCAAAACACTGCAACATGACGTGTTTGATTTAATTGTCTTAGATGACATCACACGTCCTGCGATATGACTATTGCGCATGCACACATCACAATGATGATGCTTAAATGATATACCGTGCAGCACTGTTTTGCAGCACTATTTGGTCAATAGCATGTAAAAAATAATTCAAGTGTTATTATGGGGTTGCTAAGTGGCTGCTAAGGTGTAGCTAAGTGACCACACAGCAACTGCTATGCTGCCATGTCCAAAGGGGGCTTGCAAGTTGTTGCTGTGGGACACAATACAGTTGAATAGGTGTTATTAGGGTATTTATATCATGATATAACTTTTGCCCCCAATTCATTGCTATAGGAAAGAATCTGCAAAAATTTATTGCGATGTGGAAACCAGGTATCCCAACAAAAAGCTGTATACAAGCTCGAAGCATACAATCAAACCAAACAAGGTGGAGTTGGTATGGTGTTGATATCTTGTAAACAGCTGGTGATTTGTGAGCCGATGCAGTTATCCATCAGAAAAAATAAGAACATTAAAAAAGATAAGTATAACTAAGCCACACCTACTGCTAACAGGTAGATTAAGAAGAAACATGTTTTTTGAAGAGATTAATGACATTTCATTTGAGAGTATGAAGGATGTATATGGGTTTGTCAAGTATTAGAATAATACTACCAATGCAAATGCGTAGCGGAAATAGGGGTGTGCAGTTTTCCACCATTTTGGTTCAGGAGTACTGGGATCTGTGAAAGATCTGTTTTAAAGGACCAATATGTAACTTATAACTTCAGTAGTAAATGATAAAATGATCAGGATGTATCATCAGATATTAAGGAAACACGTTGAGTGAAAGCACTGGCAGCTCTTGTCAGCCGGGATTCAGCCCATACGTTCCTATTTTAAGTGTGCAGTCTGTCCCGGATTTTGTGTTAGTTTTGTCCTCTGACTCCTCCTGCTACTCCTTCCCCAACACTCCACTCCAACAACTCCACCCACCGAGGTTGCCAGCACGTACAGCGAGCGCAGCACAGCAAAAGAGCTAGCAGGGCTGGTTTAGATAAACCTCGGCTGCTACACAGCTTAGCATGTGTCAAAAAAAGCTCAGTGACCAAAGCAGGAATATAACAAGAGTGAATATTGGCAGTAAGTTTGAAAGTTAGAGACTCAGAGCTGAAATAGACGACAAGACAGACCCAGAGCTGCTACTTTTCTCCTGAACAGGTAAGCTAACTGGCTAGCTAATTCAGTCAGGTAATTTCACGGAGCTCCCGCGGTCGGGCACATTGCGGAGCTTTAGCTCTCCCTCGTGTAACATACAGTCAATATAACACTAGATACCGGTTTTAGAAGAGTTTAGAATTGCTGTATTTCTTCTCTTTGCCTCTCCTACTAGTCTAAACTTTGTGTAGATTGTGTAGATTCAGCCTCCTGAATTTGGCAACCCAAAAAAAGCTTTGTGGCTGGGGAGGGGAGGGCGAAGCTGACTACTTTTTGTGATGTTTTGAAATTGGACCATTTTACACGCTCATTCTCAGTTCCTACAGAATGTACTTTTAAGAGATTAGGCCGGATTCTAGCTCATGAACAGAATTTAAACAGTGTGATGTATTCTGGGCTAATATCATAGTGTGGGGATTGGAGAAAGATAATGCAAAAAACTGTCATTATGTGGAGAGTTTCTAATTGTTACTATTACAACATACAGTAACATTAAAGATAATAATGGGCCAATGGCTAATTATGCCCAAATAGACGTCATTAGCAAAGAACTGGACTGGTCTGCATAAAAATCTGCCCTCAATCCAATTCAACATGTTGGAAATGAATTAGAATGCTGACTGTGAGCCAGGCTTTACTATTAAGCAATAAAGGGAACCAATTCCATGTAAATGCTCAAAGTTATGAAATTTACATTTGCATTTAAAGCATTCAGCAGATGCTGTTATCCAGAGTGACTTACCAAACTGCTTCCCTGTCCACTCAGAAAATATTCATCGCCAATAAGAACAGACAAGTCTTCAAAGATACCCATAAGGTTTCTTAACACTGCCAGCACACAGTATCTGGGTCAACCTAATGTAGATCAGTTGGGTGAAGCCACTTTATACAACACTATATCCTCGCTGTCCAATGAAATACAAGTACCTCCAAAACAGAAACTTTAGTCAAGAGGCTTTTATTGTGAATTCATCTTCCAGGACCATGGTGCAACATGGAACAACAATACAATACAAAGTGCAACATATAATTAGAATTATTTCTAATTACAGGAGAGAGAAAAAACCTTCTAAACTTTTAATGAAAGTCAATCTAAAAAGAGTTTATTTCAGGTAATTTTGAAGTATTTCTATTGGTCCGTTCATCAAGAAATTTGTCACAGTGTAAGTTTGTCTGTTCAAATTACATAGTAAACTAAAAATCAACAAAAATGGATATACTTGTTTTTAATTGGACAGCAACGATATGGACAAGAGTATCCCCAACTCTTAAAACTTCTTGAAAATTACTACATGCAGCATAATCATTTATCATTTATAGATATAGTAGGCAATATTATGATGTTTTACTGTATTATGCTACAATTTCTTATCATATCGTATACATATTGTTTTAGGCAAATGTCAAGAATAAAGCCACTGAGCCAACCGTACGTTCCATTACAAAGACTACAATTAATCCTGTTTAATTGGAGGAATGACAGGACTGTTTGAATTAAAACCTTCGTAGTATGTATATGATAGTATTTGAGTTGTAGTTTTTAACAATCCTTTGCTTCTGATGTATTCTGACTGTCATCACATCTATTTAAATACATATCGTTTGTTTTGTGGATCATAAAAATGTTTTCAATAACATTGTGATTATTTTAACCATATCACCCAGGCCTAAGATATAGTGTACTGCTTACTGTGCGTCTGTACACAGAGTGAAAGTTTGCTCAGTACAGCACTTTTTGAAGTTTGAAATGTGTCTCAGTTGTATCTCCTGGGTTCAGATGTAATTCTGTCATGAATGACAGCAAGGGTGACCGTGTCAGCCCTCTTTCGGCCTGAGAAAAACAATACTGCAGAGCTTCCCAGTGCTTCATTCCAACACTGAGACATAGACACACACACATAAAAGTGACTTTTCACACACATTTACGCCCCTCCCAACTCACATATACACACCCTAATCACGGCTGGCCGTTGCTGTGATACCAAGTTGCTATTTTTCCCCTTTTACTCTATTTGGGTTTGGCCACCATTTCTATGACAACAAGGCTTAGGAACCTCCTAATGACAGACATCAGCAGCCTGGGGAAATGCATGCTAATGCCGCGCACCGTTCTCCTCAGAGCACGCCTTCCACCAGCTGAATTAACACGACCCATTAAAAACGAAGCTGCCTCCACTCACCTGGAACAGCACATCAGCGTCTTTCCTCCCTTTTCAGTATGAGCCTGAAGGCAGGAGGACGGCTAATGGTGCCGTGACCCCTGCGGTAAGTCAGGAAAAGATCAAGGCTACATTTTTTTGGGGCAGCACCAAGTTTTTTTTTGGAGATACGATCATCAGAGTGAGATGTAGCTAATTCATTAACGCTTCTTCCCGCCACTTCACCTGCCTGCTGTCTCCTCTGGCCCAGGCCACCGCCCGCTAATGAGAGATGACAGGGTGACGGGACGCAGAAAGGGCCAAATGTGTTCATTAGGGAGACGGTGACAGGTGCAAGGAGAAGGAGAGGCAGAGAGATAGAGGGATTATTCTCCATCTCTCTCTCTCCCTCTCTTAGCATGGCAGGGCCACTAGCCTCCCTCTTCAGAGAGGAACAGCTGGCCTTTTCCATTTTCTCACCTGAGCCACAACCCCCTTCACACAGCCCAGACAGCTGCCCCAGCACCTTTACTCCGTCACTTTCTGTCGTTCGGGCTGTACAGAGAGTACATTCTATTACTTAGCTAACTAAATCTGCTATTTTTTAACCTTATATACACACAAACATTGATATACATGCAATATTGATGTCTGAGAGCAGCCTGTTTTACCTGTTATCTATTTACTGCTCAGGAGAATTTCTAACTGATACAGTTTTTAAGGATTTGAATAACATCTTTCAATTAAACTAGATTGCAAGGTTGGTAAAATGACACTAACAACAAGGAGTTAAACTAAAATTACCAAAACAAATCCAACCTAGACTGTACAACTTTAAAGTACATGGACATCTCACTATCACACCTGTAATAAACAGTGCCTTTTTTAACAGCATTCACCTCTTTGGATCTATTTTATTAAATTATTCACCAATATATGTTTTTACAATAATTTACAAGAAAAAAAACATTAAGAAATCATTAAAATATTCATAAAAATAAAGTGACTGACCTAATTCAATCTAACTCAGTCTAGCAAGAAAATAGCATGTGTAAATCTAACTAGAGCAGGCCACCTTCACAAACTAAGGGAGCATGCAAAAAGAGGACTAGTCAGGGAGGCAACCAATACTTCTAAGGCTACCTAATCCCTGCTGTGAAGCATGTAATGGCAGCATCAGTTCAATTCAACACCTTCAGAAAAGTCACAGTTTGAAAGTACATCCTGTTCAAGGCAGACTTAAACATGTGCAAAATTCCTTCCACTTCTTAATGATGAATGTAATTCCAATAACTCCAACATTCAGATCAAATCACATCACTGTTTTATTTATAGCACTGTTTACTTTTAAAAGTCACACTTTTATTGGTTACACTATGTGGACAAAAGTACTGAGTTACCTGTAACTTTTTTTTTTTTTTTGTTATAATTTTATTTCTAAATTTTCCCATTTTCTCTCCAATTTACACGGCCAATTACCCAACCCATTCACTAGGACTCCCCCTATCACTAGTAATGCCCCAACACACCAGGAAGGTGAAAACTAACACACGCTTCCTCCGATACATGTGAAGTCAGCCACCGCTTCTTTTCGAGCTGCTGCTGATGCAGCATTGCCGAGCAGCCAGCACGCTCGGAGGAAAGCGCAGCGACTCGGTTCCGACACATCAGCTCACAGACGCCCGTGCCGCGGACATCACCCCAGGAGCGATGCGGGGAGCGCCATCTACCCACCCGGAGGGAGCAGGGCCAATTTTGCTCCCTCTGAGCACCAGCAGCTTTAGACGCTTTAGACTGCTGGACCATTCATGTAAGTCTGCTCTAGAGTGTCCTATTCTACTGGAAATAATTTTCTACAGGGACTAGACAAGCTGTGCGTATGCATTTGTACATCTATATCAGCAATGGGTGCAACTTACAGTAGCTCAATACAGTCATCTATAGTTTTGTACCACTAATCAATATTGGTTTTATTGACAAAAGCTTTGACATCTTATTTAGTCTCTCTCTTATTATTTGTTTCTGCCTTTTCAATGTTCACACTGTCTCCGTCTGCCCACTGCTGTCACTCTGAAATCTCCACAGTCTAATTCCGTCCCCCTCAAGGCCCCTTCAAACACAAACACTCGCCTCAACTGCTTCTGTCTTTCAGTCTGTCAGCCTGTCTCCATCTGTAAGCATTCCTCAATCCATCCCTCCCTGTGCCTGTCACTTATCCTGTCCTCAGACCCCCTTCACTGCCTTGGTTTGGCACGCTCACTCACTCACACTCCTGCACTCATCTGGCATTTGCTCAGTCAAGCTTTCATTGACTCCACGCTACGATTTCTTCATCTTATTTACTTTCGCTCACTGTAAACTGTTCTGGCAATGGCAGGTGGAACAGTGAGTTATTTGAGAAGGAGAAAGGGAAAAAAACTGGAGTAATCAAACAAAGTGAATCAGATTAGAAGATTCAACAGCACTGTAACGGTTAGAAATAATGAACTCTGTTTTATTTAAATATTCACAAATATCAACCAAGTTCATTTGAATAGCCTAACAAAACGTCAGTCAAATTACAGACTATAACGAAGCATCTCAGCCTGGCAGACTGTCATTACTGATGAATCACTAACAAGGTCAGTCATAGATCACAGACTGAGACTTGTAATAACACAGTTTTTGCCTTGAACAGCCGATTCTGAAATACATCACTTAATGACACACACACAAACACACACAGACACACAATTAAAGCATACACAGAAAAACAGATGAGAGCATATGAGATCAACAAGGAGAGAGAGCAATGGAAACAGCAAACAGGCAGACTGACAGACACACCGACAGGCAGACAGATAGTTAGACCAACAGATTGATAAACACACATAAAGGCAGACAGACAGGTTTAACAGACTAATAGAATGATAAATGGACAGACACACAGAAATAAATTGAAAGACAGACAGGCAGACACGTAGGCCAACACATGGACAGAAAGGTAGATTTCTAAACTGATAAACAGACATGCAGAGTGTATGATAGTCAGCTTTGTAGGAGGACAGACAAACAGGTCTGATAGTTTGATAGATGGACAGGAAGGCAGAGACAGACAGACTGGTAGACTGACAAATGGACAGACCAAATGACAGACAGACTGGCATAAGGGAAGACAGACAGATAAACCAATATTCAGACAAAAAGGCAGACATATAGGTATATGTACTGACTGCCAGACAGAGAGGCAGAGAGCATGGTAGAGAGAGAGAATGATAGGAGGACAGAAACAGATGAACGATACTTGAGTAGAAGGACAGACAGGCAGCAGACAGACTGGTAAACTATATATAAGCACCCATCAACTGAGTCCTTAAACAGCAAGTAAACTTTCTCCACAGCAATTTTATTTATTTTTATTTTGCCGTTTAGCTAAGCTATGTCTTTAACTCCGCCCTAATTGACGATAAAATAGAAAGAGTTGTGTGTACGAATCAGAAGGCCCGCTGATATTGGGGGTGGTTAAACTCTTTAAGTGTTAATTGATAGAGGACATGAAGAGCTCCAGAAATAGCTCATTTATGTGACACACATCTCCTATCTTTTTTACTGCTCCCTTTCTCCCTCTTAGTCATCTGAATTCATCTTTTTTATTTTCCTAAACGGTCCCTGCCAATCCCGTTTCCACGGTACCCACATGTGAGCGGTCCAGGGTAAAGGCAGTGTTCAGATCTATAGCACTTTAAATTCTTCACTCACTGCTAAAGAGGACCTTGTGCCTGAAGCTGATCTTCACACTCTGCCTTCCATCATAACCCTTTTCCTCCTTTTGTCAATTGATGAATACGCTGGGAAATGTCAGAGGGGACGGAGTCATGACATGTCAGAGGAGCTATTGAGGCTAAATATAAAGCAGACCTGACACCCAGCTAACATTCAAGTCTGATTTATTTGATTGCCAACTCATTAGTTTATTAGAAATACAGCTATTACATATATCATATAGATGTGAACATATAACATCACCTAATATTTGGATAAATATTTAATCACTTACAGTTTTAATCAATAAGTTTTGAACTGTTTGCATTTAATGGCATGTAGGGCTACGCTCATACAACTCATTTTATGTATATATATATATATAAAAAAAAAAACTTATTTTAAAATAACCTGGACCATAACAAATCCTCTAAACAAAAACATTGGGCCATTAATCCCTGACTACTTTGTGTAAAAAGTTTGACAAGTATATTTTTTTATGAAAGCATTTTATGTATGTATGGTTCCGGCACGTTATTTTGTGTTGCTGGTCAAAATTAACTGATATGACTGATATCATTTTCTGCCCAATTTAGCACACTAACTAGCACATGCCTCCTCCGATACATGTGAAGTCAGGCTCTGCCTTTTTTCGAACTTCTACTGATGCAGCATTGCCGAGTAGCATCACAGTGCGCTCGGAGAAAAGCACAGCAACTCAGTTCCGATACATCAGCTCACAGACGCCTTGTGCTGATCGACATCATCCTTTAGAGTGGTGTGGGGAGAAAGCGACACCTACCCACCCAGAGAGAGAGCAAGGCCAATTGTGCTCTCTCAGGGCTCTGGCAGATGATGGCAAGCTACATGACTGGGATTTGAACCAGCGATCTCCCGATCATAGTAGCAGCGCTTAGCTTGCTGCACCACTCTGAGCCCTCCCTATTCATACTTATGGGGAAAATAAATAAATGATAAAACTGAATCTGGAGCTAGAACAATATCATTATCTCAAAAACGGCAGAACAAAATATTTTTCTAACAACAGTCTCCTCTTATATAATAAATAACTTCCTTTGTTTTTATCCTGGATCAGCTCCACTATCAAAAGATATGTGTGTTTATATTATGAATAATCATTGGAAATTGAATGGAAATTAAATGTAAATGTATAATATGTATTTAGATATCATGTGTGAATATTAAGTCAAGGAAGATCATGATAATCAGATTCAATGAACATTTCCAGAGAGAAAATATCTGAATAGTTTCCATTTTATCAGAGCACAAGGTTAATCAATGTTTTACTACACTGGCTGGAGCCTTTTGACCTTATCTTCCACAAAACCAGCATGAGAGAAAACATTTGAGCCTAGGTAGAGTTTATGCAGACTAAACACATTTAAAACTGTTTAAAGGCACTGATTGATTGAATAATTAATTAAATAGATCAGCATTATTGTTTTTTTTCTAGATTGCTGATAATTGTTAATGTCAGTGTACTCTAATATAAATTACAAGGTCATTATTGGTGTTTTATTTGGTCTCTGGTTGGTGGTGGTCATGTTCTAATCAGATTGGATCAGCAGCACATTTGCCAGATACAGGTTAAGTTTAGACCGAACAGTTACAGCTCTATGCTCAGCCTGGTTGGGTTAAAATGGGAAATTCAAAAATAACTTAGACATGAAGTAGAAACAAGCTTAAGCAATATGTGGAATTCTAGGTAACCTAATGTATATAAGTGGTGTATTCTCTGTGCAGCTTTTTAAGCTTCTTGTCTGTGACTGACATTTGACAAGTCCTCATGCTGACATATCAGTAATGGACTTAAAATGAATGTGCCAAATCTATAATTAACTGAAGACCTGGGACACTCCTGAAGCTTTGCTAAATAATTTTAAAAGCATTTGACATATTAAGTTTAATTCCAGTGACCTTTCCTTCTCTGCTAAAAAAGAAAGTTGACTTTTGCTTCCAGCACTTACTGTTTATAAACAATTCAGCGGTACGTGAGCAGTGTGCAAATGTTACAACTGAACCCACAGGGGATGTGACTTGTAATAGCAAACAAAGCTTACCCATTAATGTAAAATTAATGTCTGTCAAAACAGACAATCAGAACCTCTAACTGACCTAATCTTGACCATGTCAATTATTTAAATATCTTAAAAAGTCTACTGTGTTCATATACTGCTTTCTTAAAAACATGCTACAGCATGTGTGTAGTCCTGCCTGTGACATAGAAGCAACATGAAGAACACAAACTTAAACATAAAGAACTTAAACTTCAGTATGTTGAGCCACTTATACCAAAAAATACTATGTCTTTCACTAAAATAATTATTAATCAAAGAATTTATGCATTACTAATCAAAGAAAAAGTTCAATTTATCATAATATTGCACATATAATATTGGGCCAGCCCAGGAGCTAGCTGTATCAGTTGCTAAAAATCAGAAGATCATACAAGCGTAATTCATTCAGGACAGTTTTAGGTACAGATGTACACATCAGAAATTACAAAACAATTATTTGTTAATTAAGCAAGAATCCACAAGAGGAAGTACTATAACATGTAATATTGCAGATAATCACAGCGGTGCAAATATAACATGTTATAGCACAAAATGTGTATTATTGTGATTATACCACAGTTCCATTATCACTGTTTATTGAAAGAGTTTGAGTTAAAGAGGACGAGAAAATACGGTCTGTTTGGAATAAAAACTCAAAATACTTCCATTGCTGCTCTGTTTGTAGCTGCGCTGTTTAGCAGCATTGTTGCTAGGTTGCCTGTATGTGGTGGACTAATGCATGGAGAGCTTCGGTTAAAGTGCATTACCGGCTGATAACGGCACTCATAAAACACCTCTTAGCCAATCACATTGCAGGGTCGGAACTAACTGTAGCATAATGTGCTGTAACATTCTTTAATAGTCTGTGTTGAAACGGCCTTGAAAAGTCTACTGAAACCCCGTTGACCCGTTTAAACCTTTGGGACACTATATCAGAGGTTTTGATTAATGGAATATGTAATATTGTACAACAAACTTTATTGCTAACATTTAGTGGTTTTGATGGTATCTGGAAATGTTGTGGTTGTTTATTTAAAACTATGTTTTTATTGATGAGTATATTAAAGGGTTAACTACATAAAATGTCTTTATACATTGTAATCTATGTTAGTTTGTGCCTTGCTACACCCTCTAATGTAGGTCCCCTCAAATATGGGACAGGGTTCTAGTCAAAGTCAAAGTCAAGTCAAAGTGTTTTTTATTGTCATTTCAGCTATATACAGAGTACACAGTGAAACGAAACAACGTTCCTCCAAGGACCATGGTGCACATAAACACAGTGTAGACAGAACAATAGTGCAACAGTACAAAAGTGCAGACAGACAATACAACACCATACAGACAAAGAATAATAAATATCAAGACAGTGTGCAAATTTTGCAGTGTGCAAAAAGGACCAGGTGAGGTAGTAATTACTCTTTTAAACAGTGTGCAATAGAGCCCAGTGAGGTAGTAATTACCTCTATTACACAGTGTGCAATAGAGTCCAGTGAGGTAGTAGGGTTTTTAGTGCTTTCCATTTTCTGGGGTAAGTGGGGTAAGAGTGTGTGTGTGCATGTACAGAAAAACCATCAGTTCAGTCTCTGCAGTTGAGGAGTCTGATGGCTTGGGGGTAGAAGCTGTTGCAGAATCTGGTCGTGCTGGACCAGATGCTGCGGTACCTTCTTCCCGAAGGCAGGAGGGAGAACAGTTTGTGTGAGGGATGGGTGGGGTCATTCACAATGCTGGTTGCTTTGCGGATGCTGCGGGTGGTGTAAATGTCCGTGATGGAGGGGAGAGAGACGCCGATGATCCTCTCAGCTGTCCTCACAATACGCTGGAGGGTCTTGCGGTCAGAGACGGTGCAGGTCCCAAACCAGGCAGTGATGCAGCTGCTCAGGATGCTCTCAATGGTCCCTCTATAGAAGAGTGTGAGGATGGGTGGAGGGAGACGGGCCTTTCTCAGCTTCCGGAGGAAGTAGAGACGCTGCTGGGCTTTCTTGGCTGTAGAGCTGGTGTTCAGGGTCCAGGTGAGGTTATCTGCTAAGTGGACACCAAGGAACTTGGTGCTCTTAACAATCTCCACAGAGGACCCGTCGATGTTGAGTGGAGAGTGGGTGTGTTGTGCTCTCCTGAAGTCAACAACCATTTCCTTTGTCTTGTCCACATTCAGGTGAAGGTTGTTGACTGTACACCAGTCTGTCAGCCGCTGCACCTCCTCTCTGTATGCTGACTCATCGCCTTTGGTGATGAGACCCAGCACGGTTGTATCATCGGCGAACTTGATAAAGCTGTTAGATCTGTGTTTTGCAGCACAGTCATGAGTCAGCAGGGTGAACAGCAGAGGACTCAGGACACTGCCCTGGGGGGCCCCCGTGTTCAGTGTGATGGTGCTGGAGGTGCTGCCCCCGAACCGGACTGACTGGGGTCTCCCCGTCAGAAAGTCCAGGATCCAGTTGCAGAGGGGGGTGTTGAGGCCGAGCGAGCTTAGCTTCCTGGTGAGGTTCTGTGGGATGATGGTGTTGAATGCTGAACTGAAGTCTATAAACAGCATTATGACGTAAGTGTCCTTCTTCTCCAGGTGGGTGAGGGAGAGATGAAGGGTGGTGGTGATGGCATCGTCCGTGGAGCGATTGGGACGATACGCAAACTGCAGGGGGTCCAGTGAAGAGGGCAGTCGTGTCTTGATGTTCCTCATGACTAGCCTCTCGAAGCACTTCATGATGATGGGTGTAAGTGCAACGGGACGGTAGTCATTGAGGCAGGACACTGTGGACTTCTTCGGCACGGGGACGATGGTGGTGGACTTGAGGCACGTTGGGACAGTGGCGCTGCACAGGGAGATGTTGAAGATGTCCGTGAGAACATCTGTCAGCTGGTCTGCGCACTCCCTGAGCACTCTGCCGGGGATGTTGTCTGGTCCTGCAGCTTTTCGTGGGTTGACTCTGCGCAGAGTGTTCCTCACATCCACTGCAGTCAGGCACAACACCTGCTCGTCCGGCTTGGGCATGGCCTTTCTCGCCATCGTGTTGTTTTGTGCCTCAAACCGTGCATAAAAGTTGTTTAGAGCATCAGGGAGGGAGGCATCACGTTCACAGGACGGTGGCATTGTCCTGTAGTTGGTGATTGCCTGGATGCCCTGCCACATGCGCCGTGCGTCACCCGTGTCCTTGAAGTGGCTGTGGATTCTCTGGGCGTGTGTGCGCTTTGCCACTCCGATAGCTCTTGACAGGTCGGCTCTCGCTTTCCTCAGGGCCACCTTGTCACCCACTCTGAAGGCGGAGTCGCGGGTCCTCAGCAGCGCACGTACCTCAGCAGTCATCCAAGGCTTCTGGTTTGGGCATGTGGTGATGGTCTTGGAGACAGTGACATCATCAATACACTTGCTGATGTAGCCAGTGACTGATGCTGCATACTCCTCCAAATCAACAGAATTGCCTTCAGTAGCAGCCTCCCTAAACATGTCCCATGCAGTGCACTCAAAACAGTCCTGAAGGGCAGAGATGGAGCCTGCCGGCCAGGTTTTCACCTGCTTCTGAACTGGTCTGGAGCGTCTGATGAGTGGTGTGTATGTTGGTGTCAGCCAAACACACGTGATCCGAGAAAGCGAGGTGGGGGCGGGGCTCCGCCCGGTACGCGCTGGGGATGTTTGTGTAAACAAGATCCAACGCGCTCGCTCCTCTCGTTGCAAAGTTCACATGTTGGTGGAATTTAGGGAGCACTGACTTGAGATTTGCGTGGTTGAAATCTCCGGCGATAATAAACAGTCCGTCTGGGTGTTTGTTTTGCAGATCGCTGATAGTCCGATAGAGTTCACACAGAGCCTCTTTAGCATTAGCACCAATGCTAGCGCTGGGTGGAATGTAGACAGCAGCTATTAGCACGGCGGAGAACTCCCGTACTAAATAAAAAGGTCTGCACTTGACTATCAGGAACTCCACCAGCGGAGAGCAGTGTTTGGCAACAGTCACAGCGTTGTTACACCATTCCGTGTTGATGTAAACACACACGCCTCCACCGCGGGTCTTCCCGGATAGAGCCGCGCTTCTATCGGCTCTGAATGCGGTTAGCCCGGCTAGCTGAATGGCGCTGTCCGGAATGTTGTCGTTGCCACCAAACACAGCAGTCTCTGAACTCACGCTGGGTAGTTCGCTGGAGTCGGATGTAGTCCAGTTTATTGTCAAGGGAACAGACGTTTGCAAGAAAGAGCGATGGTATAGCCGGCCGGCTAGGACTAGCCTTTAGCCTCGCGCGGATCCCGGCTCTCTTTCCGCGCTTACACTCGCACCGCTTGCGATGGCACTTCCGCTGGGCTCCGGCGTCAGGAAACAGTGCGGGCTGGCGACCTGGGTCTCTTAGCAGGCTAAGCTCAAGTAGCGTCTGCAGAACTTCGTCCGGTAGCGTGTTTTCTGGCTGGTTTCTCCACTGTAGCAGGGTCTGGCGGTGGTAGAACATGTGCACGGGTGTTCCGATGCACATATTTGCAGGAAATAAACGGAAAAAACAACAAATAGTAACACAAAAGCACTATTTAACGGACCCGGAGCGGCCGCTGCGTGTTAACGCGCCGCCATCTTGGGTGGGTAGTTTTACAGGTGGAATATGTATCTATATGAATATGTATCTATATGAAAAATAGAGATTTCATATGTATCTATATGAAAAAAAAAAAAAAAACAGAATTGATGCTAAAATTGTCTCCAATTCAAATGCAAATAACCTTAAATGAAACCTGGGACCCCGTCCACCAATTTCACAGCTTTTGTTTCATGTGTTTCAAATCCAGACCAAAAACAGTATAAACTGTGTCAAGCATCCAATTATATGCACTGTGCCTCAGTGTGGCTACCTCATTTCCACCTACTAGTGCTGGCTGGATACCTACTGGCCCATTAATGTGTCGACCACACTGCTAATTGCACTAATCCACCAGCAGTAATTGTGGTAAAGAGAGCGGTATCCACAGACCTCCTGCCAACTCCCTTTCACTACAGCTTTCCCCAGGGAGGGCTTGTGGCAGATGACACACAAGGGCATGCTGATTAGACCATTTCCCCAACAGCCCCTGACCTTTATGGAACGTCTTTAAAGAGACCGGTGATTGGGCAAAACCACCTGAGCTCAGGTAATTGAGGTAAAGGGCATGAGACGAAAAGGCATGCTAACGCACTCACCAATGTGAAGGAAAACATTACGAGTCATGGTTTATTCAGAGGCTATGAAATAATCTTAGTGCTCACATCTAAAATTAGCTGAACCTGACAACACTGTCATTTACTACTGCTCATCTCAAGATTTAAGGATTTTAACATTTTGGCACAAAATCAAATGCACAAATTCTGTTACCTGAATTATGCATTCAGGTAAAACTGCTTTAAGAAAAATAATGAGTTAGGATTGTTTCTTTTAAGCTGAAATTAGTACTGTGTCTGAGTGGGGAGAGGGCAAAATAATATGATAATTGAGGTCATTAATGCTTTTGCTATCTTTCCCGCAATGCCACACACAGTACCAGTCAAACGTTCGGACACACCTCTTCACATTTAATGTTTTTTTTTATTTTTATGTTCTACATTGTAGATTAATATTGAAAAAAAAAAAAAAACAGAACTATGAAGAAATGCATTTGACATTAAATAACACAAAAGTGTTAAGCAAGCTAAATTATGTTTTATATTTTAGATTCTTCAAAATAACAGTAACAGTATTAGACGTTATCCTGACGTAAAAGTTTTTTTCATCTGATGCCATTACCAACATTCAACCTAAAATTATCTTATATTGACGTTGGTGGCCGGCTGGGAACTTTTGCTTTGATGCCAACTTTATCCACTCTTGGCATTATTTTCTAAAGCCCTATCCGGACAGGATTTGTTTCTTAGGGGGTTCTGGGGTAATTTTGTCTTTTATGGGGGATCCTCTGTAATTATATTCCCATCAAGAACCACCATGTATGTGTTTTTCTCAGAAGTCCTCTGAGGAAATTAAAGGCTGAATTACCTACTGTTTTTCACTGAAATCCGTGGTCCTCCGGTAATTTTAGTCCCGTCCGGACTCACATCTCTGAGTTTTGTCAGCTCGCGTTTAATAAAATAGCTATTGGTCGACTGCCACGCAGCGTAATTGTGCTTCGTGTGCGTTTCCACGGAGATCCACATAAACACGACAGCGAGTGGAAATGGAGGAGCTACTGAACGCAAATTCAGTAGGATTCAGTAGCATTCAATACATAACAAATACTAATGAGAATTTGTGTCCAAACGTTTGAGTGGTACTCAGTGGTAGATTAAGGTGATGAAGGCCCCTAGGCTACACTTTGCATGGGCCCCCCATCCCAAACAATTTTACACAATGGCACACACAAAAAATATGCTATTTATAACAATGATGTCAATCACAAATACAAATATTTGTTTATAAATGTATTAATCACAACAATATAGGCATATCTCAGGGTAGTTCTGAAGATTTTTAAATTAGAATATTTTTATGTGCTGACTTAAACTGAAAGCTTTAGTGTAGCTGCATATTCTACCTTCAACAACCTGTAAACATGCCAACAGCTGTGTGTGTGTGAGTGTGTGTGGGTGAAAATGAATTAATGAAGAAAAAAAAAAAATGTGGCCAATCACTGGGTCCTAATCATTGCATGGGCCCCAAAGCTGCCGCCTATTGCAGGCTGTGCGTTAATCCGCCCCTGTTGGTGCTGTATATATATATATTTTAATAACAGGGTGTTTGGTAGCTCCCAGATACTTTTTCTGGCTTTAATAGCTTTGCGAACATGATTATAACGGAATGGCAAATTCATTTTATTATCTGCTTATTCTTACATCGATAAACCCAAGAAACACAGAATTAGAACTGAAGAAAGCTGGAGAGATATAGAAGAGCACAGGATATCCCTAGCTAAAATCACCAGATTAATTTACTCTGAAAAGGGGACTGCACTACAATGCACAATTTAGGAGTAATTTTTAGCATGCTCAGCACAATTTCACGATTTCTCAACAAAAACACACAGACTGTTATTTTAAATTTAATTTTAAACATAACGACAAAAAATTATTTCGCTGCAAACCTCAAAAAAGGAAAAATATAAAAGATATGATCTGACTAGATGCTGGGTCCTGCTATAACTGCCCTATAAAAGGCTCTCGGAGTAGAACCAGGGTAGTGTACCTCTTGGTGAGAAATTGTTGACTGCTACACACCTGTACCACACACATTTGCACAGTGCTCACAGGACTGTTGATGGATTATTCTCAGTCCAGCTGTGAAAATAAAACTTCAGCAGCACTGCTTTGTCTGATTCACTCATACCAGAAGAACCCACACTAACACACTACCATCATGTCATTGTCACTGAAGTGCTGAGAATAACCCACCACCCACATAATAGCTGCTCTGTGGTGGTCTATGCTGTGGGGTCCAGACCAGTGAAGAACAGGGTATAAAGAGGATAATAATGGTAAGGACTACAGTCTGCAATTATAAAACATTTAAGTGCTCCTATATGATCAGTAGAGCTGAAAAAAGAGAATAATGAGTATAGAGACAAGAAGGTCCTCATAATGTTATGTTTGATCAGTGTAGATTTAAATTTTATTTGATTCCAAAAGAAATTCTTGATGTTTTTATTTGTTGTTCAGTGAGTGTATTTACCATTTGTGAAGAAATAACAATTCCCACAACCCCAGAGAAATCTCTTTTATTACCTTACAAGTGGATGTGGTCTGAAGATCCTCTATAATTTCAGTATGTAAATTTCATTGTACTGCTTGGTTTATAGTATCTTTTACAAACTGATTAATGTTGTTTTCTAAAGCAAGCAGGCTTAGATTCATTTATGCACTGGCCCCAAACCAAACACTACTTGTACAGCAAAGGGTACATTAGCATGTGCATAAAACTTCTTTATAATCTCACAAATATATAAAAAAACAGTTTTTGGGCTGTGGAAATGTACTTTAATTTATAAAGACACTAAATTCTTACTTTCAAACTTAAGGTTAATATAAATAAGTTAATGTATTTGTCATTTTTTTTTGTGGGAATAACTTTCTTTATTATCCAGTAAAGGCTTTCCACTATATTTTAGAACATTACTGTAAGAAATGTATTATACTCAATAACAAAAAATGACCAACATCCTACCTCATTTCAAACTCCCCAATTCATCCCAAAAATACTCGATAGCGAATGAACCATCATTCCTGCTACAATTGTGGGGGCTTTATACTCTTGTAGTCCACGCCTGGCATTAGACTCAGTACCAATATGGTAATCTTTATCTGCTACAGAGCATCTCATCTCTACAGGGACTAGACAAGCTGGAGTCTGCACCTTTAAGTAGCAGAATGCATTTAAAAGAAGGGAGTTACTTTTTCTTTTTTGATATGAAAGCAATATTTACACTGTGTTCATTTTTATGATATATGTAGCAGAGACAGATTATATCCTCCTATTTTATTTCCACTCCAATCATTAAAACAGAGAGTACTTTATTTTTATTATGACATGTTGAATCACTGATGTTTTCATGCATCTTGGCATGTTCTCCTCCACCAGTCTTACCCACTGCTTTTGGATAACTTTATGTCACTCCTGGTACAAGAATTCAAGCAGTTCAGCTTGATTTGATGGCTTCTTCTTAATTATATTCCAGAGGTTTTCAATTGGTAAAATCAAATGAACTTATCATTTTTAAGTGGTCTTTTGTTCTTCCAGAGCTGTATATTGCAGAAACACACTTTGCAATAACCTTTTATAGTCTTTTTCTTCATAACATGCATAAAAAATGGATAGTATTAAGTTTGGCTGGCTAGATAGCTGGCTTGCAAATTTCATGGTCACCCTTAAATAGTGCAGCAGTTACATTCTAGCCCCTGAGGCTGATGCGTTTAAAATGGAATGAGAAAATTTGAACTGGAAGCTTGCAAATAGCTAACTTCATCTTCCCATCACAGAGGGATTTTAAACTAAACGATGCCCTAAGTTGAACTAAAGTTCAGCAGAGAGTTTGCTAAATTTTACCACTCCTCTGCTATTACAACAGCTAGGGTGAAACGATTCCTTTTGTAATTTTCTTTGCCTTAAGGAATCGTTTATTTAATTGTATAGCTCAAAGCACCGTATTTTACATGGACTACCTTTAATATGGCAATAATGACAAAAAAGGCACGGTGTTTGACACAAAAATCACACCCTATCGTCTTATCAGATTAATAGCTCATGAATTCCTAAAATCATCAGCATAAACCATTTAAATGTCTAGAAAGAGCTATAAAGAAATCCTACAGTTTCTAAAAATGAGCGTCATTTCCCTCCAGTGAGGAATCTGTGATTAATCCATTGTGAAAAACACCCAATAAAGCACTCAATGAAGCGCTCCTTTTTCAAAATTTCTGTAAAGCTAAAGTTTTTAAAGAAACTTTCACTTGTTTATTGCTTTATTTCTCAGTTTTCAGTAACATATCTCGTTCTGAAGTATAATCCAGTGTCTGAGGCCAGTTCTATGTCGTCTCTGACTTTCCCCACAAGGTCAGAGCATGATATCAATGCATGAGCTTCTAAACAAACAAAGTTTGGAACCATTGATTCAAATATGCACTCCTCAATGCGTCCAAACACCACACAGATCACACGATAATTCATAAAATATCAGCAGATTTTAAAAGTTTAAAAGTCTCCCAGCCTTCAAGGCATTGTGACAACACACTTTGTTACAGTTTGTTGCTATGCACAGTGTAAATTTAAGAAATAAAACTGTCATCTAAAAAGAATTGGTCGCTTATGATTAAGTGAAATGTCTTATTTCTCTTTAAATAAACTGATGCAAAATGTTTTAACCAACTAGATTTTAGTAGAATACTCCATTACTAAAATATTAGATGCAGAGCTGCAGCTCTAGAAAACAGACCGACAGGGCCTCCTACAGATAATCGCTAGTAGTCTATAAAGGCAGAGGCCTTTTAAATTTATTTATTTTGACGACCTCCTGAAAGTACTCAGGTTTCTTAAGGGAAGAATTTCAGTCATTTTCTCTTGTAACTCGTTTTTTCAAGGTGAAGGGCGACACTCGAAAACAAGAAATGAGGGTACAAATGAGAATAGAAATTGGCACTTCATTAACCACAATGTAGCAGACTGAAGGATTTGCAGAGCAGCTACAATATTCAACCCAACTCTTAGCTTGTGTAAAGGATTAACACAGAATTGCTCCCCGAGGATCTGAGCTGGGGCCACAGGCTGTGTTTTAAATGGCTGTGTAATTAACATACTTACCCAAATGTCAGCAAACCACACAAAATGCAGTCTAAATATAAACAGTAAAAATAATAATTAACAAGAATAACAATGTAACCCTTTCAGATTTAGCTACTATTTAAATTCACTCACCTGACAGGCATTGTAGAGCAGCTGATGCTCAAACTTCTTGATGCCCAAGATCTGCTGGAACATCTCATAGAGCTGCTCCTTACTGAGGATGAGCTCGGACACTGCGCTGAAGGGCATGCGGCCCTGCGGTCGCCGCTGGTCTTCATCGCCTCTGAAGATGGTGTCGTACTTGGTGATCCAGGAGCTCAGGACAGTCTCTTTGCTCAGGCCGTCAATCTCAGGTAAGCTGCGCACACGACGTTCAATGTTCTTCTTAAAGACCTCGCGGAAATCACTGGCTGAGCAGCCTCCACTCTGCACCATGCGGGCAACTCGATCACTCTTCAGAAAGCCCTGCAACAAAGAGACAAACGTATGTGTCAGATGTATGAGACCACTTTATGACAATGTTTTTCCTTGATTTTATCAAATTGAAAACCTCTGGAATATAATCAAGAGGAAGATGGATGATCACAAGCCATCAAACCAAGCTGAACTGCTTGAATTTCTGCACCAGAAGCAGTGTTGGGAGTAACGGCGTTAAAATAAACGGCGTTACTAACGCCGTTACTTTTTTCAGTAACGAGTAATCTAACTAATTACTCTGACTGTAACTATAACGCCGTTACCATTTTCGACACTCCGTTACTGCACGTTACTTTAGCAGCTGAATGAACTTTTTTTAACTTTGCGCATACAGACAAAGAGCCCTATCATACACCCCGCACAAGGCGTGTAGCGTGGCGCTTTGCCACCCGTCAACAGTCTATTTTTAGGCCTTGCACGCTTCCTTAAAATAGCGTTGGACTTTGGAATATATTAACACCGATGGGCGTGGTGGTCTGGAAATGATGTGTGTTGAGGTAAATTTCTGGCGTGTTTTTATCTTGGCGGCGGAAAAAAGCTTAGCGCGATTGCTCACCCTGCGCTCCAAAATACTCCATACCATCACATCTTTACCACATAAAAATAAACCACACCCAGAGCCTTCAGCAATCAACTATGAAAAAATATATATACTTAAAAATCTGCACTGTAACTATAAATTATTATTAGTTATATTTATTTCTGTCAGTTATAAGGATTTATATTTATGTTTAGTACACAGACTAAATAACTGTAACTAGGCATTCTGCTGTTTAAAAATTTCAACAGATGCTTATTCTCACTCAAATGCTGGAGTTTTGAAATGGAAAATTAAAAGAGAAAATAACTTTGACTGAACATAAATTTATTTTAGTTAACTTTGCTATTATTTAACTGAATTTCACTTTTATATCTGAAAAACAAAGCACATTGTCAATCTGGCGCGTGGTGCTGCCCGTCAATTATATAAAACTTAAAACATTTGAAATACACAGAAATATAACGCTATATGTTAGCATTCGTTTCTTATCACCAGGGCAAATTTATTAAAATATTAAATATATTAATTCATGAATTAAAATCTCGTCCAGCGCTCTGAAATGCCAGGCACGCAAAGTGGTGCTTGGCGCAGCGGCGCGGCATTGCGCGCAGAATAACCTCTGTCTTCTAAAAAAAAGTTTTTATAAATAAGATCTGACAAGTATACTAAAATTAATGTTATTAAACTTACTAAAGTACTGTTAATTAATAAAGAGAAATCAGGCAAAATGCGCTGCGCCTCTCTCTCTCTCTCTCTCTCTTTCGCAGCGCGGAGCTGAATTCAGCGCGAGGCTATAAATAATTTACAACTCAGTTCAGTTAAATAAAAATAAGTAAGGACCTGTAAGTTAATCAAATATTGTCAAATATAAAGGATAGGTTGAGGTTTTGGTGAGCTGTTTTCATGATTTGAAACTGAAACTAACCGAAACTTTTATTATTCTGCGCAAAAAGCCTGTGATTGTTTTAAATGAGTTTTTTAATGGATTTAAATGAGTTTTTTTAACGGATTGTTGTTTTTGTCCATTCTTTTGTTTTGTTTATATATACACTTATTTCTTTGAGTGTGGTTTGGTTTGTTTAATTTTTATCCCCAGACGTGTATTTGTTTTTTCCGTTTTTTTTTTCAGTATTACATGTCTTAGTAATTTTCTTTGGTCCTGTGGAGTTTTTCGTTTCTTATTTTTTTTATTCGTTAGACTATATTTTTGTCAACATTTTGGGTTTATTTTTGTTTGTTATTTTTCTAATAATAATAGTAATTACATCATTTATTTTCTTTATTTATTCTTTATTTATTTATTTTTACAGGGCGAAGTAACGCAATAGTTACTTTTACTGTTAACTAGTTACTTTTATAGTGGAGTAACTCCGTTAGTAACTCAGTTACTTTTTTGGAGAAGTAACTAGTAACTATAACTAATTACTTTTTCAAAGTAACGTGCCCAACACTGACCAGAAGTAACATAAGGTCACCCAAAAGCAGTGTGTAGGACTGGTGGAGGGGAACATGCCTAGATGCATGAAAACTGTGATTAAAAAAAAGGGTAATTCCACCAAATATAGATTTCTTTTGTTATTTCAGCCATTTCCCATTGTCTGCAAATAAATGACCTAAATGAAAATATATTTATTTGGAATTTGGGAGAAATGTTTTCCGTAGTTTATACAAAGAACAACAATGTTTTACTCAAACATATACCTATAAATAGCAAAATCTGAAAAACTGATTCAGAAACTAAAGTGGTATCTTGATATTTTCCAGAGCTGTATTTATTTTCTTAAACATTTAAAAAGGCGTTCACTTCATTTGTAATCCTTCAAGAATCCTCTTTATGTTGAGATGCTTAGAGGAAAACCAGCCCTGAAACTCTGAATGAACCAAAATAGGAAAATAATACTTTTAAAGCTGAATAAAGTCTTTTTTCAGTCGTTAGTGGCTCAGCTGTGTACTTTTTTGTAAATAAAATTTTATTTTATTATCCCCAGTTCTTACTCCTGTAATCCATTTCCAGGCTTGAATGGCTGTGTAGAATATCAGAGTCTGGGAATGGGATGTTTGTCTGGGTGAGAGATTTTGTGCCCCTGACAGATGTAGTAGGAACCTACAGAAAACCCGGGAAATATTTCGTCATTTTCGTTTATGTATTTCTCCCAGTAAGTGGCGTCTTAGGCATACATGAGCTGGTGAAGCATAAAGGCAGCAGCAGATGGAGACGATTCGCAGCTCCTTACTGCAAGTAATGGAGCGGAATAAAGCCACTTCAGCTGCCTCGTCTTGAAAAAGAAAGAAACGTGTTTATGTCGGAAGCACCATAATCACGACACGCGGGGAAAGACTGGTGTGCAACAGGAGCTAAGCTGGCAGTCCACAGCTACTCCACAGCTAAAGGTTACAGCATGAATAGCTCCGCAGCGCTGTGCAGCTCACATATCAGCCAAAGCTCATTTAAATCCCAACAGAAGAATCCAAAATGTGCATACAGGTAAGAAATGTCTAAAAATGTAGAAAATGCTGAAGAATTTAAATGATTTGATTGGCATATACTGGCAAACTTTACCAAAAAAATATACACTTTATAAAAAGTATAAGCAGACGCAGATCTCACATTGAATAAAAAGTAAACATCCAGAACGCAGGTGTAGTTCAGGGCTAAACCGACAAACAAAAACGAGTGTGTAAACAAACACAACCTTTAATAAAAAGGCCAATTTGTTCACTCGCTGATGTCTGAGGAGATTTCTAAAGGTATTTCTGTAGGTATCCCACTTATTTCCTCAGAGTGAAAGAGTGACTTGTAGCCCTGAACTTTTGACAGCGTGTCTGAGCGAGTGAATGAGTAAGTAGCCTAAATATTTCACGCTCCTGCGGGGAGAATTAATCACTTCCTCCCTCCCCGTCGAGGTGACTAGGGTAATAGGCAAGCTAGGAGGCCTGTGGCAAGAAAAGAGAACAAGAATTCACTTTTCTTCTCTTTCCTTAACACGTGTCCTTAGGCTGTTCTGTTCTCCGACATTTAACATCCCTATCGAACACCCATTCTTTTTACCACTTTATTTGGAATTTGTCCAAGATATTTTCCCTTTATTTCAATCACAGACATTACAGTTACATAAGTAATAACGAACAGAGAATATTGCCCTTCAAACTTTAATATGAATTGTATTGCTATTGTATCTTTTAATTTCCAGTAATTCCTAGAAGGCTGGGTGTATTCTTTACAGCCTTGTAATTGATTGACAAAATTTGCTAGAATTTGTTATGACATGCAATTCATACCTTCTAGAAAACAACTCTCTCATGCAGCTCGTTAAGGATGCAGTAAAATGTAGTAAAAGTTCGACCTTTTAAACTAATAAATCTGGTCAGATGAGGGCAGACTGGCACTCTACAGGAATCCTTGAACCCCTGAAAGTCTCCCATAATTGAAACTCATCCAGCACAGTAATAAGCTGTGCAAAGGTTACGACCTGTGAGTGCTCTTTCACAGCACAATCGAGCCATACTAGAAAATCATTTCTGATTGGTGACTCTGTTGTGTTCAATTGGACAATGGATGTGGACGGCTTTTCTTCACTATGTCAGTCTAAATCATAAAAGCACAGTTTTATAGCCTTGAAACTACTTCAACAAATTCACAGAGAGGCGAAGGTCCAAATTATACAGCAAATGTGAGTGTGCCAACTCTCCAATAAACAATGTAAATAAAACAAAAAATATTACTTTTAGTCCTGTCTGTATTACTTTAGACATTTTTTCTATAGATTTTCAAATGAATTCAGTCTCAGATTAGCTGTTTGGAACAGACTTCACAAGTCACTGGAGAATCGTGAATATGTGTACAACCCATTCAGTCCACTTAAAATGAGTTGAATGGTCTTATTGTGGAAAAAAAAAATATTTGTTCAGCTAAAGATTTTCAAGGTTTGCTCTAAAGGTAAGATTTGAACACAAGTCTCTTATGATTAGGCGCATCACATTCTTTTATTCATCAGGACACGGCCATGGCTATGACCCACACTTACAGTGTTTCATAGCTATTTACAATGTTACTTTCAGGGTGCCAAACTAAAACAGCAGGTGTACAAGGTGTCTGGAACCATGGTGCAGGACAAAACACCAGAATTTGGTCCAATCAAACAAGCTAGGTGGACCAAGACAGACAAACTGGACAATGGTCTGGTTCATTTGCAGTGTGATGGTTTATATTTTGGACTAATTACAGGAAGCTGGGGCAGGCTAACGTCACCCTTTAAACCATAGAAGAAGAAAAACAACTGGTGTTGTGCTGAAATTGGACTTCTCTTTTGTGTACAAACTCATCACGCAGCAGTACAGATTATGCTGGTAGGCTGGAAGGTAATTTCTAGGTGATTGATTATTTATCAAAATAAATAAAAGGAATCCAAGGATAATCTGTTATTCTCATTCTGTGGCCATGCATTTTTACTTTAATTGAGCTGAAAACTGTCAGAGGGGCAGAATTTTACACAACACCAGCAACTGAAACCATTCTACGAACCAGTCTACAAATCACTGCAGAGTGAAACCAAAACTAACACGCCTTTAGTGAGCATTCTAACTGCAGTTGGAACATTACACATATCCACAGAGAACACCAACTATGCTCAGCCTACACGAACAACAGCAATTTTCCTAATTGTCACAGGATTCAAATTATAAACTATGAATTATAATATGAATAGAATAGTAAGTCCACATGTAATAAAAATCCCTAAATGCAATCTACTTGTTATTCTGCATCATAAAATGGATTTTTGAAGTGAATGCTTGACTGAAAAGATAAGTCTGTCATACATTTAAATCAATCACTGTTAATTAAATGATCACAGATAATTGCCTGTGTACTGCATGTTTCTGAAATGAAAGCTTTAACTGAGAGAACTTTTAACTCCTCCAGCTTATTTTTATTACATTAGTTAGCATGAGAAAGGTCATAGTGGGTCCAGCAACCTATGCTTTGTGCGTTTACACACCTGAAAGACTGGACCAGACTCTAAAACAAAGTTAGTGTGTTTTTTTTTTTTGTTTTGTTTTTTTTTTTAGATCCAACCAATCTGAAAAGTCTGCAAGTCTGGACCAAACATGGCAGCTGTGAAAGTACCCTTAGATATAGTAATTACACTAAACCCAGGTCATAAAGCGCGGTCTTTAGAAATGCTTAGGCCTACGCTGCTTTTACATCTACTTTGATTGTTCTGGACTTTGAGACTTTTCAGTTTGGTCAGAACCGAAGCAGCAGTTTTCTAGATGCTTCATAATTTCAGACTAATTACAGGACGTTGAGTCAGTCTTTAGAGGAAAAACTAATTGGTGTTGTGCTAACTCCCCTTGGCACGTCATACAGCAGTATGAACACAAACACTTACACTGGGAAGTGATTTATTAATTTTAACAGTAAATTAACCCTTATTTAAAAAACAGAAATGAAAGGAATTAGAGGATAACCTTTATTACTTATTTTAATGTACACTAAGGGGAGTTGGATTTTAACAGAGAGCTAGAATTTGTCACAACACCTGGCAAAGAAACTCGCCGAAATCCTAACTAACATTCTACAAATCAATTAATATGAAGTATAGAGAGACCCACCCATGTAGCTGATGACGACAGGATGTAGTAAAGTTCTTGCGAAACTGCAGAGTGAAACCAAAACTAACGGGACTTTTCGGTCCGGACTTTAGATGTAAAAACGCCCTTAAAAATGTCAGGCTCATCTCCTGATTTTAAAGGCCACATACATTCTTGCTTTTTACAGTTTACTGTCCTCCTGCTTCTTTTAATAGATTTTCTATCAGGCGTAATTCTTTCTAGTTAAAAGGCTCTAATCATTGAAAATGTTAATGTTTATGTTATGAAGACTCATCTGATCTGCTTAAAATTGCTTTTGAATCAATTTAAAATGATTTAAGATTCACTAAGAACATTAGAGGGCCTAGTTATTGATGTAGACATACGTATATGAGACTCAGTATTATTATGTCTGAGGACTGAGATAGAGAAATTAGTTACTCTTTCTAAACATGATTTTATCTCTAATCGTTACCTAAATCACGTATAAAGTTGTTCTAAAAGACAATACCTGTCAGCTGCTCAACAGCAAATGCACTTATTGATGACCTTCTTAGACTTAAGCATTATCTTCTTTCATCACACCCTGAAGATATTGAGCATGTAGCAGAAAATCTACAATCTGTGCTCTGTTCAAACTCAGATAACACTGCAGCTATCAAGATTAAGGCAATGACCACACACATACCCGTTTTCACCACTGTTTCCCAACTAACTGGGAAACAAAGAAACTCAAATCTTTCTTTTGACTTTAGCTGAAATGATTACTTTTTTCCTCTTATTAATGTTTTTGTATTGTTTGTCCACAATTAAAACTACCAGTTGTCCAGTTGTCACAAACTGTCATTGGCTTGTGTATTGTGAACTGCTAAAAGACACTCAACAGTAGGGCTGCACGATATTGGAAAAAAATTACATTGCAAATGTTCTTTTTCCGACTATATATTGCAACATTAAACGATGCAGGGCCCATGACATCACCAGCCCCGCCTCCACCCGCGCACTGTCTCACGTCCAGACCAATCAAGAGCTGAGTCTCAAAACCAGAGAAAAACAGCAAAACATCAGTAATCGGCCCTTTAATCAGGCATTTAAATGGCTTTTTAAAAGTAAATAAGTGAATTTTTCTGGGATTAAAAGTATGAATTCAGCTGTAACTGGAAATATCTGCGCAAAACTGTGCTGGACTGAGGTGCACAGCTTTCCACACGTGTTTACAAGCACATGCCAAACCATGTGGATGGAGGCCATGCGGTTACCTCGTGTTTACTCATGCCCACCTCGCTTCCCCTCCCCCCTCTCGCTTCTCAGGGAGCAGCAGCCTGTCACTCACACAGACACAGAGACAACGCTGTGTATCTACTTTTTGTGTCAAGAATCAAAACATTGCAACATGACGTGTTTGATTTAATTGCCTTAAGTGACATAGCACGTCCTGCGATGTGACCATTGCGCATGCGCACATCGCGATGACAATGCTTAAACGATATATTGTACAGCCCTACTCCACACAGACATGTCACAGATGCTTGGCAAACATTTAGCAGGTTTATTATCTAGACCTGTTGGTAACTGTAAGTCAAGAGCAGCGACTGCCTACAGCCAATAGGATTGAGTTGAAAGAGAACCACACGTCCGACCAAAGTATATTCTGCATGGCATCACTTGTTCTCCCTTAAATTTAGTTCTTTCATACTGATGTGACAAAAATGTGTTTTTGGAGAGCAACCAGATGACTTGGCGATTTCCCAAGTTGAAGTTGGGTTATTCTTGAACCTGTGAAAATGAAAGACTGGCTTTTACAAAATCAGTCATGTAGTGTAAACAGCACAATGACCTGGTGACTCAAAAAGACACGTAGTGTGAACTATATGCATCTGGCACAGCTTCAGTACTTTAATGCAGTCAGAAAACTGATTCGCTATGATTAATTGGCTTCTTAAAATCATCTTCCTAGATCATTGCTACATTGGATATCCTAATGTCTCCAAACCACTGCTTACCAACAACTTGTCTCAAGTCGAGTCTCAGATTTACAGTATACCCAAATCACTCCATTAACAATCATTAAAAAATATATATACATAAAATACACAGAAAAATACATAATAATATACATAAAAAATACAATGCATGAATAAAAAAATGTTATTTTTAAATTCACTAATTGCAGGCATCAATACCCCCTGTATCACAAAGATCACAGAGAAAATATTGTCACATAAGTTGTGCACCCACAGCAGAACAATGGTGCTCATCAAGTTCGTCTTCAGTTTTGAACAGAATTCCCTGGCCAGCCTCTCAGTGTTCTTTCCCTCATTTCACCTCCACTGACATTTTAATGCTTTTCTTCAACACTGTTTCCAAAGTTGAAACTTTCAAAGCATTTTTAAAATATATAATTATTCCTCTCTATTCAAAATGTCATGTTTAATTTGAATTAATTCAGTACTGAAAGTCAACAGGTCACACACACAGCTGCACTGCTTCTGAATAATTGTTTTTCTCACAATGCTCGTCACAGACTTAAATCATCCTTTCTCTCAGATGAATTAGAAAATGGCAAAATCCTACATTAGTCTGCACTTGATATAGTGCAGGTTCTGTAGAAACTAAAAAAATAAAAATGAACTGAAAAGAACGAAAGCTTAGATTTACGTAAACACACTCAGAACTGAAGGCTATACAACTGTCTTATGTGTGAATATAAAGAGGACTATAATCATATACTGCTCTTTTTCTTTTATTACAATCAAATTGTCAATTGAGCTTAACCACAAACACTATATTAAATGCAGGAAGGCTTGACTAAGAGCATTTCCCAACCAACAGCACGTCAGGACACTTACCTTCTGTAATGGAAATATGATTAGAAACACAAAAATCATTATCCAGGACATTTAATCTCATGCAAATTTAATCAAATGGTACTTATTTGCTGCTTAGAACAGAATGAGAAATTGCACTATTCCTATATTCCATGACATATCTACCAGAGACAGATTATGTCTGCAAAATATAGTTTGTTTTACTTCACTCTTTGAGACATTGAGTGCATTATTAATATTGTGACATGTTGAATGATTGACTTCTGGTAAAAATTCCTACATCTTATAATATCCAATATACAGCTCTGGAAAAAAATAAGAGACCACATTTTACTAAATTGAAAAGATGGATGATCACAAGCCATTGAACTGCTTGAATTTATCCAAAAGCAGTGTGTAAGACTGGTGGTGGAGAACATGCCAAGATGCATGAGAACTGTAATTAAAAACCAGGGTTATTCCACCAAATATTGATTTCTGGACTCTTAAAACATTATGAATATGAACTTGTGTTATTTGCATTATTTGGGATCTGAAAGCTCCGCACCTTTTTTATTATTTTAGCCATTTCTCATTTTCTGCAAATAAATGCTCTAAATGACAATATTTTTATTTGGAATTTGGAAGAAATTTGTCTGTAGTTTATAGAATAAATCAACAATGTTAATTTTACTCAAACACCTACAAATAGCAAAATCAGAGAAACTGATTCAGTCCCCCCCCACCCCACAATGTTGCACAGTCCTATTTTAAATTGTTAAACTAAATAAAACTTGTAATTAATAAATTGTGCATTATCGCCAAGAAGTTTAAAAAATACCCTAAAATATTGTAATACTATTTACTTTTAATTACAGAAGTGAATTACACATAATTCACTTCTAATTAAGGGGAAATACTACTTAATTTTGAACACTATGTAGAAATGGTTGTAAATTCTGAACAGTTTGTGCAATATCTGCCAACCCTCTCCCATGCCACACACACACACACACACTAAAACTTTAGATTTCTTCGGTTCAAATCCCCTAAGGTGATGTATATTTGGCAAAAATACAAAACTTTTGTAACTGCGTAAGTACTTATGGAGCTGACTGTATTAGCCCACTGTAGTGCTGGTAATTATACTTTCATTTCAAAAGGTAACACGGTCACAATGGAGTGACCTGCTGTAGCCAATGCAATGGGCTCTGTAGGTTGGTGCCTAATGTCTCCATTTTAAGCCAGTACAAATGTCAGCCATTATTACTAATGAATCGGCCACCAAGAGATTTCCTCTCTCCCTGCTGCTCGGCTTAATTGGTGGTTTAAAATCTCACTCAATTATTTATAACCAACAGTGTGTATAGCAGTGTTTATTCCTGAGTTAAGAGATTAATAGGAGACAGAGACAGAGAGATGGAGAACCGTTCACAGCCTTTGATTAAGTCATTTTATGCTAAAATTAGCAGAACTGGCTCCAGACAGCAAGGCTAAAATGATCTGACAGTCATGGACTGGAGAGACACAGAGCCCAGAGTGACCATGAGACACAGAAAATCTGGTCTATTTATCATTTAAGACAAGATGCTTTACAGAGATGATGAGGATTAGAAATATGTACATGTAAACTATATGGAGTATTGATACTAGGGGTGGGTGATATGGACCTAAAATAATATCATGATAATTAATGGTATTTTTGCGATAAAGATACTCTTGGCGATATGACAAAACATTAAATTATTCAAGAATACAGTACTGCAACAACATGAAAATTCTATTATTGCATATGATATGATGGCACACCCCTAACTTAGATAATAAAATACAAGAATTGTAGGAGAAGCCAATGATCCAGAACGGTGTGATACTAATAATGCACTCCATATATCTCCATTAGGGTTGCAACGGTATGAGATTTTCACGGTATGATAACCGTCTCAGAAAATACCGCGGTATCACGGTATTACAGTTTGTTACATATATTATTAAACTGACCCTTAAAGAAATTACAACAAAGGTTTTTTGTTCAATTAACTATTTATTGTAGAAACTACACCATCAGGTGAAGGAAACCATGTTTTTCCACTACTCTTAAGGGCAGTGTATACATAAATAGTTGGTATATAACCAGATACTGCAGAAAGAGGGGATTTATTTCTGACATGATCCTCACAATAGGGATTTCTATTTTAAGGCTTTCACACCTTAAAACCTTCAACATATGAAAAACAGGCACGTCGGAATTTGAAAATTAAGGCATGTATGAGCTACTCACAGGTAAAGATTCTCTTTTATCTTTATATCTTTCTTTTATCTTTTATCTTATAATTCTGCAGTTTCTCAGTGTTTTCTGTCGTATTTTGCGGCTAGCGCGAGCGCTTACAACTAACACCGCGGGCCGCGAGGTGCCGCCGCGCTGCCGCTGTTATGCCGAATCCGACTCCCTGCTCAATCCGACTCCCGCTTCGGCACAACACCTCCCGCTGTAGAACTGCGGGAGTGAAAACAGCGCTTATAAATGAGTTAGTTAAGTTTCACTTTCAGTTTTCGTTATTTGGTTCGTTTTCATTAACAATATTAATTGGTTACTTAGCAACATTGTGATTATCACACCAGAGCTTTATTTAAAAATAAAATATATAATTAAAAAACAGATGCCTACATCTCAGACTATTTTCTGGGCAGAGAATCTAAGCTCTAGTCTGATGCACTTTCTGCCGTTCTCACCGCTGTGTGCTGAGCAGCTGAAGCGGAGCAGAGTTGCGCATGCGCGGGTGACTTTCTCCGCTGGCTTGCGTTTTACCGGTAATAAGCAAACACACACGGTATGATAACCGTGCATTTTAATACCATGGTATACCGTGAAACCGGTTACCGCTGCAACCCTAATCTCCATATATCCAGGACTAAAGTAAAAATAAATCATACTGGACAGATATAATCTGTCTTTAGTAGATATATCATGGAAAATGAGAACAGTTCTCCATTTTTAAAAGTAGCAAAAAAATAGTATCCTCATGTGATAATTAGGGGTTGCTGATATTTCAGGGTAAAAGTTCAAGATATTTAAAAATGTTGCCGATATTATTACGTATGATATGATATGGCACACCCCTAATTGATACATCTGACAATTCACATTTTTTCCCAAAATCAAGGTTATTTAAAGTAGTTTATCTTGCTTTTTGTTGGAATAAAAGTCTCACTAACACAAATCTCGACTTGAAAACATGGTTCTTCTATGAAAGAACCATTTGTAGCACCTTCATTGTTTAAGAGTGTGGTTCAGCTGGCTACTGATGCTTTAGTGTGTCAATGCGCAGCACCAGCACCCATAACACACAAGAAAAACAGCACAACGAGCTCCGACATCACAGGCTGTTTGATGGTAAGCTACACTTGAGGGTTTGCTGTGCTTCTATACTGGTAACCTTCAGAACAGGGCTCGCGTCTAAGCATCCTTCAGATAATGATGGCCAACACAGTCTCGATCAGTTATATGGCTGCTCATGAATAAAACATGCCTGCTTTTCAGAATGGAGCTGAATGAAACATTAAAACGTTAAATCTTTACTCCTTTCTTTCCTTCTCTTCTGACATCCAGACCGATTGCTTCCGATGCAACATAAACTACAAGCGCCTCAGGGTGGCTGCTCACACATGCCTGGAATTAAACACATTTACTTTTAGTTTAAGATATAGCTTACATACATTAAAATTTAGTCTGAGCACAAACAAGCCACATGAACTGAACACTACTGCACTCTATCTGACAGCTTAAAAAAAAAAGAAAACGCTTGGGAACACTGCTTTTATATTGCCGTTTTCTTCCACTCTCCCAACCATTCATTCTAGCCATTTTCCCCTTATCAGGTTTAACTAGAAGTGCTGCAGGCACCTTGGCTTTCCTGGCACAGCGATTACATTTGAATAGAAATCTCTGCAGCGAGCCTCCAGCCCACACCTGAACAGTTTCACACGACAAAACAGTTAGACAGTGAGAAAATGTTCTTTTCTTGCAGTTAAGGCAGACAAACAAAACAGACACATACAAATTTGGTTTATTTAATGCATTATTAAAATCAAGGCACTTTATTCAAAATAAATGTCATTCTAACTCTAATAGATATAGATTTACTGCATTGTCAAAAACCTGTTGTCTGTTGCTTGTCTGTATGCTAGGACAATTCTAGTCAGACACCTATAGTCATGATCATGACCATCCACTGTGCTGTCCACTGTGAGTGGTAATGTCTTCTATGATGTATTCCCAGTTCACACGTGACACTGTGGATCCAGAAATGTTAAATGCCAGTACAGCTTAAGAAACGGAACATCCCAACCATCTGACACCCACTATCAGACCTCACTCAAACTCAAATAATTCATACAGCCTTGCCTTTATCACGCTGGCCAGTGTTTAGTCTTACTCACAAGATAACACCTCACAACTTATACAAGTGTGAGCATTCCCAAGTCATCCCCAGAGGCAACATCATTTTTGTATAGCTGGCTAAATGTAGCCTACCATCTGACTTACTTACTTATCTAACCTGCATGCAAACTGTCCATCACTTATTTGGTTGAGATCCTGCAAAAGATTATTTTATATGGACACCCTGTTTCAGGTTGAAGCTACCTGTGGCAAGCTGAGGATAAGCATACAAATAGAGATTAGATTTTAAATGAACAGTAGAGATGCACCAAAATATTTTTTTGGTCTGAAACCAAAGAAAAATAAACATTTGGATATCTCTTAAAAACAATAATTTCAGGTTTCATAAAATTTGCTACTTTTCACCAGCAGTGCGATAAGTGCAGGAGAGGTGTGGTCCTGCCGCCACTGCTTAACAAATCCTTACATTACAGGAAACTATGCAATATAACGTCTAGTCTTTTTTCAGTATCCTTTTTTGGTCTATTCACATATTTCAGTTTAAAGTGTTTTTGTTAGAGTAACACAAAAGCCAAACACAATTAAAAAAGCAAAGAAAAAGAAAGTTCACACACAAAAAGAAAAAGAATTACGCTGGGTCAGAGTGACCATTTGTTTGGGGAACTTCATACAGCATAGAACAAGCAATGCTGGGTCATTTTAACTGTGTGTGTGTGTGTGTGTTTTATTATATAGTGACCCAGGGCTGGGCTGTGTAAGCCATTTTTATTCAGGATACTGAGGATTCATGGAATTCATCCATCCTTATTTCATGTTTAACCATCTGGCTCAGCTCCTCTGCCTCACAAGAATGATCCAAAACTGCATAATGAGGACAGAGGAGAGGATGCAGTCTGCAGAGCTTCAGAACATAAACAACAGCAGGGGAAAGAAGCTCACAGAAAAGACCACAGTCAACCCGACTCGCCCTGAAACATCACCTTTTCCTTCCTCTTTCCTTTAGCTGAAGATTAGAAGATCCAGGATCATAAAAAAGTCAACGCACCCAGATATGCTAACAGTTTGCCTCAGAACTGAGGCACTTATTAACCACAGTGGAGACTGTGCACTTTAACTGAGCCGGGTCTCATAACCCAACTGTGGGTTCTTACACTGTGTTACAGTACATGAACATACTGTTCAAAATATACTGTAATTCAGTGTAAACACTTTTTTTTATTCTATTTATAAACTTGGATGGGAGAGCAAGAGAAAAAAAAGAAAAGAAATGCGAACAAGAAAAACAGAAAGAAAGATAAGCAGAGTAGTAAACAAGAAGGGGTGAGAAAATGAGATACATACACACAAGAAAGAGAGAAGGAGAGCAAGAGAGAGAGAGAGAGAGAGAGAGAGAGAAAGAGTGATAAGCTAGAGGTAGAGAGAGACAGCGAGGGAGAAAGGAAAAGAAAAAAGAGTGGGGGATTATTTTAATCATTATTACTAAAAAGTAATTATATATCCGTCAATATTTAATTACTTTATTTTTTTTTATTATAGGACAAAAGTGAAAGAAGATAATATTGACTGACTAGTGAAAACAAAATAGAGAAAGAAGGAGGGAGAAAGAAAAAACAAGAGAGTGAACTTGCAATGGGGGGTAAAGATTAAGACTAAGAAGGTGAGAGAGAACAATAAAGACTGAACAAGCGAGAAAGAAAAAAGTAAACAAGAGGAGTAAACAAGAAAGAGAAAAAGAAAGAATCAGAGGAGTTAATGAGTGATTAGGAAAAAGAGAGACAGAAGTGAAGACAGAGGGAATAGAGTGGAATGAGAGAACAGAGAGAGAGAAGGGGAGAGAATGAAATACAAGGGCATTTTAATTTGGAAAGTGTGACATTTTTTCACAGAAAACAACCTGCTGACAGAATCACACTGACAGGTGAGAAAACAGTGAATTTATGTATTATTTCTACACATTACTAAACTTACATCAGCTCACACACACAGAGTCTGAATTTTAAAAAAAGCAAGACAGGTCTATTTTCATAACACAAACATGCAATTCATAAACTTTATGGCTGTCCTATTAACCATATTGTTATAGTTTGAATTTAACTAAGTAAATGTGGGGTTTGATGCTGCAGTTGTTCAAGTCTTGGTTCAGCAACAGTATGTGCTGGAATAATGAGGTCAGCTGACTACCTGAATATACTGAATATAGACCAGATTATTCCATCAATAGATTTATTTTTTCCTGATGACACGCGCATATTCCAAGATGACAATGTCAGGATTCATGGGGCTGGAATTGTGAAAGACTGATTCACACATGGATTGTTCACCACAGAGTCCGGTTCTCAACCTCATTGAGAATCTTTGGGATGTGCTGGATGGAGAAGGCTTTGTGTAGTGGTCAGATTCTACCATCATCAATGCTGCAAGATCTTGGTGAAAAATTACACTGGATTGAAATAAATCTTGCCACATTGCAGAAGCTTATGGAAACAATCCCACAGTGAAACCGTGCTGTAATCAAAGCTAAAGGCGGTCCAACCAAATATTAGAGTGTGTGACCTTTTTTTTTTGGTGGCAACTTTTTTTTTGGGCCAGGCAGTGTATAATAAGAGTTGTGATGATGCCTTGAATAACAGCAAACTTAAACTGAAATACATTCTTACAGTAAGAGAGGGAGCTCTTCATGCTGCAAACTGTGGACATGTGACGTAACAAATCTGCTGGAATGAGAACGAGCTAATGTGAGGTAGAGCTCCACAGAAAAACCAACAGCCAAGTCCTGAAATACCTTAGAGGAGCTTAAAGTAATCTTAAGATCTTTATTTAATCGCCTTTCACACCAATATAAACATTACACAGTTAACATTAGGGGTGGGTGGTATAATAATTCTATTGTATTACGATATTTAAAGACATTTTTCACAACATACACATTTTATAATTATTTTTTGAGATGCAGACAAAATGCATTAGTAGTGTTTTGAAACCCTGCTTATTAGATTGCAGTGCTGTATTCTTTCATTAGATCCAATTGTTATTAATGTACAATATATAATGATATAATTTTATAAATATAATTGCGGTATACTATGACAGTTTTAAAGTATTGTAATGATTTGCAATATATTGAATCGTATCCCCTCTGTATTATGACTCAATCATATTGCCAAGTTTTTGTGGATACATAGCCCCAGTCCGCACGCTACTTTAGCACTTAATAAAGACCCTGCATCAATTCCACTGCCTCTGACCTCGTACCATTCATTTCCTGCCTCGGCTTTGTTTACCAAGCCCGGCTCAAAGCATTTCCATAAACACCACAGAAGAATTTAGCATCCTTAACCTGCGGGAGCTCTGCACCACTCCTAAGTGGGCATGATTGACTATTTTTCCCTCACAATGCTTCAGCACTAAAGGACCAATTTGGCTGAGGCGGTGCATGATCATTACTGTACTATTCACACTGGTCAGGTTCTTTAGATTTGTGAGGCGAGGAAGTATAAAACAGACACAAAAGAGAGCTAAAGCTAATGATAAGCACATGGAGAAATTAACTGACCTTTTCAGCTCGGAAAAATGTTTTCTTTTTCCAGAGGTGAAGTCAGCTTTTGATTTATTTTATGCCTCGTCATTTCAGACAGCATGCTGAATTACAGATCTTTTACAGAGGGTTTTAGATTAGGTCTGACTTTTGCCAGTCCAAAGCATTTCAGTAGCTTGCTTACATTCATCTCTGAAAGGAGTGGAATAATAAGGCCAATGCATTTGCCTTTGCTCCACATTAAAGGCTGATATTTACTTTCAGAGGAGAGCATACTTGGCCTTTGATGTAACCTGACAAAAAGCATACTACAAAGTGCAGCATATAACCAGGGTGGTTTAGTTCACACAGACAGACTGGATGCTGCTGCACATGAGAATCCTGTCTGCGTGTCACAGTGACACAGCTTATACAGACTCATTGACGGCACACTGTGAAAACAATGACATGTTAAATACTTGTGGAAGGATGAAAATGGCAGCTCCCTTATCTACACACAATAGAGCTATTCTCAGCAAGGAACAATTGACAGATTTGTAAAGAAAAAAAATGTACAAGAGGTTTCAGCCACACAGCAGATTTCTGCTGCACTTCTACTTTCTTGGGCACAGCTGAAGTTTTTCACTTTCCCCAACTCTTTCGGTCTCAACTATGACAATAATACATTTAATGACCATTTAATGAATATCTTACAATATTGTCAAATTCCATTAAAAGGGATCAGCCGTCCCATTTCCACAATTACTGCTCCTTCTCTCTACTCCTCTCCTCCATTCCTTGACCTTATTCCAGGGTAGGAGAGAAGCAGTAGGAAGGGAGGAGGACAGGAAGAATAGCACAAGTTTCTGGATGCAGCCCCTGTTTTGTAAGAGGTGGTAGCTCAGGTGACCTTGTTACTTAGCCTAGTCAAACATTTGCCTTTAACATCAATCCAACCAATCATTAGCATTCCAGCCAGCAGAATATATTAACACACGTTCTGTCTACAGGACAAGAGCCTGGTAGAAGCTTACTTCTGTGTTTACATAATCTATAGTTTTAACTATATGGACCATGCTTTGTGCTTTACTTTAAGGTTTACCACATTTTTCACTCTATAAGGTGCACTTAAAATCTAGTATGCCTTATGTATAAATTTCACTAGTCAGGTTGTAAGGAGCAGAAAAGCCACTCCGCTGAAGTACAGCATAATACAGGAGTTTCAGTTAGCATTAGCCGCTAACCCATATTTCCTCATTCAGAGGTGAGTATTATCAGCCTGCTGCTAACCCCGGCTAGCACTGCTGGAGCAGCATTAGCATTACCCGCTAACCGCTCTAGCTCTTTCACCATTCAGAGGTGAGTATATTGGACTGTAGCCTGCGCATTTGCCGTGTTAAACAAGCTATGTGGGACAACGGCTAACAGACAAACTGCTAATATCTCCCAGGCTTACCAGAACACTAAGGCTTCCTTAATGTAGCGCTGTCGCTAGCTGTTAGCCGCTAATGCTTATGCTCCAGCCTTAGTGCTGAAATTTGGTAAACTAAGCTTACTGTAAATAAACGGAAGTGCTTTACTCACCCTAATAAACAGTTTCAGGATCTGTGTAGATTAACATCCAGCGCTCCTTTGACTTTTTTTATTACAGTTTTGTTTACTTAGTTTAGCTTCTCTTAACTTTATCCATCCATATCCATCCCCCCACCACCACCCAGTGGCGAAACCTGTTTTTTCACCCCATGTCATTCAGTGCTGATCGTGAACTCTTCCCTGAAGATATTTTACTCTTATGATCAATTTAATGTTATTTGGAAATTATAGTAAAACATATATTAAAAACTAGTCAGTCAGTATTTGGACAGTGACAATTTTTGTCTGTGTGGTCCTGTAAATAACCTCAATCAGGATCAGCATATGACTTGTGCGTGGACTTTCAAACACATCGTATGAAGTCAACACAAGGCTGAAAATCAAAGTAACACTATTACAGAGATAGCAAAAAAGTTCCCAACTAAAACAATAAATACTAAATAAAGAATGCATAGTCAAAATCAGCTACATTAAAAGGTCCAGAAGACAACAAGAGAAGACAAACACAGAAGCATAGATTTATGTACATTTACAACATCAGGTCAAGTGCACTCTCAAGAAGGCTGATGTATCATTCCTAAAGCTGACACTTAAGAGACGGCTTCATTACTGTAACTATGGAGGGCTTGCTTCAAGAAACAGGATTCTACTGATAACATTTAAGGACAATCAACTGACAGAAAATATCTGAACTGAGGAAACCAAGATTAACTGGAGTGTGAAGAAGAACAGAGAGGTTCAAGTTGTCTTAAGCAGTTATTAGACAAAGCAATAGCATATTATCTGTCAAACATGGTGTATTATAGCATGGGCATGTATGGTGGCACATAATACTGGGTCAGGGGTATTTCTTAATTATGTGACTGTTGATAGAGCAACAGAAAGTATTTTAAAGTGTATAGAGATATACATGCTGCTCAGGTTCAATCAAATGCTGCAAAACTGATAGAATGACACTTCACCGTACAGATAGATAATGATCCACAACATACAGAGAAAGCAACCCAAAAGCTAGGCAAAGAAATCTAATATTTAGTCACCTGACCTTAAGTCAAGTGAGCAGCTTTTCACTTACTGAAGGCAAACTGAAAGCAGAAAGATTCACAAACAAGCTGCAATGGCAGGTGGCTGCAGCAAATACATGATAAAAACATCTCATCTCAGCATTTGGTGAGGTCCATTTCCAGACTGCGGGCTAGAGGTCTGCACTCCCGCGGGAGTCCCGCGGGACCCGCGGGACCCGTCAGAATATGTTGCGGCGCGGGACAAAACTGAATTGTTATTGGCGGGAGCGGTAATTTAATCAATACAGGCCATGCGGGAGCGGGACCACATTAACATGTGGTCCCGCTCCCGCAAATTGATAAATAGTTAAGAAAATTATAATAATCACGCTATGATTCCCATGCAAGCAACAAAAAAACACAAGAAAAATCTCTCGGAGGATGGACACACACACACACATTTTCAGCATCTCTAGCAGGCGTGTGCAGAGGAGGGGGGGGGGGAGGGGGGTGTGTAATTTAAAGGACGACATTTACTATACTGGTGCAAAATAATAATAATAATAATAATAATAATAATAACAATAATAATAATAATAATAATAATAATAATAACAATAACATTGTTATTGTTATTATTATTGTTATTATTATTATTATTATTAATAATAATAATACAAATATTAATTAAACTAATTGAATTTAATTTTATATATTTTTACATTTATTATTTTATATAATATAGATCCACTTCTAATCCACTTCTAGGATTCTTGATGCACCTGATGGCATGTGTTTGGACTGCGAACTGAATTGCTGTTTTAATAAATACATATGTAAATTTGAAGCACTAAATGTAATTAATTCAATTCATATTAGGACTGCGGGACGGGAGCGGCGGGAATGTGTATGTGGCGGGCGGGAGCGGGATTAAAAGAAGTGATTTTTTTGCGGGAGCGGGCGGGAGCGGGACAAAAAGACGCGGGAGCGGGCGGGAGCGGGTTTAAAAAAACAGTCCCGCGCAGACCTCTACTGCGGGCAGTCACTGGTTGCTAAGGATTTGCAGCAAAATAATGCTCATATTTATAAACGTATTAATGTGTCTTATGTATGTTATGCCTTTAAATCAAACCTGACACTACATATAACAGTCACATCTAGAAGTGGACTGATCAGTGTTGGCGCTGATCACTGATACCAATTAAAGGCAAATTTGGTAAATTTACCTAAACTTAAACTGTCTGTAAATAAACATAAGGGCTTTACTCATCCACATAAACTGTTTAAGGAGAGATGGGTAGATTATTGTTTAAGACTCATTTAACTTTTAACTTTTTTTTTTTTAATTATTATTTCTATAATTACAATTTTGTCTACTTGGGCACCAATACTGCATGAACTGTCATGCATTATTTCTTAACAATCAACCACATTAAAAACAATGTGAAACTGCAGCTGAGAGTCTGCTGGAGAGCTTTGTTTGCTCTGCTACTCACTGTATGGGCTGAATTATATGCTGTCATTTATCATGTTTATCTATAAGTTTTACACAAATATATACTGCAGAAAGTGCAGAGAAAAAACTGCAGACTGGCCATGCTGAGCCTGTAGCCCTGACACTGCTAACAAGCAAGTGGCTGAAGCTGTGCCCCAGCTTTCTGTTTTAAGATTGGCTAATCGATTGGCCAATCACTGATCGCGTGTTTTGGCTGAAAATCGGCTGATAGTAATGCATAACCGATCGATCCCTCCATCTCTAGTCACATCATTTGATACATTTTAAATCCAGTATGTATAAATTTTAAATTTAAATTTGATAAGCGTTAACCCCAGACAGAACAGACAATCCACCTTGAAAATGCCAGTTGTGCATGTGATACACAATAGCAAAATAAACAGCGATCTTTAGTACGACATATTGTTTTTAATTTGCTTGTAAGATTGTAATTTGCTTGGCAGATTGTTTAATTATGCAGCACTGCTTCTAAAGATAAATATCTTATTTTGTTGGGGCCCTTTTTGATATAATCTGTAGTAAATAATGATGATTCAGAAGCCTAATTTCAGCTGCAAAAAAAGTATTATACAGCTTTTGTTATAGGGAGGGATATGATGGTTTGTAATGAACTGACAGATATGACGGCAACTCTGAAATTAAATCTTTAATTTATTACAAAGAACAAAACAGGGTAGAGTGTAGCACAACAGATATATAGACCCAATTACACAACCACTACAATGAGTTTTACTTGATAAAATAATTAGGATAACTAGGACCAGTTAGGTTCGCTCTAGGAGCAATACACATGGAAGAAATGAGACCAGAATTTGTGCAACAATAAAGTGTATTATAATGTCAGAATCAATTGCAATAGTTAAATAAAATACTGTAACAAAAATAAACAAATTCTGTAAATAAATAAATAAACAATTCACAGTTACTCATTTTCCAAAAGAAATTCAACCTTCAATAACCTTGGTCAACAATGAAAATGCTAAGTTTCCCCTTTGTATTTCAGTATTGTATATTTAATATTATATTAATTACTATTATTTCTCTAATCACCGGTGTTCTTTATTTTAGAGGTATTTATGCAGTTTAAGGTAAGTATTATTTTAATCTATTTATAGGTATTTTATAACTAATTAATTATTTCTTCCTTCTAGGTCTGACGGATTATTAATTTAAGGCAAGTATTGTTATAATTAGTGTTATCCAATTAAACCTCTAGGTTATTTTACACCAATAGTTCACCCTTTAACAAACAACCAAAAATAAAAAATAACAATTCTCTGTAGCAAAAACAATAATGAATGAATATCAAAACCACTTAGAAATTATCTAAATTAAATAACAGTAATCAAACCAATTAAAAGTTTAACCCTTTTAGTGTCTTTGTATTGAAATAGAAGTGTCCCTTTTCTTTCAAAAAAATAAACAAATTAAAAGTGTCCTTTTTTACTCAAATAATTTCAAAGTCCACAAATTTCTTTAATGTTCACTATCAAGTGTTTGAAAATGTGAATGAAGTGTAATGAAGTCACTTGGGTCCTCGGGCTTGGCTCGCCATCCTAGCACCGCGCACTGCACCGGCCATGTGCAGCTGAACGACACGAGGAGTGTTCGGGAAGATCATCCAATCCATTCCACCCAACAAAAAAACTGGCCTGTTTACATAAAACAGTGTCTGAGTATTCACATAACTCTTAACTTTAAGTACACTTACATAACCGAACTCAGCAAAAAAACATTACTTTTAACAGTATTACATTCAAACAGGGCTTAAATATCCAAAATACAGCTTAATAAATCTCCAACTTTCCATAAAATTACATTTAAGTGGATAAACTCATCTAAAACTTATCCAGTAACGTTAGCATAGCCTCAGGCTTATAATATATACACGAGGGTTAGCTTAGCATAGGCTTAATAAGCTAAATTCAATACGTTAGCTTAGCGAAGGCTAAATTAGCTTAGCATTATCTTAGCATAGATAATAGGCTCAATTCAACACATTAGCTTAGCGTAGGCTAAATTAGCTTAGCACATGCTAGACTCAATGGGCTAGCTTAGCATAACAAACCGCGTTAGGCGCTAGGCTAATTAGCGCTATTTTATTTCTCTATTTATTCGACAATTCTGATCAGAAAACATTTATAAACATATTCTAAACTCACCGAATCCTATCCAGGGTTTTCACACACCACCCCAGGGCACATGGACACCAGGTTCTACCTCCACCTGGAGATTACCGGAGCGTGTAACTGGCAAAGTTTCACGAGGCAGAATAAGTGAGCCTCTCTCCCTTCCTCCATTCTGCAGCCTCAAATCTAACAGCGGTCAGCTTGGTAGTGATTTACTCACTATCTACAGCACTGAATTCTAGCAATTTATAGTATTTTTTTAATACTTTGAGCTGAGAACTTCTTACATGACCTATCTCTCTTCTCCCGCAGAACTTTCTGGGTTAAAACAGCCAGGGATTGACGTCCACTAACCAACAGGCTCCGCCTCTGTCTCTTAGAGGATTATTATGATTGGCTGCTGTTTTGCACCTTGGATCATCTGAAGAACTGATTGGCTGCTGTTTAGCGCCTAAAAGTTTTATTAGGGTTCAAGCACCGAAGGTGCGTAGAACCCTATTGTTTTTGCTAAGATTTTTCTTCTTCTTATTATTATTATTATTATTATTATTCTTTTTCTCCTGTAAAAACAGTTGTGCAGCCTAAACCGTAAGTCATAGAGAAATGAAACTTGGTAGGTAGATGTAGGATCAGTGCATCTCGGTGGACAACAAAAATGGCACCGATTGGTCAAGTGGTGGCGCTATAAACAAGGAAATTCATTTTTCACAATTTTCTCAATAACTCAAAAACCATAAGACCTACATTCAAAATTCTTTTTTTGATGGATTCCTTGGGTCAATACCAACAACTTTCCAATTTGGACCATGCACTTCCGTCTATATAGATTTTGTGCTAATTTGCATAATATGCAAAACCTACTTTTGCAAACTAGTCCTAGGAATTTTGACCAATCCTGGCATGTTTGGTATCAAAACACTCGTGAGAGCATGCGCTTCAATATTCAGTAAGAAAAAGTTGAAATATGTAAACAATATGGCCGCCATATGCAAATTAGTCCTTCCGGATATATGCCCCATTCACTTCAAGAGGTAAATTTGGAGCACTGTTTCTCAGCAACCGTGCAACCTAGCAAGTTGAAACTTTGCATGCAGAATCTATCATACAGCCTCTAAAGGATGTTCAAAGGGCAACTTAATCAATCAACATGGCTGAACACCATCAGCCAATCAGCATTCAGCAGACATTTTGGCAGGCTGAATGTTGCCCAATCTGGATGATATTTGGCAGTTATGTTCAGGTGGAGACACTGTAGTGACCTGCAAAGTGCTGAAACAATCCGCCCACTGGGGGGCGCTGTTCCAAAAAAACGAGTATATGTCAATCATGCTGTACTATTTTGACATCTAATTGTTTTTGCCATATTTAGTACAGTGGCTCTGACAAATTTCTCAATACAACTATGTTTAAAAAGTGCTTTGTTCATTCATAATTGCTAATTGTTTGAAAATAGCTATATTGAAACTACTCTCTGGATATTTGGCCTATCACCTCCATTTCAGTCTTGCTGCACACTGTAGAGTCTCTAGGTAAATGTTCATTAAAAACATTTGTGAAAATTTCACATACAATACTCTCCAGGCATCAAGCAATCTGTGCGTCCTTGGAATTTCTAACCTAAATTGCTGTAACTCTGCAGTATTTGCTGTAATCTCACAATGTTAAAGACCTCTGTACAATATCACTCTGATGAAGCGCCATTTAATACAGAACTAGATTAAGAATAACTTGACATTACATGTCATATCAGAACATTCACTCCTTTGTGCCTCTTCTCAACATTAATAACAGGTGAAAGACTTTTGATCATTTCTAAATGTGACAGAATGTCTCCAATTGTGTTAGACCTTCTTACACATCACCATCCTATGCTCTAGTAGGCACCATTGTGCTAGTTGGTGCTTGATGAAGCGCCATTTAATTCAGAACTAGATTTATAATAACTTCGTAATTACATGTCATATCAGAACATTCACTCCTTTGTGTTAATTTAAACTTGTTTGGTCAAACATTTCAGCTTGTTCTGCAAAGGTTCAAAGGTCAATCTGAATACCACTTTGTGAACATTCTGGTTGAAGCCACCTGATCAATACCAATAACATGTAGACACCTTTTGACTAGTTCTAACTCACTTAATGAATATCCTACAAAGTTCACTAGATTTACATGTGAATTTAAGCACTGATCAGGTTGAAAGGCCTCTGCTCAACATTAATAACAGGTGAAAAACTTGATAATTTCTAAATGTGACAGGGCATCTCCAATCATATTAGACCTTCTTACACATCACCATTCAATGCTCCAGTAGGCACCATTGTGCAAGTTGGTGCTTGAACCCGATGATTGCCGCTTGCGGCTATATTTTTATTTATTATCTAAAATAAATAAAAACGATTTCCTTTTCATTTTAAACACTGTTGGGAGTTTTTCTTTTTCTATTAATTAATTTATACTGTTTCAGAATAAATAAAAAATTATAATAAATATATATATTCATTATTTACTTTCTGCAGTTATCTAATTTATCTGTCTTTGTGACCCATTTAAGACCTGGGTTACAAGAGCCTTAATAAATTCTTAGTAGTTTTGTTAATTCCTGTTAATTTGAGGGCATATTATCTCTTTTCTCTAAAAGGTTTTTTATGTTTCTCCTATCAGTCATGTTTATTTACTGCAATATGATAAAAGTCGCTAAATATTGGTGATTTTCGGTGGGGCTTTCAAGATCAGCTTATTTTATCATTTTTCAAAAACACAATTTTACACCAGGGGTCCCGAGGCAGACCTTAACCTCTGTTCAGTCTAACTGAATGCCACACAGATGGATGCTACAGCAGCATTTCATTTTCTAGTATGTTCTAAAACCAACTATAACATCAGTACAGAAGGGAAGATTTCTGCAGGGCCTAATCCTCCGTCTTTAATTCAGAGCACAACCTATTGCAATCGATAAGCTGCCAAGGCAAAACTTTCTGTCTGAAAGTTTTCTCACTGTTTGGAAAACTGTTCCATTTAAACTACAACTACACACTCAACAACTACCATGACCTTAATACTGGCGTAATCCATACAATTTAAAGATACTTTAAGAAATGTTTATGATTGTTTTTAAATATTCCAATTGACCAGGAAGGGTAAACAGTGTGCAAACACACAATAATAAAAAAAAAAATGTCAAAAAGTATGTACAAGTTAGGTTTATTCAACATTTTACACATTAAATCCAATTCAATAGACTCATTATGTCTGTTATATCTTATTTAATGCTGCTTAAAGTAGCGCTGCAACAACTAATCGACTAAATTGATTAAATTAATTATTAAAATAGTTGGCAATTCATTTGATAATAGATTAGCTAGGTCTACATTATAATACACATAAGTACATTTGCTTTCTCCTAATGTGGGAAAGTAAGCCAACCAAAGCCGTGGCAGTAAAGCTGGATGCATGTTGGAGCCATGGGTAAAGGAGATTCACAGAAAGTTTGTAATAGGGTAATTATTTTTTTTTTCCCTCACAATTTAGCCTTAGCATTTCCCCCACAAGTTTTCACTTCCACCTAAAATTCTACCTTACATGTGGTGGCTTACCCAAAACAAGCAGTTCCAAAACAAGCTGTAGTTTTTGTCAAGCTAACGTTGGCAACAGGTTATTTTTTTCTCTTGCTCAATGTTCCTAGAGCCTGCTAGAGTAATTTAATAAGATATCTAATTCTTGCACATTTATTTCCCACTCACGTTTCACGAATTTTCCATTCCACCTTAAATGCGGCAGCAGTTACATTCAGAGTAAATAAAAAAAAAATCAATCTAAACATTTTTAATAATAAATTTAAAGCCTATTTCAAGGCATTTTCTGACTCTGAAGATGCTTGGAATTTTATAATGTAACAGTTATGTTAATTATTCATGTAAACATAATATTTTAATAATAAACGTAATATTTTTATTAATGGTAGGTTCTGTGTTCTTAACACCATTACAGTATTAGTAAAGGCAGTTTGGTTTATTAAGTAAAATCCTGTATATCAAAATTGAGCTTTTTTCCCTGTTTTCCTCCCAATAAATGATTGATTATTAGAAAAACTAAAACAAAGCTAAAACAAATAGGTAATTCTAGGCTAATAGCTGACCCTAGCCATCCAGTTTTTACCATCTCATCTGACTAATGTCTTCTTCTTTAAAAACAAACTGGACTACCTTAGATTATAGCTGAACACACATCAGAAGTAGAATTTGAGGTGTTAGAAATGTAAGAAAAACAAATATTGGGAGTCCAGCAGTTGCTTGGTCATGCTACAATAAAAGCTTAGCTTAGCCCACTAGCTACAATCTTTTCAGCTAGTTAAGCACACACTGCTTTGAGAGAACTCAAAGAGGATACAGAGAAGACTAACATCATCCAGTATGGCTTGTGAATAAGTACAGTTAAACAAAGTAATTACAATGTTACAGTTCTAAAAAAAACAAAGCTATGTTATGCTATGCAGCTCATATGAACCATCACAGTGTTAAAGGTACATTCTGTAGGAACTGAGAGCGAGCGTGTAAAATAGCTATAGCAGTCCAATTTCAAAACATCACAGAGAGTAGTCTGCTCCGCCCACCCCTCCCCAGCCACAAAGCTTATTTGGGTTGCCAAATTCATGAGGCTGAATCTACACAAAGTTTAGACTAGTAGGAGAGACAGAGAACTTAGAGTACGAGCAAGAGGAGAGTGGACAAATACAGCAATTCTAAACTCTTCTAAAACCCATATCTATCGTTATATTGACTGTATGTTACACAAGGGAGAGCTAAAGCTACAGCTCCGCGAAATTACCTGACTATCAGCTAGCCTGTTAGCTTACCTGTTCAGGAGAAAAGTAGCAGCTCTGGGTCTGTCTTGTAGTCTTTTTGAGCTCTAAGTCTCCACCGTTCAAACTAACTGCCAATATTCACTCTTGTTATATTCCTTCTTTGGTCATTGAGCTTTTTTGAGACATGCTGAGGCTTTTTAGGCTGTGTAGCAGCTGAGTATTTACGAAACCAGCTCTGCTAGCTCCTTTGCTGTGCTGGGCTCGCTGTATGTGCTGGCAACCTCGGGGGGTGGAGTTAGTGTCGGGGAACGAGCAGCAGGAGGAGTCAGAGGACAAAACTAACACAAAACTCGGAGTGAAAACTTAAAATAGGAACAGACGGGCTGAAGCCCTGCTGAAGCTGACAAGAGCTGCCAGTACTTTCACTTAACATGTTTCCTTAATAGCTGATGATACATCCTGATCATTTTATCATTTACTACTGAAAATTAGTTACATATTGGTCCTTTAAAAAAGAGTCAACACCACACAAGAGCTCATTATGTTTATGAGCCCACCGTATTACACACCACACACTAAAGTCACACACCTTAGATTAAATGCAAAATAACTGATAATAAATAATTAAAAATGCTGATGAAATACTGAAGTATGATGAATGCTGATGAAGTAATTATAAATACTGATAATATGCATGAACATGTCAGAAAACAATAACAGACATGTACATGTACAGTATGTTATTTTATACTGTGATAAATTACATTATTCACCATGCCTGATCTTGACACACTGTCATAAACAGGTATTTTAATGAGAGAAATAAACAGATGAAGATTCTTAAGGGCTAAACACAAACTCTGCCGCTTGCTGAAGAGACCATGGCTCTGTCCTTAGGTCTTAAACTAACAGGTTGCTTGGTAACCTGGCGGTCCTCATAAAAATGTAATAGTGTTTTGTGTTTGTGTGTGTGTGTGTGTGTGTGTGAGTGAGTGAGTGAGTGAAAGAGAGAGAGAGAGAGAGAGAGAGAGAGAGAGAGAGAGAGAGAGAGAAAAAGAGAGAGAGAAAGAAAGAAAGAGGTGAGAGAAAGAAATGGTGAGATATGCTTAGATGGATGTGGCTGAGCATTAATTTTGTATTAAGTAAGAGAGTAGCACATGGCTTGGATCTAAACAAGAAGCTCCCTTGTGTTTTGCGTTTGTGAGACATACACAACGGTTCAAGAAAGCTGTGATAAAGGAGAACAAATCAGACATCTTATCCATATTTAATAACCAGATGGACATTTAAGACACAGGATGAAAAGAGCACATCTATACGAGAGCTGAAGAAGATTGACATTTCGGAGATACGCTTTCTGGAAGCAGTTGGGCACCTTACATCATTAACATGCTGTCTCAATACACTGTTGTCTGAGCAAATTTATTAGCGTAGCGGCTGATCGGCTGTTATAGTTAACAGCTCACTTCTGTATGCCACTTTTACTGGACACCCTCTCCCAAAGGCACTAAAAAAAACAGATGCCTTAATTAAGATACTCTTAACAGAAAGAACTCTGCATGTTTTTTTAGACCAATGTTTAACAAGAGCTAACTCTTTTGTTACATTGAGAACATTTGGTCTTTTTAGTTTTGGTTCCACAATGCAGTTTACTGAGTGAACTAAAGAACTTTAATACATCCTGGTCTTATCTCACTATACTCAACTCTGACTGGCTTGTAGAATGTATGTGGTTCATGGCACCTTTTACACCTGCTATTTTGGTTTGTACAAAAATCCAAAAATCCAAACCAAACAGTGTTCTTTAACAACAGATCAGTTTCAATTGTCTATATTTCATATACCTTTATAGTTTATGTAGAAAGTTGCCTTTAAGAAACACAGCTTAGCTTTAGGCTCCTGACCATCACATTTGTAACACTGAGTTTGCTAATAAACAGAGTAATAAACGTTTCCTGTGTAAGCGACCTCCAGACAACCCCCTTAAAAAAAGATGTTTAAGATGTCTCCATGTTTAACAGTTGGTAAAAAGTTTTATTCTTCCAATGTTGCTCATTTAGCCTGTTTGTACCCCCCAAAAAGAAAATGTTATTAATTACTATACTAGGTATTTTTATTCCATTCATCTTTACTTAAAGTTTTTTTCTTTCTTTAAATCCATTATATTTCAATCTGTCAGTACTTTTGGCTTGCGTGTGCTAAAAACTGAAAAATTTAACAACTTCAACATACCAATATGAAAGAAACACAACCTAAACTTTTCTTGTTAAATAAAAGCCATGTAGAGCCCCTTGTTTCTTCAGTGATTCAGTGTTTTGTGCTTATAATCATTTTAACAGAATAATTAATTAATAATAAATAATTAATAATATTCTATTACAGCTCGGTGAACCGAGAGTGACAGCAAATTCTTTTCACCTAAAATGTGTTGTGGTCTTGTTAGAGAACATTTTAATAGAACATTGGAGCCATAATCACTTGTTTTACGTTTGGTACACTTGAAAACACATACTTTTGTACTATTACTCAAGTTAAGGTCTAATAGAAGGACTTACTTTTACTGCAGTAATATTTCCCCTTGGGTATCTCTACTTAACTCAAGAACAAGGTTTGATTACTTTATCCAGCATGGCCTTTGGCATATCTAGATCCAAAAAGTCTTAAAAAGATGCTGCCAAAGGTTCTTCAAGTGATAAAAAGTCGCTAAAAACAAAAGCTCTACAAAGCGTATTTTAAGGAATTGCATAGAAGGATCATTCTTGTGAAAGACCTGAAATAAAATTGATTGAAGTGGATGTAAAGGTTGGTCTTAGCTGTCCTCTAAGCCTGAGTGCTGGCTCGGCCAGTCTGCCACTCTGCCATTTTGCATAAAAAGATCATAAGAGGTCCCTTATGAAAACAGCACACTTTAAGTTATCTGAATTACACACTAAGACATTTAAGTGTTCCCTTAAGACCTTTAGATTGTGATGTAAATGGGGTTTTATGGCGAGCAATTTAAAACTTGAATATATACATGAGAAATGGTCTAATTAATCATTACGTAAAGTTACAGTAGTTAAAGTAATATCACATTCATTATTCTAAGGGCTTCTTTGTCCTTAGTGGGTACAAGACTGCAACTGCTATGGGCTTTCTGCTGCTTGTGTTATAGAGCAATTCTCTATGATCTCACAGACTGCAAATCTAAAACCAGAGCATGTCCAGGGATGCAGTGGGACTCTAGAGATGAAAAACACAGTAAAGTACAGGAATGTTTTCTTAACCAATGACGCTTCTTGCATGCAGAATATCTGAACAGAGCTTGGAGTTCTTGATTATTTTATTTTTAAGAATAATAATTTAAATTTGTATGGGGGTGTCACAATATGTTCGGTGTCCAGCCACTTTAAGTCAGTAATCCAAGTTGTTTTATGCAATGAGGCACAACTCATTAAGAGGTCACTGACTAATGACTAAGATACTGACTCTTCACTCCCTGAAAAAAAACAAGATTCACAGCCTTGAAGGTGAGTTTAGATAATTAGGAGGTACATAAGGCAAGTTTAGTTTACAGAAGTATAAAATCAGATGTATGGGGGGGGGGGGGGTCCAGCAGGCTAAGCACTGCCACTATGATCATAAGATGTATGGTTTGAATACTGTTCATGTAGCTTGCCATCGGCTACAGAAACTAAAGCGCCGCTCACACTGTTGTCATTGTCTTGCCTGTGAGCTTCTAAGCTCTTAAACATGGAGCCAACACAACATATACACCAACACTTCTAGTTCTGTGGTATTCCTGGGGCATCTTGCAGCACAGCATGTTAAAGAGACAGCCATAGATTTTCAAGGATGTTTCAGTCATGAGCACCATTTCAAAAGCTTTAGCAAAAAGTTTTTGAAGTAGTGCATGGAAAAGTTTTGAAGTGCAGTTTCTTCTGAAAGTTCTATAAACTGCAAGGACACTGGGTTTGAGATTAAAGCATAATTATGACTCACTGTCTCACTCATGTTGTGCTCTCAAACCCAAACAATACCTGGAGAAACTATTCTATATTGTTGATTATTGTCCTATTGTGTAAGGTTCTTCTAGGTTTAAGTGTCTTGGCTGGATCTCGTTTCTTACTCATGAATATTCATACATGCAAACATATTGCCTCTGATTGGCCAACAGCACTGCGAGGCAGAGAGAGCAACACCAGTTAAAAACGTTTTAAAATAGACATTTTTACACTTATAACAGTCTTTGCAATGTCATATGTTACTTCACAACATTTGTTATGCCCTGCTAAGTGTAGTTCAGACACTGACCTAGTCTTAGAGTCTCTGTAAAACGCCAAATCCACTGGAGATCCTATGTAAACCTATGTAAACACAGAGGTAGTCCAGGTGCAGAAAGTGGATTTTTACTATTAGCTAGTATAAACATAACCGTTTTAAAAATACACCTACCTAGCTCAATTCTACTTCGCTGGTGTTCGTTTCATAGACAAATTTAATAATTTGTTCCTTATCTCTGAATTACTGAGCAAAGTATATAACACTGATGAGTTATTTGCACAAAGAACACAAGAACGAACTGCCATGTTGTTCCTAGCACTGTTAGCTCCTGTCTGACAAGACAGACCTGGCTGCGTGGCTTCAGCTCTGCCTGTGGACGGCAAGGTGTGGTCTGCCTGCAAGCCAAGGATGGCAAGGCCACTAATACTAATTCATAAATTGACAAAGACACAATGCTTTTTCTAATCAACTTGTTTTTCTGAATATTTTCGTTTACTAGCTACTGCAGACACTGGAAGTTGAGGAAGAGTTTAATGTGCAGCATCATATACAACTCAGAGAGACCTATAGTATTTCACAAAGACCAAAAAAATGGATTTTAGCAGAAGGTCACTTGGACATTTGAGTAGCCTAAAATCTCTTGAAAGTAACCTCTGGCATGTGTGACTATTTCCTATAAATTCTTCATCACTTTAGGAAAACAAAGGTGCACCAAACTATATAAAAATGACCTAGGGTTATTAGTGATATACAGTATTAACAGCATCTGTTACTGACTGATGTTCATTTTAGGATGCTGCCATCAGTTCACTGCATTTAAGTCAAGCAAAAACAGCAGAACACTGTTGGCTTCAATAGCTTGGCAGTGTCAGTGTGTGATAATGTACATCACAGGCAGTAGCTTTTACACTGTTCATATCAACATCGAAATTATACTGAATCAACCAAAATTAGGAAATATATTGTAATATAAATGTGGGCCATAGCACAACTGGTTTTCAATTAAAAGACAGTGTTTTTAAGTTTCACGGTCAGTTCCAAGGTGTGTACTGAACTTTTTTTAATATTCAGCTATACGGACAAAAACAGAGTTTAACATTCTTTTAACATAGAGTTTAACATAGAACTGTCATTTTTTAAATGGCAAATGTTTGGCATTTAAAGATTCTGGTAGTCAAATTCCCGATACTCTGCAAAGCCTGTAATTTCACCCTATTCAATTACTTTTAGCCATTCTTTCAGTCGTGTATTCAATAAGCAAAATCATGCTCAGTGTAGTTATGTGTGGTGCCTGACAAGAACATTTGGCCCTGAAAAACTCTTCAGCTGAATTTGAAGAGGCACCCGGTGGGTATTGAGGAGTTTTGTGAGCACTTAAAGCAGATAAAACTGAGCAGTAAAAATGATTCCTTGTTTAAAAAAAAAAAAAAAACAGCTAGTTGTAACAACCGCTGAGGCCTCCATGCTTCTGTTAAGACGGTTCCTTTTATTCCTCATTCTATATCTGATGAATATATCTGTTCATATAACTTTGAACAAATACTTCACAATCGTTTCGTATTCTTTTTAGAAAACTATAGCCTCAATCTTTTCTTGAGGCCTATCAATAATTTGTATCTTGCAGTAAAAGTATTGACACTGGTACATTCATGTTTATATAGACATTTTGATTCATGCAAGCCTTGAGTGAACAAAAGAATTCCCTTATCATTAACATGCATGTTTGAACAGATTTAATGATATAGGGCTGCTATAAAATATTCAAACTATTATGATTCTTGATTCATTTGCAGATTTTTGCATTAATTTGACATTTTTTTGACAATTTATTTTATGTGTCTGTTCCTTTTTCTAGGCCATAGGCATTTTTTTTCATACAGCTCTATTCTCCAGCCCACAAATCAAACAAAAAATTACACTACAGGCAGCCTAGAAGTATTTTCACGCATATACATGAAAAACTGTGTACATGACCTTGAATATAATCAATATTTTAAATAAAGATGAACCTGTAAAGGCTGGGGTTTCCTGTATATATTTCCTGCAAATGACTGTGCTATTCATTCTGCAATCTACCTTCTCTTCAGATGGTCATGAACTACTGTCATGTCCACTATCAATCATCGCAGTCTTCTTAGAGGGATTTCTATGTTAAAGTGACCCTTTACTTTAATGCTTCCTCCATGCTGTAATTTCCCCCAGGTGTGTAATAAATATGCAGGAAAGACTTTCTTGAATGATTTTAAAGAAGAATCACTTTGGATTCCTATAGAAACATGTTTGAAAACATGAAAGGTTGAGTGTAAGAGCCTTGAATTGATTAGGAATCATTACATCTTCCTTATATTCCTAAATCTATGTTTCTCAATATAAACAGGCATTGTTTCATTCTGCACATTAAAAACATGTTAATTACACTCACGCATGTACTGAAAGGATTTTTTTCTTTGGAAACAAATATGGCTTGTCTATTGCATGGCTCTATGTACACTTATTTTAACAGGACACACCCTCATATACCTTGTCAGATATTGTCAAGCCACAAGACCTACACATGAAAAAACTGCCTACTTAGTCCTGACCTCCAATAACGATTCTATCTAGCATTTACCTTGTTTCCCATTCCCTTCTATACTATAAAAATGGAGCCAAACATTTACAAGGATTTCAAGGATTCAAGGATTCAAAGAGATTTTGTTGTCATTCGCATCACATGTGGTACATGAGGTGGAACGAAATTGTGATCTCACAATCCAGTTTACACCCAGGAGCAATTGTTAGACAGATAAATATAGATAAAATAAAATAAAATAAAAAAAGAACACAATAAAATAGAGTAGAACAAAATAGACATCAAGATAAATACACAAAAAATAGGGAAAACAGGCAGGTGGCAGCAACTTGAAGTCCAGAGTGCAAGTTTGCTATAGCAGCATGATAGTGTGAATTGATTCATTTGCTGATTTTTCTTGCATTCATTTGACACTTTAAATTTGCAACCAGAGTAGGAAAGTGCCATATTGTTTTGTTAGCAATAATATCACCAACACTTATTATACCCTGAAATATCGTGCCATATCACCCACCCCTTAATTATCACATCATGGTAGTATTTTTTTGCTGTTTTTAGCAAAAGAAACATTCACACTGTTCTTATTGTCCATTATATATCTAATAGAGACAGATTCTATCTGGATATATGAAGATATTTGGAGTGCATTATTAGTATCATGACATTTGGGATCATTAACGTCTGTTATAATTCTGATTAAAAAAATCTTAGTTAGGGATGTACCATATTATATTGTATGCAATATTTTATTTTTATTTTGTTGCAGTAGTGTATTTTTGAAATAATTTTTTAATTCAGCGTTTTGTCATATCGCCAAGAGTATCGCTATCGCGAAAATACCATGAAATATCATGATATTATTTTAGGGCCATATTGCCCACCCCTAAACCAGAGTCTGTGCAGTAGAGGCTATAGGTGAAACTGAACTATCCTACATATTTGTTAGACCGATTTTTCCCCCCAGACCAAGCATCTCAGGCTGCCTTCATTGAGTTTACCGTGCAGCCTAAAGGTCAGGAGAGTCAGCACACACCGGTAATAATAAAAAATAAAAAAAATAAATGTCTAAAACTGTATTTGTACTCTGACCAGAAAATAAATCTGACTGCAATCTTGACTGAGACAAAGTACAAATACTACCAAGTCCCACTACATTAATGCCAGAAGGCTGGCTACAAACAAATTGGATCACAAAGGCCATTTTATGCTAACATCAGACTGAAAGAATGAATGTTAAGGACACCAGCAGCAAAAAAAAAAAAAAAAAACACATGATCAATAATAATACTATAATTAATTAACTAGTTGCCTGAAAACTCAACTATTTGCTATTATGGTATAGCTGCACTATTACTTCATGTAATGAGCTGAAAGGTTCTACACAGACTGTCTGTTGCAGCAAAGGACCTCTAGAAATGGGCGGAGCTACACATAATACTGCAGCCGGTTTCCTACAGTCTCTGGTCTCCAAAAAATCAATATGCATTACCATCTGTAAAAACTGGAACAGTATTATGTTATCCTGTTTTTTATTGTTCCGTCAGGCACTGTGTCCAATTCAAAACTACATTAATGGCTTCTCTCCTAACATTTTAAAACTGACCATTCGTATGTTTTTTACAGCGTATTTAGGTATTAAATGCATTATTATAACACACTTCACGCAACAACATGAAAGCATAATAAGTGGATGGAGAATCTTTGTGCAGAAAGATGTTGGAGTGATGAAGATCAGGGAAGCAGAAGACTCATGAAATTAGCCACCCTTGCATAACTGTGTTAAAAGGGGATAAAAAACATTTCTGTCACTGTGTGAAATTTATGTGACAACCATCACCAAAATGTTAATTAGTCAGAAATTAATCAGCATTTACGCAATCATGTACTCACTAGATCCCTGTCATGAATATGTAGAGAGAAAATGAATTACCACATTTCACTATAAATTAATTAACAAGTAACTCAACCAAAATGCTGTTTTATAATGAAAGGTGCAGCAGGCTTCTGGTGACAGGAATACCATTTCACTTATTTGCACTGCATTGAGACTACATAATGAACACTACCTGAGTACAGATCTACATGGATGATAAATGGCTAAGAATATTACATTATAATTTAAGAAAAACAAGAGAAAAATACACATTACCCTTGAAAAACATCAACCTGCAGCAGAATATTTATGAAACATGCATTCTTAGGTCATTCCTGTGCAAGGTTAGATTCTTATACTCCCAGGTTTTCCATTTCCTGCTCATTTCTAGTTGCAGCAGGACCTTGGCCTATTACAGCGGTCAGCAGCCAAAACAAGAGGAAGAGCCCTTCTGTACCATTTCAACAAAAATCACAGGAATTGTGCTGTAATACAGAATTGTTACTCTGCAGTATTCAAAGGTCATCACTGCACACAATGAGGGGAAAAAAAGTTTGTGTTCAATCAAATTACATATTATATAATATTTTCCATTATATTTGTACTTGTTGACACCCATACAGACATTTACAAGCAATAGTACACTCGAGGTTTGTACTATAACGTGTAATATTGGTACTGTTCTGCTGATCTACGGCACAATTTTTGCGATTACACCATAGTTCCATTATCGCTGTTTTGAAAGAGTTTAAGTTAAAGAGGATGAGAAAATGGATACGATCTGTTTGATTATAAACACTCTGCAAGTTAAAATATTTCCATTGCTGCTCTGTTTGTAGCTGCACTGTTTGGCTTGTAAGTGCTGCATCGTTGCTAGGTTACCTGTTTGTGATGGAGTAATACATGGAGAGCTTCGGTTACAGTGCTTTACCGTCTGATAACGGCACTCATAGAACGCCTTTCAGCCAATCACATTGCAGGGTTGAAACTAACTGTAGTATAATTTGAATTAAGCAATCATGTCATGGTGTAGTTGTTAATGTAAATTTGTGCAAAGTGAAAGTTAATTTGTTAATTTTGGGTTTTGTTGTGACAGTCGCATTTACTAAACAATAAACATTTTTGTTCAAACAAGCATATTTCTAAGAAAATGACGGATCATGTGATGATCCTACGCCGCCTGCGCATCCTGTATTATTACTACATCTCTGCCTTTTGTAACAAACCAAACTGTGTGAGAATCAGGTAAAAACTGGTAAAGTTGTGATTATTACAGGTGTATTAAACATCTTCATATGCATATGAGATGCATATGAGGACATTTACATTTCTGCTTCTCTACAGCATGATGCTTAATTTTTCTGAAACAGTAACTGTTCGGGCTCATATGGAGACACTGCCCCTACCATCCAGTGGTATTCATCCAGCACATTACAACATTAAATGTAATTGATTCAAATCAAGATGAGGGGAATCCCAGTCAAAAGTTTCTACAGCCAGTTCAGACAGAAACATGGGCCAGATAAAAACTCTAATCCAATTTTATTTTGAAACTAGTTTTAGTCAAATTTAGTTTATGGATTAATTGGGTCCTTCTGATTCCAAATAGCAGGGATAATTTTTACCACACCACATGTTTTTTTGCAAGAAAGTCTACGTCTCAGGAGAATATAAGTCTATGCCATTATCGGTGATGACAGCAACAGGTGGCACCTTTTTGTGTATGCTAGAGAACTGTCTTGCAATATATTAAGTATTGCAGAATTACAGTATTGTGATATCATCCCTATTTTGGGCAACAAATTGTGATAATATCGTAATTCCTATTTCTAATGTATATCTTCAAAATTGTGTCAGTTTATTGTGAAATTGTGTGCATTAAACCAAAACAATAATTGTCTGAATACATTTTACTGGTTGTTGCTGAACTCTGGCCTGTTCTATTCCTATATTTTGTAAAGGAAAAAGACAGGCGCACACGTGCACTGTAAGAGGGCTTGTCCAACTCAACAGTCTGTTTACACACCCAAGGGAAACCAGTGTAACAAAGTGAACTCTATATTTCAAAGTTATGACCGTAATGTCTACAGCAGGACACACGTCTCTGGTGCCTCAGTTCTGCACCTCATGTTTTTTGGCTTTAGGAAAACGAAAGTCGATGGAATGCTTTGATATATGTATGATATCCGCTGCATAACAATGAGAGCGACTTTGATCACCCAACTCATATCCAAATGAATGACTACCAGCAAAAACTTCAATGGGCTCCTACCCATTCTCCTACCCGTAATCCTAAAAAGATTAATATGATCTGATGTGGCAAGCTTTTTATGTGATATACTGTGTATGTTCTGATCAGACGTCAGCAGAGGTTGAGAGAAGAAAGGAAAAAGAATGAAAGAGAACAGAAAGAGAGAGAGAGAGAGAGAGATGGGGGAAAGCCTGCATACAGGAGTGCTCTTGTTTAGCATCCCACACATACGATTACAGCCTATTGATTTCCTTTACCAGATACTTATAAGAAGAGCAAACAAGGGAATGGTATTTGAGCACCTGCCCAGAAACAGCAGATCCTTTACATTTTATCTGTTTGCTAGGGTTAAAATAGGGAAAGGATGCGACAGAATTCACTAAAGTAATGTCATGTTTTACCTTAAATGAACAACATGCATTTTATTTTCTGTACTAAATCATAAAATGAACAGGATGTGTTATCAGATGTGTTATCAGACTACACTAAAATTAATGCACTAGCACCTCTAGACAGCAGGGCTTCAGTCAGTATGTTTTCCTTTTAACTGTGCATTACAGAGCGGAAATCTGTTTGTGTTGTAGCCTCTGCTCTTACCCACTTTCCAATTCCAATTCCCAGTCCTATTTCCTCACCCTAGGTTGCCAGGTATGAAACAGAACAGCAGGAAAACACAGTCTGCCTCAGCCATGCAAGTGAGTAAGTGAACTGGAACAGAAACAGCATTAGATGAACCTCAAACAAAAAAAGCCTCTGTATCCTTCTAAAAAATATCTATGACCAATTAAACCACAAGTAAATGCACACTTCAAACAAAAGGGTATGAGAATCACTGGTAAGATGGCGGAACAAGCGACCAAAGAAACCCACAAATGTAAGTATTTTCTTCTTTTTGTTAAAAGTGACGATTAGCACTATATTACCAGAGTTTAATGTGAAGTTTCAATGTTTTATGGCCAATTTTTTCATAACAAGCACAAAAAAAAAAAGATAGCTACTAGTTTGTCTCAGTAGCTAGCTAGCTAACTTTCCTGTTCCACCTTAAATGGTGCAACAGACAGCAGGGGCTGCACCATTTAAGGCAAAACTGAAAAATAAAATAAAAGCTAATTACACATTTCCACATTACAGAAGGATTAAGGAACAAAATTAATTAATTTCTCGACCATCCCTCCCTTTCTGAAGACATTCAATGCTCAAAAGTTAACTAGCTAACCAGCAGCAGCTTGGTTACTGAACTTTAGTGCTCCTGATGACTTATCGAGTGCTTGAAGAGTTATCCCAATTACTAGGGGGTGGATTTCACCCCTTCCCCTTATAACTCTGTTCAAATGGGAAAGGTTACACTTGAAAAGAAGGGGTAGGGGAAAGTGGTGTGGCCAAGGGGTGAAATGGGATTGGGCCTCAGTCTTGTGGTATATGTGCTCCATGTTCCAATGTGAATAAACTGTGGGTATACTAGATTTGCATATCAATGCATTGTGTTTTAATTTACATTTATTTACATTTTACACAGCCTTCCTACTTTTATGAAATTGGGGTTGTATATTCTATCAAATTTACCAGTGAAGATGCAGTGTTAGGAATCTAATTACAGGAAACTGTGTTTAACATGAGGATGAGAACTTTAGAGGAGAGGAGTGAAGAGGAGAGTGGATTTGCTTGCCAGGTACGCTGAGTCCTTGCCAGAGTGAAAGAGTAAAAAAGATACAATAGGGAAAAAACATCAAGCCACAGACAAGACTGTATTTTTGTAAAGTAGCTCTTCAAGGACTTTATAATGATGTGAAGAAACAAGACCTGATTCAGTTCAGGGTGTTTGTGGGCTCATCACAAGAAACAACTTGTCTAAAAATCTATTGATATGTTTTTATTGGCCTTCATCTTGAATTTTAGGACATAGGCAGGTTTTGGTCATGTTTGGTCACTGGTTGTTGAGCTGCATAACTATGGTCAGATTGGCAGCAGAGTGGTGATGCCTGAGGCAGAGCCTGGGGCACAGCCAGACGTACACCAGCAGTATTGAGGTTTGAACCCACACTCTCCCAGTTGCCTTCTTACTTCTCTTCTCAGTAGGTTAGCAGCTATCCTCAGCATATCAAAAATACATATGACTTCATATAAACTTGATAATATAGGAAATAAATACCTAATAGACAACTTTCCCTGGATGACCTATGAACTTTTAAACCACCAACTGTGCCCATCTGAAGTTAAATAACATCAGAAGCTGGTATTCAGCTGGATTTTTTTAGCAGGGATGTTGTGCTAAATACTTTTTATTAGGTTACGGTCTATTAAGAAAACAGTCACCATGAAGTGCACTTAAATGTACAATTACTGTCTGATGGTAGCTAACTGTTCCTACACAATCTATCAGTTAATCATTTAATGGAAACATAGCTAATAATTACCAGATATCAAAAGTATAGCAAAAGAGAGTTGATGTGTGCTGAACTGGGAACTAAATATACACTTGTTTAAAACAACAGCAACATGATAATGACCACGAGACTAGTAATAAGTGGATTTCCCAATTTTCACGTGTACACATAAAAACGATAGAAAAGTGTCTATCGTGCTACTTACCTTCTATCTTCCCCATCGTTTCTACAGTAATGTCATCAATTATTCATGCAAATATATATTGGCGTGGTCACTAGGGGTGAAACGATTACTCGAGTAATTCGAGTTACTCGATTTAAAAATTTGATCGAGTAATTTTCTGTGCCTCGAGTAATTGTTTATCTAATTAAAAAACTCAGCGCGCGGTAATTCTCGCTTTTAATGTGACAACGCACTTAGCGTTACGTCACCCGCGCACAGGAAGAAGGAGCAGGCAGCGGAGGTTTTAGTTGAGAAGAGGGTATTTTGAAGCGGCGAGGGAAAAGATCGACAACTTACGAGGAAAAAGAACAATAATAATGGAGCATTTTAGGCTGGACAGCGTGTATTCTCTCTTGCCTCCCACAACAGCACGCTTTTAGGCTGCACTGTATCAGCCAAAGACACGTTAGCACTGGAGCCGAAAAAGGTTAATATAACTCATAACAAATCAGTGAGATTAACAGTAATGTATCTTAATAACAAAACGACAGCTCTGTGAAGCGCTGATTATTAGAAATACTGTATAATGTATGGTTAGTTTATAAAAAAAGACAATTCTGGGCTTAATAGAGGCTTTATGTAAGTGAACACAGCGCTGAGGAGTTTATAAACAAATAGATGTCACCGGCTTGGTAGGATGAACTGGCAACATCTCTGCTGTTCAGAAGCTCAGATGTACAACATAATGCAAATGTTTATGCCCTTTTTATTGATTAATTCCTTATGGTTTTGATACTTACAAGAAATCCTTGTTGAAAATAATTTAACTTAATTTATTAAAGCAAAAAAGTTACATAATGTGGTTTTGCGACATGACGCTGATTTACGTTATTTGACAGACACTTTAAAAATGTTAATTGAGTTTATTTTGATAACTCAATTTAAATACCTGTATAATTATTTTTTTTATAAATAATTGCTACTCGATCTACCTCATCGGTTTTCATTTGATACATATATATTGCTGCAATAAAAGGTAGCAATTGTCATTTGTGAAAGTTTGGTTTAATGTTACTTCGAAATAAAGTTGGAAAAAAAGTAAGCAATGATATTATTTTGTCTTATTTTTCGAAGAATAACTGAAAACATACTCAAATGTTGTATATCGTGATATATATCGTTATCATGATATTAACAAAATCCATATTGTGATATATGATTTTCCCATATCACCCAGCACTAATTGAAACAAAGAAAATGGATTGGGAACTGGAATTGTGGACAACAAGTAATCACAGCCATGGCTGAGCATTTACAAGCAGATGATAATTAAGGATGTATTTCCAGCAGAAAACAGGTGTTTATAAATAAGAAAGTCTTGCCTCGTAGTAACTGCGCACTGCATTGCAGAAAGCCTCATCAGCCACAATCTGCGTATCTCCTCTCAAAAATGCCTGAAAGCGCTCCTTCACTGCCTGCAACTGCTGCTTGTTGAGCTGAAAGAAGAAAAAAAAAACAGGAGGAAAAAACATTAGCAAAAATGCAGGAACGTGCCAGAATGTTAATAAGAGGACACATTGGTTGGAAAGTGTTGGCATCCCTGTGGGGCTTCCTGATTGTTATAGTAACTCCCAGTGCCCAGTGATACAGAAGATAATAAAATTTCTCCAGTAATTGACTATGCTAATGCTAATCCAGAATATTTCTCATAAAAAAACTGCATATACAATCAAATCTATCTTTAGCCTTGGAGACATTGTGTTTATAACGAAAGCTGGGTTAAATGGACATGTGCTTCAGGTTTTCAGCTGTTCAAGTTTGACACAGTGTAAAGGATCTACATTTACAAAGCCAACACAAACAAACCCACCAAACCATTCTTACTAAGTTTATTAATCATTAAACAGACAAATGTGTACTATGTGCTGATTATAGTAGTGTGAAGAAATGTGAAGGTGGGAGTAGTTTTTTCTGTCAGTGTTAGCAGAGGCAGCTGGTGGAGCAGTGTGTGGTAAGAACCCAAGACAGAACTGTATAATAAATGAATTACAACTGAGAAAGGTAATATAACAAAGATATACAATATTACCATACTTCAGTGTAGGACTGATGATAGCAAATGTAATATTATATAAAATGTCAAAATATTACAGTATCTTTTAAAATTATTCAAAATTACAACAAAATATTAATTTAACTACTAAAACTTTAGTAGAACATTTCAGTTGAACCAAAAAACCCACAAACTTTTATATATTTTGTGACCAATAATAAAGCTGATATTTTGTATATAATAGTAATGTAACATAAAACTAAAAGTGCAGAATATTTAGTGAATGCACATAAACAGCAAACAATTATTTATACGAAAAAAAAAAGGTTCACAGTAAATGGCAAATTAAAGAAATAATTGGCTAATGAAACATAAAGCAATAACAGCAATAACAACATTAACCATCAAGGGGTCAATATGCAAGGCTATGAGAACAAAAAAACAACCTGACATTACGCACAAAGGTTTGCAGCTAGACAAGGAGTGCAAATATCCGGATGTGTTCTTACTCCTCCAGTGTTATCAGGGATGAATATGGAGTTGACTTGTGTGGAAAGTCCGATATTCCATAATAAATTTCAGCAGAATTGGATTATAAGAATGCTCAAACCCATAAGTACTGCTGTTGTGTGATAAAATTAAGTTGTAGGAGTTGTTTGGACTTGGTTGCACAATTTCCCACTGTTCTCACTGAATAAAAAGTAAACCTTTGTTTTATTATTTTACTTTCGGACCTTAAATAATGCAAAGGAAACAAGTTCATATTCAAAGTTTTAAGAGTTCAGAAATCAATATTTGGTGGAATAACCCTGGTTTTTAATTACAGTTTTTATGCCTCTGGGCATGTTCTATTACACACTGCTTTTGGATAACTTTATGCCACTCCTGGTGCAAAAATTCAAGCAGTTCAGTTTGGTTTGATGGCTGGTTATTATCTATCTTCCTCTTGATTATATTTCAGAGTTTTTTTAATTTGGTAAAATAAAATTAAAAAACTATTTTTTTCAGAGCTGTATATTTTATATATATGTATATATAATATATATTTATTTTTTTGGCTGTGATTTTTTTCCCACTACTTGTATTTCTGTGTGTTCTCATTCATCTAGCTTCCACGATCAAGGCTTTTTCTGCCACGGGATGATGGTGACCTCATCAATTATGCAGAAGTTCCATCTGCAGAATGACCGTACAGTGTCCTCCTGTCCTCGAGAGTTTGTGCCCATGTGTGGAACTTGTCAACCCTGTACTGACAAGCACACTAGTCCAGTCTTCAACCTGCAAACTCTGTATTGAGAAATGACTAATGACTAAAACAAAACCAAGACCAGGACGAGCAGAAACGGAGGCAATGTAAAAGACACACATTCAATTCTATAATACAAATCCATGCAGATTCTATCGCATGGTCTTTCTATAGATTTTATGAAGATCAATGCATCAACTCTACCAGACAGTGGCACTGGCCAATATCGCTTTACTTCCACACAAACACACCAGCTCACACTTTTAATTATATCCCTGCTTTAATCATTTAATGCTACCTTGTACTTACCACCAAATCTATATTAGCATAAACAGAAGCTTGGTAGCATTTTCTCCAGAATAGCTTTTGCCACTGTCTTGTTTCTAAGAAGGGGAAAGTGAAAGCCTTTGCTGGAGCAGCACTAATGCAGCCTACAGGCAGCGACAGTCATTAAGAGGTGCAATCGAGCGCAGGGATGTGACATCAGCAGCCAGCAACAGCGCAGCATTCACTTTTCTCACGTCTGCCATTCACTCGCATGGCCTTGGTGTCTCACACTTCTCATGCTGCTGAGCTTCAGCGCTCTGCCTTTCTGTAAGAATCAGTCTCCCTTCTTCCTCTACTGAGAAAAAACTTCCAAGTGAATTATATTCCCCACTTCTGTGTCCTGCTGTATTTTTTTTCTTCAAAGTTCAACTAAACATCCACCATCCTGCCAGATGTGTCTTATAAGAGTGATTCAGGAGAGATATCTTCTAGTTTACATTTCAGTCAGCTGCTGTCAGTATTGCAAAAAGTCAGTTATTGAAATGACATTATTCTTTATTATTTAATTCTATTTAACTGATGGTTGTACTGCAGCTGGGCTGGCAAATGGTGTTAATTATTTATACCGGATGGGTCACAGTCTCTTAGCCTCCTCATCAGAATGAGCCTTAACACAGAGTACAATTTGACCCCAGTTAACCTTAAAGCAGCATTATGTAATAATGTAATAATGTAATTAACAGCTTTAAAATCATTGCAATGATCTACTGACCTGTAATAATGAGAACAGTGTCTGTATATAGTGATGAGACGATCCATTTTTTTCAGCTCCGATCCAATTCTAATATAAAACTGATATAAAACTCCCAATACCGATAAAATGGCTATCTTTTAGTTTATTATTAGTTTTATTATTAAGGTTACATAATGAGGCTGAAACAGACCACACAGCCCATTAAAGAGGATACACAAGTGCATTTAATTTAAGTGAGTTCCAAAGTCATTTATTTGACACACTTTATATACAAACACACACTAGTTTTCTTTCAAATTAAATATTTTAATTTTTATTAAATATAAAAAAAAATTAAATATTAAATATTTTAAATATTAAATACAGGGCTCTAGTTAGCTAATGGCTAACGGCTAACTGGCAACGCTAACTGTATTTCCGAACTGAATTAATCTTTGTTTTTTAATAACGGATTGATTTCTTAGTGCTGGTTGGAGTGGGTAGGATCTGTGGTTTGATATTTGATGTGGATTATGGCTATAGCTCATTTGAGATAGTTACTTATTACATACACAACGCCAGAATGCAGCTGTTGGCCCGATGCTAGCTAGGCTACCAGCTTGCAGATGTTAATGTAGATGGTTAAAGGCTAACTGGTGAGGCTAAGTGTATTTCTGAACTAAATTAATCGCCTTTTTTAACAACGTTGTTAATGATGGGTGTGTTTGTGCTGGTTAGTGTTTGTAGATCTTGTGGTTTTATAGCATATATGGATTATGACTATAGTTTACTCCAGTCTGTAGTTAATACCTTTACAACACCAAAATGCAGCTGATGTCTGTTCAGTGCTTGCTAGGCTAACAGACAGCTGGTGTTAATCTGTTTACCCCTCGGATGCTGACTTTACAAATATTACATGTAGCCGATCTGCTGTTCAGCGTTTCCAAAGTGAAAACTCTGCAGACAAATTGACTTTTTTTTTTGTAGACAAACAGCTAAAGTTTACTCAGTCAGCTGCAGACTGAAGCTGCTGGGGCTTCAGGGTAAACTGGAACTGGAATCCGGATCAGTGATGCGTTTCATGTTAACGTTACGGCGGGTTTATTGTTCAGCTCAAGCTGCGGACTGGAATATGGCTCGGTAAGTGCATCAGTCGGGGTCACCCCATATGCGATATGCTGATTATGTCAATATCGGCCCCCATACCGATATTGTATCGGATCGGTCCCACTTCTATCTGCATATTATATCATACTACTACTTCAGGTTTGGCTCACTGCTAACTGCACTATGTAACTTCAGTGAAGTGGGCAGGTAAAACACTTGTGAGGAATGTATAACCATTATAATAGTTATACTTTTGTAAAATCCTGCAATACTACTACTACTGCCTCAGTCTGCATTTTTCTCTCACTTTCACTGATGCCTCTGTGTTTCTCATCTTATTTAAAATACAAAATACACATACAGACATGTGAAACAACTAACACCTAACCTATGCTTACAGACATTGGCGTAGGAACCGGGGGGGATGTTATATTAGAAACAGGTGGATTTGTCCCTTCCAAAAATGATATCGTTTCGCTCAGATCAGCTGTACTATTAATGAGGAGACAGACCGGACCAATCACGTAGCCGGTTCAGGTATTAAGTCCCGCCTCTCAGTAGAAACAGTCAATCAGCTTGCTGGTTTTGCGGCGCGCGGAGGAGAGGCAGTGTGCTGGTGACGGTAAGCCCCTCCCTCGCTGTGAGATTTAGCAGCGGGGTTGGGACACGCAGCAGCTTCAGCTGATTTTAAAACAGATCTGGATATACTGTGATTTTTCTAAAAGAAAGGTCACGGTAGGCTAACCACGTCAACTGTGATGATATGTTTCTGATAGCTGGTTAAAAATACACATTTTTTGAATCAGCACACAGATCAAAACCACTGTGATTAATAAACTGCAGCTGTGTGAGTGAGTTAGCTTAACTTTGGAATTAGTTAGATAGAGAGTCAGGGTTAAAAAACAAAAAAACAAAAACTATATATATAATGTTCAACTTGCCCTGTACCTGATCAGCTAATCACTATTTCATTTTCAAACTGTGTTTATTAATTTAGGATTACAGGACTTACTGTGAGCAATAATGAATGAAAATTCATTTAGCTAACTAGTTAGCTAGAAACCAGATGTAGTGGATAGTCAGAATGTAGTACAGTACTTTATGTTTGTAGTTTAAAGCAGTTTAACCCTGATCGCTGCCCAAAAATTGTGTTTTCCACTTGATCCAGCTGATCAGCTAATAAACAGTCCTTTACTGAGTTTACCTGTTAAAATCCTTTAGCCCTCTATGAAGCCTAAATTAATCATGTATATGCAGCAGTTCATTAGACACATTATACCACCTCTTACTTTATTAAGTGTCTTTAAACAGAGGAAGCTCTAGAATATGCAGAACAGTGTTAATATGCAGTAGAATATGTAAGAACAGGGTTGAGAAATACTGCTGTAACGTGACTTCTGTTCATTTGTAGTTCACAGTAAGACCACATGTCCTGACGTTTATAAAAATCTCTATGAAACGTAAAGTTACATTCTTTTACATAAAAGGACACCAACTTAAGAAGAGCTCTCAGTAGAAAAAAATAAAAGCGCAGGACCCAACGTTTTTTTTTTAAAGAGTGGAGAAAATGTAAATATACAACAGAATTGACATGCCAATACATAATAATAATAATAATAATAATAATAATAATAATAATAATAATTATAATAATAACCAAATCAGTTATATTATTTTAAATATTAGGTGATAACTGATCATTTTTGTCATATGTATATAATTCAGACATAGCATGCATATTTTTTTCTAACAGCAGTAACTGTAACGTGGAGTAACATGTTTAGGTTGTAAAATCATCTTTACTTGGATGTTAACAAAATACAGAAAAAAATATATTATTTGTGACTAAATGTAATTTCCACAAATGTTGTTCTAGGAAACTATAGGGTGGGCTTGGGTTTATATTGGCAAATGTGTCCCAATATCAAGCCCACTCCTACGCCCTTGCTTACAGTAAAAACATACAGTAGTAAGCAGAAACACAAATACAGCTGCTCAGGGGCCCAACAGGGGATGCTCGACACGCCTGGGTTTTGAACCCACAACCCTGCCTTCAGGAACTTACTGTTCTAACCTCTACGCTTCCACTGCCCCGTAATACAAGCACACTTTACCCTCACACTCAGTGTCAACTGCTCAGTGGAGTGGACGGCAGGGGAGAGTTGAGGAGTGTTTACTGACTCAGTGAAGAAAGATGCGTCTCAGTTGTGTGGAAAAGTGCTGATCTGAATGCGCTAAGTGATTCAGACAGATTGCTGTGTTTTGCAGTTTCTGGACAGTAAGACATTGAAAAGAAAAAAAAACAGCTGGAGTTGGAAGGCCATTGTTGTGTATACCGTCTGACCATCTGCAACAAATATAAGTGAGATTTCTATAAGAACAATGAAGTCTTGTTGGCAGTGCTTAGTTTCTTCCAACCGCCCACCAACTTATAAACAACCCTGAATACAATCACATGCAGCAACAAATTATATCACATAACAAATATGTTTAACTAAAAACTTGAAGATAAAATCATGTTTCTCATAAATGTTTGACAAACTTTTGCAACTGCTGTATGGTTTCCTTTAAAAATGTGTTCTGCCTTGACAGTTTATATGCATGTTCTTTTGAAAACAAAGGGAAATGTACGAAACCCATTGTCTATGATAATCATCAATACCCTGTAGATGATTTAAGATTGTATAGAGATATACAGACCCCTTAAAAAGTATGAGTTTCTTTGATTTTACCAAATTAAAAAACCTCTGGAATTTAATCAAAAGAGATGGATGATCACAAGCCAACAAACCAAGCTAAACTGCTTGTACTTTTGCACCAGGAGTGGCATAAAGTTATCCAAAAGCATTGTGTAAGACTTATGGAGGAGAACATGCCAAGATGCATGAAAACTGATTAAAACCAGGGTTATTCCACCAAATATTGATTTCTGAACTCGTAAACTTTATGAATATGAACTTGTTTTCCTTGCATTATTTGAGGCCTGAAACCTTTGCATCTTGTGTTATTTTACCATTTTTCATTTTCTGCAATTAAATGTTTTAAATGACAATATTTTAATTTGGAATTTGGGAGAAATCCTGCCTGTAGTTTATAGAATAAAACAACAAAGTTCATTTTATTCAAACATATTCATATAAATAGCTAAATCAGAAAAAAACTGATTCACAAACTGATGTGGTCTTAATGTTTTCCAGAGCTGTATGTCTGTTTATATCAGACAGTGAGCATTAATAAATACATTGTCCAGACAGATTTATAATTCCCAGATTGCTCCACTCTAGTGCTGCTCCTCTGGCCTGTCTGTCTCACTTTAAAGCTCTTCTGCTCTTGACTCCTTTTCTTCATTGATGCCGTTTTGCTTTGCCACTCCCTGAGCATGACAGTCCTCTGTATTGTCATGGCAACATCACCCACAGCGTGGCAAGCCTCTGGTTCTGAGGACCAGCCAGGCAACAGCACATGAAGTGCAGCGTTGTTGTTCTATATCAGGGTGAGCAAGGCTAATAATGCTAACACTGGACCATCTGCAATAAAATGCAAAACTAGAGGTGTGAGGGAATCTAAACAGCAACTGCTGGATCTGCGCACAAAATGAACTCGCTAATTACATGCTTTCCTCCATATACTCACCCACTCAAAGAGAAGGTGAGTTTCTTGTCTTATTACTATAATTCCAAATAATTGGCTTATTATCAAGGTTTACCAACTGCTTTCTTGTGGAAAAGAGGTGTTTGAAAAAGCAAAAACACAGATACGTGCAGTGTGAACCACAGTAACAGATAATAATCTTTCACTAAAGCCCTATCCGGACAGGATTAGTTTCTCAGGGGGACGTCTGTGAAAAATATTTCACACTTCTAATCAGTAAAAAAACTCTTGCATTCAGACTGCAATTGAAAAAACAGGGGGACCAGTAAGTTTTTTGGCTTGGTCTCAGTTACATGACATTGCGTTGTCAAGTGATATCAGGTTTTGCACACGAAGCACGATGGTGGCGTCTAAGTACTCAAAGACACTGGAGGAGAGAGAGGAGACACAGACTCTTATTTCAGTTTGGAGCAAAGGCAAAGTTTACGTGGATCTCCGTGAAAACACGCGCCCAAAGTGTAATTATGGTGTAAAAATGGGAATTATGGGAATAAAATCACAGAGGACCCCACATAAAAGAGTAAATTACCACAGGGCCGCCTGAGTAACTAATCCCGTCTGGACAGGGCTTTTGAGATCCAGAAAGAAAGTCATTTTACAGCAGAGTGGGAGACCTCTTGTGGCAAGACCCAGCTTCTACTCAAAGCACACCTTTAATTAATCTTTAAATTAAAGTTTTGCAGCTACTGGGGTTGCGTTTTGTACGCAAGTGTGTATATTATAATGAAAAATAATCCAACACAAGATAAACCATAGCAAAATCATTAGGTAAAACTGCACATACAGTAGTGTGAAAAAATGTTTGCCCCCTTCCTGATTTGTATGTATATGTAAATTAATAAACAATGAATAGTCCTGCAAAGAGGGTGGGTGGTGGCAGCCCAAAAAAATAAATAAATCAAGAATAGCAATAACTTTCTTGTGGAAAATAGCAGACAATGATCTCTCACCAAGAGGTACACTACCCAAAAGTAGCCTCTATATGTATTTTTACAGGGCAAGTGGAGAAGCACTTTTACCCCCTCTTGTGACAAGGCTCAGTTTCTAATCAGACCACAAGTCTGAGAGATATAACGGAGTTGTGCTGCAATCCGCGGTGCTTTTTATACAAGTGTGTGTGTGTGTGTGTGTGTGTGTGCTACTATTGCTAGTTACTGTATCCCATGACTTCTGACATATTCCAGGGAGGTGTGAGAGAATTTTAAACAGAAACTGTGTGAGCTGCTACAAAAATGAACCTGCTAATTACAAGCATTCCACCCATATATTCACCCACACACAAAGGAAAGGTGAGCTCTCTCCCTTACATTATTGTAATATCAAATAATTGGCTTATTATCAAGGTTTACCAATTACTTTCGTATGGAAAATGAGGTGTTTGATATAGAAAAAAGAAAACACAGATGCACGCAGGATGAAACCTGGTAATTGGTTTGCAAGAGCAAGTGTGGCAACTGTGTGCAACACTCCTATAAAAGCTCTTTCTCACTACACACCTGAGGCTCACATACAGCACAGTATGTGCATCGTGTGTGTGTGTGTGTGTGTGTGTGTAGGAAGCAGAACATACAGAAACCTTCTACACCATAGTTAAATGGTAATTATATAAAACACTATATAAAACACTATATAACACTATATACTACTTAAAAGTAGTACAATAACTGACTTCTTGCTAATACTGAAAAAAAAATCATTGAAATTAAAACACAGTTCTAGAGAAACACACAGAGTGAAAAATATTAGTGGCACAGTGCTTATTACTAGAGTTACACACCCAAAGTGTCTAAACATTTAAAAAAAAAAAGCTATTTTTCACTAATGCAGGTTAAGATTGTAAAAATAAAAACTGACATTGAAATAGTATTTAATTTTGCAATATATATTGAAATATTAAAAATATAGTTTTTTTTCAAGAAGTTAACTTGAATTGAATGATCCAACATGGCTGATTATTAATGCTGTAGTGTTACAGTTAGATAATACAGTGTGCAGAATTTCCCGTGGTGGCGTGCCGGTAGCTGCGAGAAGCCTCCCGTGTGGGGAGACCTCACAATGAACCTTTTACAGATGCAAGATGACTGTCTATATCAAGATCCAATATACTGTGAAGTATAAATGATATGCGCGTCAAAATTGTATTATCTTACTGTAAATCTACAGTATTAATAATAAGCAGGTTATAAATGTAGATTTCTGATGGTGATTATGTAACAGCTCATGAGCGGAAAATGCTCGTTTCCCCCTGCGTGAGACGTATTTAAACATTCAGATTGTGGGTCTAATCTGGTACAGGTGTTTACAAGGCTATTCTTCTTCTTTGTATCTGATTATTTAAAGGATTATCCTCCTCGTTCGGTCGGATAGGAATTGTATTCGGAATGACCTCAATCGGACTACTCTATTCCGACTGAGGATGTGCTCTATTCTGATTTAGCTATTAATCCGATTGTTAACAGATTATTAGGCTGCATGTAAATGTAGCCAGTGTTTACCTACAGTCCTTGGTGGAAACTGAACTAATCCACACACAGTGACTGGAGCACAGAGAATCAGCAACACAACTTGTGTTCTTCTAACTGTGTTCTTTTAACATGCATATAAATAGCTTTACTAACTAACACCACAATCTGAATGGTACTGCCAGTCTTATTTGTAATTATTGTAAAGTGTATAGCAGTAGTGTTCTATCTCATTCGCCAGTTTGGTTTCTGAAGTTTTTATTCAGAAACACTTTAGTTTTTCTTTGCAATTGCAATCAGGTGTGCTCTACCTGTATGAAATAAAATAACTGCAGCTGCATCAGCCCTTTGTGAATAAGACTGAATACCCCTGTTGTAAAGTGTCCTTACAAGCCAAAACACACTTACTTCTGAGATTTTCTGACATTTTCTCTCAGTGCTCAACATTATGGTAACAGCAGCCCACTGTATGTTGCTGTGGTGAGCAGGTATTACTCCAGAAAATACTGTACACTGGTTAACACAAATTACACAGAATGTCTGATTTAAGCTTGTTCTCTCTTTGTAATGTGTCTTAAGATTATTCCCAAAGTACAGCCAAGTAACAGCTGCCACTGTTCTCTCCAGTCATGGGAAAACACACATTACACCCAGTAATCAAACACACACACCCACCCCTTACAACAAACACACGTTCTCCAAATTTGGCACGTATTAATAACCCGTCCCACTCCACACAGAAGACCGGATACCAGCACAGTGCACACTCTCTCCCGTCAGCAGCATTCACACACACCGTGGACAGCTAATGGAGAAGAACATGGGAAAAAGAAAATGTACCCTCAGACCACACGCAGTGCTAACAAGCCCAATGACTTCCTCTGTTACACGACAGCATGAGGCAAAAGCATTAAGAGTCCATTAGGAGCAAAACAGCACAGAATAACAAAACTGATCATACTGATGCGGTGGTTACAAAACCCTGCACCTTCAAAATGCCAAAACTTCTTATCTTTAATGCAAATATTTTAATTAATTAGTTATTCCTGTTCATTCATTAGAGTGTTGTGCTCTTTAAATAAATCAAAAACCAAAATATGCGCATAAGATTGGCCAATTTTACAGTAGATCACTACAACTAGCTGTGTCAATTGATTTAAAAAATTACAATAAAATTCTAAGATTAAATGTTAATTAATTACATTTTGTCCTCCTTTAGACTAAGCTTTTAAATGTGAATAAAAGAAGCAGTGTTAGGAACACTTTTTCTGTGACTAAATCATGGATAAAATCATGAAAATATTTTGTAAATGCTGTTACTTACTGTATTTTGGGAAGGTGACAGTAAAAATGGTGTAGTTGGTGGTTTAAATCTGGCAGACAGCATCATTTTTTACTGTATTATAATATTTCCGTGTTGTTTTGTTGCTTTTTAAACTAGAATATTCTAATGTGCTGAGTTACTGAGTCCAACTGAAAGTTTTTATAGAGAAAGTAAACGCTAGCTCCATATTTCACCTTCATCAGCTTGAAGCATTGCTATATTATATAGCTAAATAAAACAGATATTCCGTCACCAGGATTTGTCAATCTTCTCACATGATAAATTTAATTTTATTTTTTTTAAGTTGCGCCTATTAGCGTGTTAAAGTTAAGGTTGATTTTAACATATTTATTTGTTTAGTTATTATTTGTATGACTAAATACAAATAATACAAATACAGTGAACGTCGCCTCGCTTTGCCAAAAACTCACACAAAGCAATCCAGACTGTTCTCATACAGAGTTCCCCAATGGTGGAACAAACTACCTTCCACTACCAGATCAGGAGAATCTCTCGCTATCTTTAAGAAACTCCTGAAGACAGAGCTCTTCAAAGAGCACTTACTCTCTTAACACCTCTAACACACTAACTACTTCTAACCTCATTTCCTTCTTCCTCTCCTTCACTCCTCTATCCTATTACTCCCCTTGTCCTCCTTTTATCCCTATCCAAATGAAACCCATACCTTGAAACTTATTTTACATTGTACTTGACTATTGTAAGTCGCTTTGGACAAAAGCGTCTGCCAAATGTAATGTAATGTAATGTAATGTAATGTAAATACGAAGTGACAAGTCATAGGACAGAAACTAGTATTGTGTCTCATGATTTTTTTTCATGACCCATGAAAGCTAAAGAATGCTGTTCTGACCTGCAGAATATATATGTGGAGCCTCCTGCACTGAATGTGGATGTGATTTCTGCCAGAGCTGCTTTTCCCTTTTGTATGGACAATTCTAGCCAGATGCCGCTAGTCACAATCATTACTACTCACATTGTGGATCAGAGAAGGTTAGAGGTCAGCACAACTTGGAATGGAATAGTACTGAATGTCATCTATTTGACACCCACTATCTGGCCTCATTCAAACCCAAGCCATCCACCGAGGTAGGACTTGATCAAGTTACATTCTACTGTCCCATGACTTTTGGCATGTCATTGTAGATTAAAAAAAAAAAAAAGACACCAGAGATGCACAGGCTTATAGGTTCTTGCACAGAATGTAGAAACCAAATCTAATATGAAATCAGAGCAAAAATCCATTCCAAAAAGTACATGTTTGAGAAAAAGAGGGCAAATTATCATGATTGACAGCCCTTTATCTCCGCTGAACAAAAACTTATCTGCATTACCATGGCACCGCACAGACAGCCTGAAGATAGAGAAGTTGCATTTTTTAGCTTTATTTGAACTGCTGGTGTGATTCACAGATCTTTAGGGTTTATTGAGGTTTTGATATCTGTGTAATGGCTCATGGCTGCTCGCTGTACTGAATGGGTGGAGTTTGTGTGTGGGCGGCAGGCCATAAATCTTCGTAGCTGAGGTGTTGTGTTATGACCTCCTGTCCACTACAGCAACCAGGTGCTAAACTCCTCCATTAAGCAGAGAGACAACAGGCTTCCAGATTAGCTTTAGCTCGCCAGGTTGCTCAGACTCAAAGAGTATAAGGCTAGGTTTAACTTGGGATGATATTCCTAAAGACATACATTGTACATTTATATTGTGGGTACTGGGGAGGCAGAATAGCATAATAATAATAATAAAAAAAAAAAAAAAAATATATATATATATATATATATATATATATATATATATATATATATATATATATATATATATATATATATATATATATAGGTTCCATGGAGCTTTAAAACTGGAAACTCTGACATGTAGTTAAAATGGTATCCATGTAGAAACTGTCTTTTTTTTATTCTAATCTCAGCAGCACGGGAGTAAGGAAGGAAACTGTACCGCTTGTTTTGCTTATTCAGCTTTTCCTGTCATTGTGTTCTGGTGTTAGTGCTGGAAGGTAGTGAGTGATTAACAAAATAAAAGAGAGAGAAATAAAATTGAGAAAGTAGCATTAAAATGCATGTAAATGGAAAGTGAAAGAAGAAAGAGGAACAAGAGAATAAACACAAAAAACAATAATAGAATACAATAGAAAACGACAGCAACACGGCTATGTTAAAAACATTAGGTAATAAGTCATGGTTATACAGAACTATCTAAAAATAAAAAGCTCCAATTGATGTGAGAAAATATAACCAGTGTCACAATTAAGTAGCAGATGATGGAGACACTAAATGGAGCATAATAATAGCAGGAACAATAAAGAGACAGAAATGGCACTGGTGCCTCCAGACATGCCACAATGAAAATAGCATGTGATAGCAAGTGACAACGTGAATAACCCTTAAAGTGGGCGCCTCTCTATGTACATTACACATCTCAATACTTAAATCTGAGTGTCAGAGGAAAGAAACACATCCCTGCTGAAAAATACTTATTTTTATTATTTCAGATGGTCTAAAAAAAAAAAAAAAAAAAAAAGCAGGTTTCTTAGGTGAAAAAATATACTATGCTAGTAAGCTAGCCAGTTAATCAACTCTTGACCAGCATAGTGTATGCTGATTTGGGTTGGATTTGGTCATGATGGTCATTCTGGTCATGCAGGTGACTAGGTTGGTGATGCTGATCTTGATGTCTGACCAGCGTGGCCAAGCTTGGTCATACTGGTTACTCAGATTGGTCTGGCTGATCATGCTTAAAGACCAACTAAACCAAACAAAACAAACAAAAAGATACAGTTAAGAAGCTTGAGCTGGGCAGGCTGTTTTTATTTTTCAGCAAAGATAACTAGTCTTCAACTCTTACCTACAAATATGCAAACCTAGGCAAATTATAAAGTCTGAAAATATGATGATGGCATTCCAGATATCAGATATCGCAGCTGATGAGATATTTGACTACGGCTGTCTGTAAATAACTGTTGAAAGTGCAGAAAAAAGCCCAACAAAACAGACACATGCACTCCACTGAGGATACATCTGACATAGTATACGGTATTTACAGTGGTTTGCAAACGTTTGGACAACCCAGGTCAAAAATCCTGTTTGCAGTGAACAGGTAAGTGAGGTGACACTCAATTGATCTGAAAAGGAGTGGGTCTGGAAGACTGAAAAAATATTTAGAGAACAGTTCACAGGATTGAAAAAAGGCCAATCAAAGCCCATGTCTGATGACAAAATAGTATTTTTATATGATAGGGATTTGTGTGGAGTGGTGGTGCACTGTTTTACTGTGCACTGAAATACAGCCCAAATACAGAACAAATGTTCTCCAGCTGTTAAGAAGGATGAATCACAAAGAAGGATGAATGGGCCAGAAGTATAATAACAATACTAAAAGTCTTCCCTTATAAGAACCGAAAGCCTGCTATAAAAAGTGTTTACAAGCTGTGAAACTTGCCTAAGGGGTTGTTAGTTTCTTTTATTGTTTTGAGGAAATAAATGTGCGTTGTGTTGTGGTGTGGTGTGTGTGTGTGTGTGTGTCTGTGTGTGTTTATTTAAAGTTAGTTTATTTAAATTAAATTCTTTGTCTGCCACTTTACAAAAAGCAATGCATTCATATTAATTTAGTAGGGATGCAACGATTAGTTGACGTAATCGACAACCTCGACTATAAAATATTTGTCGATGTGGAATATTGTTGTTGACACTTCATTAATGTGTGATGGAGAGAGAGAGAGAGAGAGAGAGAGAGAGAGCACACGAGTGAAAAAAAGGACGAGAGATGTAGAGAGATGTAGAGAGATGGAGATACTGTACTCTCTACACTCTATTAAAATTAAGTTACATGTTATAGTAACTACAGACTTTAATTAAAAAAAAAACTTCATTTTTCTTAGACAGTAAAAAACAGTAACAGTAATTACATACAAGCATACAAGCACAAGTATCCTAGAATCTCATGAAAAGAACATCCAGCCTGTGTACATGTTTTTTTTATAGTATGCAATGTGATTTTTAGTTTAATATATGTACATCAAACTATTACAATGTACTGTAAAATTGGTATTGGGGCCTAAATGTTTAGCTGTTCCAGTAGGAAGTATAAATGGAAGGCATGACAAAAAATAATTGTGACAATTTGACTAGTCGAAAAAATAATCGGCAGATTAGTCAACTACTAAAATATTAGTTGCAGCCCTACAATTTACCTCTGCACATTCAGGAGTGTTTTGACCTGGGTTCCTTCTGGAATATATTAGAGCAGTTTTTGGTACTTGGTCCCAAATAAATGTAATAAGTCGGCCCCAGAAAAAAAATGACCCAAAATCATAAAAAATGTTGTATACATTGTTGGATGGTTTTTATTGCTGTGGGAAAGCATCATATCCTATGATGAAGATCACATATGAGTGGAAAAGAGTAAGGAGGAGTGGTAAAGGAGTAGCCCAGCATCCTTAAGGTCTGTCACGACTCCTGTAGGCCTGGAGCTGCTGTCTGCTCTCTGCTGATAAACAGTAGCATGCTGAGCCTATGCAGAAGGGCGCCCACCACATGTTAGCAGCTGTGGAGGTTTGTTTCCAGACCCCTGGTCTTCTTTAAGTACCAGTATGTGTCAAAGTTGTGGCTGTGAGAGGAGCCAGTCCTGCAATAACTCAATCTGACTGCACGAGTGATTGAATCAAAAGGAATGACAGGTGTACAGTTTCCATACACAGCACCAGGAGAAAGCATGACTGATCTACAGACGGTACGCAAAAAAAATGACTGATCTACAGACGGTACGCATCGTTCATAAAACTATGCAAAATGTTTGATAGTTTCTTTTGCATAGTTTTATGAACGATGCGTACCGTCTGTAGATCAGTCATGCAGATTTCCATCCTATAGTTTCCATTCCATTCTCCAAACATGGAGGATTAATCCTCCATGTTTGGAGAATGGGATGGAAACTATAGGATGGAAATCTGCACCAAAGTAAGAATCACTATGGGCCCATATTCTATACTTTTGTTATTTTTAACCTAGAGACCACTTGGTGTGTTTTTAAGTACTGTATATTAAAAAGCATTAATTGTATATGATTGTTTCCGCTCTTATACTCTTTGGAACAAATAAAAAATAATTTCAAGAATACAGTACTGAAACAAAATTTACATTTAACACCCCTAACTTAGATATATAAAAAAATAAAAGAATTTTATCAGATTTGTAACAGAAGTCAATGATCCAAAATGTCAAGATACTAATAATGCACTCCAAATATCTCCATATATCCAGGATTAAACTAAAATGAATGATACTGGACAGATACAATCTGTAAATCTAGTAAATATATAATGGGAAATGAGAACATACATTTTTCTTTTGCTCAAAACAGCAGAAATATTTAGGTTATAATTAGGCGTGGGTGATATATAGCACGATATTTCAGGGTATAATATCGTTAACAATATTAAAAAAAAATATTGCGATATTATTGCTTACGATATGATGCTAATACACCCCTAATATAGAACCTAATTAAAATATAGTCCAGGGTGAAACAGAGCTTAGATCAGGCACAAAAAAAATCCAACGCGACCCTACCAGAGCCCTGCACACTATGTCCGAGCTTGACCCAGACCACTTCATAAACTGTCTTTATGAGCCCGAGCCCAATTTAAACATTTTTTTGCAAAAAGAAGCAGTAAACTGACCTTTTTAACCACAATTCTGAGTTGTTTGAATGAGCGAAAATCTGTTCAAGTGCAACACAGAAAAAGCATAAGCCTATTATTTAGGAAAACTTACACACAGTGCTGCAGGTCAAGTGTAAAGACTAATTTATAGAATATGCATCAAGAGCTGTGCGAAAAATTGTGCATTTCCTGCTACCAAGACGTGTTTATGCTCATTTGCAGCACATATCTATGGTGCCTGTACTTTCAGATTTCTGTCTGACGATCGTGTCCGTGATTGACCAACATGAAGAGCCTAGTAATTTAATTTTTTATGACTCTTTAAATATAAACCAATGCGAATAAGTAGAGGAGCTCAAGTGCCTGCACTGCGCAGGTCAGAACTGCATGATTATAACATGCAAATGTTTTTCACGATCACAGTGTAATATGTTACTTTGCTTGTTGTGATTAGCGCAACATGCTTTATAAAAAAAAACAAAAAATAAAGGCCTGAGAGAAATGGTAGGAATGAGGTAGAGCTTGGACAAACAATTTAAACTCTAGGCTGAAATGCTCCTCACAACACCACTTTTTTCAACAAAAAAAATAAATAAATAAAATCTAAAAAAAAAAAAATTAAAAATCGTATTCATTTAAACTTGGTCATTTTTGAGCATTTCGATTGGTCCATTTATCTTTACATTGTTCATCTTTACATCTTATCCTCTGATCCCACTGACAGCCCATTCCCAAGTCCTATTTCCACACTCTGGGTTGCCAAGTATAGAACACACATGCAGACAAACACAGTGTGCCTTGGCATCTCTTTAAAAGGCTATACGTCCAGAAACAGAGTAAATATTTGTAAAGCATTTGATAGATGGAGATAACTAAAAGACAAAAAGGACTCGCAGACAGATATCGAGCTTTCTCCTAAGATGTAAACCCTAAGATACGTTATCTGTTAAACTAAGCAGCATATTTGCTTCAGAATTTTCAGAATTTTATAAATACAGAAATTAGTTTTTTCAAATCATACACTAATTTTAAAACAAACTCTGTGAGGATCTAAGTAAGTTAGTGAACTTGACAAGCAACACGTTCTCTCCCAGTGTTGACAACAGTCATTCAAAAGAAACAGACTAATCATTGGTTTACAGTCTTATTTGAATGCAAGGCTGCCATGCTGTTGTGGAGGAGTATGTAGGAGGCGTACTGAGCTGTATTCATCTGCATAGAGATAGGCAATTGGTTTATAGGCAATTGCGCTCCTCTTCTTCTCTCTCTCCCTCTCAGCCATGGCCACTTTTAACTCCCTTTTCCATTTCCATCCTTCTCTCATCCTTACTGAGTCATATGAATCGTGGGGGAGGAGTCCCCAATTCATGCACACTATGTGGGCTTCTGGACCATGGAGGATGTGAACTGCATGAATTTTAAGGCAACTGTCAGAGAGCAGCTCTGGCAAGAAGGGAATATATGCGCTAGATGTAAAAGCAGTTCCAGGCGTTTCCCCCAAACTTCAGCTACTGCATAATGTCTGTGTCTTTTTCTAGCCATTTTCTTATCATGCATCTCAAATGCCCTCATGTCAGCACTAAATGAATTATTAAGCACTTTAATCTTTAATATTACTCACTTCCACATATAATGGAGCTACAAATAATTTTTGAGAAATCCCACAGAGAAACAAATTATGGTTGGAGAAATGTTTGGGTATAAAATACCTGTTTAATATCTAAAGAACCATTACTTGATGTTTCTTTACTGATTTAAAGGTTCTAAACACTCACGTGTTTTTTCTATATTACAAATATATTTTTTATGGAACCATAAGAAGTTTGTCTAGAGGAATGCTCAGTGAACCTATATTTTCTAAAGAGCATAGTTATCAAAACAGCCATGCAAATCATTGTAAGCTACATTACAAACTGTTAAAAAAAGGACACACTTCAATAGTTCAATCTGAAAAATAAGAATAATAACCAACATAGCAGTCATAATAAAAGCATTGCACATACTAATTTAAATCACATACTCATTCATTTTATGACCCAGTTTGAGGTTAAACTGCAAGAGAAAATAAGAATGAGCTCTCTCCCCAGACCATCTGCCAGACCAAACACCGGACACCATATAATTACATCAAGCAGTACGAATTTAAATGTCAATCAGTAGAGAAAGGATATATTTCAGAGTGAGAATAAGCCAAAACAACAAACAAAAACTTAAAAAAAAAAAAAAAACTAAACCAAACTCTCTGTCAAGAAAACAGAGAGAAAAACACTACTAAACTCCTAACCATTTCAACTTCTATTTTCCCCCAAACACATTAGTTTGATAAAGTTTTATAAAGTTTTGACAAAGTTTTATAAAGCCAACAAGCTAACAGAGCTGTAGTGTAGAGTGCTGGGTTGGTCTGGGTGGGATTTTCTTTCAGGACTTCAATAAGAAGGAGCATATTCGGCACTCCAGGCCAATTTTCAATGGAAGAATTGAATGGTGCCTCTACTGCTGGAAAATTAAATATGTTCATAAGCCTATACATTTTGTTCTGTGTACATGTTCTCCTGTACATCACTGGATCCTTTGAAGCATGAGGTAGTTAGTATGCCAAATGCGAATATTGCCACATGTACACTAATTCTGCTGCGCAATGAATTAGACTCAAGGATCCTAAACAGCAAGTTCATTCTGAGAGGCATTTGTTTACCCTGCTGGTCTATCAATATGACAAGTTTGATTGTTGTTTAAATGGATTTTCAGCAGGATGCAAGTAATGTAGGTTAAAATGCAGTTATCTTTTCTTTATCTAATTCTAACTGAAACATGATATAGCTTTTTCTTCCTAGCTTGCATTGAAAGGCTCTACAAATTGACCTATACTTAACATTATCAAACTGAATAAGGTTTTCATTTCACCTCTTTTAAAATAGGGGCTTAGGAACTCTCCGGGGAGCTCTTTCTTTGATGATATGGGGGCTTTATGTTGTGGGGGGGGGGGGTGTTATGGGTGTGAATGTGTTTATTTAGATGAATGGGGTTTCATTGTTCACCCTTCTGGTGTTGGGTTGCACGGGGGGATAAGGGTCTCCACTGGTTATCAGTCCTTTTATGACAGAACTACTGTTTTTTTGGCAATCTTTCATGCTGTCTCTGTCTCTAAATAGCTTGAAGAGATAATAACCTTGGCTTTTTACTCTGCCCCAGTGATGCTACAACACTACAGTGATTATCCCTAAAGAACGATGACAAATCAATAAGTGATACAACCACTGTAGCCTTACTCTGGTGTGGTCTACTACCATCTTGCAATATTACTAAAATGAATCATGCAAACTTGTAATGCAGATGATCTTGTATACAGTAGAAGAATGTACGCAAAACAGAACACATAGGGATCTGAACATATATCCATTTACCGCACTTCTATATGGAAAAGTTGACAAAGTCTGACCATTTGTGTCTGGCAAACCTTGAAATCTAGAATGTTTCTGCATCAAAGGTTTACTACTATTAACAAACAATTGGGCTCACAGTCATATATTAATATAAATAACTGTAACTAGAGAGACATCTAATAACCCATTATGTCTTTATGAACATTAATCATAGTACACACACACACACACACACACACGAAAATGCAGACTTGGAGACACTGTGAACTGAAGGACGAGGCATGAAAGTCAAAGCGACTGCTTATACGAAATGCCATTCTCAATTTCACAGAAACGGATCTGCCAAACCAGCCATTGTGTTTCTTCAATCAATAGTTTAGGTGCATCACACAGTTGTGCACACACACATGCAGTTCAGCAGGGAAGCTAGTTAATATTACACAGAAAACGTAAAATTTCCCCATTTTCTGACATTGTCTAAGATAAATGCTAACATTCTGCTCCCGATCAGCATCCATTTCAAAAGTCATTTAGAAAGAAAAGACAAAATGAGATTAATGTGCCAGCGAGCTACACCCACGGCATGTGCAGCCCTCTGGCAGCAGCAGAGCAAAGAAAAGATCTTGTTCTGAAATGATTCAAAAAATGTAAAATGAATAAAAGAAACGCAAGTTATTCTAAACTTTCATTTCTAATCGGTAATGTTACAAAGACATGAGATCAATATTAAAGCTTTTCCAGCAATATATTAACTTATGTTTTTCATATTAGGGAACAGATCGTCTAATAAAGCAAGCAGCACTTTGCAGTCACGACCTAATGCTTATTTTAACAGAAAAGCTTTTTAGGTACAGCTGTCTGATCCGTTATTCACATTTCTGCACAAATGTAGTTAATCTAAATGACTGTTTTCAGTGTCGGACAATGCAGACACAGAAACATCAAATTATGAGGATCTGCCCAGAATACTGCTGCATTTTCCACAAGATAATTAACTGGACCAGCAATTATCTTCCCCAGCAGCTGTATGCACTAAGATGACAGGTCACAGGTGTTTGGGGAAACGTTACCGAATTGCTTTTGTCGGTGAAGATGAGCCATCACCTGTGAATTACATCTAATCTCTGCTGTACTCTATTGTCTCCCAGCGCATTAAAAATAACATTTTGACAATCTAGAGCTAATTATTCAAAAAGAAACCTAAAATAGGGCCCTATGATTCTCCCAATGCAGAGAAAAATGGATTCCAAGGATTTTGGCAGATCTCTAGTATAATTGCACTGAAAGTACAGGGGTTGGACAATGAAACCCGATAGACAGGTTTGTTGGAAACAGGAGAGTTTAGGTGCACATTGAATACTGCCGTGATTTGGGCAGCCGTGGTTTTATGTTTTTTGGATACAATTCGGGTTAGCACCCGAACATCCCTTTCAGACAGCTTCCTCTTGCATCCACAGTTAATCCTGTTGGATGTGGTTCGTCCTTCTTGGTGGTATGCTGACATTACCCTGGATACCGTGGCCCTTGATACATCACAAAGACTTGCTGTCTTGGTCACAGATGCGCCAGCAAGACGTGCACCAACAATTTGTCCTCTTTTGAACTCTGGTATGTCACCCATAATGTTCTGTGCATTGCAATATTTTGAGCAAAACTGTGCTCTTACCCTGCTAAAATAAACCTTCACATTCTGCTCTTACTGATGCAATGTGCAATTAATGAAGATTGGCCACCAGGATGCTCCAATTTAGCCATGAAACCTCCCACTCTAAAATGATTGGTTTCAGTTTCATTGTCCAACCCCTGTGACTGGACAGTGATTTCTTCCTGTTTTGTATCTGCAGTCGTCTTAACCATATCCGAAATTAGGTTATGAATGAGGTTAAAAGTTCAAGAATGTTGACAATTAAATTTGACATTTAAAGCCTAAGTACACATCCTCATTCAGGTTTTGGTGTAGAGATTTGGAAACGTATTCCTTGGCCTGTTATTACCAAGCCATCAACTTTTGTTGAAGTATTTATGTTGACAATGGTTGCGCCTCTTATGATTTTTTCAGCTCAGCTGACGTACATTGTTTGGAATGCAGCTACATTCATGAGGCTTATATCTGATTTGGAGATTTTTAAAAAAGAATTGCTGAATAAAAACATGCAGAAACTGTACAAATTTCACATTTTGTTATGTTACATTTAGGGTTAAGTAATATTACACTGGTTCTACGCTCAAATTGTGTGATGAGTTGCACGAGGGCCAAACTATTTAGTACACATGGTATGAATCCTGAAACGCTCTTTTAGTCATATATGTACAAATATTTATTTTAAGACCCGATTCAGTATTAGCAACTAAAACTACTCATGAAGCAAAGCACATCAGCTTGACTATAATGTGACATGGTGACTGTAAAGCGATTGAAGGCCAGGTGAAGAATGCTATGTATGCACTTTATTCACACTGACTGAACAATATCAAATGATTTTCTGATATATAAATGCATACCTAGATAAATAGACATCCAATTCAAAAAGAAGTGCATTCGATCAAGAACCATTACAGGATGCTGCATTTCCTACAAGTCAATTCAACACCTAGAAAGACTACAGGACACAGTAACGGTAGATAAATTTAAAAAAGGAGGATTATACCAATTTGTCCAAACCACTTCGCTTTAAAGAAATGGAGGCAACCTCTGTAGACCTGAGCTAAGCCTGAACAGTCACCTGAACACTTGCAGTGCATGATGTGAAGCACTGAAGTGCCTCTACGGGCATCATTAGAAACAGGATTTATCAACTGGAACCATTTGCTATACAGCCCGGAGGGGGGGGTTGGGGGGGTGTTGGGTGATGCATAGACATCCAATCTGTCAACTAGACAAACAAACAAATTGCTAACAAGCAACAGGCAGCTACACGGTGCCAATATAGTGGATTAGAAGCTTGTGGACTCTGGCCTGTACTAGTAATAGAGTGCTTTACTCTGTCAAATGACCCAACAGCTAGGAAACACCATATATTTATTCTTTTTATTTGCATCACATTGGGAAAGTCATTGGGAATGTAACCAGGCTTCAAATACAAGCCAGGAAAGTAGATAAGGCAATCAATTTTTTTAATTGGATTTAAGGGAATTAAGGTTCTTTAAACTAAATAGGATGTCTCTCCTTAATTGAACTGTGAAAATATGTTAAATAAGACAAAGTTAAAGAATTAAGTGAGAAAGTTTTATATCGTTGTAGGCAGAGAACTTCTGGAGCATAATAACATTAATAATAATAATAATAATAATAATAATAATAATAACAACAATAACGCATCACTCAAATAGCATTTTCATACAGACTGCAAAACACACAGTTAATAAAATTTTGGTTTTAGTTAGAATTTGTGTTGTTGCATTTTGTACTGTTGCAAGTTGTTAAGGGCGTATTGTCTTCCTAGGAACCCAGGTAAAAGAAGCATTACTGTATTATTAATGATACCGCATTTCATGTGAACTTAGATATCGGGAAATCTGGAGATTTCATCTGGAATGTCCCCGCAATGTGGATTATCCTGTAAGAGTTCACAATCGCAGATGGCTGCATTGACAGTAAAAAAGCTGTTGTATTATCAGAGACTGTAAAAAAAGATGGACGCCGTGTCGCTGTTCCCATTCATTTTAAGAAAATGCAGCCAAAATCTTCCGCCATGTTGGCGATCCTGAAACCCGAGTCTGCGCAGTAGAGAGCAGAGGAGGGAGAAAGACTGTGGAGAGACAGCCTACTCATTTGAATAACCCCGCCCCTGAGGGCTGCCTCGCGGTCACAGGCTGCAGAGCGGAGTGGAGCGGAGCGGAGCTGACTGTCTGTTATTGGTCCCGCCCATAACCAGCCATTTTACAATAACCACACCTTTTTTAATAGAGCTGAATAACTTTTTTAAAAACTAATTCTGTGCGGATATAAAAAATTGACCATATAAGCAGAGGTTACTCTAGCAGTTGCATTAAAATAATGGAGGTAGAATTACAGTATATTAGAAAAAAACGTGATTGAAACTTGTCTGTTTTGCCATTGAAACCTATGGGGGTGGGTGGGGTTACACAGCTTTCTGCAACCGAACAGCAGGGGGCGCCCCAACTGTGGTGGCGTCACTTTTGAGAGATGATGCTCTGTCCAGCTATACACAGTCTATGCATTATACAGTTTAACATTTCTATAAATTTGTGTTTAATTTACATTAAATCTGTACACACAGTACTGTCCAACATCTAACTGTGTGCAAAATACCATTAAATTTATTGTTATCTATTGTCTATCCAGAACAGTACACTTTGTGTTAAAGGTCTCATTCCACTTTTTCTTGTTGTTTGTATAATACTATAGGTCTCTCTGAGTTTTATATGATGCTGCACATGGAACTCTTCCTTAATCTCCATTGTCTGCAGCAGCTAAGAAAAGAAAACACTCATGATGAGCTGATCAGGAAAAGCACCTACATTAACTCCTGAGTTCATGACCGTGCCCACCTTGGCTCAGGACCGCCCTGCTCAGCAGGCGAAGACAGGTAGGCATTCTCTGCTGCAGTGCTGTTAGCCAATCAGAGGCGATATGTTTGCATGTATGAATATTTCTGAGCAAGAGCCGAAATCCTGTCTTTCCTCAAACACCACTAATTCAAAGTAAAATAAAGCAGGGATATACAGAAACACTGGAGCACTTTTTTCACAAAATTGGCTCACATGGCATTTATTCATACTAGAGACCACAACTAGACATTTTAACATGAATTAAAAAACAATGGAATGAGACCTTTAAACTGTTTTGAAACAGTGCACAATTATCGGAATGTTTAAACTTTTTAAACAGTACAGTCAGGTGTACTTCAGATTTGTAAAACCAAACCAAATATTCCCGCAACACAACTTTCAGCATTTCAGTTTTCCTAATTTAATTGTTGAAAACAAAGATATCCAGTGAGAAATATCCGACAAAATGCTGGATAACCAGCCAAACACGCTTCATTTTCAGGGAGTGGAAAAGTAGAGCTGCGAGTCGTCAGCATTGCTACAAAAATTGATCTTGTATTTCTTGTTGACATTGCCTTGGGGTAACACTCACGAAGACAAGAACAAAGACCCTATTCCTTTATAGAACTCCAGTGAAAGTTTCTTTTATTTAGAGAACTAAAAGTGGTTCAAAGAAGCCTTTTGGCACATTCATTCTTAAGAATGTAGACCACTGCTTTCTTTTTTTTCCTTCGCTACTCTTGCTCCACTGTGTACTATTTATTCCTGTAACCACGCAGTATTTGTGTAGAAGACCCACTTCTTTTCATCAGACTTCCTGCCCTTGAAGGCAGACAGGGCAACGTTTACCAAAAAGTGTTCCACGGGGGGAAACGTGAAGAAGGGCAAAACCCACTGAGCCACACCATGACTCACCAACACTGCATACCAAAGAGATGTGCTTACATAACTCCGTGCAGAGATATGCATCTCATGGAGAGTTAAAGTGACAAGGGAGGGAGATATGACAAAGAGGATGGGACTCTGCCTCCGGCGAGGCGTTCGCTGCCAGTCTCCCCCACTCTGCTGAAGAAGTCTCTAGTGGTGGGAAGCAGGGAGATCTGCTTATGTAAACACAAACACAAAACCTATTAGAAAAAAAACCTAACACCCCAACACTCGGGTGCCAAAGGATTAGACATATGTGGAGGGAAGCGTGGGACATCCTTCAGTGAGATTTCCAGCCTGTCGTTCCCTGTCAGTTACGATCAAGTGTAGGAAAACTGTTAACAGCAGGCACATGAGAGCCAACACACGGGACCAGTCTTCCTTCAAAAAAAAAAAAATAATAATAATGACAAAGACAGGGGAGGACATGAAAGAGAGAGAGGTAAAGATAGGATTAAAAATAGAAAGTGAATAGTGGAGGGAGAAAGAGAAAGGGAAACACTCACACAGACTTTGAGAGCGCCTCAGTCAGCCCACTCATGGGTTAGCGCGGAGGAAAGCCGCGCTTTGAACACACCAGAACTGGCACTTATGTAAAGAAAACCTGGCACATCAGCAAAGAGTGGTCTCCCAGTGGGTTTAGGTATTTACATTTACCTTACGTTTTCTGCAGACAGTCCAACTCGGAGCAACACCCAAACAATCAACATTTCCACAATCAACTGAACTCAAATCAAACAACCTGAATCAAATGAATCATATCATTAACAGCTAAATATATAGTGCATAGAGTTCTGTGAGTCATAAAACATTTACTATGAGCACTTAATTTTTACTGTCTTAGAGGGATAGTCAAAAAGACAATGTTATAGAAATTCCCACAGAAAAGTTCCTAATGTATACAAAAAAACATGTAATAAGTACATAAGTAGTGTATACAAAAAAACATGTAATAACATGTTCTCATAAGACTGTTTTGTAACACCCACACCCGTATACCCACCCCGAGTTCAGGTTTGATAGTGGTTGCCAGATAGAACAGACAGTCTATTTCAGAAATCGTGCAAGCATTTAAAATTCCTCAATCAACAGTGTACTGTGAATACTGGAAATAGAACTTAGAAGGCATTATCACCCACAGTGGACAGCACAATAAGTGGTACTGATCGTGACCAGTGGCAAGCACATCCTGTAGGTTATGCAGCATCTTCCATGTACATTATTACTTCCTGTTGTGTTACTTTTGGTATGGTAATGTAAAGGAACTTCACTAATATTAAGATTCCTTACACTTACACATCTTTTGTATAATGGTTCTTTCTAAAAATAAATTATGTTCTTATATGGCAAAGGTGTCCTATCATAATTTGCTGCACCCGAATCACACCTAATTTCACTTGGTTGCTGAATTTGCAGATAAGATTGGACACACTTGTTCTATAGCATTGATGAAAGAACCATTTGAAGTACATTTTTAAATGTGTTTTCTGGTTTAAAAATACTTACATTGAAAAATGGCATTGAAAATTTCAGGTTCAGGTGTGGAACTGAAATCCAGATCGGTGAACTGTTTAATGTTATGGCTGTTTTGAAATCTGTTTGGAATCTGAATCGGCAAGTAGATCGGACTTGTTTGTCCGACATCTGGTTGGTTAATTACATCCAGATATAGGTATAGAGAGTGGATTGGATCAGTCGCGTCTATTACTTTATACCAGTTAAAGTTATACTCTATACAAAAATGTGTACCAAAAAACATTTGGTATTTATTATCCAGCCTTCTGCCTTATCTTTTACTTTTGTTCCGTTTTAGACAAAACATTTTATTTTGGTGCATCCCAAATTTTGTTCGTACGGTCTCAAACACAAACATACAGTGTATAATTAAAATAAAGAGTCTGTAAACCTGTAGTGTAAATGTTTTCCAACAAGTATTTAACTGAATGCCAGTCTGTTATTGAATGATCATATTCTATTCAAGGCCTTTTTTCCCTAAATGTGGCACTTTTACTGGTTTATTTAGTCTTTTATACCTTAGTTACAAACCTCACATAACTGCTTATGATACATTTTATGCATTGTGAAAAAGAACACTGATCATTTTCCATAGCATCCACTTTCAACTGCAGCAGATAACCTTGCCTCAGTGCTACAGTCCATGTTGAATTACACACTAGAGTCAGTTGAGAGGTTCATGCTTCAATATCAAATGTTAATGGGGTTATTTAAATGCTGTTTTTTTAAAAGTGTTTTTTATGTTTGTTTGATTTTTTTCCCTCCACACATTAAAAGAGAGCAATTCTCGCTGCAATTTCACTGACTGGTCATTATCCCAAACAAAATATTCCATAAAATGTTGCACTGGCCTCCCAACTGCTTGCTCCTCTTCAAATTTCACCCAAAGAGCTCTGCAGGCAGCAGCAGTAATGTGGAAAGCACTCACACAGAGGATTACTACTCATGCAGAGTGCGCACGGAATGAAATGCCATTTGTCTAAGTATCTGCTACCCAATTTCTACCACAGTGAAGGAGAACGATGAATAAGCTATACACATTACTGTAATGCAACATATCCCCTTTCCATGAAGAATAGCCTATTTCTGAATAAATGCACTTTTCTGAGATGTTGATATAGAATACAGGCATTTCAATAAAGAGCGCCCAACCGTTCTCACAATACCGGTTTGCCTGCTGAGATTAAAAGGTTTTTCTAACACACAAACAAGGATTCCAGCAAGTACACATAGGAGCTCGCTTGTTTACACACACGCTCTTAGGCTGAATCATGCCTGGTAATTACATGAACCTAATTAGCATTTAGAGTTTCCTTTAAAGCTCATTTTCTCTGGCTAAAAACTGAAAATGTTCTTCCACCCAGAATCAGTTAAAAGATAGCATTATACACTGGGGACAGTTGGTTCATTCAGAGACAGATGGCCATATGACCACTTTTTTTCTCATTAAATTTTCGCTTAGGAAATATTCCAGTTAAAGAAACAGACATTTCTGAGTTTCTGTAAAAAGCCAACATAATACAGCTACTAATATCCTTATCCACACATTGCCAATCCAAAACAATCCAAGAGCTTTGTGATTCCATATGGCAAAAAAGGAATACTCCAAGACAGAAGCTGCAACAATACACTCAGTTCACAATTCAATTCCATTTCTAATAAAGGGCTCAAAATTGTATATTCTTGTGATATTTTGTGAATAAAAATGTATTACTGTATCCATGCTTTTTGAGACTGTGGAGCTGAGAGGCAGGAGGACTGTAGAACATAACCTGACTTAATGGGTAAATGGCAAAGCATAATGGGCAAAAAAGGAAAATAACCACTTACTGTTCCAAACAAGCAGTGATCAAATGGAACACCAATGTGCTTGTAAAAATGGAATCTGCCATCAGAGCTGGTTAAAAAACAATGTTTTTTTTCCTCATAACAGAATTTTATGACCATCTCCTCATATTCACTACTCTTATTTAATGGTTAGGACCCCACAGGACATCTACAGAGCAGCCAATATTTGGGTGGTGGATCATTCTCAGAGACACTGCATTGACAGGGTGATGGTGTATTAATGTTTCTTGGGTTGTGCTGCTACGAGTGGATCAGACACAGCAGTGTATGGTCTGCACCCACTGAATATGTTTACAAGCAGGCTAATAATCTGTCGGACTGATAGCCCAATCAGAATAGAGCATGTCCATATAAACAGAATAGAGTAGTCCGATTGAGGCCATTCCAAATTCTATTTCTGTCCAATCGAACAAGGTGGATAATCAATTAAAAAATCCATTAAATAGAAGAATAATATCCCTGTGAACACCTGTAACAGATTAGATGCCCAACTGGATAGTGTAAGTTTGTATTGTGCACGTACATGTGCAGCACATTACTCCTCACTTGTCCACTAGTCATGGGCAGTGGGACTGGCATCCAGCTCACTTGCCATCAAAGACCTGGAGAACATAAGCTCTTCATCTCACTGCTTCTTTAACAAGAAAATGTAAACTAGGTTGTCCTGAGTCCGCCATACTTTTAATGCTGTTAAAGAAGCAAACCATACCAACTGCATACTCTGGAAACATAGCTAGTTAGCCTCTCACGCTCACTGTCATGGTAATGGATACGTGTGCACACCAGCATCATGTTTGATCTGACTAATTGTAGCATGCATATATAAACGGAGAGTTTACTCAGACTGTTGGAGAAACTGTACATATAAACACCTCAGCCAGATTCTAGAATTGTAATGAATTTATTCAGATTGGAGGAAAGCTTTGCATGAAACAGACACTGTCTACTCTATGACACAGTCCTACCTAGCTGGCCCACCATGTAAATCTAATGTCAGAGACAAAAGCAGTGAAGCTGAGGTGTTTAAAAACTCCAGCAGCACTGCTGTGTCTGATCCACTCACCAGCACCATATCAGTTTTACTGCAGTAACGATAACGAATCACCACCCAAATAATACTTGTGGTGGTCCTGTGAAGTTCTGACCATTAAAGAACAGGTTGAAAGGAGATTACTGTAATTAAGTATACATTAAACCAGATGGACTACAGGCTGTAATTATAGAACTACAAAATGCTCCTACATGGTCAGTGGAGATAAAAAACAAAACAAATGCACAATGGGTGTAGAAACAAAGATGCAGTCATACCACTCTGTCTGCACTTTGTATAACAGGTGAGATTCTAGTGTATACTAACATAGCATAACAAGCAATATCAAAGCAAAATGTTTAATTTAAAAGAGTGGGTATTAAAATAAATGTAAAACGATTTTATTCTTTGTTAAATTACATGGTAATATCCAAGAAAGTTCAGAATTATTTATACAAAAATACACAGATATAAATGTCAAACTGAAGTTTTAATCAAACGATAGAAGAGAAGCAAACACAGGCCACGTCAAAAAGGGGAAAGCATGCCTGCAGTCACTTTAATGCAGGTTTCAGATTGTGCTCAAACAGCCTTTAAAAAAAAGTGTTTTACTGATGCTGACATTTAACCAGTGCTGTTAGGTGTTGGTACTATGATCCACTCTTAACTGCTGCATTCAACCACACAAACATTAATATATATATATATATATATATATATATATATATATATATATATATATATATATATATATATATATATACACATATGATAGAAAAAAAAACACCTTCAGATAACTGCTTAGTCAATAGCAGCAGCAGGTGTATGGATGTACCAAGCAACATCTGCAGTGAAGAGTGCAGCAATGGTAATCCAGACTGTGACTGCAGAACACAACACATAGGAAAGGAAATAATGCAAAGGAGTTGTAATAAATCTCTCAGTGCTGAAAGAAACAACAGAACCCATTATAGGACACTGTGAGAGTACACCCCCCTCAGCACCTTGAGAGATAACCCAATCACATCACGCAAAATCTATTAGGTTCATCTGAATTCTTTCTGCCAGTAGAACCAGGAGACCAATGCTAATTAGTTGTGATGAACTCAGACTTGGAAAATCTATAAATAAATAAACAAATAATTCAGAGAGAGCAAATAAAATTCAACTTACATTAATATACCTGCTACATGTAGACCTCAGTACAATTTGAATAGATGCAAATGTTAAGCACAATACGGTGCAATTAAACTACAGTATTCGGTTAGGTTCATCAAGTAATTATACAGCTACAGTGTTTGCTTGTTAGCCTCACTGATTAGCGGTATTCTTTAGGCTACACAGCTATTTAGTCCCAATCTCTTGATTTCCCTTCGCATTTTGTATGTGGAAATGCTCTTACTTTCACTATTAAACATATTCCTAAGTTTTATTGTTGTTTTTCTATTATTTGATTCCATTATTTGATTTCACAAAAGTGATTGCTGATCATCATCACTCAAGATTTTTTGTCCACATCCTCGAAGATAATATCACACTACTGTCCATTCACTTTTTATTAATGTGTTTGACAGTTTTGAACACAATTTTAGTAGTTTCAGCAATCAGCTTAGAGGTTTTCTCTGCTTCTGAAACAGATTAATGTTTTTTTTCCACAACCACAGGATGAGTCTTTCCACAAGTTAGAAGCTACTCACTGCATCAGTTAGGCTTAAATAACTTGTTGCCAGCTAAAATATAATCACCCATGCAGTAATTGTCCAATAGGAGGGTGTTACCTATTTTCCAGTACAAACATTAACTGCACAAATGACAATATTCTACATACAAAATGTGACATAAGAGTCAATTCAGCAATGAAGCATCCTGCAGCACATTTGCCCACAGATGTTGTAGCTAGACCTATAGATCATGCACACTAATAGGTTGCCAAAAATGCTTGTGTAGCAATAGATCTGGCAAATGCACAAGACAAGGAATGCTTGAATTTTGCAGGACAAATCCTGGGAAACCTTGTTGTGTGTGGATATGTGTAAAATTCCAGTTGTTAGCCCTGCCACAAAAGGCAACACGTGTGGTCACAAGATGTCCTGCACATATTGCTGAGCTGTTGGTGTCTCTTGTATCACTACTAGGGCTGACCGATGTGATGTTTCCCAGGTCGTCACATTTAGAACAGAACCTGGATTTATCCTCAAAGATGATACAGTCTGTAGCAATGCAGGTTTATCATTAAAGATACCACTGCAAAAGAACATGACTGGCTGTCTGACAGGCTTAGAATGCGGGTAATTCGTTAAAACCACCATCCTGTTTCTTTCAGTCCACTGATGCGCCCCCTTTCAAAAAGTCAGTGAACTGGGCAAAATGTCTTTGTGCGTCTCGTATGTCTAGAAGTCAACTACTGCACTCATCATTATTCAGTTTCACAAACTGCTTTACAGTGTAGAAAATCCCTATTTTTTCACAGCATGTAAAGCAACAGGATTCAATGTAGACCAGCAAAAGTTTCCCATAACTGTATGAATGTTTATGGTGTTGAAAAAACCTAATTTACTTAGAGACATTCTTGCTGTCACAAAATTACAATGTCACTATTGTATTCATGAAAAATTGAATCAAAATGCCAACAACAACTGTCAAATTCAAACTATATCAAAAAGTAAAAAAATAATTAGAGTGACTACAAACAAGTTCCCATATAGGTGAAAAATAATATACATATTCAAATGGAATGTTGAAGAAAAATGTTCAGGGTTCTATATAGAATCATTACTTGTATTAATAACCGTAAAGGACCTCTTTTTTAGTTTGTAGTTTAAGGAAACATGAATGGACGGGCAAATGACTGGATTAAAAGGACTGCAAGGACTGCAAGGACTGATGGACTGATGGACTGACGACAGTGTTGACAGTTGTAGTATATTTATCAAGATCCATTTGGGGGAAGATCTAGTAGAGCAAAAAAAGAAATGAACAAAGAAATCAAGGAACCAAGGAAAGCACAGTTCACTCATTTTTTATAATTTCCTGCGGTCTCTGTTTGTTGTGGTGTGTGATGTGGTCTGTTATTCTGCTAAGTGCCTAAAATGGGATAGCCTATTTGAGCTTGTAGGTGTTTGATTAGTAAAAAATAGCATCAGTGCTAATTTAATTCTCTGGAGAGTCTAAGCAGAGAAGAGAGACATCAGCTCCAATTCTGTTAATAAAACGTGGGAAGTCCTACATCCTGACTTATGGCTTTTATGTGAATCATCAGCTCAGCTCTGGCAAGTCCTTTTTTCTAGGCATTTAAACTATTGTTCTTCTAAACTTTTATTTATTATGGTATCCAATGTATATTCTTTTTCTTCTTCTTCCTGTTTCTTTTTCTTTGATCAGATGTTCTTCATTTTTCGAGATATAAACACCATTCCAACTCCAGATTGTTCTGTCTAATTGTGTGATGGCTTGTGTACAGACAGTACACTCCCATACCCCTACTCCCAATAGGATCCCATTCATTTTTTTTTACACATACACTCAGCTACTCATGAACCACTGCTTGTCTGATACATACCATTTTGCATATTCACTGTATATTTGACCCAGGCACATTTATTAGTCCTTTTTTTCATACCTCATTACTCCACATTCATTTTCATTTCTACCAAACCCGTCTTCTCTATTGTCACACCATCACAAATCTGCATGTATACCTTTGGGGCCGGTCCCTTAACTCTAAACCACAGTCAAATCATTATTCCTCTACTTTTTTGTTCAGTTAACGTGGGTGGCATGTTTTAAGACTTCTCCAAATTTGATTTACGTGATTCATGGGCTTGTATAGAGCTTTAACTCTCCCATAAACCAGCTGAGAGAATATTCACAGCCCCCTTCCTCTTCATTACGCTCAGTACTCTCCAGTACTGTCTGTGTATGGAGGATTTCTTTGGACAAACCAAAAAATGGTGGACAAAAATTTTGCAACCCTTAATTTTGTCCAAATGTTTGTGGACACAACTTTATTACTCAGAATGCCATTTAGTCAAATATTTCTCAAATGTTGAGAGGAATCTCCTTGCTGTTATCTGCAAGTAAGCATATCAGATTTGCCTGTCTGAACACCACAAACAGGGCAATTTGTAAGATGCCCTGTGATTACCACCACTAATTCCAACAAGGTTCGGATCTGATTTGCAAAAATGACATAGATTTGGAAAGATAGATAAATCGATTGATATATAAATAGAAACTTTATTGATCCCAGAGGGAAATTCTGGACATCCAGAGGTTGTGTCTGCAGAGACGGGGGTGTGTCGAAAGGAGTGGCCGAGTGGCGGAATGAAAAAAGTGTCACGGAGAAAATAAGCAAGAAATGCAAGAAATGTTAGTGGGCACAGCTCTATAATAACAATGTATACGGATTTCACCTAATAGCAACACATTAGAAACACCCTAGCAACACCCTAGCAACTCCTTAGCAACCAAAATATATGCCACAGCAACACTGCAGAACGGCAGTCATACACACACACACTAGGCAGTGTGTTTTTGCAGGAGCTGTACTCTGTAGTTTTCAGCTGGTGTGTGCGCGTGCTGTGTGCTTTATAAACACCCCCTGCAGCTGCTGTGGGTCTCAGTGGTGAGCACGCTCTGAGCTCTGAGCTCGAGCTACTGAAGGGAAGTGCAACAGGTGTTTTTGGAGGGGGGTTTTGTAGGGATACCTGCCCAGCTTGCTAAAAACAAACAAGTAGAGCTCACTTTATAAACAAACACACACAAACACAAAGCTCACTCACTCGCTCACCTTCTGCTGTCGTCGTGCCATATCCGTGGGCTGTTTGGCGTTGAAAGGGTAGGCTATACAGCGCAGCACGAACACATAGATCTGGAGTTTGGTCTTTCTCTCGGACTCCTCTTTCTGGACTCTCTGCTGCTCGGTCTCGGTCTCCTCCGCAGGAGAGGAGGAGGCAGCAGGTGGTGGAGGTTTCTTGGCTGGTGTGCGCTGGTGAGCTCCTCCTGAGCTTTTCTCGGACTTGGGGCTCTTTTTCGAGGGTTTTTCAGGTGGCTGGAGCGGCGGCTCGTCCTCAGGTGGGAGTTCTCCCCCGGATTCCTCGCTGGAGGACGGGTCCAGCATGGTGAAGACCCGGCTCAGAGAACTCCTTCAACTTACAGGTAGAGAGAGAGAGAGGAAGCCTGGAAGAGGAGAGGGGTTCTGGTACTCTCTCTCTCTCTTTCTTTCTCTCTTTCTCTCTCTCCTCCTCCTCCTCTTCAGACGCGAAACCAGTTTTGTATGTGTGTGTGAACGTGTCGGTGTCAGCGCCACCGGGGCGGAGTTAAGCTGCCACTCAGTCCCCTCTGCTCGGGCTTCCGCTCACTCCATTCCCGCCTACCGCGAGCCTGAGCGCGAGCTGTGTGGCGCTATGCGGAGCCACCGCAGACAGGTACACAACCTGTAGCACCGAGCAACACGTGGGACGAGGGAGGCTTCTTAAAGGGCTAGCGAGGACACGCGCGAGCGTCAGGAAACACTGTTTTTCTAATACACCTCTAAATGTTTACAAACATCCTTTATACATCATTATAATGTAGCATTCAACTACGTTAGTCAAGTTACATCCATTGTTTACATTCTATGAAGCTTAAAGCTGACTTAAGTATTCGAATCTGCATTCTGAATATTTCAATTAAACTGGCCTGTCCTATTATTAACCCGATAGCTACTTAATGGCTACTTAATGGCGTAATTTATTAAATAAAAATTGAATAATGCCTTCTGTGTTTTGAATGTGTCAGGTGGTGGATTTTCAATTTATTTTATTTTTTTCTAAACTGTAAGCAGAAGCATTTCTGAGTGAAGAAGGGACAAAATATTGTGTTTAACCATCCCGCTATGCCTTATATTTTCATTTCAAACGCTTTTTGCAGGAGTTCTTCTGACCACGTCACACGTCTTTATGTACTTCAGTCACATGTACAGCCTCTAAAAGAAAATTCGGCTCATTTTTACTGAACGCGAGCGGCAGGTGGAGCAATGGAGACTTCAGAAGGGGAAACTCAGAACTAAGTAGCTCACCCATAGTAAAACTAAAGAAATGAAGGAGTGAAGTTTCTGATTTAGAGCTCTTTCTCTCTCTCTCTCTCTCTCTCTCTCTCTCTCTCTCTCTCTCTGGGGGATTGTGGGTAGAGGGTGCTGTGGGAGCGGGACTGGGGGAAAGTTTGGGTCGTTTCTTTTCCGTTCTATTTCCTTTTTTTTCTTTTTTTCCGTTCCATCCATGGGTATTTTTTAGTGTATAGTGAAAGTGCAAGTAGTTTTTGTTTTTTTGTTTTTTTTAGCGTTTTTTTCTTCTTTCTTACGGATATTGTTTCTTTTCTGAGTAGACCGACTAGGCCTGGTGGCGGGGCGCGGGGATGGCGTCTGCCCCGTTTGGGGACGCCCAGCACCTGACGCTCCGCCACGGCGTGAGGTGTGAGGTGGGGCCCGAGGTGTCTGTGGAGAGCGTGCTGCTCGCTGTAGGTGAGCAGGTGAGCTGTGAGAATATAGCGTCTGCATCGCGGATGTACCGGGCGGTGGTGGTGTTTGTGAAGGACAGAGCGCTGGTTCACGGGCTGGTTGAACGGGGAATCACGGTAAGTGATCAGTTTTATACTGTTACTCCGCTCTTCACTGCGCATCACAGAGTTATTATCTCTAACGTGCCGCCGGTCATCCCCGACGAGCTGATCCAGCGGGAACTCGCGCGCTTTGGAAAAATTGTAAGTAGTATTTCACCTATCCCGTTAAACTGCAAAAGTCCGGGGTTAAAACATGTGATGTCATTCAGACGCAGAGTTTTGATGGTGTTAAACGAGCCTACTCTGGATGTTTCGTTCAGAGTTATTCATGAGGGGAAGTCTTTCATGCTTTTTGCGAGCACTGGAAACATGGGATGTTTCGAGTGTGGAGACATTGGTCACAAGAGACTGGCGTGTCCACACAGCGCTGGGGCGGCGGGGCCGAGAGGGGGGAGCAGGGGGGGGAGTCAGGGTGCAGCGGGGACGGTCCCAGACCGGAGCGCTGCTGGTAGGGAGGCGGGGTCCTGTAGCAGCGAGGAGGCGGGGCCTAGTGGCGGCGGAGAGGCGGGGCCTAGTGGCAGCGGTTTAGGTAGTGCACAGACAGGTGCACCTGACGGAGAAATGAACAGGGATGAGTCTGGTATCAGTGAGGTGGTAGGTGGAGGAGTTGGGCAGGAGGAAGGGGAAGCTGGTACAGTCGATACAGGCAAGGGTGAGATTGTGGGAAAGAGAGCTAGGCAGGAGGAGGTGGAGGAGGGGGAGAGCGATGTAGAGGTTGGTACAGGTGAGGGGGAGACTGTAGGTAAGAAAGCTAGACTGGAGGAGGGTGATGGTGGTGTACTGGGTGTAGATGAAGTTGAGAATGTTATAGATGGAGAAGGTGAGGTTGCTGGTGCTGGATTGGTTGAGGCGGGGTTTGGTGGTGAGGTGAGTTTAGGTAATCCAGGTGGGGACAGTGGTGCACTGTGTGGTGTGGCTGAATTGCTGTCTATGAGTGATGGGGCGGAGATGGTGGAGCAGGGTGATTCTCAGGTCATGGCTAGCTCTGGGGGGACTGAGGGTAGTTTGGTGTCAGGTGAGGAGCTGGCAGATATGTCAGGTGACCTCAGTGTTGATATGTTTTCAGATGTTTCTGATGTTGCTTTTCAAGCTGATGAAGATCTGTACTCGGTGCAAGACATTAATACATTTCTGGATGTGACTTTTGGAAAGCATGTGGAGGTCCGTGATTATTTCCCGGATTTAGACAAATTCTTGGCATCTGTAGCACACATCCAAGTGGCGGTGAGCTATGATGTACTGAGTAAGAAAAAGAGATATAGGTTGAAAAAATTTGTGACAAGTATACGAAAGGGTAAGGCTTCTGTGAAAAGTTAGTGTGGATGGATCGGTCACAAAGGGTGTTTCTTTCTTTTTTTTGTGTATCTTTTCTCTTGTTTTTTCTGCTCTCTCTCTCTCTGTTTTTCCGCATGAATAGGCTTAGGGTGGGATCTTTAAACATTAATGGGGGCAGAGATGCAAATAAGAGAGCTCTTGTTGCTGAAATAATTGGGCATAAGTGTTTGGATGTAGTGTTTTTACAGGAAACACATAGTGATAAGGATGATGAGACAGAGTGGAGAATGTGGTGGCAGGGTAGCTTGTATAATAGTTTTGGTTCAAATCTTAGTGCTGGCCTTGCCATATGTTTTGTAAAAAGTCTACACTTGTCTAATGTTCATTGTATTGAGGTAGAACCTGGGAGGATTTTAATGGTAAAGGCGGATATAGAAGATTTTACTTTTCTTTTTGTAAATGTGTATGCGTCTACTAATGGAAGTGACAGAGTAAAACTGTTTCACAGGTTAAAGAGAGCTCTTCAACAGCATAGTACTAACTCAATTGTAGTTTTGGGGGGTGATTGGAATTGCACTGTTGATTTCACCTTGGACAGAACTGGAGAGGAGCCTTATCCACAGTCTGCCTTAGTGTTGAAGGGGTTAATCAGGGAGTGTGGGCTGGTGGATGTGTGGAGAAACAGGAATGAGGGAGTAAAGCAGTACACCTGGGTAAAGATTACTGAGGAGCGGATAAGTGCAGCTAGGCTAGATAGGTTCTACTGCTTAGATATGAATAATAATATGGTTTTTAATGTTCACATTACCCCTTCTGGCTTCTCTGATCACCATCTGATCATGATGGATTTAATGTTATCCAGGACTAGGAAATACAGTTGTTACTGGCGTTTTAATTTGAAGTTACTCCAGGATGAGTTTTTTCTTAAAAACTTTGTGGTTTTCTGGGAAGGGTGGAGGTCGTATAAAGGGGATTTTAATAGTTTAGTTTCATGGTGGGAGGTGGGCAAAACACAAATTAAGATTTTCTCTCAGCAGTATTCTGCGCATTCAGCAGCCATTTATAATAGCACAGTTCAGGGGCTTGAGAGGGAGATTGAGGTACTGGAGGCTGATATCACTGGATGTGGTGATATGAGTAGAAGGAATGTTTGGGTGAGAAAGAAGAAAACTTTGAGCTCATTGCTCCAAGAGAAAGCCAAGGGGGCGCTGATTAGAGCTCGAATGTCCAGCATTAAGGACATGGATGCTCCTACTAGCTTCTTTTTCAATCTGGAGCGTAATGTTAGGCATCAGAACCAGATGCTGTATCTTCGTGATTCTGACGGGTCTCTCATCACTGCACCTGCTGCCATGAGAAGAATGGCTGCAAATTTCTACACGGATCTTTACAGCACTGACCCATGTGACCTACCCTGCAGGAAGGACTTCTTGCAGGATTTACCAAAGCTGGAGGCTGCTCGTTCTGAAAAGTTGGACTCTGAAATTGAACTGCAGGAGCTTACAGCAGCTGTCCAACAGCTCTCGAATGGGCGAGCACCAGGCATAGACGGCCTTCCAGCTGAGTTTTATAAAACCTTCTGGTCTTTAATTGGGACTGACTTGTATGCTGTTTTTAAGTCATCTTTGGACACTGGGATTTTACCAGTCAGCTGTACTAGGGCAGTACTGTCTCTGCTGCCTAAAAAAGGTGATTTGGGACTCTTGAAGAACTGGAGACCTGTAGCACTGCTTTGTACAGACTATAAAATCTTGTCTAAATCACTGGCTAACAGACTGAAGGAACATATAGGTTCAATAGTCCATCATGACCAGACATATTGTGTGCCTGGTCGCACATTTATGGATAATTTGTTTCTTGTTCGGGATGTTCTTGATCTGTGTACTACTACCTCTTGTGATCTTGGTTTATTGTCCATAGATCAAGAAAAAGCCTTTGATAGGGTAGACCACTCCTACCTGTTTGACACACTTGAGGCATTTGGTGTGGGGGATGTTTTTATGGCCTGGATGAAACTCTTGTACACTGATGCCACAGTGCTGCTTAAGGTTGGAGGAGGACTCAGTCGTCCTATTACAATGTCACGAGGGATTCGTCAAGGCTGCCCAATTTCTGGTCTTTTGTATAGCTTGGCTGCTGAGCCTTTGTTGTGTAGACTCAGAGCTAAGCTTAAAGGACTGTCGGTGCAGGGGCTGCAACAGAACGTTGTGCTCTCGGCCTATGCGGATGATATTTCTGTTGTTATTAGAGGGGAAGAGGATGTGCAAGATCTCACACAAAGCTTATCTCTATATGGAAGAGCTTCCTCAGCCAGGGTTAACTGGGCTAAGTGTGAGAGTTTCATTACAGGGCAGTGGCAGGACAGAGGTTTCCCAGTGTTGCCAGCAGGTTTGCAGTGGGGGACCACCGGGCTAAAGTATTTAGGAGTATACTTGGGTCCTCTAGAATTTCAAAACAAAAACTGGGAGGGGCTAGTGGAAAAAGTGTGTGCCAGGTTGTCTAAATGGACCTGGGTCCTGCCGCGGCTGTCCTATAGGGGGAGGGTTTTGGTGGCCAACAACCTGATTGCTTCCATGTTGTGGCACCGGTTTATTGTGTTGGAACCACCTGCCTCCCTAGTCCAGGAGATCCAGAGGAGACTTGTGGACTTTTTTTGGTCTGGACAACACTGGACACGTGCCCCGGTTCTCTATCTGCCATTACATGAAGGGGGTCAGGGTTTGATTGACTTGAACTGTCGCATACGGACGTTTCGGCTACAGAGTGTGCAGAGATTACTGTACCAGGAAGGAATGGCGTGGGCTGCTACAGCCTGTGTACTTCTACAGCGTGTGGAGAACTTGGGCTATGGCAAGCATCTTTTTGTCTTGCAACTCAAGGACATGGACTTTTCTGCGACCACTCCTTTCTACCAGTCTGTCCTGAAGGCGTGGTCTTCTGTGCTGGTGATTGAAAGAGCAACGGAACCCTGTACCTGTGTGGAAGATGAGCCATTGTTTTATAACCCCCTGATCCAAACCCGGAGTCTTGTATCAAGGAGTATTCGGCGCTGTTTGGTACGAGCAAACATAACCACTCTTGGGGGCCTAAGGGTCACGGGAACTTGGAAGACTGTGAGTGTTCTGAAGGCTGAGATGAGATTTCAGTCTGATCGTCTGGTGCAGAGGTTTCTCGAGGAAGTGATGTCAGCGATGCCTGCTCAGTTTAGAGAGGCCCTGGAGCGTGGCGATGGGGTGGATCTCCTGCCTTTCCCCTCTCTGTCTGTAGGGATGGCTGCGGGGGACACCCTGGATGAGAGGGGATGGCTACTGTCGTATGCGGTTCCTGAGATGACGACTCTGGCAGATGCCTCTAGGAAAGCCTTATATGGAGCAAGCGTAAAGATGGCCTTTGGAAATGCTCTCTTTGGTCTACCGGAGTCCAAGTGGTCTGGGTTGTTGGCACCAGGCTCTTCTCCACGAGGGTGCTGGAGGTCCCTGTACAAGCCTCCCATAGAGAAGCGAACGGCAGACCTTCAGTGGAGGATTGTGCATGGGGCCGTGGCCACGAACAGATATGTGGCACATATTGATCCGAGTGTAGGTAGGGGGTGCCCGTTTTGTGGCAGAGACGAAACGCTGGGTCACCTCTTCCTGCAGTGTGAAAGGTTGGCAGGTCTGTTTGCACTAGTAGAAGAATGGTGTAGGGGGCTCGGGGTGGGTTGGACTGAAAGCCTCTATATTTTTGGTCCTAAATATGTGGCTGCTCGGAGAGGCACGCTCTGTCTCGTGAATTTTTTGGTGGGTCAGGCCAAGCTTGCTGTCTGGCTCACGAGAAAAAACAAAATTGGTGGTAGAGGGGCATTAGATCCTGTCCTGTTGGTTAAAGCGCTGGTACGGACCAGGATCCGTGTCGAGTTTGTTTTTTTTAAATTGACTCACAGACTGATGGAGTTTTCTGAGGTTTGGGGAAAGGGGGAGGTGTTGTGTTTTATTTCTGAGGATGAGTTTCTAATGTTAAACGTATAGTTTTTTCTCATGTTCTGTGGTTTTTTCTTTTTTGTGGTTTGAAAAAGAGCTATTTAATGTTTAATTTGTTTTAATAAATGCATTTTTAAAGGTCTCTCTCTCTCTCTCTCTCTCTCTCTCTCTCTCTCTGACTGAACCATAGACTGTATATAGCTGGACAGAGCATCATCTCTCAAAAGTGAAGCCATCACAGGTCGGGCGCCCCCTGCTGTTCGGTTTCAGAAAGCTATGTAACTCCATCCATTACAATGGCAAAACAGACAACTTTCAATCACGTTTTTTTCTAATACACTGTAATTCTAACTCCTTTATTTAAATTTAACAGCTAGAGTAACCTCTGCTTATATTGTCAAATTTTTATATCCCCACAGAATTCGTTTTTTAGAAGGTTATTCAGCTCTATTCAAAAAAGGTGTGGTTATTATAAAAGGGCTGCTTATGGGCGGGACCAATAACAGAACGTCAGCGCCGCTCCGCCCCGCTCTGCAGCCTGTGACTGCGAGGCAGCCCTCAGGGGCGGGGTTATTTAAATGAGTAGGCTGTCTCAACACAGTTTTTCTCCCTCCTCTGGTCTCTACTGCGCAGAATCGGGTGTCAGGATCGCCAACATGGCGGAAGATTTTGGCTTCATTTTCATTGAATGAATGGGAACGGCGACACGACGTCCATCTTTTTTTACAGTCTCTGGACTGAACATAAAACTGGAATCGGATTCATCCGCTCTGAAAGAAGACTGCATCACACCCGCCCAGTTTAAAATGATTCTTCCGCATGCTCGATGCAATTACCCTTCTCACCAGAGAGGGCCCTCAATCCCAAAACTTACAAATATTAGCATTAAACAATCAGATAAATAAAAAATCATTTTCATATCAATAAATAAAAAAATAAGAATTCTTATTTGGTATTTAAATCAACCAATAAAAAAATAAGGATTTAAGTATTTTTAATCTGAAAATGTAAAGTTATTGTTTCACCACGTTCAAAAATTCAAAACACAAGAAAATCGTTATTAAAATTCAAATGTATGAATTACGCCATTGAATATTGATTTTTTTGTCATGTCAATTAAATATAAATATTAAAGGTGCCATTTTGCTAGAAACCTTTGGTTCTTGCTCTTTTTGAAATACAGTAGTTCACTCTGAGTTTTATATTTATACTGCACGAAAAAAACTGTACCCCATCCCCTGAATTAGCCAATAAAAAAATAGACAGTTGACTTGTGACTTGTGAGCTGTGAGGGAGCGTCACAATGCTGTTAGCCAATCAGAGGCGACACGTTTGCATATCATGACTAGTTAAGACAATTTCAGGGTGATCAAGAGAATGCCAACTATAATTGTTTTGAGAGAAAAAAAAGTAAATTATAACAAGCGTTTATTAAGTATGAAAAATATAGATATACCTTCATGTACATCCTGCTTGTTTCCTCTCACAGTTCTGCAGGTGACTAATACAGTCACATTATATAGTTGCAGCTACTCACATATTAAAGGAACAGATACAGATGGTTATAGATAGCCAATTGGCTCACTTGAGATGGGGTTAACAGGTTGAAAGTGCTGTATGCTTGTTACCATAGTCACTACTGTTTGAAAATAACTTTACCTCCGTAATCCAGTTTCTAAAACAGAGATTTCAATCTTGGACAAAAAAAAGAAAATGTAATAAAAAAGGGAAAACACTGTGTATTTTTATATATTTATTTAGTTTAAAACTAAATAAATAAAGAGTTTCATTAATGATCATCCAGTCACAAATTACACATTGAAGTTGTTTGTTCTTTTAATAAGTCATTAACTAACTTGCTGAACCATTGAAATCAAAAATATATTCTGTTCCACAGGATCTCTAAGCCCTTCACACTGACCATGGGATGTGGATTAAGGAACGTCAACTGATTAAATGTTCTGAATCATCAAAGAGGCACACGGTGACCTGCAGCAAGGTTTTTGCATTTAACATTATAACAACTTGTGGCTTTTAATTAATTGAAATCTAATGGTAATTATGAAAAATTAATTAGTTGTCACCGAAAGGTGGATTTTCAAGGCCACAGGGGGCAAAACTAAAACAGAACAAATTGCAATGGCTACATTTCTTCTTTACAGATGCTCACTGGTCTGTTCTACCTGGACATTTTCACTCCATCTGGTTTGGGACCTCCTGTAAAGTGTCTAAATAGACCATAGTCTATATTGGTCTATTGCACTATTGGGGGATTACAATAGCCCTGCTATGTTAGAAGAGGGTAAATAATAATCTACAGAGCTCTGTTCAGTAAAGAACTTAATTTGACCACTCTGGCCTGCTTTGGATACCCATTCCAACATTCATTTTAACTTTTAGGAAGGTATATAGTGGTGAACTGTATGGCAAGAATTGTTAATTCATCCTACAATGCTTTTTGTCATTTGTTTAGCCTTTAATAAATTAAAATCTAATTTTAATTATTAAAATTGAATTAGCTGTCACTAAAAGGTGGGTTTTTAAGGCCATGAGGGGCAAAACTAAAACAGAACAAACTGTGCTCTTTTACTTTGGCAATTACAATATTTTTACAGTTTATCTTTACAGTCACTTACTGTTATGTCCCTGTACAGTCCCTGTTGTTTGGGGTCTGCCTTAATCTGTCTGAATAATCTGAAGTTGCACTATTGGGGTGATTGAAATGGCCCTACTATGTTAGAAGAAGAAATTATCGATCTCTGCAGAGCTGTTATCTGGAAGCAACCTAGTATAAAAACTTTGACTTGCTTCTGACACTCAGTCAGAATTTAATTTATGAATGGAAAGACAAGAATATGGATGATGTTTCCTGGAGTGCCTAAAAATAGTAATTTTTCCAAATCACGTTTATGTTAGTATTTGTTTTTATTTCTTTATTTCTTTTATTTGATTTCCATTTCTGAAGCAAAGGTCCCGTGGCATTGATCTAGCTCTTTTGTATGGATAATGCTTGTGCAGAAATGCACAGTAAATGCTCTGGGTCTGTCTAGCTGGCTGGACAACTAACAGAGAGGAAACAAAGACCCTGTTTACACCTGGTCACTTCTTCTGTCTTTTCAGGATTATATCTGATTATATCCAAGACATGTAAAAATGCAAATGTGAACAGATCAAAAACACATTTAAAACAAATTCAAATTCCATCACGCAATCATTTTTTTAGAGGTTGGTCAGAAAGGCATTTTAGCTACATGTTAAACCAGTATAAACACGTCAGTCTCAAAAACTAATTCACCATCTTAATTTTAGTCCCGTCCGGACACAAATCTCTGAGTATTGTCTTCTCGCGTTTAATAAAATACCTAATTGTCCACTGCCAAGCATCGTAAATACACTTTGGGTGCACATTTTCATGGAGATCCATGTAAAAACAACAGCGAGTGGAAATGGAGGAGCTGAACGCGATGTCATGTGACTGAGAAAGCCTAAAAACTCACTGGTCCTCCTGTATTTTCAATTAAAGTCCGGATACAAGAGTTTTATTACTGAGTAGAAGTGTGAAATATTTTTCACAGACGGCCCCTCTGAGAAACGAATCCCGTCTGGATAGGGATTTAAACACCAATCGTTTGCACCACAGAGTGGGAATTTTCTTTCTGTTTGGCCATTCAAACAAAATAATCTGGCATATTTACCTAAAAACTTGTTTACCTGCCACACACTCTCAATATAATAAGTGTTGATTGTGTCATTTGTGCTTTAGAGAAGTTTGTGTGTTGAAAAAATGTAAATTTTAATTTCATCATGTTGTGTGTGTTGATATTATCCAGAACCGGTTGTGCCAATATTTGAAAAACCTCCAGAACCCAAACCTTAAAATTGTTTTTAAATTAGTTTTATTCTATTCTATTTTTTTCTAATATGTTTTGTAAATAAAAACTAATCACTGCACATATACATTTAGATGTTCTTTACTTTAATTCAAGATACTATTAATTTTATTTTGAAAACAGATTTTATGATCATTACTTAGCTCTTAATGTGTGGAGATTGCTACAGAGTCTAATTAATTAGTACACAAATAAGCTTCATCTCACACTTAAGCTTTCAGTCTCTGAATGAGCAAAAAAAATCCATTATGTATGTATTTTGTATTAGGTATGCAAGCACAGCAATTTGCCCTTGAATCTATTATGTGAACACATTTTAAAATGCCACATATTAATAAAGTATTATCTATATTCATAGTGTTTTTTTTTAAACATGTTGTTGCCTTTTTCAAAGAGCATGACCGAAATTATTACATTTTCCAAACTGTGTAATCAAACATTTGCTCAAGAAATGCATAACTCCAGATCAGACTGGACCAGAGTTTCAGTTTTTAAATAGCTGAATTATTTCCTGAATAAAAACACCATGTACTGTATGCTTATGTAAAAACTTAATCAGAATGGCCTTCGTTAAGTGTAAGCAGACTGCAGCATTACGTATCTGTAATATTCTTGCTGCCACCTTTTTTCAGGCTTCCGTCGTGCTGGGCAGCCAGCCCAATTGGAGGAAAGCACAGCTCCTCAACTTCGATACATAAGCTTACAGATGTCTGTGCTGACCAACATCATACCAGGAGTGAGCAGGGGGGAGAGTGCCATTTACCCACCCAGAGATTGTGATACCAATGGTGCTCTCTTCTCTATCATGTATCAACAGCTGCTGTGATTCTTGTTCTTCTAGATCAGGGGTGTATATGATTCAGTACACTTTTTGAGAGTATACTTTTTGAAATGAATTTTATTAAGAGAAAGGTAGAATTTAATTGTTTTAAAGAAAGGTAGAATTTTCTTGGTATAAAATTGAATAGACAGAAAAATAACAATAGCTATAGTTTTTTTTTCATAAATAAGGTTTAAATTAAATTGTAGTTTAGTTTAGACGATAGTTCACAGTGTAAGATGTGAAGCACTGGTGCTTTTGTTTTAACATACCTAGGCCACTATCACCCCCCCCCCCCCCCAACACACACACACACACACACACACACACACAACAATGAAAGAAATTTACAGGTTGTGCTTTTTAATAACATTTTTAATCTCCTAATCAGCTTTGCTATAGATATTCATGATTACTTTCAATGTCTTTGTGAAGCACACTGTTCACTGAAATGTATAAAAAGTGCTCATATAAATAAAGTTATTATTCTAGTTTTGGTTATAAAAAGTATCATCTGTACAAAAAAACTCTATATACAGAACAGCACACATTACTTACTCCTTCAGCTCAAACACTTTGCCTTCAGACAGCTTACAAAACACAAATCATCAAATGTGGACACATTAAGTGTGTTCTTAACAACATTCACCGTAAAATCCACAGCAAGACTTTCAAAATAGTTCACAATATAATATTATTCTTGCATCTTCAACTTGGACCTGGAGAGTCCAAATCACTTCCTTCTATTTAGAGGTGATTTACTCATTATAATCAAGCACTCTTTGGCACTGCTCATTATTTCTCAGTATACTGTACAATATAAGTATATATAAATATGTATATATATGTGTGTGTGTGTGTGTGTGTATTATACAATACAGTGTAACTGCTCAAAAGCCAGTCGTGTTTGTAAGCCCGTGGCTGTTGGCCCAGTCTGGGAAGGTGTTCAGATCGAAGATTCCTGTCCCCCATGTACTGATAGCTAACAGGACTACAAGAACACCGATGATATTCAAGCCCAGTCCAGCTTTTACCTGTAAAGATGGATAAAAACATACTTTCATTACTACAGAATCAATTCATTTTGATTAATAATCTGCCATTGATAAACTGACACAATCACCACCACCCACTGTGCTGTCCACAAATTTTGTAATCCATTTACATACTGCTTTGTCTTGTCACTGTATATTCATCCATTGATTTGTTTTAGTGAGATGTGTTTTTTTTGTTGTTTATTAGTTAAAGAGAGACAATCTGTAAATTTTGGGTATTGGGTATTTGGCTGTTTCTCTGTAGGAATGTATTTGTAAAATGTGCATTGTGGTGCAGGTTCAGCTGTGCAATAGATGAGGATGATATAGCTGAGGATGATGTGCAAAAACAATAATAACACCCCCCTGGTAACAGCCAACCATTTGCATCTCACAACTATTAGAGGCACACTGCTCAGCACAATCAGCTCTCCCCTCTGCCCCACCTCTAAACCCATACATCACCCAGTGCCCCTCCCAAACTACTCCTCCTATTTTTAAGCATTTTTCAAAGTTTCCCTTTAAGAAACCATCATATTAATTAGTAGGTTACTTTAATATACACATATTATAAGAAGGTGAAATAACCTAATGTGGGATTGTTTGCTGCATTCTGTTTAAGGGTTACTCTACCATAATCTAATATTGGCCCTTTGAGATGAACCCATAATTTCAAAATGTATGTGTCCCACAATTCAACAACTAACTCAAGCAAAGCTTATCACTGTACAGTTCATTTATTTAATATTTAACTTTCAGAGACCTGGACTTGTGCTTGTTGTGCATTTTTAATTTTTGCAAGATATTTAGGATTTTTAGGATAAAAACTAAACTCTGTATTTGTAAAGGAAGTCATTTAAAAAATATATATATTACCTCTATTGGGACATTATTTTTATTATTTTATTATAAAAATATTTTTCCCATTTGGGATCAAAAGGACCCAATTAGTCCAAAAAAAATTTTATCTTTCTACAGTAAGTACATAAAATATTTTCAAATATAAAATTGGATGAGAATTGAATTTTTAGCTGGCCTATGTCTTTGTCTGTGCTGGCTGTAGAAACTTTTGAATGGGATTCCTTTCATCTTGTTTTTAATCAATTGAGTGTAATGTTGTCACGTGACCACTAGATGGTATGGGCAGTAAGGCCAAGGGGGTCAATGTTTTAAAAAATTAAGTATCATGATGGAGAGAAGCAGAAATATAATGTCCCCATATAAGATTTAAGACTTACCATATCCATAATTGAAAGATGCCCATATACGAAGACAATGGCATTTGGAGGGTTGGAAAATGGAAGTAGGAAGGAGAAGGAGACACTAAGGGTTGCAGGTATCAGCATGTAGAGGGGATTAACCTTGATAGCTTCAGCCTGGCAATGATAGACAGATTAATTTTAATTATGAATTCACAGCAATATTCTGGCAACTCATATAGTGTATTATTAACGTCTTCATATTTCACCCAGAGCTAGCATACCAAAGGAGAGAGGATGGGTAGGAAGATGGTGATGGTAGCTGGATTGCTCGCCACTTCAGTGACAGAGGTGACAATTATACAGGCGATGGCAACGATGGCCAGCACAGGGAGGCTTCCTAACGGGGTCATCAATTCAGCAACCCAGGAAGATAAACCAGAAACCTGAGGCGTGAACAAGAGAAGATAAAAAGAGGTGTGAATGTAAGCTAAATAAACCCGCAAAAGATAATCAGTAAATGAGTAAATGTTGAACCGCTGAGAGAAAAGCCATTATTCAGATATGTCTCAGACTGTAGGCTTTTCCTGTCTGAAACTGAAAAGTCCAGCACGGCTGTCAACACTCTTCCTTTGAGGCAACTAAAGCCTGGTCTTGCCATGACATTTGAAAAGCTGGATCAAAAGAGTGCAAGAACCGTAATGTTTAACCACACCACCCCCCGCCCCTCCCCAGACCCCGTTCCCCTACGCCAGAGGAATATTATGAGGCAAAGGTTTCATTATCTCTCTCTCTCTCTCTCTCTCTCTCTCTCACTAACAGAGTGAAATCTGTATACAGCACTGATAAAGAAAGACACTTGTTTGATAGCATGACAAGACTGGCATTTCAGCCATGTCATGCTGATGCTGTAAAAATTGGCACTGAAAAAAAACTCTTTCAGTGCCATAACTCCATTTAATATTAAGCTGTGTATATTAATGCAGAAACTATTGTGTATTATCTGATCATCATTAGGGTTTGCATGTCTTCAGGAAACGGATGTAAATTATAGCAGCAATATAGAGAGAAGAAGCATGAACTACTGCCTGCCACTAATCTTTACATGTAAATCTTTGCATCTAATTCTTCAAAATTAATACTTTTAAGAATGATACATAAGAATGATACAGTATTGTAAAATAAAATATTGCAGTACTTCAACATATCAATATTTTCTTACACCCCTATACAATATACAGCTCTGGAAAAAAATAGGAGACCACTTCAGTTTCTGAATCAGTTTATCTGATTTTGTTATTTATAGGTGTATGTTTGAGTAAAATGAACATTGTTTTTTTTTTTTTATAAACTACAGACACCATTTCTCCCTAATTCCCCCAAAAATATTGTCATTAAGAACATTTATTTGCATAAAATGAGAAATGGCTGAAATAACAGAAAAGATGCAGAGCTTTTAGACCACAAATAATGCAAAGAAAACAAGTTCATATTCACAAAGTTTTAAGAGTTCAGAAATCAATATTTGGTTGAATAACCCTGGTTTTTAATCACAGTTTTCATGCATGTTGGCATGTTCTCCTCCACCAGTCTTACATACTGCTTTTGGATAACTTTATGCCACTCCTAGTGCAAAAATTTAAGCGGTTTAGCTTGGTTTGATGGCTTGTGATTATCTATCTTTTACTTGTTTATATTCCAGAGGTTTTTATTTTGGTAAAATCAAAGAAACTCATCATTTTTAAAAGCTCTCTTATTTTCTTTTACCAGAGATGTATATTACCTTTCACTAGCAGCCACTGTATAAAGTACAGTTGGAGCATTTCTACTAGCTTATGCTAGTCATGTACTGTACCATTTGAAATACAATAACCATGGCATGGATTCCACAATATGTTGGAGACATTCCTCCTAGATTTTGGTCCATGTTGACATGACCGTTTCTCATAGTGGTTGGTGTGGCGCAGAGGATAACACCACTACCTGCCAATGAGCTAAATACCACATTTCATTTTTCATTATACCAATTCCCCCAGCCTGATATGTTGACACACGGCAGGATGAGTGTGGATTTCTGAGGATGGCAAAAGCAATCAAACCCTTTGACTTGTGGGCCTTATTGGAAATCATGAAACATCAGATCAGGCTACATTTTTTCAGACTAACTGTCCAGTGTTGGTGCCCTGTGCAGCCTCAGCTTTCTGTTCGTGGCTGAGAGCAGTGGAATGTGGTCGTTTGCTGTGATAGCTCATCTGTGTCGAGGTTTGCTATGTTGTTAATGAGATGTTTTTTTCGGCGAGTTAGCTTTTCTGTAAACTCAAATCAGTCTGTCTATTCTCTGTTGACTTCTTATGTTTCGGCTAATAGAACTGCATGTTGTTTTAGGGAGATTTTTTTTTTTTTGCAGTTCAGTCAATCACTGCACAGACACAATTACAGAGATTACATTTATTCCTCATTCTGATAGAGGATATGAATGTATCCAGAAGCTGCTCACTATTATCTGCATATATATAAATATGTCTCCATACAATCTGCCGATTTGATAAATGCACACATTCCTAGGTGCACAGTTGTTCCTAATGAAGTGATTGTTGTGAATGTCTATAATTCAAAGAAAAATAACACTTTTAATAACATGAAGTAATGTTACCTTGGTGCCCTCCGCTAAAGCAAAGCCTCCACCCACGAGCAGACAGATTTCCCAAGGCATACAAGCTTCAAACTCCTTCCATGAGATCATTGCCTCTGTTAGAAATTGACAAGAAAAGTTCACAAGCGCTTAAGGCAAGAATAGTGGTAAAGGGCACTGAATATAAAAAACACTGTCACATAAAATGAATAACATATCACAAGTATCTCACACACATTCAAAGGTCACTGTGCAAGTCTTAACGTGTAGATAGTTAAGTATATATACCATAGCCATCCGCAGTGGGTCTCTTAGCAGGGATGATGAAGAGAAAAACGCCCAGAATAAGAGCCACAGTGGCATCAGTGGCATAGCCTGGGTAGCTGCAGAGGAAGGGAGATTTCACTAATGAGAATAAAGTGGAGTAAATGAGAAGCTCTTCCAGAGCAATTAGAAATGAGTGTGTTTTGATAGGCTATCAATGAGAAAATGGTTATTGTTTTTGGAAAAGTCTCAAAATCTGAAACTCCCCTTTAGAGATGTATACTTAGTTTGCAGGACTTAATTGAATGTTGATCACACTAGATTATTATTTTTTATCCGCTAATGTGCCAGTATTAAGGTTAACAACAGAAGCGAGTGAGAATATAATGTGCCCTCAGCTAACTCACTCAGGAAATAGAGATGCCCAGCCTGGCATGAAGCCAGGATCTCTGACGAACCACAGCAGTGCCATCAGCGAGAAAATAACTAGGGTGATCTTCTCCTGTCGGCTAGAGGGAGCAAAGAAATTATGAATAAGAGAGCATGTCAGAAATTCATTCACCCTTAAATTGTCTTCTTTATGGTTCCATATACAGAAAAACATACAAAAGAAGCCTGTTTATAAATAGTATCCCAAAAATATTATAAGGTCCCAAAAATATAAATTGACTTATGTCAGATTAAAAAATTTATAATTAATTATCGTCCATAAAATTAAGTCTGCCATGATGTTTTATTAATATACAGTGACATGTAAGTTTAGTTACATCTAGTTATATCTTTCCCATTGGCTCCTGGCAGCAGCTATTTGTCTATTGGGCAAACCACCCTAATCACTGTCATTATGTCGTCTTTCCCCACAAACTAGTCTTATGCAGTTTATATTGTTGGTTCAATGCCAGGCCTAAGTGTTGATAGTAAAACAAGCAAGTACCGTTAACTGTTTTGTTTGAGTCTGACTCTAAGACGGCTAGTTTATCAGCTTATGACTAAGAAATAAAAAACTATGTTTGATTTATGTAGATTCAGTTGAGATATTGGATTGGGTTAACTCAAGTAAAAATATTGAATAGAGGAAATTAAACAGTCTTAGCATACAGTAATTATTAAATTACAGCAGATTTCAGGTAAAATTAAAATATGTTTTAGTTCCACTCAAATGATTACTTCCATTCCATATTCAGTTTTTCCAAATGTAATATAGAGGCCTCAAATGTTTTATTTCAATGAACTGAAACACATTTTAAAATGTAAGGTACAGTTTTTGAGACACTTCTTATGCACAGTTAACAGGATCATTTTTTGTTTGCTAGTTGTTTTTTTTACAGTTGTTGCAAACAAACACTTTGATCTCAGTCTTTTATTCTAAAGGGCCACAGTTCAGCATAGTCATTCAGCTCTAAGAATTAGTAATTGTGGTTAAAGAGCCAATAAACCCTAAACCATATTTTAACATTAATAGCTGAAATGTGTTCCTATGAAGTAATGAAACATCCTGCATAGTCCTGCATAAAAATGTATAAAAAATTCCTTACCCTTAAAAATATATATTTTTGTATTGTGGTAATTTCTGCCTCTGCAATGCCCTCGCAGGTTTAACTGTGCTATAGGCGTGATGTGTCTGTGTACTTTTGTATGCAGACTGCAGACACATTACAATATGCAGTTCAGTTTATCAATAATACCACCCCACCTGCTGACGTCCAATGATGCAAGCAAGGCTCACTCTCTTCAGTTCTCCCTTCTGTCCTGCCTCTAAACCCATACATCACCCAGTGCCCCTCCCAAACATTCTAACCCTCCCGTTTTTTACACTTCTTTTTTTAAATATGAGCTAAGAGTGAAGTCAGCCAAAAGCATTGGGTTTGGTGCCCTTTTAAAGCAGGGAAATCACCTAACTGATGTAAGATTTTCAGTTCTCTGATTTAACACTGATCGACATGAAAGGTGAGTCTGACCTTACGGGCCCCAGCGCGTTATACTCCTCCTTGATGAGCTTGGCTGCTGCAATCTCTCGCTCAGGACGGCCTCCTTTGGAGCAGAGCATGTAGCGGAAACTGCAGAGAGGATAGGAGATTTACTTTAGAATTCACACATGCCATTCATTTGTAAATCCACAATTCTTATTATAGATAACTACGGAATTACTGAGAAAATACTGCGCACTCTTATCAGGACAAAACCTCATTTAGCATCCAGTCACATGCATCACGTAGTTGGAAATGCAAAGAGCAAGAGGGAGAAAAAAGAGGTTTCTGTGGAACAATGTAAAAAGAGTCGTGAAATAAAAGTTGAGGGATGAGAGAAGGATGTGTGAAGAAGAATGTGTGTGATGACAGTGTCAGAGAAGAAGATTGAAGATTGAAGGCTGTGAAAGTGGAATAGGCAGGGCTGGATGAGAGGGAGAATAGGAGTCAGGTCAAATCATAGACTGTTTTATCAGTCAACTCAGAGAGTGCTCTACTAGGATCTCTTTACTGTATCATATTTTATTCATTTATTACTGGGTGACGACATAGCTGGCTTTATACTGGTACTCCTGTTTTGAAGCACCATAGCGGTGTGATTCAAAGAAGAGGAAGATAATTTGTGGCCCAGATAACACACTTATATGGGGCCTGTATTGGTCGTCCAACTGGGAACTGAAGTTCCCTGTTGGCCCCACATGTAGGTGCCAGTGATGGGACCAGGAAGAGAAAAACATGGGCCCTATATGGGTTGTACACAGCACATCAGGTGTAGATGGGCCCAGAAGCTCAACAGGATAAAATACATGTACAAACCCATTCAAAGCCCATGCCCACCTAGAACCTAGTCCACTTTCCCCCCATGTGAGCCCCACATGAGCACATTGGCTAGGATGAACATGCATAAAGAAAACAACGAATACTCACTCCAAGCCCAGGAACAGCCAGTGCAACCATACCCAGCCCAACAACATGATAATGATGCAAATCGGAAGGGAGAAAATAAACCAGTTCCCAAAGTTGATGGACTTGCACTCTGGGTAGAACCTGTAAAATAAAATAAGCACATTTATATCTCTATTAATTGTCTCCAAACCGCGGAAGTACAATACATTTAACACATTCATGGCAACCTATTGATGACTAAATGAAGACAAACAGGTGAACAAAAGAACAGAAGAACGTACTGATGAATATATTCAGCAAAGATGAGATTGGAGGATGTTCCTGGTAGTGTGGTCAATCCACCGATACATGCAGAGTATGCAATGCAGAGGGACAGACATTTACACATCATGTGATCTCTGTGGGTCCTGTACTTTGAGTTTAGTGGTGAATATGGCAGGTTCTGATGGAAAGAAAAAGTGTAAAACCACAGATTATCAAAATAAGGCAAAAAAACGATGCCAATGGATAGATAATTTGGAGTGTTTTTTTTTTTTTTTTTGCTGTGTATAGATTTACCTCTGTGGCATGATCTTCTTCAGGGACAGTCAAAACTATTTCAGTAATGACTGGATCAGCACTGTATTTAGGAACAAAAACACCAAAGGAATTTAATTTAATCATGTAGTGATTTTCCACCCAACTGAATTGTGCTTTTTCTACATGTAAATATCTACGGAACTACAAAAATCTAAACATACTGTAAATTATTATAAAATGTTTGTCTTGTGACGTTTTGTGTGTAACATATAAGCCATATGAACCATTAATATTTTTCTAAAGCCTGATGGCATAATTAAGCCAACTTAATGTCACTCTCAGCAGCAGATAAAGTGTTAATTTGCTTTTACAGACTTCAACATCAAGGCCACACAAGATCAATATCATTTAGATTACAAGTGAACACATAGGGGAAAGGTAGGCTGGAGGGGAATGACTACACACAGATGGTAAGCAATGAAGAGAAGACATGAGCTAATAGGAAAGGTGAGAGTTTCACTTATCAAGGTTGCACTTTCCAAACATAACACATGTATCATCCCAAATCCCCAAACTCTCCATAGACAATGATATAAGCTGTGTTATAAGAGTGTGGCCATGCTAGATTATTTCTTTATGTGCAGAAAATTAAACCTTGTAAAAAGTATCATAAAAAGCTAATCTATTTGAGGAAAAGAAACACTGTGTGTTCATGTGTAGATGCAAAAATGTAACTAATCTGTGTCACACCAGCATATTGTCTTTGTGTAAAAAGTTACCCATAAAAGCTTGCACTGTATTCTGAACCTGCTCACCTTTTCACTTCCTTGCCCTTTTCAGACTGTTTCTCAGCATCTGCCACAACAAACAATAGGTTACAGTTTAAAATGATACACAAATACTGTAGCTTTAACGATTGTTGGAGTTTGTTTTCGGAGCAAGCTCACTACCTTCCATCTGGAGTGCAGGATTGCAGATGCCAGACATTGCCTTCTCCTGATGGGTGCTGACCTGACCTTCTGCACTCATCACCTGCTGCATCACTGCCTCTACAATGGGCATCACCATGGCTACAGTAGATGTGTTGCTCAACCACATGGAGAGGAAGCCGCAGCCTACCATCATGCCCAGCATCAACCTGGGGAAAGAGATTATATTACAGGTCAGAGAATACAGGTCTTCAGAAATAGGCCAGCTTGTTTTTAAACCAATATCTATTATATATCTGTGAAAATAAATCGAGGAAGACCTACATGCCAGGGTTCACTCCAACCAAAGTGACCAGTTTGAGGGCAATTCTGCGATGGAGACCCCACTTCTCTATGGATGTCGCAAGACAGATAACCCCAAGTAGTAGCAGGTGGAAGTCTTTGAAATACATTGTTGCAACCTGGGAACAGAAAGTACAGGAAGTGAGTGATAGAGCTCTTAACAGTGTAGCAATACATTATTTTTTGGTTACAGGAAGAATTAATATCTAGGCCATTAGTTCCAGGATGTTGTGGCTTCCAGGATTGTGTTGTAAAGGTTGCACACATAACAATAAAAACATGTCTGTTTAAATACTGTTAATATTTATAGGCTGTTAATAATAAAAAAAAAATCACTAGTTGTTTGACCCAAAAAGGTTTTGAATAAAGTTTGTAAACTGTAAAATCAAGTTTTCTTTGTAAAAAGAAATAAAATCTCCTAGGGTTCTAAACATGATCAAGCTTTGTGTATCTTTTGATCCTAGTCTACAAACCAGCTCAGGATATTTTTTTTGAAGTAACAACGAAGCACTGTTGTAAGTTGCTCTGGATAAGGGTGTCTGCTAAATACCTTAAATGCAAATATAAATTTAAAAAATAAATAGGAATATTTTCTGTAATTAAATTTTTTTCTTTTTCAAAAAAGTCCTGTTGTATTCTGTAATTTTAAAGTATTATGACAGAACCATTTTTTTCTGGCACCCCTGTGGCTGTAAATGTTTTTTGTTTTTTTTTACACAGTCATGTTCATGCACATTCAGAAAAAGTTGAGAGAAGGTTACCACTGAGGACTTCATGATGCCGAAGAGAGGGAACAGGAACGCTGGAAGGAGGGCAGTAACAGACAGGGGCATTGCCTCCGTCATCCAGAACACCGCCATCAGAATCAGGGTGTATGCACATTCTGACACCTATTGAACAACACACACACATTTACAGATTGTCCATTCACTTTGTACATAAGGTATAAGGTAATAAAACTTACAGTACGATTTTTACAGCTTTTTCTACCTTTTTATATTCACTAAATTGTAAAAGACAGATGGGCAAAGCAATTTGTTTTTCAGTGAAACGCTTCATGATAGAGTAGTAAAGTTTACACAAGCCGCAAAAGAGGCTATAAGTCTATAAATCTACTATCTTAAATTTGCTGCCAAAAGATAATAAAAGTCAAAGATTAGTGACTGTAATCAATACTGGAATACTGTTTTATAGCAAGCTGTTATTAAAATCGGTGATAGATAGGATCATTGTACATATTGTATTTCTATCTATATGTTTTATTAATTTGCAGTCTACAAGTTTACAAATATTGATTTCTGGACCCTTTTTATTTAATGAATATGAACTTGTTTTCTTTGCATTATTTAAGGTCTGAAAGCTCTGCATCTTTTTTGGTATTTCAGACATTTCTCATTTTCTGCAAATAAATGTTTTAAATGGCTGTATTTTTATTTGGAATTTATATATATATATATATATATATATATATATATATATATATATATATATATATATATATATATTTAAGTTATATGAATACAATATCATTTCTGTTGTTCTGTACTCAGTGATTACTATAGTAAATGCAATAAAACAGAGAAAGTTCAGTTTAGTACCGTTAAAATTCAACTAATAAAAAAAATTACTGTAATTTATGACTGTTTTCTTTAAAACTGTGTTTTTTTCCCCTGTGGTGAATGCAGTCATTTACAGGTTGTCAATTAATTTGAAATAATTCTGAGCTGTCTAGAAGTTCTTTTGGTTAACAAAATGTTAGCTTGCACCCCACAAAAAAAATCTTGGTACCTCATTTCCCCAAATACATTTTGCTGACTCAAAATAATGCATATTGCTGCTCAGACTTTAATTAAGGCTTTGTTTACAATTTGTTTTTGATTTATACAGCTGTGTGTGTTTGTGTAGTCCTACCTTGGACGGGATGACCAGAGGCAGCGGCAGTAATAACAGTGGTGTAAGAAAGATGATGATCAGACTCCGATAGCTCCATAGTCCTACAGCAAACGCCCTCATGGTGTGTCTGGATGATGTGAAGTCAGGGAAAGTGTCTCCTGGAGGAACTTAAATAGGTAGCCAGTGATTAATCTTTGCCCTGGAGGTACCCTTAACCTATATTCCCACTGTTACTGGCCTGCTCATCTCAAGCCAGCCATAAAGCAATGACTCAGAAGATTAAGCTTTAACATTCAGAGAATCCTCACAGTTTACCAGGGGGAAATAGCATGACCCCAGTGACACTTATCATTTTCCAGCTATCACAAAAGAAAAAACGCAAATACAATAGTGCATTAAAATAACCCTTCCAAATTAAATATTTGTATATTTATTTAAGATAAAGACAGAAGAGAAGATCAAGAATAAAAATATATTTTTATACTTTTTAGGTGTTTGGAACTGTTTTTTGGGTATCAAAGTTTTAACTTTTAAGTCATGGCTAAACTATATTTTAAGTAAGAATAATGATGATAATCTTTTTAAAAAAAAGTCAATTTAGGACTGGTATACAGTAACAAGCTGCTTTCTATTAACATGACTTTGCTCTGAGATGCTTAGAAAGTATTCACACTGGCTTCTGAGAAGCAGCTTTTCCTAGATCAGCTGTTACAGAAACAGAACATTTTTCCCTCTAAAGCAAAGATCACTTTGCTCCTCAGGCCCAGTTAACGAGTAACGATGCCACCTAAAAAAAACAAACCCATAACTAATACATGAGAGTACATAACGCATGTTGCGGTTTCTCCTGGAAGGACTAGGTGCATTACATATACAGCCGTCATGCTTGGACAGTATTAATCTTTTATCTGTATTATCAGCAGTAAACAGATTGTTTATCTTTAACTTTAACCACTAAAATTCCTGAAAAAGATAAACCAGTTGCTTATGTCACTTCGCACAATAGTTCACAATAGTACTCTTGTTTCTCATCACATTTCCTTCAGAACATATCTGACGTCTTACTTTATCTGGTATGCTATAATTTATTGATTTTACTGCCTGTCCAGCGGTCTCTCACTTTTATTGTGATTAATTAATTATTGATTGGAAAAAGATAAAGACAAGGACAGAGAAATACTTGCTTCAGCTACGTCCTGATTAAATGAGAAGGTTTAGGACTACTTTGTGTTTTAGATCAGATAACTGAAGGGCTCTATGAATTACATTACATTACATTACATTACATTTCATTTGGCAGACGCTTTTGTCCAAAGCGACTTACAATAATGAAGTACAAAGTAATAGGAATTTAGATAACCCATTTTTAGATAGGGCTTAAAGGAGGTCGAAGGGAAATAAAGGGATAGAGAAGGAGGGGAAGAAGGAAATGGGGTTAGAAGTAGTTAGTGTGTTAGAGGTGTTAGGAGAGTAAGTGCTCTTTGAAGAGCTCTGTCTTCAGGAGTTTCTTAAAGATAGCGAGAGATTCTCCTGATCTGGTAGTGGAAGGTAGTTCCACTCTGTATGAGAACAGTCTGGATTGCTTTGTGTGAATGTTTGGCAAAGCGGGCGACGTTCATTGGAGGAGCGCAGCGGCCGGGAGGTAGCGTAAGCCTTCAGGAGCGAGTGCAGGTAGGAAGGAGCCTGTTCTGTCATCACCTTGTAGGCGATTGTAAGAGTTTTGAATTTGATGCGAGCATCAACTGGTAGCCAGTGAAGCTCAATGAGCAGCGGGGTGACATGTGCCCGTTTTGGTTGGTTGAAGACCAGACGTGCTGCTGCATTCTGGATCATTTGGAGTGGTTTTACTACGCAGGCCGGGAGGCCAGTTAGCAGGGCATTGCAGTAGTCGAGGCGTGAGATGACGACTGCTTGTACCAGGAGTTGGGTGGCCTGTTGCGTCAGAAACTGTGTAATTTTCCTGATGTTATAAAGCACGAAGCGGCAGGATCGAGCAACCGAGGCCACATGGTGCGTGAAGGAGAGCAGGTCATCAACAATAACACCCAGGTTCCTAGCAACCTTTGTCGGTGAGAGAGAGAGAGAGTCGATGCTTATAGAGAGGTTGTGTTGAAAAGATGGTTTTGCTGGTATGACCAGAATGCTACCTGTGGTTGGCTGGTTAATCTTTCTCTCATAATGATCTGAGGGATCTCTCTAAAGTCTTTATAAATGCCTCCTGATTGGTTGGCCAGGCTATAAATGTTACCTTAAGAGTGGAGTATTGCAAATAAAAGCATGACATTGAAATTATACAATCCAATCCTCCACTACATTCACCAGAAACCACCAGTACAGTCATTTACAGTTATTTTCTCACAATAGCCTTGAAGTGGAAGATAAGACACCTACACTGGATCTCCAATGTCCAATGTCCAAGTTTAGAGAAGATACTATAAATGAAGATTACAAACATCATTCCATCTAAAAGTATTAGTGTAAATACAGTGTCAGCAAATGGAAGTGAAAAATCAAGGGCTAACTTCTTCTATGTACAAACAGAAAGCGTTTACTTGCACTAATTATTAATCTGTTCATGAACAAGTACATTACACTGAAATTAAGACTTCTAAACTTATTTCTAAGAAATGTGTCTTAAGTAATCTCTGACCAAAAAGCACGTTAGGTACTGTTTTTGGCTCTTTAAGAAATGTTTCCCAAGAACTGCCCACGTGTTTAGTCTTTAGTACAAGAATTGTGGACCCTTTTCAAAGGCTTATCATTGAATGCAATTAGTTAAAAACACACCAACATCCCTTTACTTATAAAATAATTGGGATGTGACATAATATAATAAGGAAATGTGCTAATGGTGTACATCTCTTGTGGAAGTGCTTTATCCAGTTTGTTCTTCTTTAAATTGTACGCTACACAGTGAAAATCTGTGTATCTGTGTTTTAAAGTTCTTCTAAAGCTCTCAGTGCCTTGTTTAAAATGTCAGGACAATGAAGTGTAAAGCTACTTTGAGTTTGTTAATAGTGTAAACATAGTAATTTCTTTACATAAGCAGCACTATGCCCCTATCACTAGCACTGTAAGCCTGTTGGGAGCATTGGCTAAAAGCACTGTATTTTGTAATGCTGGGGAGAATGCAAGTTGGCTATCCAACAAAAGCTTATGCTCTTTATCCTGTTTCACTCTATCCATTTTACATAGATTACCTTTTTAAGGGGTTTCATAGAGCCAAAAAGGACTTTTGAACAGGTCAGTACTGAGCTATGTTATCTGTTAAACTGAGCAGTATTTTTTCCAGAATTTAGCTTTAGCTAATGCAGCCAGCAGTGCATTAAGCAAGCTAGCATGCTAACAGGTGAAATATGAATGATATAAAATCTGCATACGCTGTTTTATAATGTGAAACCAATAAAACATATAAAGCGTATACATGAGCTCATCAACTTACAGAGTATGACTCGTCCTCACTTGCCACTGCAAAAGTTGTTGAACTCATCTTGGGCTGAATTATGTAGGTTCAGTGATCTCAGCATGGAAACCTGTGTGAACTTCATGTCTGAGGAGGACAGGCAGGACAGATGACTCCCTCCAGTGTTTTGAAACTGGACTGTGGTAGCCATTTTGCACTGTGGGGGATTTTTAAACTTTGTGTGCAGGCAGTGTGTTTCAGAATACTCATATTCCTCAAAATATGCTTCATTTTAGTTGTGATATGCCCGTCAACATTTATCAACTTTCTCTAATCACTTGTGTGTCACAATTGCCAAGATAAAACCATGTCAGCTTCTACTCCACCAGCTGTGAACAGGCAGTTGCTGATAAAGTGTCAGTCTATTTATGCGCCCGGCAGAGTTCAATGTTTTTCTTGTCAACTGATAATCTGATAATTGATAAGAGAGTGAATAGGAATTGCGGCTGTACAGACGCAGTTGATTTATTAAACCTTGAACAAAGTAATTATACTCCCAGTCTCTTCCAAGCCTCTTTTCACTTTTTCCAAACTATAAACTACGCAAGATACTTCCTGTTGTTTATGATATACAGTGGCTGGCAAAAGTATTCATACCAATTCAACTTTTTCACATATAAAAGAATTCAATCCCCTTTACTCTAAAACCCCTACATAAAATCCAGTACAACTGCCTTCAGAAGTCACTTAATTAGCTAATAGAGTCCAGCTATGTGTAGTTTAGTCTCAGTATAAATACACCAGTTTTATAAAGGCCTCAGTGTTTTTTTTAGAGAAGACTAGTGCACAAACAGCACCATGAAGACCAAGGAACTCACCAGACAGCTCAGAGATAAAGTTGGGAAGAAATTTAAAGCAGGGTTAGGTTTAAAAAAAAAAAAACATATTTCAATTAGTACTCTTTAATTCATCACCCAAAAATGGAAATCTGCAAACCTAAAAGACATGACCATCCTCCCAAACTGGCAGACCAAGTAAGCAGACAAGAAGCCCAATGGTCACTCTGTTTTGTTGTTTACAGTTTGCCATAAAGCATATAAGGAATACAGCAAACATGGATGGGGGGATAAGGTTTTGGGGTCAGATGAGACCAAAGTTGAACCTTTTGTCTTAAATGCAAAGCGCTTTGTGTGGCAGAAAAGTAACACTGCATATGACCCTGAACACACCATCCACACTGTGAAACATGGTGGTGGCAGCATCATGCTGTAGATATGCCGTTTTCTTCAGGAGGGACAGAGAAGCTGGTCAGACTTGGTGGGAAGATGGATGGGGCTAAATACAGGGCAATCCTGGAATAAAAACCAGTTTAAGGCTGCAAGAGACTGGGAATGAGATTTACCTTCCAGCAAGATGCTAAAAATTTTAAATCCATGTTATGTGCTATTTTGCATTGGTCTATCACTTAAATGTCGTTTTTATCATTTTTGAGATTTTAAGTTTGTGGTTGTAAGGTGACAAAATGTGGAAGAAACAAAAAAATCAAGAAGTATGAATAATTTTGCATGCCACTGTAAATGGTGGATAAAAGTGTTAATTCCTATTGCAAAATCTTAACTCCTGTAGTTTTTCATGGTAGTTCCGACTCATACTACAAAATAACACAATAAACCACAAAGATAGGAATATTTTTGTCATAAAAAAGCTGTTTTAATCACAGAGCGTTTTTACATATCTATGAACACGTTACGTTAATGTTTTCCTAGCTCACACAAACTCCTGTTTCTAACCTTAACCATAACCATGTAGAGAATCAGATGGATTTTGCCAGATCTTTTGTAAATCATTTAAATATATCTGTAAATGAATCTACTATCAAAATAGCATGGGATTCCTTTCCCACACTATCGTGGAATTCTTTCTACTGTAAGCATCACTATGTTTGGTATTTTTTTCTCAATTTTTTTGCCAAGAAGCTAAAAGACCAAAAGTTTTTATATTGACACTGACGTTGAAAGTCATGGGACAGCAGCATGTAAATTGATCAGGTGTTACCTCTCAGGGGATGACTTGGGAATCCCCACACCTGTATAAGTTATGAAGTATTATTTTGTGGGTGAGGCTGAACACTGGCCAGCTTGCTCATGGCAAGACTACATTAATTATGAGACTTTGAGTGACACTGGCACTTTTAATATGTTTAACCTCAATCCACTCTGTCATATGTGTACTGGTAAGATGCCATAGAGGCATTAACACACACAGTAGACAGTGCAGGTGATGTTATGTGATTACTGTGACTGGTAGCATCTAGCTAAAATTTCAAATGCATGGTTGTAGATGAGGAGGAAATGGGTACTAGACAATTCTGACCTGTCCTTAATAGATAATTTTTTTATGTTTTTTATTTTTATTGAAAAATGCAATAACAACAATCCTGTACTGTTTCACACCTTAATATGTGTTTGCAGGAAGAACGACACAAAATAACATCTGAAACACTTCATTGCTTGGTATCCTCTGTGCTAAAACAACTTTTAAGTGACAAAGAATAACAACATAAAGTCGTAGATGTCATAAATGCTTTTTTGGAATGTGTTGCAGCAACATTGACAGATTGAGCCTACAGTTCTAGAGAGCACCTGAAGAAACATGAAAGAAAAAGTGAACATATTGGTGAGACATGTTTTCAGACAGTATACAATCACAAATCAAGGTATTTTTTCCATGTGCAGTAGATCAGAAGCAAGAGCAGGTTTTTGACCTTTTCCCCTAATTACATATTCATCTTCCAGTAATAACTGGGGTTATGTTTCATTCCTCGAGGTGTAATTAGTACCCTTGAACTAATACATTTTGGGCAACAGCAAATTAGTTTTCAATAGATCATTGTGGATATTGTATGTAGCCACAGACCTGCTTAATATGCAGAGCTGTATGCTGTCTACATGGTGCAATTTCATGCACAGTGTACTGTCATTCTAGCAAGCAAAACACTATTCTCTGCAAACACAGGTGTGTGTTTTGAGTCCCCCTTTATTTGCCTTGTATGTAATGCACCATGCATGAGCTGTCAATCTGCGTGACAAGAAAATATAGTAGAATAGAGCATAATGAAACACTATTTAAAGTAAAAGGCTAAGATGTGGGTGAAAAATGGATCTCAATAGCTCTGTTTCATGCTGGGTGTACTTTAGAAATCCATTAAAAAGAGCAAGTCAAGACAAACAAGGGCCCAAACCCTTTGTATGCCTTGCCCCTACCACTTAGCCCTTATCCCTTATTGGAATAAAAAAGTAGAGGGAAGTGTTAGAGGCTACATGGCCCTTCAACTGAGATTTTTTAGAGGTATACTACAAACAAAGAGCTGTTGAAAATCAAGGCAAGATGGCTGCCTGCACAAACGGGTAAATAAAACCACAAATAAATGTCCTTTGTTCAAAATAACATTCCTTGCATTATCTTAATGTAATGTAGTTTTAATGTATTATGAGATTTTTCTTTGTAACAAGCATGAAAAATGCTAGTAAACTGTTACGTTCCTTTATGAATTTGAAGCTGTGAAGGAACCCTTTAAGTTGCTTCAAGGTTTTTAGAAAACCTGACAGAATTTCATGAAAGTTCAACAAAACCACCTTGAGCTGCCTTAAAAGCACTTTAAGGGTTTCAAACTGAAGAACCCCTTGAAGTTCTTCAAATATATTAACAGAGCTGTAGGTCTCAGTAGCTAGTTGCTGAGGCTGCTGCATTTAAGGTCAATGGAAAAATCTGAACAAGAAGCTAGAAAATATCTAATTTCAGCACCAAGAAATTCTGGTAGAATAAAAAAGTCACCCAACCAAACAATACTTCGTTAGCAGAACATTTTCTGAATGTTATAATTGACTTCTGTCAAGTTTTTTTGGATGGTCTTAGAACATTTTTTACATTTTAACTTTTTTTTATATTATAACAATAATATTAGATATTAGAACAATATTTGGGAAATATTCTAATGACATAATGTAAACCATTATATCACATTACATATTTTCAGTACATTCCTGAAACATTATTTCTTTAACATTTGACTTTTTATGACATGTTCTGTTAGCTAGAGCATTAATCCACCAAGATTGCTGAACTTTATAGCTCCTCTGCTATCACAACAGACCGACGGTCTGTGGTCTACAGAGCACAGCTAGCAGTATTCTTTTTTTATTTATTCTTTTTTTATTTTATATATATATGTATATATATATATACATATATATATATAAAATTTTAGTTCTAATTTTTCCCATTTTCTCCCCAATTTACATGGCAAATTACCCAACCCACTCAATAGGACTCCCCCTATCACCAGTAATGCCCCAACACACCAGGAGGGTGAAGACTAACACATGCTTCCTCAATTACATGTGAAGTTAGCCACCGCTTCTTTTCACTGATGCAGCATTGCTGAGCAGCCAGCACGCTCAGAGGAAAGCGCAGCGGCTCGGTTCTGATACATCAGCTCACAGACGTCCTGTGCTGTGGACATCACCGTAGGAGTGATGTGGGGAGAGAGCGCCATCTACCCACCCAGAGGGAGCAGGGCCAATTGTGCATCCTCTAAGCGCATGCAGCTTAATGGTGGGGTGTGGGTGGGGTAGGATTTCAACCACTTCCCCTTGGAACTGGGGAAACTCAAAAAACAAGGAATAGGGGTAGAAATGGGAATGGGGCAAGGAAGGGGCACTCTTAAAATGAAACTAGACTCAACACAGACATTAGCAAATCAGTGTGTATTGCATTGTTTAGAGTTTTACATATATAAAGACAAGATACATTGAGAAGCAAAATTGTAGACAGTCCTGAAGACCTCTGCTGAAGCTACTTGGTTAATGTAGTGATGGGTTTCGTGACCAGCAAGTCGCTGTGGGCTGCTGGAGTTGAATCGCCATCATGAACGTACTCAGCCATCGCGCGTATCTGGGAGAAGTACTTCCGGGCCTGAGCGTGTTTAAGCCTGATGTTACGGATAAACGCCTCCCCATATGCCTGCAAAGTAGTGATGTGATGGTATCAGAGAGAGCCTATAAACCAGAGTTCGTTCTGTTTTTAATACACAAAAAGATTGCATTGGGCCAGCATGCGTGTTGAAGAGATTAACAACTAGAATACGAGAGCAATATCTTCCATGTGCAATGCTCTTATCTCTGGGAGGGAGAATCCCTGACAGACTGAAATAAAATGAACTGTAAAATGACTTTATTTCAGGTTCGGGGAGTTAACTGATGAACTGATAAACACAGTATAGCCAAGCATTCACAGAGGCATGATGAGATTTACTGGCTTTTTTCAATGAGTGTTCTGAGTGTGTCCAATCAAAATCACTCAGCTCAAATCAGCAGCAAAATAACCTCAGGTGCTGATATTGGTGCCAAACTCATGGTGAATTACATTAAGACTGATTTTCTTTTTGGATTCCCGAGATGGTCCTCTGATCTGCACTGCCTTTGCTTATTGCCAGATGTTTTGAATGTTGAAATATGAATGCATTTAATATTTGGCAATCGTAAGTAAAAAACCTAAAAAAAAATAATAATACTAAGTAAATTCTAGCCATATTGCAGTGTTTCCTTTAACTTTAGATTTTTTTCCAGCAACGACAGCACAGCTAAGGAAAATGTATGGTGCTTTGTTGATGTGTATATGTGTATTAGATACTTTATTGATCCCAGAGGGAAATTCTGGACATCCAGTAGCAGCAGGTATACATAGTACAGAGACGTTACAATAGAGGGTTAATATATAACGATACAGATAAAAAAATACAATAAAATAAAAAGTAGTAGTGCAATTAAACACAGTAAAACAACAATGAACAACTGATGACTGATGACAGTGCAAGAATGCTGGTATATAATAATTTAGCAATGAGTTGGGATATATTGTAGTTTTGTAATTCCTTTTTTTTTTTAAATCACAATACTGTTAAATAAGGCTGTTCAATTTATTCAGTGGTGATGTAAGTGGCATGGTAGATGGTAAGTGGCATTAGTAGCCAAAAAATAAATAAATAAATAAATAAATCTGTGCATCCCCAGTTTGAATGGGCAGATTATGGAGGTAAGTATGTTACAAAATTGGAGAACTTGTACGGCCTGGTCTGAAAACTTAGAAATATATAATATCTGAACAATATTACATTCATACTTTTTTTTTTTAAATTGGCAAACACTTAACATGGCAGCACAGCTTTTATTATTCTATTAATAGTTCTTTCATTATGAATACATGCATACATTTCAGATTGCAAGTTTTAAATTAAAAAATATGAGTAGGATTCTTAGTTTAAGTTCTCAGATCAAGTTCCACAATTTTAAGGTTTTGCAACAAGAATTACCTACATAGACAGATATTTTCTCTTTTTTTGATGGATAAGCAAAAAATAGCTTGATGTGCCATATTACTAATAGAAGGATAACTTAAAGAGTAAGAATTGGCACTGAGAGTTTGTCTGTTAAGACCTTAGTAACGAAATAAACACTTAAGGAGATAATTGGTCATTTTAGAAGAAATCGTTTATATATATAAAAAAGATTACTAATACTATTAGGCACTCTTTAGTGGTCTGGTTCACTGTCAAAGACATTGAGCAATAATTTTTGCTGTTCATGTACCATGGTGACTTCAACACTGCCATCTGCTGGGCGCTTGCTACAAATGTACCTGAATCAGTTAAAAAGTACTGTATATAAGCTTATATAGAGAAAGAGTATAGATGCTTCTATACTCTAAATGAGTACAGGATACTTCAGGATGGTAATTAAGTCTTCAAAGATATTCATTACAGATACTTATGATGCTGAATCCCTAAATACCAGTCTCTGATTTTCTACTGTTGGAATTACATGAGCTTTTTCTTTCATTCTTTAACCAATTTGTATTACTATTCGGCAAACACATGCAAAGCAATGCAATTTAGCTGAGATCTTCTCAAGTTGTACCAGTGATGATAAAGAAAAATCCAGGAATAGGTTTCCGGGGACTTTTTGAGGTTAAGTAAGCCCACATACAGTCAGACACTCCCATTGAAATCCATCAGTTCAGCTTAAATATGTTTTCTACTCAGCCCACTTACTTGCCTTTCTGTCTGACCCCTATTCATTCTCATATGTAAGCTGGGTAAATGTAAGTGATGATCTATATGTAACTGAATGAATGTTTTGTGACCTACATTTCTTACTGACTCATAGACTCATAGCCTTTTGAAGCAAGGATTCCCTGCAGACAGGACTAAACATGATCTCACATTGAAAGCAATCCGTATTCAATCAGCATTCAGTCAGAAATTATAAATTGATAAAATGTTTTATTTCTTGGCTATTTCCAGATCCAAATACAGTTTTTTTTTCATTTTCTGAGCTAGATAACACTTTCACCTCATGGACAGTGGGGGCTTTGAGCTGAGCAGGATGGAGAAAACATAACAGACTTAACAAACAGATGCCTGTGGCACCTGTATTAAGATGAGAACAGGCTAATCAAACAAGTTGAGACCAGTCATCATTTTAGGTCAGGTCGTCCTCGAGGATGTACACTACTCACTCGTGATGGGTGGAACAGCGAGTGATGAGGTCCCGTAGTTAACGAATTGAGACTTGTCTAGGTCAGACAAAAGTTTAGACTGACTTTAGGGAGTTTAGGGAGGCTGAAATATGCTGGCTAAGAGCTTAAAAGCACCTAGATCAGTATGGGCCCTGCTAACTCTGAGGTGTTAGCAGTAGGTGTGGATAGCTTTCTGACCAAAGTCAAAGCAGGATGGTCAGTCTGGAACTCTAAAGCCTCGCTGTTTTTCTCGTAAACTTTAATTCATTTTCCTTGTTTTTTTCATTATCCAATGCATTCCAAAAAACCCTGTTTTGGACGGAAGATTCTTTGACTAAACTTTCAAAGCTATTTTTGGACTGGAACAAATGTTTTGCTTATGTTGTATCACACCAGTAACATTGTGTTTGTGCTTTCTACTCGCCTACCAAAGTAACACTTACTAATTATACAAGATATACAAGAATTATACAAGAACCAAGTAAAATACTAAATAAATGTGTTATTTTGCACTATTAAGCACTGCAATATAGATTGTTTATATACACGGTACCTTCTCCATATTTTCAACTTTGTAGTGTGTAGCAGCCTCGTCTTTGGTTAGCAGGATGCAGTTCCAGGGGCTCCACTCCCAGTGCCTGTCCCAGCGCACCAGAACCAGATCATGCAGGTCATTCCAGGCACACAGAGCAGACTGAGCCCCCCACACCACATCCACCAGATACTGCAGATCCTGCTCCTAATGAAGACATGCAGACAAGCCCAAGTATGACAAAAGCCTCTGATTATCCCTCAGAACAAATAAATATAAAATCACTAACTAAAATAATGACATGAATGTAGAACTGGGCAATATGGTAGGCATTTTATAATAAGGCATGTTCTCAATACACAATTATTATCGCAGTGTTTGATACACAGACAGAATGCATCAACAGTGACAGATAACCAATTATTTTCAAAGTAAGGAAATTCACAAAATGGAACAAATATACAGCTCTGGAAAAAATAGGAGACCACTTAAAAATTGAGTTTCTTTGATTTTAGCTAATTGAAAACCTCTGGAATATAATCAAGAGCAAGATGGATGATCACAAACCATCAAACCAAGCTGAACTGCTTGAATTTTTGCACCAGGAGTGCAAAAGTTATCCAAAAGCAGTGTGTAAGACTGGTGGAGGAGAACATGCCAAGATGCCTTAAAACTGTGATTAAAAAACAGGGTTATTCCACCAAATATTTATTTCTAAAACTCTTTAAATATTAACTTGTTTTCTTTGCATTATTTGAGGTCTGAAAGCTATTTTTATTTGTAATTTGGGTGAAATGTCTGTAGTTCATAGAATAAAACAACAATGTTAATTTTACCCAAACATATACCTATAAATAGCAAAATCGGAGAAACTGATTCAGAAACTTAAGTAGCCTCTTAATTTTTTTCCAGAGCTGCTCACTAACTAAAATTATGATATGAATTTAGAGCTGGGCAACTCAATTTTCTCAATACATAATATTTATCTCAGTGTTTGACAAACAGACAAAATGCATCAACACTGACAGATTCTAAAAAACATTTTTTTGCTGATAATTAGCCATTTTAACAGGACTAATATCAGTCTAATGAAATGTACAGTTTAGTCAGTGACTTTTAAGTACTTGTAATATTCCCAATAAGTATACTATAAAAAAAATACTATCATAGTGTCCATCTCTATATGCATTACTCCTCTTCTGAGGACGACATACACACTACAGATGTTTTTTTGCTGAAAGACCACTTAAGCAAATAAGTCTTTTTTAAGTCTCTGTTTTTGTTCTCTGTATATACACAGATACACACACATGTATCAGCTACCTGCAGGAGGTAAGTGATCTTGGTGTCTGGGCTGGATTCGGCCTCTGTTTCACGTAGGCGTTTGAGGATGGTTTTGTAATGAGAGGAATCCTTCTGGCATCGAGCCTCATTGTCCAGCTCTGAGCACTGCAGGCAAAGCCCCACCACCCGCGCGCTTGCCGTCAGAGCGAAGTCAGTGGAGAGCAGGTAACTACTGCAGCCACGACAGAAGTAGATGTTCTTCTTCAGCTGTGCTGGATCCTGTGGCACCTGTGGCAGGAGAACAGGACAATAAACGATTATAACTGATAAATCTGTACGCGATAATCAAACTAACTGAATAAAAGATTTCTCTTCTTGAGTCTCTTATGACCTATGTTGTGAAAATGATACATATGAGATTTACAAATATCTGAAGAAAGAGCACATGTCACCACCTGCTTGTTTCTTAATTGACTATTTCTTTGATCAGCTCCTTTTACCATATAGGTGCATAAAATGAACAATGATCGTAAAAACAAGGAGGTGGCTTTAATGTTATGGCTGGTATATAACATTAGGCTTAACAATGAGGTACTTTAATAAAAAAATCAAGCAACCAACTTCTAATTACAGAAAAAGATACAAAACTAGGGATTAAATGAATGTTTAGAATATGCTACTTTGATACAACACAGAGCAAGAGCAAGTTTGCTCTATGGAAAAAATAGATTATCCCACTGAATTTAATTAAGGCTAACAGTGACAATATATACAGTATGTAAACACTTTGGGATTCCTTGGATTTCTGCATAAATTGGTCCAGAAAGGTGTTCTGATCTTCATTTTCAAGTCACGACAACAGACAAACAGACGGCTTAAACTAAACTGTGCTGTATTAGTATAAGCAGACTCTGTTTGTCTATTGTTGCGATTTAGATGAAGAACGGAATGCATTTTATGACCAGTTTATGCAGAAATCCGAGTAATCCCAAAGGGTTCACATGCTTTTTCAAATACTGTATATTGTATCTATACTGTCTATATTGTATTTTAGAAGTTAGAATGAGTTTGCAAGGTGAAAAAAGCATTAGCCAGAAGAACATACCTGCAAAAATCTGGACACCTGGGGGTTGAAAGTGGGGGTTTTGATGTACTGAAGAAAGAGGGTGGCTATTCTCTTCCTCAGCCCCTCCAGATTACTCTCCTTCACTCCTCTCAGCAGCAGGTCAGCCTCCCTGTCAATCAACTCCACTATCTGCTTGGTTAGCTTACAGTCATGCTCCTGTTCACACACACACACACACACACACACACACACAGAGCATAAAAAGGAATCTGGTGAAGCAGAGCAGCGATGCCCAGGCATGATTCTGGAGATTTACCACTGTGAAAAGTTCAGCACACAACACACAGTTCAGTTTGGAATTTCAATTCAGATGCTCCTGACAGATGTGTTTGATTATGTTTGGAATCAAACTGCCAAAGTTTATGTAAACTGAACATGAAAGGATACCTCAGAGGAGACTTGGGAATGCCTATACCTATAGAAGTTGTGAGGTGTTGACTTGTAAATGAAATTATCAGAGTTTGAGGGAGGTCTGATAGACAGATGCCAGATGGATTATATATTTAATTTCTGAAATTGTGTGAGCATTTAACATTCCTGGAATGTTGTTCCCTGTACATGTTGTTTTAAGGCATTAATAATCATGACTTGCAGCATCTGGACAGAATTGTCCATGTGAACTGACCAATGACCATATTATAACCAGTGACAAAGGTCTGGTAGATCTCCAAGTCAAAAATTGTGCATTTTTTAAAATAAAGCATTCAACAGCATAACTGTAACTAGCATAAATCAAGTGTCAGCCTAAAGGTAGGCACGAGTAAAGAAACGCTACCTTGACAGTGTGTTTGAGAGTGAGGAGGACGTCAAGCCGCTCCTCCTGGCTTAAGTAATTCAGGTTGATGCTGTTGTAAAGATCTCGAAGCTCTTTAGCCCTGATGCTTTCTGGAGTGTCCATTTGGGTCATCGTTCCATCAAACGCTCGCCATGTCTTAGGGGCTGCACACTGCACCAGAGCAAAAGTGAGAGTTTTTAATAAAAGAAATTTATTTATTTTTTATTCGTTTAAATGTGCTTCTTTATTTGTGCATTTCACTTGTAAGATTTAGATTTACAATAAGCATAGCAAGGTTGTTTCTAATGTCAAATCAGCATGGATTTCATTTAGATTTTCAATTCAGAAAATTAGTGTTTTAAGAATACAAGACCACAAATTTAGATTTAGCTGTTTGCCACAATAGAGTAAAATTTTTGTAAATAATGATGTGTCACACAATGTCAGTAACCAGATAGGAAGGTCTGTTTGCATTTACTTAACATTTCAATTTTGAAATACAAGATGCATACTTGTGCGATCATAATCACTAAAAGAAAGTATGAAAAATTGAGCCCAACATATCGTCACTGTCCAAGAAAAACAAGTATCTTCAAAACATCAATGTTACAGGAGAGAGACAAAACCTTTTTAACTTTTAATGGGAGTCTATGTAAAAACATTTTATTTTAGCTCATTTTGGAGAAATTCTGTTGGTCCATACATCAAGAAAAACTACCAGTATAAGGGACATCTTTTTGTTGAAATAATGTTGTAATCTAAAAATCGACAAAATCGGAGATGCTCATTTTTCTTTGGACAGCGACAATATAATGTCCCAATCTGAGATATCGTAAATCATTTGAGGGCATCAGACAGGTGCTGATATGTATGAGTATGAGGGAGAATCCCATAAATTGCAGGAGAAGTGGGATGCCCATTTAATACAGTCATACACGGTACAACTAGCAGTGAAAAGCTTTATGCTCTGTTCGTTCATATGAAAAAAAATCAAGACCATTACTGCGATGACTGAAGTTGACCTGCACATTTCTTGCACATTTCTTCTGTACAGTATATAATAAAGCTGTCTTCCAGTGGGAAGCAGACCTTGTTGAGAAAGACTTGTACTGCTTTCTCCTGATTTCTCTCTCCTGCAGTGATTCGGTGGGATCCAATAGAAGCGATGAGCTGTGTCTCCTCCTTCAGGAGAACACACAGTGCTGCCTTCCGCTCAGCTCCACTCAGAGTGGCATTGATGCGCTCCACCTCGTCCTGCCTCCACTCTAACACACACAGAGACACGCTGAGTACAAACACACACTCACAGTGATGCACAGAAATGCTCACACTGCAGTGTCATTACATATTAAATACAGACAAAAAAACTCAACACTAGGGCTGGGAATGACAATCACATTAAAAATGTACTGATTATTTATTTATTTTTTTTTTATTTAAGTCATACACTAAAAACAGAACTGTAGCTAGACCGACAGACCAAGAGATAGCTAGATAGACACTCTAATTTAAACACATGCTTACTTTCAAGTGCGCTGTAGAGCAAAGCAAAGTCCTCCTTTTTCCGTGGGTTCATTCTCCTGCAGTACTCATCCCTAATCTGCTCCTCTTTCTCCTCTATCTTCCTCCTCTCCTCTCTCTCCATCCTGACCAGCTGCAGCTCCTTATCTAGCCTCAGCTGAGCAGTCAAGCGCTGGGCCCGCCAGCGCCGAGTGTACGTCTGTATCGTTATTACCTAAAAACACGTAAACAAACACAGTCAGAATCATGACTGACTGATACACGCAGACAGACAGAGAGACAGAGACACACAGACAGAGAGACAGAGACACAGACAGAAACACACAGACAGAAAGAGACACACAGAAAGACAGACAGACAGAGAGAGACACAGCCAGATGGACAGAGACACACAGACAGATAGACAGACAGACAGAGACACAAACAGACAGAAACACACATACAGACAGACAGACAGACACAGACAAAACACAGACAAATGGACAGAGACACACAAACAGATAGACAGACAGACAGACAGACAGAGACACAGACAGACAGAGACACACATGCAGACAAACAGACAGACAGACACGGACAGACAAACATACCAATGGACAGAGACACACACACAGACAGACACACATACACGCAGACAGACAGAGACACACAGACAAATAGACAGACAGAGACACACAGACAGAAAGACAGACAGACAGAGACACAGACAGACAGATGGAGACACATGCAGACAGACAGACACACACAGACAGACAGACCCACAGACAGAGACACATGTAGACAGACAGACAGACAGAGACAGACAGACAGAGACAGACAGACAGACAGACAGATGCAAGACAGACACACACAGACAGACATAGTCGCATGCTCAGGCAGTCGCAAGGACAGACAGATACACACGGAAAGACAGACACAGACAGACAGACAGACAGACAGACACAGACAGACAGAATCGCATGCACAGTCGCAGGCACAGACAGACGTACACACGGACAGACAAACAGACGGACAAACAGACAGACAGACAGACCCATAGAGACAAAGACACACAGACACAGACAGACAGACATATACACATACAGCTTTCAGCCTCGTGCTGTGGAGTTGGTCTGCAGTGATGTAGGTACCAGGAGTTAGAAGCTTGTCCTTCATGTTGGACACGTACAGACCAATCTTAGTCATCTGAGTGGACGTGTTTATGGTGCATTGTTGAGCCTGGCTCTTCAGCACCACTGTCTGGAGATGGGAGATCACAGATTAATGCAGTAATTAGATAAAAGCTGTGCACCTGCATGGACTATATAAAAGCTCTGACGTCTGTATGCACCGAAATCGTGGGGACACTTGATGAGGTTGCTAACGAGTCAAAAATTAACAAATTAAACTGACATCATAAGAATGGCAACCTCGTGAATACCCCCAAACAAACCAGCAAGAAGTGTTTTGGCTGTAGTAGAGCTTGTTGATGAGTAGCCTGTGTTATGTAACAGTGTTAAAGTTTAGAAGCTGATGTTTGAAGTGTTAGCCTGCTCATATCAAGGATCCACAAGCACCTCATTCATTTCACCAATTTTACAGTTACAGAGTGTTTTTCTTGAAAAAATAAGTCTGTTAAATAAGTTACGTAACCACATTACCTCTAGTCTTTATATTATTATTTACTTTTTTTTATAATAAGCGTAGGGGTCAAGTCACTATAAACTTATTTACTTTAGACTTAGTATTAGTTACTGTAAATTAGTATTAGTTACTGTAAATTACTCAGTATCTACTATGAAACTACTATTATGAAACAAAAATACATTTATGTACCAGTAGTTATAAGTTATATAACTACTATATATAACTAAGCTATAAGCAGGTCCCATATACTAAGCTACCCTTAACTAATCTACAGGTTAAGAGGTTTAGTTACTTTACAGTATTAAAGAAAAGGTAACACTTTACTTGAATGGTCCATTTTATGGCCTTGTTGATGCTTAACTGACATTCAACTAACATTCTATTAACTGCAACTTAACCATATGATGAGTGTAAAGATTCAAAATAGAACATAACCCTACACCTAACCCTAACCTTAACCCTTAATCAACCATAAAATCTAACCCAACACCTAACCCTAAGCTTAACCCTTGATCAACCCTAAAATTTAACCCTACGCCTAACCCTAACCTTAACCCTAATCAACCCTAAACTTTAACCCTACACCTAACCCTAACCTAAACTTTAAATCCAACTTTACACCTAACCCTAAACCGTAATCAACCCTAACCTTAACCCTTAATCAACCCTAAAATTTAACCCTACACCTAACCCCAACCTTAACCCTTAATCAACCCTAAAATCTAACCCTACGCCTAACCCTAACCTTTACCTTTAAATCAACCCTAAAATCTAACCCTAACCTTAACCAACCCTAAAATCTAACCCTACACTTAACTCTAACCCTAACCCTAACCTAAACTTTAAATCTAACCCTAAACCCAGTGCTAAAATGTAAAGATTGGAGTTTGGGTTAGAGTTAGGGTTACATTCAATAGAGAATCATTTACTTTCACCTTTCAGTTCAACTGAATTTAATAGACACGTCAGGTGAGAATCATCAAATGGACCATCAAAGTGAAGTGTTACCAAAGAAAACAATGTTTTTATTAATGTTTATTATACAGTGTATGTAAGCTATCTGTACCTGTGTATCCTTGCTAAACATCTCCACACCCCTATCGGGCCTCCTCTTGGCTACAGTCTGCACTGCAGCATGGTGATAATCAGTTTTACTGATCTTGTGACGATATCCTCCCAGGAAAGGCTTCTTTTGAGTAGCTCTCTCTATCTCCACAACCACATCCTGAAAAGTGTTCACGTCTAAAGAGAACAGAGGGAGACACAAAGTGACAAAAAAAAAAAAAAAAAAGTTTGATTGGACATCAGCAATAAAGCACATGTGCATGAATGCTGGGAGGATAAAATCTTCGACTGACCTGTCTGCACTCTGACAGTAATGACATCAGGCATGCTGCACTCCTGCTGTGGTTTAACTGGCTTGATGGGGTAATTTTCAGGATCTAATGAGCTCATTTCCAACTGGACTGTGCCGTGGGGCTGCACTCCCAGGCTCATCAGCGTCTGCTGGTTCTCTATAGCCACGCCTGAGAACCAAAACAGCAAAAACAAATTAGAATTTGACTGAACATCAATTTCAAATAATAAATAAAAAAAACCCAGTCTGTTTATATTCTATCGCTATTGCTACTATCACTATCCTGGTAGCAAGGGGATGCTGCCCCACTAGTCAGGAAAAGATATTTACTTAAAAAAAAAAAAAAAAAACCGACAACAAATCCCAATATAAAAACTGTTGCTCCTCTCTTACAGAAGCATGCAAAAGTTTGCACATCCAGATCAAAGTGTCTCTTACTGTAAATAGTTCAGTGAGTAGAAGATGAACTGATTTACAGGAGGCATTCAGGTGGCAGTCCGTACTGTTTCTAAACTGAAAGCAGAAGCATTTCTAAATGTAGAAGGGAAAAGAATAGTGTGTATAATGATACCAGTGTGCTGGAATGACCACCCCTGTTAAGCCTAATATATTCATTCTAAAAACTGGAGTGTCTGGTCGCTTTTCATTGGAGTTTTTCTGGCCACATTATGCGTCTTTACATACTTGCATCACATGTACAGCCTGTAAAACAGAAGTCAGCTCAGTTTTACTGAACATGAGCGGCTGGTAGAGCAATGGAGACTTCAGAATGGGGAACTCGGACCTCAGTAGCTCATTTACTTACACTGACAAAACTGACCACTGTATATAATAACTCTCTTACATCCTCTGAAGACATTTCCATCAGCAGTTTCTGACTGTGCACTCTCTCTCTCTGACTGAACATAACTTTGAATCAGATTCATCTGCTCTAAAAGGAGACTGCATCACACCCACCCAGTTTAAAATTATTCAACCACAGGTTCGGTGCAATTACCCTTCTCACCAGAGAGGGCCCTAAATCCCACAAATCCCAAATCTTATGGACATCAGCTTTAAAGATTAATTATTTATTTTAACATTTAAAGCAAGAATAAAATATTACTAAGCACTGAAATTTGCATCACCTGGCATAGAAAAACTATTTAGAAACTCCACTTCACTGCAAAAGGTGCTGAACTGTTTTACTGTGCAGCAATACCAGCAAAAATAGGATTTTTTTTGTATCCTCACCACAAGGGTTCATATACTTTTTAGGAGAAAATTTAAACAAACCTAGTGCAGTCTGTAAAACAACTTTTTAGCTACAGTGTGAAACATGGAAATGTGCTTTGCATCATTTTCTCACTAAAAATAAGCTAAAGCTACACCAAATATTCAAACAGACTATCCAGTATTTAAAAAACAGGCTTTCTCAGCATTAAAAATGAGCTCCATAACATCAAACATTAAAAATACTGCTTAAAAAAATTGGAGGATCAAGATAGGAGAAATTGATCTACCCATCCCTATTACTCATGCTGTGCAAAGAAATATACCAATATACTTTTTATATATATTTTTTATATATTTTTTTATATATTTTATACTTATATCTTGTTCATTTCAACATGGATGGAACTATTAAATACACAAAGCTAGACAATACATTGCTTTTATTGCTTTAAAGGGAAAATGGTGCAATTTAACTTACCGTTCAATTTGATCTGGATAATATCCGATGGTACTCTCAGTTCACTTGCAAAATGATTCTTTAGATCCTGAGCTGTGAGGCCTATGGTAAAAGCCATGGTCATCATGTGCCCCTCTGGCATAATTAATATTTTCACTGTAAAAACAGAATGTGGTTTAATACAGAATTTCTGCCTTTAGTTGTTCCACCTCCACTCTGCTGTTGAGAGGAGACACAGAGAAGTCTGCCAACATGTTTATATAATTGGATCAAGCACAGATAGATAATGTGAGCCCAATTTACTGGTAACTGGCAGTGCAGTTGTACGCATAATGTACTGGAGCATGTACACTCAAACACAAAGAATTCAAAAGTTGTCAATAATTAATGTAATTAAGTAAGGTGAATTTATTGTATTTAGGTGAAATAATTTAAGAATAAGCTTGTGGAGAATCCAGCAGCCTTTCCACTCCATTTATTTGGATTAGCAATGTTTAAAACAGATCAATACCAACAACAGTAACTTCAACACACTCTCAAACAGAAGCAACTGTACCATTCAGCTCAGTTATAAGGAAGCTTCCCGCCTTTAGGAGTGGGACATACCATTCCTGAAGTTGTGGCAGGGGGTATTTTAGTGTAACCTAACGTTTCTACAATGTGTCTGATAGAAATATTTATTAATTTATGCTTCAGTGTTTATCCTATGTTTCAGTGTTTATACTAGTTGGGCTTATAGCCTTCAATTTCATTTGTATGTGAGGCGATGTAGTTCATTTTAGCTTCTTTAGTTGGATTGGCCTGGAGGGAGGGCCTAAGGGTTTATAAAGAGGAAGTAGTGGAGCCCGAAGTGTGGGAATCACTGTTGGAGAAGCTATGAAGCTATGAAGCTATGAAGCTATGAAGCTATGAAGCTATGAAGCTATGAAGCTATGAAGCTATGAAGCTATGAAGCTATGAAGCTATGAAGCTATGAAGCTATGAAGCTATCCATACAAGTGGTTAAAACAAAAAGGTTTGTTTCTTGAGGCTTTGTGTGCACAAGCCACCTTGTTTTCATCTATTTGTGATGAGCTCTTGGCTGTTTTGTGACTGTGTCAGCATAAGGATAATTACTGCCAAGAACAAAAATAAAACACTTCAGTTTGATTTTGTGTGATTTATTCATTTATCTAATCTGTTTGATCTGATGTGTGGGTAATTGAAATAGAGGTCTGTTAATGTAAAAAAAATGTTCAAATTAAATCAAACAGCAAATGAGATGTTCATGTTGAAATTGTTGGGTTGTTTTTCAAAGATGGGTCACTAATAAATACTGAAGTAATTAAGGCAAATTAGTTGGTGAATTAAGGCAAGTAGTTCTTCATCCACCTGAATCATAGGCTGTGACCGAAATTGTTTCCTACTACCTCATTAGTGTTGCACTACATAGGAAGAGACTATGTATTTCACGGTGGAAAGTAGCGGTGAAACACTCCCTCATCAGTAACATGCACCGCTCTGGTCACTTAAACACGAACACCTGAAGGTCTGAACTTAAAGTTACTGAAGTTTACAGACATAATCCTCACATTAATAATGAACTACTCGCTGTCTGCTCCTTTTTGTTTGGCTGTCTGTTGCTTAGTAGCAAAACTCAAAATGTGTTTTGGGACACATTTCAGCTTTCATAGTAAGCAGTGATGTTTACTATAAATCATGAAGCATTATGGGAGTGTACAGTGTTCTCAAAATTCTACTATGTTTTTGTTAAATCCATTTAACAGGCCTTGGACTGTAGAGGCCACAAGTGTAGGTGAAAAACATTTTTTTCTGTAGTAAAATAAGTTATTTCAAGGCTAGCCTATTATCAGTCCCATTGCCACGTATTAGGAAAAAAAATTAAGGAGGAAGAGCTTTCTTTTATAAAGCTGGAACAACCTCCCTATTAATATACGGGCCTCAGACACACACTTAGTCTTTAAATATAGACTAAAAACTTTCTTCTTACTCAAGCTTTTGGATATTTTTTATCATAATGGTTCCCTGTAGCCTGCAGCCATACTATTACTGTCTTTTACTTTCTCTGATTACAGGGATTTAATCATTATTGTTCTTGTCCTTATTTTTCTTACAGGTCACACATCGGTGTCCATCTGTGGTTCCTGTCGCTGTGCTCTTGTAACAGGCTTCTTCAGCAGAGTTTTACACAACCATTCTAATCCCTTTTTTCCTCCATCTCTTCTCTCTCTCTATCTCTTTCACATGTACTGAGCTGCCCAGTCTGCATGCCTGGAGGTGTCCATCCATGGTTCCAGCTTTCCAGCATTAGACCTCTTACTCTAACAAAACCATTCTAATCCCCTTTTTCTTTATTTTCTTTATATCTATCACTTTCACATGTATCAACATCCCCAGTTTCTGATGTTGCCCAGCCTGGCTCTCCACTGATCGCTGTGATGCATTTCTCCAGCGTTAACGTTAACCTGTTTCTACATTAGCTACAGTTCTCCATTATCCATTATGTGCCCATTACCTATTTACACTAAAATAAACTCAGAACCTTTTTTCTACTTTAGCTATAACTTCTCTTAAACATTACCACTGAATATGTGCCCATTACCTACTCTCACTCATAACCCAAAACCTCTTTCTACTTTAGCTATAGTTCCTTATTATCAATTATGTGCCCATCACCTACTCGCACTCATATCTTACAACTTGTTTCTATATTTCTCTGTACTCCTATTTTTGTTATGTTATTTATTTGTGCTGTCCAGGTTGATCAGAAGGGGGTGGGTTCCTCTGACAGAGTCTTGGTTCCTCCTAGGGTTTATTCTTCTTATTATAGGGAGTTTGTCCTGGCCACTGTTGACACTGTCATAGTGGTGCTTTTACTCATAAGAGGCTTGGACTTGTTTCTCTGTAAAGCTGCTTTTGAAAACATTTGTAGTAAAAAGTGCTACATGAATAAAATTAGACTGAATTAAATTAATTGATAGTTTGAAACAAATTATTTTGTTAACTAATGACTTAGGTACTTAAGAAGTTAATATTGGTGCAGCCCAGGCCTGGTCTGGAGCTGAATTTACAGAAGGGTTATTAACTCACCTGTTGCTGTTGAGTTTCCAACATCATCAGACTCCTGGATTATTACTTCACTCTCCTGCGGGATCAGTGCGTCCTGACTGGGGTCTGGAGGTGCTGGATCCAGCTGGATCTCCTGATCTGAGGTCAGTGATGGGGTTAAAGTCCTGATCACCACTTTCATCTCAGGCTGTTGATCAGGCTGTTCCTCAGCGGGTTCCTCCGGTTCAGCCTGGGTCTGTGAGGAGCTCTGGACCTGTGAGGAGCTCTGGGGCGGAACCGCTGTGTATAAGTTCCCCGCCTCTGTGCTGTGGTCTGGTTCTGAGGCTGTGTCGCGCTCCTCCATCTCTCTGACAGACCCACACTCACAATATAACCCGGATAAAACAGCTTGCTGTCTAAATACACATCTAAACAGGAAAGTGATCGCTAGAGGAACAGTTTCAGAAGACCAGGCTGAGGTGCGCGCAGTGTTTGGGCGCTGCTGTGGTAACTGCGCCGTCACGTGACCCCGCGTGGAGGTGAACCGCTCTCAGCTCAGTCTGCGCAGCTTTGAGGCTTTTTCATAATATACATATACCAGTGAAATATATCATTTAAACCTTCGCAGACAAATATAATAGTGCCATTCCACCGAAAGGGTGCAATTTGCTTGTTGTAACTCCAAATTAAACTTATTTTTTCAACTCTAAATCTTAATATCACATACAGCTCTGGGGAAACAAAATTAATAGACCACTTCAGTTTCTGAATCAGTTCCTCTGGTTGTACTATTTATAGGTATATGTTTAAGTAAAACGAACCTGGTTGTTTTATTCTATAAACTACGGACAAAGTTTCAAATAAAAATATTGTCATATAGAGCATTTATTTGCAGAAAATGAGAAATGGCTGAAATAACAAAAAAGACGCAGAGCTTTCAGACCTAAAATAATGCAAAAAAAAAAAATGAAACAAGTTTATATTCATAAAGTTTTAAGAGTTCAGAAATCAATGTCTGGTAGAATAACCCTGTTATTTAACCATATATCTTTAACCTTATGCCACTCCTGGTGCAAAATTTTAAGCAGTTCAATTTCGTTTGATGGCTTGTGATCGTCCTTGTGATCATCTTCCTCTTGATTATATTCCAGAGATGATCAATTTGGTAAATTTAAAGAAACTCATCATTTTTTAATGGTCTCTTATTTTTTTCCAGACCTGTATATTTAAATATTCAAAACAGGTACTGGTCAAACTCATGCAGCTTTAACTATTTTTTTACAGGGTTTCTAAGCCAATGGTTATAAAACTCATGTGACATTTAAAAAACATGTTTAAAAGCAAGTTACACAACAATGCAAAAAAATAAATTTAATTGTTAAAGTTTATAGTTAGAGAGCGGGGACAGGTAACAAATGCTATTTGTCAATGTTCTAAGTAGTTCTAAGTTGTTTTTACTAATGTTTTTTAATTACATATCTTACTTTTGCGATTTGGTCAATGTACAATACACTATGCTTAATAATAAAATGTATTTGACAGTTATTTTGTGGGCACATTTATACATGTACTTTCCTGGGGACAGAAATGGCACAGATTTGGCAGAATATGCCAATAGACCGAGCAGTCTGATAGTTATATCAGAAAAATATCAATTTAACCTGTCTTTTGTGGGTGCAGCATACTTGTTTACATTTCATACAAGCACTGTGTTTTTTTGTTTTTTGTTTTTTACATCACTTTGTGATGTAAATTATGCAGATATTATGACTTATGTAGCCGCTGCCTTTCAAGTGTTTGTTTCTGGAGAATCCTTAAAGGGGAACTAAGCCCCCTGATTTTGGCAGATTCCACCCTCAGCTCAAATTTGAAAAAGCCAAAAAAAAAAAAAAAATGGGAGGGGCATTGGGTGATGTATCTTATCTCAGTCAGTCTACACTGCGCCAGGCTGTGTCCATTTAAAACAATGTTCCCTCCATCAACCTGGTCATTGTAACCTTCCAGTTCATGAGGGATGCCAATAAAGGATTTTATCTACTAAGTGTCAGTATGATAACATTTTTAGGTCAAGAGTTGACTGACCTACATTACTTCAGTGCTGAATGTCCTGATAACATTAGTCTGGCCAAAGCCCAGTGAATTCTACATGCTTGCTATTCTTATTAGAGTGTATTTGAAGGTTGTTTTTAAAGTCATTGTTCTAATACAGTATGTTCTGTAACAATGTTCCAGAACAAATGGAAAGCCCATTTACAAACATTTGGACACAGCTAACCATGTCCCAGCTAACAATTTTTGACTCGTAGAAGGTTTTCTGAACATTCACTCTGTCAAGTTTTTCTTGATGTTTTTAGACCACATTTATTTTATGTTTTTAAACATTGCTGCAACATCACTTGTGTCAATGTTTTAATTTTTTCGTGCCTGGCCATGGTACGCATCTTTACGTACTTACGTCACATGCACAGCCTCTGAAAGAGTTTCAGTTTTACTGAACACGAGCGGCTGGTGGAGCAATGGATACTTCAGAAGGAGGAACTCAGAGCTCAGTAGCTCATTCACTCATAATAAAAGCAAGGAAACAAAAAAGGGGAGTTTCTGACTGAGCCCACTCTCTCTCTCTGACATAACCTGGAATCAGATTCATCCGCTCTGAAAGGAGACTGGGCCATCAATCCCAAAACATACAGACATCAGCTTTAATACAGCTAAAGGTGTTTGAAAAGGCAAATAATTGTACTGAGAACATCTTATGGCGGTGATGTGGGAAGATGGACGACATAGAGGTGCTGATTGCTTTTAACTATAAAAAACACAAAAAGATCAATCCTTTTTTGCAGGCTGTTAAAGAGACACACTACTCAATTTTATACATTGACTATATTTGTTTACACTATGTCTATACACAAATAGCATTCTTTAGCACTGCTAGAAATGTAGTTGCTTGGATGTGTCAGTCAATTACAAGGCCAAAGGAAAATCCTCCATAGACCACTATGGGCATTTTTGCTGAGGTCATCTCAGTTTCAATCTGTCAGTCACTGTGCATTGCAGGGCTATAAAAGCAATTCCAAATCAGTGAATGAACACTTACAGATCATTAGCATTACCGTGCAAAAATAAGCGTGCACGCAAAGAAGCATAACATTTCAGCCTAGTGTTATGAGCCGAAAGCAGGTGACAGCCAAAAATAGCAGTGTGTGGTGAAAGGGTGTCTGGGAGAGGGGCAGTCAGTTTAGATAGGGCACGGCTAAACCAAGCAGTACAAGACCCGTGACTTTACTGGAACTATATCTCAAAAGGTGAGATTAGTCTATGTGTTTGCGATTGAATGAACCTCAATTGGGACCAACAAGGATTATTTGATTTGACCTTAAAGTGCCTTTACTTATTTTATTGGATGTTTAGTTGCTAAAACTTTTTGTTTGTTTGTATGCAGCTTGTATGAACACTGTAGGTTTATCGTTGTGCTTGTTCTTGTTCAACACTACAATAACAATATCTTCTAAAGTATGGTTGACAATGTGAGAAATCAACACAATAACAATCTGACTGCAGTATTTAACCACCCTTTAGCAAGTAAATGCATTACAAAATATAACTTTATTATTGTTGTGCCTTCATATTTTTGTGTGCAACACAAATGTACATGTGCAACCATAAAGGAGCTGTTAATACAAATTGCTTTTTATTATACAAAAAAAAAAAAAACACCACAAACAGTGAGAGTGTTTGAATGAATCAGGTCAGTATGTCTTTAGAGTCAGTTTCAGCCTGGCATGGCTTGCTAGCAGCGTGCTGAGACTCTAGACATACAGCTATTTTAGGGCAATGCTTTAAATGCAGGTCTATTAACTGTCTGTATATTACATTACATATATAAAAATAACATGCTTACAGTATTCAAATAATAAACATTTAAAATATATTTAATATACAGCTCTAGAAAAAATAACAGACCACTTAAAAATCATCAGTTCCTTTGATTTTACCAAATTGAAAACCTCTGGAATATAATCAAGAGGAAGATGGATGATCATAAGTCATCAAACCAAGCTGAACTGCTTGAACTTTTGCCCCAGGAGTGGCATAAAGTTATCCAAAAGCAGTGTGTAAGACTGGTGAAGGAGAACATGCCAAGATACATGAAAGTTATGATTAAAAACCAGGGTTATTCCACCAAATATTGATTTTTGATTTCTTAAAACTTTATAAATATGGACTTGTTTTTTGCATTATTTGAGGTCCGAAATCTGTGCATCTTCTTTATTTCAGCCATTTCTCATTTTCTTCAAATAAATGCTCTAAATGACAATATTTTTATTTGGAATTTGGGAGAAATGTTGTCTGTAGTTTGTAGAATTAAACAAACAAAAAATCCACTTACTCAAACATATACCTATAAATAGCAAAATCAGAGAAACTGATTCAGAAGCTAAGGTGGTCTCTTAATTTTTTCCAGAGCTGTATTAGTCTTAATAGTACATGTAAAAGTAAAAGCTTCATGTGAACCTTGATGCCTCCAAAGGTTTCTTCCTCCTCCAGTTCTGAGGGAGTTTTTCCTTGCCTCCGTGCTCACTGGGGGTTCTGTACTTTTATGTTCAATGTTTTGCTTGATTCTCTGTCCTGCGATCAAATTTCTGTAAAGCTGCTTTGTGACAACATTAGTTGTAAAAATGCACTATACAAAATAATTGGATTTTACTTTTTTCTCAGAATAATGGATGCTCCAGATGATGTGGATGAAGATGAGCAATTTCTTAATTATGCGCTCCAGCAGAGCCTCCAGGGATCATACAGTAATAATAATCCAGCCAGGTATAATAACAGTAAATTAAATGACAAATGAATTGTTATGCTATCTGATTGTTGGTATCAGTCTGTGTCATTTTTAAAACTTTCTTTATTTTATGCTGAATCCTCAGTGTGGACAATGAGAAGATTTTGGATGCAATCAGAAGAGGTAAAGCTACAGGCGAACGATTGCTGTGAATCTGCAAACATTGTTAATAAATATGCATAAACTACATGTTTTTATTACACTACACTTTCATTACAGGTGACCTGTTTACTCTCCAGGATATGCTGGACTATCCAGCTGCCTTTACTGAGGTGGATAATAGAGGCTGGTACCCAGTTCACCGAGCAGCAGTACAGCAATCTGTCCAAGTGCTTGAAATGGTGCTGTATGGTAAGCAAAAACTCTTGGTTCTTCTATAATGGAGTTATTCCACATCAACTTATTTAAGGACTGACAGGCCACATCATGGATTTCCATTCAATTTAATATTTAAACTCCAAAAATGTTAGTTTCATAACATCAATTAAATATTATAGAATTCTAAATCACAATCTTAAATATTGAATGCTGAAATTTGAAGGACTGCAGCAGAAAGTTTAACTGGGTATTTGCAGGAATAATGTTGTTAATAATGTATGTTAACAATAAAGTAGGTTCAGAAATAATATTTGCCATATAACCCAACAACAGATTAATTTATTAATATAAGTTTTAATATTAATATATAATATTAACAATATTTTTATAAGTAATAATTAATTTAACATAATGTTCTCATTCAATGTGTTTTCTTTCTTTTACATTGATTGATTTTTTTTACATTGTAAAAAGATATTAAAGCTGTACAGGAACATGTGTAATTTTGTAAACAAAAAGTGTTACTTTAGATTTTTCTAAGTACCACATTTAGCTTTGAGGACAGATCTGCCCACCCTTGGTATTTTAACCTCAGTGTCTTCATGAGGGAGAGTCAGCTGGAATAGTTTTCTCAGCACCTTGAAGGAGTTCCTGGAGGTGCTGAACCATAGTTGCTGCTTTTTCTTCACGCTGTGAAGCTCCAGCTCATCCCAAATCACCTCAAATCACCATCTCAGTTGGGTTTACATCAGGGCATTGTGGAGGACAAACAATTTTTTGTTTACTATGTAATTCTATGTGTTTCTTTTAATTATTTTGAAGTCTTTAATAATAACCTACTATGTAGAAAATAATTAAATAAAGAAAAACTTTGAATGAGAATGGTGCCCAAACTTTTAACTGGTATTATGTATCAGGAATAAATATTTACTGTTTGACTGCTGTATTTATAACTGTTTTAATGTTTAACTTTTGCTTAGTTATTATTTATATAATTAATTAGAAATAGAGATTATATTAGCATTGATGGGTTTGGCCATTAGACCAAAATCTGCAGAAAATCAAATATCAGAGAACAAATAATAATCCAGTCCAATCTAATTAATCCTGAAACAGCACTTACTCACAGTGTTTGATGAGACGCTGTTAGCTGTGTTTTTCCATATGGGGTGGTAGAGTTAGAGTAGACTAGAGTATGACAAACTACTTTTGAGCTTAAGTGAAGTTCTACTGTAGAGTTAAAAAAGCAAACTTTTTTCAAAGAAAAAAATCACAATTTTACTGTAGGTATGAGTTACATCTCTGAACAGATTTTTTTTCTTGATTTTTGTATAGAAATCCTTGCTGTGACTAGTCAGGTCTGATGTGAGCTGCATGGAATAACCCAATGGCTTCTCAGTTCTGTGTTTGCCAGCTTCTTACAGGCTGAGCCTGGATGAGGAAACAGCAGATGGACAGACTCCTCTGACTCTGGCTACTCAAGCTGGACTAGTGGAGATTGTTCGGACTTTGCTGGCACATGGTGCTTCTCCTCACAGAACCAACCGAAAGAATGAGTCTCCTTTACTGCTGGGTAGTCTTTTTTTCACTCTGCATTATTCCAAAATCATACATTATAATACCATAGGTTTCAGATAACATCCACCAGATGAATAATCTGAACTGCTTTGCTCTGTTGCAGCTGTAAGAACAGACGCGTATGATATTGCACGAGCACTTTTAACTCGAGGAGCATCAGCGAACCAGGTCTGCCTGAAGAAGTGGACACCCATGCATGAGGCTGCTAAAGTGGGCTGCATTGAAGTCCTGAAGCTTTTACTGCAGCATGGAGGCCAGATCTCAGACACAGATCAGAGTGGGGTGACCCCGATGGGCATCGCTGCAGAGTACGCCCAGGCAGAGGTGTTAGATCTCCTCATTCACAATGGTAGGACTCATTTATAGTTTAAATAATTAATTTAGAGAATTATCACCTTAGCCCAAATGTCAGTCAAGGCATGCTCTGTGTCCAACATTAGCTGACCCAAGGCAAATTTGTATAAAATCTTGAAATATTACTTTAACTTGCAGGCTACTTGCTTCCTTCCCTCTTAGTGCTGGTTCTGGATCTGTCCGCTTGCCAGTACAGGACATTACACTGTCTAACAGCAGGGGAAGCACAAAAATACCAATTCTCCCATAATGCTGCTTTTAGTGCCAGAAATCACATGAACACATCTGTTTCCTATTACTAAAAACTAGGAGTTCCCAATATTTTGCAGCCCACTTAACCACTTAACCACATAACATCATGTGACCCACACAAAATCTGAATATACATTTTATCTTCTTAAATGCACACAAATAAAACACAACAATCAACATAGCCCATTGAATTGATTTATATATTTGAATTGCCAAAGGATGCTTTGGTGTAAAACACCAGAGTAAAACTGATACAATATGATGGTAATGAAGATACTAATTATAACTAGCTTGCTAATTCACCAGATAAATAAATAAATGACTTAATATATGTCAAGGATTCAAGGAGACTTTATTGTCATTCGCATCACATGTGGTACATGAGGTGGAACGAAATTGTGTTCTCACGATCCAGTTTACACCCAAAGAGCTGTTATTAAAATAGATATATAGATAAAAGAGTACAATAAAAATAGAATATACAAAATAGATAGATAAATATCCCAAAATAATTAAAAAAAAAAAACAGAGTAGAAAGTTTTCAGCAACATGAAGTCCAGAGTGCAAGTGTGCTATAGATGATGTTATGTAATAACAAAAGTTTGGGAGAAGGACCACGCCCGAACTCTACGTTCTAACTCCACCCCGTATCAATCAACCGTCCTATAAATACCTCCCCTAACTAACTATCTCTCGTGACGAAAACTTCGCATCAGTCGAATCTGCCGCACCCGCCTGCTCGCATTAGCTTGTTCTCCACCATGGACCTTTAACTCACCGCCTCCGACGAGGACCTCTTCCCTCCTAGCCTGCCTGTCTCCACTCCTGCTCCACCTCGCCGGGCTCGTCGTCTGAATTCCGTAATCTCCATTCCGGCTACTCCTGGTTCTACTCCGGCTACTGCTTATTCTTCCTCCCGGGTCGGTCGTCCTCACCAGTGCACCCCCGGATCTCGGCGCTCCCGTTGCTCTTCTCCCCCTTCCCCTACTCCACCTCGCTGGGCTCGTCGTCTGAATTCCGTAATCTCCATTCCGGCTACTCCTGGTTCTACTCCGGCTACTGCTTATTCTTCCTCCCGGGTCGGTCGTCCTCACCAGTGCACCCCCGGATCTCGGCGCTCCCGCCGCTCTTCTCCCCCTACTCCTCCTGCGCGGGCTCGTCGCTCCGGACGCCCGTCTTCCTCGGCCGGCCTCGCCGGCCCTGGGCCCCTCTCTCCTAGTAAGTCCCAGCCTCCTCGCATGTCCGATTGGACTGTTGTTAAGCTGCAGCGGGTTTTTGAAGGACCGTGGCGTCCCTTTCCCCCGTTCTGCTCCAAAAGCGGAACTTTTCACTGAACCTCTGAACAGCGCACATGAGCCGCACCAGTGTCGCGGCCTGATGACGTCACCCGCTCAACTCGCCGCCGCTGCAGCTCTCGCACCCCTGGCGCGGCACCAACTTCGCCTCAGCGCCTCGTCTCTCGTCTCTCTCGTCTCTCTTCCCCTCAGTCGTCCAACTCCCCCTCCCTCAGTCGTCCAACTCCCCCTCCCTCTGTCGTCCAACTCCCCCTCCCTCTGTCGTCCAACTCCCCCTCCCTCAGTCGTCCAAACCCCCTCGCCGCTGCTGCAGCTCTCGCACACCTGGCGCGGCACCAACTTCGCCTCAGCGCCTCGTTTCTCTCGTCTTTCTCGTTTCCCTCTTCCCCTCAGTCGTTCAAACCCCCTCTCTCGGTCATCCTCCTTCTCCATTTCTGCGTTCCTCCTGCTGTTCTCCAACAGTGTTGCCAACTTGCCGACTTAGTTTTTGTTTGTTATTGAGAGTTTAAATGAACACACATGCTCTTCAGTTTCTCCTCAGCGAGCAGCAGGTGCTGCCGCGAGCCCCGCCCACGACACTCACAGCGCAGTCTCAGTCAGACCACACACTCACACTGCTCTTCAAACACGCTGCAACGAACTGCGCATACCTACAGCCGCCGCTGACTGTCAAAAAAAAAAAAAAAAAACTTAATCATGTAATTTACGTTAAAATGCAGTTATTTTCAGAAGTCTCTGCCTATATTTATAAAAGCAACAGACGGAGTTCATTTGTAACATTTCTAACATTTAAGGGGTTTTACTCACAAACTGCAGCCAATGGCTACTTTCCTTACTGAGCAGTTGGCAACACTATTCTCCAACCCGTCCCTTCCAGCCAGCCTTTCTCCTTCCTTTACTCCGTCAATTCTCTCCCCGCCTCCTCTCTCGCCGTTTCTCACCGGGCTGCAGCACCCGCTCAGCTCCTTGCTGGAGCTTCCTAACCTTCATTCTCCATCTACAGCGCCGCCCCCTCTCAGCTCGCGCTGCGGCTCATCTCCAACACTGGAACCCTGCTACATTCCAAGACGCCCCGGATCTGGACCTTCATTGACGTGTGTTTGCGGGACGAAGCTCCCCATCCCGCGATGGGCCTGGCTGTCTAAGGCTGACGTGGTTTCGGCTTTCAAAAATCCTCCCTCTCCATCCTGACTCCTGGCGCCTTTTCAGAGTCCGTTTTTCAGTTCACCTTGCTTTCGGGTGCAAAAGTAACCCCAAGCTTCGACTCCTTTGCTAAGGCGCTCTGCTGGATTTGCTTAACACGGGCCCCAGTTCGTGCTCCACCTCCTGGGTAACTTCGTCATCGATCCTCCTTCCTCGCCCCTCTCGATGGGTCTTGAAGCCATGACCAGCGCTTTCACTCGCCTCCGTGCCCCGCTGTCGGAGAACTCCGTTGGTCCCTCCACATCTCTCGAGTTTCTTGGGATCTTTCTGGACTCCGCCTCCTTTCAAGTCTCCCCGCCCGTACCTAGCACCGTCTTTCCCCTCTCGGCCACATTATTCACAACCCGAATCGAACCCAGGGTCGTTCTTTCATTTCCCGCCTCCTCCGCTTGGCTTTTCGTCCGAGCCCTCCACCATTCGTTATGCTCAACTAATACTGCACGTCAGAGCTCCATTTCTGGCTGTGCCTCCTCTGCAATCTAACGGGTTTTTCTTCTACGCCAACGCAGCTTCCAGCTCTTTTGATATTAAGCTATTCACAGATGCCGCTCCTTCCTCTGGTCGCTTCTGCTCGGCCGGAGAACTTCATCTGCTCCGCCGCGCGATTCTTCTGCGCTCTCTGGACATATATCCGGTCCTCGTTGCTGCCCTCCTTTGGGGACATGAATGGTCAGGAAAATCAATTTTACTCCATTCAGACAATCTCGCCGCAGTCCACATCAACAAAAATCGATCAAAATCGCTAAACATAATGCCTTTTATCCGTTGCCTCACTTGGCACTCCATTAAGCATCAGTTTATAATTAAAGCTGTCCACATCCCAGGTTTATCCAACTCTATTGCTGACTCTCTTTCTCGCTTTCAATTCCAGAAATCCAGATCCTTGGCTCCGCATGCAGACTGCAACCCAACGCCGGTACCTCCATTTTCACTAACTACACTACACCCCCGTCTGAACGAACTAATCCTCCAAGCACAACAAACCATCCCTTCAGCCGTTTCCCCACAGACACTCTCTACTTACTGGTCAAGCTGGAAAGCATACAAAAATTTCCACTCCACACATAAAATATCTTTCCCTTCTCATCATCCATCCGTAATAGCAGCTTATATTACTTTCATTCACATTCAACATTCAGCCCGTTCCTCATCACTCAGAGTCCATCTGGCAGCTATCAATTTTTTCACTAAACTAATTACTGGCATACCACACCCTTCCTCTAATCACCCTCAAATTTCCCTTCTCCTGAAAGGAATCCAAAAATCAGAAACTCCATCCTCACACGAACGAGCTCCCATCTCACCAGAAATCCTCCATCGTTGCATTCAAACCCTCCGATCAGGCTTTTACCCTCCGACAACATCCTCCACGCTCCAATCGCTATTTCTCCTGGCATACGTCGGATTCCTCAGATGCTCAGAATTCACTTCACTTAAAATCTCCCACAACTCCTTTTCATACCCCCTCATATCAGATCTCAGCATCCTGGACTCGGATACTCTCACCTCTAAAATCAAGCGAAGCAAAACTGACCAACTTGGCAAAACCACGATCCTCCATCTGTTTAAACTTGACTCACCCCTCAGCCCGTACGAACCACTCGTCCACCACCTAAATCTCCGGCTCTCTCAACAAGCATCACCTTCGGATCCTCCGTTCACTACGGAATCTGGTAGTATAATCACAAGGCACTGGTTCCACACACATTTCCGCCTCATCCTTTCAGTCAACGGTTACTCACCAGACCAATTCCCCGCCCACTCATTCCGCATCGGTGCAGCATCCAACGCCTCCAGACAAGGAATCCCCGAGCACGTCATCAAGCTTCTCGGACGGTGGTCTTCTCAGGCGTACCACTTATACATCCGTTCCAAACCAGGCGATTCGAGACAGGCTCATCTCAAACTAGCTTCATTATAAGCTCCATATTTTGGGGATATAACTGCACGCTTCTTCAGCACGCAGTTCAGAACTCCAGCCCAAATTTCTCCGAGTTCCCTCCCCTTTTTCTTCCTTTTCTACTTCTATAAGGCGTGGTCCGCACTTAGCAAAATGATGTTATGTAATAACAAAAGTTTGGGAGAAGGACCACGCCCGAACTCTACGTTCTAACTCCACCCCGTATCAATCAACCGTCCTATAAATACCTCCCCTAACTTACTATCTCTCGTGACGAAAACTTCGCAACCCACCTCCTCCCCAACAACCCCCTTTTTTCTACTCTTCCACTTCTCATTAAATAAAAAGGGGGGGATATAACTGCACGCTTCTTCAGCACGCAGTTCAGAACTCCAGCCCAAATTTCCCCGAGTTCCCTCCCCTTTTTCTTCCTTTTCTACTTCTATAAGGCGTGGTCCGCACTTAGCAAACAGCATGTTATGGAATTTGAGCAGTGGAGATAGTGTCTCAGTGCAACTAAAGTGACAGTGTTTGTAAACAGTCATTTGTCCTTGGTGTCAGTGCAGTGTGTTCTTAAGTGGAGTTTAAGAGTCTTACAGCTTCCGGAATGAAGCTGTTTCTGAGTCTGGTTGTTTTGCACTTAATGCTCCGCAGCCTCCGGCCTGAGGGGAGTGGGACAAAAAGTGCGTGTGCTGGGTGGGTGGGATCCTTCCTGATGCAGGTGGCCCTTTTCCTGCATCTGGAGGTGTAAATGTCTGTGGTGCTGGGGAAGCTAACTCCAACAATCCTCTGTGCAGCCTTCACCACGCTCTGCAGTGCTAAAACATCACATCTTAAATTATGTTTGTTGAAATGTAATGACCTCCTGTAAGTACCAGCACAACTGTCCAATATGTTGTAAACCTATTGGAAACCTATTGTAAGTCGCTTTGGACAAAAGCGTCTGCCAAATGTAATGTAATGTAATGTAATGTGAAAAAAACCCTGTTTTAGATTATAATTTGGGCTAAAGAGAAAATGTGTAAGTGTATGTAATAATAATAATAATAATAATAACAACAATAATTATTATTAATAATAATAATATTAATAATAATAACATTATTTGTCAAGAGAATCAGATTATAATAATAGGATATGTTTTCCTTCTATACTGATAGGTGCTGATGTAAACGCCCAGGCACCGAATGGTGACAGTGTTTTATATGATGCTGCTGGCGCTGGTAATCCTGACTGTATCGACCTTCTCCTTCAAAACGGGGCCAATCCAAACCTCCTAAATCTCTCCTCACAGCTTCCTATACATCGAGCAGCTTACGAAGGGCACTACCTGTAAGTATGTGGAATAAAGGCAAATGTATATTGACTGTCTTGTTTGTGAACATGACCTGATCAAACATTGATATGATGTGGGAAAGCACACAAGATGTTATCTTGTAAGGTTGCCAGCATACTTATGGGCAAGGTGACATGAATTATGAAGCGAGGTCTGATAGTGGGTGCCAGACGGGTGGGACATTACATTCCGTGATTCACAGTGTCACATGTGTACTGAGAATACACCATAGAATGCATTACCACCCACAGTGAACAGTGCAGTGGTTATGGTATTAATGATCAGCTAGAGTTGTTCGTGGGAACAGAGTGACAAAAATCCATTTCACATTCAATGCAGGAGAGTCCACACATATATCCCACAGGTCAGTTCAGCATTTTTCAGCCTCTATAGGACATGGCAAAAGTCATGGTACACAATAAGTAGTTCCTCTCCTTGGACATTTGGCTTGTCAGAATACAGATGCACATGTAATAGAAATCACCTCATATTACGTTTTTTTTCTCAGTGTACTCAGGATGTTGATCCCCGTTACCACCAAAAGGGCTCTCAGACTTTCTGGCCAGAGCCCTGTTCACTCAGCTGCAGATGGTGGTCACATCCAGTGCCTGGAGCTTCTCCTGGAGAAAGGCTTCGATGTCAACGCTCCACTCGAGCAGCACATGTCTGATAATTACGGGGATATGAGGAGAAGCCCCTTGTTCTTCGCAGTCTCCAATGGAGATGTCACCTGCACTGAACTCTTGCTGAATGCAGGTGCTAAAACTGATCTGGATCCACTGAGCTGCCTCCTCGTGGCAGTGAGAGCCGGGAGGTACGAGATCGTCAAGGTTCTCCTGGCCAGGCAGGCTGATGTGAACTGCTACTTCACAGCAGTGATTGACACACTGTTCCCTTCAGCTCTACAGTACTGCCTCAAGGACGAGATGATGATGCGAATGATACTGAACTGTGGCTACGATGCAGACAAGTGCTTCAGCTGTCACCATGATTCAACACGGAGCAGCCGTAGTCATCACTCAGAGCATTCAAGTGAAAAGATCCCTGTGAGTTTGCTTTTTAAAGGGATAATCATGCTTATATTGCCTTGTTCATATATATACATAAAGCTCTGGAAAAAAATCAAAGACACTTCAGTTTCTGAATCAGTTTCTGTGATTTTGCTATTTATAGGTATATATTTGAGTAAAATGATCATTGTTGTTTTATTATATAAACTACAGACAACATTCCTCTCAAATTCCAAATAAACATATTGTCATTTTGAGCATTTATTTGCAGAAAATGAGAAATGACTGGAATAAAAAAAAAAGATGCAGAGCTTTAAGACCTTAAATAATGCAAAGAAAACTAGTTCATATTTATAAAGGTTTAAGAGTAAAAAAAATCAATATTTGGTGGATTAACCGCGTTTTTTTTTTTTTTTTGTGCAGTTTTGTGATTTCATCAGTGTCTCGTGGTTGGCGCAGAATGCAGGAAGAGTTGTGCGGGTTCTCCTGGATTATGTTCTCTATGTCCCCATCTGTCACAAGCTGAAAATGGTTCTGGAGAAGCATAAAGAGTGGCCAGAGATTTGTGACATTTTAGGTGAATGACCAAAACCATGACACATCTACTCACTAATATAACAATTTTTAATTTCACACAGACTCTAAGCTGTATTATCATCGCTGTTCTATGAAAAACACTTATCTCCATTTTTGTCAATATTTAGTTTACTACATAATTTCAACAGATAAACTGTCCCTTACACTGTGCCAAATTTTTTTGATAAACGGACCAATAGAAACTCTTCAAAATGACCTGAAATAAACTCTTTTTACATTGACTTCCATTGAAAGTTTACAAAGTTTTTTCTCATTCCTGTAAAATTGCTGTTTTGGAGATAAGTGTTTTTCATTGGAAAGCGACGATATATACATTATGTGTCCAAAAGTTTGTGGACACCCGTTTTACTTAATTCATTCTGCTACTGCCAGTAGAATAGAACTCTCTGGGGCAGATAAGGTTGGCACCGAAGCTCTGCTGACAAGAGATGACAGTGCTTGAAAATTACATGTTTCCTTAATATCTGATGACACACCATGATCATTTTATCATTCACTACTAATAATATAATCCTGGTTCTTTAATGGTTCTTTAACATAATAGCAATCTGGTGCAGTTCATGTCTTTTCTGTGAACTTCTACAGGAAACCCTCGTACCCTGAAGCACATGTGCCGACTGGAGATCAGGAGAAGGATGACTCCACACAGACTGGGTGACCCAGCCATCTTCAGCTCTGCACATTTCCCACCTGGACTTCAGAGCTTCCTGATGTATAGAGAGTATGACCTGTATGGCAGACTCTAAGTTTATTGAAACATACCCAGTTGTTTAAATAAACCAGCACTGAATTAGATCTATATTAGAGTAGAAACAGTGCTGAAACTTTTATGAACAGAACTCATTTTGCTCATCATGTTTTAAAGTTGCACAAAAAGTCTTAATTTTAAAGCAGCGTTATGTGAGAACAGGCTTCCTGATTTCCTGCTCCTGTGCTTTCCCTACAGTCAGGAAGCATAATTCCTCATTTGTGGCACCCCGGAAAAGGATACACATTTCACATGCATTTCTGGACAAGCCGCGAGACTGGCACTGAAACTGTCACTGAAAGTGAAAGAAGCATGTGGACTGGGTGGTAGAGTAACATTATAGAGTAATGGTGAGAGGTGCTATTTTATGGTAAAAAAAAAAATAACAATGTTGCTTTAAATAGGGACTATGCTTTAAATAGCTTGTCTTTGGTGCTGTACCAAATAAGAGAATAGAAGGTGCCCTTTGTTTATGTTTGTATATAAGTTGATAAGATAAAAATACATTTCTCACCAAAAAATACTGTAAATAATTGACCAAGCCCATGTGCTATGTGTTGCTTTGTTTGTTTGTTTTGACAATAAACTAAAACTTTTGTCAATGTTCAATACTTGTGTGTATATGAATTTATATAGCATTATAGTATGTTGCTGCTTTTTGTAAATGCAAGTTGCTGTGACGTGTGCTGATAACCTGATGACTTGTCAGTGTGGCTGGGCAATATTGGAAAAATATTGTATTATGGTATCAAGTTTTTTTTTTTTTACCATATTTTGACAAAATGCATTAATTGTAGCATATTCTAACCTGTATCACTATACTAGTTATTAAAATACAATTATTTTTATTCAAAATGTTCTGCACTTCATCCAATTAATCAGGATTTAATTGGATGCAGTGCAGTTGGTCAGTGTTCTTCAAAAACTGACATGCATCGTATGATCAGATAAGCATGATATTGATCTTAATAACAAATTTATCACAAAGCGTACAATATTGTTATATTGCCCAGCCCTACTTAATATTAGAAACATTTTCCTAAACTCATTATTTACTCATAATGAAGCTATTGTGTAGTGATGGATGTTGAAAATCCATTACAAATAACTTTATTTAAAATGTGTTATTTGTCTGCCTTAACATGACCACTTCTCCAATTTTCACCCTCATGTAACCATGATTGAAATATTTAATTATTTGTTTGATATCTGGCATCTTAAAAAAATCTAATAGACTAGATAAGCTCAACTTATCTTCTGGTAGTTTTCAGCTCCGCTGAAGCCATGAAGGTCATTAATTCTCCATCATGAAACAAAGGTTTGTCCTAAGATGCTGTAGCCTAAAGTTAAGACCACCAAAGTTGACATACTGATTCTATCTAAAGCCGCCTTGTTATTTGATGCCTCCCAGAGGTATTTCTTAGTTATCAGTTGTTGACCACGACTAAATGAGCTCACAGTCTTTATGAAACTCTATCCACCTCCCCGCATCACACTGACATGACATCATTGGCAGCTCATCTATTCTGTAGCCTGTCCCCCTCTCCATAATATTATTTAGTGGGTTAATAGATTAGATTAACAGTGGGCTACACACACACACACACACACACACACACACACACACACACACACACACACACACACACACACACACACACACACACACTCTTATATCCCTGTGCAGGCTGTGCCATTCCCCCACACCAGATCTGAGAGCTGTTTAGTGAGCAGAGCTGGCACTACTACTGTCAGTACTATGAGCAGTTTCGGCTACAGACAGGAACTTAATAAATATGAAGATGTGGACGAGGATGAACTTCTGGCTACCCTGACCAGCGAAGAGCTGCAGGAACTAGAAAGAGAAATGGCTGAAATCGATCCAGATGAAAACACTCCCATCGGACTGAGGCAGCTGGATCAAACAGCCAAACAGCCCACAGGTCCGTTCTGCAGGGAGGCTCTGCTGAAGCACTGGCAGAACGAAACTCACAAACTACAAGAGACAGACAGCTCAGACTGTGCCCTGCAACAGGTAAGTGGCAGAACAGGAGAATAACACCTAATTACACAAGGCATAGGTCATAATCATAATACACAGTATTATGTTTATTAACATATAACACAGAATTACATCATTAGTTGATTTGAACTATTTAGAATGTATTATAAAATGTGCTGACAAAAGATATTATACTATACAGCTCTGAAAAAAAGAGAACACTTCAGTTTCTAAATCAGTTTCTCTGATTTTGCTATTTATAGGTATATGTTTGAGTAAATTGACCATTGTTGTTTTATTCTATAAATTACAGACAACATTTCTCCCAAATTCCAAGTAAAAATACTGTCATTTACAGCATTTTTTTGCAGAAAATGAGAAATGGCTGAAATAACAAAACATATACAGATTTCAGACCTCAAATAATGCAAAGAAAACAAGTTAATAATCATAAAGTTTGAAGAGTTCAGAAATCAATATTTGCTGGATTAAACCTGGTTTTAATCACAGTTTTTGTGCATCTTGGCATGTTGTCCTCCACCAGTCTCACACACTGCTTTTAAATAAATGTATGCAACTCCTGGTGCAGAAATTCAGGCAGTACAGTTTGGTTTGATGGCTCGTGATCATCCATCTTCCTCTTGATTATATTCCAGAGGTTTTCAATTTGGTAAAATCAAAAAAACTCATTATGTTTAACTTGTCTCATTTTTTTCAAGAGCTGTATCTCTACATGTTTGTGCACACCCCTTCAAATTATTATACACATATAGGAAAATGAACCTACTGGTCCCATGGTTTCCAGCCATACAGTAAATAAAGGATTGTTGTAGTAGACTACTGTGATTTAATTGAGTTTTTAAAGTGGATTAAATTATTATTTATTTAATATACAGTAGTATTATCCAATATAAATATATTATATGACCATTTAAAGAACACATCCTACTAATAGATTAACAATATGTTAATAAATAAATAAATAAATAAAATTATGTTTACATCAACATTTATTTTTTTAGATTTACATTTCTTAGATTAAAAATGTTTGTAGAGCTTTATGTGTATTTTGTGTCAAAATGTTTAGATTATTTTTAGGAATATACTGTTCAGTCTTTTATTATTATTATTATTATTATTATTATTATTATTATTATTATTATTATTATTATTATTATTATTATATTATTATTAATGTGGGTTAACTGTTTGGATGTCCTGACTTCCTTTCAAATCATAAGACGGGCAGCAGAAAAATACAGCAGATTTAAGTTAAAATGTCCCCAGGGCTCAAAGAGTCCCTACAGTTATACACATAAAAAGTTACATTAGGTTCTCATTTTATGTTGTTTATTAATGTCAAGATTATGTCAAGATTAAATTAAATGCGCTTTTAATGTATTTACTGGTAATAAAGCATTTCAAGTTAATTTCTTAATCTTGATCACCCTCTTATAACCATCTCCAGCTAAAAAATAAATCAACTCACTGCTGCATGGACCATGCCCTACAGGAGTTGGGCCAGTGGTGATCATGGCCCAGAGGAGCCAGAGGTTTAGCACATGTTAGGTTTCACCGCATTTACAATATAATTTCAAGTAGTTACAAATTAGTTAGCTAAAATGACTATACGCCTACAGTTTAAAGGGTTAAATGCCTAAAATACCTTATTCCAGAGTGATTGACAGCAACATTCGGGGGTTCCGGGGTATTCCTCATTAGGTCTCGGTGTGCCTGGTATTTACACAAGGCTCAACCTCATTTTCCACTCCATTATGGTCCACAGGAGGGCATGGATGAGAGCCAGACAGATAAGAGTGAAGAGGAATGTTTAAGTGAGAGTGACACTGAGCCCTCTCACAGGACACTGCAGCTTCTCAACAACAAGAAGAAGAAGAACGGACCACAAAACCACAGACAAGATAACTCAACTCAAGTGAAGAACTCATCTCAACCAGACTGCAAGAATACAAGCAAAACTGGCCACAGAAAAGGCAAGCTGAGTGGAACCAAGAGAGATGTCCACTACCAGGTAGACTCAAACCTAAATATAATGCCTGAGGGACTGAGCAAGAATCCCACGGACATTGACGGCGTCCTGGAGAAGATCCTGAGAAACGACCAGTCTGTGAGTGAGGTCAACCTGAATAACATTGATAATCTTTCCCAGGATACGCTGATCAGCTTCGCAGAGGCTCTGACCTCCAACACGCATGTCCGAGTCTTCAGCCTTGCCAACACCCATGCAGACGATCAAGTGGCCTTAGCCCTGGCCAACACCATCAAGAACAACCACCACGTCTCCAGCCTCAACGTTGAATCCAACTTCATCTCGGGAAGAGGGATCCTGGCTCTGATCAGATCTCTCCAGCAGAACTCCAGCCTGGTGGAGCTTCGCTTCCAAAACCAGCGGCACATCTGTGGAGGCCAGGTGGAGATGGAGATGGTGAAGCTCCTGAGAGAAAACACCACCCTACTAAAGCTGGGGTACCAGTTTGAGCTTCCAGGTCCCAGAACGAGCGCAACCAGCATCCTGACCCGCAACCAGGACCGCCAGAGGCAAACAAGACTGCAGTTACAAAGACAAAAGAACAAAAAGTCTGAAGAAACAATGGCACAAACCACTCAAACGAAAACGAACGGGCCCCAAAACATGCCCGACAACGAAGTGGTCGGATTTTCCCAAGAACAGAAGAACGGTTCTCTTCCTAAACTTAAACCTAAACAACTGCTTAATGGTCAAACTAACTACGAGAAGAATGGACCCACCAGAAATATTGCTGAAACAGTCAAAAATCAGAAGATCACAGCAGATAAGCAAGACATAAACAAGCATAACACAGAGAAGGTGAAGAACCAGACCAAAGAAAAGGAAAGTGGAGATGTTCTGAAAGATATGATACATGCTCTAAAACCTCCACCCAAGAAAACACAAGAAGACAGGAACGGTCAGAGGTCAGCACATGGGGACTTAATGGCAGCAATCCGGAGCAACCACAGGACACTCAATAGGGTAAGCACTGCACTGTAGCTTTTGTCCTAGTCATGTAAACAGAACATCACAGAAAGCATTACAACCCACAGTGGACAGCACAGTGGGAGGTAGTGGTGTGCGATATGACGATAAATATTGTGGGGACGATAGAAAAGTGTCTATCGTTCTACTTACCTTCTATCGTCCCTATCGTTTCTACAGTATTTTCATCAATGATTTATGCAAATATATAAAGTAGGCTACGATGGAATGTATTGGCAGTCACTTTGCATAAACTCGGTTTATATAAGTGATGATAAAGTAATCTTCGCAAAAAAAGCTTCATAATGTGGTTTTGCGACATGACGCTTCTTTACGTTATTTGACGGAGACGCACGGACACGCCGGTTTCCGACATGCTTTACGTTATTAAACTCATGAGAGCTGAACAATGGAGACGCATTGTTCTTTTGAAAAATAGCTACTGCATCTACCTCATCTGTTTTCATTTGATACATATATATTGCTGCACTAAAAGGTATTAATTCTCATTTGTGAAAGTTTGGTTTAATGTTACTTTGAAATAAAGTTGGAAAAAAGTAAGCAATGATATTATTTTGTCATAAGAATAACAAAAAATAACTAAAAAGATACTTAAATGTCATATATCATGATATATATATATATATATATATTGTTATCGTGATATAAAAAAAATTCCATATCGTGATATATGATTTTTCACATATCGCCCAGCACTAGTGGGAGGAAATGATCCCGACTGGCTGTGCCTGCGCAGAACTGTCTGTATGAACAGACACTCAACTGGCAGATACTCCCATCCACACACCTCACAGTTCAGTGCAGATGTGGCAGAAGTCGTGAGACACAATACTAAGTTGTTCTCCTTGACATCTCGCATGTTAGTCTCACAAATGCTTCATTTATAAATGATTCAAGCAATGTCACACAGTCATAGACCCTTAATGAAAATATGGATATTACTGGAAACTCGCTCAAATTCCCACAGCCATGCTGAAAATACACTGTGCAGTCAGTAACAGATGAAATTTACATAAATTCTTTTTTCTTACAGGTCAGCACCACAAACCATCAGAATTCATGAAGCAACATCAGCAAGTTGCCTTGGAGTCTACAGTTGGTCTTTTGTTTCCCTCTATTTTTCCTTGACTGTGTTTTTTCTTGTTAAAACAGATGTAACAATATTAAGACTTCATTGGTAATTCCGTAAGTCATCTTTGGACTCTTACTGAAGGCAAATTTGACTTTTCTTTAGCCATTCTGGACAAATCAGTAACCACTGTTTTTTGCTCTGCCTCTGGACTCTAATATGTAGACTCTTGCAGAAATTTGACTTCAATATAACTTTGGCTATAATTCCACAGAATGGAAATGAAACCATAGCATCCATGTTATATGCAGTCAATGGGACAAAAACAAATAAAGCTGCACTACTAAGACTTGTCTTCTTGCTTAAAAGGACCTTTAAGACACAAATACAAACGATGGAGAAAATGAACCAATATTACCATTTATTTAAGTACACAATTTAGTGTTTTCATTCCACATTCCAACCCATTTGTAAGGTTTGAAGTCAGTTCTATAGTTTTAATGCAGCACAATCCTTGAAGGACAGCGAAATTGAAACAAACACTGTTAAAACAGCATTAATTGCTACACAAAGGTGTTTTACCTTGTATTTTACCTTACATGTAGGTGTCAGTCAAGCATTGGCTTTTTAACAGCTTCTAGTAAATGGTTTAGGTTCACTGAATGCTTCGTGTAGTGCTTTTTCTTATGATATGACTTGAATAAAAACCTGTTACTGAGAGGGCGTGATCACCATATCCAGAAGCAAGCGGCATTCATAACTTTAACCGGTTTGAAACTACAGCGTTATCTTTTTCAATAACACCAAAAAGCAAAAAAAAAAAAAAAAAAAAGACTGTCTATTGACATGCAGTGTCGAGTGATTTTCTTTTTCTTTCTCTCTGTAAGGAAGAGTCACAGGGTATAATTGGTGAGAATGCAGCAAATGTAGTGTTTTGTAGTCTTGTTGTGACTTTTGTCTTGTAGTGACTTTTGTTTTGACATCCGTGCAAAACATAACAACCGCAGTATATCTGCCTAGTGTACATTTACATAGTAACTATACAGAAGTGGGTGGGAGGGTGGAGGGATTAAATATTCTGATAGAAGAACCTCTTACCAAAACGTAGAGTGCTAAACTAGGATTTGAATAAGAAAATCGAAGGTACAGAAAAGTAGGGTATGAAAATAGCGTTTTCAATCATTAATCAACAATTAACAAGAACTTAGAGGATCCTGTCCATCTCCCTTTCCTCATTAACGAGGGAACAAAAACATTCAAATCAACTAGTCAAGAAAACCCAGCCTGGCATTAAACTTCACGTGGTTATCCCAGGAGATTACTTTACAGAGGATACATGACAATACTTTACAGATTATATGAGGTATTGCACAAATTATTTAAAAAAAAAGGCAACAAAAATATACAGCGATTTGAAAGAACATGTACAGAATTTGAGTACAATTTGGAAAGGTGAGAATTTAGTGTCAGTTATTCTACTGGGTGGGGTTAGCATAAGGAGACCAGGACTAATCATCCCATTCATCGTCGTCCTCAAAGTCTTCATCTTCGTCATCATCCTCATCTTCATCTGCAAACAACAAAAAAAAAACTTTAATATTTTATTTAAAATTCTACTGCATGGCCACATGGTCTACACAGGGCCAATAACATTGTCTATAAAATAAAAAACAAGTGCTTAAAAAAACAAACAAACATAAAAACACTGGACACTAAGGACATTTCACAGGAAAATCGTTGTCTATATTTGCAATAGGATTTAAATGACATCACATGCCATTAATCACCTTCTACTTCTGAAGGGTGAGTAAAATACATTAACCGCCAGACTGTCTTGTATTGTATGGAAATACACACAACATATATGTTCCCTGACCTCGATGGTACATTTAGCAAGAATTATTTTCTACGAAATAGTAGAAACAGTCTGCAGTGCGCCACTCATTAAAAATAGACCTGAAGCATATTCTTGTGCTTGACTGATCAGTGTAAAGGCTTCCTTGACTAATACATGAGTGAAGTGTGTTTACACAGTGTTTGGTGTGAAATGGGCTTTGCTTAGACCCAACAAACAATCTGCTAATGTATTATTAGTTTTAGCTTGAAGCAGAGACAGTTCTATTTCCACCAATTTACTGAACACTGTTAAAATCAGAGATATTTCTGTGCATCACTGTGACAATACTCTGGTTACAGCAGTCACATCTCCCTCTAGTGGCCTTAGTACAGCATTGAAATGTATGATTTATACTGCCTGGAAATTGTTTAATATTTTAATCTATCCTTATCTTACTTGTTTTATGATTCTTTCAGTTGTATTCATGTATCATTTATCATTCATTTATTCATGTCATCTTTTTTTTAATATTACATTTTAAAAGTGTGATTTATGTTTCACTGTGGGACTTTTTGAGGCAAATAAAGCTTAAATAAAGGTGAATATTAGATTGCTCTGTTTATTTTGGTATATTTTTATCAAAGGGATAAATTAATTTTCAAGGCTTGAAATTAACAACATGTCTGTAGTGAGAGCTCTTACCTGAGGAATGGATGGCTTTGCTCCTCTTCTGCATGACCTCCATAAGTGCTCCAACGATGCCTGATGAGAGAGCAGGAGTTGGTGGGCCTGAGTCAGAACTATCTGATACCTGAAAACAAAAAGGAAAATGATTAATTATTATTAATGTTTTTGTACAGTTATTACAACTTTTAAAAAAATACATCCATAATGTTAGCTCTTACACATAGAGGTCTCTTTTTTTTTTCTTCATACGAATGAATCCCCTGTGAGATGGTGCTTCTGTTTAAGGGTGTTTTAGTAAGGTGGAGGAGTGGGCGGGGAAAAAGGGCAGAATTTCGGCTCTATATGAACATGAATATTCATGTTGCAAACGTGTCACTTCCGATTAGCTAACAGCACTGTGATGCTCATGTTACAATTTTGCAGTTGCAATCGCAAGCCAAGGGGGGCGGGGCCATGAATCCTAATTTCCGGGTTGGACTTTTCCTGATTCAGTCGTTTTCTGTCAGTTTTCTTTTATTGGCTAATGCCGGAGATGGGGGTAGAAGAACAGCTTCATGTGCACCATGCATATATATCATATTTCAAAAAGAACAAGTACTAAATGCTTTTCTAGCAAAGTGACATTTTTTCTAAGGTTTCCACACAGCTGTACCCCAGTTGTTATTCAGACATTACAATAAAACTGATCTGATTAACATTATTATGCTTTTAAGTAAGTTTTTACACAAAATAAAAACCATGTGTCTGTTCTTGTCTTAAGCTCATTTGGATAGAAATAACTAAGTGGGCTTCTGTAATTTTCGATGGAGATTTTTTGTGATTTTTTTTACCATGTCCTTTTTTTCTGCCTCACAGACTAAATTTCCTGTTTTTAACCAAGAGTTTGATCATATTAGTTCCAGCCAGATACACACTTCTGGGATTTTACAGGCACCTGTTGCGTCATGCCGGAAAACAAGGTCTTTGGCTGCTGCACTGCACTAAATTTAGTCTCTGAGCAAAAATATGTGTTTTCTGAATCAAACAGTTGTTGGTACTTTGCTTCAACCCAAACTGAAATAACAACCTTTACTTTTCACCTTTAGTCCAGAGCCTCACCAACTATCTAAGCACCACATTCTGAATGCGGCTGGATTATTATGTGACCATGGAATGCAAATATTCATGCGTGCATTGCATAAATCCACATACGGTTTTCAACCTACAATATACACAATGTTTGAATATAACCTTCATAGTATTTGCACACCTCAATAATGTTTTTTCTTATAGAGCACAAATAAGGGCATGGTATTTTTACACTACCCTTTTTTCCAGGCACAAGTTCACAGGTTCGGTACAGTTTTTAAAGTGTAAAAGCAGTTTTTGAGCTTGGGAGCAGTCTTTCTGAAGTCGATGGGGTCTGGGGTGAACTTCAAGCAGATTGTGGTGCAGACCACTGCAGGTGTGGAGTCTGTATGTGGAGATGTAACTTCCTATTCCATCAGTAAATTCTTATAAATGCACTTTGGTAGGATTGGAGTAAGTTTATTGTAATAATCTCACCTTTGTGGAGAGAGTGTGGGGGTATGGACAGCATAAATGCTCGTCTCGCACTGGATTGTGAGAGATCTAACGAGGGAATATTTTATGGATATACATTTAAATATTGGGTATTTAGCGGATGATTGATTGATTGATTGAGTAGGTTTTTACCGCCGTGCCAACACACTAGGGTCATTTTTACGGCGGTACTTAAGTCAGTTCTTCAAACTGCGTAATTAAAAAAAAAATTATATAAAAACTATTACAAAAGATGTTTTATATTTAAAAAAGTAAAAAAAATTATCCTTTTTCCAGGTGCTGCAGTTTAAAGCACATTTGGCATCTCACTTTCATTAAAAAACCTCAGTGATTTAGCAGATGCCCTTATCCAAAGTGACTTACAAAAGTGTTTTGTTGTTTACTTTGAAAATATCCAAAAACTAGTTTCTAAAAACAAGAATCAACAAATACATCAAACTTTGATAATGTTTAGACTTTTTAGTGAAAATTGTTAAGTTTAGGAACTCTTTGTAAAGATGAGTATTTAGTCTGAGACTGAAGACCCTGATTGACTCATTGCACCACCTTGTCCATAGGACAGAGAAGAGTCCGGATGTTTTCAGAGCTCTTGGTGATAATTTGGCTTTCACCAGTGCCATACATTATAAGAGAGCTGGTTCGGTTTTAACATGTTCGAGGATTTAACTGTTAAAATTAGTTAAAGTAAAATGCTCACCGTTTTGAGCTGAATGCCCTGTCGGATCTGGTCGAGGAGGGCATCGCGCCCCGTAGAAGACACTGGCCTGTTGTTCTGCTCCACCTTCTTCAGCTGGGTGCCCTCTCTGATCTGCTCCAGCAGGGCTGACTTACCCCCCACAGGAGAGGGCACTGAATCTACGCTCCCTTCCATTTCGGGCGGAGGTGGAGGTCCAGGTGGAGGAGGGGGCGGAGGAGGAGGGGGCGGAGCGCTTCCTCCAGATGGCGGAGGGGGCGGGGGTGGAGGATGAGACTGGGGTGCTTGGGGTGGCATGCTGGCATGAGCAGGAGGAGGGGGAGGGGGGTGCCCCCTGCTCGGAGGCGGAGGAGGAGGGGCTCCCATGCCTTGTCGGGACGGAGGAGGGGGTGGAGGTGCAGATGTTGGGGCCCTAGACGGCGGAGGGGGTGGTGGGGCCCCTCGTCCTCGGGCAGGGGGAGGAGGAGGAGGAGGTCCAGAGGAGTGTGGAGGGGGCGGGGGAGGAGGACCACCACGTGATGGAGGAGGCGGAGGTGCTGGAAGAGGGAGAAAAAGGTAAACAGAAGAAGTTTTAATGTGTTAACCATCATAGCAAAACTGAATTTAGCAATGCAGAATTTTTCAATGCTGATAGAATCCTGCCCAAACATGGTTACAAATAAGTGCTTCTGTACATGTTAATCAGAAGGCATAGCAGTCCAATCGCTCATAATATTTAGGCTTTTTTTAATATAGTGCAAACAATATTACAATCACAACATGCAGGATTCAATTCATATTTTTGCGTTCAGATTTAGATTCATTTTGTATTTGTAAAATCTATGAAGTTCAAAATTAAATGTAGGACAGTACTGTTGTTAAGAAGCTAATACCAATGCAACATGTATCATTTTAACAAGCGCCGCTTGATATATCATTTTAGCACCATCACAGAGTGTGCGAATGTGCATAAGTCATAACTGAGGACGTGCAAAAACGCACTAGAGGAAACGTATGTATGCCCAATTTCATTTATTTTACTTACAGAAGGCATTATTGGGTTCAATCCCATTTCACCCTTGGGCCCTACTCCTCTGTTTTGCGTGTGCACGTCACTCAACAGTGTCCCGATTATTAAGATTATACTAAGAATCACTGGCAAGATGGCAGCACAAGCGACTAGAAAATTCCACAAATTTGAGAATTTCTTGTTAAAAACGAAAATAGCAACTATAGATCCATAGTTTAATGTGTAGTTTCAATGTTTTATGGCAATTTTCTTTAAAACAAGCATAAACTAAATCACTAGTACTTCAGCTCAGTAGCTAACTTTTCTAGTTTCACCTTAAATAGTACAACAGGTGGCAGAGGCTGCAGCATTTAAAGTGGAACGGACCAAAAAAAAAGAAGAAAAAAGCTGATAAAAGCTCATTTCAGCTCCCAATCACAGAACAATAAATAATTGCAGCACCAGCTTAGTTACAATGGCCAAAATTTATAGATAACCAGCATGTAGGTTGCTAAACTTTAGCGCTCCACTGCTATATACTATGTAATGGGTGCTTGAAGGGTTTTCCAAAAGTCTTGCGAGAGGATTTTACCTATTCCCCTTGGAACTCTGTTCTAAGGGGAAGGGTTACACTAGGAAATAAGGGAAGGCATACAAAGGAGGAATGGGATTGGGCCTAAATATTATGAAATTGCAGATAAATCAGATGGAACTTTATTTTTTTTTTTTTAATATTGCAGCACTACCTAATTCATATATTTTTTTGCATCACTGAACAAGGTGCCCATTTTCAGTTTTGATGAAGATAGCTCCAGATACTGGATACAGAGGTAAGCCTATTGTGACTACAACTGTCCTGCTAATATATAAAAGCAGCTTCTCATTCTGTGATGAAAAGTAATGAATGATTAAGATTAATGAGCAGAAATATCTCTGTGGATGAACATAATGGCTGCTCAAGACTGTTAACGGACTACTTAAGTACATAAATGGGAACTAAGACTAAATACTTGTTTGTACAGTGAGCATTTTACTAAATATAACTCCTTAAATCTAACTCTTATTTGAACTTATACGAGGACACACACTAATACTTTATCCAGACTTTTTCACAGAAATTCCTGACTCATCCAAGTACCTCTCACAGACTCATATTACTGCACAGACTGCTGACAACCTGCACCACTGCCTCAAGGACAATTCTACACTCTTCCACAGTGTGATTATAACACTTCATAATAGGACTTACTCAGTTCAGCTTGTGCACCACAAGACATTTCCTCATTTTGAATTATCTGCATCACTCTTTTTAGCAGATTATCATTAAAAAGTTGCACCCAGTAGGGATCAACTAATAGAATGAAACTGGTGTCATCGTGTGGGTGCAATTTCATACGATCCTAAAATACCTTTGGTCTTCATTACACACACTTTGACAGACCAATTATGTTAATAGGGTCCTTCTGCAAGCAGTGGCTCTACATTTTCTAAAAGCACACATCATCCACATACTGCTGCCATCTCAAGAGCTTGCAGTTTCAGAGTTACACATGCATTACACACTACTTATGCATGTGTAGCTGTATTTGTACCTGTATCTACCTTTTGAATAGAACTACAATCTGACACATTCCCTGGGCACAACTATATATTTGATGATGTACATTAATTTTAAAATGTCCTGTATCACTCTTTTAAGTAAATATAAATTATTATTATTTCTCTCAAAAACACACCACAGCAAAACTTGCATCCTTTTTTGCTCATCCATTAAATAGGTCATTAAGTTATAAATCAGCAAAAACACCATCCAACGCACTGCACACCCCTAAGCTGTGAAACACACACCTACTGCATGCAAATCTACCTTTACCTTTCAGCTCAAACAAAACATCTACACCTACCATTCCACCTGGGGGGACCTACAGACAGACCACAGAGATGTATCAAATATTAAACATGCAGTGAGCCCTAAGTATCAACTGAACATTTTCACACAGACACATATATACATTTCAAAGAACTATACATTAAAAAGAGGACTTCAAAAGGGGGCAGTCCGTGTACTGTAGTGTTGACAGAGCACAGTCGCAGGGGATGAAAGTTTTAACTTTCTCAGTGAACATTTAACAGGCTGGTAAACTTTAATGTTCAGTGCTTCAAATGTTGGCTGTATGCATGCATTAAGAGATCAAGTGACCAGCACAGACGGGAGGAGTGTCAGATTTGCTGTCTCCTGCACTTACTGCACTTTTTCATGCACCAAAAAGATAAAGAGCAATACCCAGCCAAAGCCAAACATCCCCCTGTATCTCCTGCTTTAGTGTGTCTGTTGGATGCACGGCACAGTAAGCAATGTCGCACAGTCATGAGCAGCGAACGCTGCACACAGGCTGTTCAGTATGTAAACAGCTTAGTATGGAGCAGCAGCAGACATATCTGCTGCTCATATCATATCTGTAGTAATTGTCGGAGTATTTAATCAAGGTAAACTGCGCCTGAACAGCCGTTTAGCTCAAATAGTTATGTGTGTGTATATACAGCTCTGGAACAAATTAAGAGACCACTTGAGTTTCTGAATCAGTTCCTCTGATTTTTCTATTTATAGGTATATGTTTGAGTAAAATGAACATTGTTGTTTTATTCTATAAACTACAGACAACATTTCTCTTTCAGACCTCAAATAATGTAAAGAAAACAAGTTCATTTTCATAAAGTTTTAAGAGTTCAGAAATTAATATTTGGTAGAATAACTCTGGTTTTTAATCACAGTTTTCGTGCATCTTGGCATGTTCTCCTCCACCAGTCTTACACACTGCTTTTGGATAACTTTATGTCACCCCTGGTGCAACAAATTCAAGCAGTTCAGCTTGGTTTGATGGCTTGTGATCATCCATCTTTCTCTTGATTATATTCCAGAGGTTTTCAATTTGGTAAAATCAAACTTAAATTTGTAAGTGGTGTCTTATTACTTTCCAGAGCTATATAATAGTTGTGTAGGCTCTAGACCAGATCACGTTCTCACCACTAACTAACCTGACCGAGACCAACTCCTCCAGAGGGTCTCGGTATGGATGTACTAAGTGCAAATGAACCACAGTCTGTCTTAATTAGATCAAATTGTGCTGGTGTGCAAAACCTTAAAATTCTACTGAACATTAGGAAATTTTCCCAGACTCAGACAGTATAGAAGATATAAGGTTTCTGTGTGGCAGAAATTATATAAAAAGTTATTTTGCCAAAAAAAAAAAAAAAAAAGATAGGTGCTGTGCTTTAAATCTGCTCCGAGTGATCAGACCTGTCTTTGTTTTAAATCCATGGTTTTGTTCTGTTTACGCCATTTATTTTTATTATCCTGATTCTGAAGATGAAGTGACAAGGTAATAAATTAATTAGGAGGTTTATACATGCATGCTTTAGTGACTGCTTACCTTGCCTCCTCAGTTCGTTTTTAACAGCCTCCACACCTCCCTTCTTCTCAATGAAGTCATAAATCACTTTAGATGTCTCTTTGTCTTTCAGCTGAGCTTCAGAGATGCCGCACATGTCAAACAGAATTTTCAGCTCTGGGTCCAGATTATTCAGCTGAAAATAAACATCAGAAAATTATTTCATATCAAAGTTTAAAAAACTCAATCAACCTTCTTAACTCAAAGGATAAAGAAATAAAAGCTAAAGATTAAAAGAAGAGTTCACTGCAAAGATCATGCGTGTGAACTAAAGTCAACTGACGTTTAATTAGGTAGTGTTTAAATCTAAAACTTTTTGGACAAATGACCTTGTGTTACATAATGATGAATGAAAAAAAACAGGGACACTCATGTTATGAAAAGTATGTGACCCATTCTGGGATAAAGATTCAATTATGAATACACCTTTTAATTATTTTTCTTTTTTTATCTCTAAAAATGAAAGATTTTGGTTCTCTTTAGGGTGTAGGTTCAAAATAATAACTGCAACAGACTGTCACAAGCAAAGGTGTCAAAAGTATTGACATCTATTACTAAGGCAGAAGTATAGATAGTAGAGTTTAAAAATACTTCTGTAGAAGTTAAAAATCTGGTCTGAGCCAAACTGAGCAAATAAAATCTGATTTAAGTCACTTCAGTCTAGTAATGTAAATGTAGCCTTATTTGTACTATTGAACATTACTCGACACCTCTGGTCTTAAGTAACAATAAGGAAAGCATGATCAATCCAAAAGGTCGTGGTGGAAAAATGGGCACAGGAATGAAACGCATTTGCTGAGTGGGATGGGAAGCTACATGACGGCATCAGATGTTTGAGAGCAGCCTGCGTGAACACAAGGCCATTCATGCTTTATCATGCCACTGCCATACAGGTCTGCATTGTTTTCTGAGCCATGAGAGCCTCTTGCGTGTGTATATGAGTGTGAGGGTTAGCACAAGTGACAGAACAAGCCCTTCTTATGGTACTCACATCGAAGCCTGTGTTCGGATCCCAGCCCACATGGCCAATGTGCCTAAAAAGAGACGGAGAGAGTCCATATCAGTACATATAGACACATTAGGAGGCAAAAGTCATGACACGAATAACAGTGAAGGGCAGAAATGGTAAGAGACATGCAGAAGCTCATCACACGTTCAATTTATTAATGTTACTTTTCCGCTGATAAGAAAACCAGAAAGTAAATAAATGTAATATTCTGTGATCATTCATAGTTTGAGAGCAACTGTGTCTTTACATGTTTAAGCAGGCAAGTCACTACAACCTTTAAATTAAATAAAGAGGAGTAAAAAATGATACGGAACACTTACTGGAAGTTGCTTGGGGTCCCAATATCAGCCTTCGTCAGTTTCTTCCTCTTGCCCTTCACCTTCTTCTCCTTCTTGTTAAAGCTACTGTGCACCATGTTGTTCATGTGGGAATTGTTGTGGAAGCGCACATTGTTTATCTCCGGGTTCTTGATGTCCACCGTCGCCATTGGCAACGTGGGTCCTGGACATAGCACATAAAAAACAAAAAAAAACAAAAAAAAAAAACACAAAGCAAAAGGCAGCCGTTAGCTAGAACCGTAGAATCATTATCACCGTTATAAATACTGCTGGGCATGTAGAGAATACTGCTTGCTTGCCGAGCTTCTCAGCATCTGTGTTGCCAACAACAGCTTATTCTTTCCATTCACAGACACTGAGGGGGTGTTTCACAAACTATCCACACAGAACACGGGATCTCACACACACAATACTGAATATGATATCTGTTGAAAACACATGAAACTGTTTTGAGCAAACTCAATGCCAGCGTAAAAATAAAGCTGAAAATAAATAGTTTAAGCTGAGGAAAAGACCGCACTCTTTAGAACAAGCAAATTATTAGTTCATTTTAGCTAATTTTTTTTTTATTTTAGTATGTTTTTGGCCAATGACAGTTTATATGTGTCATTAAAAAAACACAACACTGTGTCCACTTCTTAAAAAAAAGAAGAGGAAAAAATAGGTGAATTCTTAGTTTGTTAATGGATTATATATCATAAGCATTTGGCTAAAGTGTACAAGTAAAACAGTGTCTGGCTGACTGACAAGTGACATTTTTTTTCCTTCTTGATAAGAAATCTGAGTCACTGACCAGACATAAATAAAGTACTACCCAGACTTGAGTTGCTCTATCCAAAAAGTGACTTGAGTAGAAGTTGAAGGGTTCTTTAAGGACAACAGTTAAGTGGTAGAAGTAAAGTCTTCAACACTTTTTGTCCTGTTAAATATTGCAAGAAGTTTTTTTCTAAAATGTACTACTTAAGAACTGAAGGTAAAAGTACAGCATTGTGTTATTATAGTATAGTATTATAGTATTGGGAGCAGCGAGGTCTTCTTATAAGATCACCTTGATCTCTTGATTCACTCAGTAATGAGGAGCTTCATCGCACAGAGTATCTGCTGCTCTGGCTTTAGTGATAATGTGGATTTGGAATGATTGCTAACTTTTTTTTATAATTGTAACGAGTAAGAGTGCAACACATAAAAATGTTGTGTAATACTTCAAAACCTTTGGATGGTCTTGTTTTTGGAAACATCTCATGATGCATATTAACTTACATATGTTAGAGAGGAAGCACTTAACAATACTTTCATCATTTCCACACAGTGTGGAACATAGATTGTGACTATTATTGTACTAATAAATATACCAATTCTTTATCACACCTAAAAAAAACTAATAATAAATTAATGAGTTAACCACTTTCATTCTTCTCGCTTGTAAATGCTAAAAAGTCAATAAGGTTTTACCACAAAACATTAATTCCCAGGATAATAATAACAACAACAACATCAGCATCTGGTACTGGTATTAAAATATTTAATACTATAAAATAATGTTTTATGCAGCCTAAGTGTGAGGCCAGATCCACAGAGAAACCCACATTTTGACCTATAACAGCCTGCTATTTGTGAGCAGGACTGAAAGCACCAAAACGCCAGCATGCACAATTCATATTAATGAACCACAGAAAGAGGCCACAGAAAACAGTCTGCTTGGCTGGAATCCATGACTGTGGGCAACACTGACACACTGAATAAGTGCATAAGATCTAATCATTATCCTCCATTCATCAGCAAGAATTACAAACATTAACCATTTCACAGTTTCATTTTCATTCAGCATCAAAGGAGGTTTTAAGGATTCCAGTGACTGCTAGATGGGCTTACTGCTAAAATATTTTCAAGCCTTGCTTAAAAAGACATGTTCATCTGTCTGCTTTGGTTTGCATCCTTGGTTTCTTCAAACTTTGCTTTTAAGCTTTTTACGTTCCTTTGCCACTGCTGCAGTTTGAACAGAGACATCACCAAATATTTTTACTAGGTCAGTTACCTCACTACCCTACCATTGAAAACCTCACTCACTGCTGTTGTCCATTTCCCCTTCTACTCAGCACACATAATTCGGCTGTCCAGACCAGGTTCTACTGCTGCATATCAGATTTCAACACAACATATGAAATGGGCCCAAACTTAATCTGAAAAGGCCAGAATCAATGTATTTTTGTCTGTTACTGCTGTCACAGAGTGAATACGTCTGTGTCACATACTCCAAAAAAAGATCAAACTTGGTCCACTTTAACCTGTGCCTGCTGAAAGCTCAGTTTCAGGCCACACATTCTAATAGATGTGCACAATATGTACAAAATGTGATGTACAACAATGCTGTTGGACATTCTGATACAATTCTGACTTGAAACAAATTCATTTAAAATCAGTTAATGTTTTTGGCACTTGGCTAGGCTGTACTTATTCTTCTCAGGCTAAGAAGTAGCTTGTTGTGTGCACCATTCCATATGAACAACATGGTGCACTGTGCTCTACCTCGCTCTACATCCAGCTTCGTTATGTCATATCGGTACAGGCTGCAGCCACTTCAATGTGTGTTTAGGCAGACTGGAGAGATGAAACTTGATGGCATAACTCTCTCTGGATTCAATTATAACACCAACACTTCAGACCATTATAATGTTGCTGCAAGAAGTCCTCATTAACTTGACTACATTCAAAAAAATTACTGTCTAAGTGTAAGAGTAGAAACACGTCTTGGTAACTATGAGAGAACTATGTGAGCCACTCAAATGTACACAAATGCACTGAAGAACTTCTGATAACTTTTTTTTTTTAAGTGCACTGTTACATTATCCCACATGTCCTCAGCCTCTTACCTTTGGTGTCCTTCATGATTCCCTCCTCACTACCTTCACAATCATTCCACTTTGAAGGCAAACAGTTCACAGCAGCTCCTGAGAGCACACTTGCTGCTAATACGGACGCTCCGTCACTGCGCTGTACCAACAGCTCAGGCAGACTCTCAGGCTGGACTAAAGGTGAATAAAGCTTATCCCCTGATAACACCACACAGTGAAGAGGTGCAAGACAGCCCTCAGGCTTGGAAACGTTCTCTAAAAACTCCTCAGATGGCGCAGACAGGAAAGTCGTACAGAACATCATCTTGGTGCAGCCGAAGGAAAAACATGGCAAGTAAAAGATCTGCAAGACTGACTTTTAGAGACATTCTAATTAACGCCTGCGCTCACACTGAGCCCCTGACTCGTTCGGTATGAGTTTTGACAAACCCAACGCCGACCAATGAGAACGACACACGTCAAATCCTGATAAATTACAAATTCTGCAGAATATTACATAAATCACTAAAACCACAGCTAATCCCACTTAAGCTCTAAAATTTGCTCCAGGCCTTACATGTCTGCTGCAGCTGGGATCCGCACGCGTTATTTCTAATAAGTGTGTGTGTGTGCGTGTGTGTGCACACTGTGAACTCACAACGAACAAAAAAAATAAATAAATACCCTCCCACAGCTAAATACGTCATAACCCAGGATCCACAGCAGATCATTCAAGGTTTATGGTCACAACAAGAATGAAGAGAATAAAAAGCTTACACAACCAAAAATTCATTAAAAGAAAAGATAAGAAGATGTCTGCCTTTACCAGAAGCACTGTTTTGAAAGGTACCACAAAATTAAGATTTCAAATAAATATAAAAATTTCACAAAAAAATTGTTTTTTTTTTTTTTAAGTTTTAGGAGTATTGTGATGGATTGCACAATAACAGTAAACCACAGATTACAAAAGCTATCTAAATGTAAAATGGTCTGTAGTAGGGGTGGGCGATATGGCTCTAAAATAATATCACGATATTTCAGGGTATTTTACGATAACGATATACTTGGCGATATAGGAAAACAGAAAAATAATTAATTAATTTCAGGAATATGGTATAATAGTATAACAGTATAATCATAATGTGGCAAAATAAATAATATAGCATAAAATAATATAATGCAGCAAATAATATTGCAGAATATTTAGTGCATGCATATAAACTGCAAACTAAAACAGTTATACAATAAATACACTTAAAGCTTCACGGTAAATAATAGACTACTTTTAAGACAGAACATCTCTATTATCACGATATGGATTTTTAATATCACGATATATTTTATACGATATAATATTGCCCACCCCTAGTCTGTAGCAGCTTTTTCATCCATCAAAAGAACTCAAAAATAAAACTAAAGCCAAATTGTGAAAATGAGTGATTAGAAAACGTTTTTGAATAAATAAGGAATTATTACACTATAAGCACTTGCAGCAGGCCAGGTAATACAACCTACCGTTTCATTCTTATTTCTTGACATACAGTGTAACAACAAAGAAATATGACAAACATTTCACGCACTACCTTTCACTCCCCATTCTGCATACTGCAGACAAGTGTCCAGCTTGTTTAAAGCATTTTAAATTCTCTCATCTGCAGTTGGCCCCCATGGAGGGTGACTGGAAGCAACTAGCCGTACCATCATGACCGATCATTACCCACAGCTTTGTCAACTACTGGTAAAATCTTTAACACAAGTTCTACCAAGAGCCTCAAATGCACGCCACCCAAGGTGCTGTTTTATTTCCACTCCTACCTCCTTACTGCCTCCAGTCTAGACACACCAGCTGCTTGTAGGTTGGCTTCACTAGTCTCTAAAGCCTCTAGCATCTTTCTGGTAGATCTTACAACATTGTGAAATGCCGAATCCAAAGCTTGTGTACAAATAATTGCTCTGCACTACTCTACCAGAACTGTCTGGTGTGTTTGCACACCCTGATGTACAGTGGACATCATTAAAGTATGAGATTTTAGCCCTCATTAGGTGCCACTGCTCCTCCTGCCTGGCATCTCTGAACTGCAAACAAAGTGGCCATAAAAAGACTGCAACTGGCTGTAAACATGACTCTGCTAAAAGCAAAGACAGTGAAGGGAGTGAAATCTCTCCATTTTCCATGTTTCGATGCTGCTTCTAATCCTGGTAACAAACATCATTTCACATTTATGCCGAAATCTCAAAATTGAACAAATCATTTGCAAAATGCTTGTACAGCAACTAGTGTAGTGTCATAGAGTCAATACTTCTTTGCTAACGGTGCTGCAAATTGTCAGGCTAGAGCTGTAACGACAAAATCAGCTACAGTTGGAGAAAATGAATTAATGCTAGTGCTGTGCGGCATGACCAAAAATTAATAATCACAGTATTTTTTTTAATTCTGACAGTTTCACTGTATATCACAGTATTTTATTTATTTATTTATTTATTTATTTGCATGACTGGGCTTTTATTTATGTTTGTAACTTTACTACTCATACTGTTAGGAGTACATATTATATAAAACACCAAGGCTTAAATTAAGGCTTTGATTACTATTGGGTTTACTCCCAAAATTACACAATATATGAAGGAATCAGACTTCATTAGCAGACGAATGCAAACAATAAACCTTAAAAAGAGACACGACAACAACTTTAACATGGCTTCCTTCTCCGCACTCAGGACTGATTCTGGGCTTGTCTGGGAGAGGATTAGCTTGTTATGCTAGCTGGCTAGCATTAGTATGCCTCTTTGGCGGTGCTGTTTGACTCAGCACTCTGCAGCGCCTCTAGCGGTATGGTGGTATCTGAAAAATGCATACTGGTTGTAATTTCTTCTTCTGTACCCCGAATAAACCAGTATACACCCCAGCACTAAATAATGCTAACGCTAGTTAATGCTAAACTACTTCTAATAGGCAAATCTGTGGTTTACAGTAAAATGTACTAAGGTGACTAAAAACATCAGTCTAAGCAGGTCAGGGAGCTAGCTACGGACAAGCACATTAGATGTGTACAGGTGTAGAACACTGTGCAAAAATACTGTAAACCAGAGGTCATCATATGTGATACATGATTAATTAAAGTTGTTGTGCTATTATATTATCATATGTCAGTGGCATTTAAATGGTTTTAAAATAACAATAATATCGCTTAGCACCATTATTTCTGGGACAATACATATCGTCCACAATAAATTCTTATAGTGACAGGCCTAAGTGTACCTACTGCTTATTAAGAATTTTGCACAGTACTTTTAGCCCAAGGTTCAACACAGAGGGTGAACATGTCTCATCTAGGTCATGTATATGCATATGTGCACTTGTGCCCTCATGCATGAAGGCACACGCACACACTTACACGGACACAGCGATATATTTTTCTCTCTTCTCTGGAAAGGAAATTACAAAGCAGTCTAATTTATGTGGATCTACAGCTACTTAATTAGAATAATTAAGTCAGAAGTAATTGATCATTGAATGTAAATACTAGCAGACATACCATTTGGAGGATCACGCCTTTTCTCTGCAAAAACAAAATTAACATTGTTAAAATTCTGAGGCCAATTCAAATCGAAAGAGTAGCAAAAGAGAGTAGATTCTAAGAAGGAGGAAGAATTAAAGGTCAGTTTTTAATGTCAGGTTAGTTCGCAAAAGGATCAGACAGAGAGGAATGAGAGGCTTAAGTTAAGGTGCTGTGGTGTGATAAGCCCCTGAGCACTGGGACTGTAATGCATATAGAGCAGTTTGTTAATCCTTCAGCGTATGACATTAATACTCCATAACATTTATCAGGTAAGATCAAATATAGTGTTAAATGTATATACTAATGCATCATAGCAATAAGAGTGGCTTGTTTACATAGAAAGATCTATATCTTACTGTATAATGTTTCCCCTTATTTAAATAAGACTGAATTTGTGTGACAATAGAAGCAGTCTGCACTCAAGTCACACTAAGCACACACTCGATTATGCCACATGCTAATAGTCAAGAGCCTGAGAAAAGGAAAGGCGCACAAGGGTGAGCCATTGGTGAGCACCGGGGACCCCTTTGAACATCAGTCCACACAGAGAAAACCAGAAACTTCAAAGCCCAGCATGCAAAATAGAGTAGGGAAGTACCAGACACAAGCCAGAGCAAAGAGAGTATAAGCCACCACTGAGTTTACGACAGGATCATGAAGAAAGAGAAAGCCACTATGAAGCATTTTCTAAAGCATCTACAGAGAAAGCACTAATAGAGTATCCTGACAACACAGAAAAGTTATAGAACTGAAAGGAATTAGAGGCAGGGTGAAATTATACTGGCCCTGGGAATGTAACTCAATCGTGAAAAACGTGTTTAGATATAAAGAATATGCAGTAATTAAGCAATAGGCAATGTAGTTGGAAGTTTAGTTGTATCAGAAATGTGAAAGGGAGATGGAAAATTGAAAAACAAATGAGGTTAAAAACAAAACAAATCTAGCATACTAACCAGTTTTCTTCTGTCGTCTGCTGAGCAGTTCATTTAGTGTAGCACGAAAACGCTTTGCTTCCTCTTCACTGGCAAAATTCAGGCCGACCTGACAAGTCTGAGTAGAGCAGAAAATGCAATCAGATTCCTAACTCGAGATGCACATTTTCACCACATGTGATCAGTAAATACAATAGTACAAACATTGCAAAAGCAATATGTAAACTAATATACAGCTCTGAAAAAAATAAGAGATGACTTCAAATGTATGAGTTTTTTTTATGTTACCAAATTGAAAATCTCTGAAATATAATCACGAGGAAGATGGATGATCACAAGCCATCAAACCAAGTTGAACTGCTTGACTTTTTGCACCAGGAGTGGTATAAAGTTATTCAAAAGCAGTGTGTAAGACTGGTGGAGGAGAACATGACAAGATGCATGAAAACTGTGATAAAAATCAGGGTTATTCCACCAAACACTGATTTCTGGACTCTTAAAACTTTATGAATATAAACTGGTTTTATTTGGATTATTTGAGGTCTGAAAGCTCTGCAGCTTTTTTGTTATTTTTGCCATTTCTCATTTTCTGCCAATAAATGCTCTGAATGACAATATGTTTTTTTGGAATTTGGGAGAAATGTTGTCCGTAGTTTACAGAATAGAACAACAATTTTCATTTTACTCAAGCATATACCTATAAATAGCAAAATTGGAGAAACTGATTCAGAAATTGAAGTCTTTTCTTTTTTTCCAGAGCTGTATACAGACTGACACACACAAATGTGACTTTCAAACAGTAAATGCTGTCATTTAGCATAAACAGAAATTTCCACACTAAATCATATCCAATACATTTGAATTTTCCTTCTGAAAGAAGGGATCAAAACAACGCCTTCAGTGCCAGCAGACAAATGAGGCCACTGGACCACAGATCTCTGCTTAATTATGACTGTGTAGCTCTTACATTTCTTTATCTTAACCTCACTTCTTAAATACACACACTACAAAGGCATACATTACTTATTACTGGCTAACTGCTGTTCACAAAGTTAGTCACAGGACCTTGGGACACTGACTTCCTCCAGTACATGGGTATCATTTCTCTCTCATCACAGTATAAGACAATATGGAAATTTAATTCAAGTGGAACTTGAGCACAAAAAAAAAAAAGAAGTGAAGACTTACATCTCCTGCAAATGCAATAAAGTATGGTCTTGAACTACTGCTTGAAAAATTATTGTAGAGTTCCTGCTCAAATTTAGGTTTTCCATCCTGTAAAGAAAAAAGCATCAAAATCCAAACTCAATAATAATAATAATAATAATAATAATAATAATAATAATAATAATAATAACATTTTATTTGTAATGCACTTTACTTGTCAAAGAAATTACTATTCAACTCTACTATTGTCTTCAATCTTTCTCTTTTCATAATTTCAAAATAATACACACAGGTATCAGCTAGAGCTCAAGGTCATAAATGTCATGGAAAAAAAGCTCTGCAGCTGACTCACCTTGATATCAAACACACGGATGAAATAAGACCTCTGAGGGTTATCTTTCACCAAGCAAGCTACACCACAGCATCTTTTGGTCCAGGATGGGCCCCTGTCTGCTACATACACTTGGACCACTGCCGAACAAAGTGTCTGCAAAAAAGAACCAAACAAACATTCTTGTTACACAAACAGCTTCCCAAACTTCAAAAAGATTTGAACTGATGAGCGAGAAAGATCGCTGTAACTTTCACATCATAAAAAAATAAACACTTACATTTTAGAAAGTATATACCTTCAGTGATATGTTGACCAGAAAGTGATTTTTTGAGTTTGAGTCATATTTCCTAAAACAACATTGTTAGGATGGCTTAAACCTCTGTATATTAATGTTCATAAAAAATATTTCTTTACTTAGGGAAAGTGAAAGAAACACATGACCTTAAGCAGTTCAGCAATATTGCAGGACTTTACACAAATGCTGTTATGCAGTTCTTATGGAAGTTACATACTGCAAATAGGAACATGCTGAGCCTGAAGTAGCAATAACAGAGGCTCTTCTCTCTCTTTTACAGGTCAATGCATGCTAAATTACTTTTAAGCAATAACGTTAAATATTTATGAGAAAATAATTGCGTTTGTAGGTTTTGAGCGTGTTCTTAACTTTTATTAGCTCTGTCTGCATTTTAAAACCTCCAAACATCATGTAAACTAGAAATAGGACAGATAAATACAAGTACTTTTTTAATAAAATAAACTTAAATAAAAAAAAACCTGACATTTAACCATTTACAATGAAACTTAAAAGTCTTCAAGAAATGTATATCTGCAGTAACAGCAATTTAAGTTACTGTTCTAATTTGGTTTTTCAAAACGTGTTAATTGAGATAGTTTGTCTCTACATATAGAACCTGCCAGAGGGCATCTTAGTCGATAGGCTTGTGTTCTGTTTAGAAACCTTTTTGATTTTCATATTTTGCACTCCTAAAATATAAGGAGTATAAGAAGTATATGTTTGCACTTTACACACTTATGGTCACTGGTTTCAGGTGTAGAAAAACACATATTGGACATGTGATCAAGTGCAAGTTGTAAAGTAAATATAGTTATTTAATAAAAAAAGGGCAATGCCAAACTAATATAAATTCTGAATTTCATAGCAATTACACTCAAAATAACTACTGTAAACACACAAAAACAGTCCAAGCATCTTACTTTACTATGTACATGGACACTGCCTGTGTTACATCCATGTGACAGAGAGCAACAGTAAATGCTCCTCCAGGACACGGGTTACCAAAGGAAAAAAAATTAGGCCAGCTTCTTGGCAATACAGTCAAAGGGAAGACAGCCAAGATCTCAGAGAAGATGAAATATTTTCCATGGACAAGTGTGCTTGCTCACAGAGACACATTCACAGGCATGCACACACTCAAAACTGTCAGAAGTCAACTATTTAATGACTTTTTTCAGTTTATTTTTAAGGGTTTAACAGGGAAGATCTTTAGTAACTGGCTCAGCAAAAAGCTACACATAAATAACAAAACGTAGGCCAATAACTAACGCAAACAAAAAGCATAGCGATTCTATCCACGCACAAAACTGCCACGTCAGTAACGACACACAGCTTTTCTTCACCTCAAAGAGGAAAAAAACTGATTCCTCATGCTCAAAGAAAAATGCACTCTCAGCATTAGAAAATTCTTACTAAAGTAAATGTCCCGGGAAAGTTGGTGAGTGGGTGGGTCTTTGGCTTGCAGGGATCCAAAATGCAGAGACAAACGTGTCTGTGAAGCCTTTTCAGAGGCTCTTTTTGAGAACGAGGTTCATCAGGTTCACTGAGATTTGCCCAGTTTGTGTGTGTCACTGCATAAACTTTAAGGCATTCCTACTAATGAACAGCTTGCTTTCAATGTTAATGCAAAACACAAACTGCATAACCCTTCTTACAATCTTACAAAACGTACAGAAGACCTGACCTTGCCTTATTTTAACACTTGACATGACTCATTGTGTTTAAGATTGATATCAGCTTAAAATTGCTGTTCTGTACTCAGGTACCAGCAGCTTGGGCTATTTGAAGCTGTAGGTTGTGGGGGGGTTGTGGAAATCCGATCACAGATCAGCACTGGCTCAGCATTCTTATTCATCCAAGCAAAAACGTTGGTGTTGAAGAGGCAGATCAGTTCACTTCCTGTCCGCAAAGACTGCTGATTGTGCACAATTGTCCCCGATTGCCCCTCTCTCTCCACCCTCTCTTCCTCCCTGTGTCCCTCTGCCCCCCCCCCCCCTTACCCATTGTGTGAATTGGACTTGGTCCACTCTCAGCCCTCGGATTTCAGTGCTGGTTCGGAACACAGGAATGAATGGACCCATGACTGCTGGAAATGGGCCTCGCCATTGTGTCTCATATTCAGTCATCCCTTATGAAAGCCATCTTTATGGCCTGGCTCTTTGGCTGGAGTTCCCAGGCAGACACTGCTCGTGTAGTGACAATCCCCTCTTCAATCCAGGAATAAACTGAGACAATTTTTTACTTAGGTGGGTTATAGATTGAGAAGTTGTGACCAGTCGTCATTCCAATAACAAATAAGGACAAAAAGTATTATTCAGAAACAGCCTACACAACCAGCACCATCAGCACGACCCTTACGCCACAGGGTATGAACTTTAGGACATTTCTCTGTGTTCACAAAAGAAAGCTTATCCTTATTCCCTGCCTCAGAGCCATTATGTAACCCCACAATTTGCAATTCCGCACTTGTATTTGAGTTCTCGCAGCAAAGATTACAGAGATAGCCCAAGTCTCATCCTTTAATGTCAGGCCTTCGGCTCAAGAGTCAAATATTATCTCAAATAACAGTCATTTTCTTTAATATGAAGGTGTGATCTAGATCACTGGTCTGTAGAAAGTTTTCTTTCGACACTTTTCAAAATATTTGTGCCACAATGCAGCAGACTCACATCTGTGAGATTTCAACCTAAAGCTCTGCAGTTCCAACACATTTGGAAGAACATAAGAGGTTCCTAAACAGGAACAGTGCGCCCCAGCCTGAAGGCACAGGGGTTACCTGTTCGTGTTTGTGTAGTCAGTGGGGAAAAAGGAAGTGTAAGTGGATAATGCTTCCCTGTGAGTGATTTATCGCTGCTAGCGACAACGACAGGAAATAGTTTAAATCCCAAGCAGGGCTATTAGTCCCAAGTGCATTAGAAGACCCCTAAATGTTTCCTAGAAACTTTATTTGAGGGGCATTTGGATATAAATCCCATATGTAGCGAAACTGGAAAAACGGGAAAAAGCATTTCATCGCTGTCCAATAAGAAACAAGTATCTCCAAAACAGCAACTTCACAGCAGAGGGATAAAATCATTTTAACCTTTAATGAAGGTCAATGCAAACAGAGTTTATTTCAGGTCATTTTGGAGAATTTCAATTGGCCCATTTCTTTAAAAGTTTGGGTGTAAGTTTGGGGGTACATTTGGGTGTAGGTTTGAGTTCAAATGGGTGTTGGGTGTTTGAATTTTGTAGTAAACTAAAAATCAACAAAAATGGAGACACTTGTTTTTCATTAGACAGCAAGGATATGGAACAGATGCAGGATGTAAACATTCATTTAATGAAAAACACTGGAAAAGATGTTCTCAAAGAGACACAAAAGAACATTTTGAAAACTTGTGAAGCCTGCAATTTTGTTTATGTAGGTATTTGCCACAATAATGTACAACAAACATATGGACAAAACCTTTAATGTTGTGCATACTGTTTAGCCACTCTTTCAAAATGCTAGTTAAGCTAACTAGCTACTCTAGCTTAGCTAACCTACAACTGGCTTTTTTTACTCAGGGCTCCTTCAAAAAGTCTGAAACAGTTTGCAAAGTATCTTAGCTACAGGAGTACAACCTACGTTTTTAACCATGTAGGCACCAAGCTAAGGGTGTACAATGCCTAATAAGTTGCAGTCAGGCTGCCTAGCTATCACTTGACACCTGGGTGCCTTGGCTGCTGTAAACAAACCAGGCCTGACCTGCTGGCCCGGAGGAAACAAGCTGCAGCCGTTTCTATCTCAATTAGCCAACTAACGTTTCTATCTACCTGCACCAAACAGACTTTAAGAGAGTGATATCTAACTTAGCTATCCTAGCTAGCCAACCTAAAGCTATCTAGGTTAGCTACTTTCATCCCACTATCTGTGCACACACTTTTATACTATATAAATATGGATTTATATCCCACTGCAAGCAATTATCTAGGTTAGCTAGGCTAGCTAACTGCTGTAGGAAGACTGCCTGAATTCTCTCAAGTCTACAGTCTTGGCTAATGTAACCTAGCTACCGCAAGCTTATGCTGCGTTTAAGTCCCCCACGGTAATTCCTACTTGCGTGATTGGAGAATCGTTTTGTTTATACTTTTGGTCTATTATCATAAAAAAGGGAGGTTTGTTTTGCCCTAATCCAAAAGAACAAAACGAATAAGACATGAATTAGTTGAGTGATGTTTTTAATCCCATCAGAACCGTGACTCATACTAGACTTTTACGTTTTCGTTCACGTATTGCTAGAGATTTTATTAACTTAAGCAGTGTACAATACTAATTGACTGCATCAATTAATTGAATTCATGTATCAATTTAAATAACTTAATTTAATTTATTGACCTCTGTTTACTGACACGCCCCCAATTGGGAAACTTGGGACTTTTCTAAAAATCTGAATTTCCCACTGGCAGCTAAATACGAGTTTGTGGTTGCGTTCATGTGCTCTCATCTCGTAAATACGATTTTCTCCACACAACTTGAAGGCAGCATTACACAAGAGTAGCTAGCTAGCTAACTAGCATCCACTCTAGCTATTAGCTGACCTAAGGTAGCGGTGCTGTGACAGGGTGAGGGAACAGAGAGTAAACACTGAGCTGCTGCTGCGAAGCCCTGTAGCTACAGCTAAAGCGAGGTAAATCATTTACACGGGGGCTGGATTTTACTTCAACTTCACAGAGCACGGGATGACCATCAGGAGAGAACACACACTCACACACACATAGAGAGAGAGAACTTACGATGCATTTTCTGCCAAGGTAGCTGAAGAGACACTCGTTCTCCTGAGGGGTGAGAAGCATAGATCCGACATTCGCCACCCTCCTCTGAGGCGGATGTCCACTCATATTGCCGAGAGTCGAGACCAACTAGTTAGTAGAGACGTCTGTCCGCTAGAAGAGTGTTTTATGTAAAATACGTGCAATCTCTGGTCACCATGGCCTGCACTCGGCTCATCCTGGAACCCGCATTCCTAACACACACACTCTCACACACACACACGGAGAGACCACCGGCGTGTTTTCTCCCTGCGCAGGCCCCCCAGAAACCAATCCTCTACTTCCACGAAAGGACCGCACTTTGCAGGCGTCAATAATCGCCAAACTGCACAATATAAACTTTCATCTCCAACTCCCACAGCAAACACGATCCCTCAATCCAACATGGCAGCGGGGCGGGCAAGCCGATCAACACTCGGCCAAAGGGGGGCTTGAATCAGCAGAAATCAAAATATTTAATCATCACAATGTGAAACTACTTTCATCACCGGCTGATTTACACCAACACCCCGGATCACACCGGCTCATATAAAGCGGGATAGCGGTCCCTAAAACCTACAGTATCCTTCTGTTTTACTGAAGCGCCCCTCTCCCAGCCGAATGGATCATTCCTGTTTTCCCGTGTATTCTGCAGTCCTGCGGATGGAGGCGATGGAGGGGCGGGGCCTCCGGGAGCTGGAGAGGGATGAGCCTCGCTGCAGACAGGGAGCCGGAGCAGTTTAACACACGTCCAGTTACAGAAACACAGTTAATAAAGTCAATAACAAGTGCTGAGTGTATCCTCCTGACCGCTGTTTTCAAAGGGAAAACACCGATAATTTCCGAAGCATTTAATCATTGCTTTAGCACACAAGATACGAGGATTCAAATATATATATATGTAAATACAGTGTTCATTTACATCAGACCAAATATGAACAAAGTCTCCAGAGTCTTTTACATATACGTACACACATAGCCCAACGTGTGTGTGTATATGAGAGAGAGAGCGAGAGAGATAGATGGTCTTTGCAACTGCACCTGAGGATACTTGAAAGTTCTTGACCTTTTTTCAGTTTGACTGACCCTCATTTCTTTACTTATTGAACTATATACTTTACCTATATAGTTTTTGCTATAATGTGTATTAGAATGTTACTTCACTATATATCAACTCTACCTCCTCACAACAAACTGATGCTCTCAAACAAAAGGCCAAGAAGTTGAAGTAATTAACACAAGTTCATCACAGCTGATAACTGAAAGCCAATTTCAGCTCAGACTCTACTCCATAAAGCTAACTGAGAAAAGGTGCATAGCTGTCTTAAGTGTGAGGTGCTTACCCTGAAGAATCAGTAACAGATGCTCTAAATACTGTGTATCTCTTACAAGCCTAAATCAATAGTATTGTTTGATGCCCCTTTATTTGCCTAAATATAACCAGCAATTATAGAAAAATGTGACACTTGCCCGGGGTTCTCTTCAGGATATTCTAGACTCAAATAAATCTTAAAGAGTAACTTTACTCTAAGACATGTTTACTTTAATACCTAAAATATGTTGCACTATAATAATAAAACATATCAGCCCTGCTTAAAAATGAAATGTAAATATTAACAGAATTGAGATATTGGACCATATATTAATACAAACTGTCCTGGGGACTTATTGGCTAGCTGGCAAACCTAACTGTTTTTCGAGCTGAATTATTTGCTGATGTTTGATAACAGATAGATATCACTATGCTGTTAGATTAATAGGTTCCGTGGTTTGATATGATGCATGGATTATGATTTTAGTTCACTCGAGTAATCATTTATTGATCTCGGAACACCTGAAAACAGCTAGCAGCTCCATGCTAGCTAACAGCCAAACTCAGCATTGGAGCAGGTTAGCTTACATGCAAATTGTTTTATGATGAATTATGATGAGATAAATTATTATAGCTGATGTAATATTTATATTACTGTGCTGTTTAGATAGAGTAAGTTCTATGCTATTTTTTTGTGATTAAATAATCAAAATTACCATTAAATTGACAGCCTTAATATTTTTAAAAACATTATTATATATATTGCAGTGTGTTTACTTCACATGATATTGGTGGTCATCACACCCCCTCTTTCTATAAAGCACTGCTCAGTGATGCTCCAAAGACAGGATTCATGAATTGGTAGGCTTGTGATGGAGAGCTGAGTGTGTAATGAATTAAAATGAAGAACAGGGATTCATTTGTTTAATAGAGACAGATTTTCTCTAATTGCTTCCCCACATTATATACAGCGCCCGTACCATTCAGAATCACTCTGTTCTAGCCTTTAAGCTTATTTTTATATGGGGATAGATGCTTCCTATGGCTATAACATTTGATATTTTTACCAAGCATGTGGCCTTAGTGCTTAGTGCATATTTTTATGTGTTTACCCATGCTGAGTAAAATACATGCATGTACATTTTGTAAACAACTTAAGTATAACATACATCATATGATATTTGCTGTTTACCTTAGAAAGAAAAGTGTTCTGTCAACATGTCACACTGCTTTTTATGTGACAATGTGGCAGCTAGGGCATTCCAAATAAAGGGATTTAACCAAAGGAATTGCTGTTAGCCGATGACACGCTATACTGTATAGGGAATATATACAAGAGCACTGTGTAGGAACCCTATGGAATGAAATGCAGCTAATGCTGCTTTTAAGAGTTTTATATATAAAAACAATCTAACTGATGTTTTTGTTTCGTTTTGTTTTTTTTTTGCAAGAAAAGACTGAATACCTTTTGATATAAACACTTCTAACGTGGTCAAACAGTTCATCAGTGGCAACATATCAATATTACTGTACAATTTGTCATAAATAAAAAATCACATTATTTTTAAAAAATCTACAATCAATGCATGTTATATGCTGACTCATGACTCTTTGACTCATGACATCTTTAAAAAAAAACCTGAATTATTTACAATATTCTGACTTGTTTCAACATTGTAAAATGTTGGTATCGGAGATACCCACAACCTCACACCCTCACACTCTTACTCTAAATTTATTTATAAGAATAAGAGTGTGAAAGTGTGGTTGTGGTTTATCTCCAGTTGCACCCTTCACACGACATTCTGGTATTTGTGCATTATTTATGATACATTCTTATTAAAAATAGGTATATTCTTTACTGATTACTTAATTTTGCTTAATGATCTTTATGTTCTTGGCTGTGTCACAATGACATAAGGCCTAGGAGGTTGTTTGTGTTTTTTCAGGAATTAGGAAGGTCAGAGTTTTTTCATCAACAAAGAGGGCTGTGGTGAGAACATGACCCTGAGTGGCAGAGAAACCTCACTGCTGTTCTGGGACCAGTGCATATGACGTAGGAGACAACAAGTTATCTGGGTAAAGTGATGGGAACCCCTCTTTAGATAGCCAGCACATGCCTTTTCTACACAGCGTGAAGTCACACACAGCTTTCTATTCAATATTTGTACTTTCACTTTCTCAGAGACTTAAGTACATGTAAGAATTGTTTGATACACAGGGACTGTTTGCTGTGTTCATAAAGGACATAGTGCTGAACAACACCATGATAAGAACTTATATTCACGTCATCTGTGCTGGACAAGAAGCTGATCACTGGACACCATTTGCATAAATGTATTATTGCTTTGACACATAGATATATAAATATATTTACACTATATGTTGACCCATTGATTTTAATATACTGTATATTTAATATATTTTTAACTTAAACTTTGACTCAATGGTATTTTTTTCATCTTTTAAGATTTTATGTCATTCATCAGAGCTGGGAGTTTTCACATGCAAGTTATTGTGTAATGAATTACCCCACACATGACAGTCAAAGAACATCAGTGTTTTTTGAACAGAATCATTAAAGAGTACAGTTAATAATTCTAGGGAGTGTTTCCAAGGCTGTAGTTTCTTCAAGCAAAACAATATTCAGTAACAATGTTCAAGTTTAAACCAAAACATTATGTACATACATACATACATACTGTATGTCTGTATTCAGTTTGAACTTAAGGTAAAGTTTATGTACTAGTTAAAATATGGTTCTAATTGACAACAATAAAAAGTACATATTTAAAGCATTTCATACTTCGAGAAGTTAGCTGTGGTAGGACAATTTCCAAACATATACTGAGAAGTGGTGGCATTTTTAATTGTTGGACATTTTATAGCTTTAATTTAGTATAATGTAAATTTGATGATGTTTTATTTGCAAATATGACAAAATAAAATCGATTAAATCATTTAGAATTTTGGTCAAAAATATCTCATATAAAAAAAAGAAACCACTTAAAAATGATGAGTTTCTTTGATTTTACCTAATTGAAAACATCTGCAATATAATCAAGAGGAAGATGCATGATAACAAGTCATTTATTAATTCTGCAAATAAATGCTCTAAATGACAATATTTTTATTTGGAATTTGGGAGAAATGTTGTCCATAGTTAGAATAAAACAACAATGTCACTTTTACTTAAACATATACCTATAAATAGCAAAATCAGAAAAACTGTCTAAATATTTTCTAAAAAGTTTTATAACGTGTTCATTTTTTTTAACAAGCATTCAATAAACAGGGATTAAAGCTACATTGCCTGTGATGATTCCTCAGTAAACATGTTTATCAGTGTCGAATAGGCTGCATTTATACACTACCACACTGTGAGCCTAACCACTGTATAGATTTAGCCCTGGATGTTTTGCATGATCCGCAGGCCTCTATCTTAAGATAGTCTAATGAATAGGGATGAAATGAATAAGCGCTTTGGCACTTACGCAACAACCACCAGGCGTGGAGTTTACCTTGTTCCTCCCCACTGATAAACAAATGATGAAGGGACAGAAAAGAGATCAGGCCAGATGGAGAGATGTCTGAACAGGGCGTTATGCCAGGACCCTGGGTCCCGTCAAAAATGCTGTAGTAGCAGCTTAGTATTGGAGTTATCTAAGAGAAACATAGCAAAATACAATATGCTGAAACAGACAGAGATCTTTACTTCTACAGTTCTGTTTATGTGTGCTGCACTTTCTACACTCAGTAATGAATACTGCCTAGATTGCAAAAACATTTTTACTGAGAGTCTGCATTTAGAATGTAGCTATAATATAAAAATAGACTTATGCAAGGACCAAATGTCACTGATACATATGCTATGTCATGTTAATACAAAAGCAAACAATACAGCATTAAACCATCTTAGTCAAACAAGTTCACTACACTGGTACTTTTGTGTCTATAACACACTAACGAAAACAGTACGAGAGAGAAATGTTTTCTAAGGGTTGTTGATAATTGAGATGCAAGTATAAATCACAAAATTTCCAACTATAGTATAGAGCTGGACAATATATTGCAATTGTCAATATATTTGAAACCGTTATATACAAAAAATAAAAATGAACATTATTATATTAATTAATAATATCACACCTGCTACAGAGGTAACCAGCTTGCATGGGTTGTTTGTGTGGAAATGGTTTGGCTTCCCGGAGGAATAACACTCAACAGAGCACAGCCTTGTGCAAATAATGCTGTAGAATCATCGCAATTAAAGGAACAGCATGACAACATTATTTTATCATCTCAAACAACTAAATCCAGTGCAGTTTACTGAGTCAATACCATAAAGAGTTGTCTATATGTATTATTTAGTAAATTATATATTTCAAATTTAAATATAAAGCATTTCCATTAAGACACAGAAACTGTTGGCCTATTATCTGTTTGCTGACAGATTATGTCATTTTCAGGAAGACAGGTATACATTGCATGAAAGAGGAACAGGCCTGCATGGCTGAGGAGAGGACAATGCATGTGTTTCACAATTCCTCATCATGGGGCTATTGGAACATCATCACAGGTTGTGTATTAATCTTTTTGTTTGTGCATTTTATTTTAAAGTCATACAAAGTCAAATAAAATATTTAATGGTCATATTGTTACATTTAATTCCCAATACAAATACACATTAAAACTGTTTCCACACCAGTTGCCTCGTTTATTTAGGAATAGTACTGATTATATTTTATCATCACGCTCCTGAAATAGCTATTTTTTTTTGCCTAAATCATGATACTCATGATACTGGCCACCTGTGGTAACATCTCCTACACCCTCAGTTGATCAGATCACTGGATTATACCCCTTAGGATAATGGTCTATGTCAAGAGTGATAGTTAAACTAATCTAGTTTAAACAAAATGTGAATTAGGCAATTTTAATAGTTTTCCAAAACTAAGCTACCTTCAATTAACTAGTTTCCATAATTTAGGGCTCATCCCCAATTAGTACGTGATATGATTTTTACTATAACATAAATATTGCATAGTTGTTTAGTCTTATTATTGAGCTTTACTGAGTTTTTTAGTCTGCATGTTTGTCAGCGAAATAGCTAAGTAAAAAAGTCTGGCATCATTACATTGGCTTTTTAAGGACAGATTTTAAAATACTGCTATTAGATTTTAAGGAATTAAATGGACTGGCTCCATCGTATATTTCAGATTGTGAATCTCTATACGATCCAAGTCCTTCTTTAAGATCACATATTGCAAGTCTGCTATATGAAGATAAGTGGGGAACAAGATTTTGGTTTTATGCACCGAAAAAAATGTAACAGCTTACTATGATTTTTTTTATGTTTTATCTTGGTTTATGTTTATTTTAATTTACTTGTTTCTTCTATTTCTTCCATTTTCTAGCACTTAAACATGTTAATGCATGACAGCTGCGAAATAATTAAATATTATTATTATTATTATTATTATTATTATTATTATTATTATTATTATTATTATTAGTAGTAGTAGTAGTAGTAGTAGTAGTAGTATTAAGGATCCAAGGATTCAAGAAGACTTTACTGCCATTTCACATAACATGTGGTACAAAATTGTATTCTTATGGTCCAGTTTACACCCAAAGAGCAATTTAAAATAGATAAATATGAAGACAAAATCACAAAATATAAGGAGCAGAGAAGTAGCAGCAACGTGAAGCCCAAGTGCAAATTGCTATAGCAGCATGGATGATTATAAATGGATATCAGTAACATGAAAAAGTAATAAACTGTCTCAGTGCGAGTAAAGTGTATCAGTGTTGTTTTATTATGTAATTGTCCTTGTAAAGTGTCAGTGCTGTGTGTTGGCTAGATGGAGTATAAGAGTCTTACATCTTCTGGAATTATTATTATTATTATTATTATTATTATTATTATTATTATTATTATTATTAAAGCTTGTTAGCTAAAATTCTTTACAGTTTGTGGCTGTTAAAATGTTAACTGTTTTCTGTCAACTAAATAAAGGATAAAGGTTTCTGGTTGGTTCTACTGCTCGATTGTATGTTTAACTATCCTTTTAAACCATTGGTCATTTTAACATTGCTCATTATTAAATATGTTTGTGTTTCCGTTGAAAACGTTAAAATGGGTTATTGACTATTTTAGAAACGTCTTGATATGATTGTAGTAATTAAATTTAGAGTAATAAACCCTTCCTCAGAAACTTACCTTCATAACTGAGCGTAACAGCGCAGTGTGCCACAGTCTGTTCGCCACTAGATGGAGACAAGCACCACTCTAATGAATACCAGAAAAACACAAATAAGAGCCGCGCTGCCAGGCTGATTAGCTAAATTCATTATTTACTATTTTCCCATTTCCGCTGGTGATGTGTTTGAGTGAAGACTGATCATTCGTAACTTCTCCTAACGCATGATTTAATCAAACGTAAGTTACTGAATATTTCACTCATCCTCTTATCCAGTGTGTATGAGGTTAAATGCACTGACAGCAGTACTGCTGTGTGGTTTCTGGCTCACATGTCTTCTCACAGCTACACTCTTTAAAATAACAGAGGTGCTGCACATTCTTTATATCTGGAAACATTTAAAATGCTAGTTTACCACCTTAGTAAACCTTTACAAGTTTCTACACACCCACATATTCCCTTACAGAAGCAAAAGTGGTTCTTCTGTGTTAGCTATCACTCAATGACACCTTTGTAGCACCTTTATTGTTTTGAAGAGTGAAGCTAATAATTACTTGTTAATAAGACCCCTAATTCATTTCTCTAACTGAATCTTACTTGTACAGATTATTACAGTGCAGACCTCTTGTGTGAGCTTTAAGAGTCACAGCAGGTGAAGAGGAATGTTGGATGGTCTGAGCACCACACTGAGATACAGCCATGTCTCAATTATTCTTTCACTATTCAGAAATACACAATGTGTCCAAATGTTTGTGAAAACTCCTTCCAATAAATGCATTGTTCTACTTTAAGTTTTACTTATTGCTGACACGACTTTGCAAATTCACACTCAGAGCCCGTGTGTAGAAAAATTCCTGTAAAAAAATAGAGCCATCACACTAACAAAAATAAGTACAGATTTGTACTTAAAAGAGTACAAAGCTTGTTTCTAGGGCTGTAGCTTAAATTTAGGTACAACAGAGTACCTTTCAGTGAAAAGCCCTATCCGAACGGGATTAGTTTCTCAGGGGGACATCTGTGAAAAGTATTTTACACTTATATTCAGTGATAAAACTCTTGCATTCAGACTGCAATTGAAAAAACAGGAGAACCAGTGAATTTTTTGCCTTTTTTTTTGGTCACATGACATTATGTTCAGTAGCTCCTCCATTTCCACTCGCTGTTGTGTTTACGTAGAAACCTGCGCCCAAAGTGTATTTACGATGTGTGGCAGTGGACAAATAGCTATTTTATTTAACTCGAAGTGACAAAACTCAGAGATTTGTGTCCGGACGGGACTAAAATTACCGAAGGACCACAGAGTTTAGCGAAAAACAGTAGGTAATTCAGACTGTAATTTTCTCAGAGGACATCTGAAAAAAAAGTTATACCGTACGTTTCTTCCTTATTGTGTCAATATGGTACTGTTCTCTGCACTGTGATGAACTAAAACTTAAAAGGATAAAGAGCACCTCAACAAATACCTCTAAAAAACTACTTCTAACCTCATTTCCTGCTCCCCTTTTTCCCCTTCCTCCTCTATTCCACTCTTCCCCTTTGGCCTGCTTTAGGCCCTGTCAAAAAATATTTTTTACTTAAACGTTGATGCCCTTTATTGCTAAGGTACATAATTATATGTAAGTCACTTTGAATAAAAGTGTTCGCTAAATGTAATGTAATGTAATAAAGTAAATTAATTCAGGATTTTTTTTGTTCATAATTTCCAGTGCCTCAGTTTATTCTATACGTATCTGTAAGTTTTCAGAGATCATGCACTAATATGGCCGAAATGAACACAGTGTACAGACAGAAGGCTTCTTCTGTATCCATATTTAACACTGAGCATAAATAAGCCTTTAACAAGATCTAAAACAACTGATTTCACAGCAGTTTCTTTAGCAATTTCGAGTGGGTTGTTATGTTGTTTGTTATATTAAAATTAAAGATGATGTACTGTTTTTAGTGGCACTATCCTACATTATGAACAGTATACAACATATGTTGCATGTTAAATCACTAGCATTGGTCCTCTAACATTAGTTAGTTTAGAAAGTGCAACCCTATGCCAGCATACTCTCTTTGATCTGTGTGTGGTGCCAGACAGTGCTGAGGTACACAGTTTTCATGTTTCTGCAGCTTGTGTGTGTGTGTGTGTGTGTGTGTGTGTGTGTGTGTGTGTGTGTATGTGTGTATCTTTGGGGGGTTTGGGTTTACTCCTGTTCCACCTTGGCTAACACAATCAGATAAACACAGTCAGCGCACCACCAGGTGTTTCTTCTTGTATGGCTGTCAGTCATATTAAACATTTTCCAGCCACTTCAAAAGCTATTCTCATCAGATTTTGTGGAAAATACCTCAGCTGTAAGAATGTGCTTCCACAGCACATGCATGAGCAAAAACATCCCTCCCTCCCCTGTCTGAAAAAAAAGAAAGCTGGCAGGTGCTCTTCCATAACCACAAAGGATGTTGGTTCCCACCCTGCAGCCTAAACAGTTGACATAAGTGGATTGATCCAGTGTTAAAATGATGCTATCATTTGCCAGCTTTCTACAGGCAAATATGATGAAGCCATGTTTTCACAACTGTTTAAATAAGTGGAAATATCAGGTGTAGTACTTGCTGCTGCCGTAAGCATATTTTGTAGGCATCCAATATTATGGGTTACGTGCACTGCATTAGAAGGTGGCTTAGGTATAAAAACATAGCACTGCTGTGCTTTTCTGAAGGTTCCATGATGTTGCAGCTGAATGCACCTAACTGGAGTTCTAGACACTTTTGTTGAACCCTAATGCACCAATTGATTAATTGGAAGGCAGGCCAAGCAAGGCCTAAAATGAGAGGTGAATGATTTCAGAGATTATTTGAGTCCAAATACTCCAGTTCTCCTAAAACACATTTTCAGAAATACATATTAAGATAAGGCCAATGAAAAACATTGGTAAATGAGCTGCAGCTAAAATTGCTTAAGTATTATGCAAGATTTTTCCTCTCCCTCAATTTCTTTACTGTTTATTCCCATCTGTAGGAAGTCCTATTCCTGTAACACGTGATGTGTCCTGATTAGAAGGCATTTAACAATGGATCTCTGAGCCCTTATTGGGATTTTGAACCAAAGAAACCCACTAATTTGAGTATTTTCCTTGTTATAAATAACAATAACCACTCTATCACCATAATTTAATCTGTAATAAACATTTCATGGCCATTTCTTCATAATAAGCATAAAAAATTGATAGTAGTAGATAGCTAAGACAAAGTACTACTAGCTAGCTAATGTTCCCCTTCCCGCAATAGATAGCAAAGGCTAAATAAATTAAAATAGAAGCTAATTTCAGCTCCTTATCCCAAACGAAATAAGAAAAAGACAATAATCATTAATTGCTGTACCACCTAAACCCCTGTTTGAAGACATTTGAAGTTAAACCTACAGTTTAGTAGTTAAGCAGCAGTTAGGTTGCTAAACTTTAGCACTTCACTGCTATATATCTGTATAGGGTGCTTGAAGGGTGTCCCAATTTGTATGAGGAGGATTTCACTCCTTCCCCTTGTAACTGTGTTCTAAGATTTAAAAATTAAAAATAGGATTGGGCGTTAACATGCCTTAACTTGACACAAAACTAATTTCGTCAGGGTTGTGTGGACATGTTATGTCTGATCTTTTAAAATCAGATTGGAGTCACTTTCATATGTGGTACTGTTTGGCTCAATATTGCAAAAAACATGACTTTTTGCTTCCTCCATGATCAGGTGCCTGATGAAAGGATGGCCTTCTTTCATTGGATTGAGTTTGTCGGGAGGTTGTTGATCAGACGGAGATGCAGTACTAAAAAAATGTGAGTTGGGAGAATGTTTCACTAAACTAAAGTTGAGTTAACCCAATTAAAAATACCTTAGTTATTTACTTTATCTTCTTCTGTTAGCATGACTTTACATTATTTACAGTCTACCTGTATAAAACCATATAACATTATGCTATTTAAATCTCTCCTGCACACACTTAAACAAAAGAAATCCTGTATGGTACTGTAAAGGATTTCTTTGATTTTAAAGAATTAAACCATATTTAGTGCTAAATAAAACCATCTTCAAGGTTTTTTTTTTACCAAGACAATGCATAATTTAACCAGTCAACTCCAAATTGTTTTTCGAGTTGAATGCTGTTATATGGTATAAAACCATTGTTTTTCAGGTTTGATTCAGGCTGGATTTTTCTCTGGTGACAGTTATGTTGGGACAGTGCTGCTGACCCTATTTGCAGCTTGATTAGAGTGCGATTGGGAGGAGCGACAATAATCCAACAACAAAAGACTGCAAATGATGCTTCCATGCATGCCTGTACCAAAAGAGGCACAGAAAAGCTATTATAGAATCAGCACAGAACCAGCCATGGAGAAATCAACACCTAACGCTGATCTTTTTATTTAGGTGGAGTTTTTGACAGTGTGTAATGACAGAACACTATAGGAAAAGGACACAGCAGATGACCAAGTACAACTGACTCTAAAGGTCACTTTGTGGTTTAAAGAAGACTCACAGTATTTGATAGTAGACTGTAGAAGGTAAGTGACTCATTACAGTAATTGTTACAGTGGGAAACGTATGAAGGTACTGAGGCTTTAAGAAACTTTCAGACTGTTCGGACTGATACCTAGCTCTTAATCATTGCTAAACAATCTGACTAGACAGTTCATCTGGGGAGAAGTGTGTAGATTGTGGTGGGCTATAGCATGTTATGGTTTAGAGCTATCAGTGCTGCTGACATAAAAGATATAAAAAAGAACACATAACATGTTGGTTGATAATTAAAGGTCTTTTAAGTTCACATATCCAGTAGAAAAAAAACATGTGACTAAAGAGAGAGAGAAGACAAATGAGGGGAAGAGACACAAGCAAAAGTAGTGAGAGAGAAAGAAGAGCAATAGAGAGTAAGCAAAAATGAGAGAACATGAAAGAGAAGCAAGAAAGACAAAGAAGAAGACAGCAAAAGTGAAGAGAGAATAAGGACAGAAAGAATAAGAAAGGGGGAGTGAGGAAAAAAGAAATGAGACAGAAATGGGAAAATTAGAGAGAGTAATAAAAGGGAACGAAGACAGACGGAAATCAAGAAAAAGAGGGGGGAGAGAAAAACAGATAAAGAGAGAGAGAGAGAACACATGATTAAAAGAGAATTAAAAGAGAATGGGAATAAACATGGAAATTAAAATAAACTATAAAGACAGCAAAGAAAATAGAGATGCCAAAGAAGGTGAGAAAGAAACAGAAACAAAAAGGGGTGAGGAAGGGAGTACATGAAAGAGACTTAAAGAGAGAAAGTGAGTGAGAAAGCAAGCATGAGAACAAGAGTGAAAATGATGAGAGCAAGAAAAAGAGTGAGTGGGGAGAAAGAAACAGAGTGAAGTAAGAGAGAGACAAACAAATAAAGAGAAGTGAAAAAGAAAGGGAGAGAGCTAGGGAGATAATTTAAAAAAGAGAGTGCAAGAAAGAGTGAGTCAGCACAGAGAAAAATTAAGGGGTAAGGGAGAAACAGAGAAGGGTGAGAGAAAAAAGAGAGAAAAAAAGAGTGTGAGAGAATAAAGAGAGAAATGACAAGGAAAATGGAGAGGGAGAGAGATGGGAAAGAGTGAGAAGAAAAAAACAGGGCCAAAGTAAAATTGAGATGAGAGAGAAAATAGAATGATAATGGGAAGTGAGAGACAAGAAACAATAAGAGGAACAATTAGGAGAAAGATGATCAAATAAGTAAGATAGTGGGGATACAAGAGAGAGAGGGGATGTGTGAGAGAGAGAGAGATAGAGACAGAGAGAGCTGAGAGTTAGGTCTCTCAGTTAATGAGGACTGGAAAACTGACAAGTTCTGTGTCCTCAGATGAGAGGCTTTTAGTATCTGTTTTTTCCAGCAACATCAGTTCCCATTCATTCACTGTGACCGCGACTGGATAGTGTTAACAATAGAGCATTCACTAGCAGACCTCCATCCATTCAAACACATTCTTCTGTGTACCATGCACTCCTAACTCTGAAAGCAGGAAATCATCCCACTCACCCATGCAGACAATAACTTGTGTACTCTTCTGCATTCCACTAATAACATAACCATAACCCAACCAAGACTAGACAAAAGTTTCTAACTGTTTTCATGTAAAAGCCACATTTCCCTTCCAGCCAGAGGACACTTGCCTCCCACGAATACAGCAAAACATAATACACAAGAAATTTCTCTAAAACACTGATGAGAAAAACAATAGCTGTAATATCATCTTTCCACAAGCTGACCCAAAAACAGCTGACTCACTTCTTCTGCCCATCTCTGAGGATGAGGGTGGTTTCTGGCTTTCCAACTGTTTACTTCCATTCCCACACCAACACTGTTTACCTCACACCATCCGAACCCCATGCTTCAGTAATGTTTCTACAGTCAACACTTCTCTGTACAAACACACTCAAATCCAACACCAATGCACATGCACCCATATGACCTATAGTAGGACCGTGCTCTGCACTATATGTGATCTCCAATATCACATGTATTACATTAAGGGAGTTTCCACACCTGTAGTTGTTTTTTATGGTCCAGATCAGTTGATAAGTTTGTTTACTTGGAGTGTTTTTTCCCTCTGTTTGGTTTGGTTTCTCACAGGCATTAACTAAAGTGCTCCAAAATACCCACCAGTGACCCATGTGTGCACTCTGTGTTCTCTGATTGGTCAGTGCTGTCAGGTGCGTGAGCAAGAAAGTATATATAGTGAGAAGATTCTGTGTTCCAGCACGTGCATCTGTGCAGTGTGAAGCTGCTTAAAAATGGCTTTCAAACACAATGATTTTAATAGGGCGTGTAGCGCAGATGTACACGTAGTAAACAGAGTCGCGTTGCTGTGAGCAGTAAACGCAGCACACTCGGTGCGTGTAAACAGCATGGAGCAGAGACAATGTTTGTTCGTAGCTGTGGTGATTAGCTTTACCTGGCGAATATGTTAGATGAAACTGCGACTTATCAGCAGTTTAGATCAAGTAAAAGGAGTATATTTAAGAGCTGGGTCGGATTGAGACCAGACCACATTCTCACCACAAGTGAACCGCTCCAGAGTTCGTTTGGGACCGGACCTCCTTTAGGTGGTCTTGTTCCGGTCCTTTGATCCGCACCCGTATGCAATTACTGTTTTCACACCTGCTCAATCAAACCCTTCCGAAGGGTTCCAACCAGGCCTGGACAATAATTTGATATCTGTATTTATCGCGATAAGAAATGTTTCAATAACGGTGATATCAGTTTTGTGGTATATCGATATGTATTAGAATCACGGACAGGCGTTTTTTACTGGCGTCAGCTCGCCGCAGAGCTGAACACATTCAGCCCCCGTAGCTGGGCTACGTCAGTGCGTGATGACGTAATCACACAGGCACGTAGCCAGATAGGCTAGGCTAGGCAAGGCTAGGTTAAAATGGCTAGGCTAGGCACTGTGCACGGCGCTGCGTGTGAGATAATCCCTGAGCCGCCTCAGTGAGAGCAGTAGACAGCGTCAGTCTCACAGTCAGAGCACATACCCCCCCTATTGGTAATAGTTATATAGGCTTATGTTTGACAGGGATGTCATGTTATTATTTTGCTATATGCAAATAAAATTGAGCATTGATTTATTTTGACCACTTTTATTTCTAAAGTATTATAGTTTTTGTGAAAGGAGGTTTCAAAGATATAATTTAAATTTTCAGACAGTAGTAGCTACATATTTCCATTAGATAGATAGATGATGTGCATATAATGAGGGTATCTGATGCCAGCCATACAAACATACACAGTTATATAAAAATTAAATTTGCAGTGCAAGATGCAGGGATTGCAGGGCTTCTTAGCAGTTTTCTGAGGCCTTTAAAGTATTTATATCGATATCGAAATTATATTGTATAGACTGAAATTTAAGAAAAATATCGTGATATAAATTTTGGCCATATCGTCCAGCACTAGTTCCAACGAACCAGAGTTCGTTTTAACCAGACCAAATAGTGATGGTGTGAAAACGAACTAATACTGACTACTCTGTATTGAACAAAAATACAACAAGGAGTCATTCTGTAATATCTTACAAGGACATTTCTTAAGTTTGTTTGTTGTGAGAACAGCAAAAGTGTTTTTTAAGGATTTTTTTCCTCATGAGAACAAAATCTTAGGGGCATTGCAGCCAATACTTCCAGTTAAACACAACCACTTCCATATGGAGACAACAAAGAAGAGAAACTGGCAGAAAAGAAACTTAGGTTTAAAAATTTTTGCTCAGTTTACAACTGTTTACAATGTCAGTCTTTTGTCTTTTTTTCGTAGGGGAGAGTGGGGTAATGTGAGACATCGGGTAATGTGAGACACCCCTTGTATCTTGGCAACTGAACACAATTGTGGTCATGTGACCATTATGTTGTCAAGTCCCTCCCATTTCCCACTACTAGGAAGAGGAAGTTGTTGCTGGTGCTGTAAAGGTTTGGGTTTTTTCACAAAAAGGTGTTTTCTGCATGTAAAAGTAAATTTTCTTGATTTGAACTTAATCAACTATTTTATCAAAGTAAATTGATTCAGGTATAAAAACTAATATCATACATGCTTATGAACTTTCAACATATCAAACCATGTGATTGATGGTAGTTGAAGATTAGCCTGATTTGCTAGAGATTATGTTTTTTCAAAAATGGTAGCTGTGGGGTAAAGTGAGACAAATGATGTGGGGTAAAGTGAAACACCGTCCCAGCCAATTGGACTAAGAAACATTGTGCAGGTGGGCTAGAGTGTGATTACATAGATTATATGATTATATGATAAGAGATTACATGACTATATGATTCTGTAGGTTAACTTTCCAAAAGCAAAATCTATACTAATGAATACTGTACTTTTTAGGAAAAGAGTGGTTTGGCAGATTCCTAGCACTTCAACATCTCTCTGTATGAACTCCTGAGGCAACATCTCTGCGAAGGGCTACAACTTTTAATAAAACAACAGTGAGGGAGTTCTTCGAAAATCTCGCTGTAGTAATGGACAGGTGACAGAATCAATTCTTTAGTTGTATAAGTTTTATGGAGACTTTACCTGTAATTTTTGGCTTTGATTTCAATAAGGTTCTTCCCTTGTCTCTCATCTTTAATAGACACGCATTCCCTCCACACATGATTTACAATGTGGATGAAACAGGTGTCTTTACAGTTCAAAAACCACGGCAGGTGCGCTATACATGATATAACAGACTAATAGTGAGTGGGTTGTGATAATGACAAAATATTAATGGACTGAATTTCCATGATTCTAACACTAGTCCGATATTAGTTATGGAATGTGTGGTTGTCAATCTAGCTGTAAGGATTGTAATTGTTACAACATGTAATGTTAATGGTAGTTTAAAAGTGGAAAACATAAGTACACCCCCAACTGGTTCACTTTACCCCCTTAATTTCTCTGGTCTGTCTTAGTTTACCCCTGAGTTGGGGTAAAGTGAGACACAAGACCACTTTTTTTAAAACAAACATATTTTCATTGTCCTTTGTCTTGAAGACATTCTGATAACTTTAATAGTTAGGAAACATCCTGAATTAATTGGAAAAATGTAAAATTTACTTATATATCATTGTAGCTCAGCTAGCAAGGGGCAAATGTAAAAAATGGCTCACATTACCCCGCTCTCCCCTAGTAAGTACATTATCATGACCTTCTCCTTTATAGTCATGTTTGTTGTTTTCAGAAACCTTTAAATCTGAACTGCTCTCTAGTGTATGTATTGCGCAATATTGCGGGTGTAAGATAGCAATGAGCATTGCAACACACCTTGAGCAGGGTGCAACATAGGGCCCATATCATGGTATTTCTGGTATGTGAAGATCAGTCAGTTTTGCAACCATAGACAAAAACATTTGACTTTCTTTATTTTCTTTGATTATTTTATTTTTTTGGAAAATGTTTAATATGTGAAACAATGAAAAATATGATGGATGTGTGAAAAATGCCATAAGTAAGTGGCTGATTGCTCCCCACAGTCCATGTAATTATTACAGTTACACTGACACACATTTACACACACACGCACACATTCACACACACACACATACACAAAGTCCTGCAATGACAGTAGCGTTTTTGCTTTGCCACAGAGTTTTGGACGTCCATCTGCATGTGGACTTGCAATAAATAAATTATTGCAGAAAATTGCTTTTGATTTATTGTCATATGCGCTGATAGAAAACATATTGGTCAGGAATGAGCTATAAAAAAATGTTAAAATACCAGACATTTCTTTTGGTCAGCACATTTGACAAAAATGCAAAAACTTAGCAAGCGAGATACATCAGCTTAATATTTTTTATAGATGCTGACAAGTTGAATAAAAAAGAATAGGCCCAGTCTTCAGTTTAGACTAAAAAAATCTGTTTACAGAGACACCTCATGGGAAATTCTTTCCCAGGCTTGGGTTATTGGGCCTCCTAAGTGTACAGAGAATCAAGCACGATGGAAAGATCAGTACTGTAAGAGGAACTTAACCCCCTTCATCTGGATTCAATCAGACCTTGCTCAAATAAAACAAGACAGGGCTCTCTTATGTCACATAGGCCTGTTGAAGGAAAATGCAGCTTCAAACAGTAGAGATTTAGCTGCAGACATCATTTTTGGGGAGGTCTCCGTGTGGTTGGGCACGCTGCATTGTTGTGGTTTGAGGAGAGCCGTAGTGACTTCACCATGTTGTTGTCTTCAGGCACCGCTTCAAATCTCTCTGCCATCTCGATCCTTACAGGAAATGCAGTGCTGAATCTCTTTGGACTCTTTAGGAATGGTGTGAAATAAACTTTAGAGTGATTAGTTCAGAGTCTAATGAAAAACATGTGTTGGTTTTTGCCACTTACTTAGTTTTGTAGCTTGAAATTATTGGGAAACACAGGCTAGTTTAAATATAGGGAAATTGCACTCAGAATGTAATGACTGTGATCAATTACCATTAGTGGTGTAAGCCCGTAAAATGATTCATGGACTATGTCTTTATTCTTGATTTGGTTTTTGCATTCTGGAACCATTTAAACCAGGAAAGTCTGTTAAACCACTGGTTCAATGTCTTTCATGGTACTGCAACAAATAAATAAAATGAAATTTACAGACATACTTGATTCCTATGTTCTACACAAATACAGTCATTCTATGAAAACTCTTAAATTAGCATTTTATTAGAAATAACCTTACCCCTAATAATTTGTGCATTTATCTAATCAATTAATTGTGTGGCAGCAGTACAATGCATTAAAATCATGTAAATATGGTCAGCTGCATTAGCTAATGTTCATACCACTGACATGTTGGTGGCAGATGGACTTTATAATTATTTATAGAATTGCTAATCTCCTCGGATTTTCAGCACTACAAGCTCTAGCGTTGCAGTTCTCCTGTCAAAGACACCTTGTTGTTAAAGTAGGTCAATAGAAAATGACCAGACTGGTCGGAGCTGGCAAAAAGGCTACCGTAACTGAGATCTACTGTATATCTACATAATATACAGTACCTTGAGGCAGGTGGAATTCAGGTCAGCCAAGAACAGAACAGTGAGGCTGCAGTGGAAACAGGCTCAACAAAATTGGACAGTTAAAGTCTGGAAAAACATAGTCTGATCTGAATCTTGAATCTAATCTTGATGATAAGGTCTGATATTGACACCAGCTTCTTGAATCTATGGACCTGACCTGCCTTGTGTCATCAGTCTATCAGTCCAGGCTGGTGGAGGATGGGGAATTCTTTCTTATAATTCACCCATTATATAAGTCAATCACTGCTTGAATGCCTCAGCCTATTTGACTATTGTTTCTTACCAGTAGTCATGTGCATCCTTCATGACCACAATTTTCCCATCTTCTATTGGCTACCTCCAGCATAATAATGCTCCAGGTCACAAAGGTCAATGCTACAAAATTTGAACTGGTTTCATAAACATGACAAAGAGTATAGTGTTGTTCAGTGGTGTTCCCTGTCACTAGATCTGAATGCAAAGGTTACCTTTGGAATGTAGAAGAATTGGAAATGTGAAACATTAAAACATTAAAACAAATGGATGGTGCAAATGGAGGTCATGGCATAGTGTTGCTTATTAGAGACATTTCTGCTGCTTAGATTGTATTAAATGGTATTTCATTTATTCATTTATTTGACATAATATTAACATTTCTGAAAAGCCACCTAGAATATATTTACTTCATATTCGCCCTTGTTCTAAATATAGAATGTGTACTTTTTGTCTGCTTGCAATGTAAAGAAAAATAAGTTTGAACTCTATTTTATTTGTCAATACACATATTTCTACTTCTGCATTTTCCAAAAAAGTCGTGATGGTAAAGCATTTACACTTTTATAGTGTTGCCATTTCTTCTTACATCACTTAAAATACGTTTAGGCACTGAGTATACTAAGTGATGAAGTGTTTCAGGTGACGTTTTGTTCTAATTCTTTCTGCAAACACACCTTAATGTGTGAAAAAGTACATGCTGTCACATTTTCTCTACACATTCTCTATTGGGAACAAATCAGGACTGCATACCAGTACAGTACGTGTTCCTTCTTTTCTACAGACATGCCTTGGTAATGTGTGAAAACAATGTTGTTGTGAAGATAGCATATGCTGTTATTAAAGTGTAGTTGTCTGCATTAATGCTGCATCACATCAGCTCAGTTGTTTTTGATAACTGCTGATAACAGTTTGGATGGTCTTTTCATCTTTTGTCCTGAGCTCACAGCTTATAGAAAAACTGTGTTCTATAAAATTCTGATTCTTCTGACCACAGTGCATGATTTCACTGTGGTATGGTCCATCCCAGATGCATCTGAGCCCATTTAAAGCAGCACTAGGTAGGATTTCCTTGATTTTTGATCTTTTTAAAGAAGTAAAATTACAGCTTGAAAAAAGGAATAGCGGTGCTCTCGTGTCTGCACCGGGCTCCTCTGAGCTCAAACCAGACTCTGTAAGTTTTCTGAGGCGGCCGCGACCAACGCTCGTGAGAACTGCGACCTGCTTTCCGACATTTAGTTCTAACAGTTATACAAGGACTACTGGTTCATTCTTTACAAACTAACATACAGACACTCTGGCATGAGCTGGAAAGAGACCGAATATGTCTGTGAAAGCCAGAAAACGAGAAAGAAAAACTAATCCGCCTGAAACATTTATTACACTCTGCAACTGTAGGGGGAGCCCACGAGCACAAAATCTCAATCCTACCTAGTGGAGCTTTAAGTCAACACCACATATGGATATGTTGAACCTAAGGCCTCTGTTTTACACAGTAAAGTTTAAAAAAGGAGTGTTTGTGAAAGTAGCTCAGTATTGTACTGCTTTACAGTATTCCAAAATAATCCCTTACCTATGCGGTTCAGTCAGCTATCGTTGAATATAAGTTCTGCCTTTCTGTTCTTGAATATGCCTTCTGAGGGATCAGAAATTCTAGGAGATCATGCCTTTCCTCTTCAAACACTAAAATTACTCCCAGTTCCGTCAATGGTTACATTTTTTATTATGCACTGTGGAGAGAAAATATACAAAATTGCTTTTAATTTTTTAATAATTAAGTTTATTGCCAAACTTAAAATATTTGCTTTTCAAAGACTTTCATGGATATTGCTTTTGTACCAGTTAATCATTAGAGTCATTGTTTGACATCACCTATTGAAAATCATATTACTATTTTGGATCAAAAATGAATATTTGAGAAGTGTTTATTTATTTGCTTTTTCATACTTATATTCATATATATATATACACACTTTTTTCTGATTTGAGGTTGTGTTTCAAATATAATGTATGCTCATATTAAGATGCATTATACAATGTTGCTTTTCTCATCATCGTTTTTTGTGGTTGGAGGAAAATTACTGCAGCTTTTCCTAAATGATTGCAGTGACAGTCATACTAACTTTTTCCTGCATTCAAGGTCATGGTTTCCCTTACGTTTATGGAAATTACATAAATATTAAGCTATTATACCAAACTGTGGGGAACTAGAAAGCTGAGTTTCTTAAACCACATCATGAATACTGTGTTCATGCATGGAGTTAAACACTGAATGCAGCAAAACCTATATAGGAAAAAGCAGGCATTGTATTGCTGAGGAATCTGGAGCAGCTCACTGACCCACACTTTCACACTCATTCCCCATCTCCTTTGATTGTGCTTGCCAAGAGCCCCCAACATATGGTCATTTTTCAAAGGAGAAGGTGATTTCCCTGATATCCCTCTTTTGATTTCTGTATTTCTGTAGGTGGGTGACTGATCCATGCAGACCCAGGGGTGATGGCAGTGTCTGACCTGCTGACTGTAGTGCTGTGGGGGTTGGTTGTTGTTCAGGGTGAGCAGCTGAAACAGGCCCACACTCCTCTACTGCCCCATCGGCCGTTTGTGGTGGTGTGGAACGCACCCACTGAATCGTGCCGTCTGCGTTTTAAGGTAAAAAGGAATTATTAAAGAATTATTGAATGAATTGAACGTAACTTTATCTACTTTCGCAAATCTTAAAAAGTAAACTAAGCATAATATAACTGTGATTTCTAGTTATTAACAAAAGTTGTACAGTAATTATATATATTTTTTTTAATTGAAACAGACAGAGACATTCAGTCCATTTTGAATGGAAGCCACCTTAGTGGGGGTATATTCTCATATGATTTTAAGTAAATATTTTACGTACACTGACATGTGGGGCCTGCTGCATTAAATGTAAATGTGATTCTTGACAATTCTAACCTGGTGCTGCTGGTCACAATCATTACTACTTACTATGTTACATACTGTGGGTAGTAATACCTTCTATGACCAGTATGACACACGTGATATTATGAACTGAGGAATGACGGATACCTGAACAACTTTGGAAATGGAATGTTCGATGCCTCTGACACTCACTATCAGACCTCAGTTGAACTCTGATAATTTACATTGCCTTGCCATGAGCACACTGTTCAGAGGGATCTTCCATAATATACTTGTGATTTCTAGTTAAATATGTAGATCACTAAACAACCAGGCCTTGATACACTAGATACTTATTAATGTACAAACAAATATGGAAAGGTTATTTTGGTATGTTAGCAGTATAGGATTCTTGACCTATAAAAAAAAAAACACATGGAAAAAATTCATTGGATAGCAGTATGTGAATTGATATGCAGGTTTACCTCTGGGAACTGTTTGGTAATTCCCACACTTGCAACATGTGTGAGGTTGTATCTTGTGATTAAGTACTCATGGCAAGGCAACATAAAAAAAATTGAGTGAATAAATAAAGTTTGAGTAAAGTCAGAAGTGCAGTGGATGGTGTTGATTGTAATCAGTGGCATCTGGCTAGAATTGTGTGTGTAAAGAGACAAACAACTACAGCAGAAATCACATCCTCATTCAGTGGGACACAATACTAGTCTCATGGCACATCAGTGTAGTCATTTTTATGTGTCTGCAGATCCTATTCTTAAAACTTTCTAAAAGTCTACCTCAATTAATCAGTGAATAAAATTATGTTTAAATGAGGGTGAAAAAGAAAGTGTCTGAATTGTATTTTCTGAATTATTTGGTGACTCATTCCTTTTAAATGCTATTTAATAAACTAAATATGTGATTTTAGTGATGTCTTTTATGCCTTACAATGGTTTTATTATGTATTATTTATTATTATTTAATTGACATTAAAAAACAAACAATCAAACAAATATTGAATATTGAATATAAAATGCATTCAAATATATTCATATCTATGTCTATAATCATTAAATAATTTAATGAATTAATTTAAACAGCATATAAAAAAAACACTGTAATACATTTTAATTGTTCTATTAAAAATTCCTAATAATCCACAATCATTTTCTCTCTTTTGAAAGGTGGACCTGGATTTAAGTGTATTTGACATTTTTGCTAACCAAAATGAAACACTGAGCGGCCCAAATGTCACCATCTTCTACCACAGTCACCTGGGCTACTACCCTTATTACACCAGCACTGGAGTTCCTATCAATGGAGGCCTGCCTCAGAACCAGAGCCTCAGCAAGCACCTCAACAAAGCCAGAGCTGACATCGACAAGCTCATCCCGTTCAAAGACTTCCGAGGACTTGCTGTGATTGACTGGGAGAACTGGCGTCCTCAGTGGGTGCGCAACTGGGGCTCCAAGGACATCTACCGGAACAAATCCAAGGAGCTCATAAGAAAGGCTCATCCTCGCTGGCCTCAAAGCAAAGTGGAGAATGAAGCCAAGGAGACTTTTGAGAGAGCAGGACAGGCTTTCATGAACTTCACTCTACAGCTTGCAAAGAGTCGCCGGCCACATGGCCTGTGGGGCTTTTACCTGTTTCCAGACTGCTACAACTACGGCTACAAGCAGCACCCACACCGATACACGGGAGAGTGCCCCAATGTGGAGCATGTGCGTAACGACCATCTCATGTGGCTTTGGAAGGAAAGCACAGCGCTCTATCCATCCATATACCTGGACTATGAGCTGAAGTCTTCACCCAACACTGTGAAGTTTGTGCACTATAGGGTCAAGGAGGCAATGCGGATCGCCTCGATCGCCCGGAATGACTTCACTCTGCCTGTGTTCGTGTACTCCAGACCCTTTTATGCCTACACATTCACTGTGCTGTCTGAGGTGAGAAAGCAATGTAATATAGTAAAATATATATGTCCAATATACTGTATATTTAATGTTCAAAACACTTTGGAAAAATATTTTGTCTTAAGCAAAAAACTTCATTTGTTAAGAGGCAATGTAACTGGTTATATTTAGATTAAGGCCCAATCCTATTTCACCCATTGGCCCAACCACTTATCCCTACCCCTCTGTTTGCGTGTGCACGCAAAGTGGTAGGGATAGGCTTTGAATGGGATGGTTAACTGAGATTTTGCATACTTAAAACAGGGGGATGAAAATCACTGGCAAGATGGTGGCAGAAGCAACCAAAGAAACCAACAAATGATAGTATTTTCCTTTTTTAAAATGATCCTAACCACTATATTACCATTGTTTAAAATAAAAAAAAACTTAACATATATTACCATATGTTGAATGTGTAGTTTAATGACCATTTTTTTCATAACAAGCTTAAAAAATTGTTTCAGTAGCTAGCTAGCTAGCTAACCTTCCCATTCCACCTTAAATGGTGCAACATACAGAAGAGGCTGCATTATTTAAGGTGGAAATTATTATTAATAAAAAAATTAAAGTGAACAAATGCTAATTTCAGCTTTACATCACAGGGGAATTAAGGAATGGACAATAATAATTCATTTCTGCCACACCTGCCCCATTTCTGAAGACATACAGTACAAGGCCCTTAATTTAACAAGCAGCTAGGCTGCTGAACTTTAGCCCTCCACTGCAATATATCTTTATCAGCTGCTTAAAGGGTTATTCTAAGTCTTAGAGGCAGGATTTCACCCCTAAACCTTGTAAATCTGTTCCAAGGGGAAGGTTACACTCGAAAACAAGGGGTAGGGGTACAAAAGAGAGATGGGATTGGGCCTAAATAGTTGTTTTCTATCACGCAGACATTTTGTCAGTGTAAAACATATTCTCAGAAGAGTGCATGCCAGTTGCATACTACACACTAATACTATAATTGTTGGTGTGGCGCCAGTGAAAACACCAGTGCCTCTTTGTGAGCTACCACATCTTGTGGGACACTGGGGTTCAATCCTGGGTCTGGGTGACCATGCTGGCCTACACCAATAACAGTCCTTGGGCAAGACTCCTAACACTACAATGGCCCAGCTCTGTAATAGGACTAACCTTGTAAGTTCCTCTGGATAAGAGCATCAGTTAAATGCCATAAAGACCATATAATATATGCACTATATATTAATCTAAGTAGTTTGGGCTTGGCATAACATTCTAATCACTTTCGTAGTAATTGGTGAAGCATTACTATGGCAACAAAGTGGTTCTTCTTCCTCTTTTAATGTTGTACTTGCATTGTTGTCTCCCATTTTTCCAAATTGTCCAGGCAATATTAAGGTCCTCTATTTTTGTTACTTATAACATTGTGAGACAAAAGTTAACTTTAAAACAATTATCAAAAATGTATGCATTTTAATTATTTGAGTAAACTCAAATCTGACACTTCATCAATACTATGTTCTATATTGCCTAAAAAAATGTATTAGGACCAATAACATATTAATACTATTCCTAGAACTTACTTACTTTGAATAACACAATACTTAATACTACATTCACTATTCTGAAACAAGTATTTACTGGTTCTTATGAGATTAAGGGTATTAAAAATGAGTTCATGTTGTAGAAGTTACTGTCTCTACTATCCACAAAGAAGGTTTTCTACCAGATTTTGGATCATCACCACCTCACCTTATCTCCAAACCTATCCCCTTTTTCTCAAATGTTGATTTTTGATGTCTCAGAGGAGGTATTTGTGATTCTCACTTAGATGACATTTAGAGATTATCTTTGTCACAGACTTTATCTCCTAAAATTGCTTAGGAGAAATATCAAAAGACAATACAATGCTGAGAAAACTGAGTGGTTTAGACACATATGAGTTTTAGTGAGATCAGGTGGCAGTCTGCCAAACCTGGGAATCAAACCCACAAACCTTGTAGTCCAGTGCTCTAACCACTGAGCCACCACTACCCTAAAAGCTGATCCACCACTGCTGTTGAGATCTATATTAAACCTCATGAGAAGACATGTGAGATATGTGGCCCACTTATCTCAGGGGACATATTTGGGCATCAAGAAACTTATGCTAAAGTCTCCCCTGTCTTTTCATCTGATTGTATTGTTGTCTATTAAGGAGATCTCCTTTAATTGTTCTTTCCTGTAGGACTTCCCAACTCATTTTAAACACAGTTTCACTGCTCCAAGGCTCAATGCTGAGGCACCTTCTACTCATTTATCCTAATGTCTACAATAAATTGATTCATGTTTATTTGCTAATTCTCTGACTCTAACTTCTCAACTTAAAGTAGCTTTATTTATTTATTAGAAGACGTGTCCACCAACCTTTTGTACATATAGTTAGCGTATTTATATGTTGTATGCAATATGCTGTCAAGAGTAGAACCCTTTGTAGCCACCCTTATTCCTGTAAAGCATATGGAAATCATCAAAAGCACATATTGTTTCAATCACTGGTCCAGGACTTGATTGACGAAGTTGATGAAAACGCTCCACTCTTAAACATCTTGAATGCCTTAGATATGGTAAAACACTCACACGTCAAGTAATTATGAATGGAATGCTGGATATCAGGGGTGGTACAGGAACAATAATATTTTCACTTTGATTGGGTTATCCACAGTTATACATTTTGTGGCACATCAGGGCAATGTTGGAATTTAGTGTTGGAACCTATATGACTTTCATATGCTCTTATTGATAGGGAATAGCACGCAACAGCTTGGGAGGTCATCAAACGTCATGAGCTCTAAAGAAACCAAAATTATGCAACATGCAGAGACATTTTAACAGTTTAAATTAATAAATTAATATTAATATACTGTACCATTTCTCATGCAAATATGATTATGTGTTGTTAAGTTTGTGCTGTTGAACTCTTTACAGAGTGACCTGGTCCACACCATAGGAGAGAGTGCAGCACTGGGTGCAGATGGAGTGGTCCTGTGGGGTTCTTCAGAGTATGCTCGATCTCAGGTACACAGATTTTAGTAGTCCCAAGTCACACATCATTAAAATAAAGTTTAAATTGAACATTCCTGCAGACTCGTGAGTCACTGCTGGAGTTTATCTCTGCTTATAAACCTCGCCATCTGGACTAATGTGGTTTTTATATTGAACATATGGAAGGATTTCAAACAACCTCAAAAAACAAACACTTTCAATCAGTATTTCCTTTATTAGCGAATTTAATCATCTTACGGACGTGTGCAAAAAATGTAAATAAAAATAAATGTAAATCTTGAGTGTTGCTGCCAATTTGATTCATTTCAAAGTCAATTAACTCAGTTACAAATAAAAAACAGTAAAAAAACAGTGGCTCTGTAAATAAAATTATAAAAAAATACAGTAAAGTTTTTTTTTTATTGTTCATATTTAGATGCAGATTCTATGTGTAATGTCAATATTCACCAGAAGGTCAATCCCAAACTTGCTGTCATTTGAAATAGCAGCGTAACAGTCATGTCTCTGTTGATGATGACGTGAAGATTCTCTAGCAGCTGATGATTTATGACAGTGGTGTAGTACTGCCTAGGGGTATGCCCTTATGTGTTTTCATTCAGTCCCTGTTTACAGAAAGCATAAAGACGAAAATAAATACATTATCCTCCTAGCCATATAAACCCGCTTTTATTACTTATTCCTTAAACCCATTATAGCTCTTTATGTAATCCTACACTTTATTGCTTTAGTAATTAACACGTCAAAATCAGAGGCCCCAAAATAGGACAATGAGGGACTCCAAATCTGGTACACTAAAAGACTACACAATAGATTTTAATATAAGAGTAATAGTAAATATTTACTCTAAGATTTAAGGTGTTTAATGTGCCGAATGATGCATTTAATTAGTATTTTGAACTCTTCTTTAATGATTGGATGTATAAATAGAGTTTTACAAGCCTGTTTATAATCATTTCATTCTACCTTAGCATCACTATAGCACACAGGAGCTACAGATAAGAGTTTTTTTTATTCTGTAAATATTCGTCCATATGTGTTGCTCGTCTGTTAAGAAGGACCAGGAAGGCATGGGTGGAAAAAGGCTGCCTCGGGTAGGACCCACCTGATGCTCAGAGGGGGCACAGGTTAGAGTCGATGTGACAGAATTCAATCTTACCTGAACTGCAAGAAGTCAGTGTATTTTCACAGTTTTTGTTTATATTTTCTTGCACGCACTATAAATAAAACTCACCTTTTAAATCTCATATGCTGGATTTATTAAATGCAAGGTGATGAATCTCAGAGATGTGTGTTCGGAAGGGACTAAAATTACTAGAGGACCACAGAGTTCAGCAAAAAACAATAGGTAATTCATCCTGTAATTTTCTCACAGGACGTCTGAGAAAAACACATACATGATTTTTCCGGACGGGAATAAAATCACAGACGACCCCTCATAAAAAAAAAATAGTACGCCAGGACCCCCTAAGAAACTAATCCTGTCCGGATAGGGCTTTTGTGATGTTCCATCAAATTGTAAAGCATAGTCACAGTTATCAGCTACAGCTATCCCAATTGTTTAAAAAACAAAACCCATAACCAGAATATCGGTTCATATCTAATGACTGAATTTTGCTTATGTCTTTGCAGAGAAACTGTCTGACAGTGAAAAAATATATCGATGGCCCACTCGGCCATTACGTCATCAACGTTACTTCTGCAGCTAAGCTGTGCAGCAAGGCTCTGTGCAAGAAGAATGGTAAATGTGTTCGCAAGAGCATGGACTCTAAAGCTTACCTGCATTTAAACCCCCGTTTCTTTAACATCCACCTCAACCGAGCCGCCCGCGGCCCTCGTTTCCATGTGAGCGGACACCTCAACTACCACGATATACTGGACATGAAGCACAAATTCACCTGCCAGTGTTACCAGGGCTGGACGGGTATCTACTGTGAAATACCTCAGCTCATCCACCCACTGCCTCCCAGATCAAACGACAGTTTCCTGCCTGAGCTGCTGCTCGTGCTGTCCCTTTATTTCTCCTGTCTGTCCGTCATCATTTTTCTTGGACTGTGTCTCATTATTAAGTGTCTCATCTTATAAACAGTGTTGTTGAAAAGGTTGTGGACACATGTTGAGACAAAGTGCTTGGACATCCAGGCTAGAGCACACTGACAGGGCGAACGTTGACAAGCATGAAGCATTTGAAAAAAATCTTAAATGTTTTCTGTTCCTTTAATTTAGTTCATTTGACTTGAAAGTTCATTTTCTACCAGTATTGGTGAATCACTGTAGCCTTTATTTAATAGAACTGTAACAGGAAGTCTGTTTATGTAGTTATTCTACATATGGAAACATAACAAAAAATAGTTGTTTACTTGGAGCATGGTCACTCCTCATATCTAGAGTTATAGTAAATTGCCTGAAAGAAGACAAACAAAATGCAGCCTGGGGAACTCTGAACAGCCACTGTGAGAATGCACCAAACTGTAATGACAAAGTTGGTTGACCAAGATGGCTCAGACTTGGTTAAGGCTCCAAAACACTGTCTTCCTACAGTTGTGCCTATAAACTTTGAAGGCTAAAACAATATCTCTCCATCTTGAGCTTTTTTCATCTAAATGAATCACTCACATAATGTGACAGTTATCCCAACTCATACATGTACAGCTCTGGAAAAAAGAGACCATCTCAGTTTCTGAATAAGTTTCTCTAATTTTGCTATTTAAATGTATATGTTTGAGTAAATTGTTGTTTATTCTATAAACTACAGACAACATTTCTCCCAAATTCCAAATAAAAATATTGTAATTTAGAGCATTTATTTGCAAAAAATGAGAAATGGCTGAAGTAACAAAAAAGCTGCAGAGCTTTTTGACTTCAAATAATAAGGAGAAGAAAACAAGTTCATATAACACTCAACACAAACTCAAAAGCCTAGGATTCAGCAAAGGTGAGCTAATATTTTTGACTGCTATGTCAGTTAATGCTGTACCAAACTGAAGGATTGTTCTTGTAGAGCTGAGAAATGCAGCCTACATTCAGAGCATTTTCTAAGATGCAACAGAGTTCTCAGTTCCCAGTTACCCAAGGTTTTCTATGCACAGTGTAAATTGTAAAAGGGCAACCTGAAAATAAAAAGTAGCAATAGCAAACTGGTAGTTTTTCATATAGTTTAATATTTCATTAAATGTAAGGTGTTCTAAATTGTAAGGAAATTGTAAAATCATAAATATATGTATTTGTCCATGTTGTAAATACAGTTGTACAGTACACATGTGTTTTTTCATACTATAAAATGTAAAATGGCATATTAACTAGCTGCCATAGCAAATGCTAACTAAGCTATAATACATCTTACTTAATGGTAGTTTATTTTTAATCTGAGTTAATGCAATAGGTTGAAGTTTGAATGTTTATGAAGATGCACACCTTTTTGGTAGCATCAACTATGACCAGTAGTCTACAGGGAAGTCTTTTAGAAGCCTTAACTCGACTTCAGCTACATTGTGAACATTGACAGTGTTGTCTAGCACTACCAAATTTGCACAGTAACACAAATATTCTGTTTAGATCTAAAAAATAAAAAGAGCTTGCAACATATTCGTGTTAAAAATACTAATGACCATTTATTGAAAACATAAAGCTGCACAAACCTTGGATATGAACTTTAAAAACATATAAAAAGTACAGAACAAATGAAGGATGTGAGACCTTTAAGAGAATGGAACAGAAACAGTCTAGTCCAAACAAGCTGCCAGGTGTGTCCGACACTCTTTTAGTACAGGCAGTATTATCACACTGGAGGCATGGGTTCATGAGCTTTATCACAGCCTGCAATCTAAAACAAAATACCATCAGAAACTGATGTTATATGTGTAAAATGTCATGATATGGCAGCTTCTTGAGCGACGCCCAGCACTTTGTAGGTAGAAAATAAATACCGCAAACTGTCTGATGATCTTTCTGAAGGCCGATGTTTCTTTATGGAGCAGCTCATAATGTTTCTTAGCTTTTTGCTTAGTAGACTTTACTGTAAGTCCATGCTGAAACTGTGTGTGAAGAAATCAGGGTCCTCAACCAAAGACCAAAGGAATGTTGCGCTGCTTTCCATAAACTGTGGCCTTGGGCAAGATTCGAGTATTTATTTGCCTTTGTAGCATTTATTGATCCTGGCGCACCAAGAATTACTGCACACGAAGGAGAGAGGAATGAAGAAAAGGCTGCAGCTTGCTGGATCACACGCGCACACAGAGACACACCTTGCAGCTGTTGGTCTGGACCAGAAAACCTCCAGGAACACAAATGTGAAACAGGATCTGGAGGTCACGGAATTCCAGCAGTTTGGCAGGGTGGGATACACTTATCCAACACAAGCAACGGCAGCAGACCCCTTGCCGGGAAAAGGAGAGGAAGAACACGCCTTACCGTGCAGCAGAGCGAAGGTTATTGGGTCTCTTTACTGAGCAATCCAGAGGGAAACACATCAAAGAGGGTGTAGACTTACTTACTGTTAGTGTGTGTATATGTGTGTGTGCGCACTGAGGAGAGGGGAGAGGTACCATGTGGCTGTACACGTGTGTGTGAGTGTGGGTGCATATGAACCTACAGTACCTGTAGAAATAAGCTCATCAACCAGCTGGTTCTAAAGAAAAAGCTGCTTACTGGTGATTCAGGTTGTGCACAGTGCTCGGCCTCCTACACATGCAAAAATAATTGAACCCAGAAGGATCTCATGGTTATATGTATTGAGTAGTGTTTAACGCATTTGTGTAACACAACATGACATCTCTTTAAAGAGTTGTAGACGTTTCTAAGACACGACCTCAATAATATTTGATAATTGTTATATTGTCTATTGTGTTTAAGTGTATGTTTGTTCACATATATAACAGTACACAGTATTTTAGCCAGTCATGCAATATGCAGACCACTACTTCAATAACTGTGACTCCATACACACAGTGTGGACAGTCTGCAGTAGGAGAAGAAAAAGGTATATATTTCCCAAACTATAATTATTTAAAACGTCAGTGGATTTTAGTGGTCTAAAAATGACAGCAATATTGTTTATCATAATCATTTCTGGGATGATATTTCGTCCACAAAAAAAGAAAAAAATCTTATCGTGGCAGGAGTAATGATGTCCTGCATTAATCCATTCCATGGCCATTACATAGCATCTGTGTCTTCAAGGCAAGAGAGCTCTTCAGACTGCAGCAGTTTGTGGATGAGCATTGTCCTGTTGGGATAGCACAGTGGAGTGTGTGTGTTCAGAAAAGGTGGGGTAACACTGGTTGCAGTGCTTCATTAAAGTAACACTAGGCTGTCAATCTGCCTGTAATGAAAAAAAAAATGTAATCTGGCATTGTGCCAAATAGCTGCCCCCCACACCATGACACTAGGCCTTCTGGACGTGTGACGTGAAAACAAACAGATGATCTTGGATTATTTAAAAAAAACGTTAAAAAACGTCTGGCACAACTACCCACCAAGTTTGATTCCTGTTAGTCATTTTTTTTATGATGATTGTACTTAAATAAATCTCTTTTTTGCAAACTTTCCCTAGCTTCAGTCTCTGAAATCCCCTTGGCCTATTGTTTCTTCAGTGAGCTGAGGACGGCCAAGACTGTAATTTTAGACAACAGCAGTTCTGCGAGATTCAAACATAAATCAGACTTCAGAGGACAATGGAATGATGTGAAAGGGCAGACTAACATTCAGCCAAACAACAAAGTTATATTTTATCTGAAATCATCAAATATCTAAAAGCGCAGTCCCTCTTCAATCACTTTCAGTACTTCAATTCACTTTTCACACTGAAGTACCTCCATGTTCTCTTCTACAAGCTGAAATACTGTAATCACAGTAATGCCTCTGATTGCAGAATGAGTATAACGTAGAGATGAAGAGATGAGAGTAATGCCTCCTCTGCCCTATCCATCATTTCTTCCACCAACTGCCAGTCCTCCTCATCCCCTCGCCCTCTAACCACTAATAGCAGGTTCTCCGAGGTAAAGTAAGCCACGCGTCCTTCTCATTACTGTTCATACAGGTGCTGTAAAATACATTGTTGCATTTACTGCACTCTGGAATAACAGAGGAACCTTTATTTGTAATTGAAATGATTCCCACAGTTTAGATTTTCAGAAAGTGTTGACATGTCCTAACCAGTCCCACTTCTCTCGGTCACAGTATGAGAATGTGTGAACTTTCTGGATAAAAGCATGCTTCAGTTAAGCCCCTCTCTGTTAAAACACTTACTTACAATAAACCAAGACATATGTATTATTATTTATTAACTTTTTTTTCACACTATAAGGCACACTTAAAATCTTTAATTTTTATATATATATTTTTTTACCAAAATTTGACAATGTGCCTTATAATTCGGTGTGCCTTATGTATGAATTTTACTGGTCAGATTGTAAGCAGTAGTAAAGCCACTCCGCTGAAGTGCAGCATTATAAACGAGTTGCAGTGAAGTTTCACCATCACTTGGGCTGGAGCAGTATTAGCATTAACCGCTAACCGCAGCGCTAGCTCTTTTGTCGCCCAGTGGTATACCAGTAGTCTGCTGGTTTACCGTGTTAAAATAAGCTACGTCGGACAAACCGCTAGCTGATAGCACCCTGGGTTACTGGAACAATCTGGATTCCTTAGTGTAGTGCTGTTGGGTAGCATTTACTAGCACTAAGCGCTGCTAACTGCGCTAAAATCCTGGAAATCTAAGCTTACTGTAAGTAAACTGAAGCGCTTTACTTACCCAAATAAACAGTTTTCAGGAGAGAAATCTGTGTAGATTAATGTCCAGTGCTTGTTTGATTTTAAAAGAAAATGTTTTTTTAAGAAATACATTTGTTTACTTATCTTAGCTTTACTTGTTTCAGCGGCGAGACATGCTGAATTGGAAGAGAAACCTTGTTCCTTAATATTGTTGCTTAAAAGACGCCTTATAATCCAATGTGCCTTATTTATGAAAATAGACGCTCATTAATAGTGTACCTTATAATACGGTGCACCTTATAGTGCGTAAAATATGGTACATGGGTAAAAATACAAGGGTGTCCCCCAGAGCAGGGAGTTGATAAACATTAATTAGATAATGCATAGAAATTGCATTGTTTAGAAACTACAGTACTAAAAACAGAAAAGTGAAGTTAGTGACACTTATGGTACATTCAGCTTGTGTCAGAACAAGAAATAAAGACTTTTGGAGGTACTCTTCTGTGTTTCGTACACTTTCCACCGAAAACAAATGATTTAAAGGCACACTATGCAACCATTTTTTTTTTTTACAAGGCTCCCCCTACAGGCTGGGAATTAATGTTGATTGTCGTGCTGCTGGTCCTCCGGTTCCTTTCCCTAGCCATATGTGATAGTTTTGTAAACAACAGACAGGCAAATGTAACAGAAAATGGTTTGTGCACTACATGGTTGAAAGTAAAATACATTTAGAAAAAAAAGACCGTTATCCAGCTATTACTGAAATAACAATGTTAAGCTAACAAGCTAATTAATTATCTAACTAAGAAACATCTCTGCTAGCCACTTAGTTATCCAGCAACAGTCAACATTTATAAAAAAAGTCAAACAAACATATTTACAAACAATGACTACCATTGAGACAAACATGCACAGAAAGAGAAAAAAAAAATCATCATCCCGGTTTTTCTTACAATCAGCATTTTAGCTCTTGCCATTTAGAGAAGCGTGCAACTCCTCTCTCTGTTGAGAGTCTTCTCCTGTTTCTTGCTGCTCCAACATGGGCTTTCACTGTTTTCGGTCTAACTCTGTCATGATAAACCTAAATATCTACAACTAACACCATTGTAATTTTTGTTGACTGAAATACCAGCCGTTAGTGTCTCCTTTATCACTGTTCTGATGATTCTATTTAAAAATTCCAAATGTCCAACCAGTCAACATTGCGGGCAGAATTATGTTTTCATATGCAGCATATTCAAGTTATTTTCCTTCTGGAGAATGTTCTAAAACATATAGAGAGTAAGGAGTAGGAGTAAACCATGTGTCTAAAGTTTTTTTTAGTGCTACAGCAACATTAGGCTGAATGGCTGAAACTGTGCAACACCCTAAAGTGTGAAAATGAAATAACCCGAAGTGCAGTTATATAGGCAATTTAAAGAGCCTACTTTGCTTTATTATCCTATATAACCCTCCTTTTCATAACTGGAATACACTGTATGACTCATTAGATGATGAATCATTAAACATGTTTTACCGTAATGCGCCTTTGCAAAAGTCTCAAACTGAGGTAAAACTTCTGTTTATGCACCAGTTTTAGATGCCAACAACTATATAAATAAATATAGAAAAGTCATAAGCTTTGGAAGAATCCCTGTTTTCATTATGGAGGTTGAGATCATGTGGCGAGGTTCTGACAGTTGGCAGTTTGAGCGGGAAAGCGAGGTCCGCAGTCAGCAGGTTTGTCCTGTAGAGAAATGCCCCATCTGAACAAGCAAAGCAAATTCTATACATGATGCTGCAGAGTTGAAAAGAGTTCAGACCAGTCCTAAATCAACAGCAGGGGCGCAGGGCCCGGGCTGTGGTTTAATGAAGGAGACCTCCCAGTTAGTATGATGAAATGCGGTTAGAGACAAAAGGACATGCTTAACATCCACAAAGTAGCCTACCAACATCAACACTATGGGAAAGCTGGCAGATCGAGCTGTTAGAACAACTCAGCAGATCTTTGATTTTACCATCCAGCACAGGAAGACTGATGAGGCAGCCAATGTGGGTGAATAACTCGCACTTTCACTGCTGCCTGTTTCTCACAGTACACACACGGACCACTGCAACTTAGCTAGCACTACATCTTAAAAAGGTCAGGGTGTGTCACACACACTTGTTGCTAATTGCTGCTTACAGAAGTCTATAGTTGACTTCAGCTGACAGGAAGTCTGTAATTTACTGAGTGACCAAATGAAACACACATAGGCCTGAAAAGTGACAAAACACTTCATGATCATTACACAGTTCATTTGACACAACACATTTCACAGCCTTTATGTCAGGAGCACCAACACATCATTGTGAGAAAAAAAAATAAAGAAAAGAAAAACACTATTTTTGTAGCAGACAAATTGAACATAAGCTGTTTTTCTGTAGTACAACTTTTCCCATACACCTTACCATGTGCGGCAAGGTGAAATTGAAAAGGATATGACTGTTCTCTCTGGTCTCTGCTGGCCCCAGGTTTTGGTGGTCAGAATGAACTGCAGAGAAAAAAGGAGAGCGAGAGAGTGAGAGAGAGAGAGTCAGGAACAGTTAGGAATGGCGATCACTAAATGGTCGAATGCCACAGTAATGAAGCTTCCAGACCACATTTGGATCACTGCAGTATCCTGTGGTTTATAGGGGCTAGCGACTGTACTTGTCCAAACCTCACCAAGTCCTCTTAAACATCTCCAGATATCTGCCCCCCCCCCCCCACCAACCCAGTAATCACAAAGATCCCTGTGTCTTTGCTGTCCATTCTCATGTTACTACCTACAGTTTAAGACCTTAAATTTTAGTAAAAGGAGTTCTACAGAACAAAAAAAGTTTTAGCAGTATATAATAATAGCTCAACCTATCCTGATGCTATATAGAACAATTTTAAAACATGCAATCAAATGTTTCTTGGGATTGCCACTGTTCTATATATAAAACCATTGTCTTTTCTAAAATAAGAACCATTTTCTATAATAACAAATTTTTAAATGTTGTACTGTATATGGTTGGATGGATTATTGAATGATAAGATGTTTTGAGGCTAATTAATAATGTGAGATTACTTAAAAAGACTACACTTAAAGTGGGGGCCCAAGTGGCCCTCAACAATAGCAAGTATTGAGTAACTGTTGGGTCACGCTGGTTCTCCATCAGCAGCTGGAGTCTGAGAGAGTGCAGTTGTCTATGCTCTATCTGGGTTGGTAGATGACTCTCTCCCTTTATTACTTCCATTGTGCAGATATCTGTAGTCTGATTTAACAGTGAAAAGTGCTAGTATGAAGTACTTTTCTTCAAGTCAATTGGCTAGTGAGTATTTCTCACCTGAAAAATCCGGTGCAAGTCCACACCAAGGATTGTGTGTCTTTGTTTGATTGGATATAAACTGAACCATGTAGAAAAGTGACACTACAGACAACTGCAGATGAACCGGACCATGGTTTAGTAGATCTGGACTGAGACCACCTCCTTTGGTCCGGACCATGGTTTTGTGGCCCATTTCATCTGCTACTTTGGATCAAACCAAAAAGTGAAAAGTCTGAAACTCTGGACCAAACAAAGGAAGGTGTCACTTTTAGGGCATGTTCTGTTTCTCTCAGCTTGTCCAGAAATGCATGTAAGCATGTCCTTCTTGATGGGTGTCCCAAAACAAGAATTCGACTTTCCAGTAGGGGTACCACAGAAGCACAAAAATACCATCTCTCTTATAATTATACTCTAAAAAAGTTAACATTCACAAACAGGTCTTAGATAAACTTTTTATTGGCATAGAATCTTAACATTACATGAAGGTTCATTAATCTTTAAAAGGTTAATAAAGGTTTGCAAATCTCATTTTTACAAAAGTGGTCTTAAAGTGTCTTCTGCTGAAATATTTTTTTTGGGAATCAAAGAGGTAATTATATAGCACCACTTGTATTTTTTAAGAATAAAGCATGCAGTTGAAATAACAAAGTCTCTACTAAACCTGAAGAACATGAAGACAAGTTTATACAGTACTGTAGAGATTCAGATCATTACATTTAATTAGCAGAGGCTCCAGAAGGTTCCAGCTAGTGACTCACTAAGTCACTAAGTGTTTATAAAAGGACATGGAACATGGAATCTTACAGCACATCAGATCTGCAGGGGTGGTTTTGAACCAACTAAACCATCAAAACAGGAAGGTGAGTGTTTGGCTGTATGGCTGTTCCACACTGTACCCCTAAGGTGTCTGTCTGTCTGCAAGCAGAAAGTCAAGATGTTTTGAAGGACTTAATCATTTCCTCCTGAGACTCCAAAAGGGCCTCTGTCCACAGAATTCGCCAGTTAGGCCTCAGAAATAGATTGGCTTTTTTGAGGGGAAGGAACAAGAGGTAGGGGAAATCTCCAGCAATGATCCAGAGCTCCAGGCCAACACAACCATCACACACTCCTTCAGCTGTGGGAATGCGGTTTTCTTCCAAAGTTCTTCTAGTCCTCCAGTCTCCCCCACTCCTCCTCACCCACTCCTCCCATTGGAACAAATGCGTCTCCACACTGGTTGCACGCAAGAAGCCCGGAAGGCGACTGCACGGAGGCTGGAGGAAGATTCCAGCAGCTCATGGATCATGTTCTGCAGGCCATGCTCGCTGGATGTAGATGATACTGGCTGAAACCGTGCACATTTGCCAGTCTAATGGTTTGAGGTAATAAATAACGGTGATGTTGAAAGCCCTCGGTTCCTCTTGTGATCAATAAATTACACTGTGTAAATGGTACACTCTGTGATTTTTAAACACCAAGGCCCCTAATGTGGAGGAAGTGACGGGTATCTGGATGCAAAAATCAGTAGTAATGGAGAAAAATGTCTTGTTTACATCATTTTTAACGTCAACAACAACAAGAAACAAGATATATGGATTCATTATGAGCAGAAAAAAACGACTCAAAGCCTCCAAAGGAAGCTTTCTTTTTAAAACAAAATAAACAGTGTAAAATTAACGGCAATGGGAAAGTTCCAAATGCAAGGTTTGTTATATGAAGTTGAAGTTCTCTAAATTGATCCTCCAGAGTGTCAAATACTTCCTGAATGGTTTTGGGTGCACTGATGTCCTGTTCTCATCTCTGTGGACATGGCAGGTCTGATGACCAATAAACAATCTAGAATATAGGCCAATATACAGAATTATACAGAATTTAAAAGCATTTTTTTGGATTCTGAAAAGAGCAGACCAAACCTTATTAATATTTTATAAAGGCGATGTAAAAATATTCAATTTAATTCAATAGTTATTTCGATGATCATCATTCTCACAAAATATAAACTGCATGCTTTCCACTTACTGATTTTCACTCTGTCAAAAACAGTATTAAGACAAGCTCATTGATTGTTTCTTCTAAAAGCAAGGGTATCAAAAGCAACTTTATCCTGTTTTTGTTGGAGTAACTGTCCCTACCATCCAAGTAAGACCAAGTAAGACTCCTTTTGGAGCATTGCTATAAAGATTTGATTGCATTCAGGAACAAGAGTGTTAGTGAAGTCAGGTTATTGGAGTATCAACACCTCATCTCATCCCCAATTCCCAAATTTTTCTCAAACGTTTTGAATGGAGTATGATCCATCACACCATTCCACTGATTGGTGCCAATAGGTGTGTGTTTATATAAGGTGCTGTGGTCAGATGAGACAGAAAAGTAACATTGCTCATCACCCAGAACACACCATTCCAACTGTGAAACATGGTGGTGGCGGCATCATGCTGTTGGGATGCTTTTTTTTCAGCAGGGACAGGAAAGCTAGTCAGGGTTGATGGGAAGGTGAATGGAGCTAAACACAGGAAGGAGATTCACCTTTTAGCAAGACAATGATCCTAAACATACAACCAGAGCTACAGTGGAATGGTTTAATGGTTTAGATCAAAGAATATTCATGTGTTAGAATGGCCCAGTCAAAGTCCTGACCTAAATCCCATGAAGCTTCTGTGCCAAGATATGGAAATTGCTGTTACAGACAAAAATGTGCAAAGCTGGTAGATACATTCCCCGAAAGACCTGCAGCTGTATTCTTTATGTATTCCAATGTTACTAAATGTGTTCTAGAAAACACAATCAATCAGAAGTATCAGGGTCTGCATTGCTGCTTCTTTAGAGCAGAACATGACATAAGACACCACATGCTCACCACTCACTGATGTTTGAAGAAGAGCTTTCAAGAAAATAGCTGATGCAGTTTTAACATTAGGGACAGATAATTGGATAAGATTTGCCATGTGAACATCTGAGGGTCTGTGTGGTCCCACTATGATTGCAAATGCTTTAAGTTCCTTTTCTGTGGGGCCTCAGAGTTAGCACAAAAAGCCTACATGTAACTCTACACTGTACGTTTCACTGCATACTGGTATGAATTAGTGACAGAGATTTGACCATTTGCAACAATTTGAAGAACTTTTAAAGTATCCTTAGTTGCAGTCGCGAAGACATAAAAATGTCTAAAAATGATTAAACTGGCTCTCACCAGGACCACTCCAGAAAGACCAAGAGTTACCTCTGTTGCACATTATAGTTACCAGCCTCAGAAGCCACAAGTTAACAACACCTCAGATAAGATTGCAACTGCTTTAAGTATCTGTCTGTGGGGCCTTAGGGTTATCACAAAAAGCCAACATGTAACTCCACACTGTAAGTCACTTTTAGTGTCTACTGATATGAATTAATGTTATAGATGTTAAAGCAATGGCAGATTGGCAGAGATTTGACCATTTGCTGCCCACATAATATTACAATTGTTATAAGTGTCACGTCTCTAGATTCTCCTCTCACACTCCCGAACTCCATTTCCCAAAAACCCACTGGCGATGACGTCACCGTCAGCCGCTCACCTTCACCCAATCGCGATACTCTCCCCCGTTCTGAGTCACCTGTGTTCTAAGTTGTTCCGGTTCATAGTAATTCTAGGTTTTGTACATATAGGGTTCTGTTAGCATATGTACTTTGCGAGGTATTGTCGACTCATGTTGCGTACTGAGCGTTTTTCCAAACCTTTTTCTGTCTGCCCTTTTGTTATGACCCTTTTTTCTGTATTACGGATTTTGCCTTTTGTCTTTGCCCTTATCGGATTTGTTGTATTTTCGGACTGTCGTTCTGGCTTTGGATCTTGGACTGTTTTCACTACTACATCTCCTGCTACCAGTGTGAGTGTTGTTCAACCTGTTCTCTGGCTGTGTTATTCTGCTTACTACTCTGTAAATAAACCAGTCTTTACCTTTTACTCGGCGTTACAATAAGCTGTTTAAAACAACACTCCGGCTACACTGTAAAAAAGAAAAAGTTGAGAATATTTTAAGGCAACTTGTGAGGCTAACTCAAATTTTAAGTTATGAAGAAAACCGCCACCAATTGTGGCAATGAGAAATCTTTTAGATAATTTACATAATTTACATAATAATAGTTTAGATAATTCACGTTTCATATGTATAAAACCTGAAATATTAAGCCTCACCAACTTAAAAAAACCCTTAGGTGTATTTAGTTGGCCTGTATTGTTTAAAAAAATGGAAACGTGTATTGTAAGTTCTGCTGACTATCCTTTAGGACCAACTCAAAAAATAAGTTGTGTCTACGACACGTTTTACATTAATTACATTCATGCAGTGGGCCTACACTATATTTTGTTATTTAAGTTAGCAACTGGAACTCAGAATTTATAACGTTATCACACATCTGTCTTGTTGCCAGTCACATAAGCTTGTAGTAATGCAAATGGGACAATACGGTATAGACACTTAGCAACACAAAACATAGTAACTTGCTCTTATAGCCCTTAACACTGAGACCTAGGCCTGTAAAGATAGGAATTTTTTGTAGGCGATATATTGTCCCAAAAATTATAAGGATAATCGATATTATTGTCATTTTAAGACAATTTTATGGCACTGATATAATGATAAAAGAATATACAAAACAAAAACCCCAACAAACATCAAAAAACAACAAAAAAGAAATACCCTTTTAAAGAAAACTAAATTTTAATAATCATAGTCTTGGAAATACATATTTTTACTCTTCATTGTTATATATGTGTACAAACATACAAATAAACACAATAGACGATATCATGATATCAAATATTATTGAGCTCACGTCCATTTATTATACGATGAGGCCAAGCAGTTAACTACTAACACATACACTTTACAAATACCAACAGAAGGCAGCAGCCTGTGGAGAACGATTACACCCTGATGGTGAGTAAGAAGTGGAAGGACACACCCAGTATGCAAAGAATTGTGCCCAACATCAGGTGGAATCCCCTGCAGAATTGCTCAGCAGATGTGGTTAAACTAAAGAGTCAAACTGAGCATGTGCAGAAGAGTTGCTTTTGCCTCGACTAGGGTTTTTTTGACAACACAGATCATTTATAGTTAGACCAACTTTTAACATGAAACATAATCATGTTAGTTGAGACGATTTGTTTTGCTTTAGTTTATGGTACAATTTATTATTTTGTTGTTCAGCTGACTTAAAAATCAAATTAAGGAGAACTATGTTTATTTAATTTTTTTTTACAGTGTATGATTATGGTTATACTGAGGGACTCTGCCACTTAAATAATGAATGAATCAGCATGAAGTTGTAATGCTGCTCAGCCATAACACCTTCAAAAGTATTGTTTTGGTTCTGCTTAATTACATCCTCGAAATACATTTCTGACGAGCGTCTCGTCTACTGCCACAACAGACAGTGACTAAGAGAGCAAAACAAGCCAATCACAGGTCACAGAGCAGCGTAACCTGAGCAGCAAGAGAGAGGCGGCTACAGGGCCTCCACGCAACAATAGCAAGTTATGTGTGGCAAATGAAAGCCTGTGAACTGCAGGCCAGGTGGCTGGAGTACATGTAGCCACAACCCGCTAATGCTGTCCCGCTAATGCTGATTGATGGGGATGAGCTGAGTAAGATGTTGTTACTGTAGATGATTATTGGGGGAGGGATCAGAGGCATGTGTGCATGTGCACACACACAGACACTTGTTTTTAATACCTCGTCAGGACTGGAGACATAGAGGGACCTCTGTTTATTAACTGTACTTACTGTACTGAAAGGGATTTATCGGCATAAGAACTTTTAATGAGACATTGTTTGCTATAAGTTGCTATAAGTATGTAGGCGTTTTATAACACATCATTCATAAGCATTGAATAATGCAATGTTTAGAAATAGGTTATGCTACTATTCGTAACATGACTTAAGATATTTTATAAAATCAAGCAGTGTTGGCTATTCAAATAAATTAATTAAATAATTGTATTACATTAATGTAAATATTTTATATTAAACTATTTATATTAAACACTGTACATACATACTTTTGTTATGGATCTTTATGTTAATTTATAATACTGTTGTGAAGCATGATTTCCATAAGATGTAGACACAGTATGTAAGAACAGTGCTATTTATGACTTTTACAAACATTTCTACCATTAATTTCTATTAATAATTCTAAAACCCTCAAATTAAGGTGGCAATATATTTTATATTCATAACTCATTCATTAATCAGAATGTACTAGACATGAAATGCCTTTGTTTGTACCTTATATCATAATTTAAAATAAAGCAAATGCAATCTCATTCATGTTAAACAAACCAGAATATGTTTTATATTTTAGATTTAGACACCTCTTGCTTAGATGACAGGTTTTTTCAGTCAGCTTTATGAGATAGAGTCCCCTGAATTGCTTTTAGTTAACAGCTGTGCTGAACTTATCAAGAGTTAATTACTTGCATTTCTTGTCCTCATAATGTGTTTGAGAGCATCAGTTGTAAAGTTGTGAAGAGGTGGAGTTGGTATACAGTGAATAGAGCTATTTGAGTAATGCTATAATCCAGATTATGGGAAAAACTACTCAACTAAGTAAAGAAAATAAATACTTTAAGAATGAAGGTCTGTTAATACGAAACATTTCAATCATTTTAAAAGTATCCTCAAGTGCAGTCGCAAAGACCATCAAAACTGTTATGATGAAACTGGCCCTCATCAGGACCGACCCATAAATGAAAGAGCAAGAGTTACCTCTGTTGCAAAGGATAAGTTCATTAGAGTTACTGGACTCAGAAATTAGCCACCTAAATACTTTGTGTGTGCTCAAACTTTTGAACTGTACTTTATGTATAGTGTTATAGATTATGTATAATGCAATAATTTACACATCAACATATTAAGTGTTAGAAGTACAGGCATGAACAATTTATAAATATTTAAGCATTGCTTTATACATGCAATATTAATATTCACTTATGCATGTGTTATAAAGCCCCTACTCTATGCAGGTAACATTCAAATAAAATGCTACAAAACCTCTGTCCTGCAAATGTGTGTAAAACAAGTACATACTCCTGCACACACACTCTCACTCACACACACTCTCACTTACCCAGTCAATGGGATTTAGACTGGAGTCCTTCCTCACTCCTCGCCTCCCTCCCTCCTCCCTCCTCCCTCTGCTCTAATCGCAGTGTTGTGGTTCTCTCTCTCAGGCTCAGTGGTTGTTTTCTCCTCCCTCTCAGGAAACTCTCTCTCTCTCTTGTATTTTTCTTTACTCTCTCGCTCTCTCCTTCTGTATATAAAAGTGCTGGTGGGTGGATTTTGCAGCAGACAGAAAGTATGCTGCCATGCTGGGGACGCAGAGAGGGGCATGTCACATGTGCCCAGAGGAGTGGCACTGAATGGGCCTTGGGGAACGTTCAGGTGAGTGACCTTTCACACTCTGCGTGCTGCATACAAATCCCACTTCAGCCTGTTGATATACTCTCTCGTCTCTCTCTCATGCTGGACAGAGAGAAACATGACACTGCTTATGAAGTTTAGAAGCATGTGTGATTGTCCTTAACTCCTGTTAGCTCCGGAAAAACGGCACTACTTTCCTTTATCAGTTTCCTGTGCTACTTACTGCACAACATGCTCATGTAGGCCATCTGCTATGACTTTTTTTTAAAGTTAATGAATGAATGAAAGTAATGCAGAGTGTGTGAAGAGTGTCTTTAAGTGTTTAAAAGTAGACCTGAAGTAGTAGAAGCACAGAAGAAACAAAATATTTTGAAGTATTTAGAGTATTATTCAAAAGCGTGCAGGTTTTGATGAGGTGGAGTGACTGTCAAAGTGTTTACTGTAGTGATGAACTTGCAATTGGAAGTAGCAATAGTGCAGAACAGTGATTCTCAAACTTTTAAACCACATATCACCCATGATCAAACTAAAACCTTTAATTATCGCCTACTTGGGATAGTGTGTCAGTCTTACCCACTCTTACATTTCCGCAAATTAATGATTATTGCTATTATAATTACTACAATGATTGCTATCAATGCAGTATGCATACTTAGACATCTCAGAAAGCCAGCGCAAGAAGAAAATAACAGGAGTGCAAGAGGATGTATTGGTCCACAGTGTCTAAGTTAATTAATTAGGTTAATTATTCAACTAATAATCCTAAATTGTGCAATATTGTGGAGTTATGTACGGCCTTTGAAACTGAAGTGTAGGTTTGCATGCTGAGTTAAGCACTAAACACATACCATCAGTGGTTCACATACCACCGTTTGAGAACCAGCTAAAAAAAAAAATAAGATAAGATAAGATAAATAAAAGCAATGTGATGAATGTAACTAGGACTTTGTAACTAAAAGAATCCAAAGCAATGAAAGTGATAAAGCTGAAGACAAGTGTTTCGCCAGGAAATCAAATTAAGCCAAACCAAATTAGTCCAAATTTCCAAACATCTGTTTTCTATACTTGAGACCATGTCATTTACAATTAACATACAAAACAGGCACGTTCCTGTAAAGCTCTGTAAATGTTATGAAGTCTCTTCATCAAGAGGAAAGAGTGTAAAAATACCAGATGAGATAAGCAAGTTTTGGATAATGAGCTTCTGTGGGATAGCAGACATTACGCCCCCATTCTCGGGTTGAGCTTCAGCTAAACATCCTCGCCGCATGTTGCTGCTGCTGCTGCTGCTCAACACTGTAAAATTCCACTATAGGAACAGATAACTTTGTAAAGACGTCGTATCAACGTAACAAATTCCTCCTGCCCTGCTGAACAAAAGCCACCACCGCTAGAGCAGTCAAAACAAGATCCAGATTAACATCTCAGGGTGTTAAGAGGTCGTTCATTCGTCCTTATAATCTAGGAGGGAGTGAACGAGCGAGTGAGACGCTTCAGACCAAAACATGACCTCAGGTTAACATGAGAGAGAGAGAGAAAAAAAGAATGAAAAAAAAAACTCTCTCTCTGTTTTGGCTTTCACTCTGACTATCAACAAACAAATCAGATCATATTTTAGTTTTATATCTGAATTAAAGGAAACAACTAATGAGAATTGTAACCAATATTCATATCATGAAACTAGCTGTGCAGAATGAATGGAAGTAAAACTGTAAATGTTCTCAGACAAAGCTTTGAGGAGATCTTCTTAAATGTCTATAAACCACATTTTATACAATCTGCCAGTTCAAACATCAAACCGACCAGCTGTCTCCTCTTATAAAAGCAGTTGAGTCTCGTGCGTGTTTGCGTTTGCTCCTGTGTTTCCATTTGGACTGCGCTGAACGAAGATGATCAGAACTGTTTGCGTCAGGTCGACTCTGCGTCTTTGCACAGTCTGTGGTTTCTCTGAAGATGCTGGCTGAAAGTTTTCCATAAAAACCACGTTTACCAACAAACGCTTATCTTAATTACTACCAGAGACAGCTGAGGGATTTTGGGGAAGCTCAAAAATAAATAAACCCTGCAGACAACTGTCCTGACTGTACTGACACAATGTCTGTGCAATTCTGCATAGCTGGTTTTCATCTCTCAGAGTCTTTGACAACTGGGGTCAAACCTAAGCTTTACAGACAACTGCATGCAAGTTTTTCCTCTTGTAAAAGTTCATTCAGAGAAACACAGACCTGAATGACCTCCCAGTACGTTCTTCCTTGCATTTCAATACAAAGTCTTCTGAGACTCGGGGCTTAGTAACATTTTCCAGGCAGCTCTTCTGTAAATTTTAAGGGTCATTAACTGTGATGGCTTGTGTGATTTTATTGTACATCTTCTTCTTGGATGGGGATGATGCTCAGCACTGTTGGTGTGATGTTAGGTGTCAGTTTAGCATTGAAGAGTGGATCCACTCTGTGAAGAACAGACGGCTCTAGCTCTATCTCTGTGGGTTGCTGTAAAGTATGATTATGCAGGAAGTGGGTTAATTCTTCGCCCCTTATGGCATGGGCTCAGCGCCAGCAATGAGGGAAAAGGAGCTAGCGCTGTCAGCCAAACTCTTTCCACTCAATAACGTAACCGCCACGGGGATCTGAAATCTGCCTTCACCCACAACATTCCTCGCCTAGCCTCATTTTTCAACCTCTGATTTAGCAGATGACTGGCATTAATAATGTCTGACTACACATGTTATTATCCCCATGGTTACTGGGGGATTGATTCCATGCTCCCATGCTGCTTCCTGTAAATCATGTCGTAAGATTTCTAGTAAAAATATTTTTTTTCAGTTTTTCAGACTGATGTGCTGAGTAATGCACTTACTGCCCTTGTTTAAATTGAAACCACCTTTACTGTTACTTACTAATTAGTTGAAGGGCATGTGCAAAAAAATAAAAAATGACTTTGCACACTTTGAGATGCTGTCTAGTAGGATTGGTATAAAAGAGGTGGGACAAAATATCGATGTTATGATATATCGTATAGTTTTTGTTAGGAATGCATGAATAATGATACTGGTATCGTATCAGGGCCAATACCATCAGAGCAAGCGAATATAAAGAGAAAGAAAGAGCGAGAAAGAAATTAATTGTCTAAACAGCAGCAGCTCAGAAAAGTTTACTTAGCACCAGTGAGAACCTGCAGAGCTCCTGAGGAACGAGCACCTAATTTCTTCCCACATGTAGAATAAAATGCCATAAAAAAAGTGTCCCAAGTTTCCCAATATCATTCACCACATTTTACCCCGTTCAACAGCTTAGCACCACCATATGGAGTAATTAATTAGTAAGTAAAACAATGGTGGGGGTGGGGGGAGTGAGTCTTAGGGAGTTTAGAGTGGCTAGGTTTTTCAGTCACTCTGAGCTTGGGAGGCTGGTTACCCCCCTGACTCCACCAGTGATGAACTTGTTGCATATCTGAATTTGTGAATCCAAAAAGCAAAAAAATGCTAGCTAGTTACCAGTTTACATGATGACTGAAATCATCAAATCTAAATCACAGTCAATCCAGCAAGAAAATAGAATGCCTCATCAGTACTTATGTATCCAGGATTAGAGCAAATGAAGTAATACTACTGGACAGATATAATTGGCATCTGATAGATAAAGCTTTTAACCTTTTCTGAATCAGTTTCTCTGATTTTGCTATTTATAGGTGTATGTTTAAGTAAAATTAACATTGATGTTTTATTCTATAAATTTACAGACAACATTTCTCCCAAATTCCAAATAAAAATTTTGTCATTTAGAGCATTTATTTGCAGAAACGAGAAATGGCTGAAATAACAAAAACGATGCAGAGCTTTCAGACCTCAAATAATGCAGAGAAAACAAGTTTATATTCATAAAGTTTTAAGAGTTCAGCAATCAATAGTTGGTAGAATAACCCTGGTTTTTAATCACAGTTTTGCATCTTGTCATGTTCTCCTCCACCAGTCTTACACACTGCTTTTGGATAACTTAATGTCACTCTTGGTGCAAAAATCCAAGCAGTTCAGCTTGGTTTGATGGCTTGTGATCATCCATCTTCTTCTTGATTATATTCCAGAGGTTTTTTATTTGGTAAAATCCAAGAAACTCATCATACTCTCTTGTTTTATCTTAATTTTATATCCAGAGCTGTATGTGCTGGAAAATGAAACTAGTGTAAACATTCCGGTTGTATTAGGCCAAATGACGCATGCCATGTTTCAATTAATTATTCTTAGAAGACATGGCATGTCCAACTCCCCCCACTCCCACGATTTTCAAATATTGTTGAAGCCTGATGTCCATTTATTCTACAATAAGTCAATTCTGTATTGTGACAGACCTAACTGTATTATTATTATTCTTTTCTTTGTAATTATTGATTTAATTATATATAATTTAATGCATGTTTTGCATGTTTTCATGCTTTCATTTTCTCATTGTATCTTTGTATTTTTTATTGTTCATATAAAGCAAATAAACTTGCTTTGTCTCTTCTAGTCTAAAATGAACAGGAAGGACTATTGTAGCATTTTAATATGCAGGGACCTTTTTGCTGTAAGCGTATTATAGTATATCAAACCTTCAACAGGAGCCTCAAACCAAGCAAAAGAACAATAGAATATTCCTATAACCCATTAATTCACTACGAATGTTGTCTTTACATGTGTGGTGAACAAATCCTACTGGGTGCTGTAGTTTTCAGGCAGGCCTCTGGCGAGGGCAGCTATGATTATGGCTGTGTGGGCGCCACGGTGTGAGTGTGTGTGGCTGGATGTGGTTATTATTCTAGTGGTCAGCTAAGCGCAGTTTAAGTGATGACTGAAATCATCAAGGTGGCGTCTAAATCACAGTCAGACCAGCGGGAGACACAGAGAGCCACATCAGCACTGAGCTCCTCCTCATTTCTGACCATGTCCTGAACTTCACCAGATCTCATGTTTTGTTTTCTTTCTGTAGAAAGAAATTTCCATATTTTCTGCCTTTTGCTCAAGTGTCACTTTAAACATATATACATATATAAATGTATATTTATTTCAGGACCTATATATTCCTAATTACAGCCATTAATCATCATTCACAACACAGAAAAGATGTTGACCGTACTGTTAATAGTCAACCCACTGCTGTGATAATTTAGAAGACACTTACAGTCTCTGGATCACTGAAAGGACCAAAGTGTGTGTGAACACATTTTTACACAGTTAAAGAAGTTGAACAGGTTCTTGTCACTTTGTCATCACATTTTTACAGGAATTAGGCAGATCTGATCAAAATATAAGAAACAAACACAAAAAGAATAATTTTTCATCTATGAAGAAAACGTTGAGACAGTATGGAAAATGTAAAAAACAAAGTTTGAACTCCTCTTCTCATTCATTTGTTTTCTTTTCTTTTATTAATTTTTGCATTGTTAATTTTAATATTAAAGACATTAAAGCTACATGAACACATGTGGAATTATTTTCTAACCAAACAGTGTTAAACGAACCAAAATATGTTTTATGCTTTAGATTATTCTAAGGGGGTAGAGTAACCTGAAATAGTTTTCTCAGCATCTTAAAGGAGTTCTTGGAGGTGCTGAACAATAGTTGCCGCTTTTCTCCATGCTGTGCTCCAGCTCATCCTAACTCACCACAAATCACCCATCTTCACCTTAACTGTTTTGGTGTCTTTAGTATTAATCTACCAGGTAGAAAACACATTTAATAAGGAAAAACCCTGAATGAGAAGGTGTGTCAATATGTTTGACTGGTACTGTACTGCATTTTATTTCATTGCAGTATTAAACCCAAGATATTTCATGTTGTGTCTGCTGTGTTTTGTGTATTTTCCGCTCACAAATCCAAATCATGATTCCAGATCTTTTTATTTAAAGGAAAGAATGCTGTAAGCTCTGAATCAAAGGCCACCCAGACTGTATGTTATCATTTACAAGTGCAAAAGCCAGGCTCTGTCATGTAATGGGGTTGTAACCACACAATTCTTCAATGGCAACTTTAATGCTGAAAAGCGCATAAAGATCTCAGAGCAACACACTGCATTCAAGATGGCATCTTTACCAGGAATGTTGAATTTTATAATAAGACAATGCAAAACCACATGCTGCACACATTACAAAGGCATGGCTGTGGATGAAGATACACATACTGAACTGGCTGAAATGTGTTGCAGGCCTGAAATTCCAAATTGAATGTATATTATTAAATTAAATGAAGATGACCAGACAAAACATGAAATGTCCTGGTTTCATACTACCTGCAATTAAAAAAAGACAAAGGAAACACTGTGTAGATTTGTAATTTACTCTGTGTAAAAAATATAAAGTGCAGTGAAAAAGTATTGGCCTCCTTAAAGATTTATTTTGTTTTTGCTTAAACATTTATATAATAATTAACTGTGACATTACTCTACTCTAGAATTACTCTAAAAGGGCATGGACAACTCATTCAGGAGGTCACAAACAAAATACAAACAAACATCTAAAGAACTGCAGGTCTCATTTGCCTCAGTTAAGGTGAGAGTTTATCAACATTTAATAACAAGAAAAGGAGCTTAGGTAAAAATGGTATTCATAGGAGAGTTTCAATGCAAAAAGTATACATGTGTGTTTAAAAAAACAAACAAATAAAACAAACATATATACTTTTTCGCATGGTTGGTTTGAACAGATTTCTTCACTTAATTTTAAATTCTTATTCAAAAACTGATTTTTTATATTTAGTATCTAATATTAAAATGTGTTTGTTAATTTGAAAATGGTAGTATGATGAAAAAGCAAAAACAAAAGAAATCTGTATGGGCAAATACTTTTTCACAAGATTTTACATAGTTCATATGGCGATATTTTCTACTTTACAAAGAGGCCAACAATAAATTTGAGACATCTTCTATTTACTATAAAATGCTACAAACTTGTGTAAAGTGTAACTGTCCAATACCTGATATAACTTGCCTTTCAAATAGGAGAGTTTCTTATATTTAAAAAAATGTATTTATTGTTTACAAACAGGAGATGCTCGAAATAAAAATAAAATACGTTAATGCAAAGATGTTAATTTTGTCCTTTAAATTAAATATGAAAATCAAATGGTTTAAAAGCACTGCTCCTCCCAACACAACAAAACATTTTAAACAAAAATGGTAAAATAAATGCTGAGGAACATTTGGGCAACCTTTCCCATCTCCTCTCTAATCCCTTACTTGTCCTTCCTCATAGGATGATTGACAGTGCTCTTTGGTGAGTCAGAAAGCAGGATGTCCGGTGTGCCCTGCGGGGCTTCACATCATCAAGCTGTGCCTGTTGCCTACACTCTTGTGCTGTCCTGGTTGCTGCTCTTGGTGCATGCTGCCTTCAGCCAGAAACCCGCTAAGCTGCCCCTGGTGGGCCGCAAGCCGTTCCTGGCTGCCTGGAATGCTCCGCTGGACATGTGCATGGTCAAGTACAACATGAACATCAGCCTCGACCTGTTCCACATCAGCGGCAGTCCGCGAGCCGTACACACGGGCCAGGACGTCACCATATTCTATGCTAACCGTCTAGGTCACTACCCGTTCTACACAGAGCAAGGGTTCCCTGTGAACGGAGGTCTACCTCAGAACTGCAGTCTAGAAGCACATCTCAGCAAGGCCAGGAAAGACATCGCGCACTACATCCCCTCAGAGGACTTTCAGGGCCTGGCCGTCATCGACTGGGAGTACTGGAGGCCGCAGTGGGATCGCAACTGGCATAAGAAGGACATCTACCGACAACGCTCGCGTGAGCTGGTCTCCCAGGCGTACATCAATGTGACGGAGGAGCAGATTGAGGTACTGGCACGTCTGCGCTTCGAAAAGAGCGCCAAGGCCTTCATGCAGTCGACGCTAAGGCTGGGCACACAGACTCGACCCAAAGGCCTCTGGGGCTTCTACCTTTATCCAGACTGCCATAACTACAATGTACATGCACATAATTACAGCGGCTCCTGCCCAATGCTGGAGAGCCTCCGTAACGATGAGCTGTTCTGGCTGTGGAACAGCAGCACTGCCCTCTTCCCTGCCTTGGCCATTCGTAAAGGCCACATGGACAGCATTCGCAACCTGCACTTCTCTCAGAACAGAGTGCTAGAGTCTCTACGGCTGGCCTCACTGACCTCACTGCCCTACGAGCTGCCCACTTACGTCTACACAAGGCTGGGATACAGAGATGAAGCTATGGCATTCTTGTCACAGGTAATTACAAATAAAAAAATTACTGTGATATAGTACAGGGGTGTCCAAACTACGGCCCCCGGGCCATTTGTGGCCCGTTCCCTTTTTTGGAGCGGCCCGCGAGGTATTTTAGAAATAGAATAAAAGTTGGCCTGCTGTTAAGCAGGTTTTTATAATGTGAGATTCAAAGTTTGAACGCTAGGCGTCAGAAACGGGCCAAAGAGTCTAAAAGCAGAGAGAGTGCGCATTTCTAGCGCAGAAAAAAACGGGCTAAAGAGTCTAAAAGCGGAGAGAGTGTGCATTTCTAGCGTAGAAAAAAACGGGCTAAAGAGTCTAAAAGCGGAGAGAGTGTGCATTTCTAGCGTAGAAAAATGTGCCAAAGAGTCTAAAAGCGGAGAGGATGCGCATTTCTAGCGCAGAAAAACGGGCCAAAGAGTCTAAAAGCGGAGAGGATGCGCGTTTCTAGAGCAGAAAAACGGGCCAAAGAGTCTAAAAGTTGCCGTAATTAAGGAGTTTAATATTAAGAGACATCATGAAATTAAACATCAATTTGAAAAATCTTAGTTTACACAACACTGTCAAAGATAAAGATAGTAAGTCAAGTAAAATGGGGTATAAATGAAATGATCAGGAAAAAACTATTATTTAAAGTGGTATATTTCATTAGTTGTTTCATGTTGCCCGTGACTCCAAATATATTTCTCTTTCTGGCCCCCAACAAAAAAAGTTTGGACACCCCTGATATAGTATATACTTTATTTATTGTTCTTCTTATCATCTACACTGAGCATATTAGAGCATTTCATTCTATATTTACAGACTGTAATCTTGTATCTCTTTCTCTGCATACTTTATTATCTTTCTTTCACTTCTTCAATAGTCTAGAAATAGGACTACACAGGGCCACCACATACCATGTTAAATGTTATTATCAGAACTGCAGTGGCACTGGCATGACGGTGATGTCTCAGTAGTGTGTGTTGTGCTGGTAGAAGTGGATCAGATGCAGCAGTGCTGCTTGAGTTTTTAAACACCTCCGTTTTGCTGCTGATCTGAACGTAGTCCACCAACCAGAAAAAAAAATCAGACACCAGCATTTTGTGGACATTCTGTGTGTCATGTGACCAATGATGATGGACTAGATGATGATCAACACAAACTGTGCAGCAACAGCCTTTTCATCTACAAGGTGGAGCAGACAGTGTTGGAAAACTCCCGCAGCACTTCTGCATTTGATCCACCCACTTGTACCAGCACAACACACACACACACACTAGCACACCACCACCATGCCAGTGTCCACCACCCAAACAAAACCTGCTGTGTCACGGTCCTGTGGGGTCCTGACCATTGAAGAACAGAGTAACAGGAGGATAATAATGTATACAGAGGAATACAATGAGCACAGTCTAAAGTTTAAAACTACAAAATGGTGAGTAAAGCTAAGAAATAGACAGCAAGTGTAAAAAGAAGGATGTGGTCTTAAGATTGTTTAACTGTGTTGTAACCCCACATCCAGTGAAATATACTGGTAGCCTAGTTATAATAAATATGAGATGGCAGTCTGAAAGCTTTCGTTTAGTCCTAAAACTAACTGGCTACTTCCAGTTGTTGTCTAAGGCAAGGTATTTTCTCGAGCTGCACATGCCTCTTTTAAACTTAATATAAATCCCCCCCTACCCAACGCCCTTTATCCTCACATGGGTCCCATCTAGGTCCCATGTGCAATGGACAACCCAGGTGGGGCCCATGTTTATCTCACCTCGTCCTATCACTGACCCTGATGAGGCCCATCATCACTGACATCCATATATCCATATGTGGGACCAACATGAAGCCCATGGACAAAACTTTGTACTTTACCTGGACTTGTCAATCAATCAACCTTTATTTCCAATCGTAAATACCTTAAGGGTAACACTCATTGTCAATGAAGCAAACAATATGATAATAATATACATATATATGTAAAGCAATAAATCAAAGAGATAAATAATTAGAATAATAAATTATCCACATAATAATTAAATAAAGGACTAAAATAACACCACAATTATAAAAAAGTAAATGATGGAGCTCAGCTTTAGGGTTTCCTTATATGGGTTCTAAATGTTATATGGTTATATGGGTTCTAAATGTATCAGTCAAAGTGTTACTTAATGCAGTGTATTATAATTGACAGGTAGGGTCAATGCAAAATAATATAGAGAACTTTAAACTACTATACAAGCTTACAAGTTTGCACCGGTAAAAAAAACACTGTACTGTAACTAACTTTTTAAAATACATATTACATTTTGAAAAATGGGCCCTCTTCTGGTGAGATTCTGTCTTTACTTCTGGTCAATTCAATTAAACTTTTCTTAAAATTGTCATTATAAAAATCAGAAGTTGTACAGAACACATAAAAACATTTTAAGCTAATTAATTTATAGTGCAGTAATAAAAAGGACATAGACAAGCACAATAGACAATAAATATAACACAATACAACAACACAAAAACAGTGTGCAAATGCTGTGTAATTGATGCAAAATGCAACATGAAGAATCAAGTAAAATAAAACAACACATCTGATTTGAAGTGCTGAATCCTTTTCCCCCTTTTAGTCAATTTTAAAGAGACTTTTAGGTTTAAATTAATTCTACTTTAGGTCATACAAAAAAGCTCATTGGACTGTACATAATAATAATAATAATATATTTTGTTCTTGTGTTTTTCAGAAGGACTTGATTCACACAATAGGAGAAAGTGCTGCTTTAGGAGCTGCAGGCTTCGTGATCTGGGGAGACCTCAACCTCACATCTTCCAGAGTGAGTAGCTCTTATTCAAATCAAAGTCAAATTATGTCACAAGCCTTGTTAAACATGGACTAATTGTATTTATATTTACTTTATATTGTTACATTTGTATGTTTTCTAATGGCAATGGCAAAGAACATTTGGCAAATACATTTTTCATGGGTGCCACCCACATTGTTACAACAAATAAATAATCTACCAACCACAAATGTCCTTACTTTTTCTGCTATGTTTAAATTTTTTAACTGCCTAGGCAAAAAAAAAAAAGTCGCCACCTGGATTTAACTAAGTAAATGATCTGGGTTTGCTGCAGCTGGTCAGGTTTAGGTTCAGCAACAGTCTGTGCTAAAAGAATGAGGTCAGCTGACTACCTGAATATACTGATTATAGACCAGGTCATTCCATCAATGGATTTTTTCTTCCCTGATGACACCGGCATATGGAAAGATGACAATGCCAGGAATTATGGGGCTGAAAAAGTGAAAGAGTGGTTTAGGGATCATGAGATCATCATTTTCACACATGGATTGTTCACCACAGAGTCCAGACCTTAACCTCATTGAGAATCTTTGGGGTGTGCTGGAGAAGACTTTGTGCAGTGGTCAGACTCTACCATCATCAACACAAGATGTTGATGAAAAATTAATGCAACACTGGATTGAAATGCCTCAATCAGAGCTAAAGGCCGTCCAACAAAATATTAGAGTTTCTGATGGCGACTTTTTTCGGCCAGGTTTGAAGACACTTGCTACAAGCCAATGCTTATTTTAAGACAGTGTGTATCAAGAACACAAATGCCTCTGTGTGATGTTTCTTCATTTATTAATTACTTTTATGCATTTGATTTCAGCACAACTGCTCCAAAGTGAAAGCGTTCCTGAACTACAGACTGGGCCAGTATGTCACCAATGTGACTCATGCAGCTGAAGTGTGCAGTGAATCCTTGTGCCAGTCCAACGGCCGCTGTGTCAGAAGAGACCCTCAGGCAGCTCACTACCTGCACCTGAGTCGCTCCAGCTTCCGCATCTCGCCCAACCGCAATGGCACATTTACTGTGACCGGACAGCCCTCGCAGCGTGAGCTGCAGCTACTGGCCGAACGATTCCGCTGCCACTGTTATCAGGGGTACGAGGGGGAGCACTGTGACAGCACTGAGCCAACACAGGAAGAAAAGGAGGAGGAGAGCAATGAAGTGGAGATGGAGAGAGCTCTGGGGAGCTCTGCAGTGTGTGTGGAACGTGCTCTTTCTCTGGTTGTGCTGCTTGTTCTGTTTACCTTTAGCTGTGTTTAAAGCAGCTTGATACACGATAGTCCACAAAGACCATGAGTTAATTGTAGCGTTTTTCTGTATGGTTATCTCTCATGATCTTATTCTATCAACTTATTTTTCTTGTGATCTCAAGAAAACAACATGTATGATCCTGCCTGCCAAATCAACATGTTATCTCGAGAAAAGTTCAGCACATGAGATTCAGTAACCATACACAAATATAGAATTAATTCATGGCCTTCATGGAGTTCAGTAGCTAACTAATGGCACATGTAGTGACCAATGTTTGTATTTAGACTCTTTAATAGCAGTCCTTTAAAAGTCTTGATTGTATGCAGTCATGCTTTATGTTGATGATACCTGTTTTCAAAGCAATAGAGCATTATGAGGAACAGCCAAGCCTTTGGTTTACATACTTGTTATAATTTAGTATCATTAATAATCATTGTTACTGTAATTTTTTTAACTGTGCAGTTTTTTTTTTCATGTAGCCCTGCTCAAAAAGTGAGCCTTGTAGAGGTGAGTATTCCAGGTCCGGAAAGTTCCAGAAAATTTCAGCTATCTGGATAACTCTAGAGCCGGGCTGCAGCGGGTATGGAGCTTAAAAGATGACATAAGTATTTAAATCTGCATTTTAAATTAAATTTAACTGACTGTTGATCAACTAGAAAAATATCATGATTCTTAAATCATATCAATGCTTTTGAACTTTTAAAAGTGATGAAATTTTTAGATTAAAAAAATTAGATCCATAAATATTTAAATATAAAATTTAAATTTAAATTTAAATATAAAAAAAATCTGATTCACGAATTCAAATCTATTTGATTCAAAATTCAAACACAAATTTAGTGTAGAGGTGAAACATCTGGTAGATATATTTGTATTTATGCATCTCACAATATAGGTATTACATTTTTTTAAATCTGCAAATCTTAAGCTTTGAAATGTATTTTAACTGCAAATTTCATTATGTTACAAGCATTTATTCACATTTTTGTTGATTTTTAGTTTACTACATAATTTGAACACACAAATTGACCAATAGAACATTTTTCAAAAATGACCTAAAAATAACTCTTTTTACACTGAATTCCATTGAAAGTTAAGTAGGTATTATCTCTCCTCTCTAAAGTTGCTTTCTGGAGATACATGTTTTACACAAAATGCAGATTCAAATACCTTTCTTAGTGTTTAAGCTTCATAACCAGCAGAGCCATCCAGGCAGTTGGTACATTTTGGTACAGTTGCTGAATTCGTTTACCTTCTGGACCTGAATTAAGCCCCTCTAGAGCCTTGTTTGCACAATGTACAATTTAACCCTACACTATGTAAGCTATGTCAGTACTGTTTAGCTGAGGTCAGTCTTTTCAAGCTCATCACTTCTGTTATAAAGTCTAGAATTTATATTTTTTTTCAGCAGCTGCTGAATGGAAACTCTTGCTCTTCTGCATCTTTTACAAAGGCACTGATAAAATCCAGTGAACTGAAGGTTGCGTTCCCTGTAGACACTGCTTTTGATTTCAGGGAAGTAGGGAGAACGGGGCAGAAACTGATGCAGAGTGAAAACAGAGGATTTTAATGTCATGACACAAAGCAGAACACGTTGTTCATTGTCTTCTTGTATTCCCAGAGCAGCGTGATCTCTACATTTTCACAGCAGTTGGGCAGAATATTGCTCAAGATTCCCCCTAAAGGCAGTGTATCGTGTTAGTTGTAAGGTTTGCATTTACTCAACTTTTAGATTAATTATTAATAAGCACTAGATTCAGAAAATAAAAGCTTTATTTTTATTCACAGCAGATATTTGCAGGTTGCTGGTGTAAAATTGTTTCATTCTGTATACCAACACACAAAGTGATCGATCCAGCAGACTTGAGAATACAAATATCATTGATATTTTGGGGCATTTTTTTCACAGTATATTGTTTTTTTTCACTCATGCAAGAACAACCTGTAATTTTTACAGTTTTTAAGGTAGTGAAGTTAATTAGTAAATTGTTAATCAAGCTGACTGGTGTTTGCTAATGTGATGTGGAGAAACTATACCACCAAAAATGTAATCTGCCAACTCACTAATCACTCTGTTCTGAGAGTAATGAATATACCACTTAATTACAAATTTAAAAAAATATTTATGTAAAAGCCATATATCACATATTTAGCCTAATTAGCCTAATTTAGCCTTTGATGAACGCTGATCATCTAAAAATTACTGTCATCTCAAGAAAAGTCTCAGTCAACAGTCCTAATTCTGAACATTACTCTAAATACAGATTCATGAACAATACAAGAAAAACAGTACCTTACTACCTTACTAGTAAGCCAGTAACATACCTAACTTTAGTTAATATGCTAATTTATTTCCAGGACTTTAGGCACAGAACAACCCACGTGAACACTTGAAAAGAATCAGGACATTTAGACTGTATTCTATTTTATCATTTACAGCAGAAAAAGTACAAAAAATAAAAACACGAATAAGTTTTGTGAATTGATTCTTTTTAACTTTATCCCTGTAGGGATTTTACTTTTCAATGAATTTCCAAAGATGTACAGACATAAACTGAACACATATAGAAGCAGATATTTTCAAACTTTAATTGCTTTCATTGTTCGTCTTTTCTACACATATGTGCATGAGTGATATTTCAAAATAAGAGTTTAGAGTGCAGTTTTTTTGTGTAAAATGCTGACTGAAACTGACAAGATAAAGGGTTTCTTTATGTGAGCCAGTGATGCAGAAAATAAAGGATTATACCTCAATATTTTAGTAGCTTTTCTACATTAGAGGTACTTTTTTAAAATTTGCCAAAGTTTTCTACTCTGCTATGCAACACAGTTTAAACAAATGCTGAAGGTTTCCTAGACATCTTACTTATATCCAAGTTGCTGAACAATTAAATGAATTAATAAGTGAACAAACTGACAAAAAGATTGTGATTCTTCATTTTTGTTACATTTGCACATTGTTTCTGTTACCCTGTAACCATTTTAACCTGTACCTCATCTCCTCATCAATTAGAAAGCCAACAGATGACACCATTTCTACATTTCAATTCAGTTTCATTGTGTTTTGAATTTATCTTTGTATTTTTAATCAAATTTGAAATGTAGACAACGCAATGCATGAAAAATACTGATGCACTGCAAATAAACAACCATACCTATTTTCGTGGTGCGTTCTGAAGTATTTTTTTTTCTTAAAATACTGCATTATAATACAGAACATGCACAGGTCTGTTTGTGTGGTTCTGCACTGCAGCATCTTTGATTTAAAGCCATTTGAGAATATTGTGGCGTGGAAGAGGAAGGAAGACCCGTGAGACTCATGCTGAATGCTCAACAGCTCCTTTATTGAACCGGCTTGCCACTCACTCACAGTCTTTAACAAGACTAGGAGAGTTAAACCATCCAACCACAGAGCTAAATAGCCCAAAGGCCACCAACCCAGCTGTGTGTCTCCCAGATGGCAGATCCAGAGTGGTGCCCACCCTCTCTGCATAACCCCTCCCAAGGGAGATGCCCCACCCCTGTCATCCTCGCACACAGGAGAACAGAAACATGCCTGCAGGCAGCCACACACACAACCCAGAGCCGCCACAATATTATATATACCAGAGGTCACCAACTGGCGGACCGCGGTCCGTGTCCGGACCCAGACGTTGTCCGATCCGGACCCAAACCGAAACTAGAGAGAAGGATTTAATTCTGACCGTATTCATTTAAAGCGGCGGAACGTTTATTGTCTTTATGGTTTACGTGCAGCGCAGTAAGCACACAGACCAATCGCATGTGCTGTAAAATCACCAAACGCCCTCATCTGCTGTGCAGATGCGAGCGCGAGGAGCCGCGCGGAGCCACGCGGGCATTGAGACAGGCGGTGAGAAGTCGGAGAATAAAGCGAGAAAAGCTAATACAGATGGTGCGCACCAGAAAAATAAATAAAAATACTACCTTAATAAAAACATATTAACAGTAATGTAACCTAGCGGTGTTACTTGGAGGAATTAAAAAGAAACAACCGAGACAACAGTGCAAAATATTCCACTTTACTCCACCTGATCAGAACTCAGCAAGAAAAAAAACCCTCCCTCCCTCGCTCGCAGACGCGCTCTCTTTAATCCCAAAACAACCCTACCTCAAAACTAAGGCAACCCCCACGGGACAAAAAGCATTGGCAACTTCCCACATTAGTTTTACACACTACATAATAAAGTCTGATACAGTAATAATATTAAATAAAATAAAACTGCTGTTTTTTTTAAAAAAGCTGATATTTTGGTCAAGTTCAACAAACATTTCTCCACACATTGTATGATTTGTCATTCATGTAATAATCATGACAGGCAGGCGCAAATCTAATATAAATAAAATTAAATAGAATAAATAAAGCATTTTGAAACAAAGCTAACATACAGATTCACATTAATAGACTCGATAAGTTCATTTATTTAATGATAGGTTCATAATGTAATTTATTTAAATTTTAAAACAATACATATTGTTGAAATATACTAGTATGTGTATTTTGTTTTGTCTTTCAGTATACAGTATATAATACTGTATATAATACAGTATATAATACTGAATCATAACACTAAAAGTTAAAAATAGCGACGGTCCGGACCTTGGCCTGGCAAAATTTTCTCTAACTGGACCATAGTGAATTCTAGTTGAATACCCCTGATATATACAGTATACAGGTGTGGTCAAAGGTTTACATACAGTTAGAAAATGATTGCCATAGCAATACTTTTGAGGGTTTCTGAAATAATCACAGGGTCAAAAGATGACAAAAGGCCAAATCAGTCATGCTGAACAACTAGGCTTTTACCTTGATGTCAGTTATCATGATTGGCAGCTTGTAGTTTCTTTCTGCCCACATTTAAATGGTTTGTTTGTAAGCACTCATTGATTTGATCAGCACACATTATGATGGGAAAGCACAGGGAGCTCAGTGCAGATCTGAGAATGATAATAGTATACAGCATCCCTGATAACTTCAAATTTCAAGATCATCAGAGATCTTGGAGAGAACTGCCCTTAAGAACAAGTTATTAGGTGCTTGTCGCTTTGCCAAGAACTGGAAGAAAACCCAAACGGTCTTCCTCAGCTGTGAGGACATTGGTTTGAATTATTGCTGGGTGATTGTGGCTTAAAAAAATCTTTGATTATAATTAATTTTTTCCACCTACTAAAAATCTAAATACAGATCACAAAGAAATGGTTCAAGACTAGGTTTACCTAGTTTTTGCTCTGGAACAAAATAAGAGACCGCTTCAGTTTCTCTGATTTTGCTATTCATATGTATATGTTTGAGTAAAATTAACATTGTTGTTTTATTCTAATGTCACCGGGGAAAGGACGCACACCAAATGACAAAAGAACTTTTTTTTGGGTATTTTATTCTGATTTTTTTTTTCAGAGCTTGTACTCAATTGTACTCAAAATAACAAAAATAAAATTAATACACTGTAAAACCCTAGCTTAGAACACAGTACAGTATTTGGTAGTGGCACTAATTACAGAAAATAGATAAATAACATTAATACCACCTTAATACCATTAACAGAGCTCTTTTTATATTTGTTTTTAAGCTCACCTCGATTTACTCAGCTTTACTCAACAAGATTTGAGCATTTCTTGGATAGACAGCTTCTGTAACCCAGAAAAATACAAGGCTTGAACACAAGGAGCACACTACCCCACAGAAACAATGCCATCTGCCCGCATCTGGTTGTGATTCATTCAAAATACATGTTTAGAAAGGCAATATAGGCATCTACTACTGTTATAGGCCAACTAAACCTTATATTGTTCAGTATTTCCTGATTTTTACCTCTTATTTCATTAGGATGGCTCTGGATGGATCCTAAAATGAAGCACCACCATTCACTGCAGCTTGAGCCTCCTTCTCTACCATGCTCTTAGCTCCTCCCTTTCCTCTCTCAGGGTGACAACACTTCTGATTGTGTTTCTTAAAGTTACAGACACACATTTTAAAGGTGTATTCTCAATTCACCACCTGGCTACACTAAAACCTACACACATTTCTCCCAAATTCCGAATAAAAATATTGTCATTTATTTGCAGAAAATGAGAATTGGCTGAAATAACAAAAAAGATGCAGAGCTTTCAGACCTCAAATAATGCAAATAAAATAAGTTTTAAGAGTTCAGAAATCAATATTTGGTGGAATAACCCTGGTTTTCATGATTCTCCTTAACTAGTCTTACACACTACTTTTGGATAACTTTATGCCACTCCTAGTGCAAATATTCAAGCAGTTCAGCTTGGTTTGATGGCTTGTGATGGATTGGTGTTTACACGCTTTGGGCTGAGTCGACTCATTGAGTGAATCAATGATTCAAAGCATTGTTTTGCTGCAGTTTTTAGAAGCGGTAGGATTTATTTCTAGTTAAAGATGTGCTTTACGGAGGTGCTGGAACAGTGCTGAAACTTTCTTTGGTATGAGCTCGGTCCTCGAAGCGGAATGAAAATATGTGCTCAGTATTCAGTGGGGGGCGCCGGTAAGGTGAACACAGGGCCGCTGCTAAGGTTTTGGAGGCCCTAAGCATAACTGGTCAGGGAGGCCCCCCCATCCCCCCCCCATCCCCCCCCCAAAAAAAAAAAAAAAAAACACACACACACACACAAACACAAAAGGTTTACGCAAAATTTTACTATTTATTAAAATTACACATGTAACTGTGAATATTTACAACGTTATAAGTAAGGCCAATAACAGTGAAGAACAGCACAAGAGTACTATTTATAATGTATAAATAATAAATGAAACGATGCATGTCTATTTTAAGCAGTGGACACGTCATTTACACAAGCCAGCCTTAAAGGTTATGAAATTATCGTTTATATTCGTGGTGTATTTATATCAGCCTGTCAAAATCTATAGAGCTGTCTGATCCTGCTGTCATACAGACCATTTGGATAGTGCACTGACGGCATTAGTCAATAGGTAGGCTACTCTGTTTATTAATTTTTTATTCAAGTCACTAAAAATCTTCAAACTACACTACTACTATTTGCAAACGTGCCACGTGCCTTGCAATACCCAGATTAGTTTCTAGTTAAGCGTTTAAAGCTACCAAATCAGCAAAGCCAACGTAACTAGCTCAGGCAACACCACTGAACATGAAGTAATCAAACTATTTAAACCTTTATCATCGAAGTTACTCACCAGAAAGGGATGCATGGGCCTCATCTTTCTGCTTCTTTTTCTTCTTCTCAGCTCCAGACTCAAACCGTCGCTTCATAGTTGAATTACCATTTAGTAGCAACTTCGCGCGGTGAACTTGTCTCCTGCCAAACTCAAGTAGCGTTGCTACTTTAGTTAGGACTAAGGTTGCCAGATAAGTTACGAATTTTCATCCTATTTGTTTATTTTATTTTAAGTTTTTAACTTACACAAATATTGCACTGGACAAGTTTTTGTATAGAATGGCCACATACACTTTAAAAATGGTTAAACATGCGCAAGATTTAGCGCCTCCATGCATTTTTTGATTATTTATTTGACTGGAAAATGTCACATCTGGCAACAACCAACAGAGCAAACCGAGCCGTGCCATTTCAGGCAATAGGGGTGGGGGCATTATATTATGCACAAAAATAATAACGTGCCGCTTTTAAGTAGTAGAGTAGGTGCCCCATGCAATGTTTAAAGACAAAAAAGATGAGCGTATCATAAATAATTCACATTGGGTTTTAAATTTAATAATGTCATAATTTCAACACATTTCATTCTCAGTCAATTTGGCTCCCTGCAACTGCAAAATGGTTGAGGCCTAACGCTGGCTGCGTTGTCTGCGTATGCAGAGCGGCGGCCCTGGGTGAACACATTAAGGACTGAGGGTACTGACTGCAGCCTGCAGGAAGGCAGAGTTGGACGTCCAGCCCCGCCCACTTTGTTAGCGTAATGCCGTCCAGTCGGTGGGACTTTGTCAGCGTCATGTTTTAGCTCCGCCTCTGAACGGAAGTAAACAATGAACAGGGCGGTTAGCTGACTTTAAATATGTGTCGCGTCGTCCGGCTTAAATACTGTGTATACACTACAAGCTTGTGAGACTGACGAGGCTTGGCGTGGACAAAGTGGGTGGGACTGGACGCGCTGGACGTCCAACTCCGCCTTCCCGCAGGCTGCAGTCAGTAGCAGTTGGTTATTTTTCTTCTTCTGCTGCCGTTGCTGAGGAACGCCTGCTCAGCTTCCTGTAATTGGTCCGAAAGTCCGCAGCATCCAGAAAAGCGCTTTTACACTGCAGGTGCAAAAAACTGCCCACTTTCACTCGCATTTTCCATTGTGAAACTGTCTCCAGTGTCTAATTTAAGCAGTCGGTTTTTCCTGAGCTAACGTTGGCAATTTTCTTTTTTCACCTCAAATTTTTATATATAAGTTATATATTTAAAAAAAATGTATTATTGTTCTACTATACCTAACCTCTTACTGCAGAAGCGCCCTCTAGCGGGCCCGCCGGCGGGCCCGTTCTGACTATGTAAATTAGAACGCTTAAAAGCGTCAAATATTCTAAACATACCGACCAACTAACCAACTCATATTCATTAGTACTACCTGCATGCAAATTTACAGCCATCTACATGAAACCAGTCGCCAGAAATCTCCAACTGAAAACAGCCTGTTTTTTCACATTGTTTACACGAGAAACACGCCTCCCCAACAAAATAGCCTTATAAAATAATATTAGTGTATAAAATAACATCATATTATATTATTGAAAATTCACTTACTATCACAGCATCCACAATACAGCACTGAACCGCAGGTAAAATATCCATAAAGTCCTTTATTTGCCTGCTCACTGCTCCTCAAAAACATGCGTTTAGTTTCAGCGCAGCCGTAACGTCGTATTCTCAAGCTCCCAGCGACTACACAATGGACTGTTTTCACGTAAAGTTGTACGTGAATACAAAGCTAAGGGTGTCCTCTTCTAGATTCAGTGGTTTTTATTGGTCTACAATCCACTACTTTTCTTGAGTGATCGTCTTTTGAACCAATGGCGTGAGCGCTGGATCGCGCTGGTGTTCAGGGCTGTCCAATCAAATCAGATAATAGCCTTTCTCCAGCGTCACAAAAGTGATTGACACCTATTTCAACCAATAGTCCACCCTTAGACGAAAACACTGATACGTAATTTGCCCTGATTGGTCTCCGAATGGCTGGGGGAGGGGCATGCCAAACCGTCACCACGTCACAAAAAAAACACCCCTCTCCAAACGCTAAAACTCCATAGCGCACACAGCGCGCAAACATGTGATTTTATGTGTCATTTCATCAAAAAAATATTAATATTACCCTGAGATGGACTCACATTAATTTATTTTATCACAAAGAAACAAAAAAATATTAAAATGTTGTTTTATAGAGACAGATTCACCTCTGTATTAGACTGGGGCGCTCTGGAGAGGTTTTTAAGCCTTTGGTGACGCCTGGTGGACACCTTATATATAATGCAGTGTAAATTCCCATGCTGTCAAAATAATGTTTTCAAATTTTGTACTTTGTTTGACAAGACCCTAATAAACCAGGAAATGTAGAGAATGATTAGCTAATCATCACCAACATCCATACACACACTATAAACTCAAAATATAATAGGCGCTTTTTGTTTTTTTTACATTTTCCTCTGCATTTAATGTTCTCAAATAGATCCTAAATAATGAAAATTACCTCTTGAAAGTGAATAACTGTTTTGTCCCAAGTGTCTACTTCAGTTTAAGCCCTGACTGGTCATTGTGCTATATGTAAAACTTAAGATATCCAGTGTGATAGCATAGTAGTGCAAATCGCATGAAAATAAGCAAAAACATGGATCTGCAGTAAGCGCTTTTACACTGCAGGTGCAAAAAACTGCCCACTTTCACTCGCATTTTCCATTGTGAAACTGTCTCCAGTGTCTAATTTAAGCAGTCTGTTTTTCCTGAGCTAATGTTGGCAATTTTCTTTTTTCACCTCAAATTTTTATATATAAGTTATATATTTAAAAAAAATGTATTATTGTTCTACTATACCTAAGAAGGTAGGGTCTTACAAGATCTCTTTGCAAAATTGACAAATTGGCTGACAATATTTGGCTTCGTCTCTAAAGAACAGAAGGGAATAGAACCACGGGGTCCATGTTTTCTACAGTTACTGTGTTGGATGGACAAGAACCACCATTTCAGCCACAATTATCACTGTCAATCATCACAAGTCAACTTTTAGAATTAATAATAATAATAAATGTATATCGTCACTAAAATGGAAAATCTATATCTAAAAGAGCTACTTTACAGGACAGAGATTAAACCTTTTTAACTTTCAATGGATGTCAATGTAAAAATTATTAAATTCAGGTCATTTTGGAAACTTTCTGTTGGTCCAGTCATCAAGACATTTTAATACAGTGTAATAAGGGACTGGTTTGTGGGCAGATGGTACAGCAATTAATTAGTATTGTCCATTCCTTAATTCCTCTGTGATGAGCAGCTGAAAGGAGCTTTTATTAGCTTTTACTTTATTTTATTTTTCTTAAATGCTGCATTCCCTGCCATCTGTTGCACAAAAAATATTTACCATAAAATTGCGACAACACATTAAACTTCAGTAATATAGTGAATATCTTTTTTAACAAAAAAAATTACTGTGGGTTTCTTTGGCCACTTGTGCCGCCATCTTGCCTGTGATACTCATAACCCTGTTTGGAGTGTGTCTCTGAAAAATCTCTGTTTGAAGGGTCATGTAGCCCTAACACTACCCCTCCCCCACCAGCCTAACAAGAATCGGGACATATACTTACAGGTGTGCAGGTGCAAAATTGGGTAGGGCAAAATGGTAGGGATTTAGTCTCACAATATTGGAGTGAACAGATAAATTAATATATAAATGTATTAAGTCAGAAAATCTCTGATCCAGTTTGACAGAGTTGTGCTGTGTGAGTTTCAAATGTATGGCTAATATTGGAGGGCACCACATATTTTAGCTGATGAGCTGAATCAGGTTTACTTGAGATAGGCCAAATTTCAAACTTTGCTGGTGACTGGTGGAGTTGTGCACCCCTGGCCTATAATAACAATGTAGCTTTATCTAATTCATTCTGTGATGTTTTCAAGTACAAATAAAAAAAATCACTCAAAACATTGACTGCAACCATGACATACATTACATATTGTTTTATCTTCTAGGTCAAAACAACTGGCTGTGTCACACTGCTTACACAGAGAGGCACCATGATACCGTCTTCAGTCATCATCATCCTCAACCTGGCTGCGTTGTGCACCACATTTGCCCTTTCAGAGACGTCAGCTCCACTTATTGATGAAAAGCCTTTTGTGATCATATGGAACGCCCCAACCTCCAAATGCCAACAACTGAAGATCCCATTGGACTGGTCTGCTTTTCAGGCCATTACCACACCAGCCAAAGTCCATAACCAAACCCTGACGCTGTTCTATAAGAAAAGAATAGGCCTCTTCCCTTATGTAGACCTTCAAACCATGGAACAGTACAATGGTGGCATTCCGCAAAGGGGTAACCTATCAGCCAGCCTAAAGAAAGCTGAAGCAGAGTTCACCCGCTATCTCCCAAGCTCTTCACCTGGCCTTGCTGTCATTGATTGGGAAGAGTGGCTTCCTTTCTTTGACCAAAATGTGGGCTTAAGAGAGATCTATAAGGAGCTGTCCCTTAACCACACTCTTGAGCAGGATGCTTCTCTAAGCAGGCAGCAGGCCAAAAGCAAAGCCAAGCAGCAGTTCCAGACCACTGCCAGAGATTACATGGAGAAGACCCTGAAGTTAGGAATTACTCTCAGACCACAGTATCTCTGGGGCTTCTACTTGTTCCCTGACTGCAACAACTATGATTTTGAGAATCCAGGCTATACAGGGAAATGCCCACAGAACACAACACAGTTAAATACTGAACTCCTCTGGCTCTGGAAAACAAGTACAGCACTGTTTCCTTCAGCATACATACCAGAGTCCATCAGTGGAAGCCAGAAGGCAGCACTGTTTGTCCGTCACCAGGTGAAAGAGGCACTGAGAGTCGCAGCCTTGTCTCAGCGACCCTATACTGCCCCGGTTTATGTGTACCTGAGGCCTTTGTTGCGGGACCAGAAAGAAGAGTACATGCAGGAGGCAAGGGTTAATAGTTGTACTGTATAGAATATAAAGCAGGGCTTTAAAATAGCATAACTCTCCCTGACTGTGTTCCAAATTAATAAAAAAAAAAGTGTTCAGTGTTATGCAAAATGAAATATTCCTTAAGAATTCAGATTAACAACTACTGTTAGTTTTGGTCTAAAATGCTTAGCTTTATGAAAACCCTGGCAACCAAATATTAAGTAGACATTTTTGACCTCTGCTTTCCCTTTCTCTAGACAATCAATTCATTTTTATTGCCAAAATATATACAGATTATTTCATTTCAGTTTGAAACAGAAATTGCATTCTTATTTACAGTATTGGAACCACTGACTGAAGTACTGATCCAGTTGACGAATGCAATGTGATAGACTGTGACAGACCCAATTAAAATAAATGTTGCATTGTGTGACTATTTCTTTTCCCTTGGTCGTCCTCAGGTTGACCTGGTGAGGAGTGTTGGGGAGAGTGCAGCTCTAGGAGCTGCTGGATGTGTGCTGTGGGGCTCCAGTTATGATTATAATGACATGGTATTGTCTTTATTATTCCAAAATCTAATCAGTTTTATTTTCACATATATACATACAAATATGCATTGAAATTTGTAATGATTAATAGTAGTTGTAGGAACACAAAGTGTTTGTCCTCCACAATCGATTCCAGGTGACTCTACCTCATGAAGACGCTGAGGTTTAAGTACAAAGAGTGTGCAGATCTGTCCTCAAAGATAAATGTGGTACTTAGAGGAATATCAAATATAAAATATAATCTGACAATTCTGCATGTGTTCCTGTATAGGTATTTTATTGTTGTGTTGCATATAACATTAACTGGAACTAACTGTTTTTCATCAGAATAGAGCATAAACCAGCCAATGAAAAAAATGGCAGTGCAGGCATTAGAGTGTGGCAGCACTCCAAAGCCAATGAAGCAAAGTAATAAGAGCTCATTTTGCTAATTTTATATGATTTCGATACTTTAATCATGTTTATTTTACTGTGTAGGAATAGTTTGTAACATAAAAAGGTACATTTTAAATGTAAAATAAAAAAAAGTTAAACACAGGCTTCCAATACAAAGGACACTAAAAACAAAAAAAAATACATATTTTGTTAATTGAATTTAACTTTTATATTATAGTGTTAGTTACTTATTTTGTGTGCATTACAGGTAGAAAACAGAATTAATGTGGTTAATGGTGTGGATATGTGAATGCAGATGTATGATGTATGGTATGAGTGCATTGGTTGGTGAGTAAAGTGCAGAGCAAGTTCATAGAAATGAAGATACACATTTTTTTTATTGCTGTTATCCAGTAATATTAACCCAAAAGAACCCATGGTGAAATATGTGTGTCACATGCCCTTTAAAAGCTGTGTAAAGTTCCTTACAGTACTTTGTCCTTTACTTTTACTCATGAAGTTAAGTGGAACTAAGTGGAACATACTGAACATCCTGAGAGCATCACTACAGGACAGTGTGAATCTGTGTTAGTTCATCTCATCTTATTTACAGAATGTAGGAATGCTGGATTAGTGCTGGAGATAAAACTAGCTAGCTAATTAAGAAAAGTTTATTATTTGATTCTTCAGCTCTGTTTTAAACCATTTAATGGTTCAGATGCATTAATAAACAGACGCATATAACTAGTTTTGACCTGATTACTACAACGAAATGTTAATAATATGAACTTGGGGTTGTGTCATTTATTAAAATCATATCATGATTTTAACCTTGAAATATTTACAGTCATGTTAATATTAATATTCAAAAATGGGTCTGGGTTCTTGTTGGTTAAATAAGTATTTAGTACATTAAACACGCTTTTCTTTCTTTGCAGACATCATGTGAAGCCCTTTCTACATACTTTTCCAAGACTCTAAACCAGTACATTGTGAACATCACCGCTGCAACGCGTCTCTGCAGTGACATGCTCTGTCAGGGTAATGGACGCTGTGTTCGTAAAAACTCTGATTCTGATGACCACCTTCAGCTTAACCCCAAGAGCTTCAACATCCAGAACATTGCTGGGAAATATACTATCACTGGGACACCTTCCAGCAGTGACCTGACTGACTGGGCCAACAAGTTCACCTGCCAGTGCTATGAAGGCAGAATCTGCTCTGGTAAAATATCATCTGGGTTATTATCCAGTATGTATGACAGTAAAACTGTGCTCCTGACAGTGCTCCTTCCAGTATGCTTACTGTTTAAATCATTGTAGTTTTTAATGTTTGTTACAATACCTGGTTATGAAACTTTTACCACAACTGTTACAACAATTAAAGAACAAAACAATACAAAATCATCCATCTTTTTGGTGTTTTTATTTATTTCATAATCCAGTTAGTACAGAACATTTACATAGAGTTTGTCATAAATTTGATCAATGTGTTTACTCGGACTTGGGCAATCAGAGAACAGGAAATGTCTGAGTTTACACCAGTAGGTCAATAATCAAATTTTTGTTTGTAACCAACCGATAGTCTCACAGAACAAGACACGATTTAATAAGACATTATGTAAAACACAAACTTTATACAGTAATTTTTTTCAGCAACATTAACACACAGTTCATTAGCTTAAATATAAAGATGAGTTAAATCCTTCAAATTCAGCATGGATTCCAAAGTATTTTGTTGTCATCTCCTGCTTATTACAAGAACCAAAGTCTGTTTTCATGCATGCACAGAATAATAAAATCAAGGATCCAATTAAAAGTAAACATGCACTATGAAATATGATGATTGCAGTAAAATTCAGCTCTCTTTACCAGATTTTCTAATCTAATCCCATTTTAGACCTTATTTCTACCAAAGAATTTCCCAGGTGTTAGCCTAAAACATCTTGATGATCTTAATGATAATTTCAGAAAAAGATTATACTGAAAGTCACACATGGTGGTGGTAGTGTGGTTGTCTGGGGCTGCTCTGCTGCTTTAGGACCTGGACAACTTGCTGTAAAAAATTAAATCATGAATTTCGCTGTCTACCAGACAATCCAGAAGGAGAATATCCAGCCATCTATTCATAACCTTAAGCTCAGGCATGCTTGGGTTCTGCAGCAGGACAATGATCCGAAGCACACAAACAAGTCCAGCTTGGAATGGCACAGTCAAAGTCAAAGTCTGATTAAGATGCTGTGGCACGATCTTAACTGGGCTGTTCAGAATGGCCAAAATTTCTCCACCGATATGTAAAAGATTTAATTACCAGTTACTGCAAACGCTTGATTTTAGTTGTTGCCGTCAACAACTTTTCCCGCAATAAATGATACTATCATTTAAAAAGTGTTTTTTATATTTACTTAGGTTATCACGTGTTTGATAATCTAAAAAATATTAAGTATGGTAAAAATGCAAAAACAAAGACAAAGTAAAAAGGATATTATTGGTGATTTCTATTGGTCTATTCACGATTTGTCAAATCTGAAATGGAAAAGCTGGAGATGCGATTTTTAGAGTGCAAATGAAGATATGATGAAAGTCACTTTTGTGGTTTCTTCATTACGTAATCCTGTAAAAAAAAATGAAGGTCATATGGAGAATTAAGTGGTTAAACAGAGTATAATCTAATGGAAAAAGCAAATGTGCTAATCTGTTTTGTTAGAAATTAAGTTAATTATTACATATCGCCACAGTTTATATTTATAACTTAACAGACTAATGTAATGGCCACTTCAATGTTATCATGAAAAGTAAATATAACAACCCTTGATAAGATGCAAGTGAAGTATATATATTTATGCACGGCGCACTTTAAAGTAGTCTGCTTTATGCATGAACATTCTGCTCTTTCCATTCGGCACAGGTGAGACAAATTATGTAAGTCTATTTTTATGCTGGTTTAAAGCCTGCAATGTACCAAATGTGGGACATGTGTGCCAAATATGTACAACAAATCTCTGTTGGTTATTTTATATTCAGTTGATGAAATGATGGTTGTTTATCTTTTTTCCTTTAAACAGCAATAATGTGCCATTTCAGTCAGTCATGTGGAGGGTCTTCTATTTACCTGTCCATCTTAATCATCTGTCTGAGCTGCTACTTCAACAATGCCTCATCACAGCCCCCTACAGCTGCTCCTCTCATTAAGGACACACCTTTTGCAATCATATGGAATGCACCCGTCGATGTGTGCAAGAACCTCAAGATCGGTTTGGACCTTTCTGCATTCCAAGCTGTCACCACACCAGCCAGTGTGCCTAACCAATTTCTCTTCCTTTTCTATACTGATAGACTTGGGCTGTACCCATATGTAGATCCTGCTACCAAGCAAGAGTACAATGGTGGTATTCCCCAAAAGGCACCCCTGAAAGCTAGCCTTAAGAAAGCCACAAGTGATATCGCTAAGTACATTCCTAACTCCACCCCTGGCTTAGCTGTAATCGACTGGGAATCATGGCGTCCACTGTGGGTCAGAAACTGGGATGCTAAACAAATATACAGAAAGTTGTCCATTGATTCTGTTTTAGCACAAAATTCATCTCTGTCCACATCTATGGCCACCAATATTGCAAAGGAGCGGTTTCAGACAGCAGCCAGAGATTACATGGAAGATACCATTCAGCTGGGGATCGAACAACGTCCAGAGCAACTTTGGGGTTTTTACCTGTATCCAGAATGTTACAATTTCAACTGGAACTTTCCAGATTACACTGGAAACTGCCCACCGACTGAGGAAGCCCGTAACAATGAGCTTCTTTGGCTGTGGGAGTCCAGTACAGCTTTGTTCCCCTCCGCATACTTGCCACTTACTCTGAAAGATGACCCCAAAGCAGCACTCTTCGTCAGGGGTGTGGTAAAGGAAGCAGTGAGGGTTTCTGCCCTTCCAAAGAAAAACTACACTTCCCCAATTTACACCTATTTCCAGCCTCTTTTCCGTGATCAGAACCGAGTGTACCTGGGCCAGGTGAGATTGCAGTTTTAGAAACTGATAGGCCAGTGTGTACTTACAGCCAGTTCACTCCTTGCTTCCAAATGATAAATATACAGTTTAATTTCTAATTTTTATTTGAACTTTTCCACTCAGGAAGATCTAGTCAGGACTATCGGGGAAAGTGCAGCTTTAGGTGCATCAGGAGCAGTGCTCTGGGGTGCAAGTGCAAGTTTCAACAGCAAGGTAATAAAAGTTTCATTATGCATAAATCTTTGGCTTTTGACATGTTGGACAGTGGAATTAAGCTATGTTTAGCCAAAATCAGTTAAGGTAAATTAAAGTGACTATATTGCAGTTAGGTCACTGACCCTGAGAAAGGCTTTAACTGCTCTTTAAAGCATACCTGTCCTTATAAAGCATACCTAAACGAAAAGAAACTCAAATTAGAAGCCGCTTTAACTGTTTTTGCATATAAGCACATCAGAAACCATCAAATATATTGAAATATATCTAATAAAGTGATGCCGTAGGCCAAATACAACTTTTGACTTTTGTTTTATGTGCTCCGTTAAAAACCTTGCTGATTCTTGCTGTTTATCTGACTCTATCTGTCTTTTCTTCTAGGAATCATGTGAAGCACTGTCTGCTTACCTGCTGACCACACTGAACCCTCACATAGCCAATGTGACCGCAGCTGCTAAACTCTGCAGCACTACTCTGTGCCAGGGTAACGGACGCTGTATCCGGAAGAACCCAAACTCAGACGACTACCTCTACCTCAACTCAGAGAATTTCAGCATTCAGAAGAGGAGAGGGAAATACGTAGCAGTTGGCATGCCTACTGTCACCGATCTCCTAAACTTTGCAGACAAATTTACCTGTCAGTGCTACACAGACCTGACATGCTCTGCTAAACTGGCCATTTCAGTTAGGAGCAGAATGGTTATTGAAGTGTGATTTTTACGCCTTTCTACTACCAGAAAGTTTTATTTTAACATTCTTTTACAATCAAAGAGCATTTTATGGCTTTTTTGTAAAAAAAGATATTCTGTTTAATACATAATAGATTATTCAAATTTTTATTATTATGCAAATGGATTTAGTGTAACAATAAAAATTAATCTAAAGTCATCTAGCTAACATAGTTTAAAAATGAACTTTCACACTGATGTTCTCTGTAGCAGCTTCATAGGTTTATCTGCGTCAAGGTGCACAGGCCCAAAAAGTAAAATGCAGGCCTATATTTTGTAAAAAAAATAAATAAATAAAAAAATAAAAAAATTAAATATAACATTGTAAAAAAATGCATCTAAATTTTAAACTATGTAAAACATCAGAACTTCCCACTGATTTTTTGGAACTACAAATGCCTCACATTTTGCATTTGTGGATTTGTGCATCTTTAAGCCAAACTATCTGGTAAAATGTACTTGCATCTACATTGATCACTGGTGGTTTAACTTGCACAAATCAGTTTGATTTTACATTACTTTTTAATTAATTAATTTAATTTAATTTGTTTATGTATAACTAGCTCAGGGGCGGTTTAACTGTTCTTTGCATTGTCACTGTTGTAGCTGTCTATCACACCATTTATTTATATGCCCTGCTGTCTGTGGATATGCACAGTAAACAGATACACAAAATGCTGCTGGATTGTAAAATGGTACCAACATTCACAAGCAGACATGTCATACCGCTTTTTCTTATTTATGTTTCTTTTAAAAATAATTAAAATGATTAAACAAACTGTCCTGTTCCAAGGTATCAATATGTCTTTAATCCATTTACATTTACAGAATTGTAATGTTGTCAATTTACCAAAACTTTCTACATGTTGGCACAAAAAACAGATATTCATTTAAAGCCCAAACCCATCTTTTTTATGTCATTTCTGCAATGAAAAAAAAAACATATCAGTTTCAGAAGAACACACAATACAGAGCTTTTTTATTTTTTTATACAGTTGATCTTATTTATGTCTAGCTTGCAGGATTTTTATTTTTTAGTAAAAGTAGCTGCGTTTTTTTTAGGTAGGTAACAGAATGTTCTGTGTTTAGGTAGCTAACACAGAATGGTATGATCCACTTTAGGGTGTTTGATATTGTAGGCCCATTAATGATTTACACTATATAGTGCACTATTTCTGTATTAGGCAGTGATTCCAAACACAGATGTAGGCTGTGATCGAAATGGTTTCCTGTATACATTTTAGGACACTACTGAGGAAGTCAGGCAGTTTTTTGAGTGACAAAAACGTAGCCACACCCACAAAGCCCCTGAGCACACATTTTTTAATAAATTAATTACTTATTAATTCATTTATTTTTTGAATTGCGTATGAGTAAAAATAATAAAATATTATAAAACACTTACATGACAGGAGAAAATATATAATCACTCATTATGACTAAATAAAAACTAGATAAATAAAATAAAATGAATTAAAATATATAACACAAGGCTTCCACTTTTATTTCACTGGCATGTATTTTTAAATTTAGTATTTTCTCTGCAATGTACAGGAGTTTAAACATCCATATTTAATAGTAAGACCATATATTTGCCGACTGTTTGCTGTGATTGGCTGGGCAATGGTTCGGGAGCTGAAAATGAGCGTTCTGATTGGCTCAGTTTATCAGTAGTCAACATCCAATCAAAAGGGATCAGCTGTCCCTTTTCACCAATTACTGCTCCTCCATTCCTGCACCTTTTCCGGGGTGGGAAAGGAGGAGTAGAAAAGGAGGAGAAAGAGAGGAGGAGTAGCAAAAGTTTATAAGGCATATTACATGAGCTAAATGTATCCCAAAATGCATTGAAAGTCTTTACTAAGCAGCAAAAAGAACTGCAAAAATGCCAAAGAAAAATGCAAAGAAAACAGACGGTGTTCAGCATAGAAATACATGGAAACATGGAAATAAAATAAAGTGAGTGTATATGTGCTTTCAATCAGAAAAGTAACTAAATATATATAGTGTAGCGGCCCACTTGGATTAATCACAAGACAATGCTCGGAGCTTCTACTGGTGCAACTTTATTTCTCTCCTCTTCTCACCACAGACGTTTTGACACCGTGAAAACTACATAACAGATACAAAACACAAATGCCATAGTACCATATTTCACAGATAATGAATAGAACAGTATTTAAACTTTTAAATTAGTAATTCTTAGCAAACTTCCACATGAATTTAACCTTTTAAGTTATTATGAGTTACAGTTCCTACTGAAAATAAAATAATAATAACCATTTCTCTTTGTCTTAAATGAAATAAATCACTCATTTGAATTAATGCACAATTTGTCTCTTCATACCTCCTTCTGCTTCCAAGGGCGCTAAGTTTGAGCTTTGTCTGCCAACAGCCTATCTTCCACACACCTCTCAGTGACAGTCTATGCGTGACATACAAATGACACAAAAAAAAACGGAGCAAACTACAATAAAATATCTTTCAAAAGTGTCAACACAGAAAATAATAAATAATTAATTTGTTCTCATGTTTTTACCGTTTCTGGAGCAACGTGCACAGCATTATGGTGAGAACTCGAACAGAAGGTTTAGCGTCAGTAATAACAGGAGGTAGTAGAATAAGAGCGGAGCTCTTCAAAATAAAAGCCCAAAATGTAGAGTGGTAGAACTGCATCATTTACCAAAGAAAAAATAAATAAATAAATAAAATATTCAGCTGTCATTTACACTCCCACCAAATCCTGCTACAATGAATAAAATAATACATAAACAAAACTAGATGAATTGTACAGGATTTCTTGACTCTAATAAATGACAGAAGTGATCAGAAGTATACAGGTGAACTGTATATCACAATCAATCAAGCAGTGTCTGCTTCAATTAATTCTCAAGGAGAAGTACTAATTTTTGTATAGGCCTCTCAATAACTGAAGGTTTAGAGTGAGGATCTTGTTTTCTGTGAGGCTTTCGTTCTCCTACTTGGACTTTGACTCGGCGTACCAAGCCGTCACTTTCTTGAACAGTTTCCACTACCCGTCCTAGTTGCCAATGATTTCTTGGGCGGTTGTCATCTTTAATAATGACAATGTCATTGACTTTGAGATTGCGTTGAGGTAAGTGCCATTTTTGTCTTATGGATATGTTGAGCAGATACTCCCTTTTCCAACGACCCCAAAATTGTTCAATGAGATACTGAACTCTCCTCCATCTCTTTGTGGCATACAAATCCTCCTTAACAAATACTCCAGGGGGAGGAAGTGCAACTTTCGATTTCATCATGATGAGGTGATTTGGTGTTAAAGGTTCCATAGCTTGAGGATCATTTATTCCATCTACTGTTAATGGGCGGCTGTTAACGATAGCCGTGGCTTCATAGAACAGTGTTCTAAGAGAAGCGTCATCAAGTCGACCTGGGCATTGTGCAAAAGTAGCATTTAGCACGTTTCTAATGGTTCTAATTTGCCGTTCCCAGACACCACCTGCGTGACTGGCAGAGGGGGAATTAAAGACAAATTCGCACTGCCTTTCAGTCATGAAGATTTCCAGTAGTTTGGTGTCGCACTGTTTAAGGGCTTCCTTAAATTCATTTCTGGCACCAATGAAATTGGAGCCGTGGTCGCAACGAAGTTGTCTAACAGCTCCTCTGAGACTGATGAAACATCTCAATGCGTTGATGAAGGAGTCTGTCGACAAATCTTCGAGCATCTCAATATGGACAGCTCTAGAGTACAGGCATGTGAAAATGAGTCCATATCTTTCGTATTCTTTGCGGGCTTTCTTGACAATAAATGGGCCAAAGCAATCCATGCCACTATACGTGAAAGGTGCTGAGGCTTCAAGACGTTCTTTAGGTAGTTCAGCCATTTGCTGGTTCTCTGTCGGCCGTCGAAGTTTCCTACAAAGCACACATGCGTGTATCAGCTTACTGACCAGCTTGCTCCCACCAATGACCCAGAATCCATTGGCCCTAAGCTCCATTTGTGTCTGGTTTCGACCTTGATGGCATGTCTTAGCATGGTAGTGAGACACTATGAGTTTAGTTACAGGACTATTGTTTGGTAAAATGACTGGGTGCTTGACTTTGTGACAGAGAGATGACTGTTTCAATCTCCCACCAACACAGAGTAGTCCTTCTGACCAGATGGGATTAAGATTGAAGAGAGAGCTTGAGCTTGGAAGTTCCTTTTGACCTTGAAGTATCTTTATCTCCTGGGGAAAGGCTTGCTGTTGTGCAATCTTAATCACAGTCTCTGCAGCCTTCACACGCTCCTCGACAGTTACATGTTCACTATGCTGTTTTTGTTTAGACCCAAGTCTCTTGATTCTTGCAACCACCTTTACGAGTGTTGTCCATGAAGAAAACCGACTCAGACGCTGGAGGATGTCATTGCAGCTATTGGTCTCGGTTGCAAGAACCTGGATTTTCTTTACTTCAGGATCACCAACAAGTAAGTCTGCTGGACTCCTGGGTGTTAGATGTAATTCACGCTCCCAGAGAAATTTTGGTCCTCGCAGCCAGTTCGTTGAGTGAATGTCTGAAGCATTAAGACCTCGGGATGCGTGATCCGCCGGGTTTTCTGAGGTGTCCACATAATGCCATTGATTAGGATCACTATTATCTCTGATCAGTTGAACACGGTTTGCAACAAATATGTGGAATCTACGGGCATCATTGTTGATGTACCCGAGCACAACTTGCGAATCAGTCCAGAAGAATTCCTGATCAATTTTCATGTCAAGCTCACCCTTTAACACGACGCTTACTTTTGTAGAAACCACCGCCGCTGCGAGTTCCAATCTCGGGATACTTGTGACCTTTGAGGGAGCAACCCTTGCTTTTGCCATCACGAGACTGCAATGGACTTCATCTTTGTCATTTTTGTACCGGAGATAAGAACATGCACCATATCCAATGCAGCTGGCATCTGAAAAATGGTGTAGTTCTACTCTGACAATGTTATGGAAGTTATGTGGGTGATAACATCTCGGGATTGAGACCTCCTTTAGCTTGACAAGACCATTTATCCATTCCTCCCACCGTGGCCTTATATCTTCTGGAAGTGGGTCATCCCATTCGATGCCTCTGTGACAAAGCTCTTGAAGGATACGTTTTCCACTTAGGCTGAAAGGAGCAATGAATCCGAGTGGATCATAAAGAGAGGCGATGACAGACAAACACCCACGACGGGTTGAGGGCTGATCCTTCAAACTGATGTTAAAGCTGAAAGTATCATCCTTTATCAACCACTGAATGCCGAGAGCACTTTCTGATGGTGTTGGATCGAATCCCAGAGGCTCAATGTTTGCTGCTCTTTCAGAGGGGTCTAAGCATGACAGAGCAGCTTCTTCATTTGAGTTGAATTTGTGAAGGCGTAGGCCTCCTCTTTTGCACAGCTCCTGGGCCTCAGTTATCAGTTTCTTGGCTTCTTCAACTGAGGAGACGCTGACTAACCCGTCGTCAACATAAAAATTTTTCTCCACAAACGCTGATGCCAGAGGATAGTTAGCTTTGTGTTGTCGTGCTAAATGCTTCAGACCAAAATTGGCACATCCTGGAGACGAAGCAGCTCCGAAGAGGTGGACAGTCATCCTGTACTCCTGTGGTTCCTTCTCCAAATCTCCACCTTTCCACCAGAGGAACTTTAGATAATTCTTGGATTCAGGCGTGACAGAGAACTGATAGAACATTCGTTCAATGTCACAGATAATGGCCACAGCTTCTTTTCTGAAGCGACAAAGCACTCCTATCAGTGGATTAATTAGATCAGGCCCAGTTAGCAGGGTGTCATTCAGAGAAATGCCACGGAATTTGGCCGAACAATCAAAAACAACTCTCAGCTTATCCGGTTTTCTGGGGTGGTAGATACCATGATGCGGAAGGTACCACTCCGTCTTTCCCTCAGATGTTGTAGGGACAAGCTCTGCATCACCCTTGTTAATGGTTTCCTCCATGAATGTTTTGTACTGATCATAGTATTGTTTGTTGGCTTTTAATTTTTTCTTAAGACACTGTAGGCGAACTGTGGCTAACCTCTTGTTATTTGGCAGGTTGGGTGGACTTTTGCCTTTGAAAGGGAGGGGCATCTCATAATGCCCGTCTTCTTTCTGCCTGATGTGGTCACTAAGGAACTGTATGAAATGAACATCATCGTGTGACACATATTTATCCTCATAGGTTCTCTCAATAAAGTCTGATTCCAAGGTCTTTAGAACATCTGTTGCAGATGGCATTGGCAGTTCTTTTACTGTTAGCCGATGTACAAAGCTTTGACTTCCTTGTCTGTCTAGGTGGGGGTTTGTCGAGCCTATTACACTCCATCCTAGTTCTGATCTCTGTGCAAATGGTTGATTTTTGTCACCTAAGACAACTTCAAGAGGAGCCAGGGCTGAAGGACAGTCATATCCTATTAGGAGCCCTACATCACAGTCTTGAAGGGGTGGCAACTTGTCTGCCAAATTTCTGAGATGAGGCCACAGAAATGCTGTTTCTTTCGTTGGAATGTAGGACTTATCCACCGGGATGAAGTCACGACTGTAGGCCTGCTGTAGTTGAATACAACTCTCAGAGTAGAGTCCTCGAACTTGTAGACCATGAACACTCTTGCTTGATATGATTGTGTCGATGGCTGTCATGGTACTAAGTTTCAGCTTTACTGGCTGAACATCCACATTGAGCTTATCAACTACATCTTCTAGGACAAATGATGAGTCACTCTGTGTGTCAAGTATTGCATATGTAAGTATTTCTCTGTGTGGTTCTTGTACTGATGATACAAAGACTGGAACGATACTTGAGGTAGCAGAAGAGCGTTGTGTTGATGTATGGGACACGACCTTGTGTGTTTCCTGGCTTGCACGTTCTTCTGTGGAAGTGGAGCGGTTCGTTATTGCTTCCACAGGTCTTTGGCTCCTGTCTTCGTGCAAGCAGGTTGGGTGACGACGATTGCAGGTGTTGCATGTGTGTCGCCTCTTACAGTCCTTGGTCATATGACCCTTTCTTAAGCATCCAAAGCAAAGCCGATTTTCATGAATGAATGCCCTTTTATCTTCAACACTCTTTGCTGTGAAAGTGGGACACCTTGTGATGCCATGAGTTTCACTTTTACAGACAGAGCAAAGCAATTTTGGTTTGCTACTGTTAGTTTCTTGTTTCTCTTTAACAAAACTGTTTGGTTGTATGCTTGTATTGAAAGCTTTGGCTCTCTTTGGAATTCTATCATCTACAGGTTTGAAATTTATCACCAGTGGAGAAGCAATAGGGTTACAAGCTATCCGTGCCTCTCTGCTAAGGAACCCTGTGAAGCATGCAAGATCTGGATAGCTGCCAGATGTGTCAAGTTCATCTACAACAATTCGACTCCACTTTCGAACAATCCATTCTGGCAGTTTTCTGAGCAACTTGTGGTTTTCCTCACAGTCGTTAAGAATAGCTAATCCTTTGACGTATGGCATTGCCTCAGTGCAGCTTTGGAGGAAGTCGGCGAACTCTCGTAGTGCTAGCGGGTCATTTGTGCTGATCTTCTGCCATTTCATGAGCTTATCACGGAAAGCTTTCTGTATGATGAAAGGGTTACCATATCTGTCTTGTAAAACTTTCCATGCTCCATTGTATGCATCCTCTGAATCTCTATAAAAGAAACCCTCAACAGCTTTACGGGCCTCTCCAGCAAGATAATTTTTAAGATAAAAAATTTTCTCACTTGCTGGAAGTGGTTTTCTGTCAATCAGAGTCATGAATGACATTTTCCAATCTGTAAACCTTAAAGGGTCACCACTAAATGTGGTGGGTTCAGGGACTGGCAAGCGGTTCATACTCAGTGAACTAGCAATTGCTTGTGCTAAGCTGGCCGACTCTTGTGTCATAGTCACCTCAGGCACTGCTTGGTGAGGTCGGAACGAGGCAGCATCTGGATTCAACCGAGGCTCTGTTTGTGTTCTGTTATGAGCTGAGCTAGTTCTGCTGTCAATTTCTTCTTCAAAACTGTCATATGCTCTGACACGAGCTGCGGCTATAGCGACCTCTTTTGTTGCTTGCAACTGCTGCAGTTTTGCTCTCTCTTGTTCCAACTGTTGTCGCATTTCCACTTTTCTTTGTTTAATTTCTGACAACATTTTTGCCTCTTTGAGTTTCCATTCGCTTTCTAACTTGTGAAGATGTGCTCGTTGTGCTTGAATTTCTTCCATGGCCTTTGACTGTTCCAGCTTAGCAGCAAGCTCTGCTTCTGCATCTACTCTACTGTTATGGATACTGGTTGAGCTGGAGAGTTTGCTTGATTTCTCTGGTGACTCTGATGAACTTACAGTTTCAGTTTTAGTTAAGCCAAAGACCGACCCATATTCCTTTTTGTTCAACATTTCTCTTACTCTTTCTTTTTCAAGTTGATCATTATAATCTTCATCAATAGCTTCTTGACGGTTGCTTATGAGGTCACAAATTTCCTTTGTCAGCACAACACAAGCGTCCATTTTTTTTACAATCTCTGGCGTGGTGTTACAGTTACGTAGAATAGGTTCATACTGCAGTTTAACAGCATCATACTTTGCTTGAATATCTTCGTGCAGTTTATTGAGGTCTTCTAATAAGCAGAAGGTTTTTAATTTTGTCCTAATCTCCCTTGCTGCTAGCTTCCAAGAGTCATAGGCCTTGTTAAATGTTTTTTCCCGTTTTTTAGTATCTTGGTCATACATTTCTTGGCCTTTTTCTGTTAGCTTTCTCTCTCGTGAGCTAGACCTGAGTGGCATGTCTATGGGCTTGTCTGTTACTTCTGTTGGGAGTGACATCTTTGTGCAACTGTTTCACGTCTAGCGTGGCTTTGATTACCCTATGCCTGAATTCACACCTATGAGCTGTAGTTATCTTTTACCACAGAGTAAATCTATATCAAGCATTTACAAATCATGGACATTCAAAGGAATTTTAGCATGAAACAGTAACAAGTGTCATAAACAATCATTGTAAACATTAATAGCTTCAGCGTTTTTTTTTTTTTTTTTTTTTGAGACGAAAACACATACAATTTGTAAATAGTTCTCTTTGCTCTTTAGCACTCAATGTCCTTTTCAGAATCCGTAATTGTACCTTAAGTGTGCTGTCCCTTTTTAATCTTGCCTGTGCAGGATATTGGTGTGAGCGGAATCAGCTGGCTGGTATCAGTTGGGTAGCTGGATCTCAGATGAGGTGTCAGCTTCTCTGATGGTCTCTTGTAGTAAAGGAGTTTTCACTGTAGCGGCCCACTTGGATTAATCACAAGACAATGCTCGGAGCTTCTACTGGTGCAACTTTATTTCTCTCCTCTTCTCACCACAGACGTTTTGACACCGTGAAAACTACATAACAGATACAAAACACAAATGCCATAGTACCATATTTCACAGATAATGAATAGAACAGTATTTAAACTTTTAAATTAGTAATTCTTAGCAAACTTCCACATGAATTTAACCTTTTAAGTTATTATGAGTTACAGTTCCTACTGAAAATAAAATAATAATAACCATTTCTCTTTGTCTTAAATGAAATAAATCACTCATTTGAATTAATGCACAATTTGTCTCTTCATACCTCCTTCTGCTTCCAAGGGCGCTAAGTTTGAGCTTTGTCTGCCAACAGCCTATCTTCCACACACCTCTCAGTGACAGTCTATGCGTGACATACAAATGACACAAAAAAAAACGGAGCAAACTACAATAAAATATCTTTCAAAAGTGTCAACACAGAAAATAATAAATAATTAATTTGTTCTCATGTTTTTACCGTTTCTGGAGCAACGTGCACAGCATTATGGTGAGAACTCGAACAGAAGGTTTAGCGTCAGTAATAACAGGAGGTAGTAGAATAAGAGCGGAGCTCTTCAAAATAAAAGCCCAAAATGTAGAGTGGTAGAACTGCATCATTTACCAAAGAAAAAATAAATAAATAAATAAAATATTCAGCTGTCATTTACATATAGCAACACGAGGGGGGTAACAATGAGGGGATAGAGAGCCATTTCGATCACATCCATATTATTCCTCTTACGACTTAAGATCGTGTATAACTTCCCAGTGAGGAACTCCTATTTTTTACTATAATTAAGTCACCACGTGAACGTAGCATCAATTAGCAGGTGCAGGAGATTATGATAATGAGAATGAGGTACAACGGTAATCCTAGGAAGACATGGGCCATGGGAGAAGAGGAGCTGGTGTGAATGAAATTCAGTTGCTGGTGTGAAATATTCAGTGGCTATATTCTTCTATAAAGCAGTGCAAAGATACATATATAGATAAATAATATGATTTTTTTTTTTTTTTTTGCTGATGTCTTAATTTTTTTTATGAATTTGAAAAGTGCTAAACCATAAATGTCCATATCTGTGTATACCTGTTTAAAATACTGATGAATAGCAAGAAATATCATAAAGTAACTACAAATATTTTGCATTTTGTTGCAGATCCAGTTTGCTGTTGAGCAACTAGTGCTGGGACTTTAACTTTTTGGTAAGTATTAATTCCTTTATCTAAACAAACAAATACTAACATGGTGGGATTAATTTGTTTCATTTTTATTCAAAAAATATTTTATTTATTTTTTTGTAGGTGCTGATGAACCATAACATGATGTTCTTTAGTAACTTGTTTGTAAGTCTGATGTATGCCCATTACTGCTGGACTGTGATCACTGCTTCTCTGATGCCAGGTTTCCCTTTTGTGTTTGTGTGGAATGCTCCTACAGAACTCTGCAGGAGTCGATTTGGCTTTGAGCTAGATCTGTCTTACTTCCAAATTGTGAGCAGCACATTAAAGACAGCCACTAATCAAAGGGTCTCCATCTTCTATACTGACCGCTTTGGCATCTTCCCTTATGTGGACAAGGAGAGTGGAAAGCATCATGGCAGTGGTCTTCCACAGCTGATTGATTTCACCAGGCACTGGGAGCTGGCTGAGGGGAGCATCATCTTCTATATTCCTGAGGATCAGCCTGGCCTGGCTGTGCTGGATTTTGAGGAGTGGAGACCACAGTGGGTCCGAAACTGGGGCAACAAATATGTTTACAGGGAGCAGTCTATTAAAGCCATCATGCAGAAGAACCTCTCTCTGTCCTATAAAGAAGCACACGCGTTAGCAGTGATTGCGTTTGAGAAGGCAGCAAAGGAGTACTTCCTCCAGTCCTTGAGCCTTGGAAAGAAATTGAGGCCTTCACGTAAATGGGGCTACTACCTGTATCCTGAGTGTTATAACTATCACTACAAAAACAACATGGATCTTTACACAGGAGAGTGTCCAGAAATTGAAAAGCTGAGGAATGACAAGCTGCTCTGGCTTTGGAATGAATCTACCGCCCTCTTTCCATCCATCTATCTGGAGCTTGCACTACAGGAGTCCCATCAGGCAAAGCTTTATGCTCGTCACAGGGTTCAGGAAGCCATGAGGGTTTCCAAACTCTCAAACAGGAGCTCTGCTGTTCCTGTTTATCCATACATTCGCCCATGCTTTAAAGACAGTGACGTCAACTACCTGTCTGAGGTGAGTGTTGGTATGGATTTCAATTTATGGATTTAAAATTTAATTTCCTGTCCTAGATTTTGCAATAATCCCAGGACCACTTGTTGATGTAACTGATAAGTTGTCTTTTGTGGTTAAGATTTTTGTGGATAACTCTTGGATCAGAGATTGAACACCAAAAACCTTAAAAGCCTGCACCATGCATTTAGGTCATTTAAGTATATCCTGTCAAAAACTAATAGAGACTGAGATGATTTTGTTTGTCTTTACCAGAGCTTGTTGCCAAAATACTGTTAGCATAATGCTAAAATATTGTTTAGTTTATTTTTTTTATTTTTATTTTTTTACAATTTAAAACCAGTTGTATTTAACATTGTGTAAACATTTCATGAGAAAGAGGGGGAGGATAATTAAGTCATTGTGCAGAGTGTTCACCCAATCGATTGTTTACTCTTTGAGTTAATGGATTTTATTTGTAAGTAGTCCTAATATCCACATTAAAAAGCAATGCAGAAAGACAGTTCATATTTTCTACTATTAATAATTTGCTCTCTCTCCCTCCCAGTATGACCTGGTCAACACTGTAGGTGAAGCTGCTGCTTTAGGAGCTGCTGGGGTCATCTCATGGGGTGATATGAAAATCTCAAATTCTGAGGTAATATTTTTTAAAAGCATAACTATAATTTTTTTGTCAGAGCACTGTATAATACAACTGTTTTTAAACATAATTGACTAACCCTCTAAACGGTCACCTTGTAATGTCTGATGTTTCTCCTCAAACTGTGACCTGTCTGAAAGTTTTTTTTTTTTCTGTACTCTCACTTGTTTCCTGTGACACAGGCGTCCTGTGCAGCTGCAAAACACCACCTAAAAGAAGTCATGAACCCATACATCTTAAATGTGACCACTGCCACACAGCTGTGCAGTGAAGCCCTGTGTCAGGGTAAGGGCAGGTGTGTGAGGAGGATCTGGGACAGTGGAGAGTATCTTCACTTGTCTCCACAGAGGTATCAAATCTACAAGGACAGCACGAGTGGGCTGTTTGTGAAGGGTCAGATCTCACAGGAGGACGTCGATTGGTTTCAGGAGAGGTTTGACTGTGCGTGCTACACAGGGGAGCCGTGTTATGCACCTCTCGCTCTGAATATTGTTTCCAGGTTTACCTATAATGATGGTTTGTCTTTGTCACACTTCACGATGGTACAATGGCTGGCCTATGCACTGACCATTACATGGATTGTTGTGATTTGTTGATTTGTTGAAGCACTTTCAAGATAATAAAAAAAAAAACTTTACATAAAAACTGCAGTACAATTGAGTGATTAATTTTGGTTCATAGAACATCAATATTTAGATATTTTATTTAAATATTTGAGGTGACCAGGACTGATAGAAGGGCACAGTGGAAGTTAACACTGCACCTTTTGCTAAACAAAATTTGGATTAGTATCAAAATAAAACAACCAAAATACTGATCATAAAATACGGATCGCCTAAGCAAAATTACATGGAAATTTACATGGTCGGAAAATAAATATTGCATGTAATATTCTTTTGTGGGAAGGGAAAGGTCACCTGAGGATTTTTTTTTCTTCAAATTAATTATCTCGAGATAATTAATAAGATAATAAATTCTCAGATGTTTTGCTAACTGCAGTACCCCCTCTGGCCTTTAGATGGCACAAATACCCCATTCACTATTTTCGTTTTTTAACCCTGTCTCAAAAGCAAAACGCTCGCTAGCAGGTCAGAGTGTCATTTGACACGGTTCAGAGGAAGAATTGCTCTGATAAATAAGAGGTATTCGTTCTTAATTAGGAGGAGATGCGTTTTTTTCCGGGCCACGTCGATTAAGGTGTGTGCATGTGCGGGTATCTATTTAATCCTAAAGTTGTCCAGAAAGCTGTGTCTACTCTTAAATGAAAACCAATATCACTTCAATATATTTGTGAAAATACTTTGAAATGGTGTTTTGCGCTTTAAAACGCTTCAAATGACACTGACATAATTTACAGATGTCAGTTAACAAGCACTGAAACTCTATCTTTGTATTTGAGTTAAAATAAAGTGAATAAAGCGATGGCATATTCTGCCAAACCTGTAACATTTCTGTCCCCAGGAAATTACATGTATAAATGTGCACACAATATAACTTTAAAATACATTTTATTATTAAGCTTAGTGTCTTGTACATTGATAATTAATAACAGTGAAAAATAGCATTTTTACTATAAAATAAAAATCCTTCAGAGATGTCATTTTTTGCATTTTGTGAGTCCAAATCACATTTATGCTTTAAAATATTTTTTTCGTAATAAACACATAATATTTAAGTTAAAATACACATGTTCCTGGGTTTTACTCATTCATGTTACTGTAAAAAATTACCTCATCTGGAACAAGTTAGTATACAACAGGAAGTAACATCAATTGTTTTTTTCTGATAACCATGTGAAGACCAACATTAAATTCCCTTATTTGTTTTTCTTTATATTTGATCTTAACACCTATTTCTTTTACGTAAATTAATTCATGTTATTTGTTTATTTTTTAAATACACATTTTGTGCTCAGTGTCCTCATGCTCAGCTGCCATTTAGCTATTTTTCATGTTTTTGCTAATTTTGTTAACCCCATTTCTGTTACTCATAACATAAAAATGAGTGCCAGTAACAGGAATGAGTATTGTCCCCTGGTTTATTGGTTTATTAATGTGAATATTATTTAATGTAAACCACTTTTACACAGTTCTGTTTGATTTAGCATTTATCCATTTGTTTAATAAACTGTATTTCAGGTTTGGGTCTTCTTGATAAGATAAAAATGGCTTTGCCTCTTTTAGAAAAATATAATGTGCATGCATATATAGTGATTTATAGTGATCTCTCTCTCTCTCTCTCTCTCTCTCTCTCTCTCTCTCTCTCTCTATATATATATATATATATATATATATATATATATATATATATATATATATATATATATATATATATAAAATCATATATATCTATATCTATCAGTGGTCATGTTTTTAAACATTCTTTTTACATGAATAGTTAAACAAATGTGGAAGAGTACAACAAGCAAATGTCACTCATTCGGTGGAATGGTTCATACATACGGCAGCGGTGAATTTCCATTAGTAGTGCAAATCCTAGAATTAACTTACAGCACTAAACAACCAGTGGGGTTTGGGAAGAGGATTCATAGCGTATTGGTTCCATCTGCAGGCCGGAGTGGGTAATTACCTAATTCCCCCCTTCATATTAATTATGCCTAGATAATTTAAGTGAAAAAACGGTCCTTTTGGGGCCTCCGTAAAAATACGGTGGCCCCATAAAATATAAATGGTCCCATAAAATATAAATATTGTGAATAAAAAAATATATAGAAGGTATTATTGTAGTTAACAGTGACTGAACAGCTGATCAACAAAATCAGTCAAAAAACGAAGACAGTTCTGCTGTCAGTTGTAGAAAATAGGGTTCTGTCCATGGCTTAACACAATTTTTTCATGTTTTCTTTAATGTTTTCTTTTTAATGATAACTCTATTCCTCAGGTACATTATTCAGTCTGAGTGTACAGGTCACGTACACAGCAAATTCAACAGAGTTAAAATTCTGGTGTTGGTTAAATATTTGAGAGTAGAGAGTTAACCTAACTACTGCAAGAGTAAATCTCTGAATAGAGTCTTATAGGTTTGGTTTCACTCCCAGAAAAACAACAAGCAGTGTTAAAATAGAGTGTTAACATGTTTTCCTTTAAATTAACTCTGTGTTAACACAAATATTACTAAACTCTAGTTTTAGATTAACTCCCAGAGTGTGACCAGAGGTGTTAGTGTTACCCTTACTAACCGCACCCACAGCACGTCATCTCAATCAGCACAGGCCTCGCATTTCAGCTGCAGCAAGTCACGGAGTAAAGATCACAGACAGGATGGACCTAAATATGAGCGAAGCACTGCTCCCAAGTTAAGTGTGTTAGCTACAATTTAGTGGGCAAACTGGATGGTTAAGGTAGGTTTTAAGTTTTGATGATTAAGTTTGACATGATATATCTTGTCTAGATGGGCAGCTGTGTTAGCGGTCTGAATGCTAGCGAGGGAAGTTAGGTGTGTGGAGCAGAACCAGGGATGATAGTGTTTTCTTTCGTTATTTTGCGGCTAGCGCGAAATTAGACCGCTAATATATAAGTGTAAGATATCTATAAGATAACTTATATATAAGATATCTATGGTCACGTATATCAAATATCTACATCTCTTACGCCCTCTAGTGGCTGGCTCCAGTAAAACTTTTAACCTAGCCTATATCTATTCATTTGAATGGGAGATGACAGATTTTTTAAATGTAAAATTACACATCCAGTATTTTATTTTTTTATTTTTTTGAAAGTTGGGTTCTGTACATTCTGCAAGCCCCACTTTTTACAGTCACTGTGTTTTACAGGAGTTATTTTGTGATATTTAAAGGGGCGTGGCGATGTGGTGATTGACGCGCTGGCTGTGCGCGTCCCTAATACGGGTGGAGGGAGTTTCCGACATGTGGGCGGAGTTTGGGCCTCGCCTCCCCCCTCTGCTGCTCCTGTTCTGGCTCCACATTGCCTCTACTGCGCAGGCGCACGCAATATGGCAGCTTCCATTTCGGCCGTCTTTTGGCTTCTAAACGCTGTAATGAGAGTGAATGAAGACGTCCTGTTCATACTTAGATACAGTCTATGGTAGCAAGTAGCAACCACATAAATCAAGTGTATGAAGAAGCAGATTTTTTAGAATAAAAAATAAGGCTACTTTTATTAAATAGTGAAAGTAGCAACAATGCTTTAAGATTTGAAGAGTTTATTTTCATGTGCACAGTAAGGAAACAAGTTTCTTGGTACGATGAAGTTCTTTCTTTGCTCCTCGCCAAGTATTCGATATAAAGAGAAAACTATACAATAAAGCAAGAGATAAACTAAATATAAATATTAAATTGGTGTTAAATTTACATTTAAGAATTGAAATATTTACATGATTTCAGTAATATGTGATATGGATATTATTTACAAGTAAAACATGATTATCTGAGATGTGAGAAAAGTGCAAAAGGTTCAGTAGTGCAATTATAAACATTATTGCAGTAAAATTAACATATGCCTCTGAGAAGTGTCAGTGACAGGTAAACGGGTAGAGAGTAAGGTGCAGGGTTATTTCTGAAGTTTTGAGGTTCCAGAGTCTGATGGCAGTGGGGAAGAAAGAGTTCTTTAACTAGAAATGTAGAATGAGCCATAAGTGTACATTTTCTGTTGATTCAGAGAACAACCATAAAGTGCACTATTAAATAAAAATAAATGTATGAAAATAAAGGTGCTTCAAATGGTTCTTTAAGCAGTGCAATGATGGAACCAATTTGGTTCCATGAGGAACCGTGTTTTTAATAGTCAAATTTAAGTGTGAAGAATCTGTAATTTATTAAAGAACCTCACCATTAGGTCACAGTAGTTTAGACCTCACATTATATGATTCTTATATGGCAACTGTTAATTTTCCATTCTACACACTATTAGTAGTAATGCTATGTTATTGTGACTGATAGTTGCATTTGCTTCCTTTTAACTATAGATGGCAGCAAAGTTCTCAAATGACCTTACTTGTGGTTAATGTCCAAAAGTACTCAGACACACCATGTCATTAAAAGCAGCTTTACTTAGTGCTGATAATGGCATTCAGTTGTGTTTCGTGAAAATCATATTTGATAGAATGAGATATGGAGCTCTGGTGCTAATGCATTTGAGTTTGAGGTTGCGCAAATACCCAAATCTGCCCTATATACACTCAAACAAAGCCTCCCTGCATTGGGCTGTGGAGAAATCAATCAATCAATCATTATTTATATTCATGTGTAACTTAAGGTGACACTTATAGTGTAGACAAGCATTAGAGAAAAGAGATTGAAATTAAAAGCATAAATTAATGATTCAGAGGAAAATTTAATCAAGAACATTTAAAACAAGACCATATGTTAAATCATAATGATAAATATGCATAGAAAACTCAGCACAATGAAACTGCATTCTCTGGAATATCAGTACCTATAGGATCCAGAATTTTGCCTTTTGTTTATTGCCTTTGAAGCGAACTTTTCTAAGAAAAATGCTTAAAGTCATGTTCCAAAATCTAGTCTTATCCCTCCCCAGAAGCGTATATGCTGTTAAAAATACCCTTAATATCAGCAGCAGTGTTGAAAGGGCAGATGTCAACAAAATAGTGTAGAATTTCATTCCATTCATTATGACATGATCTTGAATCGTCTTTGTTCTGCTGAAATTTAAGCCATTTCTGATACAATATGTCATGTGTTCTCTAGATTCTGTAATCTAGGTCACTACATCCACATCACACTCCATATTGTTCCAGAATATGAAGCGCTGAGATCCTCTTCCAGATTTGAAGTGTAGAGAAGTCTTTGTGATAGATAATGTAGCTGAACGCAGGGCTGTGGTGTGAGGAACCCGAGAAGGTCATGTTTAAAGGTCAGATAAGGTGAGGAACTGGCTAAACCAAGGAGGAGAAATGCCCAGAAATCCCAGAACTACATGTATTTTTTCTGTAATGAAATGCAAGTTTGACATTTCTGTCATACCATGACTGTATAGGACTCTAAACTGAGGGTTGCTTTACAGTTAAATGGGCACATAAATGCCACATTAGCATGAATCTGAACAAAAGAGTGCCTAGTGACTGTCTGTGACAGGCGTAGTGCTCTTTTCAGCCGAGGGGCTGGCCTGGGCTACAGCAGTGTGACACGAGTGCCTCTGGACACACAAAAGAGACAGCTTTACTAAAGAAAAGCTATACATGATGTATTGTAGGGAGTCTATAAAACACAGAAACATACATGTGCAAGATATGTGTAAATAAATTACTGACACTTTAAATGCAGTGTAAATGCAGTATGTTTTAAATGTAGACATTTATGGCTTTCACAAATGTATATATATCAGTTTTACATCAGAAACTGAGTGTATACAGTCTAAATTAGCATTTAAACGATCACTTTCCACTTGTCTGATCACAAATGAACTTGAATGTAGTAAAAAAATAGATGTAGCTTGTGTGTGTGCACACATGGCTTTGGCTTAGCTCTGCTTCTGAAAATATAAAAAAATCAATGTGCAGCAATGAACAAAGCAGCCAAACCAAACAGTGAACTAAAAGTGTTTTGCCTTTAGTAGATACAATTTTATTGAAATATAATTGCAAAGAAAATAATAATAAAAAAGAACTTTTACTTGATTCATTTACTATATAGAGCTGTTAAGCACAGAATTCAGTTTCAGCTTGACTCATCCAAACAGCATCAACCTGGAAAAGATGATTAACAGCAAACAGACCAAAGATTGTTGTTTTGTTTTTTTGCACATGATCTCTGAAATGAATACAGATCAGCTGTGTCTGTAGTTGGTGAAAGGATCTATGTGGACTATGTTTGACTTGTCAGGTTATTGATTTTAGCATTAACAGTAAAGTGACTTGCTTTTTTATTTCGGTTTTTGCCAAAACATATACACACATAAAGAACAGAAATTAAAGAAAAGAGAAAAAGAAAGAAAAAAAATCACATCCTCTATCTTGCATTTAAACAATCTCTTTAAACAACCGAAAAGGTATAGGCTGAAGCTATTAGCTTATTTTGCCTACCCTTTTTTTACCTAACTAATATATATTTATCCATATATACATATATATAGAAATTGATTTAAAGGAATCATATTTTGGTTATGGATATGATGGTTTTCATTTAGCAGTGACCCAGTAACATACATTTATTTACCCCCACTTTAAGGACCCTCTGCCAGTGACTCTGGCTATAAGCCCTCTTGAACTGACACTGTGTGTGTGTGTGTATTTACTTATGGATGGGTGATAAACCCGTGGGACATCAAATAAATCCATTTATAATCACACATTAGTTTTGTAGTAAGCTCATAGTGTTTAAACATACACAAACATTTTTAAATGTTATGACAGTCAAGATTGTCACAACATATAACTGGTGTTTACATGAATTGGGCGCAACACCCATATGCAACATTGTGGTACAATTTAAGGCCTTATTAAAACGGCTACCGCACTGGAAGTTTGGGGATCTTGCGTAAAAACTTAATGATATAAATATGGGTCATAATTGACAATCTTAGTTATACAACAACTTCAGCAACTCCTAAAAGTTTTAAGGCACTTGATAATCTGAATTATTATTTTTTGCTCTTTAAATAAGATTGCATGGACTCACTTTCACATCTTAACATGTCGCTTCCTTGATTAACTGTGACCCACGTTAGCATTTTAACAGAGCTAAAAATACTGATAATGTGCACACAGACAGACAGACAGATAGACAAATAAAAACGCAGACAGAGATAACGTTATTGTTTTCCAATTATGAAGTTGGAATTACAAGTACCCAAGGTCAAGTGCCTTGTTGTCAGACCAATATGAAAAATGGGATATAAAGTTTGTTTTCAGCCATTTCTTAGGGAAATTGTTCTTACCCGTCTCATCCAAACAGCATCCACCTGGAACAGATGATTAACATAGCAAATTGTTTTTTGCACATGATGTAATGAATACAGATCAGCTCTGTGTACTTACAGAGAGCTTGAAGAAAGAAACTAGGCAGAATGTGATGTTCTATATGAGACTCTATTATTGTGTCAGATCTGTCAAGCACTTAAACAGGCAAGAACATTATTTCCCCAAGAAACAGCTGAAACTACCTAGCACTGCTCATACTTACCTGTACGATTCTGAAAGCGTACTAGTGGGTTAAATCCTGAACTATACCTACCTGGGTGAGCCCATCCTCTGTAGAAGTGGTGGGGAGAAAAAAATACAAAAAAAAGGGAAAATATGTTAATAATGTGTGCACACTGTAAATATTAATGAGTGAATTCTATTGTATGTTTTGATTATGTATCAAATCTCAATATTTGCCATACTTTTTTTTCTGTAAATTCTGAATAATTATTAATGTATTGCTGTACCTGTAATTAAGGATTGGTATGCTCCATGGGAGGGGCTACCTTTATATATACTGCCTATATTGACTTTTAGTTGACTTAATGTCTTTGCAGTCATGGTTTTACACCATAAGGCCATTTATTTTATTATTATTTTTTTTGGACTGTGTGCTTGTAAATGTTCCGCACTGTTGTGGCCAAAATAAAGGTTATTGGAAAAGATGAAGCTTCTGCTTTTTTTTTTTTTTTTTTCTGGTGCTCCAGTCTATTCACCCAACACTACCCATATCCTTTACTGCTGTTTTTTTGTAGTTTAGGTTCGTGCCTTTTATTTATGGGTGTAATGCAATTGCGTACTAATTACTAGTACTATAGTTTAGTACAGGGGTTTAAATATAAATGAAATATATTTGAAGTCATGAAATATACAACTTTAAATAATACATTTTCCTGATTACTTTCATGTGCACACCATTTTACTTTACTTACTATCTTTATCTTTCTTTGACAGTGTTGTGTAAACTAAGATTTTTCAAATTGATGTTTCATTTCATAATGTCTCTTAATATTAAACTCCTTAATTACGGCAACTTTTAGACTCTTTTGCCTTTTTTCTGTGCTACAACTTCACTCTCGCTACTTTTAGACTCTTTGGCCCGTTTTTTTCTGCGCTACATCTGCGCACCCTCTCCGCTTTTAGACTCTTTGGCCGTTTTTTCTGCGCTGCAACTGAACACTCTCGCCACTTTTAGACTCTTTGGCCCATTTTTTTTTTTGCACTACAACTGCGCACCCTCTCCGCTTTTAGACTCTTTGGCCCGTTTTTTCTGCACTACAACTGCGCACCCTCTCCGCTTTTAGACTCTTTGGCCCGTTTTTTCTGCACTACAACTGCGCACCCTCTCTGCTTTTAGACTCTTTGGCCCGTTTTTTCTGCACTACAACTGCGCACCCTCTCTGCTTTTAGACTCTTTGGCCTGTTTTTTCTGTGCTACAACTGCGCACTCTCTCCGCTTTTAGACTCTTTGGCCCGTTTTTTCTGCGCTACAACTGCGCACTCTCTCTGCTTTTAGACTCTTTGGCCCGTTTTTTCTGCGCTACAACTGCGCACCCTCTCTGCTTTTAGACTCTTTGGCCCGTTTTTTCTGCGCTACAACTGCACACCCTCTCCGCTTTTAGACTCTTTGGCCCATTTTTTCTGAGCTACAACTGCGCACCCTCTCTGCTTTTAGATTTTTTGGCCCGTTTTTCTGCGCTACAACTGAGCACTCTCCGCTTTTAGACACTTTGGCCCACTTTTCTGCGCTACAACTGAGCACACTCTCCGCTTTTAAACTCTTTGGCCGTTTTACTGCGCTACAAATTTACCCTCTCCGCTTTTAGACTCTTTGGCCCGTTTCTGACACCTAGCGTTTTGAATTTGAAATTTTTAATCTCACATTATAAAAACCTGCTTAACAGCGGGCCAACCTTTATTCTATTTCTAAAATACCTGCCGCTCCAAAAAAGGAAACGGGCCGCAAATGGCCCGCGGGCCGTAGTTTGGACACCCCTGGTTTAGTACATAGTATATGCAGATAAAAGTTTCAATATTGCGTATACTCAAATATCCACAAAATATACTCCAAACCTTTCAGTTTTTGAGTGTAAAATGAACACAATTTTATTATCCCACAATGCAATGCATATTTAAAAGAAAAAAAGAGAAAACTAAATAAAAAAAGAAAAAAATGCTCATGCTTTGTCACTTCCTGTTAGTACAAAAAGTACTAACCTACCAAACACAATTGATGAGTATAGATAACTTGATTATCTAGTACAAATCTTCTTGTATTAGTGGGTAGTACAAAATTGGGACACAGCCTATAAGTTTTTCACTAGAAATGACACCTTAAGGGTGGGTGTTCATGTGCAACTTCACAGTTTAAAACTCATATTTACCATAATTACTGCACCACAAGAAGGCATCAACTTAAGTCATATAAATTAAGTCATACTATGGTCTCAGTAGTCAGTGTTTCAGTGCTGTGTTCCCCAACTTTCTCCCTGAAGATCTAGCTTTGCTGCAGGTTTCATAGATCAGTATTCTATCAGTATTAAATTTCCTATTTTTTTCATCTTAAAGCACCATTTGATATTAACATTAGGCATTCTGGTCTCCACTTCTGCTCTGAAGTTGCTGCTCCTGGAGGAACAGAGTCCAGTCCATTTTGGTGATTTTCCTGCTTAAGCACTGCTGATTCAGCTCTTGGAGGAACGGAGCTGAGAGGCCTTGCTCTAATCTCTATCAGATGAGTGTTAGGACATTCTGCTGGGGTTACATTTAAATTTAACAAGCAGTTTATATCCCACAGTCAAAGTTCCCCTGCTGTAACTGCAGTGTAGCCATTCCTGCATGTTAGAGTAGAGTAGAATGAGAGGACATAAATTGGCTTTGAAAGCATGATTCACAGTCAAAACAACATTACCCAGAGGGTGTTTTTCTTCTATGTTGAGCTGCCTAAATTCAGTAACTCAGCTTCTCACTAAGGTAGAGGTGAAGTGATTTAGCCGGTAGCTCTAGCAATGGCCTTATTTCGGAGAAAACCTTAAATATATGAAATCAAGTGGGCTGATGTCTTTGGACCCCTACACAATGAATATAATATGAGGAAAATATGTCTTTGTAGGAAAAATACATTTTAGAATGGTTGTGATGAAGATATTGCCTAGGAAACTTCTATGCATCCACACACAGCCATAATTGAACTCCATCATGCATGAGTCAGTGCTGGCCCAAGGCTCAGGAATGAAAGCTCATTAGCACAGCCTTTGCATGAGCAATAATTATTTAATTCACTTGCCATTCACAGGCCCAGAAGTAATGCTGTCCGACCCCTCCTCCTCTTCCTCCTCCTCCTCCTCCTCCACCTTCTGCTTACCACCGCCCTGCTACTGCTTCAGAGGGTACGGGAGGCAGCTGTCCACTCAGTACACAAGAGAGACTGGAATGTTCCAGAGAGGCACCATTGAGTTCACCAGAGCGGCGTCTTTGTGTGAACAGACTCACCACTGAGGGAGGTGAGCAGATCCAAATGTATGAAATGCCATCAGAAGAGTTTCAAAGAAAAATAGGAGAGAGTAATTAAAAGGCCAAGTGTGTTCAAAAAGCTGTGTTCATTTTTAATAGTAAACTATGTAGTTTTTTCATAGTTACAATAAAAGATTTATTGTACAAGCTACATTTTAGCTAGCTTTTTAATGGTATGCATTCAACATAGCAATTGCTTCATAATATGACCCCCATGAAAAAAACGAAAAAAAAAAAAAAAAAAATGAAAGTCAGTCTAAAAAATGGCATTTTGAAGCCTTATATTCATAACAAGACTAGCAGATTATAAGGTCAACAAGTAAAAAACAGCAAAATGGATATACAAGGTTTTTGCCAGACAGCAACAATATATGCAGTTTTGGGTGAACCATTTTTTCTATATAATTATAGAATATATATCTATACATAATTTATAGTTTTGTATAATTTTTACAGAAGTCCTAAAAGTAGATAAAGACCAAATATAAGACCAAGTTTAACCCAATTAAACAAATTAGACAAAAATATTATACTTGGTCATTTATTTATTGAGGAAAATGATCCAATATTACAAAATTGAAAGTATGTGAACCTTTGCATTCAGTCTCTAAGTCCAGTCACCTTTAATTTGCCACAGCAGTGCAGAGTATTTACAAACGGGCAAAAAAAAAACATTTAAAAAAATAAATAAATAAAAAGCCTCCCAACAGAGGAAAAGACAACTATGACTGCACAGTCATTTAAGTCTTAAACAAATATACATAGCACCTACTCTCAGGTGTAGCTAGCATCTTTCACCTCCCAGGGAAGCCTTACCCAGGTAAGTATAGCTCAGGGTGTTAGCCACTGGGACTCTTTTGGGACTGTGCAGGTAAGTGGGAACAGCAGTAGTTTAATACGGGAAAGTACACAGAAACACAGAAACACAAATTTGTCTATTTGGTAATGTGTAGATTATCTTACATTGTTACACCTGCACTCTGGCTTAGAGGAATTTTAGCCCATTTCTCAGTACAGAACAGCTTTGACTCTGGGGTTTTGGTGGATTTCCTTACATTATGTGCTTCAGGTCCTTACACAACACAAGTTCAGGACTTCGACCTCGCCATTCCAGAACATTAAAAGGTACAATCAGTAGCTTTTTTGTGTAAAACACCTATCTAAGGGATATCAAAATTAGTATTGCCTAACAATAAAAATTACTGAATCTTAAATAATGGCATGTTGTGAGGGTAAAGGGCAGTTTTTTAACATGTATAATGCCTTTCTTTGGCAGGAGGCCATTAAATGGTAAATTAAAGTAAACAGACCTGGAGGAAAATATTATATTATGTACCTTTAAACACAATGACAGAACAGAGTTCTATTTTTTTTTCACTGGTGTCACATAGCTTACGAAGAATTCACGCACTAAATCAGTAAATAAATTTCAACCCAGTAAAATAACTCAAAGTAAACAGACCTGTAGGAAAATATTACATATTGCATTTTTAACATTATTCTTCTCTTGAGATTCAGTTTATGAACAGATGTAATGACATTTTCCTTTAGAATCCCCATATATAATTTAAAATTCATTGTTAAATCAATAAAGGCTAGTCATCCTTCACCAGATGCAACAAAATACCTACGCAAACTATGATACTACCACCAACATGTTTCACAGAAAGGATAAGGTTGTTATGCTGGAAGTAGTTTTATGTAACATGACCTTGGGCACATCAGAGTATAAATTGTTGCAGGATATGAATGTGGGGCTTCGAATGTTAATATGATTTGAATGTCTCTTCTCAAAGACAATTCAATTCATCCGATCATTACCATTCACTGTGCTTTCCAATGCTTGTGTGATGTATTTCTCATACACTATCAGGCCTCACTCAGACTCATTTAATGTTGCCAACTTTACTCACAAAATAAAACGGCTATGGCCATTCCCAAGCTGCTCTCTGAAAAAAAAAAACACTTCAAAATCAATTTACATACTGTTATCCCATGACTTTTGGCTTATAATAAAGGTCAGATATCACAAAGTACAAGTGTTACAAATACAATTTTATCAATTTATGTATCTGAGACTACAGAGACTGCAGACTTATTTTTTTTTGCTTAACCTTCTAAACAACCTCCCCCCATCCCAAGTCCAAGTTCATTTCTTCATCAATAAGCAGAGCAAAACAGAAGGAGCATCTCAGGTGATCATGTGTGGCTTGTACTTCCAAATGCCTCCAGGAATCAGCAGACCTGCCAATCTCTCCATAAATTGATTCACTACAGGAAAAGACTGACCTTTAGAACAAATCAGAAACCTTTTAAGAGCCATTCTGAAAGCTCTTCAGACTCTCTCACTTCAATGTAGTGTGACAGCATAGATCCATACTGGATACTAGAGAGCAAATTAATATTAAACTTATATTCTATGAGGTGACCTTTTTTTAAAAACCTATTATAAATGCTAATTTGCTTCAGGTGGCATTGGTGCATTGGTGGCTTTGAAATACGGCTAGAAATCTTGCTGTGTTTCAGCCTGAAGTGTGTTGAAGTGTTTTTATGTAGCTTTCATGGGTCAGCGGATGCTCAGTGTGAGGCTGAGTAGTTTGGTGCTGCTAGTCGCTCGATTTCTGTTTCTTTGTGATGAGTGAGTTACAGGCCACTGGTGCCTGCTTGGCCATCTCCCACATGCCATAAAAAGGCCCACACAGGACTTTGATTGTTCCCTCTTGACCCCGAACGCCACAATGACGCAAACGGTTCCCTTTGTATAAGTGGAAACTCAGTGAAGTTCTCCCACTGTGATTTCTGATTTAAATGAAAGGCAATCCCCAGTCATCAGACAAGCAGACATGTTTTCTGAATGAAAACACATCAAAGCAATATCACTCAACTCACTCAGCTCGTATGAGCTCATCTTTCAAGTTAATTTAGCTAAATATGTAAATATTTAATTGGAACATTCTATGACATGTTATTACTGTATACTGTATAACAACTGAAATCGAATCCAGACTTGACAGTCCCTGACACGACTTCAGCAGAATCCTTTCCCACACACACACACACACACACACACACACACACACACACACACACACACACACACACACACAATGCAGAGATTGTTTATGGTTCCAAGTCAGTGCTGGTATTGTGCTGCAGAATGCCAAGACTCTGCCTAGCATCACCTTCAGGTCACCACTAGCATACAAACAGCACCATTACACACATACTTACATATGAGTGTTTTAGATTGTCACACTTCACACACAAAATATGTAAAACGTGCAACTTTCCTGGAGAACAAAAAAATAACATCATAATTTATAGGTCATTTTTCAGCATTTCTTTTGTTCCATTCATCATGAAATTGTCACTTAATATTAATGTCAACTGTCAGATTTATGGAGCTTTAGGCTCCTCAAAAAAAACAAAAAAAAAACCTCCATTCCAAATTTAAAATGTAGATACAATGATTATATACACCAGTATATGTAGAGACATGTTATTCAGTGAGTGAGGATGAACACTAGCCAGCGTGCTCATGACAAGTTAATATGACTGATCAGAGTTTCTGAAGTTTTACAAGCATTTAACATTCTGTGAATCCACAGTGTTACATGTGTAGTGGGAATACATCATAGAATGGCAACTCTAGCCAGACACCACCAGTGCTGTCCACTGGGTTGGTAATTATTGTGACTGGTGACAAACTGACAAGTGACTCTGGCAAGAATCCACATAAGTTTAAAACTTTTAAAACAATATATTATGCCCAAGGTAGGGAACCGAAAGTGGTCCTTCTGTGGCATCATTCCCTGTAATAATTTAAATATCTGATTAATGTGAAGTGCACTCTGTGTGCACTTTCAGACCTGTAGGGACATCATGCTTCAGAACACAGAGAACACTTACTGTCAGTGTGCTCTGCTGATCTGACGTATGATTTTTGGTAGACTGATGCATCGTCTCTCAAAAGCCTTTTCTTTTGAACCTTCAATATTAATATGAATGAGAAATAGTAGGAGAGAAGCTGAATTTACATTCATTGTACAGGTGAATGTGCTGTACTAAATCATAAGAAATGAAAATGTATTTTATGTTGGGAGAAACAAAATCTACATTCTAGCTAAATAAATATTTGTCTCTGTATTTTAGGGACCTACCAATTGACAAAATAGCTGTTTCTGCCCGAGGAAAGGCTATTGTTGTTGAGTGCCATGGCTAGAGCAATTTCTCCAATGGGCCTTTATGCTTGTTTTTAACGAAACAGGTCTGTTTAAGGTTGTAAGTTTGTCATAGAACATGAAGAATAATGGGAGAAGAAAGTTAAAAAGAATATATTTACAGTCTTTTTTTCTCTTTCCACTTTTTGTTATAAAAAACTTTGCTAAAACAATCAATAGAAAAGAAACACATGAGACGATATCCTTTAAAAACAACAGGGAATACATGATTGAAGCTTACTATGAATGTTAGTTAAATTGGTTTCAAATTTAAACATTTACTTCTGAGGCAAATAACTGAAGTAAATATATTTATTTGTTTTAAAGAATTAAATTTGTAATGGGCCATATAAATTTAAGAAGAGTACATAAATAGCAGTTTTTACTGAAGCATCATCAAAAATATCCAGGCTATTGATAGAAACACAATTTTTCCCCTGATTAGTCAAGATGGTGCTTCTTTATTGTTTCACTTTGTTGTGAGAGGATGGGAAATTTGGAGTGTGTGGAAAAAGTAAAAAAAAACGTGTAAGAAAAGTGAAATAGTCATGACAACATGGACCAGAATCTTAAAGGAATGTTTCCCATGTCAAGAACTGAAGCTTTATTGAGAGAATTTTGTTTATGTTTTGCACTGTTGTTTTAAAGAACCTCTTCTATCATGATATCTTTGCACTTCACATAGACTGCAGACAAGTATCGGGTGCAGAGGGTCAAACCCAAAGAGTGGACAGTTCTGAACATTCATACACATTCAAGCTTGATGTTTTTGAATACTGAAGAATGGGATGGAATCTGCTGATTCCACCCAGTCAAAACAATTCTTAGCATTGCTGAAGTGCAATACCACACTGTGGCCTTGGATGCAAGAGTTTAAGAGTGTATTTTGCTACATTCTCACAGGCAAGCAGAGACAGCTGGCCAGGTTTCTTTCTCCCTGCTGTTAAACAGCGTAACAGGAGACGAGGTCCAGACTGTAAATAAATGAACGTTTATTGCTAATGAAGGATTGTCCTTCACAAGCAAACCTGGATGTTCCTTGAGTATGTCAAGGCTGAAAATCTCATTTATAAACACTCTTGATGAATATTCCTAGCTAAAGGCAGACACTGTAGCCAGAAGGGAAAGCTATTTTATATACAGCTGTATTCATGCTGTGGTGTTGTTGTATTTCTAATGGCCTTATGCTGTGTTATATTTAACACAGAGGTCAAATGTCAGAGTTGAGACTGACGTCACACCTGAGTTAACTGTGTTCCAGTTAAACATACTATACTATACTACTTTTTTGGGCGATATCTTGTCCAAGAAATAATTGCAATGAGTCTTATTATAGGGGTCATTTTAAGACAAAGTTTTATGCCACTGATTAAATGAAAATAAAATAGTATAATAATGCATTTATATCCTTTAAAGACCAATAGTTCATTTAATTATTAAGAAAATTGACACATTGGAAAAAAAAATGCTCTATCCTACATAAATATAACATAAATAAAATAAAACCACAAGAATGCATACATTATGTTAATGAGCTCTCTTCACTAATTAAACAAATAGAGCAATATTGAGGTCAGCAAAAATGATTGAAATCATGTCCATAATACTGCAGTGTAGGGCTGGCCCGAATAGCGTTTTTTGAGCTCCGGATATTCGGCACTGATTCGAAGCGAATATTCGAATATTCGTTTTTTAAAAAAAGAGGTAAAAAAAATAAAAATAAAAAAAGCAAATCACGGCCCCTTTAATCCACTGAAAAATGTTCAATTTGCTCTGACCGACGAGACATATTCACCCTGGATTTTTGGTGTTTTTATCCCGGATTTTTGTGTTTTCACCCCATATTTTTTCTGTGTTTTTAGCCCAGATTTCTTTGTGTTTTCATCCCGGAATTTCTGCTGCCCTACACCGCGGCTTATCCGCTGCAAGCAGGCTAGGAGGCTGCTGCACGGTTTGTCCGCTGCGCAAGCCAGCCCAGTAAATTGCTGTTTGTGTTTTCACACTTAGGCTATTTGCTTAAAAAACAAACAAAAAAAACGTTTGTTCAGGAAGTATTTTATATTCTTAAACATTGTTGATTATATTAGAGGACAGTCATTGTAAACTGTACTTGGTCTATTTCGGTTAAAGGATTGTGCAGGGCATAGCCGTATTACTGATTTTGTATTTTTGCACTTGGGCTATAAGCTCAATATTAAATATTTCGTTTGCTTAGAAATTATTTTATATTTTTAAACCATTTTAAATTATATTAGATAAGAGGAAATTCGTTCAGACATCATTTTTGTAGGCCAGGCTTTTGTAACCGATTTAGCCCCTACTGTTGCCACATTACCCCTTACGTTTTATTATATAAATCAGTTTCGAAGAGCCTGCATTTTTTTTTATCATGTATAATAGAGGTCTGCGCGAGACTGATTTTTAAACCCACTCTTCCACGCTCCCGCGTTTCTGTCTCGTTACCGCTCCGCAAAAAAATTGCTTCTTTTAATCCCGCGCCCGCCCGCCACATACACATTTCTGCCGCTCCCGCCCCACGTTCCTAATATAAATTAAATAAACTACATTTAATGCTTCAAATTTACTTATATATTTATTAAAACAGCAGCGCTGAAAAGTGCGGTCCCGTTCCTTACCCCAGTCCAAACACCATCGGTGTGTGCGTGTGTGTGTTGGTCCATCCTGCGCGTTGAGAGTTTTCTTTAGGTTTTTTTTTTTTTACAATTATTACAGTTTTCTTAACTATTTATTAATTTGCTCCCGCATCGTCTGGATTAAACTCCCGCTCCAGCCAATAACAGTTCAGTTCTGTCCCGCGCGCAAGATATTCTGACGGGACCCGCGAAAACAGAAGTGGTTAGAGTGAGGTGGAACTCTGGAAAGGAGAAAAAAACGAATATCCGAATACCAAAATTAAAAACCGAATACCTACTCAACGAACGAATATCCGAATACCCGAATATTCGGGTCCTGCAGAATACATTGATAAAATAATTATTCTGACTGGGCTATGTACACTATTTCAAAACATCTGCCAGCAGTTAGCTAACGATTCTTGAGTTAACCACAGCTGGTTTGACAGTTATAGTGTTTTATCATGAATCTAGTCAAAATAGGTCCCACATCCAAGGTTACTACTGTCAGCATAGCAATTCCAGTTGATAAAAACCACAGATTACCAAAAAGAAAAAGTCAGGTTTTTATAGTGAACCTACTTTTTATGTGGCAGGTTAGCATTGTTAGCATTAGCAGTTGATAACAACTACAAATTACAAAAAAAAAAACAGGGTTTTATGGTGAATCCCCTTTATATGTCCCAGGTTAGCACTGTTAGCATTAGCAGTTTACACCAACTACAAATTACAAAAAAAAATGAAAGCCAGGGTTTAATAGTGAATTAACTTTTTATGTCCCATTTTAGCACTGTTAGCATTAGCAGTTGACAACAAATTACAAAAAAGGCAGGGTTTTATGGTGAATCCACTTTTAAGCCCCAGGTTAGCACTGTTAGCATTAGCAGTTTATACCAACTACAAATTACAAAAAAAAAAAAACAGGGTTTTAAAGAATAATTGGTTTAATTGAGGTGTTGGCTTCCTATGAATGCAACATTGTTATTGTTTAAAAAACAGCTGAAGCTATTAACATGACAATGTATCCAAACACCAACTCCAACTGGTCAAAAAATGTACTGAATATTGCATTAAATGAGTAAGTGGTAAAAGTTCATAAATAATGATGTAAAGGAGTGTGGTTTGTGTTTGTGGTGGGGGTTGTTCTATTGTTGATTGATATTTAAATGCTAAGATACATAAATTAGGCCAATGAAAAGCCATTTGATAAAAGTGTAACCTTTCACAGAACGTCCTTCATGCACTCTGGCAGCACCCAAAGTACTGTCCTATTCTTTCACAGAAGAAATATGAAGACTAATAGCCACACAGTGTACACAGTGTGTGTGTGTGTGTGTGTGTGTATGAAACAATAAGCATAGCCCCTCACCACAGAGGGGAGAGTTCTCTGCACTTTCAAACTCATTAATGCATTCAAGCGTTTATCACAGGCAGTGACCTAGAAATGAGGAACAATCCCACAAAGACAAACACAAGACAATACTCTCTCTATCCTGTCAGAATGCAATCCACTCAAATCAGATAGATCAGATTATACAGCCGTCTCAATGTGGACAGCCATTATGAATATGCAGCTCAGTGGAGACTGTGACTAATGAACGGGCCTTCATTGGACACCTATGTTTAGTTCCCATTATTGAGTACCGTAAGAATGGAGTAGGTAGTCCGTGACTAAGCAGGCAAGAGACGACACATTGAGCTCATTTTACCTAGAGCCTGTTGGGTCAGTTGAGGTAAAATCTTTATTTAATATAAAAAAATTTAGTCTTTAAAAACTACTAAGTTACAATATTTTTTTAGAATTAATGCATAAATGTTTAGCATTTTTACCATAATGTAACAGCATTAAAATCATGTTGATGCTGTACTGATCTGTAAGAGAGGGGGGTAGCTTCTCTGTAATTGTTCCTCTGGATTTGTTAGCCCACTGCATGCATGCTTTATTACTTTTAGGGATTCAGGTCGTGTTTCTGTCAGCTTGTCCAGAAAAGCATGTGTAAAATATGTCCTTTAGTGGTGGCTCCAAGTGAAAATTACTCTTCCCAACTGTATGGGAAGGCCAGTAGCAAAAATACCAAATCACACATTATGCTGCTTTAAAAGTAAGTAAGTGTCATTTTAAAAGGTTTGAGCATAATGGCCACCATGCTAACAAGATGACATCACAGTGTGCGAGTGTTCACTATATTAGAAAATATTTTTTTCAATAGCAAATTTTAAAAAATATATTGTTTTCCTCCAACATATAAAAACAGGTTTGTGTTAATAAAGAGTTTTATTTATTGTAAAATGTCCTATGTCTGTTTTGTCCAATATATTATATTTGAAGATATTTTAATATAAGACACCAGTTTAACATAATCTAACAGCTAATCTAATTCAATTTTTTTTTTCTCTGAAGGAACAAATATAATTTTCTCAAACATTTTTTTAATAAGCACAGTTAAATCTCAATTGTGTATGTGACATGACTTTATCTTGGTTTTATTTTTTTTTTAAATCAAGAATAACAGCTTGATTAAAAATGTAAAAATGTAAATAGAAAAAGTGCTATTTTTGAAACAACATTTATAATGCTACAAAACCTCTGTAATGTATTACTGTAAAACTGCATGATTTATCTTTTCATAAAAATCCAAAACAAGAAATTATGTCCATGGAATGACCTATTAAATGTTCCATCACCACACCTTTAACTGAAATAATGTGTAGATGTATTGGGGTAATTACTCTAATACTTTAATTAATGTTTATAAAATCAAACCCAGCAGTAATTATATAATGGATGCCAAATAACATCAAAAAGTCCAGTATCTCAGCAGTGGGAAATAACGAAAAAGAGCTTGTCGCTGATTAATTATTCACATTGCAGGAGCTATTTAATGGAGCTGTTGATAATTTGAGTTAATAAATTATTCATTTTAAGAGGTGTGTGACTTTAAAAGCTTTAAAAATCTAACAAAGTGTGTTCAGGGGGAAACTGTGAAATTGTCTTATGATCTTAAAACATTAATGAACAGTTAGTTTTCTTAGGTGTACTTTATAAATCTCTCCATGTACAGTATGTCGATGGCTATCTCAACATTCTGTTTGCTTTTATTATTTAGGGATCATTATCAAAATACTGTGCCTTTAGGCCATCAAAATGACTTTATTTATCGTACTTATAAGACTACACAGACATCACATTTTCCCAGCTTAGTCACTTTTTATTTTCACTGGTTATTTTCTGTTGTGCATGTGTCCACCCTGTCATGGCAAGCTGCACAACAAGGTGGACAATTATAGTGAAATTTAGCATTTGATGTAAATGTGGTTGACTAAGAGTTGCAAATTTGTTCATGTTCTGTTTCAAAGATATATTTTCATTCATTTGTTTATCCACAACCAATGAATCCATTGAATCCAGAGGGAAGCATGAAGTGCTGTAAGAATTTCCAGGAAAACACTGCACTGACTTTGGACCTGATATCACACAGTGAATCAACACCAGCAGATGACATGTCTCTCCAAACCATCACTGATTGTGGAAACTTCACACTAGACCTCAAGCAGCTTGAACTGTGTGTGTCTCCACTCATCCTTGAGACTCTGGTCCCTTGATTTCCAAATGAAATGCAAAATTTATTGATGATCAATGATGGTTTGCAGAGTCATGTCATCTGCTGGTATTGGTACACTGTGTTTAAAGACAGCTCAGCTTCAACCAACACCTCATACTTTCTTCTGCTGACAACTTTTTTGGAGACTTTGCACACTGCCCACACTGCCAAAAGTATCAATTGGTCTTATTTAATATTCTAGTTTTCTGAGAAACTTTTGATGTTCCATTAACTGTAAGCCATAATCATCAACAATAAAAGCTTAAAATAAATAATTATGTGTGTAATACATCAATATAATATATTAGTTTCACATTTTGAACTGAATTACTGAAATAAAGTAACTTTTCATTGATGTTCTATTTTTTTTAAATGCACCTGTAATTCTAGAGGCATTATTTGAAGTTAGAGCTTGAAGCATTACTCTCCAACTGCCCCAATACACCTGATCCAGTGGGTGGATTAAATCACACTGTTCTCTACCATGTGATTCATTAAGGAGCAAAAAATCAGAGAACTACAGTCAAAAACAGACTCTCCAGTCTTCACAGTTATTCCTTTAACAAACTGTACCAGCATGAGATGTTCCTCCAACAAGGCAGAGCAATGCCTTTTGATTAGCCAAACTAAAAACAAGTCAAACTGTTCCTCTGAGGCAAACATCCTTCATACAGACTGTAATTACCCAACTCCAGCTGTCTGCTTCACCCAAAAACGCTTCCTCCATCCTGCCTCACGCTGCTGAGCTCCTTATACACTGCTCCCAGTGACGTCACACAGACCTTTTCATTATGGATGTCTGATGTTGCTCTGGCAACCAGCTTAAGACAATAGCCTCTGTGTCCACTTGCAAAATACTGTATGCTGTTGATGTCACGCAGGCCGGCTGAACAACGCCTTCACCAGGACTGAGCCTTATAACCCTGGAAACAAATAAGACGTTCAACCAAGAAAGAGAAAGTAAAACACATTTTATATAAACACCTGGATTTTTCAGGATATAGATATCCTTATGGTACCCAGACACTATATTAAAAATATAATTTTTGGGAAATTTAATTAAATTGTGTATGAATGAAACGTTTTAGTTAAAAACAACCAAAAATATACGTTTATGTTTTATCATATGTCCCTTGTTTTTTTGCTTGGTTTTTAGAATGTAGGTGTTATGTAATGATATTTTTCATGTGGATCTTTGTTAACCTTTCTTTTAATTTTATAAACATTAAAAACGGAAAACAAATCTGAACACTTAAAGGCTTCCTTCAGAGACAAGCCCATCCTACCGGTTTACAAAAACTGTTTCACAATACTGAATAAAGTTGCTTTTTCCTCACACAGAACTCTGCTTCATACAGTTACAGTCCTGCTGTCCACTATTAAAGACACATAATAAAAGCAGTGGTTTGTGATAGTTAGTATTATTGTATATTTCTGAAATCTTACAAAATTTAAGTTAAGGATCTCCTTTTGAAGAAAGGGGATGGTTGCCAGTTTGAAAAGAAAGTCCCCATGCTCTGTTGGTCACACCCTTACCATTGAGGTCTGACTAGAAAGCCCAGACTTCTCTCTTTACAGTACAGTTCACATTCAACAGGTTGTATAAATGGTGCTTGACTTATAGGTCTCAGACTCAAAAATGGATTGTCAAGTTTTTCAGTTTTTTTGTTGTTTTGTTTTTATTAAAGTGATATTTGAGCTAAAACAACAGCTTTATCAGTGCTTTATAATGCCAACTGAAGTGCATGATATCATTTTTTCTGCTATCAAATACAGAGTAAACATAATAATACTTACATAGCAAGGGAGCCAGGTTTCACTTTGAACTGATTCATAAGAATCACCATTTTCTTTTCTTTTTTTTACGACACAACACATTTACTAACAGACTTTTTCACTTTCTTATTTTCCATAAAACTCAAAGATACTAATAATGTAATGTTTCATTGAACTAAAGATGTAAACATTCCATTTAAATAGAAATAAAACACTGTGTAAGACAAGTGTGCAAAAACAATAAAGGTGTGTTAATTCACAATTAACAATCACTGAACTGAACTTAAACTAAAGGTAACGCTCGTGATTTCCTCCTGTAAACAGCAGTGGACGCTTACAGTTGTAACACCCTCTGGACCTCGAATAAATGCATGGCTTTTTGTCCCTATAGTAAAGAGATATGATAAAGTACTCTGTGTGTTGCCAGTATGCTCCCTTTTCCTTCCCTTCAAAAAAATAAAAAAAATAATAAGAGTTCATCATTTCTAACTTAGTGTGAAGCAGTATGAAACTGTGTATGTCTCACTTGGTTTGTTCAGAGGATCAGAGCCCTTTATACAGAGTCCTATGGGTGGGACACTCCATAGGGCATAGGTAGGATAAAAGAACCCTAGCAGTGTGTGCCTGCAGCAGTGTAGGTAGATGTTTCCCTGCGCATGGTGCTGAAGGGTGAAAGCTCCAGTTCTGTGGTGCACTCGTGTTCATTATCGTCACTGGTGGCCGTGGACGACTTTGGTGGGCCGCACTCCTCCCAGCAGCAGCAGCAGCAGTCCAGGAAAGCTCTACCGAAGGGTTTGCATAAGGCCAGCAGCAGCACCGGTGTGACCGCTGACTTGCAGAACAGCAGCATCTGACTGACCAGGTGCATAATATCCAGGGTGCGGCGCGGCACCCCCGCCGCCATGTACACGGACATGATGTTGCAGATGTTTTCAGGAATGGCACAGAAGCCGTAGAGGATGGCCAGTGCCACCACCATACAGTTCATCTGGCTCTCCAGCTGGATCTGCTTACGGTTCCCCCGCACACTGACTCGCTCAGCCTTGCGGATCTTCTGCGCCGTTACCACCGAGCTGATAATAGTGAAGATGGTGGGCAGGCAGAAGTAGCAACCAAAATACCACCAGAGACGGGCGCCATTGTAGGTGAGGCCCAAAACATACAGAGTGTCCGGAAGTGCGGTGGAGATGCGGACCACGCAGCGCTCGCAGGGGGTCACCTCCGGGGGCTCGCGCTCCTCTCTCACCAGCTGGTGAATCAATAGCTCAGGCAGAGCCAGCAGCAGAGCTCCTATCCAGATGACTGCGAGTTTAGCCGCAGTGGAGGCACAGTTCTCAATCATCTCGTAATACATCTGCACGTTGGAGGCCGCACGGAACCGGTCGATACACAGGGCGCAGAGAGTGAAGGTAGTTACGCCCAGGGAAGCCACCTGTAACGAAAGGACATGAATCATATAAAATAATGTATTTACAATTCACAAAAAACAAACAGGCGTAGGGAAAACAGTTACATTGGATTTAGTACATAAATGATGGATGAATAGATGGATAAATCTTGGAGCAAACAATAATCATCCATTTTGCTGATATGCGTCATGTTATTGTGGAGGATGTTCCTCACACTCACATCCATCCTTTACCAAAAAGCATTTATATGTGACATCACACCAGACAAAAAAAATGTGATAAATGTTTTAGACTGTATACAGAAATACAGAAAGTAAAATTCATGCCCCATGAAATACTTTGTCTTTAACATATTTAAACATAGGAATATTTTATTTGATTCATTTTAAGAGTACAGAGAGATGAAGGGAATATAACAGAATAAATGAAACTAAATTATTGTACATTTTTTTTTCGCAGGATTAAATAAATAGTATGAGCAACATGCCTGCCTTAAGAGAACCCCAGCACTTTATACCTGATTTCATTGATGTAAATAACCAGAATAGTTATTTAGTTACTTAGATAATGGTTATTTACTGTTTTTTTTTTATTTGTTTGCCATTTGTATTGAAGGTGTGGTTGTGATTGGAGATAACCACATCGTCAGTATAATACACAACTAGATAATGGAACACATTGACTTTAGGTATTTTATTTAGTTTATTGCCACAGGTGTATGAAATTGATCACCTACCCATTCAGTCTGCTTTTACATACATTTGTTTGTAAGAATATATACAATATCGTCAGTTGGCGAATTTCCATTTTAGGTAATTCACGATCAACTGTGAGTGATATTAGTAGTATATATTAGTAAAAGTGTCTTCAACAACTCAGACTTGAAGTGCCAGATGACCTAAAGTTGCAAAGAGGGGATGCCAATTGCTGAGGAGCATAGCCCAAAAAATGCACCTCATCTGGCATTAACATTAACAAACAACTGTGTGTAAAGCACACTACTGGACTCACTACTGGAAAATTCTACTGAGTAACTAATCACACTTGTCTATCTGGCAGATGACAGGCAACTAAATATACCTATGTATTGTTACTATTTTAGAATGCGATATCATACTAGCACCTGTAGGTGTAACATGCACATGGCCAAAAATTTCTGTCCATATAATCTACCTACCTGGCACGTTAGGAGTGTCAAAGTCAAAGTCAAAGTGGTTTTTATTGTCATTTCAGCTATATACAGAGTACACAGTGAAACGAAACAACGTTCCTGCAGGGACCATGGTGCACATAAACACAGTGTAGACAGAACAATAGTGCAACAGTACAAAAGTGCAGACAGACAATACAACACAATACAGACAAAGAATAATAAATAACAAGACTGTGTGCAAATTATGCAGTGTGCAAAAAGTGTGCAAAAAAGACCAGTGAGGTAGTAATTACCTCTATTACACAGTGTGCAATAGAGTCCAGTGAGGTAGTAGGGTTTTTAGTGCTTTCCATTTTCTGGAGTAAGTGGGGTAAGAGTGTGTGTGCATGTACAGAAAAACCATCAGTTCAGTCTCTGCAGTTGAGGAGTCTGATGGCTTGGGGGTAGAAGCTGTTGCAGAATCTGGTCTTGCTGGACCGGATGCTGCGGTACCTTCTTCCCGAAGGCAGGAGGGAGAACAGTTTGTGTGAGGGATGGGTGGGGTCATTCACAATGCTGGTTGCTTTGCGGATGCTGCGGGTGGTGTAAATGTCCGTGATGGAGGGGAGAGAGACGCCGATGATCCTCTCAGCTGTCCTCACAATACGCTGGAGGGTCTTGCGGTCAGAGACGGTGCAGGTCCCAAACCAGGCAGTGATGCAGCTGCTCAGGATGCTCTCAATGGTCCCTCTATAGAAGAGTGTGAGGATGGGTGGAGGGAGACGGGCCTTTCTCAGCTTCCGGAGGAAGTAGAGACGCTGCTGGGCTTTCTTGGCTGTAGAGCTGGTGTTCAGGGTCCAGGTGAGGTTATCTGCTAAGTGAACACCAAGGAACTTGGTGCTCTTAACAATCTCCACAGAGGACCCGTCGATGTTGAGTGGAGAGTGGGTGTGTTGTGCTCTCCTGAAGTCAACAACCATTTCCTTTGTCTTGTCCACATTCAGGTGAAGGTTGTTGACTGTACACCAGTCTGTCAGCCGCTGCACCTCCTCTCTGTATGCTGACTCCTCGCCTTTGGTGATGAGACCCAGTACGGTTATATCATCGGCGAACTTGATAAAGCTGTTAGAACTGTGTTTTGCAGCACAGTCATGAGTCAGCAGGGTGAACAGCAGAGGACTCAGGACACTGCCCTGGGGGGCCCCAGTGTTCAGTGTGATGGTGCTGGAGGTGCTGCCCCCTAACCGGACTGACTGGGGTCTCCCCGTCAGAAAGTCCAGGATCCAGTTGCAGAGGGGGGTGTTGAGGCCGAGCGAGCTTAGCTTCCTGGTGAGGTTCTGTGGGATGATGGTGTTGAATGCTGAACTGAAGTCTATAAACAGCATTCTGACGTAAGTGTCCTTCTTCTCCAGGTGGGTGAGGGAGAGATGAAGGGTGGTGGTGATGGCATCGTCTGGGGAGCGATTGGGACGATATGCAAACTGCAGGGGGTCCAGTGAAGAGGGCAGTCGTGTCTTGATGTTCCTCATGACTAGCCTCTCGAAGCACTTCATGATGATGGGTGTAAGTGCAACGGGACGGTAGTCATTGAGGCAGGACACTGTGGACTTCTTCGGCACGGGAACGATGGCGGTGGACTTGAGGCACGTTGGGACAGTGGCGCTGCACAGGGAGATGTTGAAGATGTCCGTGAGAACATCTGTCAGCTGGTCTGCGCACTCCCTGAGCACTCTGCCGGGGATGTTGTCTGGTCCTGCAGCTTTTCGTGGGTTGACTCTGCGCAGAGTGTTCCTCACGTCCACTGCAGTCAGGCACAACACCTGCTCGTCCGGCTTGGGCATGGTCTTTCTCGCCATCGTGTTGTTTTGTGCCTCAAACCGTGCATAAAAGTTGTTCAGGGCATCAGGGAGGGAGGCATCACGTTCACAGGACGGTGGCATTGTCCTGTAGTTGGTGATTGCCTGGATGCCCTGCCACATATGCCGCGCGTCACCCGTGTCCTTGAAGTGGCTGTGGATTCTCTGGGCGTGTGCGCGCTTTGCCTCTCTGATGGCTCTTGACAGGTCGGCTCTCGCTTTCCTCAGGCCCACCTTGTCACCCACTCTGAAGGCGGAGTCGCGGTTCCTCAGCAGCGCACGTACCTCAGCAGTCATCCAAGGCTTCTGGTTTGAGCGTGTAGTGATGGTCTTGGAGACAGTGACATCATCAATACACTTGCTGATGTAGCCAGTGACTGATGCTGCATACTCCTCCAAATCAACAGAATCTCCTTCAGTAGCAGCCTCCCTAAACATGTCCCATGCAGTGCACTCAAAACAGTCCTGAAGGGCAGAGATGGAGCCTGCCGGCCAGGTTTTCACCTGCTTCTGAACTGGTCTGGAGCGTCTGATGAGTGGGGTGTATATTGGAGTCAGCCAAACACACATGTGGTCCGAGAAAGCGAGGTGGGGGCGGGGCTCCGCCCGGTACGTGCTGGGGATGTTTGTGTAAACAAGATCCAGTGCACTCGCTCCTCTCGTTGCAAAGTCCACATGTTGATGGAATTTAGGGAGCACTGACTTGAGATTTGCGTGGTTGAAATCTCCGGCGATAATAAACAGTCCGTCTGGGTGTTTGTTCTGCAGATCGCTGATAGACCGATAGAGTTCACACAGAGCCTCTTTAGCATTAGCACCAATGCTAGCGCTGGGTGGGATGTAGACAGCAGCTATTAGCACGGCGGAGAACTCCCGTACTAAATAAAAAGGTCTGCACTTGACTATCAGGAACTCCACCAGCGGAGAGCACTGTTTGGCGACAGTCACAGCGTTGTTACACCATTCCGTGTTGATGTAAACACACACGCCTCCACCGCGGGTCTTCCCGGATAGAGCCGCGCTTCTATCGGCTCTGAACGTGGTTAGCCCGGCTAGCTGAATGGCGCTGTCTGGAATGTTGTTGTTCAGCCACGATTCCACAAAAACCAAAGCACAGCAGTCTCTGAACTCACGCTGGGTTGTTCGCTGGAGTCGGATGTAGTCCAGTTTATTATCAAGGGAACAGACGTTTGCCAGAAAGAGCGATGGTATAGCCGGCCGGCTAGGACTAGCCTTTAGCCGGATCCCGGCTCTCTTTCCGCGCTTCCGCTCGCACCGCTTACGATGGCACTTCCGCTGGGCTCCGGCGTCAGGAAACACCGCGGGCTGGCGGCCTGGGTCTCTTAGCAGGCTAAGCTCAAGTAGCGTCTGCAGAACCTCGTCCGGTAGCGTGTTTTCTGGCTGATTTCTCCACTGTAGCAGGGTCTGGCGGTGGTAGAACATGTGCACGGGTGTTCCGATGCACATATTTGCAGGAAATAAACGGAAAAAACGACAAATAGTAACACAAAAGCACCATTTAAGGGACCCGGAGCGGCCGCTGCGTGTTAACGCGCCGCCATCTTGGGTGGGTTCTACCCACCTGTGTGAAATGGCCCTTATCTTAATATGTTAACTTTTAATTTCAGATTATTATTATTAGACCACTCAACATTAACAATTTTAAACTGTGCACTTTATCCATCAAGCTAATATACTAGCCACCAGCTAAATTTCTAGTCATGATACTAAAATGCAGCACAATTAAATATACATTGTTACGTCCCATTCCCTACCACTTGCTTCAGTACCAAACCCATCAAGCATATAAAAACAATTCTGGTTAGTGATTAGATAAAACCTTAAATCAGAAGGAACTCTCAGTTTCGCAACAAATCCATTAGTGTTGCTAGGACTTTACTTCAGATACATACTTTTTCCTTAAAAATGGAACATAAATTACACCCTCCACCCATCTCCAGAAACAAAAATGAATTGGATGCTACATATGTAAACACAGCTTGGAATAGTTTGGGATACAGACTGATATTTTACAACAGATGTCAAGAGGTGTGTGGAGGAGAAGAGCTGTCTGAGAACATCCACTCCATAACAGTGACCTAAGCACACTCACGTTATTACATACTACACACACACACACACACACATGCTTTCAGTTAACCACACAACCCTTTACTATGTCTAACCTGAGGTAAATATACATGCAAACCCAGAAAAACCTCAAAACACTGCGATGTTAGGATTCTTTACCCTCAAAATTGTCTCTAATCTCTCTCTCCAACCACTTCAAACTTTTCACAAAGTTGACCTTCCATGTCTGACCACCCATAAACAAACGAGAGATCTGTATACAGTGGCCTGCACAGTTTAGGACTGTCACTGATAAACTGCACTGCAGCGCAGTAACTGTCCCACCGGTCTTTATACATTTCCCAGAAGGCCCTTCATAGTGACGCCTTCCATATGTGAGCTCTGGAGGAGGAAGGTGTAAACATTGCCTTATCACATGAAAAATCCCAAACTAAAAAAGAAATGCGTGTAAGATAACCATGAGATCTTCATTTTACCATTATCGATACTAATACTAATACTAAACAAAATTAGAGGTCTTTAAAAAGTAATTTGTAATTGTAAGGACACCCCACATTTATAACTACTCAAAATTACAAAAATTAGAATTATCTGCATCATATCATTTGAAAAGATTCTGACAGGCCATGTCTTATTTAATCATTTAATCCTTAGACATAGGCTCCGTTCAGACTGCAGGCAAATCGCATTTGTTTCTCAAATCAAATCTGTTGATATGATTGCCTGCACTAATGCTTAGATTTGTGTGTCCAGACATCACAAACATATGTCTGAGGGTTGCCGGGGGAATGATACATGCATCAGTAACTATGTAGCCACATTAAGGAGAAATGGAGGTGCATCATCTTACCATCACACCAGACAAATTCAGGCTGGTATACACTGTAATGATCTGTGTAATCATGGCCAGCTTTTCCATGCAGTCACATGTTTTTTTTGACATCGTTTGATTGGCCAGAGCAAAAATGTTCAAACTTGATTGTAACTGCCTTTTAAATGTGGTTTGGACCCGAATATCAAAAATCGGATTTTAGGTTTTCGTCCACACTTTTAAAAATTAATCAGGAGGATACAATCTAAACATGCTAGTAATGTGTTGTGGGCTGGTAGTCTAAACATAGCTTTCTGGTTTACTTTTGATTGTTAAAATGAGTGGTATCACCACAGCAAGATCCAAAAAATGAGGTGAATCTCTGTGGGTAAAGAGGCAACTAAATAATTTACACATAAAACAAATGTCTACGCAAGTTTAGCTCAAGAGCAAACCACAAGATGCATAAGGATGTCTTCAACAATCTTAAAATGTCATCACAGGACTTACATGTAGCTCTCGGCACAGCGGATGTCAAAGAACAGCATCTCATCCTTAGAAAGAGACTAAACAAGGGTGATTTCCATGAGAGGAGTTAAGTAACATTTCCTCAATCTCTGTTTATATGAAAATCAAAAAATAAAATTATGAAAATCATATAAACATACTGTTATACTGAAAATCAAATATCAATAAATAATTCATAATATGTGAAAAATGATGGTGTCTTTATTTTTGTCACATGGTTATAGCTCTAGACTACAGAAAAAAATGGGTGAAACAGAAAGAGAGTGAGTTCCCTTTGTGGTAACTGTCTGTTGTAATAATTTGGTTTTGGAGAGTAACCTCCGCAGGCGTGAAAGCAGATTTTTCAAGGCTGAATGGGCTTTGTCTAGTCCCAGTGCAACCCCTCTAATCATCTCTAATTAATTACATGATTAGAGTCCTCTTTAGCATGACGACAGAACACGGTCATTATCTTCTTTACATAGCAAAGCACTGAGGTCCCAATCTGCCATTACATAAATTGCATGTGTCACAGCTCAGTGTGTAAATGTTTGCAAGCAATAAAAGAATTAGCCTTTAGCCCATCAGCAATTAGTCAGGAAGTGCACAGCCCAAGAATAATTATTTATTTCAATAAACAGAAAGCCCTACAAAAATCTGGGTCCATACAGTTTCATGCTCTATGTCTACAGCTGCGACAAAGCTTAATCTTTCTAAGTAATCAATAACTAGACCTGTGCTTGTCAAACCAGCCCTCAGGGCCTCCATAAACGGTCCATGCTTTTGTTGAGGTCCCAGAGGACCAGTTTGAGAACCAGTGAACCAGACATACCTCCCTTTTTTTTTTGGTGGAGCATCTAGCTTAGAGTGGCACTTCTAGAGCGGCTTAATGTTCCAGGCTCATAGATTAGGCCACAAATCCTATTGGTAAGGAGGGGCAACATTCAGACAAAACACCCCCAATAATAACTACAGCAACATCGGTGTATCAATCTAAAATACACACTTATCACTGAGGCTCATCCAGTCTAAAATACATAGATTATAAATGCTTTGAGTGGGTGTAGAGGCTGGTCTAAGGGATTTAAAACAAGCACAAGCACTCTACAGCAACATGATTCAGTCCTAATTCTGCCCCCAGGCAATGCTACCATCTCTTTGTGTCTGTGATTGTGACACGCCCCTCTCACAAAACACCCAACAGATACTGCAGCACCCCAAAAAATATCTTTCACAGCAGCCACACCTGCCTTATTAAATTATTGTCTGGCTTGTTTATGCCGTTTTTTTCAACAAAAGAAAATGAAATGTGATTAATTCAGATGAATGCAGTTTTGAATGTTCAACAATGAAGTTAGGATTGTATTAAAGTATTAAAAAATGTAATATTTTAAAATATGTTAATGCACTTTTAACAAACTGTTTTTTGACTAAATATTTGACACGTTGTCAAAATTGTGCGTTAAAATATGTTTAGAGAATATGTTTGGAGAATTCCAAATGAAGAAAAAATTACAATTTTTAGCAATAATTTTGCACCGAAAATATGGTAAAATTTGGCCTAAGAGGCAAATACTTAATATTGTGTTTTGCAGCTTTTCATTTGTTTTGCCTTTTTTGCACCATTGCAACAACTGAATAGTCTAACTGTATTTTGTCTTGCTTTTCAAATTAAAAGCCATTACAAATTACAAATGAAAAATATTTATTGAAAATAAAAAGAATATTTCTAATTATCCTGTATAAATTTGGCCATTTTAGGTAAAATCTTTTTTTTAATTGTTGAACATGTGGTACATCACATTTTTTTTTGTGAAAAAGTAAAAATAAAGTTGCACCTGTTTGATGCCAGTATTTTTTCTTCAATATTGAGCTACCAAAACTGATATGATTATAATAGAATTGTGAGACCATGAGAAAGATTGTCAGTAGAAGATCTGATTGTACTGAATGTTCAGTGAATGCAGTTGCAGGTTTACCTCAATATAAGGAACTATTTTACAGGAGAACTCTCCGAGCAGCCAGTCCTTGGTGAGCTCATGAAAGATCACCAGAGGTAAACAGAAGAAGACTATGAGGAAATCCCACAGGGCCAGGTTGGCGAGCAGCGAGTTGGAAATGCTCCGCATGTAGTAATTATGGCAGACTATGCACATGATTGCTATGTTTCCGATTATCCCCACTGTGAAGATGATAATGGAGATGAACATGATGGCGTACGCCCCGTACGAGTCTCCTGTGAGCGGGTAGAAGGGGTTTTTAACCCCGGGGGTCTTGGGCCGGGTGCTGAGGGGCACTAGCGGGGTGAAGTCTTGGTAGTCGCCCTCTGGTACAGTAAATAAACCGTTATCCAGAGTGAAGTCACCGGGGGAGAATGTGGACTGGTTCTGGGCGAGGGGCTTAGGGAGGGTTTCCACCAACTTCTGAGCATCACTGTGGTCTGCTGAGGCGGGCTCAGGGTCCGTGCTGGTTCCACGTTTGTGCCGAGGATGTGAACTTGGCTCCTTCTGCAGGAGTGGGCGGCTGGAGGACCGCTGGGCTTGAAGATAACTAGCATCTCTCTGAGGGAGGTCCTCTGGGCTAGTTGTGGAACTCAGCAGGTCCTTAGTGCTGGTTCTGTAAGCCAGTAGGTCTTCAGGTCTAGTTCTGGAACTCAGCAGGTCCTCTAGTCTAGTTCTAAAACTCAGCCGCTCATCCGGTCTAGTTCTGGAACTCAGCAGGTTTTCAGGTCTAGTTCTGGAACTTAACAGGTTCTCAGAGCTGCTGCTCTGCTCACAATCTCTACAGCTCAAATTTGGACTCCCGTTTAGGAGTGAAGAAAGTTCACAACACACCAGCAGACAAAACAATCTCTTCATTTGTATCCCCATGTTCCCCTCAACTCTTCAGTCACACCATACTCACAACCCCATGTTCATAAATCCATCAATCTGTAGAAAGATCCTCAAGTTCAGGACATTATCCCCGCCTCTCCAGCGCACAGCTCCGTATACACAGTCCAAACCGCACTTCATGAGTTCATCACTGTGAGAAAAGAATAAAAAACCTCCACTCCACTTCATCCTTCACTCCAGCATCCAGAAACATCCCGTATTTCTCCTCTCCAGCTCCATATCCACATCTCCTGCTGTGCGGCAGCTCCGGGCAGGGTGATGGAGTAGAGGCTCCGGACACTGACTCCGGCTGCGGCTGCCCGGCTCCCGCTGGGGCTCTCAGGGAGGCGCCTGCTGGCCTGGGAGACACCTGGTGAGAGAGCGCCTCTCTGTGGAAGAGGATCTCCGTACACCCAACATCTCCAGCCTGGAGATCTTTTATTTTATAATACAGCTCTGGAAAAAAGACCACTTAAAAATTACGCGTTTGGAAAATAATCAAGAGGAAGATTGATGATCACAGCCATCAAACCAAGCTGAACTGCTTGAATTTTTGCACCAGGAGTTGCATAAAATTATCCAAAAGCAGTGTGCAAAAGAGGGTTATACCACCAAATATTGATTTCTAAACTCTTAAAACTTTATGAATATGAACTTGTTTTCTTGCTTTATTTGAGAGATCAGCATATTTTTAGTTTTTTCAGCTATTTCTGATTTTCTGCAAATAAATGCTCTAAATAAAAATATATTTATTTGGAATTTGTGAGAAATGTTGTTTGAAGTTTATATAATAAAACAAGAATGTATGTTTTTCTCAAACATAAACCAATAAATAGCAAAACCAGAGAAAGTGATTCAGAAACTGAAGTGGTCTCTTAATTTCTTCCAGAGCTGTATATGAGACAAATAAACATGCCAGAAACATGAAACAGGAACTACTGTACTTTAGCATTGTTCCATTTAAAAAAAAGATTCTTGTCAATGTCTTCGATGCGCATAAATAGCAGACTAAAAGTGGGCTATGGCAACAGTTGTTAATGCATGTCAGGTTTTTTAAAGACTTTTGCAATAATATATATAATATAAAATTATTACATTGCATGAAAAATGAATGGAGTATAGCTAAATTCTATAATAAGTATTTATTTGCACTATAGGAACACAAAAACAAAATATGTTTATGTATTTTTCCACATGGATAAGCAATAAAATACAACAGCATAAAACTGAATTCAATATTTATTAATCTCTAAATATACTGGGACTTTTCAATTGGAACAAACGGTAACATAAAAAAAAGAATGTAGAAATACACATTTCACTTGTAACCTGCATTCTACAACAAAGCTTCCAAAACACTTTACATAACATCAGTTGAAAATAATGTGTCACTGTCACATAAAAAACCCATACCACCAACATAGCAACTTTACAGGAGAAGGAATAAACTCTTAACTTTTATTGTGATAGACATTCTGAAGCATTTCTGTTGTTCCTTTTATCACAAAATCCGTTTTTGCACATGAGTAAAAAGCCGGAGGATACAGTAGTATGAAACAGCGAGACAGCAAAAAGGAGAAGACCTTTCAAGAAGGAAAGACAGACAGAAAGACAGCAGGACCCCTCAGGCAGATTGCTTTGTTCAGAAGTTTAAAGCTGAGAGAGAGAAAGAGCAAAACATGTGAAAGGCTTCGGGTCTCTGAGGACTGCGTCATCGGGGATTTGAAACGACAGTTATGTGCACAGAGGAACAAAAAGCAGTCACCTGCAATTTTAAAACATTTTCACCCTTTTCAGATGAATCATTTAGAAATTGCAGCCGATTTTCTACACAATGCTTACTACTCCTATTTTTAGGCTACCAGCAATGTCTGAGAAATTTTTGAGGCTATTTCAGCTTTCCAGCTGACAGACAGCTTTTTTTTTTTTTGAAGAAAGTGTCTTAGCAGTAGACTTTACTTTTATGGTCTGCTGGTGGTGTCTACCCATTAAAAGATATGAAAGTAAAGCAGACCAAATCAGCAGCCAGGCTAAAACCAACTACTTTGTACATCAGTACAAAAGAAGTAAGACCGTGAAGATCAGTAATTGGAAACAAACACTTCAGATAATACTCAGTGGACTTCGTAAGTTGAAAAAGAGCATTTTATATCACAGAGTTAAAACTGGAAGCCTGAATGCTTAAAAAGTTGCAAATAAGCTTAAATCTATACAAGACACTGTTACTTATTACATATCATCTGCTGTGAAAATGAACAATTACAATGAGGTATGAACAATTATAATAATGGACAATTCTGCCAAAAAGAGATGCATGTTGCTCAATTAGAGGCAAAGGCACACTTTCTGTAATTTTCATTTTCTTCTACTGGACTAAAACCAAGATGGTTCACACTCAAACGGCAGCCAAAGACATTCAAAAATAGATATCATGTATTCAAAAGAGAAATAAAACTCAATGACAGCTTAGACACAGAACACAAATATAACACATTTCAAGTTTCAAGATTTATAAACCGATTCAGTGAAAAAAGACAAATTAGGAAACACTTCATATTTATACATTTTTCTATATAGCTTATATAGTCATTTTACCATTGTCTACAGGTCTAAGCTTTATATTAGATTTGTCTTTACGTAGCTGCCATAATACTGAGAACACTTGAGAACATAGCTTCCATGAAGATTTCAATGTGTACTAATGTTTTTATATGAATATATGAAGACAGCGAGCTCAAACATTATGAAAGAAGAGCTATAAAAAGTATCAGGAAGATGTGGGTAAATAATGTCCAGTGAGAGACCCCACTGTTCAAATTCTGAATCCTGTAATTAATTTTTAAGTTTTTTCACATTTGATTCTTTTAATCAGATCTAGGATTCCATGTTTATTAGATGAATGATGAGCATGAGATTGGTACACCAAGCAGCCACTTCATTAAGACCAATAGGGCATTCTGTAGCTGTATAATTACAGACTATTATCTGTTTCTCAGCACACTTTATCGCCTCCTTTTATCTTATCAGGAAACTACAGGACGGGTATTATTTAGTGGTGGTTCATTCTCAGCACAGCAGTGCTGCTGGAGTTTTTAAACACCTGTGTCCCTGCTGGATTAAGAATAGACCACCAACCTGGAATATGTGCCCAACATCTTCACTGATGAAGGACTAAAGCAACAGATTCAGAGCTGCTGACCCTGACTTTACATTATCTACAAGGTAGAAAAGTCTAATAGAGTGGACAGTGAGTGGAAACATCACTGCTGTGTCTAATTAAGTCATGCCAGCACAACACACACTACTAAACCCACCACCACCATGTCAGGGTCAATGCAGTGCTAAGAATGAGCCAACGTCCAAACATCATCTGTTGTGTGGTGGTCCTGTGATGTGAGAGGTTTATTAAAGGGGCTGGCTGGTGTATATTAGCAGATTCCTCCATAAACAACCAAGCTAACCATAAATCTCTAATGGAGGGTTTTTGAGTTCTGACATGCATTAGTTCTGGGACCCCACTGCCCTATACAGTTTCTTACATTCTCTACCCCCAAACGACTGATTTAAGGTTATTAAGTGAATAGTTATATTACCTGATATGATGGAGCAGAAGGTAGTTAACACTAATAAAAAGCACCAATTTATACACAATTCAGAAAATTTTCATGCAAAATTACAGCTTACTTGCCTGCTTAGACAAATCTAGAGGTTAACTACGGCAGGTATGCACAGTTATATATAATTTTATGTCTTGTTCTTTATAATTTCAGCAAATAAATAAAAACTGTACACTGGAATTAGCTGAAAAAGACACAATTGGTATGTTTGTGCAAATGTTTGCACACATACACAGGCCTTGACAGGACAAACTATTTCACATCAGCAGAAGCTTTGAACATTTTTGGCTGACCTTGGTTGACCTTCATATGGCAGTCTTTTTAGCTTAAGCTATTATACGGGCATCCTTCACTTAAAGGAAAGGTTCTATGGCTTGAATGAGGAGCCTAGAGATTTCCCCTGGTTTCTGTGTTAGTGATCTGGTAGCACACTTGAGTCCGGCCATTCTCTTCTACAGTGTAGACACTGAGGCAGAGAGCCAGCCATGGCCGTTCAGCTGTGGAAAGAGAGCAGAACAGAGAACTACTGGATACAAAGTATTTTTACATGCTATATTTCAACTAAACAGTCTACTCACAGTCAGCTTCAACTTTGTGTGTCCAGAAGAACCATTGCACATCAGTACAGTGATGTCGGAGTGTTGTTACAGTAAAGGACAGTCTTACCCATGCTACTCCCTGATGGATGAATCCTGTCCATGATGTTCTGAACCCTGTCTTGCAATTCCTGATTGGCTGATGTTTCAGCTGAAGAGACATTAAAGAATCTCTCCTGTAAAGAATAATGTAAACTAAATCAATCAGACTCAAAGATAGACAGATGGACAAATTCCATTTCATACAGTAATAAAAATAATATGGTATAAACACTAACAGCATCCTCCCAAAGCAAAGCATCCAGTGTGCCAGTCTCATCCTCAAGCTCGAACTGCAGCAGAAGCATATACTGCATAAGCTGCACGCCAAGAGCTGAGAGAGTGGGAAAACGGGCAGAGAAGGCAAATAAGAAAATTTATACTACAGCATTCACAAAGCTGAAGATCCTTATCTATATTGTATACATTTTAGAAGAAGATCTACCTTTAGCTACATTCTGCTCGTCCCATACGTCTACACCAGAAACAACAGGATCCACAAACGAGGACTGAGAGCAATGTTCACACCTGAAACACACAGCATACAAACACTAGTAATAATGATCACAATTAAATACTAATTATTCAACTCATAACTATCATTTGCAGTCAGTATACTAGACCGGCAATACTAATACTAATACTGGTATTCTAACCTCAAAAATCCCCAGTCCCAGATAAGCATCTGTAGGTGTTGTGAAGATCAAAGCTACAATCATTTTGGTCAAATTGTTTCATTTAAGGATCACCAAGATAAGACATATCATACTTTTTGCAGTACTGCTGAACATGGGCATATTTTGTCCCTGTTTTTTAAAACACTCATCAATGTTCATGATTGTTATTTGAAGCCTAATGCACGACCTGATATTTAAATTATATTTAGCATTATAAATCTCACTACAAATATTTGTCCATGTCATGCATGCAACGTCAGCTTAACATGTTTAAGAATATTAGTACTTTATTCACAGTAAAAAACAATAACCATAAAAAAGTAAACAGTGTTCCAGAGATACTAATACAGTAGATCTTCTTCACTACTGTTCTTAAGTACCGGTACTAAAATACTGTGTCTACTGGAGTATTATTTTTTCTCCTATATCTACTTTTACTACACTATATATTTTTGATTAATTTAATACTTTTACTCCAGTACATTTTATGTGCTTCATTATTAGTCAGTACTCCTTAAAAATGTTACAAATCATTCCAAATCCACATTATCACTAAAGCCAGAGTGGTAGATGCAATGTGCACTATTACCAGGCTAATTCAAGGGTAATTCAAGCGACCAAGCTGATCTTACAAAAGTACCGAACTGCTCCTTTTCTGCTTTTTGTTATAAATACATTAAACAATACTGTACTTTTACTTTTAAGTACTTGAGTTGAAATTTTTAGAATAAACTACTTTCAATACTTACAAGTGCAAACATTTTTGAATACTTCAGTGCTTCCACTTTTTAAATGTGTTGCATGAAGAACACTTAACCTTCTACTCAATCTGTTTTTGATAGTCCACTTGTACTGTTTACTCAAGTATGGGTCTCTATGACACTGCAGAAATGTATAAAGTACTAGTCATAGAAGGCTGTACCACCCACAGTGAACAGTGCAGTGGCTGGTATTGATTGTGACCTGCTACAATTATTCATGTGAACAGACATGTCAAAGTGACTCTGGTAGAAATCACATTTAAATTCAGTGCAGCAGGCCCCACACACACACATCCTACAGGTCACAGGTCAGCTTCCATGGGACATAAGGGCTGTATGCTTGGGCACTTGCACATCTGTGTCTGCAATGGATATACCCTTAACGTGGCTGAATGCATTCGTTAGGAAAGGTGTCCACAAACGTTTGGATATACAGTGCACTTCATTGCTGTCCAAAAGTATCTCCTAAGTAACATAATTTGAAGTGACAAACTGTCACTTACACTATGTCAAATTTTCTTGATGAATTGACCAATATTAACTCTTCAAAATTACCTAAAATAAATTATTTTTATATGAACTTTTATTGAAAGTTAAGAAGGGTTTATCTCTCCTGTAAAGTTGTTGTTTTGGAGATACTTGTTTTTCACTGGACAGAGATGATATACCAATGCTTTCTTGCCAGCGCTCGGAGATATTTTTCATACCCATAATATCTCTTGTCTCCACAGAAGAGGAATGGGGCAGAGAGATCCAGAAGTCTCATTCTCCTGTCCTCTCCTGAACACACAGGGACCAGGTTCTTATGAGAACCAGATATTATGCACATCTCATCCAGGGTCACACCTATAAAAAAAAAAGCCCACCAGTCTTGTAAATCAGCAGCAGTCTTGTAAAAGGCTTCTGTGTAAATTGAACTGTAAAGTGCTGCAGTGTGTGCGCATCAGGCTTACCCTGAAGAAAGATCATCTGTAAGTGAGTGTTGTCCAGCACCATGTCACAGGACATGTGCATGGTGACGGTTCGGTCCAGCTGGTGGGAGTCTGCTGAGGAGGTGACCGCCCAGTGCTCACTGCAGGGCTGGTTACTGCTTCTCAGAGCCTCCTCGAACACCTGAGCTATGGACTCATCATCAGGGACATCTTTTCTGTAGCAGAGTCAACTTATACACATTATCTTCTGTGATGGGTAGAACTGCAGTGTTTCTACAAAACAGGCTTTACACTGGGGGCGTCTGGGAACTCATTACAATAATGTGATTATCTACTAATCCCATGCACAAGATCAGAGCTGCTCAATGCAGAGTTTAATGGATCTGTGTCAACTATAATAACCTCTTGAACTTTATAGGACCTCTGGTGGATCCAGACTTGCCCTACTCAATCCTATAGCTTAATTTAAGGATAATTTGGGCAGATTTAGACATTTTCTGTAGTTACAGACTAAAAACATTTAATATATAAATGTATATATATATAGTTCACAATAACTTCAAAATGCTGCAGTAGAATCACTTCATTTCTTAGTATTTGAATAGTCTAGCATACTGTGAACTGATATGTTTTGGAAGTTTTATATTACAATTACAATCAATCATTTTTATTCAATCACAGAAATTGTGAATGAGAAGTGTTGTTGTGACAGGTATGATATTGTCTGATGTTTCTGTCCTTGTGTGTTGTACTTGTGTGTTTGAGTTTTTTAATAGACGTTTTTGCCTCCTGCAAGGCTGCCATTGGCAATAAGAAAGTGTTCTGAATGATTTGCCTGGTTAAATAAAGAATAAATATTAAAAAAATAAAAAATAAAATGTGACCTGAATGTGTTACTTTCATATTTCATGTTGCTCAAGAATATGCAAAGGACTGTATTTTTCTCAGCTTTAATAATGTTGTTACTTATACCACTAAAGGTTTAATACTGCGTACATTTAACCTGCTTACTAAACTCTTAGAAAACATGCCTTAGCACACAGTTGACTCTGCACAATGATGCTACTTGTGTATTTGTTATTATAGTGTGAATAGAACACAATGGGATAAATGACCTGAAGAAAGAATAAGAATACGCTTATGTTTAATGGAAATATAAGTTTGGACATCCCTAGATTCTTACTTATAAATGGTCTTTTTCTGTCTATACTTTATTTTGTTTGTATTTGTGCAAGTTCTCTGAAAGCTTATGGATATGTATTAAATGGTGGGGCAGTGTTTCTAAAAGCTTAAGCAAAACATGTTAATCTTCTTATTTTAATATCAGAACCTCCTCCAATGTTGCCATGTTGTTGTCAGTGACTTTCGACTTAGAACTGCACCCTAGAGGATGTATTGCTTAACATCCATGCCAATGTGAAGGATGCATAGAAGTTTGTGGACAATGAGGATTACATTCTTCCAAACTATTACATTGTTTCAGAGAGACTAACAGTTACAAATGCTGTAATTGGGGTAGAGTTTAGATTCTCTGCCCAATGCCAAACCGGAATCCTATTTTTTATTTTATATAAAATCACAATATAGCAAAGTAACAAAATCACAAGTGATTGTGAAAAAGTAAATATATTATTATAAATTACAGAGCACTGGCCTGTGCAGTGCACAGATACAAGCTCCTCCACTTGTCCACAGTCCCAGCCTTCTGGGCGGCTAAAATTAAAATCACTGCACGTCGGTCAATTGCTGCACCACAAACTATTTGAGGGTGCAGACACGGCTGCCAGGCAAGATAATGGAAACTCTTGGCAGAGGAATCAGGAAGTTCAGGCACCAACAACTCAGAATTGTAGTTAAAAAGGTCAGTTTTAATACTCTACATACACTTTCTAAAACAATGTGGGTTTTAACCCTGGCTCTGGCTCAAAACAACAGTTTATTAGGCGGGTTGGGTCAGGTTCGGACAGAAGGTGCACAGGCTCAGGTAGGGTCGGGCCTAATCTAAGCTCTAAATGGGGGAAAACTGACTATACAGAAAATCCTTTACTCCTGCTTCATTGGAACAGATCAGTGAATGTCCTCTCATATATATATAGTTACATTACTGCATGTAGTGCAGTGTAACACTTACACTGTTTTACACTGCGGACAGAAGAGTTTGAGACACTGGTACAGTTTCTGTGGTTGATAAGACTTCACTCTGGCTTGAACGTGACAAACCACAGGTGGTATGGAAGTCTTCACATGTGCAAGTGACACCTGCTGCAGACTGTGGTCACATGTCTGAACTGGATAAACACAAAGAGAAGTGAACGGGTATTTCATATTAGATATAGGACCTACAATATTATGTGACATTATGTGAAACCAGAAATGAATGGTTTTACGGAATAGGCAGAAAAAGAAGAAAAGATTTTCCTAAAAAAAAAAAAAAATAAATAAAAAAATTAATGAAAAATATCAGACATTTATTTCTCACCTGTGTAAAAGTCTTCGGTATCTGCTTCACCTGAAACGCAATGTAAAGACTGTATTTATTGCTGTATGCTTTACACTGTAAGTCTACACTAACAGAAGCATGCAGTGTCACTGACAAGAAGCAACAAACCCAATCCTATCTACTAAAAGTGCCCCCAAATGGAGAATCTTCAGCCTGCTAAACACCAATGAGTGTGTGTTTGTGAACATATCAGTGAAAAGATAAGTCCATGATTTGCTTTGCATCTAACAGGGTCACTAATTCTAATAGACACGGTACATCAGGCATGCAATACATTCATCAAAAATACTAAAAAAAATAAAATAATAAAAAAATAAATCTCACCAGGGTCTTTAGTTGTATGTTCCACTGTGAAATAACAATATAAAAGTTGACAGAGATTGTCTTTGTGTCAAGGACTCAAAGAGGGTTATGCTCTGAGGCAGACGCTTACCCACTGTCTCTGGAGGAGTGTACCACACATCTAGAAGAGTGCCATCATTCACCTCTGCTTCAGCAGCCTGTTTTTCTGCATGGCTCTCCAACACTCTGCATGTGTGAAAATAAGTATTAATACTTAAAAGATTCTTTATAATAAATATCTAAACTGATCCTGATGCAAACCTTCCAAAGAAATCTCTTGTCTAACTAATTCTAATTACAAACACAGACCACACACAGTCTTCTCAATGATATAATGATGAACTAATCAGACCAGTGCCTGGTTTACCTCTTGAGGGACTGTAGATCAGGACTGTCTGATGGGATGCTGCGCAGGCCCCTGCCGTATGAAGTGCCGCCATGCAGGTGGAAAACGAGGTGTTGGGGCACATCAGGGGGCTGGCCAGGAGGTGTCTGAGGTACTGCGTGGAGGTTGTATAGTCTCAGGAACATGCCAGGCTGAAACAAGATGCAGGAACTGTAATTTCTCTGGAAACGTTAATGCTTTAATTTTTAGCGCAAATTTAGTATTCAATGATTTTACACAGCAATGCTTACTGATGAGTTCAGAAAGTAGATTATCTTTTTTTGTTTATGCTAAAATATATGCTCTCTCTATGTCTCTCTGCCACACACACACACAGCTGATGGCACGTTTTCTGTTTTTACATTGTTGAAAGTGAAATATGGAGCTAAAATTGCGTTTGTCTCCATTAAAACTCTGTTAAACTCAGTATATTACAATATTATAGTATAAAATGCATCAAAACTACCCTGAGGTATTATAATACAGTAAACAACAAAAACATCCAGTCTGCCAGGTTTAAACCACCAACTACAGTATTATTACTTATACCTTCCCAAAAATACAGTTAGGTACCAGCATTTAAAAAAAATGTAATCATGATTTTATACAAGATTTAGTCAGTAGAAGTTATTTAGTAAATTATTAATAAGGAATTTGGCACACATAATACAAATTCAAGTGTTTCTAACACTAATTCTTTTTTTTTACATTTAAATACACATTATCAAAAGCTTAGCGTGAAGTAAGAAAATGTATGATTATTGTGAGTAATTACAAACTTAATTTGTGATTAATTTGATGAATTGCTTTGCAAACCATCAATGAACTGCACTGTTTGACAAAATAATCGCTTACTGTATGTAGAATTCTAAAATACATTGTTTATTGATGCTTTTTCATTTAATATATTCTGCTTCAATTAAGATTAAGTGTCATTGAGTAAACACACTCAATACAATAATAATTTTACCAAAAAAGGATGAGGATCATTTTAGACAGCACAGTTCACTTTCTGCTGAACACATCTATAATCTATACTGGGGACTATCTTCATGCAGTACAAAAAATCTAAATTTGCCAAGCCCAACAGCCCAACAGCAGGTCATGCAGCTTTCCTCCAGTAGGGGGCAATCTGGTATAAAATCTGAAGCACACATTTGTATTAGATGGACAGTGAGGGAAAAAAACAATCTCTGCTAATGTTGCTCTCACAGTGACTTCATACGAAATTAAATTATAACAATTATTATTAATAATAAAAGTAAACTAATGATTTTATCAATATAAAAAAATGCAGAAATGCAAATCTTAAATCTAAATTGTTAAAACAGAAATCCTGACCATAGCAGCCAGCAGGGGGTAGTGCTCTACTTCACCACACGGACTCCTCTGTGGTGGGAAAATCCCACACATTCTTCATTATCTTCAGAATGTTGCTTATAATAAATGTATAGGTTGCCTTTAATGTGCTGGGAGTTTTCCTATGGCAGGCGGTTATAATGATGATACCCAAGTGGTTTAAAAAGCTACTAAGCAGCAGCCAGAGCCTACAAGCTTGTTCTCTCTCTAAAACCAGAGGATCAGTGGGCACAGTGGATGCCCTGTACTCGCACCTGCATGGGCTAATCAGGCAAAAGAGCCACTGAATTCAGATGATTGGTGTTTCATTCACTGGGCATTATGAAAATGCTTCGGGCAGACTGACCCTGATAAGGTTGAGAATGAATTAGAAGTCTCTTTACTATGCAAATGTATTTAATTTGTGAATCTTAATGCCAGTACTTTCTTTAGGAAGAATAAACCAAAGTAAGACCATCTCAACCATTGGTTGACATATAATAGATTCCTTTACACTAAATATCTCTCTATTACAGTGTGTAATAGGGCTGTGCATTGCCAAGAACTTTGCGATGCAATACATATCATGATAGAGAAAAAAATATATATACTACATCTCATATATCTATATACTGCTGTACTGATGGCACAGAAATATATGGCAATCGTTTTAAAAATTTTACATTTAGCATCATATTTATCAAATCTGAGTAGTTAACTGTTTTATCCAGTCATTACTGAGGGATCTGACAAGAGTACAATCAATACTGCTATCTAGTGGTCAGGGTTTAAACAACACAAAGTGAACCCCTGTCTGCTACTCATCTTCACATGTACACTAATAATTCATAATCAATGCTGTTTTATTCTTTATTGATACAGTACTGCAAGACAAAATATTGCAATACTCCGACATATCAATAATTTCTTTTCCCTAAAATGTAGCAAATAACAGTTTTAATGAGCACAGCATTCTGTACACATCACAGGTGTGTGGCTTTGGAGTAACAGGCTCCTTCACTTTTGGCATTAGGGGTCATGATATGAGCTGAAGAGAGGCAGGTGTACCAGCCCTACTTACTCTGAGTGACATGTTGCAGTGAGAGAGACAAGCTCACTGGATTTCGACTGTCAGTCTTATTCGCCCGCATCTGGACAACGACAGGACCAGCAGCAATAGTACACAGCTCTAAATCCTAGCTGTGCAGCTTGTAATCACTGCAGCCTGTATCATCATTTATTAAAATAGTTGGGCCTCCTCTCTCCCAGCCTACCGGTAAACAACGATTTATAAACAACGCTTCCCCCTTTGGCTCATAGGAGGAATCTCAACAGCTTGGGCATAAGCAGTAATAGCAATAAAAACAAGGCTGTAAGAAACTAATAAATTCATAGCCTGAGCTGCGAACGTTCTGTTTTCCAGGCCCAAGATCCTCTCTCCCAAAAGCACTACATTAACTCGTCATCCCTGCCTGTAGGGTTCAAGTCATCCTCCATCCCGCCATCTTCTCTCCATCCTGCTTAATAGGACTGGCTGTGTGATTCAATATCAGCACTTTGTTTGTTCTATACTTGCCTTACAGGACAAAATTCAACCTGACACCAAGAAGAGCAGACTGATTTATCCGGTTGTGCCTGCTTAGGAGAAGGCTCAGCAACAAATGTCCAGGAGAAAATCTCACATTACAAGTGTCAGACATACAGGAATACCCAATTCTGCAGCATACCTGAAATCTTATGCTGAAATACAAGCCCTGTCCTTCTTTACCTGACAGGATTTGTGCTTTCAGAGAAGCTACCAGGATGTTATTATTCACTGAATACTGAAATGAAAAGATGCAGCCCTGTCCTCTGTTCAATGTTCCACCTTCAGGGAAAACATCAGATAGCTTATATCAGGGTAAGGGCAAAGACGATTCTGATATTCTCATGTATATGGAGTGGACAAAACAACAGCAATTACTTTTTTTTCCCCAGCTATATGTCTCCTCTGTTGATAAGCAAAACTCATGTGAGCCTCTATCAATGATGAGCAATTTGTGACCTCTGCCCTGCTATCGCCTCTGTGTTTCTGAGAGGAGGTCAGCACCTGCTATCAGCCTTAATGCGTGTCTCACTTCTCAAAATCGCCTTGAACTCTGTGAACTCTAGCAAAGTAAACACTTTTAAATGATCACTTACATTTTATTTAAATGATCACTTACATTTTACACTGAGTCTCTTGCATATAAAATTAAACTTTTCTATATTTAAACAGAAGATCTGACTCATACTTTGGTTGTGGTGCATAATCAAACTTTCTGAGCTCAATTTCTGATTTTAAAAGCACTGATGGCAGAAAGAACGATGTAAATGACAGATCTACAGATACATAGCACACAAAAAAAAGTTAAAAGTTAAATTTAAATGAGTTAAATAAAACAGATATTTTTTAAAGCACTGATTTACAAAGACATAAGTTTAATTGATTATAAAACAAAAAGAAAGAAGAGTGAAATCTGTTTAATTGGTGAGAAAAGACTAAAATAACTAAAATAAGAAAAATTAATCTGCTTTAATTGATAAATATATATAAAATGTGTTTTATATTTTTAAAATAAGACTAGAAATAATGTAAACATTCATGTAAATGTATCAATTATTCATTAGACAATACAGAAAATACACTGACGTACAAGTAAATAACTGTCATTTTCAACTAGCTACATCATTTACAGTTAATTGAGGATTATGTCGCTGAAAAGTCAGAAGCTCTGGGAATAAAGGGTTGATCACCCCCTTCTTTATTAACTAAACTGGACAGAACTGGTGAAATCAATTCAGGGTGACAGGGATTCACAGGCTCAGCGTATATCTAAGAAAGCATGTCTAATCCTTTGTAAACTACCCACTGTGTGTTTGCACAGTTTGCATGATTACGCAGGTGCTGCACATTGATTTTTGTCGAGCACAGGTGTGAACTAACGATTGTGAAAACCCCGCTGGTGAAAGTCATAAAAAGCAGGTAGAGCGAGGCAGTGCTCTCTTATAAAGGCTGCATCAGCCAGCCTGGAAAACTCCATTAACCAAAGATTTACAGGTATATGAGACAGGATAACACAAGTATTGACTGGATCCTCATTCGTATGGAAAAATGAAGGAGCCTGGGAGTCACGTTCAGTAAACAAGGTGCCTTTCTCAAAGTCAAACCAATTCCCCAAACACACACATTACAATAAAGCAAGCACACACGGACAACTTCAGCTTGGGAAAGTAACCAACAGCAATAATGTTGAGGTTACAAACTCTATCAGCACTGGCTGAGATGGAAACTTTCTCAGATATTGGTGTTCTTGTGTGATACACATTCTGAATCATGCATTGTCTAGATGCATGTATGTTTTAAAACCACAAGTATTAAAAGAAGAGGTAAAAATATTAATTTGCATAAGGATTTAGCTTTCGGCATTCACTTTTAAAGGAGAAATCTGGTGTGAAATGTACTTGGGGTGTAGTAAAACATGATAATGAGTACAAATTGTTGTTGACTAGACTACCTCTCTGTACCCCAAGCGTTCTGAAATACAGCGTTTTTAGTCGATGCTTCCAAGAGGCTTACAATGATAGACACAGTACATTGAGGCATTTTTTTGGGACCCACCATCTTGAAATTAAATCTCTATAAATTGACTGACTAGCTTAAACAAATAATTAGGATAGGAGAACAGATTGAATGAAATGAAATGCATGAATTCCAGCTGTTGGTGAAAATTTCTATTATTAACGCATTTCTATGAAGAACTTCCTCAAGGTACTATGTGTATAAACAATGTTTTTAATAAACTACAGGTGCACTTTTAAAGTTCTCAGTGCGGCTCAATTATGCTCAACACAGAGATTACACGTACACCCACCCATCACACACAGAGAGACCAAAATATTTGTTGCTTCCTGCCAATAAACTATAAACTCTAACTCAGTAACTGCTGTGATCATGTATGTTCTATATGTTGCAGTATGTTACACATCTCTGTACCTTATCCTCACTATGCACATTTCATTGTAACGTATTGATACCGCATTGTCCTGTCTGTTAAATTGTCTTGTCTGCAGTATTTATTGTAGTGTTATAGTTTTATTATGTTGCACTTTTGCACTTCGTGTTCTCTATTGTATTGTTGTTTCATTTTGCACTATGGTTCCGGAGGAACACAGGTATGTGCATGTGTAACTGTACTCAGAAGTAATGACAATATAGGCCTCTTGACTTGACTTGACATGAGATATGGACAGAGCCTTGTGCACATTCTATGAAAAGTCAAAAGATACAGACAGAATGGAACACAGCAAACTTGCACCATTTACAGGTGTTCAAATCACTGCCCCATGGTAGTGTACAAGGGGTGTACAATCTCACAACCAAAAAGTTTGCACAGAACTACACTGACGTACTAAACGTCTTGGGACAGGAAACTAGTTCCTGTATTATATCTTTTTCAGTATCCAGTGGAAGCAAATGACATGCAGGCTATGTGGGGGGGGCCTTCTGCATTGTATGTGAACGGGTTTCCCGCCAGAGATGCTAATCAGTTTGTTTCGTCAATTCTAGCCAGACGCTACCGGGCACATTCATTACCATTCCCTGTGCTACTGTGGGTGATAATGTTTTCTACGATGTATTTCTGAAACACACACAACACTGTGAATTCAGGAATGTTAAATGCCTGCAAACTTCAGAAATGGAATATCCCATCCACTTGGCACCCACTATCAGCTCAATGGCCAATGTTCAACCGCTTGTTGTCCAGTGTTTACTCACAAGACAACAGCTCACAACTTATGCAAGTGTAGGTATTCCCAAACCATCCCCTGAGATATATATTACTATCTCCTCCTCAAGTTTTGGCATTTAAGTGTATGTGGGCAGTGAATGTTACATAATTTATTGGTCTTTATTCACAGAATTCTGTTACACCGCTAGGTGAATAAAGAGTTAATAAAGAATTTTGGAACAGTGAAATATGCCTCATCTAGTACAAGAGGAGTAAAGACAAATATCTAAGGATAAATATCTCTTTCAGAAGTTATTTGTTAAATTATTTAACTAGGGAATAATTAGAAGTAACTAAACAATAAGTTATCAAATTAAAAATAAGCCAAAATCAGTGCAGGGTTTAAAGAACTGAGTAATTGATTTGAATTAAGCAATATTAATAATTAAATCTAATACGAAAAGTACTTTATGAATTAAATAATACTCATATGCATATTTTATCACTGTGAATGTACATCAAAATTCAGACTGGCCAAAGAACTCAAATGTGTTATATGCAAATTATCCCTCTAATGTTATTTATTATTATTTCTTTTTACAGATTACAGCTTTATGGCTTGAATATCACCACTCTGGCACCATCCAGCATTTACAGTCTCTGAATCTTAGTATCATGACATTTGGTCAAATGATCATTTTCATTTATAACATCACAACTTAAAGCTTGTAAGTAACAGTATACAAAAGCTCAAGGTTTTGAAGTCTGTACATCTAAAAGCACATTAGAAAAATGAATGTTTAGACAACTGTACATATACTGGATCATTAAGATTATGGTTATAACTCTGCGATTAGCCTCAGATCACTGCATTGTCTCTCAGCTTTGAGAATTATTACTGGAAACTGTTCAGCACTCATCATTGCCGTCTGTAGGAGAAAGCTGTCTGCTCCTCTCTGGCTCTGCTGTGGGAAGCCCATTGCTTTCTGTTTATTCATAAGGTGTTTTCTGGCCGTGTGCCATCCTATAATCACATCAATGATCTCTGTAAATAATGGCAATTATCAGACCTGCTCTAGTGACTGGATTTCCTGTCAGGTTCAGAGAGTTTTGCTAAACTAGGAAAATCAGCTTTTAGATACAGTGCACCAGCGTGTTGGAATTCACTACTGGATAACGGCGCTCGCTGGTGTTGGTGCTAATCAAAGTTTTAAACGTTAAGTTCTTTAAATTGTTTACCACCTCCATTCAGCCTGCAATTTAATATAATGTTTATTTTTTCTGTTTTACATATTTTTATTTAAAATAATCATTCTATGTAACTTAGTTTTAGGTTTGTCTTAGAGAAGGTTTTGATTTACCTATTATCATATTTCTTGTGTTTTTCTATGATATCAGCATCGCTGCACTTTTATACAAGTGTTATGTTACAATGCTCTAGTGCAGGTGACATCCTCCTGCACTCACCAACAATAGAAAGATTAGGCTTTTGTGGTCAGCATCTCCTAAGCTTCAGTAAGACTTCCTGCCTGTACAAATGCAAAGCAGAATGTCTGCAACTCTGCAGCAATCCTCTGTGTTCATCTCTCTGCCTCTAAAAAGTGCTGTTATGTCAGCAAACATTTTCCAGACGGACCACCTAAAAACTGCCTGACAACCGGCATTTCCTGAAATGCTGCACCACACTTGCGCACTAGTCTCATTCAATAAAAGCATGACGGCCTCCGACAGCTGCTTTAGTTTTAGTTTTGTTGTGTTTGGAGATACAACCATTTTCTTTGCTAGAACAGGCTTTTGTTCTAGGATTTTCTATGTGAGGAGAAACAATAGGACAATCTTTAAGCACAAGAAAATAAAAATGTGGTTTAACGTTAGTCAACATTTTATGCAAATACAAGTCAGACACAAGGGTTAAGAATCCTGTGTTTAAATGGCACCTTCTAAGACTAATGTTACTGTCTGGAAGGCATTTTATTCATTTATGCCAACCCAGCGTAATTTGAGGCTGTAATCTCTCACCTCCATTAGTCAGCAGCTGATCAGACTATTGATCATGTGTCACTGTTTTCTGTGCTTTAGATCACCAGCCTTTCACAGTATTTGAAGACTTTCTCATTGCTACATTAAATCTGCTGCAAATCCCTGCCATGATCCTGCATTTCAAACAGCAATTTATTTTTCCTTCCCATAAACAAATGAACAATACCCACACACAGACCCACACACCCAGACTTAAACAAGCATACATATGCCGGGTGGACAAGTGTCATGTGCTTGCTGTCTGAGGAGATCACAGACAGAGAGCGTATGTGTGTTCAGACAGCACAGGTGCTCTCTTTCTTTCCCAGCATGAATAATTGATGGTCAGATGTGAATCAAGGCAGGGAGACATTGTTGGGCCCTGCTCCAACCATTAAATAGCCACACGGATATATATCTCTCGGTGCATATAATGAATTAACAAATTTACCACCATTGACATACATCCTGATTCTATTCACCTCTTGTAAAATTGTGTGTTAAAAAGTGTATTGACATTTGTATTACTCATATGACCCTTAATGTCTGCTGAGGGTCTCACATTCATCATCATTTGTGGCATTTTGCTACAGTAGAATGGGTTGAAAGGCCGACAAGCTTAATTTATTCATAGACCTGAGAAGGAACCGACTCAAATACAAATTCTAGATTTAGATTTTTGCAGTTCATTGGAGAACAAAATCATTTTGAACCCAAAAATACATATTTTTACAAACTGGCCTATTTTCAAGAAATTTTGATACACATATACATTGCCGTGAATCTCAAACACTGTTGTGTCCTTCTTCAAAAGAGAATTTGGCATTCTAGCAAAAGCCCCAATCAAATCCAGAGAAGCTGTAAAAAACACCATACTATCTATATATACAGTGTTGTTGATGCTTGAGAGCAGAGCATCACCAGCAGGCCCTGGGAATAAGGGGTTTTTGCATGAACCAGGTCTCATGACCATAGCTTTTATCCAAATAATTTCTGCAGATAGAAGCTCAGTCAATCAAATTGGTATGCAGCAAAGCTAAAACTAAAGCTCAGACGACTGCTTGTTCTGGCCTAATGGCTTCACAAGATATTCAGCTTTTACCATCTTTTCTCTCCAAATTTCACTTCCTTTAAAACAAAGTTCAGCTACTTCAGCTAACTACCATCCTATATATCTTGTTCCACAGCAAAACTCAAGAAAGTATTAAAATCACAGAAAAACTATCCAGTCACAGGAATATTTGCAGTGTTTTTGTCAGCCAATAAAATAAAAGCGAATAAAAGCTCTGTAGCTAGTACTCTGTAGCGGCAAAACAAACAGTTTTATTTTAATTCCACACCAAACAGATAACTCAGTAAATTATATATTTGACTATTTTAAAATGAGGTGTTCGCCTCTTTAATTATTTTATATTTTATAGTTCAATACATGGTCAATATGATAAAATATAATTTGGCAGAAAAGTTCAGTCACTGCTCAATCACTATTCTTGGCTACAAATACATCATGAAGACAAAAGAACTGTCCACACAACACCAAGAAAAGTTTTCTGAAAAGAACACACATGTACACATTTCAGATACAATTCTAATTACAGTTATCAGTGAAATATTGGTAAAATAGCTACCAAAGCAAACATCATCATCCAGTAACAGTATGACTCTGATATCAACCTGTATCTTTAATCAAACCAGGCAGTAGAAATCTAGTGAAAATGAACTGAGGTAGAGAAAACTAATGTGAGATCAGAAGTCCTATATTGTTATCACCAGTGTTTAACTGAAGCATCTTTTAGCTGAGCGTTGGCACATATGACTATGTGACCCAGTGGTCTGACACGCTGAGTCAGAGGTGCGTGTGTGTTCGCGCACATCCAAGACCCTTAGCGTGAGGACCGTTCACAGCCGTATCGATTTGGCCCTTTCTTCAATAGCATAAAGCTATCTCTCTCAGTCCACTTAATCCTAATGGCCTCTATTCAGCTCCCCAGTGCTAAAGCCTCAGCAATTTCACACAATATTACAGATGATAGAGTCAAAGATACTGATAATGGCAAGGAAATATTCCTATTCTTTAGTGAAAAAAACTAAAGAAGAAAAATCAATCAGTCGGCATTAAGTAAAAAAGGCATGATTCGGCTCAGGTTTCTAATGTGTATCAGGGATTGTAAATGGTTTGTAATAGGAGTAGTGTTAGGGGAAACACATCCCATGGGCAGGAGACCACAGGAAAAAAAAAGATGAGATTTTGTTCCCTGAGCCTTTTTTCACCAATCTAATTTTTAAATTTCTAATAAATCAAATGGAAACAAAAATATTGAAATGTAATTTGACAGAGTTACTATTCCTCTGCGAACAATAAACAAAAAAATCAGGAAAAATTGGTGTACTTTGAAGAAACTTTAAAACTGGTCAAGGACCTTTACAAACACAGATCAAGCACAACATTAAGACCACCTTCTTGTTTCTATACCCATTATGCATTGAGCATTTGGATGCAATATGCAGTTTTGTAATTACAGACTGTAGTCCATCTGTATACTTAATTTTTCTTTAATGGTCAGAATCCCACAGGAACACCACAGAGCAGCTATTATTTGGGCGGTAGGTAATTTTCCACACTGAAGTGATACTGGCATGGTGGCGTGTTAGCATATGGTGTGCTGGCATGAGTGGATTAGAAAGTGCTCATATATAGTCAGTGGAGCAGAAAAGGGGATAATGGGTCTAGGAACAAGGGTCACTGAATTTCTTTCGGCTTTTACAAAAGTTCTCCAAACGCTAAACGGTGTTATCAAAACTGTTCTTTGTTGAAGCAGAATGGGTGTACAACGAGCACATTAAAATGACTCACAGTTTGATTTAGTTTCACACAAGGTAAAAGGATGTACTATTTAACAGCAAGCTAGCATTGCATGCAAACTCAAATTATTTAAAGATGGATAGACTAATGTTATTTAGACTCTGTACTTAATGTTAAGTACAGAGTTTAATATTGGTTGTGTAGAAAGAAAGCCAATTTGATAGAGTGTCATTGACACAGTGAAAGCTTGCATATGGAACATGTTTTGAACTATTTTTGGTGATAAACAGTGAATTGACAGATCCTCTTTTCATGTTCACACTCAATGAAAATGGTAATATTAAGCTGTATAATTAGTAATGTATACACATTTTTCTCTAATGTTAAACATAACAAACATTCTGATCCTCAATTAGTAAATGCTCTTCTTTCAAGCTTATTATATCTCATTTGGGAAACCGAATACTGCCTTAAACAAAACAAAAAAATATACTAGGATGGAATATTATAAATATCAGAATTTATAGGCACTTTATTGAGTAGTTAAGTCATAGTTGGCATTGGTATCAGTACTATGCATCAGCAGCTACTGTGGATAGATAATTAGGTAGATTTGGTAGAATTATTGCACAGCTTCTGTAAATCCTGTTAACTTCATTTCACTCTTTAAATATCACAGTGTTTTTCTGCTATACAATCGATTTAATTGAAATTGCAGATCCAAACAAATGATCTATAAAAGAAAATAATAAAACTTATCAGGGGTGCCCAAACTTTTTCATACCACTGTACTTGACAATCTGAATTCACTACCAAAAAAGGGGAAAAGTGGTTTTGGTGCAATCTGGTGCAAGTATTGTCCCAGAGTTTTTGTATCTAGCAAACTAGTCTCTAAATGTTCAGGCTTTTCAGATTTTCCAGGACACATGTGAGCCTTGAATCTGTGCTGAGCTAAAATCAACTGTCCAAACACAAAGACTCTGTACAATGCGCTCGCTGGGTCTGTTCATTTCCTGATGCCACTACAGCACAGAAGCTATTCAGTATGTTGAAGCCATGGCCTTCAAAATAATGGCTATTCTCAAAAGCCACACCAACAAAAGCAAGATTACCACTTTGTGTCAGCGTGCTTTATTGGGAGAGAGTGGCCATGAACACATATCTTGTTGGAATCACAGACTTACTAGAAGCACCTCGCTCCTAAGTCTGGAGCATCCGTTTTGTCTGTTGCCTCAGGTCAGCTGAAGAATTGGACTATCTGTGCTTCTGTCAGACTGTTGATAGTTTGTGGCTGGAGAGATACCCTTTAACAAGACTGTGGCAAGCAGGTGATGGATGGCCCAATTGTCTTACACTGACAAAGTGTACAGGTACAACACTCGCACACGAGGACCTTTTCAGGTGCCTTTTTGACCAAAGCCTAAAAGCTTGATAACGTCTCAGGCTGAACTTCAAATAAAGAAATTAAAAGAACTAATAGCAATAACTTTAAAGACAATAATTTGTGTCCTTCATTAAGTGTAGATGTGCACAAGCTTAAAAGTTTATCCATGCATTTCAAAATACAACGTTTAGATCTAAACAAGCTGTACATTGAGCCTAATAACCTCAACTACACAACAGTACCACTAAAAATGATAGACTGGTCAGGTTTATGATTTTAGCTCATATTTGTCACCCATAAAACTGTGACGGACAATTTTATGCCTTCGTTTAATTTTCTGTGCAATAATGCAAACACACCCATTCAATCATTTTGATGCCAATCTGACAAACTGCCTCCAAATTATTGGCTGCAGTTTAGATTTGGCTTGAAACCAAAATGTAACTACAGAGCAGCTGTTGTGTTCAGTTTTGTGGAAAAGTCTAAATCTACGATGTTCATTCTAATGGCTGATACAGATAAAGGTTTGCACCACATCCAAAACAGCTGCTGCAGCCACTTTAAAGACATTTATACAGATAACAGTATGTCATACAGTGTCAGAAGCCAAATAAACTCTATTAAGGATTGCTTGATGCAGTTTGAGGCAAGTTTGTAGTAAATATGCAGTTTGCATAACGCCCTGCAGCAAAACCAAACAAAGAAACTTTAGATACCAAAATGTCAGACTAATTCACAATTGCGGTGAAACAGAGAACACGCAGTATGCACTATTAGGGCATGACAAAACTTAAGCTGTAAGCCACTGGATTTGCATGCTATTGCCAGAACTGGTAGTTTTAGAGGTTTAGAGGTATTGCTATGGTAACTGTAACCTCATGTGCCCCCTGTCCACCCCCTCAGTCTCTACCATACCTTATCATCATGCTTACTTTATATGTCTTCATTCATTATCTCTCACTGTTCTCACCTTAAGATAAAATAATAAAAACACATGAAAATAAAGAAAAATTATTCATATATTTTGACACCATCATAATTCAACTCATAACAACTCGATTAGACGAGAATGATGTGCAAATAAACACACTAATCATGCTCAAATTGACATGTTACTGCTTAATTACCAAAATACAGTATATATTAACTGCTGTATGACCAAAAATGGAAAAAAGGAACTGCACATACGTCTGTTTAAATTAAATGGGGAAAAAAGAAACTTAGGGTTGTCTTATGGTTTTTTCTATATTGCACCCAACCTGTAACAACATTGAGGTCCAAATATGACGAATATATATAATATGAATATATCACGATGCAAACCGAACAATATCTTTTGTGTATCCTTACACCATCTGTATGGGTCAATTTCTGTTCTCAACACACCTGATAAATATACACCATGACTCATATTTTGTTCATTATAACAACTGCACACTGTGAAACACCAGATGCAATATAAAAGCATACACTAAAGCAATTATTGTGTATATATTCAACATGTAATGCCCGTTTACAGCACGGCCATGTATGAGAATGTGAATACTTCACATATAAAAAAGAAGAAATAATTGACATTCTAAACACACACAACTCAAAAGCTATAAGTTGCAAATCCTTCGAAAGGGAAAAGAGACTGAGAACAATGTAAAGTTTCACATCTTAAAACAGTCTTTCTCAAGAAGAAGCACCAAAGCAAAGTTCCCCTTAAAATATTAATACAAAGAAGAGAGCTGAAGGCTGAAGGCTGTCAGTATTTTGGAACTGTCTTCTTTCAAACTCCTCTATTTTTCCAAAAGACCTTCAATAAGGAAAAAAAAGCATGTAGTTTTCTTGTGCAGACAGAGCAAAAATACTCCCAAGTCTATTAATGCAGCTGAGCAGGAGAGAACTACATCTTATTACTAAGTGAAGATGTTCTCATTCACAAATGTGGTCCACAGCTGGCAGTTCCAGGGGTTAGGCGAGCACAAGTGCAACTCTCTGAATACTAAGAGTGGAATTGATTTTAAAAGAAAAAGTGATTGTGGTTTATATACCTTTGAATATACTGTTTGAATTAATAACGCCCTATAAAGAATTGCATTGAATGCACAGACATAAGAGTGCTTACTGTTTGTGAACATGGCAAAAAGCAGCATGAGCTACAGTGAAGATGTTACCAATATAAAAGGGAGTTCCTGTAATGCCTATCATGATGTCTGTTTACAGATAAAGTCCTGCTCTTCAACAAAAAGGAGCCAATAAGCTTGCAGGTTGTGCTAAGTGTGAAGGAGGGTGATTGTAATAGATATAAAGCTTCCCTTGATGTGGAGATCTGTGATGTGGATTGCTTCTGATTTTATCAGTATATGTTTTAAAACTGTAATTTGACATGCAGTTTCTCTGAAATATCCTTTGTCATATCCATCTCAAAGCTTAAATAAACTGCCTCGCCAAAAAAAAAAAAGAGGTCTCACACACACTAATATTTCATTGGGCTGTCTTTACTTTTGATTACTGCACGCATTTGCTGTGGCATTGTTCGAATAATGAAATTTCTTCTGAATTGTCACAAGATCTTGCAGCATTGATGATGGTAGAGTCTGACCACTGCACAAAGTCTTCTCCAGCACATCCTAAAGATTCAATGAGGTTAAGGTCAGGACTTTGTGGTGAACAATCCATGTGTGCAAATGAAAATGATCTCATGCTCCCTGAACCACTCTTTCACAATTCCAGCCCCATAAATCCTGACATTGTCATCTTGAAATATGCTCGTGTCATCAGGGGAAAAAAATATATTGATGGAATAACCTGGAATATATTCAGTATATTCAGGTAGTCAACTGACCTCATTTTTTCAGCACATACTGTTGCAACATCCAGATCATTTGCTTATTTACATCCAAGTGGTGACTTCTTTTTTTTTTTGGCCAGGCCGTGTATATCGATAATGCTGTGGCTTGTTTACCATCACCTTTAGGAAAGAGCATGTGATGAAAAATTCTAAACTCCTCACATGACTTTTCATAGCAATTGACAGTTGACAGCAACAGACTTTCAGAAAGTTAGTCAATTTTGGAGATAAATACAAAGCAAAGAACACTTCAAGTGCACACAGCTAAATCCATCCTTTTTTGGGTTTGAATTACAGCATAGGGAACAAGGAATGGTTTTACTGGCAGCTTGAAGAACGAATTCTAAGCATCTTTGAAAATCTGTGGATATGTGTTCCTCAAAAGACGGCTTAAGAATCTCACAGAATAGAATCCTTTAGCAAGAAAGAATGGACAAATCCCCCAAACAAGAACGCAAAAACTCTACTTAGCAGCTACAAGCTCTGATACTTGCCAAAGGGCTGTTACTATGTACAAACCATGCAGAATACCAAACCAAAGAAACTGGTCATAGAATGTAAACAAGAAATATATATATATATATATATATATATATATATATTTATATATATAGTGATATACATATATACACACGTAAGCTAATGCTTTAAAGTTAACATGCATACTTTCAGTTTACTAGGGTTACAAACTATATGTCCAAACATAAGTGAAGACACTAAGTGAATGCCAGCAGTGGGCTAATGGGTAAAAAGCCCCCAGCACTGAGCTGTAAAGCAGTGGAACAATGTTCTCTAGAATGATGGTTATCCAATATTTTTGGGATGATTTAGGGAGGTAAAATAAGGTGGGGCAGTGATCATCCAACATCCAGACCTTTCTAAAAGTCACTAAACGCAATCAAATCCTCACAACAACGCTGCAAAATCTAGTGAAAAGCCTTCCCTGTACAGTTACTCCAACAAATACACTGGTTTTAAATATTTTTAAATACCCTTCATTTCACAAGACACAATGAATGAGCAGGTATCCCAATACTTTTGTCAACATAAAGGTAAAAAAAATTAAAATAAAAATGTCATGTCAGTTTTATTATAGTCTGTTTAAATGATTCGCTAGCGATATCTCTTTCCTAAATTAATGCATCTGAATTAAATGGAATTATTCATTCAAGTAAGGAACTATGCAGTTTGATCTGCATAGGATTTTTTTCAAATTCAGTTTAATTTGAATTTGGTATTAGTCACAAAATATTCATATTGGCTGGTCCCTGCTGAGAACACAAGATTAGGTTCCTAACGATAACCGAACGGCAACAGATAATACAGACAGGCAGCTGAATAAAGCAGCTCCATCTCAGTCTCTTTTCTGAAGAACTGCTTTCACAAACCTTGGCAGACTATAAATATATCGATATAAACAGATCGATAAAACAGGAAATTGATAAAAATGGCACTTTTTTTTCAACTTGTACAGAATGTTTTGTCTCTCACCTGCAACATTCTGGCTACTTCCAAATGGTTGTCATAGACCAGAATATTGGCTGTCATGTTCTGTTGATCCTGAAAACAAGTAGACTCTCCCTCCAAGGCATCTGGTGCCGCAGCCACATTAAGCAGAGAATGACCACATTCTGTCCCATCCCACACCTGAGCAAAGAAAGAGCAAAACCGTTTCAACTGCTAAATCATCAGCCACTTTTGCCAAAATACATGTGATGTGTTTTCCACAGCTTCTAACATTTTGGGGAATGTGGGAGGCGTATTGACATGCCATTTTATATTTTGGCTCATGTACTGAGAATGCAGAGCTCTGTGAAGTTGGAAAGCTCTGCTTTTTCTGAAAATGAACAGCCTTGATCTGTTGCATTTTGTGAAGGCTATATGACTCGACTGTCTATGTTTGTACTATAGTCTCTAAGGGCAAATGAACAGTGATGCTGTCCAGGTTTTTTTCTATTATTATATTAGAAAAGCGACAGGGTTTTAACCATTTACTCATTTAAATTAAAAAAGCTTCTTTACTGTGTGGCGTTGTTTGGAGTTAAAGGAGACATTAAGGGCGTTTTCACACCAGCACTATTTGGTGTGGTTCAGAGTGGTCCAGCGGGGCGCTGGCATTATGATCAGGAGATCGCCAGTTTAAACACTGTTCATGTAGCTTGCCATCAGCTACTGAAGCCCTAAGAGAGCACAATTGGCCTTGCTCTCTTTGGGTGGGTAGATGGTGCTCTTTCGCTCTCATGCGCTCGCTACTCGGAAATGCTACATTAGCAGCAGCTCAAAAAGAGGAGGTGGCTGACTAATGGCTGACCTAATGAGTGGGTTGGGTAATTGGCCATGTAAATTAGAGAGAAAACGAGGAAAAATATATATATATAATTATTAAAACGTACTTTGGTTTGTTTGTATTCTTAGTGTGGTTTGATTGAGCAGGTGTGAAAACAGTAATCACACAAGGCTACAGATCAATAAAACTGGACCAGCTAGAGGAGGTGGTCTCGGCCTGGCCCCAAATAAACTTTGGAGCGGTTCACTTGTGGTGAGAACGTGATCTAGTCTCAATTTGATCCAGCTATCAAATATACTCCTTTTTTAAATTGCGCCAAAATGCTAATATTGCACAGTTTAATCTGAAATATTACCACAGCTATGTACACACGCTGTCTCTGTTTTTAATGCACGTCAGTCTGTGCAGCGTTCACTGCTCGCAGCTGCACTTTACCATTTACTATGTGTACTTCTGTGCTGCACGCCCTATTGAAAACACTATGAAAGCACAGCGTTTCAGCATTCTGTGTCAAAGCAGCTTTAAACTGCACATATATTCATGCTGGAACACAGAATCTTCTCACTATATTTACTTTCTTGCTCACATGCTAGACAGCTCTGACCAATCAGAGTAGAGAATGTGCTCCTGTGGTTTATTGGTGCATATTTTGGTGCGTTTAGGTTTATCCCGCCAAGTAAACAAACTCATCAACAGACCTGGATCAGAGAAACAATACTACAGGTGTAAAAACGCAATAACTGACACTGTAACTACACTATACTGAGAACAGAATACTTGAACTGTGTTTTAATGTGCCTCACCTTAAGCAGTATGCATCTACTGTCCATGCAGGCCTTTGATAACAGCTGGCAGGTCAGATCAAAGTACATCTTGGGCTGCACTGAGGACAGGGGGACAGTAGACTCACTGGTGAGCAGTGACTGGCTCGCTGCCCACTGGCGGAGTGCTTCCACTGTATGTTTGTCAGCTTCAGCAAAGTGGAAAGTCCGGCTTGATGTGCGGGGCTCAACCGGGCTGTCAATCATTCCATCAAAGGTGATTGTAGACCAGCCCAGGGTGGTCAGAAGAGTCATGGAGCCATTAAACATTTGTGCCTGAGGAGAAGTACCAAACACCATCAACTATTTGGAAGCTTAATAGGTTCTTTTCATGTTTTAAGGGTCCTTTGCACGGATAGGACACCTATTGAAGATTGGGATATTACAATATAATTTAGTAATTAGCAAAGACAATAACAACACAGCAAATCTAACGACAACAAAAAGATTCCTTGGGCAAATACCCATCTTTACAGTCTTCTATCTCTGTATTGAGATTAAACAAGATTTGACTTTAGATACAAGCGATCACTTTTGTTAAGTCAAATAATCATGTGTTGTTTTTTAAATGCAGGGTTCTTTAAATTTACTTTGACGTTTATTTCATAGCAGACAATAACAAACGCAAAAAAAACGTTTTGTCTGGCCAACTCCATTTTATTTGTTAATATATATCAATTCCTGCATTTCAGACCTGCAATACATTCCAGAAAAAAAGCTGGCACAGTAAAACATTTTTCACTTTGAAATGTTCCCATTCTTTCTGACAACAATTAAAACAAATTTTGCCACTGAGAATACCAAGTGATAAAGTGTTTTAGGTGTTACTCTTTCTCTTTTTTACTGCATACACATATTAAAATGTACAACAGTACAGGGTCATCCTTGCAGCAGTTTCAGTTTGAAAATTCTCCACACATTCTCTATTGGGGACAGGACAGTAATGCAGGCTGGGCCATACCCTCTTCCTCCACAGCTATGCCTCTGTAATGTGTGCAGCATGTGTTTTTGTATTGTTTTGTTAAAAATTGCATGGATGTCCCTGGAAAAGTGACAGAAGTATACTGACAAAACCCCATACCATAACAAACCCTGGCTTTTGGACTTGCTGATAACTGTCTAGAAAGTAATTTTCTTCTTTGGGCCAGAGTAAGCAATCTATTTCTTCCAAAAAGTGATCTGGCATACTGATTCATTTTATCACTAGATGATGCCCAGAAAAGTGGACACTGCTTCTGAACTTCCATTCAGCATAGTATTCTTCCATTTTGCACAGTAACGCTTTACATGGCATTTTTGAATTTAAGTATATTAAAAGTGCTTCACAAATGTTTGCCATAATAATCATTTGCCTATGTGGGTTGGGATTCTATTTATTGATTTAAAAAATGTCAAAAAAAAAAATGTTAAAATATTTTAATCGGTTTTTAAACATTTTAACTATAATTTTTGTTTTCAACATTAAGTGGAACATTCAGTTTCAGCTCATTATTAGGCCCTAGTTTAAATCCGTTGGCAGGCCTAAAATGCCTGAAACTGGATTTATTTGAAATGAAAGTATGTTGACCAGACAAAACATACTGTCTGTAATAAAAACATTTGCATTTTCCATATCATCCCAACTCTCCTGACCTACGGTTGTGTACTAGATAAGGACCCTATAGAATGTTTACCAAAGCAAGAAAATGTAGTCAGATCTCACCTTCACTCTGTGGAGCCGAATTATGTCTCCAACCCTGAAGATTTTAGGATGGTCTTCAAGCTTTTCACTGAATATAGTGCAGCCCACTTTTGCATTAGACTGGTCTGTGATCTTGAGTGTAGAACAGTAATCTACAGAAGACCAATGGTTATAATATTAAACTTCACAGTGAGTTATTTCCCTTCATACAGTCCATTACACATCGGTTAATGAATTGCAATTACAAATAAAACACTTTCAAAAACGTTACAAATGAATGCAAGTAGGTAGAACTAAAATATGATTGCCATCCACTGATAAACATTTTACAAAATCACACATGAGAGTGATTAATTTCTGTAGACATTTCAAAACAGTTTGAGGGGAAGTGTGTACATAAGCATCAGTCTCATTAAGGCACAAAACACTGCCAGATGGAGGATGATTCTGCAATTCATAACATCAATTCATTATGCTGGTCCAAAATGTTTTGTACTTACTACATAAAATGTTCTGACAAAGAGATAACATACTGAAAATGTAAAGCATTTAGTCTATTTAATTAAATATACGCATGCACAGGAGCAAACCAGACAAATGTGTCCTTTTTGGCTGCTTGTTACAAACATCAAAATATAAAAACTTTCAGTCACAATAAATAACATTAAATCAGGTTTAGCTTCTTAAAGCGGAACCCATGCTGGTTATTTGTGCTATGGCCTTTCACACTCAGCATTGATCTGGCATGGAATGTTTGCCTCTTTGGACACAATGCGCGTGCACAATGCACAACTCCTTCAGCTGATTAAATTGGACGCAAGCCTGGGCTCTCTCTCTCTCTCCCTCTCTGCTCATCACAACAATCTATCGACAGGAGCCTTTGACTGAGATGAGGATTGATTTTCACCACTTTACAAGGTGCCAGCATGACACGATCTAAAGTATGATCAATGATCTGAATGTGTTAAGGCACACATAATTGCGTGAAGCCAGAGCAGTGCGGCACCCTGATGGAGTGGAAGGGCTGTAATTGGTTAGCGCCACTGTTTTGGTTTCCTCGCTGTGATCTACACCATGACCTGAGGGTTAGAAGGATTTCATGCTAGCATCAGAGTCAAGGGCAGTAGAAGGAAAAGAGGAATGAGAAAGAAGAAAGAGGCGAAAGAGGCACTAGAGAATTAAGGCTCAACGAATGAAACCTGGATACAGACAGAACAGCAGCCTGTTTACTTTCACATATACTTCCAAGTCAGGTAAAGCTTGTCACTTTAACCCTCTGTCAAAAACTTCGAGCGTACCGGCATGTACATTACTTCATTTAGAGGGAATTTCCTTCGAGAGGTTAGGAGTAGCGTAATTACTTTTATCCCGCAATGCCTTTGATTATGATTAGTATCAAGATGCTTGATCTCTGATGGAAAGGAGCCCTTCAACCAGCAGCCTCCCATTGGAAAGAGCTCCCATTTTGATCTCCATATAATGTGGTAAGTGCTGCACCCAATCACCTTCTCAGCCATCATCCCATTTCCAAACGTCACCAGCTTCTGCACTGGCTTCGAAATGTTAAGAGCACTGTGGAGAGCCATCTTTCCTCAGCATTACTCTGAGCTTGAGGGCAGCAATGACTGTAAGTCACGCTATTACTGCCTTTTTAAGAGACTGACCTGTGCCTTTGGTGGGAAAGGGCTGCTTGAAAAATGTCACCACACCATACACATTCACTATTCTCCTGGGTTTCAGCTCACTTAAAGGAATATAAGTGTACTTGGGCTGGAGAGAAAGAGATAGAAAGGGCAGATGATCATAAACCAGGTCATACATATGTACGAGTGATACATGTAAACACAAACATTAGAATACAAAGTTTGCTTCTCCTGAATAACTGTTGTCTGGTTGAATTTGAGCACATAAGGCAATAAAAAAAAAACACTCAGACTGGATCAGCAAACAAACCTACAAGACACAAAGAAAAAGAAGATACTAAAAAAGAAAAAAGAAACTATGATGCACAAAAGTAAAACATGAATATTACTCAAACAAGTACAAAGACAGCTAAAGTGTTTCACTGTAGTGAGCACTGGAAATCACTGAATAACTTGAACCTCCTGAGGAGGATCCTTAAGCTTGAAATGTGCCACAAGGTCCAACAACTACAGTTGAGTTTTCTGTATTATTACACATTATAAGTCCATAAAGTCATTTATTATAAGATGTAACAGAACTAAAAATATTTCTCTATTTCTTACCTCTGATGTTACCTTTAAATTATGCAATTCTTTAGGCTGGTACACACTTCTACACACTACTGGGTATAGTGGACTTCCCAATCATGTTCAATAAAGTAACACTCCCATAGTACAATTCCTGACCATATTAGTTAACATTCTCTGGGAAGTCTGGAATGGAACTTGTAAAATGTCCATATTTTCCAGTTTTAACTACTGGCATTGTTACTAGGGGCAAAAGAAAGCAAATGACTTGCACACAAATACAAACCGCCTAAAAGGGCTCAGAAATAGGGCCTGAAAAAAGCTAAAAAAAAAAAAAGCCTACCCTAAAGCTAAAAAATATGCTTATTAGATTAAATTAATAATTATTTGTATTCATTTATTATCTGAACACAGGTTTTATAAGCAGATCACATAAAACAATATAAAAAAGACTGAAGGGTTTTAGACCATAGGATTTCCTCAGTGCTTCTGGAAGACAGAAAAAGCAGGAAACAAATACAAGAAATACAATACTAATATCTGAACACAACACCTGAACCCTCTCCCCACTCCCAGGGGTGTTGCAAATCAATCAGATCAATTGGAGTAGGTTTTCAGTGTTGTGAGTGAAATATATTTCACTAGCTATTTTTTCTTTGAAAAATCTTTACCACTCTACATTTGCCAATGTAGGCAAAGAAAAAAAAAATATATATATAAAAAGTCAGGGCAAAAAGCAGAATAAATTGTCAGGAAAATGTCTGCATGCATTTGACACTATGGGACTAATCTCCTCCTTCATGTATCATAGCTAGTAACACATGCTCTACGTTCGCCTCAAGCAGAGATATAGGCCTATTAAAGATTTGTGTAATATGTTAAGAATCAATGCATGTAACCCCACCCCTTCCCCCACCAATGACTGGCAGCTGTATCCCATTTCACTGTGTTATCTATCAAGAGTTTACAATGACCCATGACCACTAGATTTTGATCATACAAGTTTAGATTAATTCACCTGGCAAAAAAATTGATACAGACACAGAAAAGTGCCTCAGTATTGCAAAATGACTGTGTACAGATTTAACAGATTTGTTCTGTTAAGCTGTGGTTTCGTTAATGTAGAAGAGAAAGCTGTTTTGTGCAGCAGAAAGTGAGATCTAGAGTTGTTTCCAGGGTGTTCTTTAGCCTCCTGATGTGCCATGGGAGGTTTTAAATCAGCTTGGCGTGTGGAGACTGTTCTGTAATTAGAGGGTAGTCTTACTTACACATCGCAGACCACAGGGACAGGAAAGAAGGTAAACAACATGAGTAGAACTGCATGTATTACAATGTTTGATCCACTATTCTTTCCCCACGGTGCAGTTATATTGGCTTTCCTGATGCTTTTACAAGAGATTCAATGCCTACCTGGATAAACCCAATGGAGCTCACCACTCTCAGTGCTGGAGCAAACACATCCACTTGTATTGACATATCATGAAAGTGGACAGGTAGAGTGGGAAAAACAGATAAAGTAAAACAGATCTTGTTGCCAGTGTCATCAAAAGATATTACCTGCCAGTGTTATGCTAATATTTAACGAGTGAAAATGGAAAAAACATGAAAAACATGTTTGAGTGTTATATAATGGATAGGAACATGTCACTGTAAGAGCAGAATAATGCTTATCTTTAGGTATGCCTCCACACTTGTGAGTGCTTATACAATTTGTCACATTCAAAGTACTCTTATGAGTGTGTCTGTACCTGACTTCTAGTGAACACTCCTTTTAGTAGTTCAGTGTAAAAGCTTTGTGCTGAAAGTAAACTGTTCTATACTTTGTGTTCTTGTGAACAAAATGTTTTTCATGCCCGATCAAGCTCTTATATTGTTTTGTATTTATACAAACGTTTTAACCAAACAAAATAGGAAGTTAAATTAAAGAAGTCCAGAGTTTCATCCTTCTGAAATGATCTGTCTTAATACAGTAGGCAACAAAAGGAATACTGTTTATACTGTGTTAGATTCTTAAATTTTTTAATCTACGGGTAAAATTGGATGAGGATGGTTTGGCGGTTGCTGTATTCCAAAGTCCAGGCTGCAGCTAAGATGGCCTGCATTTCTTGGCTGCTAGATCACAGAATTTATTGTACAGTTACAATGCAAAAAAGACAATGCAAAAAAACAGCTTCACAAAACAATAAGCAAACATTGTGAAAATCTTTTTTGAAAGCTGGAGCTGTGTTCTTTTTAAATGCTAGAATTTTTTATTGACTTTATGACTCATTTAATTATATAAAGAAATAAAAAAAACACTTGTCACCACATAATATTTGTGTGTGGAGTCATCACAAGGCCTTGTTAGACAGTTCCATGTACACAACAAACAGGAGCCTGAGAAGCAGTCTTCAAAGACCCTGTTCAACCTTGACTGTAACCTAGACATCGGAACTCAGCTATTGTGTCTCATTGTTTCAGTGGTTCTAAGGAGGATATGATACAAAGAATTTAACTCATTCTTTAAACACCAGGACAGACTAATTAGAGCTTCATTAAGATACCCGTTGAGCGCTGTTGACCGATAACAACTAACTCTATTAGGTTCATCTAATAGTGGCATGGATAGAGCAATAATAGGAGTAGAGTAATACAGTTTAAGTGAGCAAAGGCTGTGCTGTTCAGAAATATTACCAAGATTAAAATTAAGGCTATACAATACATTGATTGCAGGATGTGCAAATGCATTTGCCCATTATCACATCTTTTACTTCAAACATTGATACACAGGGCATTATTAATATACTGATATGTAGAAATCCTTTCAATATTTCTTTCAATATTGCTGTTTTTTTTTCAGTGTTGTACAGCCCTAGTTAAAATGCATAACAAACAGATTTTAAGCCAGGACTAGCTATTATATAAGAGAATTTATCAGGTTTAGAAATGTGAGTGTGCACAAAAGAAAGGTATTAGTGTTAAAGTAGGAACCGATGAGTAACGTACTTATGGAAAACAGTCAAATTCAACAGAGAGTCCTCTAAAGATTATGAAAATGTCATAAAAGTATCATTTATGAACTGTGTGTGCAAGTTGTTTGCCTTCTTTTGTCATGTAGAGTCATATTTTTGAACAGGGCGTAATAGAATGAAAGCAGTGTTCCCAAATTCATTAATGTGAAAATACTCTAACAAAAACTCTATTTGACTGACAAGCAAAGAGGTTTTCAATAAAACTGTCCATAAAAGGTGAACAGAAATGCCAAGTATCTAATTTTCCTGTTAAAATGACAAACTCCTCATTATGTCCGTGAGGAACTGTTATTGTAGCACCTATATCTTGCGTATTATTGTCTGGAAAGCTGGATACTGTTTGCCATGTGTTACTAAACAGCCTTTAGCTTGATAACTTACAAAATAATAATGTCAGACTGATGAAGAAACAAACATCTTCATGTGCAGACCATTGCATCTAGACCTAGCAAAAAAAATCTCTTATTTAGGTTCCTATAAATTGTCATCAATTGTCTTTTACCTGTGAAATTACTAGTCCATCTTTGTCCTACTTTTTTATAAAGATGTGGGTAGCTCAAAGCAGAGGACACCTATAACTCATTATTCTGATCTGTACTGAAACATTTTGTTCTTCTACTAAAACCATACACTAGAGATGTGGTGCAATATCATACATTGGGGGCTTTGTTCATACAAGTAGACACCAAACACAATACCTCAGAAGTAGTAGATCCACTGGATGAGGAACCAGCAGAGGGACACACCTATGAAACAGGTCACAAAGCATCCATCAAAACTTGATGCAAAATAATGTGGTTAACAGAAACATATTATTTGTGAATACATTTAGATATAGATACGTACATGCACACAGGCATCAGGGCCACTCATCTCCAAGTGACAGGGATGCAGCTTGTCAGTTTGCTCAGATGGTGACTTACTGATGGTGAAGCCGGCCAATAAGATAATGTCCTAGAGCAACATGAAGCAGCATCAGGAAAGAAAGAATGCTAGTAAACTGATCTTAAGCAAATATGACAGAGGTGAGCTTAGTGAACCCAGCAATCATTAGTGACCCATTAACGGCTACAGTTTCACTGTGGGACTGAGTGAAAAGTGCAGAGAGTATTAGGTGTACTGTACTGCTGAACAAAAGCAGAGAGACTTGCTTTCTCAGCAGATCTGCTTCAAAAAAGAGATGGCTTGCATCAGACATGTGCATCTCCCCACTAAACTCCATTTGGGTTGTCAGTTTTTGTTTAAGAAAGCCTCTGTCTCGCTGTAGCTTCTTCCCAGGGTGCACCTCATGTACTAACGATATTCTGGCATCTTGATACAAACTTGTTTATTTGCTATCACGCTGTGCCTTTGTCTTTCAATTAATTTGCGAATGTGCTTAGTAGCGTATTAGTGTATGTTGAATCCCTGCTCACAGAGTCTAGAAAATGAACTGACAGCATGCAGCATGCTGCTCTTATAGCAGATGCTAAGTATCAAAACACTTTGTACAGTAATCACACACAGGGTTTAGCATCAGCATGTGCTGCAAAAGAAGTGCTGTTGCCACATGAACGAGGAGATGGAGAGTCACCCTCAGCATAACAGTAACAATAACACTGAGGATAAGCCACAGAGGATGGCTGATAATGAAAGAGGGGCTCTTGGGGCAAAGAACAAAACCACAGAAAAGCCAGCTGTGGGGGCTTTAGGGGGGTGGCAAGATAAGGACAGGATCCTAAGAGGAAAAAGGCTCATTCTGAGCACCATTCAAGAAAGCAAAGCACCAAGGCTCAGATTAAAGACATGTCTCAGAGGAAGGATTTTTTTTTTTGTCACATCGCCATCGCCTGTCAGCAGGGAGGCAATCCAAACTCAGATGATTTTGTTATGTTTCTGATTCCGATGCGGTAAAATCTGTGTTATGCAACCGCTGTGCTTTTCACACATATTCATACAAATGGGGTTACTTCAGAATGGCATCTGAAAGCTTTGACTGGTCTGCGACAGCAGTATTTAACACAGGCGTGGAATAGCAATGTGCTGTTCAATAACAATGACATTTAATTCACTTATTGAACTAGACATTATGACATATTCAACTTTAATAAAATTTAAAACATGTTTAAAATTGTCACTCCGTTAAATCCACTTTTTCACGTTCTTTGTGAAATACAATCGGTCTCTCTGAGTTGTATACGATGCTGCACATGAAACTCTTCCTCAACCTCCATTGTCTGCAGTAGCTAATAAAAGAAAATATTCAGAAAAACGAGTCTATCAGGAAAAGCACCGTGTCTCCGTCAACCCGTGAATTAGTATTCATGGCCTTGCCCACCTTGGCTCTTGACCACCCAGTGCTGAGGTCAGGCAGCCAGACACGTCTCGTCAGACAGGAGACAGCAGCATTAGGAACAGCATGGCAGTTCAATTTTGTGTTATTTGTGCAAATAACACATCAGTGTTATATGCTTTGCCCAGTAATTCAGAGCTAAGGAACAAATAGTTCGAATTTGTCTATGGAATACCACCAGCAAAGTATAACTGAGATAGGTAGGTGCATATTTTTTAGAACAGTTTTGTTTACTCTAGTTAAAAGAAAAAATCCACCCCTGTTCTGCTCAGCTACGGCTCAGCCAACCCCTGTGTGGATTTTTACTTTCTGGACCTGGACTATTCACTCCTGTGTGTAACTATAGGTTTACATAGGATCTCCAGTGGATTTTGCATTTTACAGAGTCTCTATGACGCTAAACTGCACTTAGCAGTGCTGCATTACACATGTTTTAAAGTGACATATGACATTGCAAAAACTGTTATTAGTGTAAAAATATCTTTATTTTGAAACATTTCTCTGTTGTCCGTCTCGCTGCCTCACAGTGCTGTTTGCATGTATGAATATTCATGAGCAAGAGCCCCCACTTATTTACCTGACTACAGCAGCAAATAAATTATACTGTTCTAAGGGTAAATAAACTACTATGCAGTTTTATTTCTCAAATAATCCACCCTTTGCCTACACCCACTGGCTCTTTGGCCTACACTTACGGGAATGCAACTGTATAACATTTCATAAACAAAACATTAAATCATATCTTCCTATGATGCACACATCTGTGTCAGCAATTGGTGCAACTGATTACACTCATTAGAAGGGGTGCCCACAAACCTTTGGACATATAGTGTAGATACTTACATGCATAGGAGCAGACAGAATGATGTGTTCAATCACTAATAGATAGTTAAATATCCATTATTATTACTATAGGGCACTTTTCTATGAATCTACACTTTCAACTAACTCAAGGGTATGACTCATCCCAGTGGGGAACTCTTTGATACCCCCCATAAAAAGGAGTTTAATGTGTTAAAGCAGACACCTACCCCTTGACTGACAGACTGTGAGAAGTCCTTGGCCAATGTGCCAAAAAAAATGACATTGATTGATGCATGCTGTGAAGCTGATCTCTGTTGGGGGTCTTCCCCTGAGAAACAAAGAAGTAGAGAAAGAGAAATAACAGAGAGGAATTGAGAAAATCAAAGCGGGAACAAGAGAGGCTTGGTAATGAAAAAGTTTTAACATATAAAAAGGATTAAAGATCAAAGAGTCAGATCAGTTTTTGTTTTTTTTGCTGTCAGATTTAATTATTCATTCCCTGCTATACTGTTATTTCACTTCAGGTGCAGCCACATAAAAATGCATGAATACTGCAATATCACAAACAGATAGGAAACACCTACAGGTACGTGCATTTGTCCCCAGTGCTCCAGGTCTGGGCATTACAGCTCATCAAGTAGGGGTGTGACACATCGTATCATAGGCAATAATATCACAAAAAAGAGACACTTTATATCTGTCCAGTACCATTTATTTTACTTCAATCCTGGAAATATGGAGTGCATTATCTGGTAAAAAAATCTAAATTAGGGGTGTTCCATATCATATTATATGCATTAATATTGCCAAATATACTGGAAATTCTTGAAAAAAATGTTTGTTAATTCAATGTTTTGTCATATCGGCACAAATTTTCTGGTCATATCGCCCACCCCTACAGATTAACACGTTAAACTATGTTCTACGACCAAATGACAAATGAGTGCAATACATAGAGAAGCTAGAATAAGACTTTATTTGGACTCGCTCCAGATTAGAAAATAAATGTGATGAGTGTGCTGGCCAAGACCAAGTACAAATACCCAGTATGTCCAGTATGTCTAACTATACTGACATTAGCTGGTTGGTTACCAACTATTTAGATTAAATCTCAAAAATATGCAAGTTTTAACACAGGAAAAACTAACTCTTAAAATTAGACACTCTTCTGGGATGGAAAAACACTTTAGAGCAGAAAGCTACGTCATACTGCAATCAGCCAACAGAAGAATTCTGGTGGCTTCATTTTGAGACACTGCACTGTCTGTTTTCTACAGTAATTGGTTTATTTCACTTAGGCTTTGTTTAAACATTCAAAGCTTTAGCCCAACCCTCACAATAAAAGATGGGACGGGAAAAAAAAACTAAAAAGGCAGATGGATATTCTAGCTACTCTATGCCATTTGCAAACACCATAGTGGCCACAAACAGACTTACAACAGAGAAATGCGTACTTTAGAACTTGGAATTATTTAAGTGTAAAAGGAGATCAAAATGTGTGTCCGTTATACAAAATGCGTACATGCTGGCAGGTCTTTAAAAAAAAAAAAATCATGCAGGAGCTGAAAAACTTTAACTGGATTGTAGTAGCTTTGGGTTGTCTCAGCAGCAAACAGAGATGATCTGGCTTCATTTGTATAAAATTGAAGGGAATGGAACCACCGTGTCCATGTTTTTTGGTAAATTGGAACAAACTGAAAAAGATCTACTTAAATGTAGTAAATCTGTGATTGTTTTTATTCTATTTAGATTTTTTATGGAAATGCATACCTATAATTTTGTTCTACTGACTCTAGTTTTTTTCAATCAGCCCAATGTAAGTGTATGACCTATGAGAGAATGTACTGTTTACATTTCACTCCTTAAGCCACTGCAGGCTGCACCTCAGGGGGACTGTATGAAACCAGGTGGAACAAATTGTAACATGCTTTACTGCCTGTGCCGCCTTTACTATACAGTCTGTGTAGTATGTTTCTGTATGTAGCATTACACCCTGAGAAACATGGATAAACACATGGATGAAACAAATCCCTAGCTTATGTTAAATTCCTCATAAACCTACTGCAGCAGAATAAAACACACTGCATCCCAGACACCAGCTCTTGAAAAAGGTGCTTGCAGCGCAGACAACATGGATTTGTGTGGTCAGACCAAATCATTCTTAATCATGATTTACCTTTACAAAAACACTTCTATGTCCCTGAGGATCAGGGAGTTCCCCATATGGACTACTGTTTCTCACTTCAGTCTATGTCTCAATCTAAGCCTACACGTTCACAATGTAGCCTAACTAAATATAGATCTACTCTTCTCTGCTTTAGCATGGGAATCAAGGCCATAGCCTGCCATAACCCTTCCCCATCACAACAGTGCAAATTAAGCAGCCCTACTTTTTCTTCTTTTTTTTTTTTTTAAACAAAGTTGAGCAATTTAGTCAGAGCCTCACCTTGGATAACAGCCTTCAGCAGATATTCTCTCTGTCTGCAAGATACTACAGGGCCCTTCTGAACCACTTTACCCTATAAAAAAGAATAAATAATCAGCACAGTGAACACAGACAAATATGCTTTTTTAGCTTTTTACTTTAGATTAAATTATCACATTTAAAAATACCAGTAATTTAAGCCTACACACAGTGTACACAAACATATAAAAGGTCACGAGACAGGAACAAATAGTGTGTCCCTTGACTGTTGCAATGTCCCTCAGAAGTTACAGAATTATACATTGACCTATGGGATATGCATTTAGATTGTCCTGCATTAAATATGGATTATCATTTTTCACAAAGTTGCTTTGCTGTTCGCATGGACAATTTGAGTCACTAATAACGATCATTTCCACCCATTGGTGCTGCTTACTGTGGGTGGTAATGCCTTCCATGACATATTCCAGAAAAATACCAGACATTGTGGACTTAAGTATTGTTAAATGTATTCATAACTTTTGAAAAGGCATCCAATAACCGCCCTCAAACTTTGATCATTCATGTCACCTTGCTGGCCAGTTTTTAACCTCACTTACAAATAAATACCTCAAAACTTATACAGGTGTGGATATTTCCAAGCTGTCATCTGAGGTAACACTTCATTATCAATTTGCATACAGCTATCCTATTACTTTTCACATGTCAGAGTAAAATAGCACAGTTTTTCGCAGATGCCACTTCTATATAACAGATAAACTATAAAAAAACATGAAGGTGGTAACAAGTGCAAATTTGATGCAACCTTAACACTCCTGTGCAGGCAGTCAGAGGTGAGTTTGAGGTTTGATATAGAGACGTGCTGCAGATGTGGAGGGACCTTAGTGTCCAGGTCGTTCACATCTTTCACTGTGTGGACAGGCATGCCTTACAGTCAATATCTGCAATGAAAACAAAAAAAAGCAATGTCAGCCCAAAAAGTGCCACAAAGAAAACAGAAAGCAATTTGCTCACTTGACAACGATCAGCACTGTCAGAGGCTCACACCACACAATACAATTTACAGAAATACATGAGCTAGTGACCATGCAGCACCTTTATAGGTTTCCATATGCTGCAGTGTGTAGAAGCACTCATGTGAAGAAGCAAGCAGATTCAGTTTCTACCACTGAGCTCTTTCATGTCTCTTCTGCTGTAAGGCTTCATGACAATACAGCAGGCTTCATCTGCTTACCAGTCACATGACCAAACCTTTCCTGTCAATCTCTTTAAATATAAACAGTCATGACTCTTTTCATGAGAATGACATTCAGAATGAAGCATTCTGTGTGTGTGTGTGTGTGTGTGTGTGTGTGTGTGTGTGTGTGTGTGTGTGTGTTTGTTTATTCATTTGAGCACTCCCATCACCTTTACACTTCAAACTGAGACTTTGCCTTGTGGTGAATTTCAGCAGTTCTACACGTTTTCAATCCCCAGCACACAACTCTCCTTTTACTCTATGTTAGTTCTCTACATGTCTGACAGCATTAAAGTATGATACATGTACAATAAATAAGTAATTAAGTAGGCTTAGGCAATTCATGTCAGCATTATTTAAGGGCCCCTTTTAAAGTGTATGATATGATACTATGATAATGGTGAAAAATACAAGACAAATCTAGTGTATGGGCTCAATCTCACTTTTTTGAATATCAGTGCAATGTCTTTGATTTCTTTATCAGTCTGAATATATGTGTGCAATACATATCTATTTTGTTTTATCCAAAAAGGGGAAAAAAATAATATTTACCCACTTCAAGTATTTATTTATTTGCACTGAATGTGTCAAAGTGTCTTTTACCCAGCAAAGACCAAGGTTTTTTAACGTCCTGTGGCATAATTAACCAAGGATTTTTTTTTTTCGATTTATCAGTAATTAATTATTATTAACGGTACATTCTGGCTGTATTTGCATTATTTTAGATCACATCTACTGCAAACATCAGATTTTGTAGTTTTCTACAATTTCCCATTATTGGTACACAAACTTGTTGGCGCATCATAATTCCAACGTTTCTATAAATAGATTTGCAATCAAAGGAGCAGACCCTTAAGATTCAGGAAATGTTAGGACAATTTCTGTCTTTATGCAAAAATATTAAACATTGAGTCAGTCAACAAGTTTGTGGACCCCACACAGGGTTAACCTGTTCACACCAAACCATCCTCAATGACTTCCATCTCCAGTATTTATTTATGCAAGAATTTTGACAAATCACTGAAATTCCCCTCTACTTGCCTCTGTAGTCTCTGAAGATAAGTGCCATTCAAAGACACCAAATGAAAAAGCATGACATTTGTTTCCATAAACAAAAGTGCACCTAATCACAAAGCTTACAAATACATATCATTATACACAAATCCTGCTGAAGGAGATAATCAGAAAGAGGGAAGTCTCACAAGGGCCTTGATCTTTTCAAAAAATCTCCTGGCCTTTGCAATCTTGGTGTGTATCAGCCTAACATTCTGTGTAAACAACATCTGTCAGCTGAAGGAGAGGCTCTTCTGTTGACACTTGTGCTTCAAATCTTGGAGCAACATGAGATGTAGCCCAGTGATGAGCCTAGCAGGCAAGCAACACAAGCAGTGCCAATGAACATAAAGATCAGACTTGTACGAGTACAAAGACGAGAATCCTCTTGAGAAATTCTCAAGACCCAATACTTCAAACATGTGAAAGGTGGGAGATTCTGAATGTCTGAACTGACCTTGAAAAGTCTGAAAAAACCCACCACGTGCCTTTATTCACACAAAACAAAATCTATTAGCTGAGATCTTAATCCTTCTCCTGAAACCATTAAAATTAGAGCAAGAAACCACAGGGAATTACAGACTCGAGCACATTTAACAACTCAGTAGTACGTCTTCCTTCATTACTGAGCTCAGAGAGGAGCATACTGATACATTAAAAAGTAAAATGACGGTGCTCATTGTGATTATTTCTGTGCCTCACTCTCCAGTTTGTAATTGAAGTCTTCAGGGTGGAACACAAAAGGAAAACAGACTAACGTAAAATGAGTTAGGTATTATTGTTCAAAACACACAATATAAAATGAAAAGAACCATGACTGTAGTAAGCCTAATTAATTCCCCTTGGGCTATACCCACTGCAAACAGGCATTAATTACCACAGACAACAGGCAGAAGATCCATGATATGATTTCATATGGCATATTTAAAGAGAAACAACATACAAACAACAAACAACAATAGGACGCTTTAATGGGAATTACTGTCTAGCTGGAAAGGGCAAGCAAGAGGGCTGCAGTTTGAGCTGACTGTGCATCTCTCATTTGTGTATATGAACGGTAAATATACAGAATTTCCAGCTATGCGCCCACCCATGCATGCTACAAATTCCTTTCACTATTTGGCATTACCATTGTTCAGCCCACATCAAACCAGAATTGAGTGTTCTGTGTGATGTTCAGCAAATAAATTTAAAAAGATCTAAAAACAGCTGCAGGGAGCTCCATAATCAGGAGGTACAGGACCACTGTGCTGTTGACCCAACACGAGATTTCCTATTGCAGTGGTACCTAATTGTTTTTGGACTACATACCACCTACAAGTCATTTCACAATACATTTAACACAGTAGGCTAAATGAGAACTCCACACATCACACATGTCTTCTCTATTTTCAGTGCTTTTCACTAATTGTGTGCATTTTTTTCACTAATTTTACAATCTGCAAACTAGCATGGCAGTATGTTTGATTACTGTGAATGTTCACAACAGTTTTCTTACTCAGACATTTTAGAAAGTGTGAGACGGACAAAAACAAAAGAAGTAAAGGTCAATGACCTTGCTACAGTGTCTATCTGTCAACCCTAAAAAACATACACATAGGTTAATGATTTACTTATTAATTATAATACAGAAACTATTGTGATCGACTTGTTAGCTAGTACACAGTGTTCTACTGTACGTCATATTAAAATGATGTTAGCTTATCATTATAATATTGCAGTTATAATAAGTAAACACATTAATTTTGGGATCATTTATTGTTACCTAATGGATTACACACTAATAACAAACAAAATAATTTTAAAAAGAGACAAAAAATAAGAGACCACTTAAAGTTTCTTTGATTTTACAAAACTGAAAACCTCTGGAATATAATCAAGAGGAAGATGGATTATCACAAGCCATCAAACCAGGACAGAAGTGGCATAAAGTTATCGAAAAGCAGTGTGAAAGATCGGTGGAGGAGAACATTCCAACATTAATGAAATCTGTGATTAAAAACCAGGGTTATTCCACTAAATATTGATTTCTGAACTATTTGAGGTCTGAAAGCTCTACAACTTTTTTTGTTATTTCAACCATTTCTCATTTTCTGCAAATAAATGCTCTAAATGACAATATTTTTATTTGGAATTTGGGAGAAATGTTGTCTGTAGTTTTTACAACAAAACCACAATGTTCATTTTACTCAAACATATACCTATAAATAGCAAAATTAGAAAAACTTATTCAGAATTTGAAGTGGTCTCTTAATTTTTTCCAAAGCTGTATGTGTTATACACACTTTACGAGTTAAAAAAACTCTATAAACTTCAGCCTCTAGAATTTAGTGCATGCAGTGAATTTCATTCCTGTGGTGTGAGAACCACTGACTAAAAGCGTCTTTGCTCTTGTAGTTAGGTTTATAGTTAGTTACATTAGGCACATTAAGTTAACTCTAACCCATTAGAGCCCAGACCTATTTCTTCATATTGATATCAAGTTCAAAATTTAATCAGATACATAAGTTTGTATTGTAGGCAAATGAATGTAAATATTTTAAATATTTTAAAATCCTGATTTAACACAAATAACACAACAATTTCATAAGTTCTGGTTATATTGAACCTAAAACTTGGAATTAAAGCAACTGAATGGTTGAATCAGAGCTGTAAAAGCAAAAAATAACCTAGCTAGTTTTATTTCCAGCACTAACCCAACACTTGTGCATTACATAGCTTAAATGGGGTCAATTAAACAAACACAGATTCACACAGTATATATTCAGTAAGTTATATGTCACTTAGCGACTTAATGAGTTAAAAAAAACTGGGTAATGCTAACGGCTCTTTCCCCTCATATATAATCACAGATATGAATATGGATCCACATACAGCTACAACTAGTGCTACATTTTGAAAGTTAGTCTTAACGAGTTTAAACAAACTTACCAGCACTTATCTCCTCCGGAACACAGCCACGTTTAACACCCAAACTCTCAAATTACACCATATTCCCTTTGGCGTTTATAAGCTAACTTAGCTATCTTAGTTAGTTAGCTAGGTTAGCTAAGCTAACTAACTAGCTAGTTAAACTCTACTATTGCTAGTCGGCTAAAAACAAACGCTCGTCTAGCCGCTACACTTAGTTAGCTAACAAGAGACTCCAGCCAACTTCAGCTGACAGACAAAACTAACGTGGACATTTTAACTAGCTGTTTTTTTACGGTCCGCGCAGTATTTGTATAAAATACCCAACACAGCTAGCTGGCTAACACTAGTGCTAAACGGGTCCATAGATGAGGTCAGTACAGCGGTGTGACTCTATGACAGCAGGACAGCAGCAGCCCGCTGCAGGTTTAATGTGAGCGCGGAAAACTGCAGCAGGAAATGAGCGAAACACAGAAACTCTCTTAAAGAGACAGTAAAACACAGAGCTCTTCACTCTAAACCTGTTCACTGCTCTCAGACTGAGCCTAAACGCTTTTACACCTGGTTTTAAAGCTTTAATATTGTTCTATTGACAATATAAACTGTAAGCACACATGGTGGTGACCTTTCAAATACCGCTGTTCTAATAAAACAACGCATTTTACACTCTTGAGTAAACTCCACACTCTGTAAATATCCAGAAGTAAAAAATGTTTGTTTATGGGGGAAAAAAGTCGTTTTCACTTGCCAGTCATTTTATATAAATCAAATTCTCGAAAAAATAAAATAAAATAAAGAGACCACTACAATTTTTAATCAGTTTCTCTGATTTTGCTATTTATATGTATATGTTTGAGTAAAATAAACATTGTTTATTCTATAAACTAAGGACAACATTCCAAATAAAAATATTGCCATTTAGAGCATTTATTTGCAGAAAATGAGAAATAACTAAAATAACAAAAAATATGCAGAGCATTCAGACTTCAAATAATGCAAAGAAAACAAGGTCATATTCATAAAGTTTCAAGAGTTCAGAAATCAGTATTTGGTGGAATAACCCTGGTTTTTAATCACAGTTTTCATGCATCTTTGCATGTAATCTTCCACCAGTCTTACACACTGCTATTGGAGTTCAGCTTGGTTTGAGGACTTAATCACCAATCTCCCTTTTGATTATATTCCAAAGGTTGGTAAAATCAAAGTACACTCATCATTTTTAAGTGGTCTCTTATTTTTTCAAGAGCTGTATATTTAACCATTTCAGACCCTGCATCCATTACAATGGACATCATGTATTTTCTTTATTTTGAAATATTTTGTCGCACATAACCCTATTCGAGAGCTGTTGTCCATCAAAATAAACCATGAACCATGAATGGCCAGGGAACAAGTTTATGAATCAATGAAACAGTTGTTGGCTCTGCCTACTGCACTGGAAAAACGGTAGCACTAGAGCCACTGAGGCATAGTAACAGCTCATTTTTACTAATGTTTTGTGATTTAGAACACGTTTTTATCATGTTTATTGTGTTTTTACTGTTTACAGATGGTTTATGAAATAAAAAGTTCAGTATGAAATATAAAATATTGCACACAGGCTTTCAGTGCAATGGTAATTCAAAAAATATTAAATATTTTAGTTTTAGTAATTGGATTTATTTGCTATATAGATTTTTTAGTAGACTAGAGTTCTCTTTTCTGTACATTACAATCAGAAAACAGCATGCTTACATTTTTCTCAATCACTGGAGATAATTCAGATTTGAAAGGGTAAATCATTTTTCTATAAATGTAACTTTCTATAATTGTAAACACATTTTTCCTTTTCTTGTTCATGTGAATAATGTATGACAATTTCTGTGTTTTTGTAAATATTTTATATATGTCCACTCCCTGTGGTTTTGGAATCATACAGTAGTTCCATAAGGTGACATCATGTTAAACAATAATAATGCGTGGGAATAAGATCCTAGTGTGTGGCTACAACTTATTAAGGCATGGAAACAAGATAATTAAGTTGTGGGGACAAAATAATTAGGCCATATAAGTGGTCCCCACAACTTAATTATCTGATAATTACTAAGTATTCATTTCAATGTTAAACTGTCCATTATAGTTCATTCACTGTAAAATATTCAGACAATGGGAAGACCAGAATGAATGACATTAAAATAAAGCAAAAAGTAAAAAAAAAAAAAAAAAAGAAAGTATGTCATTGAACGTTTCTCACTTTGGTTTGTTTGTGTTGTTTTCTGGCAGCATAATTTGTGACAGAAATAAGAAGTGGCAGGTTTACTAAATCATCTCTGACCCCATGACCTCCCCCAGTTACCCCTTCCTCACCCTCCCTCAGTGAACCTTATCCTACTGTACTGTGGCACTCAGTGTACCGCTCAATATGCTGCTCTTTTCACTGTCACCTCCAGTTCAGCAGCAGGCCTGCTGCAATGTGAGGTCAATGTTATTTTCAGGTCAGAGAACACGGAACCTGCCAGTGCCAGGGTTCACAGTAGTTAGAAGGAGAGACAGTGCACCTTGCTTATTCTCACTTCCTGTTAAGTATTTATTACTGGTAGTTTTACAAAGCAAGAACAGGTTCTCATAAGTTATAATAGAGTTTGATATAACATATAATTTGGACTCACCTATTATAAGTAAATAAAAACAGTTGCCTCACATATAAATCCACTTAAAATGTAATAGATAATATATAAATATAATATATAGACTGGCTTACCCAGAAAAGCTTCAGTTAGACTGAAAATAAATAAACCTGCTCTGTAAGTTTCAGGTTCTCTGGCCTCTCAGAGGACGGGTGCAGTCACCTTATCGGCTGGCCTGTCTTCGGCTGATAATTTGCTGGGATTGTGTTCATAATGTGAGGTAATCCCGTTAGGCCGCCTGTAGAGAGAGCAAGAGCAGATTAGTATAGTGTCAAAGTAATGAGAATCAGCTTCCCGTGTTACTAGACTACAAATCCTAATTGTCACATTCATTGTGACTGAAGCACAGACTAAGAGCCTATAACACACAGAGGCTTTATTAAAAATGGAACATTAGCATTCTCTGGTAAACAACAACAATGCACTCTTGCAAATGGATTTTTCAATTATTAGGACATTGTTTTTGTAATGTGCAGTTAGATTCAGGATACCTTCTATGTAGCCACTTTCAGGAAACAAATACAACCATTCAAACAAAATGAAAAATAAACGAAAGTGTACTTGGTGGAGTATATTTGCTTAATTTATGTACTGATAATCACTTAAGCATCACTCAAGTAGTTCTAATTTATATGTAGATGGGTGTGGTTTAAAACGCGCCACCAGTGTTATGCAGTTACAAAGTTACATGTAACATGTAGTGCACCAAAATGAGTTTGAGACCCCTGATCTAAACAAACCAGAGAACTTGTAAACTGAAAAACATTTACTTGATTTTATATAAAAATAAAATATTGAATCAAAATCCAATGTGTCACATTTACATCACTTGACAATGTTTAATTTCTGCAAGGAATCATCTATAATTGACATTGTTGTTAATTAAAAGAAGCTGCTGAAGGAAGCTATGCACATTACATATTTATTACGAGATCCTTATACTAGCAGACCTAATTATTAGTCTGTATGTAAATTTTATGTCACACCTTTTGTTTCATAAATTGGTGCAGTTTTCATGTTTGTGTTGTGGTAAATTAAATATGAATATCTTTTTCATATTTTTATTTCAATTTTAAACTTACATCAACAAACAAACTAGCAACAAACAAGCTCACTTATTTACAAAAAATGTAGGATGCCCAGATTCGGGTAAAAAAATCTGTTGACGAATATAACATGCAAGTCAGAAACTCCATAGGTCATAGGTATACACTCTCTTACAATCTTATACCAATTTTTAACAGAGTGAACCTTATCTCTTATCCAAGACAGATAGATATTCTTCACTGCTATTTAAGTCAGAATACTATAGAATATTTTATCATTTTTATTTTTCATTGTTTTACATGGAATGCCCAAAATTAATGAAAGAGGGTCGAGGTCTAGATCAACTCCAAAACATTTTCCCATAATACTAGATAATGAGCAGATACAATAGGCATTGCCCCCCACAACAATCTTACAATTTGGGCAGTAAGGAGAGCATTTTGGGTCAAATGTATCTATTTTAGCTTTATAAAAAAATAAGATGAAGTAAGAACAATTAATGAATTTCATTTCATTTCATTACTTTAAAAAGAACTTTCCAGACTTTAGTCTTTAAGCAACCCTACCCAATATGAAAACCAAAGGAAAATTTAACTTGCAGTGAATTTGCCTTTTTTAGTCACAGATTTAAGCTTCAGTTAAATCAGGAGATATAGTTGATAGGCTCGGCTGGTTAATAATAATACTCACACTACTTGACACATCAATTTAAGAATTATTACGATTGAAATAAATGTATCCACCCCTGCTTCACTCAACTACATGCACGCAGTAAGCATGGATTCCTTCTTGTTAGCACTGCGACACGGGCAGCGTGGCTCGTGTAAGGGCTCCTCACGGCATCAACAGCAGAGCCTTAGAGACCTATTATCAGCAGGGTCCGGGCCAGAGCCTGGCTCCGGGCACTTTCCTGATGAAATGTCACATGTTTATGGGCAGTAACTCAGAGCGGACAGGCTCATAATGAGACCACAGAGAACATGGCACCTGTCAGGCCTCTTCCAGGCTTCTGTGCACACACGTTCATGTGTTTGGAAGAGTGAGTTTTAGCTTATATCAAAACATTTGTTAAATGTCTCCTACAATCAGTAAGTGTATGAAGCAGGCAAATTCACAAGTATAAGAAACCAAAAAAATCCAGGCCTGTGAAATTGGCGCACAAGAACCCAGACGCCCTCATCAGGCTTATTTTATGGGCTGGTCATATAAAAGCCAGCATGGACAGTAAATTCAGCAAACCCCCATGAGGGCTTTACAATACATGGATACATGGAGCACATTTGCTGGATGAGCCCTAAAGTCCATGTACTCCAAAAATAAAGGTTCCTAAATGGTTCCAGGCCTGGATTTAAGGTTACAGAAAAAACACTAACATTATTTGTTCAAATTTAAAGCCAAGATTTTCTTGTTTTATTTTATTTTGTAAATAGAAAACTGTAATGGGTAAACTCTGTTTTCTTTACTAAGGCTACCTTTACATTACAACATTACTTCAATTATTAATTTTTCTCTTTTCCTCAGTTCAAATTAGACAATCTTGACAGTCCATATTCTAATATGTTTAATTATTATCAACATTTGTTCAGGAAGACAGGAAACCTATTGGCTGTACATGATTAATTTGCGAAAGTAAAAAAAAAAAAAAGGCAGCAGGCTTGCTTTTGTTTTTTGTTTTTTTCCAGGTAAAAGGATACGTGAAATCCATTCTCACTGTTCAAATTCATGCTGCATGACCTTAATTTAAATGTTTATCAGACGTAGGACTACATATGAAAGGCTATGTTTAGACTACCAGCCCAAATCAGAATTTTAGCATATATAAATATTGTATTCATATATGATTTGTAATATACTGCACAGCAAAACATTCCCCATGATCCAAATCAGATCCATAACATATTTGGGGGTGAATTGAAATGAGATGCTTCGGTTGCTCGAACTGAATGTAAAGTGTCTTTTCTAATGACCATCTTACTGTTGCCACATTACAGTTCTAAACCATGACTTGACAATAAGTCTGTTTAGATGGTGAGATGATGCACCTCCATCTCTTCTGCTTCCAAGTATTAAAGCCACATTACCAAAGTGGCTACGTAATTAATAATTCCTACATCATTACCACATCAACCCAGCAACATTTTTGATGTCAAGAGGTTCAAATTTGATCTGACCACTTATAAAGTACTTTTGATTGATAATGTGAACATAGCCTTAAATATACAGACATGCATCTGCCAAAACCACCTGTTTTAAAAAAGAATTATTTCTGGGATGTCACAAAAACCCCATTCATTTTCATATGTCACCAGCCTACAGTCACTCCACTTGTTCACAGAGTTATCAGATGCATTTTGGCTTAGACTGCTTTCTGAATGAACCTCTGCATTCTGAACATAGAGGCTGTGTTCAGATTGCAGGCAAATCCGGATTTTTTTTTTTTTTTATGAAATCAGATCTGCTGAGATTACTAACCATACTGGTAACTGCAAGCGACCAGAACAGAGTGTGCTGCTCCTGATGAAAGGTGGTGAAAGGAGCTTATATAAACTTTTATTCTCTTTTATTTTTTCGTTCCACTTTAAATGCTGCAGCCTCTGTTGTCTGGGTGGAACAGGACAGTTAGCTAAATAGTTAGCTTCTAAGATAAACAACTAGTGATTAGTTTATGCATGTTATGAAGAAATGTTTTGGTAACATAGGGGGTATTGTAATTTGTAAAAAATCTATTGTTTCTTTGGTCATTTGTTTTTGGTCGATTCTTATAACATTCTATTTTGAGTGTGCCTCTAAAAAATCTCAGTTTGGAGGGTAATTTACCCCTAACACTTCCACATCCCCTAGACATGTGCATGTGCAAAATATCATTGATTTGATCATTCAAAACTTCCAGGCTGAGAAGCATCTGTACATCTAGTTGAAATCAAGTCACTTTCAAAAGTAGTTTGAAAAATCATATGATTGCTGTTTGTCCAGACTATTAAAGACCAATCTAAATACAATCTAGATGTGCCAAAATCAGATTTAGGCTGCCATATCTGGCAACATAGCCAGATACTATTTACACATATCACTCTTAAAGGCACAGTTTATTTGAGATAAAGAGAAGAAATGTAAATATATCATTAAAGTAAATTATGGCACTGAATAACATTCAACATACAATTGTAGAACGTGGTTTCTTTAGAAAGGTTCTTCACATACGCACTCTGAGAATGAGATACATCTCATTCTTAAAAACAGGTCAACTAAAAACATCCATTTAAAGGTTCCTCCAGGAATCAAAGGTGTTAGTCATTCCTGCTCAATCAAAAAAAAAGAAAAAAGGCAGTGAGGCAGTGTCGTCTCATGCGTAGCTAATTTGGGTCTGTGGTGAGAGGCTGTGCGGTGACTCGGCAGGTCGATGTGCCATTTCCAGCCTCTCAGTGGGCAGTGAGTAGAAGCTCCTGGACGTCCTGCTGAGTGGAGAGGTGAGACAGGACTCTCTCCTGCATTCAGCTCCTCAGAAAGCTCCAAAGCTCCTAATTTGACATCTAAACAGGACGTTCTGGCTGCAGTGAATTTCACATCAGAGGAGATTTGTTGTGCTGCATGTAATTTACTGCACAGCACAGATCTCACATTCTCATGCCTCTTCCTTTGCGCTGTTGACTTTAAAATGCTAGAAATGTGATTAGACTTGATTTCACAGTTTTCTCCACCTGATTACTTACACCAATTCCTCTTCCACTACAACAAACCAGACGTCAAGGAGATTTACAGCACAGTCAGTGGAAACACATTCACCTCACATTCAGCACACGTCCTTTCTGTTTTCCTCTTTTATTCTGACGAAATAATAACACAAAATAATACCTGAACTACAATTTCTACAGTTAAAGCCAAAATTTGTTATATACAGTGATGGGAACGCCATTACTTTTTTCAGTAACGAGTAATCTAACTAATTAGATGACTGTCACCTTAACGCTGTTACCATTTCCGACACCCTGTTACTGCACAATACTTTAGCCGCTCAACTTTTTTTTTACTTTGCGCATACAGACAAAGGCGCAAGTGTGTGTGTGAGCGTTATTGTGTGTGTGAGCCACAAGGGAGGGGAGGATGAGATAACTGTGCGCACTGTAATCATCTGGCTTATGAAACATGCTCTGAAAAGGTGGGGCCTGGGGGGGAGGGGTTATAACAAAATAACAAAAGTAACGCAATAGTTACTTTTACTGGTAACTAGTTACTTTTATAATGGAGTAACTCAGTTAGTAACTCAGTCCCTTTTTTAGAGAAGTAACTAGTAACTATAACTAATTACTTTTTCAAAGTAACGTGCCCAACACTGGTTATATAACACTGTTTAACAATACATGTTGCTGTAAAGCAGCTTTAAAAAAGTGACAAAAAAAGAGGAAATAAATAAAATGTGTATCCCTAAATGATGTTTACTTTACAGCTGGAACAGGAAACCTTGGAACGTACAACAGCAACCCCTTCTTTTCCTGGTCAAAACCATTTATAAATTATATTATTAAATGTTACAAAAGTCACCTTGATACAGTTGTAAGGTTCAGCTGAATAGAGGGTTAATAGGAAATTGATTGCCTTGATGGTGTGTCATAGAAGACTTGAAGTTGACATGGTTTGTTCACACAAAGATCCTTCACAATGAAGTAATAAGCACAAAGTAACAGAATGAAGAAAAATGAATAGGATGGATAGATGTATAGGTTGCTAAGGGAATTCATGAATGTGGAAGAATGGACGTTTGTCAAAAGTGCATGGATGAGGAAAATGATGGATATTGAGGTGGACATATAATGCATAGCTTTTTCTACAAACTGAATACTGGGCTGTAATATTACAGGATTTTACACAAAGATGACTTAGGTGTGTGACAGAGTGTGACAGAGCGCTGTCTGAAGTTTTATAGTGCAGTTATGAGCATGATGAGCCCAGAATAGCAATAATACTGATGCTATGATCCTTATTACAGGTCAGTGGATCTTTTTATATATATATATATATATATATATATATATATATATATATATATATATATATATATATATATATATTTATTATTTTTTTTTCTTCCCCCTATTTCCTTCCCAATTTACATGGCCAATTACCCAACCCACTCATTAGGACTCCCCTATCACTAGTGATGCCCCAACACCAGGAGGATGAAGACTACATGAACAGGATTCGAACCGGCGATCATAGTGGCAGCGCTAAGCCCGCTGGACCACTCGAAGCCCCAGGTCAGTGAATCATAAAACTTAGCTTTAGCTTTAAACTAATTGTTGAATAATAACAATTAATTTAAAGCTAATATTTTAATATAAAATATTTTGCTTTAATTGTGATGTTTTTAACACCACATACAGAAAGTCCATTTTCATAAACTGCTGTACTGATAAATCACTGATAAGCATAACAGTAGTCATTATAGTAACATAACAGTAACAGTGAAGGTTCATTACAGTACTAATAATTAATAATAAATAACTAGAAAATCGCATTTCCTGAAGGAAATGAAGAAAGGTTGTGCAGCTTAATTGCTTCCCACTTCCTGCAAGGCTGTTGCTATGTGGTTGCTATAATTATAAATAGAGTAAATGCAAATTAAAACTTCAGTTTAGTCTGTAGGAGTGAAAAGAATCTGAAATATCTGAGTTATAATAGCTTTAATTAAAAAATCTTCACAGGTAGAAGCAGCCTGGCTGGAGTATGCGGATGTGTGTGTGTAAGCAGTTTCGGTGTTAAGTAAGCATTATATATAATAAAGACATTACATGTTCACTCTATTTTGATGTGTATTTATTAATAACAGTAATATTATCTGTATTCTTAGCAGAGAATTGAGAGTTTTTATTTTATTCTGTATTTTGTTTAAAATAATAAATGTTTTATTTGTTTTAATTAATTAATGTATGCATGTACAGGAATATAGCACATTAAAGCATTTTAACAAACAAAAACAGGACAATAAGCACAAGCATTATTAAAAAAAGTTTCAATAAAAACAACAAAAAAGTACTAGAAATGTTACAGAGCTAAAAGTCAATTGAATTTAAATATTGTACAGTCTTGTTCCACATTCCATATTATAATTTATATTTTGGCTTAAAAGAATAAGACATTTGCTCCAGTGAAATATGGTTCAGTTAAAGAAGGAGAATGAATAGTTTTCCTGACTATTAATGCAGAAGATAAAATTAGTTTACATACAAAACTAATAAAATCATCAGAGATTTATCAGAGAGAGTTTAATAGGTTTTTAATTACTATATAAAAATACAATAAAACCTGCATGTGTTCTGCAAGTGCATGCAGAAGGCTGCACAAGATGTTAATTTATGCATACATTTACGACCTGATTCCATTTTAAAACACGTATGCTAATTTTGAAGCTACCAATTAGTCATAAAATGCGGTGAACTCACCAGATACTGTAAACAATGAGGAAGGATCTCTGATAAAACACACACACACACACACACACACACACACTGAGGCTAATGTACTTGAACATATCAGAGGTTTAGACTCGTGAGCGAGACAGAGAACATGACTGAGAGAGAAAGAAAGAGACAGAGAGAGAGAGATAAATATATTTAAATATATTTTTTCTTCACATGTCTCTCCAGCACCGACTGCACTGAAGCTCCTACACAATCTAACCTGTTATTTCATATGCATGCAATTTTTTTTTTGCTGATAATGTGCAATTATACAAGCCTAATTAAAATGATTATCTGAAACACAATGAGAAAACCAAAAGGAAAATAAAGAGAATGTGTGATTATGATAATTACTGGAATAATGCCATGGTGAACTCACCTTGTAATTTAGAAACACTTGAAATTGAGCGCAAGCTACAGCGTACAATCATTAACTCACATGCAGTGAATACGGTGAAAAACTATTAGAAGGAATGATGTTAAATTTCACACAGAAAAAAGAAACATCTGTAGTGTTAAGTGACACAGAGCAGTTTAATTATTACCCTGTAATTAGTACATTGTTCTTTATTCTTTCATCAGAACAATAAAGAAATGCAAGACTGCGAACAGCGGCTGACCATTCAGCCAGAAACAGCAGCCGTGTGTTTCTGTGCAGCAGCTCAGCTCGCATATTAAATAACAGGCTGTGTTTGGGCTCTGTATTGTGAATCAGTCGATATATGGCTTCTAGTGGTTTATACTCTATTCAGCTTCCTCTCCACTCTGCTGTACTTCAAATTAAGAGCCATTTTATTAATGATACCCCTTATACGCCTTATAGCAGCTCTACAGATGCAGAGATATAAAAAGTGTACAGTAGCCCTTATGTTGTTGTGTGCTATTTATTAGCTTTCCTCTACAGCAGTTATTATTATTGGTCAGTTTCTGTAGGCTAGTACTTTATACCAGATCTCATTTGAGTTTTTTTGCAGGTTAGATTCACAGTTAGATCAGCAGTGTTAATGAGGCAGGTTTGCACTGCTTCACTTCCTGGACACCTTCTGTCAAATAAACAGGAGGAACTGATTAAAAACAAGTATTTTTGTTTATTTAAGTATCATATGTAAAATAACACGTGTCCTGTTTTCTATGTTCTTTTTATAAATACTAATCAGATACTTGACAGGAACCAGATATCAGAATGTCAGAATAACTGAATCTTCCTTAAAGGTTGTTAGTAAATTAAATTGTTATAAATACATTGCCTGAAGCTTTAATGTGGTTTAATGGTCCTGAGGTAAGATTTTGGCCTAAAGTATATTTAGGTTCAAGTTTGTAGTGGAGAAGAACATGGAGGAATTTAATTTGCAATAATTAATATGAATCATTTTATAATCAGTACCATCACTAACATTATATCTAAAACTCAGATGACCCATTGTGTCAACAAGCATTGTGTTTAACAGTATAAACAGAATATTAATATTAAGTATATAAATATAAAGTATTTATTAATAGTGTTAATGAAACTATATTAAAACTATATTACATAAACCAGTGCCGTAATTTGACTGGACTGTTAAAAGAAGGACCAACACTGTTTAGCTAACTAGATGCTTTTTGCTCCAAATTAACTTTGTCATGATTCATTTCTGGTTTATGTAACTTACTAAATTACCCAGATAATTAATACAGCTATTTGCCAATTCCATCTCTGATGTTGCTCCATATTAAACTGCTGTGTCCAGAAAACAGAACCATCTTCCTGTATTTAATTTTTTGCTCTTTCCCAGACAAGTCTAACCAATTTTGGTGCATGTCGATTATTGTGTGAAGATGAACCAATCAAATCTAGGTTGAGCTTGTTACTTATATTAACTTATATTAACCAAATCAAAGTAAGTATATACTGCACATGAAAACGCCTTTAAAACCTTTTTTTTACAAAAAAAAAAGTATGTTCTTCAATGTTTTAATGTCTTAATTGTGATTTGTTCCATTGTTTCATTTGTTCCAAAAACAATGGGATCCATATTATTATAAGAGCAAAGCTACAAATAATTATTGGGAGTTGCCCAATAATATAATGCAGAATAACCAGCATTCCACACCAGTCACTTTCAAAGCGTTTAGTCCTTTTTAAAGAGAGATTCTGTATACATTGTATATGCTGTTCTTTGATGGAAAAGGACCTGCAGTATTATCAAAACATTATTATCTTTGACATGAAGATGATACTGTGGCTGTCTCTGATAGTGTTAAAGCTTTATCCTCTGCATGATGTACAGTCTCAGATGAGATGTATTTGCCTTGCACATGCTCCGGGTGTCCCCACTAAGAGTGTGTGATCTGTAAAGCCGGATTGCCTTGTCTGCACTGCCTATCACTTTGAAAAACTCAAGAAACAGCACTGCATACTAAGTGCAATCCAGCTCTGGCTCTAGGCTTTCTGTTCACTAAGTAATCAGCGCTGGTGGAGGAGAGGGATATTGGTAAAAGCCACTTATGCTTTACATGATAAGAGAAAAAAAAAATGAGCCAAGTTTCCCAAAAGCATCTGCTTAGATGTTCTTTTGATCATCTTTAGTGATAATGGGAGCGTGAGACTCACTCTACCGTTTTAGACCAGTCATAGTCTTTGTGCTGAGATGCTTTTGGGAAAAGGCAGCCTGGGTCAGACGCAGTGGAAGAAGAGAAAGACTTTTGAATTGTTCTTAAATGTGCAATTGAAGAAGTCAGAGGCAGAGCTGTGAGAGACTGGAGATGAGTACACAAAAAAACATAAAATGCTGCTCTTTGTCTTTCTAGTTGCAAATCTGAAGAGCTCTTACCAGCCACTCGCTTTCACCCATGTCAAATCAGCTTTAAAAGAATGTATTTTTGCTTTTAACTGTGTGTGTGTGCAGTTCAGGCCTTCTTCTGCCTTTTTCAGTATTTTCTGCCAGTAAACTGTTTTGTATCCCATTATTTTTGTGATTTTGTATTCCATCGCTGTCTCGTGTTTGCCTTGTTCCAGCACTGAAATAATTACAGCAGATCCAGCGCTGAGCTGCTGAGCACGGCTGTACGAAGTTTGCCCTCAGCACAGCTCTGTCCCTAAATCTGCGGGATTTTTTTTTATCTCTTTACTAAGCGACTGTAACGCAGCACTGCCTGCATACACCATGTTTTCTTTTCTCGCGCCCCCAAGGACATCTTCAGCAAACCCCTCCGAGCGCTTCATCGTCAGCAGCTCCAGTGTTTTCCCTCTTCATCATTCTTCTGAGGAGAGAATTAATAGAGAAATAATTGGTCCAATAAATGGCAAAATAAGGATCTCATCCCTGAAAGAAATGATCAATCAAATATTGTCTCATTGCATAGCAACCAGCCGAACACTTTCATGCCAGGCGGAAGGGAAATAACAGCACTCTGACAGACCCTTCACTCTCTCTTAAAAATAATTATCTCACTCTATCTGCATGCAGTCCAATATGGCTTTTTTTGATCTCTTAAGATGGCCTCCAACTCTAATATCATGCAAATGTATTCTCTTCCATTTGCACAAAAAAGCGTTCCTCACTAAATCCGCCTTCTGCTTTATTGCATATCATATAAACCAGTGAAGCAACAATATAGAATAAATTCTCTTCTTACATTATTGGACAATATGGAATATGGTCTTCATTTTTTTATCATTTTTTTTCCAAAACAAACATCTATTGAGGGCAATGTTGTGTTATAGTATAATCTCACATTTATGATTCCCTCTATAAGTGCTGGAACAGAGAAGGAAATTACATACAATCCTATCAAAACAATCAGATCCAAAGATAAACCGGAGAGAAACATCAATAACTTTTTATGCATTTAAAAATATATTTTTTTCTTATTCCTTTAAAGGACAAATTCTGTGTGAAATGGACTTGGAGTGTATTGAAACATCATAATGAGTACAAACTTTTGTTGAATAGCCCACCTTCGTTTGCCCCCTGAAATCCAAAATGCAACGCTTTTAGCCAAGGCTCCCAACAGGCTTACAATGCTAGTGATAGGGGCACAGCACTGCCCATGTTGTCAGATGGGCCAGGCAGGACAGAGACAAATGCTGAGGTGGAACCAAAGGAGTTTTATTCACACTATATACAAAAATTAACAAGATACACACATACCAGCAAGCAGGGTAGGGAACCAGGCAGAGGTGAGAAAGGTGATGAAGTGGTGTATTGATGAATGCAGTCAAATCCTCACAGCAATGCTCCAAAATCTAGTAGAAATCCTCCCACGAGAATAGAGACAGTTAGTTACCCCAACAAAAGCAGCATATGCTCCTTTTTAATCCCTCAATTTTAGAAGAAACAATATTTTTTGTTTGAATATCCATGTCTCTGCTTCAGTCAGTTGTAGATGTTTGCTTTGCTGATGACCTCCTGACTTCAATTATGTTTTCATCATGTGAAATGCACGGCTGATTAGATATTAAATATGAAACTGGTTTGGACACTCTAAAAACCTTCATTACTATGCGCCTCTTCAGTGAATACCTAGTGAGTCTGGGGAATTTAATATGATTATATAGAAACTATACAATGTTAATAAATTCCAGTTGGTGGAAGCAAATCATATAACCCATCATAGTGCAGATATCATATAAAGGAAATAAGTGGTCGTGAACTATTCAGTTGCTCTATGAGTAATGATTAAGGAGTGTGCTATGCATTGCTATGGCCTGACACTATCTTCACCATGTTTCACATACACTCCATATCATGCAAGGTATGTACGTAAGGTCTCCAGCATTAAAGGTGTATGTGATTTCTGTCAGAGTCACTTGTCTGTCCGCACATTTACAGCATCTTAATTTAAATGTTGAGTACATGTGCCTTATAATTTGCACCATGTATTTTTGTTATTTTTGTCCTTATTGTCCTGGCACATGCAAGTTTCAATCCCTGTTTTTAGGGGTACATGTGTCAGGACCACCGGGGGATGTTAAAGCTCTCAACCCCAGTGGGGCCCTAGTTTAAAAAATTTGATTAAAATATACTAAGCATTATTATCATCAGTATATATAAAGAGTGCTAAAATGGAACAACTTTTTTTGTACTTATTATACTTTAATTGTATAAAAGTAGTACAAACATTTTACTTAAATTGTACTTAACTTTACTAAAATGGAACTTTTTTAAATATACTTACATAATATTTAAACATACTACTTCATGTTTGTAACCCCATATTTTAAATATGCTTACAGTGCAGTTATAATACATATATATGAAATGTACTAACAATTTATGTTTTTTTTTTTACATTAGATTACAAATATGCTTTTTGTTCCTGTCTTAAGTGTAAGTAGCACACGTCTAGTATAGTTCGTTTGGTATAAAAATATATTTTAATATACTGCACTACAATTTTTAGCAGGTTACAAATTTAATTTAAATTTTATAAACGCAGCAATTGAATTTACTTAACTAAAAAGTTGCGTGACACATTGTACTTTGAGTGAATTACTGTAACAGATGTATTTAACACACTTTGCTAAAAATGTACAAAAGTATATTCGGAAATTAGTATTCTGAATTACATTAAACTAAAAGTGTGCTTCATAGTAGTCTATTTTTTTAAATACACTGTATTGTATATATTTTTAAAGTATTATCAGAGTTTACTTTCAAACATTTGATAAAAGCATAATAATATTTTTAGTAAGTACATACATCTGTTAGTATATTTACAGCATACTTAGACATGTCTTAATTTGTTTTAAGTACAATTAAGCATATATGTTTTTTTCACCGGAGGGATGGAACAACTTATTTCTATTTTTGGTAATATCTTGCATGAACAGGCAGCTAAAGACAGGAAGATTAATTCATGTCACACCCTTTTTAAAGTATATAAGTGTCCTGTTGGGAGGAGGTGTAAGCACACTCACTGTTTTCTTATTCTCAATTTGATTTATACTATTTTTATGCTTATACTATTTCTTTGATACTTTGATACTTACAAATAAAATACTTTTCTTCAGCATCCTGGGTTCGCTCATTTGTCAATTTCCACGACAACCTATACAGGTGTAGATGTCCCCAAGCCATCCCCTGAGATAACACTTTAATTTTAATGATTAATTTACTTTATTTGTACTATTTAATTTATTAATTTATTTGGACCATCAGTAATTTTCCTTGTGGAGAAGGTTAATCTGAGTGTCACATGCTGATGAAATGTGAAACAGAACTCTTTCCACTTTCTACTGTTTATTAATTTATAATGTGGCCTTTGTGTGTGCTGTTAGTGTTTTGTGTTACACAGTTCTGCTGTCAGCAGGAGGCTCTGTGAACTGTAAACAGCCCGTGGCCTCTGGAGGATGCTGGTTATTTCAGTGCAGAGATGTTAAGCTTTATCTTCACCTCTCAGTATAGGATTCTTCTTCTTTCATCATTCATGCCTGTTGACTCCAAAGGTAGACACCAAAGATAAAAGCAGAGACTAGAGATGAGCAGTTGTGACTTCACTCCTTCAGTGAGTACTTACTGAGGTCAGTGTATGTTCGACCTGCCTCGCTGTAAATAATGCAGAAGGGTTAAAGGACCAGGCCTACTGTACAAACACCCTGAACACCAAGTGCTGTATACTGAATATGCCCTCTTCAGAATTCTTCTACACAAAATGACCAAATGTTTGAAGACACCCCTTCTGATGCTACATTAGATAGCTGACACAGGTGTGCAAATGCACAACCTGTAAAGAAGAACCTGTTGGTGCCATGAATAAAGTTAGAAAAGAGAGGACTAAAGGAGTAAAAGGCCAGAGATTTTATAAATTAGGAAAATAAGACAGAAATAAGAATAGAAGTTCTCAACAAAAAGTGCCAATCAGCTTGCTGTGGAGATCTGTGCAAACGCAGCAGCCATACCAAGCTGTAAAATACAGCTTTTTGGGGAATTTTTGAGCAAAGTGCTGCAAATTTACTCCAACAAAAGCACAACAAAATATTTTTTAATGTCCTTGATTTTAACAGAAATGCTAAATCCAATACTTTTGCCCATGTAGTGTATTTTTAATACCTTTTATACCTTGTTTCCACAATATTGTTTCTAACCCTTTCAAATTTTAATCATACTGGAAAGGCCATTTATTGTTTTATTTGAAACAGTTTCACAAATTTACAGTGGCATGCCAAATGTCATGACAGGAACTAGTGTCCTGTTCCATGACTTTTGTCATGTCCAATAGAAGTTAAAGAACAGCGCACTAACCTGTGGGATATGTATAGGGGGCCTTCTGCTTTGAACATTAGTGTGAGTCATGTATATTTGCATGTTTGCATGTTTGCATTACACCATTAACTCAACATCACTTACAAGATAATACCTCACAAATTATACATATGAACAATGTGAACATTCCCAAGCTGGACCCTGAGGTAACGCTTCATGATTAATTTCCATACCGATGTCATGCTATATTATAGGTAGCAGCTGTTTCTGCTAATATTGGCAGCTTAGTATTAAAAACCACAGTCATGGTAAGTTTTATGGGAGTCATGACTTTTTTAACCTCCTGTAGACGTCACATTTTGGGTTGCCTAGACCACAGCACTAAATTTTGCTCTTTACATAGACCTGGTGTCCTCTTATGAGGCCATTATACTGTCACCTAGTGGTGGCTGAAAAGTTTAACACGTTACAGTTTCGATTTAGTTTAGGAATTTAAATTAACAGGAAATAAAGCTAAATTGTTCTTTTTACTTGTGTTTTGCACTCATGGAAAAATGCTGCTGTGTTCAGGCACAACATAAATGTTTTGCACATCATTACAAATTGCAACTTCACTGTGTTCTATCAAAATATAAAACTAAAGTCCTCATATGTGGAAATACTTTTCTCAGAAACAACATCATGTAAAACAAATATTCTTAGTTTTTACACTAATAAGGTGCCAATTAGACCAAAAAGCAAAGAGAAAAAAAAATGCATGCCATAGAAAAGTTTTGGTCTGAGGAGGTTAAATACGGCATACAGGTGATATGCAACATATTTTCCTTGTAAAAATTATCATTTTAAGACTCGTTTGATTGTGATTTGATCCCTCACTTCCGTGTTATGCATTCTTTTATTGCATCATATGCAGATCATATGTGATATCATCATCATGACTCATCATCATAAAATAGCAGGAGGAACCAGGATACTCCAGAATATTATCATGAAGAATTGAGTAAAGCAGACAGAATGTTTCAAGTGCAGCTACTCAGAGTTTCATCCAAAAATTAGAGATGATAATGTTTCTCTGCCTCAGCACTGTTCCCAAATCCCGCAAGGAATTGGGTTCCACTCAGTTGTGACTGAATATGAGAAGTTATTGAACCTGGAAACAGCTCCCATTTGTCTTGCCTAAGGTATGATCTCACTCTCCCTCCCTCTTCCTCGCTCTGCATTCTCTCCCTCTCTCTCTGTGTTTAAATTCAGTGTTGGGAAAAGTACAACTATTCCACCCATAATAGTCTCAAAATAAGACCTACATAAAGTTGCCTTTATTCATCCATATGCAGCTCAATTTAAATTCGGTATCAGTCACAAAATATTGATACCAGCTGGTCCCTGCTGATGAGATAAATGAGCTCTATTGCCAACACTTCAAGAGATCTACATCAGCAGTGTGACGAAGGCAAAATCACAACTTACAACTCACATCCTGGACATCACCTCTTCCAGACTTTCCCTCTGGTAAAAGGCTTCAGACCATCAAAACCAGCACAACCCGACACGCTAACAGCTTCTTCCCCAGAGCTGTAGCACTCCCTAACCACAGTGGACACCTCTGAGTCTCCAGCATCACTCACTGAACTGTACTGACTGGATTCACAATTTGCTTACTTGCAATTTGCTTACTTGAACAGCTGTACAGATGTTCTTCTGTAATGTTAACATCATCTGCAACTTTCTTTAAACAATATTTACCAAAAAAACTACCATAGGAATATTTAGATACAATGATATTGATATGTGTGCAGTTATGATTTTCATTTATTTTATTTCATTTCATTTATGGCTTCTATTCTGTTTCTAATACTATATTTCGATCTTTTTCTATTACTATATTTCTACTGTTCTTTATTATTATTCTTTATTCCTTTAGTACTTTTAACTATATTCTTATTCTATGTATTGTTTATTGTACCTTCTTTCGTAGTGTAATATTTGTCAATATTCTGTGTAACTGTTACATGTCATACATGTGTTGCTCTCACTAAGCCAAATTTCTTGTTTGTGTGACATACTTGGTGGAATAAAGTGATTCTGATTAAATACTTGTATAGTTTAATAGGATAGAGATTATTTTCTATCCTAGATTCTCTAGGATCTGAATGATAACTAATAAGGCTACAGATAATACAGACAGGCAGCTGAATAAAGCAGCTCTGACTCTGTCTCTTTCCTGTTGAACTGCATTCACAAACCTTATATACACACAAATCAGACTATAGCTATAAACAGATCTATAAAACAGATATTTGATGACAATTCACATTTTCCTTCTTGAACATTTGAAATGTGAAATGTTTTGTCTCTCACCTGCAACATTCTGGCTACTTCCAAATGGTTGTCATAGACCAGAATATTGGCTGTCATGTTCTGTTGATCCTGAAAACAAGTAGACTCTCCCTCCAAGGCATCTGGTGCCGCAGACACATTAAGCAGAGAATGACCACATTCTGTCCCATCCCACACCTGAGCAAAGAAACAGCAAAACCGTTTTAACTGCTAAATCATCAGGAAAATTCACCAGAGTACTGTGGCTTTTGGCTACTGTGGCTTTTTACATAACTTTCAAAAAATTATATATAGAATATTTTTTCTTATTTTAACAGTTTATCTTATTAGGAAGACTTCAGACTACACAGACATCCTATTTTCCAACTTGATCACTTTTTTATTTCTGCCATGCTATGACAAGCTGCACAACAGGATGGACACATGCATGACAGAAAATCAAAAGTGAAATTAAAAAGTGATGCACAAAAGAATAGACATTTTTACTTAAAGATGTATACATTTTCTATTGCTCATGGTGAACTTGGGGCATTAAAGATACATTTTGATTTTGTAAAATAATTTTAATTGTTTAATAATTTTAATTACCCTAATATTTTACCACAATAGGAAGAATTGCTTACAGTTTAGTATGGAAAAAATATGAGAAATATTAGGTGACATTAATATAACTAATGCCTAAACATGTAGCAAGTGTCTTCATTCCTTTGAAAATAAAACAGTATGAAGTTTGTGATGCCCCAGTTGATAAAGGTTACTTTCTTAAAGGGGCGGGTTTATCCCGAGATAACAGGGTTGGACAGGAAATTCTTACACTCATTTAAATAGCTTAAGAACTTTATGAGAATAGCTTAAAAAAACATTTAAAAGCCTGAATTACTAAAAACATCTTCAAAACTTCATAAAGAAAATATATATTTTTTGTGTTATTGTGTTATTTTGCCACATTCTGATCATCTATGCTGTGAATATAAAAGTCACAATATATTAATATTGACCCAGATATGTTTTTCTTGGTATAAGGTATTCTCTCTCTTTCTCTCTGTTTATATTTAGTATATTAGAAAGATAAAAAAACTGAAACTCTGATTACACCAAGTTTATTTAAGTTTATTCTGCAGTTTTATCAACATACGTCTACAACCCCAGATAGTCACACACACCTCGTGAATCCTGAGGCTGTTTCTATGGAAACATGATCTCTGGAAATGATTCATTTCCCACAAAAGCCTAATTGCATTTTATGAAACTAAGATGAAGTAAGCAGGAAACTAAAGCTGGGACTGTATGACTGCAGGAGAAAACAATCCCATACTCATTTATAGGATCTCCTACTGCAATCCAATTCACATCAGAACTTCAAACAGGCAGGTGATTTCATTACATCCTGATGTTGTAGCTTCTGGAAAAGTCTTCATCTTACAAGGCTTTAATCCAATTATCACAAGACTTTCAGGTGCAGGCGTGTGGGAGGACGTGTTTAATCTCCTGTGGTTATAAAAACATCCAGCAGACATGCAGAGGAGTGTCAGGTTTCAGTAAAAACAGTCATATTGAGGTCTTGAGGTTTCCGGGGGCAGTGACCATATCAAAGACCCTCCACTTATTACAGATGGAAATTGATTGTGACGGTTCGAAACATTTGGCTAGATAATTTATTACTTTAAAACGTCGGAATATAAATCAGAAATTTTCGCCTTGTTGTTTTCCTATCAGTGGGTTTCTCCTCCGACTCTGACCTGTTCTTTGAAGATAACAGACACGTCATTTCATTACGGAATGAACAGCTTTCCCCTCATCTTCCCTCATAAAATGGGCCATTAATCCCTCTCAATCTTCTCTCTCTGCCTGACCCGTAAACTGTCACTAGAAACTCTTTTAGGAGTCTTTGACTGGTATTCTAGGGTTTGTCTTCAATGTCAGTTGGTGAAGTCTAGCATGATCTTTGGGCCGACAGACAGACAGACAGACAAATAGATACTTTGTTGATTCTGAAGAAAATTAAGGCATCCAGTCACTTACAACAACAATCAAATGCAATCAAAGAACAAACAGAAAGAATATACAGATATTCAGAGATGCAAAAACATAAAAAACTTTGGAAGGAAAATCTATTAAATGTATCTTGTATCTTTTGTCAACAATAACAGTAATAACAGTGTAGCAGATGATGCAGTCAACAATAAATAACAAATAATCAACAGAGCAAAAGTGCAGGATACAAATGACACTTGGTACGCTTATATTTACATGTACCTACATTTATATAGTGGCTTGCCAAAATATTTATACCCCTTGTCCTTTTGTCAGTCTGCCTGCCATGAACTTTAATACTCACACAAAAGACTCCAACTCCCATAATACACTTTCTCTAGATCTTCCAGACTCTGCTGATTGTGTAACGCTACGGCCTTCTAACCCACCAAGCTTCTGATTACACACCTGTCCTCTTAGTATAAATAGCCACCTGTTTCTGTTGCTCTTTTGTTACCGACCCATTTTTGTGTTTTTGACTACAAGTTTGCCCTGCCCTAGTACAGTTTGTTTATCGTTGCCAACCCTTATTTCTGTTTTTAGACTACTCTTTTGCCCTAGCCCTTCTCTTCTATGGATCTCCCGTGTATGACCTCTTTAGCCTGCTCTCTCCCTGGTATATTGTGTACCATTGCTGTTTATTTGTTACTGACCCTGCCTGTCTCTGACTTTCCCTGTAAGTTTGTTCCCTTTATTAATAAACTGTGTTTGGTATTTGTGTGTGTCTGGCCAGCGTGACATCACCTTACAACCTTAAACTTAAACATATTTTATTAAGATTTTAAGTGATAGACCGATACAAAATAGCACATAACTGTGAAGTGGAACAAAAATGATACACGGTTTTCAAATTTTTTATAAAATAAAATTCTGAAAGGTGTGATGTGCAAAAGTATTCAGCCCCTATATCAGTACATACATAGTAGAGCCACCTTTCGCTGCAAGTCTTTTAGGGTATGTCTCTACCAGCTTTGCGCATCTAGAGACTGAGATTTTTGCCCCATTCTTCTTTGTAAAACAGCTCAAGCTCTGTGAACAGAAATTTTCATGCCTTGCCACAGATGATCAGTGGGATTCAGGTCAGGACTTTGACTGGGCCATTCTAACACATGAATATTCTTTGATAGAAACTATTATTGTAGTTTCAGTATTAAGCAGGGCAGGATATAATATGACAGAGTTCATTGTTGGGAATCAGTGGTGTTGGCACACACTGGGAAGCGAAAACGGAAGGATTCATGAGGAAAACAATATGTGAAAATGTGTGTGAAGGTGTTGTAGGGAAAAAGACAACATAAATGAAAGGACCACCCACAGTTCAAACTTTTCCCCTTGCACTCGTCACACTATTTCTTGACAGCCTCCTTCTGTAGACTGTCACTGTGTGTATTTCTTGGCGAGCTACTATCGTGCTTCTAGCTGTCATTTTCATTCTATTATTACCTGCACTATAATACGCTACTGTTACAAGTTTATATAGGCTGTAATAATATAGGTCAATTAACTCTGGACTGCATTCTTTGCACAACATATATTCTTACTCGTCTTTCTTATGCTGTGTTATCTTGCTTATGTTGAGCAAAATTATGGATTTTGAACATTGTTACGGCATGGGCTCATCAACACCCCGCAACATAATAGAGGGACACCACACGGGAGTTTTAAGTTTCAACAAAGGATAATTTTATTAAATCAATTTGAAAATATAAATTAATTCAAAATGTCTAGGGTATATATGCAAGGTTAGTCCTGAGTGAGCGGATGTATTTTTGCGTCAGTAAGTGATAAATGTAGAGGCAAAGGAAAGGAGGAGAGTGAAGAGGGGGAAAGAAAGATAAATCATGGAGCCTGCGGGAGAAAGAAAAAGAAACGTGCCTACACAAAGAAAGAAGGTGCCTCTCTGAGAGAGACAAACCCCCAGCTTATATGCCATCCACCTGCACAGGTGAACTCAAGAACTAATTACACCAATCAGGTCTAGCCTTGCCCGTGCACTGGCAGAGTAGTACCTGAAGGGGGCCCATGGGGTTGTCACAACATTAACATCTGAGACCCAGACTCTCCAAGCTATTTAGGATTAGTATTGGGACCTAACAACTATAAAAAAAACTATACTTTGTCTCCATACAGGAAGCTGTTTTTGCAAAAACAAAAAAAAATCATATGAAAAAAAAATTCATATCATATATCATAATCATATGGGGACAGTAGTGTTGCAGTACCCGAGACCAAAAAATGATCGGTCTCACTCTCGACTCGGATTCGACCTTCTTTGGAATCGGCCTCGGTCTTGGGGTGAGATGGACTCTGAGATTGTGGACGAGACCGGCCAATTCCGAGTCCTCTGTCTGAGGTGAAGTTCATTAGAAACTGAATCTTTTTTGTATCGTTACTGAACATCAACAATTAATTCAAACAGACCAAATCAGTCCTTTTTTGTGTGTTTAAAATCTGCACACATATTTTGTCTAACAGGCAAAAAATAAGCTACTCACGCTCTCGTTTAGTATCCAGTCAATAAACAATTTTCATTTTGAAGAGTCCGACGTTAAGTTACATGTGAGTTTTATGGACCACGATTAATTTTTCCAGACATCTAAAAAGAAAGCACAACGAGAAGTAAGTGCAAACTAGCGAGATAATTAACATTAGCCATGGGCTAACTAACCATAGCAACAAGGTAACTAAAATACAAATGTTATCAGGGAGAGAAATAAATTTAGCAACGACCGTAGTGACAAGCTAGCTAACCATAGCAACAAGCTAACTAAAATACTAATGTTATCGGGGAGAGAACTAAAGCTAGCGACAAGCTAGCTAATCTTAGTGATGAGCTAGCTAAAATACTAATGTTACCTGGGATAGTACTAAAGCTAGCTAAAATTAGCAACGAGCTAAATTACACACTAATGTTACCGGGAAGTGAACTGAAAGAGCTACTGAATTGGGACACAGCCAGGAAAAACGCTATTATAAGGAGATAGGGGGCCCAAGAATGGGCAGAAAAACGAGAGCAGGTGAAAACTAAAGTCACGCCAAGCGCGACAGGTAGACAGGGGAGGCATGTAAACAAAAGATTGCCAGAGAAGCATTTGATTTTGTTTTTTTCTTTATCGTTCATTATAGGTCAAACAAACAACCTCACGTGCCAGATGTTTCATGGCCTATTAACGACCCCTGATATACACTGAAGTCAAAAATGTTTCCTTCTCCTGTAAGAATACCCAATCTTTTGGATACTGCAAGATGATGCCACAGCCCTCCGTTGTGAGAAATCCAACAGATCAGAATTGTTTTAATCTGTCATGATTGGTTGGTTGGGTAGAATGACCCTCTCTATTTTCCCATCACTCAGTGCAGTACTGCAAGTCATCCTTACTGTTCTGCTGGTTGATGTGATAGAAAATTCAGAATTCTGCTTCATCCAGTGACACTAAAATAGCTGGAGTTTGAAATGATGACTTGCTTAATGTGGGGAGAAAATGGAAATCAGGGGAAAGGGAAGAAGCAAGGAAGCAAGCTGACAAACTTCGACACGGGTTGTTGGCAATTATACGACATCCAGCACTTCGGAAAAGGGCCATTGGGGCATTTTTACAGCCTGTGGTTGCAGAGATTTGTGAGTTCTGTCATGTTGTGTGTTATTTTTACACTATTAGTTGTCTGTGTATTATAAGGCCTTTAGGCGTCCCTTATAGAGACACAGAGATTTGATTGGTTTGAGTTGATGCTAATGGGGTCAGCGGATTTGCTGCATGTGCGTGGAAGCTCGGGAAGCTCAGTGAGCAATCAGGGTTTGAATCAATTGCTCCTTGATTCATGAGCCAACTGAAGTGAAGCATTCCACCCTCCTTCACAATAAAGAGCTCTTCATTCTAAATCAAGTGTGTTTCCTGTGTGTTTGATGTAGTTGTCAATGCTGCAATCTAATAAACACTTGTAGCGTGCATCCAAACCAAAACCAATTAAGTGTTAAATCAAGAATAACAAGTTACTAGTTATAAAAAGTAGAAATTACTATTTTTTTAAAACTCAGGCACACTGTCAAGTGCTTATCCTGTCTCATGTTGCACTGCACTCTACAATCGATAGGGCTGGCGTGGCAGATTTCCTCCTCTTGATCTTGATTTGATCACACTAGGAGGGCCCTGTTCAGCCCTATTCAGACACAGCTCTCCTGTCTAGCCACTTGAAGCACTTAAAGTTTCTCGGTTAAACCGGCTCCACTTTGTTACGAACTGTCTGTCATTCTGGTATCTTTTTTTTTCTCGCTCCCAGGTCCAGCTGTTTGTCCAATTTGTTGTCTTGTCTGGAACTGTTTGGGTCTTGCTGCCCCCCGGTGTGACTGGAACTGCGCCCTGTGCTGTAAGTCCATTCTGAAGTCTAGCCGCGTAAGAGGACTCCTGCTATCACACTCAAGGCCTTCAGGAGTGATGCCCCTCTTCTGCTTTCATTTCCTCTCATTTTTAAACGTGTCACTTGTGTATTAGCTGCAGCGGTAAGAATTTAACACACACACACACACACACACACACACACACACACACACACACACACAGGTAAACAGGCAGATCTAGCTGACAACCTGCTGTACAAACATTTATCAACTCACGCCACAACCTGACAGCGAACGCATTTCTGAGCCCAGGCCGAACCACTGCTCCGATTGTGTGGTAATTATCAGTGCCTCACTGAATGCATCACTCACCAGCTTCATTATCCTGCAGAGCAAGAGAAAACAAGCACAAAAAAAGGAGTGTAATTCTACCTCTTCCATAAACTGCTATTTAGAATCATTCCCCCGACAATTTCCTTCCCTTGGAGAAATGAAAAGTTCTCATCAGCACCATATGAAGAATTTTTGTGTACCGTCAATAGCCCAACAAAACAGCGCACGCAAATATCAGCCGCTTTCTCCGAAGGCATTACTTTACAAGCAATCCCCCAGATGAGATAAACACCAGATGGTCATGTTTGGTACGTTGTCGCGCACCGCTTGTTTTATTTACCATTGAACACAGCCTCCATCATCAGGTTTGCCTCCATGAAATATTTACTCTCTCCAGAACGGCAGAGATGTATAACAAATTGCCCTCCGATGACTTAGGGTGGATGCACAACCTGTCTGTTTGTGCAGAGTCTCCAAAATTGTCTCTATATTAAATCTGAGAGCTAAGTCAAACTTTCCGCATTAGATAGCAGATACAACAGGTGAGATATACTGCCCTATCTTCAAAGTAATGTTTGATAAGCTTTATATTCATCAAAGCATCTTTCATAGCAAGAGAAATCTAATTATAATATTAATTTCAATAATTAATGATTGTATAGTTGTGTTTTTCAAACAACTTAAAATCATCTGCCTCAAAAGTGGTTTAAACTACTGTAAGGTTTGAGTGCTGATGAGATCTTCACAATAACGACAAAATTAGATGCAAGAGACACGTATAAAATTTTTGTTAGTGGGACGTCGCAAATATATGTATAAAAGATTTTGGTTTTAAATAAAGAACAAAGCTATTCTAAAAACGATTCATACATTCCTGCATTTTAGTCCTGTAACACATTACAAAAAAGGGAAGTAAAGCATTTACCACTATGTAATATTGTTATTTCTTTTTAAATATTTTATTTTGCTCTGAAAGAAAGTGTATCAAGTGTTTTCGTTTTATTTTGCCTGCAAACATGTTCAACAATGCAGTGTTACTGTCTCATTTTCGGTCAGAATTAAAGGCAGGCTAGTCCAGTGCACTCTTTTATTGTGCGTCATGTGGTTTTGCATTGTCTTGTTAAAAATGTATGACTGTTCCTGGAAGAGATAAGGCACTGTATGTTGCTCTTCATGCTCTTTATGCTCCCATCATGGAAGTGTACTGAAAAAATATAATACCATGACAGCCCCTGTTTTTTGGACTAGAATTTTCTCACGTATTTGTTGACAAACTCGAGATCCTCTGCCCACTTTGGCTCCTTAAAGACTGACACTCTGAACAAGATCTTATACACAACCAATAGTCTATTTTCACGCCTTGTGCCTGCGTCGTTTAAACAGCGAAGACAGTTGTGAATATATCTATGCTGATGGGCATGACATTAACAGTCATACGTTAATTGCTATCTTGGCAATGAATTGCCAACACAGAGGTATGTGGCCACACACAGCAGTGCACTATGGCAAGCCATTAAGCCAAAATGTGTGGGAAAGAAACGGCTCCACACGTAAAATTATCACGTATCCACACATAAAAAATTACATGTTGACAGATAAAGACGTGATCTTTTTACGTGTAGAGGCGTGAATTTATGCCGTCTGTACATCACATGCTTTTTTTACCTGTACAGAGGTAGATGTGAAATGGGGGGTACATCATAGTCACATGATTACAACATTTCAGTTACGTGGACTTTATGTGCAGAGTGTGTATGAGTATGTATGGGGCTATGTCACGGTACGTTGACACTGCGTTGTAACCCACGTAAGCGTCTTATGAATATGGAATACAATACGTTGCATGACATCATGTGTTGTCAGGCTGCCTTATTACAATGCAAATGTATGCCTAGGCACGTTTACTGATTGGATGTTAGATGCCAAGACATGTATACACGAACAGTTTTACCGCCTGTACACGTGTTTTTTTTACGTGTGGACACGTGATATTTTTACCCGTGGAGGCTTTCTTTCCCACACGTTTTGGCTTAGTTGGCTTGCCATAGTGCACAAGCCCATAGCACATGCGAGCAGGTCAGTTTCTTTTACTAAGAAACATTGGACGTGTCCGGCTAACTGCACTGTTAAAAGTGCAAGGCACCAAAGTCAGAGTAGACCTGCGCACTACGCACAAAACACACCCATGATTAATTAAGATAATTAGTACATGCCTTTTGCAAACTGGATCGAGCCACGCAAAGCATACTTTTTCTGTCGTTACGACAGCAAAGACACAGTAACCAGCTCTAGCCATTACTAGCTCTTAACTGTCTCCGTCTTATGAATGATTATGACCTGGTTAAATATGAAATATCTTGGGTTCACACTGTCTGCAGACAAATAAATCAGTCAGACTTTATGTAAGAAACATTATTTGCGTAGTTTTTACAAATTGAAGAACACACACTAGTTTAAACTAGACTTTTGCATTTTGCAGTATTGAATCTAAGATTACTTAAAAATAGCTGCAAGTTTTAGCCTTGTGACAAAAATGATTATTATTCATGACTTTGTGTTATCCCCCAGACATCTATAGCATCTCTTCTTGCACCAAATAGAATAAGATCTACATGCATGAATGTGTGAGTGGCTTAACAGAAACAGCAGAGTCTGCTGTTCCCAGAGTCTCAGAGCTCCCAGAAAAGGACTCAAATCCTCTGAGAGAGACCTGCAGGGCAGTTAGTGTGTACAGTTATCAAACGGATAAATAGGCGATGATAAGGCGTCCTTTGTGCGATCCTGAATAGCTATTGTACACAGCGGACCAGCGGGACAGTATAAACAGGACATGTGAATAAAAAACGGAAATTGGGGTTGCTTTTATTTGAGTTGTATTTGGGAAATGAAAGTGCAGATTGAATTTTTCATTACCATGCATGGGAGTGTTTATGAAGTACCAAATTTAGAAAAATCCAGAGATTTCTTGGTTCTGATTTCTTAGTTGTAAAAAGCTGTGTTTTTTGAGTCAGCCTTACCACTTCACCAGAACACACACAGAATTCCAAAGACAAGTGTTTTTCTATTATTTAGAATATTCTGAAGAATTCCAGACTGTAAAATGTAGTAGTTTTACACTATATGTGGAGTGCTCATATTCTACTCCCCGGTCCGAGTGTGAATGAGGATGATATGGCGTTAATGAAGTGCAGTTAAATTAGAAGCTTTGACACTACTCCTTTCATCCCATGTTTGATGATGACCCCTGCCATAATTAGCTGGTGTGGTTTGCTTTGATGTAGTACCCACTCCACTGGACTGATGCAAATCAGGAGAGCGTACTACGCTCAGCACGACTTCACCAAAGCGAGCCGAGTAGACTTCCAGAGTTTTAAGAAATTTATAAGAAAGTGTCGGTTTTGAAAACCACATCCCTTCAAAACAGCATGTGAAATCATCTTCAATCTAGTCTATATACAGTATATTATGGGCCAAATTCCTGCACACAGACTAGCCTTGAACTAAATCACAGTACCAATGGTCAACCTAAGGGTTAACACCCATCCCATCAATTATGGAATCGTCCTTTATATGGCAATTAAATGTTGTTAAATTTTCCTTAATACAAGACCAATACAGGGCGCAATTTGAATAAAGATCAATAATGATTGACTTTATATCTGGTTGCATTTTTGCCAGAAGATGTCAGTGCATGGCAGTGCAGCTATTTTTTTTTTTTGGCGGCATGCTGGCTTAGTGGTTTGCATGTTTGCCTCCCAGCACTGGGGTCTTGGCTTCAAGTCCCTATCTGGGTGGAGTTTCCATGTTCTCCCTGTGTCTGTGTGGGTTTCCTCCAGGTAAATTGAACAATCTAAATTGAATACTCTAAATTTAAAATAACAAATCATACTAAAAGATTAACTGTTAATAAATAAATAAATAAATACATTTGTTAAGATATGTTTTTTTCTTATTTACTCAAAACATAAAGTGTAACAGGAATGAATGCCAGTAACAGGAGTGCGTTCCCTTAACATTAGTGAGTTCCAGTAACAGGAATGAGTATTGTCCCCTGGTTTATTAATTTATTAATGTGAATAATAAATTAAATAGTTTTCCAAATCAGTTTTGTTCATCGTTTAACCATTTGTTTAATAAACTGTATGATAATAAATTTGATCAGTTTCAGGTTTGAGTCTTCTTGATAAGATAAAAAATTGCTTTGCATATTTTAGAAAAATACAAAGTGCATGCATATATAGTATTTTTTTTGTTATAAATATCAGTTATTTGAACATGCATTCAACCATTTATTTAAAATAAACACTTACTTGATAGAACATCAAAGGAATTTGTGGACTTGCTTTTAAACATTCTTTTTTAAACTTTTTAAATGTCACATGAGTTTTGGTAATAGGACTGAGAAAAAATGGAACCATCTTTGTTTTTAAAACCTTGTTAAAAAGTAAAGCTGCCTGAGTTTGAGCCAGTGCATGTTTTGAATAGTTAAATATATGTGTTATAAGATTCAGAGTTAAAAAAAGATAGTAAAAAAGTTTCATTTGGGAGAGTTACCTAATCAGTGGGATGGCCCAAATGCTTTACCGTCCCAACTTTGCTCCAGGCCTGATGTTTATTAACAAATAAAATGAATTTGATCAAAGAAATACATCAAATATATTGGGTTCAGTCTGTCAATGAAATAAAAATAAACAGAAACGTAAGAAACTCTGTGCTTTTTTAAATGTGTAATTTTCTATACTGTCCCCCTTCTGATTTGGAGTTATAACTCTGGGTAGGGCCTCACCACAATTAGTAGTAGCACAGATTCCACATGATAGTGGAAACACTTTTAAATATCTAGTCCATGATAAGAACGCATCACACTCCTTAATCTTCTAAAACCTCCCGTTCACCATCGCAAATGTGTTCTGTTGGATTCAAACCATGACTGCTGACACAGGACAGGTTGGATTTGTGGATTCAAGTTGTTGGCACCAAAATCTGACCCTCCCGTCTGTGCACCTCTAAAGAAACCAAGACTTAGCAGACCAGGAAACATTTTTTCCGTCTGTCCAGTTTGGATAAGCCTGTGCCACTGCAGCCTCTTTCTGTTCTAAGCTGACAGAAGTGGAACCTGACATGGTCTTCTGCTGCTGTAACATATTCAGCTCCAGGTTTAATGTGTTCCACATTCTCAGATGCTGTTCTGCTCATCCCAGTTTAGAGTACAGAGTGCTTATCTTTACTTTCCGAGGTGTTTCCATCTGCAGAACAGGTGCTCAATACTTTGTCTTTATTGCATTATTCGGATTAAACTCTGAATCTCGATCAGCTTTAACAATTTGAAACAGAACTGGGTCATCTTATCATTAGGAACATCGTAACATAAACGGAGTGTTTAGTGTGGAAGAATCTAAGAATCATCTTATTGCTAAATCCTTTGGGGAAACTCAGCTCAGGATTGTAAGTCTTGGTCTCGTCATGGTCTCATCATGTCTGGGTCGTTGTAGATCCTGCTATACATGAAAAGCAGAGAGGAACCAACCATCTGAACAACCATGAGGGACCAAACTGGAGGCAGCAGGGAGGATCAGAAAAACAATATCAGCATCTGCAAGCAGCAATGGAAGTGTGTAAGTCAGGTCATTTTAAAAACAAGTGAAAGCTGCTGATTGGTCATTTGGATGTTTTTCTGTCTCTCTCAGACTCTTCCTCACACTCTCATTTCTACAAATACTCAAGCTAATCTGCCTGCCACCAAAAATCATAGTCATCAATCATGTTCAAAATCCCTGAGATCATATTTCTCCTCTATTATGATGATTTGGGTGAACATTACCTGAAGCTTAAGCTGCTGGCTTAATGGGAAGCAGTATTTGTGTTCCACTGGCCCTGGGCTTTGGGTTTGTGGGTTGATTCATGCTTCATCTGAGGTGTTTGGTGCGTTCTCCATGTGTCTGTTTGGGTTATCTCAATGCAGAGGTCCAGTACCTTCTTAGCTCCTAAATATACACTGTAGGAATAAATGCTTTCTTGTTTTATAGCATGAATTAGTGCCCTGCACAGCTACAAGGCATCGAACAACAACTATAACTTCAATCTATGGCTATTAGCTATTAGCTTAGAGTTGATATTAAAGTACTGCTTACATTTTTTTAGGAGCCACTGTAAAATACTCTACTACACCCAGACATGCCAAAACACATAAAATAGCAGTGTGTAATTTGATCATAAAATGTTACCTCAGGGGACGGCTTGGGGACACCCACACCTGCACCTAAGCTGTGAGGTATAATCTTGTGAGTGAGGTTAAACATCGGCCAGTGTGCTCATGACAAGGCAACATAAATGATCAGAGTTAATTCAGAGTGAGTTTGAGTGAAGCCTAACAGTGGGTGTCAGATGGATGTAACATTCCCTTTCCAAAATTTTAATTTAACTGTCACAGTCTCGTCCTTTTTTTCCTCTCTCTGTTCTGTCCCTGTATTTATTTACCTTTGTGTGTATCCCTTGTCTCACCCCTGTCTTCTATGTATTTACCTGTTCATTTGTAGCTCCGCCTACTTGTTACCTGGTCCCAGGTGTTTCTCGTTTCCTGTCTTTGTCCCTGTGTATAAAAATCCTTTTGTATCTGTTTCCCCTGTCCGTGGTTGTACGTCTTACGTCAGTCAGGTTGTGCAGGTTATTGTTTATTTTGTGTTTCTCAATAAATTCTCACAATTGCGTTCGCTCTCTACCTGATCTTCAGTCTCTTTCCTGCTCCAACCTGACATTAACATTGCTTGATCCACAGTGTCACATGTGGACAGCGCAGTGGGTGGAAATGATCGGCCCACGTGTGCATACCCCACAGGTTGGAGCAGCTATCTCTATTTATTTTGAATTCTCTATCAACCAACATAATGCTGATTTATCCTTTTATATGCACTTTTGCTTTAAATTTTATTATATTTTATTATATTTATTATATTTTCATTCTATTACAAGATCCTTTTTGCTAGATGTATTATTTTGATTAGGCTGTATTCACATCCCTGTATAAGCTAAGAGGCCCCTGAAGTGTTTTGTTTTTACTAGTTGTCTCTGCTACTTGTACATGGCTGCAGGGTTTGGAGTGCCTCTAAGACCCCCGTGTGACTCTTAAGAGGTGATGCTGAGCCGTCAACCTTCCACTGCCTCTCACACGTGATGCGGTTCCTACAGGAGCTGCGCGAGGAGCTGAGAAAAGTGAGCAGATGGCTTTTGCTCCTGGAGGACGGCTTGACTTTACACCCTTCACCCTTGTAGTACTCGGAGTGTAAACTCTGTGTCTGTGGTACTTCAAAGGTCATTGTGTTGACAAAAGCCCGGGGGGTAAAATGTTCTCTGTGCTCATCCTTTCCGTATGATGAGAGAATACTAAAAATGAGTTAAATGCAGGCTAGATAGTGTGCTACCTGTCTGGAGGTGTAAATGAATGAATGATTAATACACATAGAAAAGAGAGAGAGAGAGAGAGAGAGAGAGAGAGAGAGAGAGAGAGAAAGAGATCAGGAGAAGTATAATGACCTGCTGGGTGTGATCTGAGATTCACTGTTCACACAGACTCTGGAAGTTATTAGACTAAGAGGATTAAACTCCATACTTACTCTTTTAATCCTGCTGTGTTGCATGCACCATATAGAAGGTATGTTTTGCGCTTTATCTTTGGTTATTAAGCAAAAAGATTATGTTCTCGGTCAAGAGAGCGGGTGTCCTCTTGTTGCTCACGTGACGTCGGCACCATTACTAAGCTTATTCCCAGTGAGGGCACTTCAGGGAGGCTGGCTCTCTCACTGAAGTTATCTCCATTCAATACGCTGACCTTTGGTTCCTCTGAAGGGGTGCTTATTCTAGCAGCTGACTCAATTATCACCTTGGAGAAAGTAATTAACTTTCAGTGCGTTGTCCTCCATTTCTTTTCATGGGCTACCTATCCTCCTGCAATCTTGATGGGGGCGCTCCCCAGCTCCTTCAGATAGAATCAATACGGATGTGTCCAGTTTTGTAAAACACATGCATTTTCCAGAGGTCTGTGGGCAAGGTCATCTTAATCAATAAATTATCCCCACATTCTACGCCCTAATCTGGAGATAGTGCTTCTCATCACAATCGATAAACACTTGGTCAGCAGCACGCAGATGTCTACGGGGCAAACATGCTCTAAAGGTCATTTAACAGGCCACAACATTAAGCCATTGGTCAAATGGTGGAATGCATCTAAAGTACACCCTGTTTAAAAGTTTTTTTTTTCAGCTAATACTTTGCTTTACAGTACAATAAAGTGTCCCAGGCCTGTTAAAAAAAAAGAAACGTAAGAAAGGAATAAACACTTTAGAATCTCAGCGTACCAACTTGATTTAGCAATATAGCGCAGTTCATTTCCATATTAAATTGCCGAATGAATGGAGTAAAAACCACAAACATTTCACTTTAGTGCCAGAATCGATAAAATGCACAAATGTCTCCAACTGGACGATTGATTTTCTCATTTCTAGAGTGGAAAATCAGTAGCAGTTGCTTATGTTTTGTTAGAGTTAGGAATCAATAGCAATAACAACTCACCTTTGAGGGACATTTTTCATCATGGAAGGAGACAAGTCGCCACCAAACTCAGCAACTCAAGTCACACTCTGTGCAAGTACCCGCCCAGAGTAATGATTTTCGAATGGTCGACTGGAACGGCCTCAGAACAACAGTAAAATGAGCAAATTTACCTACAAAATTAACATCGCAGCAGCACAGAGAGCTCAGCAGTGCTCTAAAGGTTAGTTTACTGCTCAGTTATATACAGTAGTAAAGTCTCACCTACAGTTTTAAAAGGACAATATAATATAAACCCACATTTTTCCCCTATTTAAAGGTTGGATAGTTCCAATCCTCGAACTCCATCTGTGATGTAGTTGCATAATGTTTCTGGACACTACCTTAGTTGCCTTTAATCTATCAGTGCAGTTAAAACTCATATGCTCATATTCTTATTAGTAAGCAAACACACATGTAGCAGTAGCTGTGTTCCAGTGTCTAGGCTACATGCAGAGTGGGTAACATTTCTCGCCCTACGATAAGGAGGCTGTTCCAAACTATGCAGTCACTGTTAGAGTGATCTGTTAGGGTGATTCTTCACAACTCTTGGTGACCCACAATTCACTGCTCACATACATGGAAAAAAAAAAAGAAAAAGAACAAACAGCCGTGCGTAAATTAAGCCAAAACTGAGTAAAATCAAAGCCTCCACATCAGAGTTTGTTTTAAAATGTTTTAAAGTTATTCATACACTATTTCTATTAAGTTGTTCTATGAAAACCACATGAATATGATGCCAAAATATCACCAGGTGATATTTTAACAGGCTTCTTAGAAAGATTGAGGGTAACGCTTTCTAATACAGCCCACATTTTAGAGGGTAAGTACTGTGTTCGTACAGAGTTAGAACGATAAAGCACTGCACACTACATAATACAGCCCACTCCCTGTTGTCTCTGAGCACTTACTGAGTAAGTACTGTGTACATAGAGAGTAAGAACAGTAAAAATCAGGTATGGTGTGGTTTATTAACCATTAATAAAAATCATGGGGTTTCTGTGTATTAATGAAAAAAAATCTTAAAAATCTTAGCATTCCTGATTGTGTTAGTAAATATATAAAAATAATATTGTATTTTAATCTTGACATTAAAAATTGTACATTTTCTTTCTACTCCACCCCGACTATTTTAGCTGCTCCACACTTTACAGTTTTAAAAGCATAAATAAAATTCTCATCTTTTTTTTCAAACTCATAAAATTATAAGAATAGTAATTCCCTGGAGTGTGACTGGAATGAAGCCTTCATAACTGCCATGAACAAAGAGCAAAATGATTATATATTATTTTACATGGAATTTGCACCACAAGTTTAGGGAAATTGCAGCTTCTCTTGTGCTTTATTTGTACCTACATTTAAATATGAGTAGGACCCCATAGTTATTTTGTAATTACTGATTCATAGAGAGCAGTTACACTGCTGGGAAAGTACAGGGTAAGTTTCAGTAAGTTACCTAGTTGTTACACTCTTGTTCCTGGTTGTACTTTATTTATATGCACAGTTAAGTATCTGTAGGACTAGGTAAGTATTTTGAATGAACTGGTTCATCCAGAGAAGTTACACCGTAATTAAAGGAACCTTACCCTCTAAAACGCGGGCTGTATTATAAAGCGTTACATATTAAGGAGTTAATAAAAGATAGTGATACGTTATATATATACCTGAACTGAGAAGACTCAAAAAAGAACTGTAACTGTATCACAAGGCATGACTCTGTGCTGGATATTACAGTCTAAAGCACCTACAAAAAGCAAGAGCTTTCCCTCTTTGAACCCTTCAAGACTATAAATCAGGAATCAATCAGATCTGACAGTAGAATGAGGTAAAAGAAAAAAAAACACATTTAAACAGACTGTTGTATTGTTCTATCATCCGCTTGTACAATTTTTCCAGCTGGGATTTGTTTGGCTGGGGAAAGTAAATGCTCAAAAAGTGATGACTTGTACTTTGTGTTTAGTAAATGTCACAGTGGACAACTATTTTAGCATACGCTGAAAGGCAGAAACTGCAGAAGTGCTTTTGTCAAGAACAGCTAAGAGAACCAACAATATGTTGAAGTAAAGGGTATGAGCATCTTTTCTGACGTGTCAACATGAGAGCAAAGAACGTTTCAAGAAATACACTGGTCCAGAATAACATGATGACCACCTCATTGTTTCTACAAACATTTTTTAGGCTTTTCTGGATTTATTCAGCAACACTGATCATATAGAAGGACACTTTGTAGTTACAGACTTGAGCCTTGTGTCTGTTTTTTTTTTTTTTTTTGCATACTTTGGACTGCAGAGAGTAATCATACTCCTTAAAGTTTTTCTACATTTTTACACCATCCCAACTGTGAAACATGGTGGTGGCAGCATCATGCTGTAGAGATGTTTTTTATTAGCAGAGATGATTTGCTTTAGCAGGGCCAGGGAAGCTGGTCGGGGTTAATGGGAAGATGGATGGAAGATGGAGCTAAATACAGGGAAATCCTGGGATTGGGAGGCAACAAAAGACTTGAGACTGGGAAGGAGATTTACCTTCCAGCAAGACAATGACCTTAAACATAAAGCCAGAGCTACAGTGGTGGTTCAATGGTTTAGATCAAAGAATATATTAAAGTGTTAAATGGCCTAGTCAAAGTCCTGACCTACTGTAAATCTAATTGAGCATCTGTGGCAAAGAAGAATGAGCAAAAATCTCAGTCTTTAGATGCGCAAAGCTGGTAAAGATATACCACAAAAGTCATGCAGCTGTAATTGCAGCAAAAGGTGGCTCTACTAAATATAGGTATAGAAGTGAGCAATGCTTTAGCTTGTAACAATTTTCAGATACATTAGCAGTGCTGCTGAAGTTTTTAAAAACCTCAGTGTCACTGCTGAACTGAGAATAGTCTATCACCAGTGTTTTTTCGTCAGTGTCATGTGAACACTGAGGAAGGACTAGAGGATGTCCAGCCCAAACTGTGCACCAACAGATGAGTTCCTGTCTCTGACTTTACTGTATCTACAAGATGGAGCAGCTAGGTACGAGTCTGTAATTGATGGGCACCGTGTTTAAAAACTCCAGCAGTACTGCTGTGTCTGATCCACTCATATCAGCATAACACACATTACCAACACACCACCACCATGCCTGTGTCCTACCATGCTAAAAATGACATACCACCTAAATAATAGATTCTCTGTGGTGGTCCTCTGGGGTCCTGACCATTGAAGAACAGGGTAAAGAAAGAATAACAAGAGAAACATGTAGAGAAACCGATACAGGACTACAGTCTCTAATTATAGAACTACATAGTGTCCAATATAATCAAAATGGATATTGGGTGTGGAAACAAGGAGCTGGTCAATATATTATGCTTGATCGGTGTAGATACACTAATATATAATGCACCATATAAAATTGGTCACCTTGAAACACAGTAGAGTAAAACAGTGTTTGATGAAACAACCCGAGGCAATGTACACACTGTGCTTTGAACTGAGTCAAGATGTGCTCTGAGTTTACTTTATGCCTATAGTGTAAGGTCAAGCTAAAGCTGGGTTAAAAATAGATATTGAAGCATGACAGCACATTGTGAATCATTAATTCCAGCACAGACATTTCAGTGCAGGTTGCCTTCAGTATGCATCCCCAGGGAGGACGACTAATTATAGTTCTGACTCAAGTAGAAGTACTGAGGGCAGACTCTTTATGTTTCCCAGCGTACAGTGGTTATACAGTCAACTTCTTAACTATTTCAACAGCCTCCTCTATGGATATTACATAGATATTTAAGTGTAGATTGCTTAAAAAAAGAAGAAAAAAATATATATATATTGCTATATAACTGTTTAGTAATTAGACATTTTTCCAACCAAGTCCAACCATTTTCATAGACACAAAAGTAACTGGACAAACAGCTGGCCTGTTATGTCTGTTTCTTTTTTTTTAATTTTATAAAATATGAAGGATGTATAGATATCATACACCCTGCGCAAGATGCCTCACGAAGCTCATTGCTATCTTACACCCTGTCAACAGTAAATTTTTATGCCTTGCCCCCACGCCATTAAAATAAAGTCAAGTGTTTATGAATATATCTACAGTGATGGATGTGGTGGGTCTGATGTGTTTCTATCTTGGCGGTTAGAAATACAGGTGCGCCACTGAATGATTAAAACCCTGACAACAGTCAACAGTCAGCCACCCAATCATATCTTAGCCATGCAGAAACGCGGTGCACATTGCAAGCGCTCAGCGCGTGTACACCCCCCCCTCGTTACACCCACACATATTGACGCAAATCCAGCTTTTACATCAACATTAAACAGAATAAAACATAAAATAGCATCACTGTTCCCTAAATAAGCTGCTGGTGTACCTTTACAACACAAACACGCAGGTTTGTTTTCTCTGCTGAGAAGCATCAATGCGTCGTACTGTTAAGACATCATTGTGCCAAAGTCAGAGCGCACCTGGTTCTTAAAGGCAATGACAACTGATTGGCACACTGACTGATTAATTTCACGTTATGTCCAAAACACACATGATTAATTCAGAGAATTAATACATGACTTTTGCGCGTTTTGAGCAATGCAAGGCGTATTTTTTGCACCCTCATGATACCAAACATACACTCTAAATCCAACTGCACCATGCGCAATTGACTGGTGCACTATAGATTGTTAAAATAGGGTCCATAAGGTCTGAAATTGATTCAGAGTGTTCATGCATATCATATCAGACAGGCATGTCATTGTCGAAGTCTTCCATCAGGAGATGCAAAACCGCTGTTAACCCTTACAAACAGAAACATTAGATTAGATATATGGGAAAAGCTACAACAGTCTGCCCAGGTCTGAAACAAGACTGTTTGGATTGTATAATTAATCTGAAGACGGAAAGAAGGGTTTAGAATACAAACAAGAACACCTGGTTTGATGTTTGCATCTGTCACACATGGTGGAGGCAGGATTAAGACATAGGCATGTAAATTTACATGCTTATTGCTTACAAACTTACTTAGCCACTAGAGTTTATTGATGATATGGCTGTTGATTAACAAAATCAGATTCTGACAGATCAATTCTGAAGATTAACGCATTTTAGAGAAGAATAAGGCAGGGGTCTCCAGTCCTGCTTCTGAAGAGCAACATTCCATCTGACTTTAGTGCCAACCGCTAATCAATCTGATTAGCGGTTGGCTAATCAAGACCTGATCCACCTAATTACTGCCTCCAGGAGTGCCTGATCAGTTGAATGGTGTGTGTTAAGCTGTGTTCAGAATGGCTCCCTCATTAACTAATTCACTATTCACTAAATAGCATTTTTTCACTATATAGCCATCTTTTTAGTGTCGCTCTGAGGATGTCTGACACAACACCACCGCAGCGCATCATGGTTTACATTGAAAATTCTAGTGTACATTGTCTTTACACTACATTTTGTGATATATGGAATAAAATGTATTGTTTAGATTTGAAAAAAGCACTGCATAATGGCTAACACACCATATAGTGCACTATTTCCGTAATAGGAAACGATTCTAAATGCAGATTTTGGCTATGGTTAGACTGCTGGCAAATTAGCCTTATTTCTCAAATTAGATCAGTTGAGCTGACGGTCCACACTGTTGTTTGTAACTAATAAAATTAGATTTTTGTGTTTGGACAGCACAAACTAGTTTATTTATACTACACTCTAAAAAACAGAGGTACGATATGAGTACTTTTTTATACTCAAAGGTACACTTTTCATAATTGTACCCTCAAAGGTATAATATTGGTTTTTACAGGGTCAGATGTGTTCCCTCTGAAATAGTAAGTCATTCCTAACAGCAGTAAGTACAGATTTGTAACATTTAACCAGACAAAAGTTACATTCTGTATCACTGTACTAATAAACAATATTTATTTTAATTGCACTTTTTTTTATTTGAAAGCCAGACAATTTTGGATCATCAAGTTCTTGATACATATTCAGTTGATGATGATGTTTATAATCTTTATAATCTTTACTGGGACAAAAAACATGGTACAAAAAAGGACTTTCACTGAAAGTTACTTTTTTGTACCTCAATAAAAGGTACAGCCCCAGCGACAAGCTTTGTACTCTTTTAAGTACAATTTTTTCTTAGTGTGTAATAAATCTACCTCAGCTTTATCTTAGGTCAATCTTGGTTTAGCGAGCACCTTCTTACCACCTTTGTGAGGCACACCTTAGCAGTGCAGGCAGTGCTTTTTCATTGGTTGAGAAAACATTTCACAACTAATCAGAGATGCTGATTTCTGATTTAAGACTCCAAAGCATCCAGACTGAGGCACATTTGTACAAATCAGATTGTAATCGCATTTTAAACCAACTCCAATTGTGGTTTGGATCTGATTAGCAAACATCTGATTTAATGTGGTTTCTTACTGTCCAGACTATTTCAAATCAATGTCTGGCTGGCTGTGTGAACATAGCCTTTGATTAGGTGTGGAGGACGGTAGCTCTCCAGAAACAGGGTTGGTGACCCCTGGTATAGAGCTATACTTTCTGCTCAGGTTCAGCAGAATGCTGTAAATAAATAACATGGTGCTCCAATGTAAAGATGGATAATGACCTAAAACATATAATGATGGGATGTTCTTAACCCTCCAGGGTCAAGAAATGCAGCAGTTCATCAAAATGTTTATGTTTCTCAGTGTTTCTAATACCCTCACACTAATACATGATGCTGGTAATGTCATACATGACTCACATCCAGAGTTATGAGGCTGCGAAAAAGAGTTTAGATTTTAATCGCACCCCAGGAACTGATTCTTTACTTTATCAAAAAACAAGTTTATTTGGAAAGCTGCATTGTCATTCCACAATACCACAATTAAATAGTTCCATAAGTAATGATTTCCTGAGTGGCCATTGGTCTGTTTTACATGAAATATACAAAAACACACAAATGCACCAATTACAGACGAGAGGCGCATGATGGAAACATGAGTTTTTCAACGGTGTGTTATTAATAGAAATGTCAAGAAACATTTAATCTGACTTGACGACGAGTTCATCAACCCCAGAGGGTTAAAACGCAATCAGTCACCTGACCTCAACCCAAGCAGCTATTTACTGACTGAAGACAAAACTGAAGGCAAAAAGACACACAAATACAAAGTCACTAAATGTGCATGTGGCTGCAGCAAAGGCCTGAGAAAGCACCCCGTGGCAAGATGGCAATGGTTTTGTACATTTTGTAATATCCATGTTTTTCAGATTTCAGACAGACAATTATAGCAAAGCATTTGCATCCAAGTATTTCAAATAATCTGTATATTTATAATAATGTTCACTCCTGAAAAGAGAGGGACTCTTTAAATTTAAATTCTTAAACAGTTAATGCAATATATTAGTTAAAGGTCTTCAGTTAAAGCTGAAAATCTTGATTTCCATTACATCGTTTGCAGGGTTTCACCATTAAGGTGGGGTATAAAGAATTGTGTTGCTCTCACAGTACACAGATATCATGCATATGCAAGTCATAAGCAGTCTGAAGCTCTGTGCATATGAATATTGAATCATATGTGGTAATGTGAATATATTTGACTAGTTAAACAATAGCCTTGTGAAAGAATGAGGAATTTAAAAACACAACTGTATGTTTATCCAAGTTAAAATATCTCATGTGAGTCCCATTAATCAGGAAAGAAAAAAAGCATGTTTATTTATTAATCTGGTTGCTCTGTAATTTTAGGTAAACAACCTAAGTTTGGATAAACAACCTAAGTTTGAGCCGTCAAATGTGGAACTTCTTTGATGTGATTTTTGAGGAAGTTTCTCCCTCACTGCAAACTTTCAGTCTGAGTCTTAATTTAAATACGATTTTTTTAATTGCTGGTTAATTTAATACTTTTTACATAAACAAAGTCATTCAGAACAGTTTGATGCCAGGTGTTACAGTGGTAGTGACAGGAACCACATGTTTTAACCATGTTTTCCACCAGATGGGTGCCAGGAATGTCTCTGGCAACCCAGATCAGGTCAACCCAGAATGTATTAAGCGGGTTTGGCAAAGGAATTAATGAATGAATGAAGTAATCATATTTACATTTAAATTCTACTTAGCAATGTTTTCCCATTATTAACATTCCATTCACTACTCGTCAAAAGTAAAAAAAAATGTATATTGTAAAAAGAAAGCTTAAAATGTGTTTCTTCTCTTTGTCTGTAGTAAAGCAGTATTGGAACAGATTGTGTAACAGAACTCTCTACTGCAGCATTTACACACTTACACACAGCACATTCAGACCTGTAACATAATAACTAGAAAAAGACACAAAATTACAAAGAACTCTGTAATTATTAAAAGTATAAGTATTTCCTTAAAGCCAGAGAAAGGTGAGTACACATTAAAAAGTCTGTTGGAAACTGGAAACAACTGGTAGAGGACGAGGTCTGGCTGACCCATATTGGCCCAAATCCAATATCAGAGGCAAAGGCAAGAATCGGCGTCGAGAAAACAAAAGCAAGGTCATACACAAGATAAACTGAGACAAGAGATAAAGTAACGCTTTGTAAAGAGGAGAACCTACAATACGCGGCGTGGGTGTTTGTGTGGAGTGCTCTTATATAGTGCCAGTAATCAGTATTCGGGACTTCCTGGAGGAAGCAGGTGAGGTGTCACGTGACCAGGTGAGTGCGTGATGTCAGCGGGTGGTGCATTCTAGGTAGTGTAGTTGTTGACCTGAGAACCTCCGTTAGAGCTGAGTGTGGAAGGGACAGAGGAGCTAACAGCACCAGACGTGACATAGGCAGCACTATATTTGAAAAAAAAAATGGCATTGCAATATTTTTTTTCTGTGATATACATGATATACAAATATTTATTAATGCATGGATTATTACTAAACTGCACCAAAAGTTAAAAGTTAAAATATAAAAAATATGTTCTGAAGACTGGAGTGAAATAAATCATATTATGTAGATAAGATATAATCTGACTGCAAGCTGAAACAATAAACTGTGTAGCTCTAGTTGGAACTCCTGGTTCCTATCACCACTGCTGTGAAGATATCAGTCAGTATATTCTTCTGCATTGTACCAATTAAGATCAAATGATTTGCATTTATATGTATTTATGTCAGCGATTGAATTATTCAGATTTTTGAACAATCTTTAAAATTCCCTGTGAAGTATAAGTAAAGCTACAGACGGAATGCTTAACGCCACATAATGGCCTAGTGTGGATTAAACTGTGAATGCTAAAGACAGTAATCCATAACACAGGCCTAGATAACACAGTACTGCCAAATTAAAGTTTCCTTCATGCAGGGACAATATTATAGTCAGCGCACGCAATAAAAACGCCTTTGTAAAATAAACATCCTACTTCCCTTATTTTAACACCTCTCTAAATCACTATCTATGGCTCCATAACAGTTTGGAAGCATATGTGTTAGCTATAAGCTGCCTTTCACAATGGGTATAATTGCTCACTGAGACGTGCGCATGACTATTTTGTGGTCTACATCAGTGACTTATAGTCCAATTAGTCCATGAGTTGACAGCGATGAACACTCCAGCTGAGACAAAACATGCCATGGGCAAGATAGAGGATCGAGCCCCTGAGGTGGGTGAGAACTCACTGCCCGTAATGGAAGACGGAGAGAGAGTGACTGTCACTGGATCTGCTCTGAACATTATGTCACAGAAAACGCCCCATATGCAAGTCTGAACACTGGAAAAGAACAGCCAGTATTATCAGGCAATTACCACTAAAGGGGCAGAAGATCAGAGGTGTGAATTGGGCGGTTAATAAAAGGAGGTCAGTGCTGTTCTCAAATCAGACAAATTCACACACACCCACACACTGGAGATGGGTGACACTTTTAAAGGGGAAACATAGAGAAACATAAGAGAAGATTCCTTCAGATAGGTTTGCTGCAGGTTAGAATAAAAGTGGAATAAAAAAAAATCTAAGCAGTCCCAGGGGATGAAGCTTGATTGTTAATAATACAGTATACAGACATCCCAATAGACTTTCATTGTTTTTTACTTTTACTAGATATAGTACTTTAAAGAATTCAGGGGTGAAATGAGTTTTAATGGGAGCCATGATGCTCTTGAACGCATCCTGTTACTACTTGTTCCAGATTCTGGGAGATTTTATCTGACTTGTGGACATCACAGAGCCGTTATTGATATGTGGTAGTCTCCTGCAACTTCTAGGAGACTTAACAAGTCTGAGTATAAGACTCTAAAACAGGGTCTGATGGCAGTTGATGTCAGATGGTTTATAGTTGTATCTCATTTAAAATAAAGGCAGTAAAGAAGGCAACTGAGTAAGCTACTGCCATGAAAATTAATTTTAGTTATAATTTAGTAAATAAACAGGCTAACCCAGCAGCCCAGCAGGCTTTTTAATGTTATTTCAGCTATTTATACCATAGCTATTAAGCTAGTTTTGGAACTGAACACAACAAAAAATAGTTTTGAAGGACATTTATCTCTTATGTGAAAATATCTTATTCCACTGAAGATGACCTGGGTCTTTGATTGAAGCCGCTAAATGTAAAACATTAAACCAAACATTCATACATGTGCTCTTACCATTTTGTGCTGGGGAAACTGTTTTAAATGCCTGTTAGTTACGATGTTATCATTAGACGTATGTTAACTTAAGTGCCATTTCGTCCATAAACTTCTTCTGTCCAGACCATTTTATATTTTGGCAGATGTTATAGATTAAATGTTAAATTTTGCCCTTTCAACCTTGTCCAGCTCGTGTTCTCTGGAATGCAGTGAATATAAGTTATATGGTTCCCCACAACATTTTAGTGCTGTGTTTGTACACTGCGGTTCCATCAAACATTCAATTATTGTTTTTTCCAATTATTGTGACTGAACATATTATAGTAGTCATTTTTTATGTTTGCTATCTCTGTGGTCGGACGTTCTAACACAGAGTAAACAAAGATGCCCCGTCCTCCTTGTCATGGAAAATAAAGTGGATAGGAAAGGTAGACATCAGTAAACAAGGCTTGAAATTTTGATTAAAAGCATGTCTTCAGTTAGTGTGATGCCCATGCTTTATTGTGACATGTAAAGAATAACAGAAGAGCCACTGTTCCTGAGATGACTGTCAATTCAAGACATGATTAGATAAGAACTGTACATCTACAACAACACACAGAGAGGTAAATTACAGTAGCACTGCAGAGCATAAACTTCCCATCCACACATCCAATGTGGAATGATCTAATGGTCAAATGAGTAATGCTCCATCGTATTCTCACTGAACACTAGTGTAGGGTAGTATCCAATTTTTTCATACCGTCATTCCGTGTCAAAACATTACTGTGGTATACAACATTACCGGCGGCTGGAATTTGCATATGTTGTGCAAGTCCTTTGTTTATGTGGCTACAACAGCATCAAATTCTACAATTTTAAACTGAAAAATAATTAAATACAACATTCGGTTAATTTAGTGAACACTAAAACTCCACTTATAAATAAACATTTAGATGTGCATAATAGAGCAGACAGAACATTAGCGTTTTTTTCTGTGCTGTGGGTTTTGAAGCTCACCTGCTAAGCTAGCTTACAGTACAGATACACAGACAGCTCAGTGCAGCTATTTTTGACTAACTTACCTGACTACTGATAATAAAAATATGTTTTTGAGAAAGTGAAGTCTTAGTTATTAGACATTAGCAAACAGGCTAACCTCTAACAGGTTAAGCATTAACCGGCTAAGTGCTAGAGGACCAACAGGCTAGCCTCTAACATGCTAACTGCTAATATGCTAACTGCTAACAGCATTAACAGGCTAAGCACTAGAACGCTAACCACTAACAGGCAAAGTGCTAGAAGGCTAACAGCTAAAAGGCTAACATCTTACATGCTAACCGCTAACACAACACCACAGCACAGACTGTGTTCCAGTAATATTATGCTCAAGTCACGTTATCATGTTTATAAGTTAAAGCTTTTAGCCTACACACAGTGAATGATCTCAAAAGTTTTTTTTAGGACCGTCTTGCACATTCCTATATCCATTCCTGTATTTATCTATTTAGTCAAAAACAGCTGAAAACATGACTTTACAGAAGTGAGAAAAAAAAAACTAGATTTGGACCATTTCTGTCAGTCAGCTCATGTCGTGAAATGTTTACGAAAATGTAAAGACCAGCTGGAGTGGTGTTAAAAATGTGGAGCTGATTTGAGTGTGACAACAAACAACTTGTACATGAAATCCAGATGGCTTTTATATGCATGTCAGGACCTCTAGTGTAGTGTCTAACCTGGTCAGGGAAGCAGAACTGGGCCATATGTCTTCCACTGTCCTCCATAAACATAAAGGCCTCAAAGGACGTGCAAGTCACTGAGCATTGTGTCAGTCCACTGATAGAGCCGAGCAGCAAGATATCACTGCTGCTGCTGCACAGCACAGTCCCCAGAGCTGAATTAACACCTGCAGTGCTGAATAAACTCTTATAGTCTTCATTTGTGTCCAGCTGCACTTAAACAAGCACTGCTGGTGTTCATTCAACATTAGAGACTTTGGGATGCACTGGGTGTGCTATTTTTAGCAGCTGTGATCACTGAAACTGTAGGTGAAACACATTCCAAATACAGTATGTGGATAAGCGAGCAGCAAATCGTGAAGGCACAGACTCACCCCTTATTAAACAGCTTTTAGCTGGTTGCAAATCACAGCAAGTCGGAATTCGCGAGGGGGAGCAGCCCTTTTATTTTTTCTCCTAATCAGAAAGCATGACACACATAGGAACTGTTTTAAGGAGCATTTCAGAGAAATGTTGACTGGTCTCACAAGACCCCTTAACATTTTGACATGCTTCAGTGCTTTTCATTGGCGTTAATGGCTCAGTTCAGCGTATACCATTGGAGAATAGGCAAGGCTCTTCTAAGCGTTTTTTGATTCTACATTTCAAAATAAACCTTGGCTGGTCAGGGATTAGTAGTGTTTACAGGTGAATATGAAAGATATGCGATACATGTCCTGAGTGGCTGCAGCTGGAATTACAGCATAAGTGAGAATCAATTGAGCATTGTATACAGTGGCATTGGTTACATTAGGTTCTACTCTGGGGAGAAACACACTGCCTACTTTGATACTTTGTGTCAAAAAGAACATTATAATTAGATTATTATTTTATACTTATTCAGGGCCCTATTTTACACCAATTGCAAGGCATGTTGTGATTCTCATTGCTACCTTATATCACAGGAGCAGTCTATTTTTACACCTTGCACCTGCACCATTAAAGTAGTAACAGAGTTTATGAATATATCTACACTGATGGGCGTGGTGGTTTGAAAATGAGGTTTGTTCAGGTTACTTTCTGGCGTGTTTTTATCTTGGCGGAGGAAAACACAGGTGCACCACTGACTGATTAAAACCCTGACAACAGTCACCCGTCAGATGTACATTTCTATTTGAGCTATGCAGGTAAGGCCTAAAATGACTATTGGATTTTTATTTACCTCCTAGTTGGTATACAGCTCTGGAAAAAATAAAGACACCACTTCAATTTCTGAATCAATTTCTCAGATTTGGCTATTTATAGGTTTATGTTTGAGTAAAATGAACATTATTGTTTTATTCTATAAACTATGGACAACATTTCTCCCAAATTCCAAATAAAAATATTGTATATAATATTACCAAAAAAAAAAGCAGAGCTTTCAGACCTCAAATAATGCAAAGAAAACAAGTTCATATTCACAAAGTTTTAAGAGTTCAGAAATCAATATTTGGTGGAATAACCCTGGTTTTTAATCACAGTTTTCATGCATCTTGGCATGTTCTCCTCCACCAGTCTTACACTGCTTTTGGATATCTAACAATTCAGTAATCAGATTAAAGTTAATTATTTAAGATGTATCAAATCAGTGTAATCAGGTTATGAACAAACATTAACAAGCACCGTGCTTCCAGGTGAACAAGTTCATCTCAAAATCATCACTGTTATCCATGGTAAAATAAATAAACGTCTCTTTTATGGCTGGAATGTGGCATTTTAGCTTTAGAATAAGACTCCAGACATTATGTTCAGTGTTATACTTGGTGTCAGGATAAAAAAAAAAAAAACCTGGCAAACTAAAATGTAACACAGAAATGTAAAGGTCATGTATTCAGCCTTTACGTCAATGAAATAAGCTGTCATACAGGGCTGAGAATGTGAGTGCTGTCCTCCTGGGTGCGAAGTAAAGGGTTATGGCTTGGAGAGAATATTTTGCTGTTATGGACCATTTCTTTCTGCTATTTTCTTGTGAAAGAATCATTAGAGACCTTAAGAGACATATTTTCTCGAACGTTAACTTTAACATTTAAAGCAGTGGAGAAGAATACAGAACAATAGGCTGTGCCAAACAAATGCATATTTCAAGTTTTACAGAGAAATCCAACTCACTCATTTCATAAGGCTCATAGACTATATGGCCTCCAACAGCTACGTCTTTTGAAAAAAGATACACAAAGCTCCAGAGTGTTTGAAGCAGACTGCGCCTATTGAATAGAAGTGACAGAGCCCACAGCTAAAGCCTTGTAAAACGTGTTTGGGTGTTTTATTAAATGGCATCGAAAATCTGAGCTGTCTCCTGCATCAACCATTAGAGGAAATGCCCTGCCACTGATGTGGTAAATGGCATGACCACATTCAGTATGGCTGTCTCTCTGAGCTACAGCTTCAAAGGTCATCTCGGTAATGTGTTAGATGCTTTTAAGATGCTCTCACTTAATGACTCTAAATGCAATTCAGTGAGCTACATTCTACAAGATGGATGTTATCACATGCTGAGAAGAAGTTTCTGTACAAGATTAATGATATTTAATGAAGGAAACTTTAGTCTAAATAACAATTAATTCTTCAGTGATTGTTTAATTAAGAGTTGATGAAGTATATGTTTTTATTTAAAGGTTTTCAACAGACTACTTACTTATATTTTGTAGCTATCATGCACATACTTCCAAATCTCAGTGTAAAAGAAATAATAAAACATCTTAACTTTCGAGTTAAAATAAAAATATCTTATTCCAAGTCATTTGTAAGCATCATACATCGTGACACAATGTAGTACCAACTGCTAGATTTAAAAAAAAAAAAAAAAAAAATTTATGACAGTGAAAAAACATACAGAGTTCTGTGCCCCTGACAGTAATCACTGTGTATTATCTCAAATTGTGTGCATTTTCTGATTTCCTCACGTTTTATGCAGTACATATTTTTTTTGCAAATTATAAATGTATGACGCTTTATTAATCAAGCTTACAGATGTGACACTAAGATTAAAGCATGTTTAAAATAATATTAAAAAATATATGAAATTACTAGTTGTTGAACCTTTGATTGATAAAATGACTTTCATTCAGCTTTTTAAAATACAAATCAGCCACTCACATGATCAGCAGCTACACATATATAATACATTTATGATGAACTAATTTGTGTATGTAAAAAGTTTTAATTAGGACCTTATTTTACCAATCGATAGCGCACGGTCAGGTGTGTATTGTGTCAGTGTGTGTTTGGTTCAAAACGTGTAAAAGGTGTGTTTTAATGTGAAATAAACCAATCTGTGTGTCAGTTGTCATCCCCTTTAAGGTCCGGATGCAATCTGATTTTGTCTTGTTTGTATCTTAATAGCGCAGTGCTTTGTGCATCCCAGCATAGGATACTGACCTGTGGGTTTACACTTTGAATGTACGCCAGCAGCTTATTTAAGGGAACAGCAACGTTATTGTATTCTTTATTCTGTTTATTATTGATGAAAATGTTGGGTTTGTGCACTGCAGTGCGTTTATTTTTGTGTGTAACGAGCGGGGATGTACACACCCTGAGGGTGCGCAGTGTGCACAACGCTCCTGCATGGTTAAGACAGGATTTGGAGGCTGACTTTTGACTGTTTTCAGGGTTTTAATCAGTCAGTGACGCATCTGTATTTTCATGCTGCCATGATAGAAACATGCTTCAAATTTAAGCCACTTCCAGACAACCACGCCCACCTGCATAGATTTATTGCTATACTCTGACGCTATTTTAACAACACAGGTGCAAGGCAACTCCTTATTTCTACACCCATATTTTTTCAGGAGCACTTTATTGTTCTATAATCATAGACTGTAATCCTTTATATGTTTCTTACTTCTTTCTTCCTTACTTCATTATTCTCTTTTTATCCTGTTCTTCAGAGATCAGGAGCCCACAGGATCATCACAGAGCAGGTATTATTTGAGTGGTGTGTCATTCTGTAAACTCCAGCAGCACGGCTGTGTCTGATCCACTTGTACTAGAACAAAACAGACCATGCATGTCAGTGTCACACCACCCAAATAACAGGTGCTCTCTGGTGATCCTGTGGTGTTCTGGCTATTGATAAACAGAGTGAAAGAAGAATAAAGAAGTGTTAAAGAAATAACTACAAACACAAAGTGATCATATGAGCTCAGTGGAGCTAATAAACTGAATAATAGATGTAAAACAAGGATCATAATGGTCATAATGTTATTCTTAATCTGTGTATATAGTCAAGACAGTTGATATAATATGACAGTAAAGAATTGTATACATTTAAAAATGAATCGTGAATATGCTTGTAATTCAAGGAACATTTACTTGGAACAGGAAAAATGCTCACTGTAAAAACTGAAGCCTCATGCTGCATGCCAGAACTGTCAACCATTATCCTTCTACAGCACTGTAATACAAACATGCATCTAATATACTGCTGTTCCAGATAGACAGCTTCTAAGAAGCGCAGCGTCAGAACATCTGAAGTGCCAAAAATATTGGGGGTCTATCTATTTTAGTTAGCCATGCATCTGAGATCTCTCAGGCTCTAAATCGAGACTGAGAGACAGTCATTAGTGAGCCAAGGCTATGAGCAGAGATAACTGGCTGGCTGTCCAGACACAGAAAAAAAAAGAAATATATATATATATATAAAAAGAAGCTACTTAGATACAGGAGCCCCACGTCTGTCAGCGAGCCAATTAACTGTGCTGGACTGAGGCCAAGACACTCCACAAATAGTCTTAAATGTCTGCTCCTGCCTCATTTCCCCTGTAAAGGCTGAATGAACGCTGGTTAAAGTGTTTGTGTTTTGGAATATGTTGATGGAACATGTTGAAACACAGATTGAAATACTGTTAAATGTTAAAACAGTTGACACTGATTTTTTCTGACTGACGGGTTTAAACTAACACAGTCACTAAAAGAGAAATGACAGTTCCAAATGCAGTCATGTATCACACCTTTCTACGCAGTCCAAAGTCAGTCCAGTTGGTACTGCCTCCTCTGCCACCTCCTCTCTTTCCTGTCATAGAGAATTTCTCGCTCGTTTAGATGCAGAATATTCAGAATCTGGCAGTGTTTTGAGCTGCATGCATAAAAAAAGCCATGAAAAGTACTGTATACACCTGGCACTGCAATAAATAACGTGTTTATATTGCTGAGAAAAAAAAAACTGAGGATGTGCTATATTTGGAATACTGTACACCTGCTTGGAAGCAGCTCATAAATATCATCTTGCCGGCATCGCTTTTGTGACTGTGTCTAGGCTCACCTGGTAAGAGAGGAAGCCCTGTAAAGCAAACACAGCATATTGCATGTCATTTCTTGCCTTTTTTGAGAATTATCTGCTTCATTTATTTATTTTTTTACTTCAATGAAGTAGGCATATTTTCCTTTTTTTCACAATGTATTATAGTTCCCTTGGCTCTCGGAAAGAAAACTATAAGGTTTGAAACAAATAACACTTATAATAACTTTGTATACAGTTATGTATCACACCTTTCTATGCAGTCCAAAGTCAGTCCAGTTGGTACTGACTTTTCTGCCACCTCCTCTCTGTCCTGTCATAGAATATTTCTCGCCCCTTTGGATGCAGAATATTCAGAATCTGTTATTCTGAGCTGCAGGCATAAAAAGTACTGTTGACACCTGGCACTGCAATAAATGACTTGTTTATATAGCTATGGAAAACCTGATTGCACGTAATTTCTTGCTTTTTTCTGAGAATAATCTGCTTTAATCATTTATTGAAGTCAGTTAAAGTCAAGTTAAAAGAGCACTGGATGTTAATCAACATAGATTTCTTTCCTAAAAACTGTTTATTTCTGTAAGTAAACCGCTTCCATTAAAAGCTCCACTAAAGCTGCAGCATTAGCATTAGCGGCTTACCACTAGATAATACTCACCTCTAAACAGCAAAAGAGTTAGCGCTTAGTGTGGTTAGCAGCTAATGCTAATACTGCTGGAGAACTAAACTAAAACTCCATATAACCTGACTGGTAAAATTCATACATAAGGCACACCGGATTATAAGATGCACTGATGATTTTGGGAAATTATAAAGGATTTTAAGTGCATCTTGTAATATGAAAAATACGGTAGTTACACATTGAGCTTTTGTAGACCAAATGATGTGCGTGTATCAGTCAAATATGTCATTACAATACACAGCATGTTTTTTAATGAGCTCTGTCTTTGATTCAATGCTAATTTCCCCTACCCTGGTAATATGGGTAATATGAGGGTTCATATGAACATGCTCTTAACCAACACTTTAGTAGCATATTCATTACTTTTATTTGTAGTTTTACTTTTTCTGTCAATATTTAAACCCAATGTCTATCTCTGAATATTGGCACAATGCTTAGTGAAGAAAGAATATGGTCCATTTTAGCCGCTTAACATTAACACAATACAGCCTGCTGAAATGTAATGTTTGTGATATTTGTTGAATATTGTCCTCAAAGTTTGTGGATGCTGTTTTTGTAGTGGGTGGAGAATCAATGTGTAGAATCAATGTATGGAAATCAGACAAACCAAGTCTCCCTGAAGCTGCGGGAGTCTCCCGCATTTCGGAATTCTCCCGGAATTCAGAACGAGCACCCCAAACGCGCACACAGGCGACAGGCCTTTTTTCTCTAATCGCGTGTGGGAAGGAGAGAGAGAAAACAGAGAGGGTTCTGATTGGCCTGTTCTCTGCAAAGAGTCTGTGAGACAGCCAATCAGCTTTTAGTGTGGGCGGGCAGTGTTTTTCCCCCCTCCCGGATGGGATTTGTTCAGAGAGTGAGAGAAAGCAGATCATGGCGGAGGCAATATTAATAATTATTGTAATATGATATGAAATGTTTTTGATTTTGTGCAATTTCTTGTGATATTGTTACTGTCAATTTTTGTCAAATAAAAAAAAAAGCATAGGCAGGAAAGCAGAGGCAGGGCCTCCCTGAAATCAACTTTTGCATGTCTGGGAAATGAGCAAAAAAATAAAAAATAAAGCAAGCAGTCTGTAAAACCACATGTTCTTTGTGGAATGTCTATATGCCAAAATGACAGAGATCCCACTATTTCTCACTGTTTCTTGCATTAACAGCGCAGTTCTAGCACAGGTCTAGCACTGGTTGGTTTCAGCATGACGCGTAACTCCACCCATCTCATTTTCCTTCTGCAAACTTTCCATCTTTCCATCTCCAGTGTCTAAATCCAACAGTGTCTAATTATTGCTTTTTATTTTTCTCCAGTTTCCCTATATGAGAAAGCAGGCGTACACTGGTCTGCAGGCTGTGCATGATGCCCTTATTACATAGAAGTCAGACCTACAAAAAACACACTTTTATTGTTGAAAGATTACACTTACCTGACAAACGTCCTTTTCTTCTGCACTGTAAACTCAATGAAGGCAGTCTGAGACACGCTTGATCTTAAAGAAGAGGTGGAACTACCAAATGGGTAGGTGGTAGCAACTCAACAAGGCACATTGCTTGAATGCTCACTCAAGATCGCTACACATTTCAAAAACATTCCTTTATTATAAATAAATTATTTGTATAAAAATTGGCATGCTTCAACCATGGCATATACACACTTACAACCCAGGGCTAATTGACCAGAGTAGCCGATACAAGAGACGAATGCATTTTTCAAATGCAGATCTGACACTGTGGAACAAGAATTAAAAAATCTGCACGACCACAAAATACTTACAATTAGAATAACGACTAACATGGTTGACTCCAATAGTTTTCCTTTGTTTTCTTAGTTTTTTTTTTTTTAATATATATATATTATTTTCTCTTGTTCTTTGTTTCCACTGATATAACACTTCTCTTTTGCTGCTACACCAGTAGCAACTTGTGCTCTTCTGTCTGACTGCTGCATGGCCACACAGTTTAAATGTTAGAAAAAACGACTCATGTCTCAGTCCAAACAGTCGTCCTCTTACCACGAACAACATCATAGTGTCATGCTTTAGTTCCAGTCAGTGCCTTTAATCCATGCCTCATGTAAACATTTTAGAATCTTCTTCTCAGGAATGCATCTTCATATGGCGTGATTAGTATAGCTGACGTAGGTTGTCTTTGTGGGCGGTGCTGAAAAAGAAAAGAGAGACTCTGAGAAAAGGCTTTTGAAACAGGTAGAAGCATGATGGTGATGATAATGATGATAAAAAAACTGCTATAAAGATGTTCTGTGCTATTTTTGGCACATCACAGGCTTATGGTGCCACATTCTGAAAGTGTGACTTAACACCTAGAAGCACTATCACACTTTTCTTCAACACATTAGATGAAGTCAAGATTCAGCGTGTCCCTCAATCATTTTATAATACAGTATACTGAAGAAAAAAAAGAGAGGAAAAAATAAAATCTCCCAAAAGGAATTGCTTAGATTAAGTAAAACTACATCGCAACATGATACATGATATTGTGTCAAACTAAAGCAATTAGGAAACGATTAGTGTAAAGTGTGTCACCAGGTATGTAAACTGTAATCCTACTAGCCAAATCCTGGACACCCCAGGTCTAATGTTTTACAGATTTTCTAATTATTACATACACCCATCCCACTCTCAAAAGCCTTTTCCACAAATATATTTATATTATTCATAACAAAACAAACTGGTTTTAGTCTGTGTTTTGGCCTTCTGTCTATGCACAAAAAAGGTTTTGGAATGTTTGAAAAATTGAAATATCAGTTTTGTTGTCATGTGGAAAGACAATATAAAACTTTATTTCACAACTCATGCATGTTTTTGTCTGAGTTTCAAATACCTCCTTATTCCCCCATATAGTGAAGCCACAAGAAAGCATAAATCTAAAGTGTCAGTTCAGAGTTCAGATTTTGACCTGTAAACAAATGTAAATATTGTTCTATTCTGTAGACAGTAGAACTTACTTTCTATGCATTCAAGAACTACTTAAAGTACTTAATTAATGCATGTATTAGAACATCTTACTTAAATACGACATATGACTCTTTAACTCAATTTAAGTAAAAAAATAATTAATAAAAATAAATAAATAAATAAAGAATATAAAATGTGCTAATATCCTAATAATGCCCCATAATTATGTTTAATAGGTTAAAGGTTTTAATCACAACATAATCTATTTAAGGTACAGTAAAGTTCAAAACCTAGGAAATGCTTAGGAACAGCTTGACTACAGTCAGCGGTTAAACACTGACATTAATGAATTTTAAATATTAAAATGTAAATGTTTTTAATGTTCAGTATTAGAGACTAAATGTTGGACTGGGAACTTACAGCCTTTAAGAGTCTTCCATCCCTAAAAATCACATACCTTGCCATATTTTACATTTTGATGAAAGAGTAAATGTTTGACTTTTACTTAGGTTTTGCATTTTGTGCCCAAACATAAATTTTTATATACCCATTTAAGACACTATATTCATTTGAATGCTGGACAATTATTCCAATATGCACATTTTGGACTGACCTTTTTAAATTGCTTTACATAGTGTAAAGCTGGATGCTAGAAAACATGAGATACTGTAGATTATAAAGAGTAACTGTACTGGCTTAAATAATATTTTGTTTTTCTATCCATCAAACCAGGTAAAGAAAAACTGAAGTATTCAAATGTTTCTTTAAGTTGTCATTATTTATTATAGTGCCTTTACTAAAGACCCATGAATAACCTCTTTATCTGTGCTTTCTGACAGTGTCTGCCTGGTGTGTCCAGGATGGATCTACGCTAATGTTAAGCTTCTACTGTGAGCTTATGGCTAAACTCCAACAAACGATAGTCTTCCCCATGCCTCAGCTTTGCAAATGCCATGCTCCACAGCCCATTACATGCCATTTCTGACACCAATTAGAATTGGGATCACCATCAGAGCCCGCTGTACAGACAGACCCTGGCTCAGGACTGAGAGACAGAACATTTGCATCTGCTCCAGCAGGGTGAGGAGTATCTGACAGAAAGCTGCTCTTAATGATCATAACCCCTCTCATATATATGAAGAGAGGACTTCCTGCTCTGACTTCTGACACTTCTCACAGAAAGTAGAATCCACTTCCCGTGTCCCGTTTTCACTAATGAAATAAGTTGGCCTTCAATCATTTCTCACTCCGGTGACAATTTCAACAAGCTGTGATTCAGCCTGAGAGGTTATTCAATCGCAAACACTCCTTCCAGCGGCGCTGCAGTGCCAAGAGCATATCTAATGAATTAAGAATGATACCTCTTCAACTGAATGTGTTCTCACCGCCTTCATTTCCTTTCAGTAAAACGGAGGTTTATATCATAATCTAAATATATGAGAAGCTGAGTGAATAAGGTCATGGGTTTCAAAGAGAGAATTCAAATTCAATGAGGCAATTCACATGAAAGTAAAGATTGGAAATAAAAAAAATAAATAACACGGATTTAAAAAGATCAAATAGTCAATGTAGTGATCAGCATGAATAAACTAAGCCTGTAACATTAGCGTGTCTTATATATTTAAATGTGCGTGGCACTCTGTAGAAATCTGACAGCTGTTGCTGACGTCTGTTAAATAAAAAAGAAATTGACAAAAAATGGGTTATACACCATGTTCACTGCATATGATTGATAATTTGCTGAAAGCTAGATCTTTTTAATGATCAGGGGAATGGAAGCAGCTGTTAAAAGTCTAGTCTTGTAGCAAAACTGTGTGTAAGTGTTAAATGTAATCTAGATAAATGTATAGAAAGAATAGGTGGTTTCTCTATGTCTGTACATCTCCTATCATCAGCTGACTCACAATATTGTAGTCAACCCTTGAGATGACCTCGGCACTGTGGGACATTTAAACAGCCTTACAAATGTACTTATTACTGATCATTTTTCATCCAATTAATAAGAAAACATGATGTACTGACTGTGTGACCATTTGCAACAGATGTAGAAGAGATTAAAGACATATGCTGACACATATGTGCAAATGCACATAGGCACAGCTTGTCTAGTCCCTGTAGAGGAGTACTCCCAATAGAATAAGACTCTCTAGAGCAGATAAACTTGAACCTATTGGGACCATGTATAATGTCATGGTGTCAATGGCATGGGCTAGAGGGGCAAAACGTTCTCTGGAATGATGATGCTCCATCATCCATCATCAACTCTTGATAAGTTCAGCACAGCTGTTAACTGAAAGCCATTCCAGGTGACTCTGCCTCATAAAGCTGACTGAGAAAATACAGCCAAGATGTACAAAAAGCTGTCACCTGAGTGTGAGGAGCTTACTTTGAATAATCTAAAATATAAAACATATTCCGGTTTGTTTAACACTATTTCGTTAAACAAAATAATTCCATGTTTTTTTCATAGTTTGGGTAATTTTAGTATTAATACAATGCAGAACATTTTAAAATAATGAAAAAAAAAACACTGAATTTTTGGCATGTCCAAACATTTACTGGTACTGTATAGGGCTAGGTGAAATATCGATATATTTTGAAAATAAGACAATATTGTTTATATCAGTTTAGATGGGTGGACCCAGACTGGTGAACTATTAAGAAACGCCGTAGCCTTTACAGTGGGGGCGTCACAGTGCAGGAAACTCACAGACCTAAAATGCTGCTGGAACTTCTAGGCTATTTTAATATACAGAATATGGCAATAAATAGTGCCTGTATAAAATCTTGAATATGTAGTTTTGCCTAAGAAGCTCTAATACTGTATGGGTAACAATGGTTGTCAATATTAAGATAAAAATTATGGCATTATTTATTAATGCTTAAACATTAAATCTGTTTAATCTATAACCATGATAAAAAAAATACAACTTTTGGTTTCATAAAGAACCATGTTTTTGTTGTGTAGATATAGCATAACTTTAAGAACGACTGGCAAGAAATGTTACATAAGTTCAAGGTTTATAGACCTTTTTTAGAAGTGTCAAGTAAAAATGATTTTAAAATGAAGTATTACTGTAGTGCCACCATACTTACAGTACATTACAGTACTGATGTTTTATATAATGACATTCACAGAGCATTAGAACACATTTTACACGTTCGTAAGTGAGAGAGATAAGTTGTGTACTCACTGCTGTTGTCCACACTCTCACAGAGCTCAGTTTTCACCTCTCCATTTGGCCTCTCGCTGGCCAGTTGGCTGAGCTTGCTGGACATTGTGGCGGCTGTGACAATAGCCTTGAAGCTACGCTTGCGTTTGGGCACATTTTGCTCTGGATGGAAGATGATTATATAGACTTTGGGCATGTAGAGCATCCCCAGAGACACCGACGCACTCAGGCTCAAAGACACGGTCAGGGTGGTCGTCTGGATGTACATCTAGGATAAACAGAAGAGGATATGAAATCATTTTTTAGAAAAAAAAAAACGTCTAGTTTCTTTATGGGAGAAAGTAATCTGAGACTGAGTTGCTTTCCTCTCAAGAGTATTCCCTTTTAATTATAAACTAGAGTACTTATTAGAACCAGCTATATTTGCTTGCAACCATACACCAATGCACTGTGCTTCTTTCCCATTTCCTGATTGCATTTTTTATCCTAATGAAGAGCAATGATTTTACCCCCTGCTGAAAATGAAGCAAGATTAATATAGGTCCTCTCATCTACAATGATAAGTGAAATGGGGCAAGTGATAGAGTGGGCTGAAAAATGTGCCTTGCCTTTGAAGTCAATTAGGAGTATCTAGGACACTAGAGACCAGACCCTGAAAACCTCAGTGCTTGATAATGTAGTAAACCCACAGTAAAAACGGTGATGTAGCAGCCTGTGTTTAAAAAGATATTTCAGTACTACATGCTTACTCGATGCCATTGCAGGCTATTTAAACAAGCTGTCAGTTTTGTCATAACTCAACTTGCTTTAATTTAAAAGAAAAACAATATTAAGTCATTTTGGATCACAGAACTAGCCTACAGCCCTACATGCACTTTTACTTGCTTGTGTTTTAGTGACATGCCCCCAGAGCAGTCAGCAGCTGGTGAGAGCAGGGAGCCAGCTCACTGGAATGAAAATGCAGCATTAACTTCTGCAGTGCAAGGTGGCTGCAGGTTCTGTTTAGATTACTGTTTTTTTTTTTCATTATTTTTATTATTATTTTTATTTTTAGCTTTTATAATCATATAATCCTGAGATGAGGTAGGTGGTGTGCAGCCCCGGAAGCTCTCTATCATATTTGTAAAATCTGAATAAAAGAAAAGTTTACTTTTTTACAATCAGAACAGTGGGATAAAAATATAACACCAAAAAGTATAACACCGCCCTCTATTGGTCAGAGTTTAAACACACCACAAAATGAATCACTGTCGCCACCAATATTGACCTATTCTATACTTTGATTATAAATCGATACAGTGCCTTTCAGAATCGACACAGTATCGCAAAATGTAATGTCACGATTGTTTGATATATTGATATTTTTATGATCTGCTTACCCAAGTGCTTATAAACACATTGATCAGGTTATCGAAACTGATTTGTGCAGTTATCAAATAATGCATTGATTACTTTCCCCAATGCTGAATACAGACAGCAGAAAATAAAAAATCAGCATTACAAAAATGAATAAATATTGCATCATTACGCAAAGTGCCAACATGGAATATATGACCAATATATGACATAAAGAAAATATACTGCAGTACAGAACTATATGCAGTACTGATCTAATGAGTTTTACAGTCGATTCACAGTTTGTCTTCTGATCTTCTCAGTTCTAGTGGAGCGCAAAAAACCCAAAAGCAATTTAAACGTGAATAATCCACACTGCAGAAAATTAACCACATGAACAATAATTTGGGCATATTAGTAAAAGAGTTCACTGTTTGAAATAATAAGAGCACTGCAATACTTCAGCAACACAACACACCAATACCTCATGCATTCTTAATCACAGCTTGTTTGTGAGTAGTTAATTGGTCTGCTGTACTGAATAACTAATCAGCACTCTTTTATTCTTCTATTCAATTAAACCACAACATACGACTGCAATCTTTTCGTACCTTTTTATAAACATACAATCTTACATGAACATGTGGGCAGCCTTGGCCAAATAGCATAACATATAAAAATGATCAGATTATTGAAAAAATATCTGTTTCACAAGACCTGAGAGGTGTAAAGTAAAAAAGGTCTGCTGATTAAATCTTTTTCACCTTTTTTTAACCTGATAAATCAAACACTTAATCATAAACATAATGCTAGAGAAATCAGTCAAGGTTCTCAGCTTGCAGTTCTACAGTGCAGACTGTTATCAAGAAATAGCATTTCAGAGGAGCTGTCGAGGTCAAGATGAGATCTGGCAATAAAAAAATAGAGCTGCTCCCTAAAAGTCGATAAGTCAAAAAAATCCATCAGTCAACTGAAATTCTCCATGTCGTTTTTTTTTTGTATTTGTTTTTTGGTCAAATAGTGTAAAAGAGCATAACAAAATACTATCAATTATAAATAAATTGGAATCATATATATATATATATATATATATATATATATATATATATATATATATATATTTAGTTAACCAATAAGAAATGCTGAAATCTGAGTGGTCAGTAAACTACGCTAGCCATCATGTTTCAGCAGACTTTGAAAGTAAGACAGCATTCCAAACTGAAGGCCAACTGTAATTCAAGTATTCTCTATCATTATGTCAATGTGGTCAAAATTATCAAATAAAACTTGTCAACAGAGTTTCTGACTGCCAGATATTCAATATGAAAAATAGCAACAGAATAAATATTTTAATCTTCTTACTGAAAAAACAAATTGAAGCCCAAGAGAGAACTGATAGTATGCTAGTAAGGTACATAAATCAAAACCCCCACATGATTGCCAGGATTCTGATGAAATTTTAAAACACAATCTTAATGGAAGGGGGTGCTAATGGTCCAGCAGTCTAAAGCGCTGCCACTATAATCGGGAGATTGCTGGTTCGAAGCTCAGTCATGCAGTTTGCCATCAACGGTCACAATGCGTTCAAAATATGCTGCAGAACATTTAGATAATACCACAATTTGGAAACAGATGCTGTAGATGGATTAAAAAGACACAATAGGACTCTTTGGCCACAATCAGCAAAAGTCTGTTTGCAGAACAAAAATTTCAATTCATGGAAAGAGCAGCACTTTGCAAACTGTGAAGAATTTATCATACTTTAAGTTTGTGTTGCCATCTGTGGGATTCACAGTACTGTTGAGGTGGTGAAGAAAGCAAATCAAAATTTGTGTTCATCTGTTTTAAAAGCAGAAAATAGGGAGATGGTCAGAAATAGTTTTTTTTAAGTAGTGTTGGGTGGTATCCACACTTTTCATATAATCTAAAAATGACTTATTACCAGGAATAGGGACTATATGTGGTTTCTGTATAATCTTATCCTGTGTTTGGCCATCTAATCAACTTTTTAATAACATTTAGCAATGTTTTGAAGAGGTTCCAGGAAAGTTAGCCTGTAACGTTACAGAAATAATGTTCCAGGAATGTTCTGAAAACGTGTGGTATAAAAATGGTTTGCATCACAATGTATCTGAATGTTTTTCACAATGTTCCCAGCTAGATGAATAATGAACATTACGGAAACGTTAAAACTAAAAGTTAAAACAAGTGATGTAATCAGAATGTTTAAAACGTAATTAAAAATGTTCTAAGAACATTCAGACACCTGGATAGATTGACGTTCTAAGAACACTGACTGTAACATTGAGAAAACTTTCTACTAAACAAGAATTGTTAGCTGGGTAGCTAACATTACTCAGATTGAGTAACTGTTGTTGGAGAGACAGGGAGCTGAAATGTAAAGTTTTTATGTGGTTTTAAATCTATAGCTAGTATTTGCTTAGCTAGCTCAGCTAAGCTTCAGATAGCCCAGTGCAGCTGCTGTTGCCTAACTGCTGATCTGCAGACACAAGTAAAAATTGTAAATTATGCTAATTGTAATCAGTCCTTGAGTATTAGAAAAATATACTTACTATATAAGTTCAACTTTCATTTATTTATTTATGCACCTTATTTTTTCAAGTACTCAGGATTTTAACTTGTGTCTGACAGAGTTATAGTTGAGCAGCTGGTTTTGAAGTGACATAAGGTTAAATGTATCGGCAGGGTTGCCAGGGCAAACCAAAATATCCAGCCCAAAGTCAGTCTAAAACCCTCCCTTCAGAAGATTAAACTAGCCTTAAATATATGCCTGTCACACGTTTGAAGCAAATGGCAAAGCAACTATGAGTGCACAACTTTTATTTATTTAGGTAATAAGGGATTTGTTATAAATATTTATTTATTTACTAATTTCTGTTCTTGCCCCTCCTGAACTCTCTTCTCTCCTCTTTAACATTTTTTTTAAATTGCCTTGTGATTTCTCTCTCTCCCCCTTCCTCTCTCTCCCTCCCTTTCATGTTGTCTTCCCTTATGTCGTTATGTTCTCCTGGTTCTTATTGTTGTAAAGAAGATACATTTTAGTTTGGACTTCTTCACGTATTCTCGCCATGTTCATGTAACATCCAAGGCAACACCACCTTTTTTCTGGATGCAGTAATTTTTTAAAGTAGCCCAAAAAAACGCGTCCAGTAACCCCTAAATTTTCATCCGCGACTGGATTTTCAAACAAGCCCAATTTGGATGGAAAACCGTGAATCTGGCAACTGTGTGTATCGGGTTCTGCTGTGTTTAAATGTAAATCTGTCAATCTAGGCTTAGATCAATTAACTAAATGTCTTATCACCACACCCTAGACAACTGAGGCAAATCACTCATATCCTAGAGCACAAAGTTTAGTGAATGGACTTGTGTTTTCCACTGTTTTGAGACACATCTTGTATAATGGTCCAAGCTTGCTTGTTTTCTCTTTTAATCAAACTCAGCACATGTTTTTTTGTCTGTGTACTAGACAGACACGGAACGAAAGTTTGACACAATGGACACAATATTATTTTTAAAATACTGCACTTAATTTAAGGTCAACATTTAAAAATGCAATGGTATAAAGTTTAGTGTTAGACTCGTTTCTCATAACATTCACTGGCTACATGAAGAGATACAAAGTAGAAAAAGCGTTTGGAATGGCCATTTCTGTCCCCTGACCTAAACATCATAAATTATTTAGAAGTAGGCCTTAGACAATCTGTGTAGCAAGACGACCCTAAAATATCTCCCTGTCGACCTTCTACAAAAATAGTGTGAAGAAACACAGCTGTAAGAGCTGAAATTATCTTACAAAAATCCTTTTAGCCGTTGCAAGCTGTCATTTCTTATGTTGTGTAAACAGAATTAACTGTGTTTTATGTTTTGCTATATTGTGTCTATTTCTGATTAGCCACAGAAAACGTATTTACCGCTTTCTAACATAAAGGTGCCCTAATGTAAAACTGCAGTAGCGTAAATCATGCCTTTGGAGTGGTTGTGTTATCAACAGATTAATGCTAAAAAAGAGAACAACTAAGAACAACAAGTCCTGAAGGACACTGCCACAGGGACTACAGAGCAAGCAATCATATTTAGAACATATTTCTGGCTACAGAACGAATTTACAAAATATCAAATTAAATAAGTTATCTAGCTTTTTCCATTATTGGCGATGCTGAAAACCGGTGACACTGGAGCAAATAATGCAGCTCTGCCTCACAGTACTGTTTTCTGAAAGACAGACAGACAGCGAGGCTCAATAACCACAGAGCGCAAAGACGTGGAGAAGACACAGAGAGGCCTCATATTGAATGGGCTTTCATATTGCATTGCTTAATCTTCTGAACATCAGCGGAGACAGAGAAAGAAGTGAGAGAGATAATCACAGAAGAGGAAATGTGCTTTGCAGATTTAATTCCACTGCGGCTCTACGTACTGGCATTTTGGAGGAAAGAACAAAAATACGCACAGATTTGAAAGAAACAATTTCCTCCCGTACAGAATTTATAATTTAATACAATATGCGTCGGTTGCTTTTCGAGTTGTTTGTTTTCTAAGCTATCTTATGGGAATGTTTTGCATCAAATTCTGACTAAATCTTCGCAGCCTTACTAATCCTTCATCTGTTCACCTGCTGCTTATTATAATTTTTATAATAAAAAAGTCTGGTGATTCAAACTATTAGGGTTTTTTCATTTAATTGGCGCTCCTGATATGTCAAACTGCTGAAAAGACCCACTTTACCTTTTGTTAAAAAGGTAGTTAGTTGTTTCAGGAATTTAGATGCAGAGTACTTACAAAATATCAAAAAGATATTCTTTTTGAGTTACTGAATTTCACTATATGATTAAAGGTATTTATTTTTTATCTAATATATTACTTTTAGAGCATACAGAATACATATTTAAAAATACATACCACTACACTAAATAATATATGTGGCATATCATTAATAGTTACTTTTGACCACTTTATTGGAAAAATAAAGACTGAATCAAATCCTGTGATCCTGTGTTAAACAGCCTGAAAAAGGAGCTGGCCCATATTTAAGTAAAAGTACAAATAATGTAGGTTTTTTTTTTGCATTTTTAAAACGGTATAAATACATTAGTCTGAATGTAGAATAGTTTATATTTTTTGCTCAAGTGAAAGTATACAAATGGGGAAAATTGTAGATTAAACATTTTTTTTTACAGTTTTGCCAGATTTACCAGTTAAATAAATCAAGTAAAGCTGTTCAGTGCATCTTATAGAGCAGTCTGACTATAAACCTCTGATACGTACCTCTGACACTTTTAGTGACTCTAATCTGGGCTATATAAAGAAAGACTGAAGAGCGCACTTGACCTTTTGTTAAATGTCATGCTTTAGCAGAAATGGTCAGATATTTACTTGCAGAACTCACTTACTCAAAGGTACTTGTGCCAAAAACCCAATGAACTTGAGGCCATAGGGTGGGAGCCAGGGCAGGGTGTATGAGGGTGTTAAAGATTATCTGTCAGGGTGGTTCATCACATTAAACATTAAATATCTTCACGAAGAACCAAAGCTTTCACATATTTAGATAGATTCACTAACAGAATTACTATTAAATTAAAATGTCAAAGTAACAAGCCTATTGTGAAAATATACCGTTTTTTTTCTTTGGGATGTATGGAGAAGAAACAAAGTACAAATACAGAAACTTAATTACTTTAAAAACTTAATTCTGTTTAAGTACAGTAATTAAATGCTTTTTCTGCAAAGTAGTGAGAAGTAGAGTTACTTACAATACTGCCTAAAACATGATATCATCGTGTAAGGTAGTAGAGTGTTTGAGTAGCTTAAGCTTAAGCCGGTCCTTCCCATTCCTGCCAATACAGCTTGTGGGCAGTGGTGGCTCAACAGTTAGAGCACTGGGGTATTGATGACAAGGCTGTAGGTTCAATGTCCAGGTTCGACAAGCTGCCACTGTTGGGCCCTTGAGCAAGGACCTTAACACTGTCTGCTCCCTCGGTGCTGCAGGAAGCAGGAAAGGCTGCACACTGCTCTGGACATGTGTACTCACTCAAATACTGTGTATGTGTGTGAACTACACAGATGGATTGTCTGCTTCAAATATTCATCTGAAGAGAGGTAAGTGCATTAAAAAGTGAATTTAAAGCAGAAACATCTGAAATAAATAACCTAAGACTTATTTAAAATTAGTAGAGATGGAAACATTAATCGGCTTTGTATTGGTAACAATTTTCAGCCAAAATAGGTGAAAATTTCTACAATTTAGCTGATCTTAAGAGACTATTTGGGAATTAAGAATTACAGCAGCACTGTATGAGTTTCATTGTAAGGAAGTGAGTAGATATTAGCACAGCAACAGAGCAGTGCTAACAATCCAAAAACAGGCAACGGCAAATGGATGAAATCCCGTTCAAAATAATGGAATACAGGAAAATTCGAAAGTACTATATAAGCAGCATCTTTCGGTTGAGTTTCCACCTTAAGCACCACAGTGCAGTTCTTTGTAGCTACAGGGAAATACTTTCTCAGCTGGTGCCCAGCCGAAGTTCCACAGCGTTTTTTTATGTAGCTGATTCTAAAACACATTTAAGTACATTTCATCTTGAGAGACAATTCATGGCAGATTACAGAAGCCCTGCATGACGATGCATTAACAGTTTTGTCTGAAAAGATTAATGTAATTTGATGCTGTCCTCGTTCGGTATTGGGGGTGCGATTAGAGAGATTGGTCCCAAAATCATTGATCAGTCAATCTCTAACTAACAGATATGAACAACAACTGTTTGTTAAGCCTAGAATGCAGTTCCAGCATTTTGTTATTAGTAATGAATATGTGCAACTCTACGCCTTGCATGTGTAATTTTATAAAAAGAACGTCTAATGGCAACAAGCTCAGATTACAAATAGAACAAACCGGCTACAGATCAATATAGAGCTTCAAAAGGGCATACACCAGCTAACACAAGGAAAGAGATGTTCAAAGCACAAAGCTATAAAGAGCAATAATTAAATGTGTTTTCTGTATTGTAAAAATGGAAATTATAAGAGAGAATGAATAAAGTCTTCTCCAGCCACTGTGGTGGAATGATAAATTGTATTTATATCAAAACTGCTGCAGTTTTAATGATATCCCACATTATTCAACATTTTGATTAAAATTTATATCTAATAATAAAGTCTGTAAACAGTCAGTCAGGCAAAGTAGGTTCTGTTAGCAAGCCCTGAGCTAAAATAACATTAAGCAAGGTGTGAGTGCAAAAGTAAACGAATAGGTTGTGTAAGCAGTTATTAGGTTATTTGCAAAGCACATCAGCACCCAGACACTGTGCGTTGGAATGGCCTTAATGGTGTCAGAAATGTTCAAAGATTAATACATCATTGGAGCTATTGTGTGATGTCACGTCCACTGTTCTTGCTTTATCACATACCGCTTCAAGGTTAAAACGGATTTAAGCTACTCATAGAAAAAGTATTCTTTTCCAGCAGAACAGCACACACCACACAAACACCCAGAACTGTCTAAGGGAGGAAATAAACAACTAACATGCATATTACTCAAGCAGAGACAGTGTAATGATGTTATTGGGTTATTCACAGAGGCAAAACAACTGCGCTAATGAGTACCAGGCAGAGATATTGTGCAAGTGAGGAGAAAGTCTCCAGCCCTCATCAGCTCTAAAGGCCTAAATTAACTGGCAGAAAACTGAAAACACTGGTGAGTGAAAACTTTTATTCTGTCCCAGACGTGTCAGTTCATTTTTGCACTGCAGCAATTTTATGTGGGCTTTATGTGCAGAGAGGACAGTTTGGATTATAAACATAGACGAAGATCTTTTACCCAAGATGTCGATTTGGCATCGTCTAGAAATATAGATTTCAAATACCAAAGAACAGAAATTAACTCGCCCTTTCCATCAGGGTTTCTCTTAAGGGGTTTCTGTAAGGCTGGTTATGATTGGCAGCACAGTCAAAAAGGTATGTAGTCTCCAATAGATTCCATTCTTTAGTCTTAATTCAATGTACACTGATCTTGTCAAGAACGCAATGGTTGTACACAGCAGGGTGGATACAAATTTGATAACATTTCATTGATTTCTGATATGTTGTACATTAGAAAGAATTTAAGAAAAGCGTTTTTCTCTCAACCTGGAGTTTTAAAAAAGATCAATGCATAGCCCTTTCAATAAGCAGCTTATGGAGAAAGTTGAAGGAATGGATTAGGAAGAGACTGGAATACTCTGAAGCGGCTCAGTTTCAAACAGATACTCATTTCAAGTTAAGAACTGAACTCACCCGCTCTGCAGACTGTGCTGTCCCAAAGAAAATGGGTATGAAGGCAAGCCATATGATGCAGGTGGTGTACATAGTAAATCCAATAGGCTTGGCCTCGTTGAAGGTCTCTGGTACTCCTCTGGTCTTGATGGCATAAACAGTGCATGTTACCATCAATAGAATACTATAGCCCAGTGAACAGATGAGCGAGAGATCAGATATGTCACATTTGAGCACTCCTCGGGCATTTTCAGGGTCCTGCGTGCGCTGCTCTCCGTAATCCACGATCGTGTGTGGGGGGTCAGCGATAAACCACACCAGTACACCCATCAGCTGCACAGAGATCAGGCTGAAGGTGATGACCAGCTGCGAGGCTGGGCTGATGAAGCGGGGAGCAGCCACCGAACACTTACCCTGCTCAAAGATGCGGTGGATGCGGTTGGTCTTTGTGAGCAGGGCAGCATAGCTGAAGCACATGCCGAGGCCTAGGAAGATCCTGCGGAAGGAGCACACAGACACTCCAGGGGTTGCAATCATGGGAAAGGTGATGATATAGCAGAGGAATATTCCAGTCAACAGCACGTAACTCATCTCCCTGCCAGAGGCACGTACGATCGGGGTGTCGTTATAGCGTACGAAGGTAGCTATCACAAAAGTAGTGGCGATGATGCCCAGAATGGCAATAAACACGGGCACCACAGCCCAGGGGGAGTGCCACTCCAGCTTGATGATGGGGATGGGCTGGCAGCCGGTGCGGTTGTGGTCCGGGCGCTGCTCGTACGGACAGAGCTGACAGGTGAACTCGCTGGCCTGATAGTGGTAGCCCTCGCAGCGCTCGCAGTGCCAACAGCAGGGCACTCCCTTCACCACCTTCTTCCGCTCGCCCGTCCGGCAGGGCAGGCTGCAGACCGAGGCGGGCACGGATGAATCACCGCTCACCCACTGAAGTGCATCCATCTGTAGAGGTAGAGCAGCACAATTATCATCAGCACCATTATTTCCATTTTAGCATCCATTCATTGGCATTGAACATAGATGAAACCATCAAGAACAGCATCCTCATTATATCTTTATTTTCATGTCACCTTTGCTTATGGTAATTTTTTACATTGTTAAACATTTAATGTGTCTGAAATTAGTCATTATATGAATTCTAAAATAACATGACATAAAAATAAAACAAAAAAAAAACACGTAAAAGTATTAAAGTTGTTCCTCACATTTAAATGAAGGTGATCAGTCCACTGGCCGATGACTCTGTACTCAGCTATTGATCCATTAGAAATCTGATACTGGAAGATGTCATATCGCCCAGGAGCATCTCCATTCTCATTGAACGTTACAGGGGTCTTGGCGCTTCCTGTTAAAAAGGAGATAAAACATTCCCAATACAATTAGTGATGCAGTGGATCAGCCTCAGCACCGATACTAACCTTATTAAATTGATAAGCACATAACAAAGCACTGATATCAGATTGGTACTAAGTATCAGTCGATACCAAGAAGAGTTCAGACACTATTCATACAGTGTTCAGACAGTTCAGACAATACTAGCTGAGGAAATGCTGTGTCCCTGTTTGCACATACCTCAAATGTGCTGCAGAACTGACTGTATTTAAATCTTTTGGTTACTTGCCTTCCTTCGCTACAGTCAGCAAGCATAACAAGCATTATTATAGACATCAAAGTACAGTCTTAGCATAATCATTACCCCCTCTCATTTCTGATATGCAAATATGCCTTAATCTAAAGTGGCATTATCATCAGTGGTGGGGAAGGGAGTCCTGAGCTTTATATACTGTGCAACTGACTAATCCTTCACCGAGCCACAGCAGATATTTCAACATTATCAAAAACGATCACCCTATCACTACAAGCCATTTTTAACTTTCTCCCCGGGCCTTCGAATTTTTTCAGATCGCGTCAGGACAAGTAATGGAGAGGGAAACAAATGAGCATCTCAGGAGACTGGGATGCCATGCATTATTAAAACACCTGCAGAGAGAGCCAGCAGAAGCAGGAGTAGGAGCAGTGGGCCTGGAGGACTTAAGCATAGCTGGCTTCTGCAACACAGCACAGCCTGATGCAGTCAATCAGCTGTTTATTCCCATTTTTTTACTTTCTTTTTTTTACTGAGGTCTTTTTTTCTGTAACAGTATTTTTTCCTTTAACCCTTAGATGCATAAGTGGGGTCAAAAATGACCCCGAGGGTTGTTATTCTTCAAAATCTCTGAAATTAAACGTTTTTACACTTCCATATTCCAGGTATTCCTCATAAAACATGTTTGTGACTTGAGGCCATTTGAATTTTTTAAAATGTTTTTATACATTTTAAGAAATTGCAGTTTTTGTGTCACTACCCCAGTTTTCCATATGTGGGGTCAAAAATGACCCCAAGCATTTCCTACAGATTCTCAAGGGTTTTCTTTGGGAATCTTTGATTCTTGCCAAATGTGAGTGTCAGGATACATGTTCTGTCCCACTTACACATCTGATACCTGCATTCTCACCACCAGGAGGTCAGCAGCAGCATACATGTAAGTATTATCTTTATTTATCAACTCCATGCCTTTTCTCTCATAGAGTATCATGTTGGTCAACAAAGTAGACAATAGTTAGCTAACTACAAAATAATCTTAGTAGTAATGTTAGTTCTATGTTTGCTGGCTTACTTAGCTAGCTAACATTACACTAGCTTAGTAAGCTAGCTGATATTACTGCATTTGTTATGTAGAGACTCATTGTATTCATGATTCCGTATAATAAAAGCTAACCTGTTAGGTAACCTATTATATCATTATTGATTGTGTGTGTGTGGGCGCACATGTATGTCTGTGCTTTTACTTACATATAACAGACATCCCAAGTTGCAAAAGTTGATTTCAGGGAGCCCATCCCCCCCAACTCACCAAATGATAACGAAACTTTAATTTTATATTGATTAATTTTACGTTTTATCTTTTTTCTTTTTTGGAATGCCCTGCCTCTGCTTTCCTGCCTATGCTTTTTTTTTATTTGACAAAAATTGACAGTAACAATTGCACAAAATCAAAAACATTTCATATCATATTACAATAATTATTAATATTGCCTCTGCCATGATCTGGTTTCTCTCACTCTCTGAACAAATCCCATCCGGGAGGGGGGAAAACCACTGCCCGCCCACACTAAAAACTGATTGGCTGTCTCGCAGACTCTTTGCAGAGAACAGGCCAATCAGAGCCCTCTCTGTTTTGTCTCTCTCCTTCCCACATGCGACTAGAGAAGAAAGTCTGTTGCCTGTGTGCGCGTTTGCGGGCACTCGTTCTGAATTCCGGGAGATTATATGTGACTCGCGGGCATCCGGGAGCCACTGCCGAAATGCGGGAGACTCCCGCAGCTTCAGGGAGACTTGGTTTGTCTGATATAAATGCACAGACATTTACTTAGATAGCTACATATTGATTTATTGTTTTGTGTGTCATTCAAACATTGTCTGTTTTATGTTTTCTCATCCAAACTATCATGGCTACACAGAGGCCAGCTAGGAGACCCGAAGACCTTGCTCGAGATATGATCCTGAACCCATCGAATGATCGATGAAGAGCCCATCGGTGGGATTGACTCAGGATCTGACATCACAGATCAAAGGAGCTTGTAACTCCTCACATAAAAGTCGACTGGAAGGTACCCCGAACCTACCAACCTACATCACTGAAGCAATGGAAAGGTATGGAGTGAAAAAAACTGCAAACCAGCAACAGGGAGAGAGGCAAAGAGGGCAGACACAAGAGAAAGAGGTGCCAGATGTGTCCAAGAAACAAAGATCACAAAGCCACCAATTGCTGTTGGAAATGCAGTACCCCGGTGTGCAATGATCACAACCAAAAGCCAATAGTTTGTGAAAATTGCACACAGTTAATAGAGAAAATAATTTTGTGCGGGCAAATGTGAGTGGACAGTGTTCTGATGTTATGTATGTTCATTTTCTTTTTTGTCCTGCAGACACATGGACATACTAACAATAATTTTTATGTTATTGATGTTATTTCTTGTGGAAAAATGTTACAAAAGTTGTAAATATGCAATATGTTAAATGTAAAATCTGTCTTTTGTTGACCCAAATATAATAAATATAATCACCTTTAACCAAAATTAAGGGCATTTTTTGAATTCATTGCAAAAACACTTTGATTCTAATTGGGGTCATTTTTGACCCCACTCATGGAAGAGTGTAGGTATTGGTCATCCATGCATCCAAGGGTTAAGGTAATATCATTAACTGCACTCATACACATAATAGTAGAATGGCACAGTATTTACTGAAATGAACTTGTATTGATTGTTTAAAAATATAAAGGAAGATGTTTATACAATTGTTAAAAATGTACAGCTATAGTTTTATATATAGTCTCATACTCTTTGAATGTGCTCCATTTGAAAAAAAAAAACAAAAAAAAAAACAAAACAGTAAAATACACCTGCAACAAACAAGCACAAGTTTGCTGCCAAAATGAATGCATAAACACCCTACAGAATGGCGTAGAATAATATTCATCATTACCCTCCATGAAAATAACAACTACCACTGCTTTGCATCGTTTCTTCCCCTGAATGGTCTAGCTGCAAAATGTTGCCCTGAGCTTTAGTTTTAGCTTTAGTAAAAAAAATGATGGTGTAATTACCAAAAAAGGTTGTTGTCTGAGGGCAACACAATGCCATATATGGTTAAATACAGCTCTGGAAATAATTCAGTTTACTTCAGTTTCTGAATTAGTTTCTTTAGTTTTGCTATTTATAGGTTTATGTTTGAGTAAAATGAACATTGTTGTTTTATTCTATAAACTACAGACAATATTTCTCCCAAATTCCAAATAAAAACAATTGCAGAAAATGAGAAATGGCTGAAATAACAAAAATGATGTAGAGCTGTCAGACTTCAAATAATGCAAAGAAAACAAGCTCATATTATAAAATTTCAGTTCAGAAATAAATATTTGGTGGAATAACCCTGGTTTTTAATTACAATTTTCATACATCTTGGCATATTGTCCTCCACCAGTCTTACACACTGCTTTTGGATAAAATTTATGCCAACTCCTGGTGCAAAAATTCAAGCAGTTCAGCTTGGTTTGATGGCTTGTGATCATCTATCTTCCTCTTGATTATATTCCAGAGGTTTTTAATTTGGTAAAATCAAACAAATTCATCATTTTTAAGTGGGCTCTTATTTTTTTCCAGAGCTGTATATGTTTAATTGAATCATTGTTTGATTACCAATAATAGTAGGTCTAACTGGTTGTCTTATATGTAACACTGGTCTAACACAATCACCAACAAAATCCACCACAAACTCACAATTTATGTCTGGTGATTTTGCTATTTGGAAAGTGCAGACTCTGTAAACTTAATTTCTGCCTGCTTTAGCGGTGTGCTATACAATTATCAAGGGCATTTTTAGTGTCTTTTTTTGCGTGATTTATAAAAGGGTTTGGGATACTGTCGTGTTCTGAGTTTTGCAACACTGCATTTTTTGTTTTCTTTTTTGATGGTACTGACATACCCATGGTAAGTCAATTTAACATTATTCTCATGCAAATCATCAAGATATACATGCGCATGTGTAGTAATCTGAGGTGCTACAAAAAATTAATTCAGATTTTGAGAAAATGCAAAGTTTTTAATTATAATCTGCACATTTCTGTCTTTCGTCTTCATTTAATGACTCAGTTCTGCAACTCATTCTCTCTGTTTTCTGCCTCGCTGAAATCATAGTGCCCTGCAGCTGAAAACAATGTTCCGAAATAAAAAAAACAGAAACTAATCAAAATATTACTGTGTGAACTTTCAAAAACAGCTCAACTGCATCATGACAGCAGGCAGGAGAGTAAACTAAAGATGAGTGTTCTTGCACTGAACTCAATATAAATCCAGTTCATGCACCACTGCTGAGCCTGTGAATGCCATCATAACCGCCATGAGCTTCCTCATCACAATGCATGGCCTGGAGCTTTCTCCAATCAGTCATTTGATTCTGGCTCCTCACATATATAATCCAACAGCCTCCAACAAAGACTGTGATTCCGTGAAGAATGACACGTAGCTTCAGAAGATGTTTTGATTAATCAGAATGTAGCATTAATCATAGGTTAGACCCATCCTGTGCACTCTCAATGAGAAAGCTGGGATTCAGATTGGGCTGCATCAAACTTGACAAGAAAAAAAAATGAATGTGTGATTAATTAAATAATCAACTTCTCTTAATTTCATTTCTATGCGTAGGCACAAGTTTCTGCAAACTGCCTATAACCCCTACTTTTCCCGGAGTGAATAAATTAACTGCAAATCTATTCTACAGCTGAAAGAATCACTCCAATGTCCAGCTTTGGAATAAATTTCCCTACAACCGACTGCGGCAGATGTTTTGCACGGAAGCTGGCCTCACATGCTAATAAGATTTCACCTGTCTCTCTAGAATACAAGTTCAAAAGAGAGAATCAAATATTAAACACATACAACATGAATTCTGTATTAGAGTGACAGAGTTAATAAAGCACAAGTGTGTTGTTGTTGGTTATATGTAAGGGTGTGTGATTGCATCTGAATGTACTGTACTCGCCTGATGCAATTTTCCACATCGACCGAGTTTGGCGTGTTGGTACAGACTAGCAGACTATGTACTGCAGATAAGGCGAGCTGAGGGATGATTCTGTATGTAAAGCCACATCGAAGCAAGCTTACAAAACTCAAGGATTCCCTTATTAATAATTCTTTAGTTTTAATTAGTTTTTAATGGGCTGTGTTTAAGTGTTTTTCCCTGCACACGGCTCACAAACTGCGCGATTAGGCTTGTATGCCAGTTTCATACATAACACGCAGATCAAATGATTAGTACACCGGAGAGAGGAATCCAGAGATCCTGCAGGGTGTGCCTATTAAAATACTGCATCTGACTCTTCCTCTCACCAGGGACATCAACTCCACACTGACACCGAGACTGTCGTTTCTGGAAAATTCTCAGAGTATGAAACTGGTTTATTGAATTGATTTAGCAGCACTCTTATCCTGCCTCTGAGAAGTTTATCCTCATATGAAATGTGGGTAGCCTCCCCGAGGAATGACCTTTGACCTCATAAAGTCACTCACAGTCCAGCAGCAATCTCTCACTATGACAGGACTTTATATTGGATGATTCTGTCCCAAAGGAAAAGCAAAAAAAGGAGTTCATAGATGCAAGTACAGGCAGGAGCATATGACTATTACTAAGACTGCGACTTTTTGCTTTTTGGAAGTCAGCAGAGCTCCTGATGTGCAGTTAATGTGCTCAATGTTGCAGAATATTCTTTAAAGAGTATGTGAGTCAAAAGCTTCGCCACTCTGTTAAGTTAAGCGTAACACTAATAAATTCCTAATATAGTGTCACCACTAAGGGGAAATGAGGCTGAATTCAGCTGTAGACACATCTTTATTTCAAAACACAATCCAAAAACAATCAAGGGTCGAATATCTTAAAAACAGGCCAATCAGAGGCTAAGACAAAGACGGTAAAAGGTCAAAAACAAAATAAACAATAGGGGCCCTATCGTACACACTGCGGAAGGCGCATCATCAGCTCATTGCTATCTTACATCCCGTCAACGGTCTATTTTTACGCCTTGCACCCATGCCGTCAAAATAGCGGTGAAGTTTAGGAATATATTTACACTGATGGCTGTGGTGGTCTGGAATTGACGTGTGTTCTGGTAAATTTCTTAGCAGGAAATACACTTGCACACGCAGACGCACTTCACCTGCACAATTTTTACCTCAACAATAAACAGAACAAAGAATAAAATAACACTGCTGTTCCCTTAAATGAGCTGCTGGCGTACCTTCACAACATGAACATACAGGTCCTCTACTGAGACGCACAAAGCACAGCGTTGTTAAGATACGAATGTGCCGAATTTAGAGCACACTTGCCTCTTGAAGGGAATGATATGCATGTTATAACATTTCATGTTATGCCCAAAACACACCGATGATTAATTTCGAGAATTAGTACATGCCTTTTTTGATTATTTCACACACTGACGCCCTTAATACAGCTACTCGATCCGCAATTGACCGGTGCGCTATAGATCACTAAAATAGGGCCTCTAGCTTAGAGTTTGCAGTGAATCTACAGATTGGAGCTCCTTAATAGAGCACATGAAATGCATTCAGGTGAGCAGAGCAGGGCCGGTAATCAGAAGTCCGGTGATGCCGAGTCACTTTTGTTGTGGCATACTGCTGACTAGGGGTGTGTTATATTTAGTATTGTTCAAAATTTTAAAACCTACATTGTAATAACAGCAGTATTATATTTGGTATTTGTTTTGCTATTTACTTGGAATATTTTAATGGTATTTTTGTATAATTGCATAAGTTTGCATATACACTCAATATTACGCATTTTAGTGCTGTTGTGGATTTTGTTTTTTTGTACATAACATTATTGTTATTTGACATTATTTATTAATACATATTTTTTTGTTGTTTTTTACTGAATGTTTGAAAGTATTATACAATTTATAAATGTGACATTCATTTTCTTGCAGTAGCATAATCTTGAAATTATTAAAATCTTTTTCAGTGTTGTGTTATATTGCAAAAAATGTTGTTACAGCACTAATACCCTAAAAAATACTGTGATATAATTTTAGGTGCATATTGCCTAGCCTTCCTGCTGCTGACAGACCTTAAGCTTCATCATTTTAACCACATCCACATCTATATTCTGAGAAATTGCTTTCCTTTTTAAGAAATACTGGAGTGTGTGTGTGCTTTAGGCACTGAACACTAACAATATGGCAGGCAGACTACAACAGTGACATCAATCGGCATAATAAGAATCTCCAGGACAAAATAAAAACGGCCTTAGAAAATCCACAGCTTTCCCATTATGACTCAGTTAATCCTAAATATACTTAATCTACTTATTGGCGCAATACGTGAATCGCATATTTGCATTCTAATTGTTCACTGAACACTCTCAGCACAGCATGTAATTCCATCAGCTTTGAAAGTTTTATTTCGTTATTATGTCTCCATAGGTCATGGTGATTTAATAAAAGGGCCTTATGAGCTTCATATATTATTTCTTATCATAATTATGAAGTACTTCTGACCAGGGATTAGAGACGGAATAAAAAAGTGACATAATTCACTCTGAGCCTGTGGTTAAAGTTTCTGCTGTTGTGTTTTAACAAGTGATTGTAGAAAAGCATAGATATTCACTTAAACATACCTAAACGGTAAAGTCACCACAGGTCTAGTGCCTCTGCTGGCTGGTTGCAGAAGAATGTGCAGCTCTGCCCATTCCCATATGTTTTAATGACAAAGCAGCCAATTATTAATAGCCTTTTTCTCTTCCTATCCTGTTTTTTCCTCTTTAGTGTCAAATTTTAACAGTTAGTTTCCTTGTGGTTATATTGCCACATTGTTTATTTTTCCACATAAATCAGCTCTTAAATGTAATTTTGCTACATCCTAAGCAAACTAAACAAAAGGAATTAAGTGATTGGCAGCCTTGGCAGGAACAGACTGTTTACAGAAGCATTTTATTAATTACATGGAGTAGCTGAGCTGTAGTCAAGCTGTCAGGCACACAGCTAGTTAATCATACTAATATTGATCATGTCATGTTGTGCTGCTGCTCATGTCGCACTAAGCTTTCACATAAACTGCATGCAAGACCTTCTACTGTGTACATATCTTAAATACATACACGCTATTTTTCGTATTGATAGTGACATGTCCACATACACAGGTATTGAAAAAGTGAATATGCAATGTTACACACTGCCAAAAATATTTAAATTCTTTAGTGCAGAGTGTAGTATCGTATACTACAGAGTGTAGTACAGTATAGTACAGAGTGTAGTATAGCATAGTAGTATAGTATAGCATAGTAGTATAGTGCAGAGTGTAGTATTGTATACTACAGAGTGTAATTTAGTACAGTACAGAGTGTAGTATAGTAGTATAGTATAGAGTGTAGTATAGTACAGAGTGTAGTATAGCATAGTACATAATAAAATATAGTTTAGTAGTATAGTATAGAGTGTAGTATAGTACAGACTGTAGTATAGCATAGTAGTATAGTGCAGAGCGTAGTATCGTATACTACAGAGTGTAGTACAGCATAGTAGTATAGTGCAGAGTGTAGCATCGTATACTACAGAGTATAGTATAGTACGGTGTGTAGTATAGTAAAGTACAGAGTGTAGTATAGTATAGAGTGTACTATAGTATAGTACAGTACAGAGTGTTTTATAGTGTAGCACAGGGTGTAGTATAGTATAGTACATATTGTAGTACAGCATAGTAGTATAGTGCGGAGTGTAGCATTGTATACTACAGAGTGTAGTATAGTATAGTACAGAAGGTAGTATAGCATAGCAGTATAGTGCAGAGTGTAGCATCATATACTACAGCGTATAGTATAGAACAGTGTGTAGTGTAGTATAGTACAGTACAGAGTATAGTATAGTATAGTACAGAGTGTAGTATAGTATAGTACAAAGTGTAGTATTATATACTACAGAGTATAGTATAGAACAGTGTGTAGTGTAGTATAGTATAGTACAGTACAGAGTATAGTATAGTATAGTACAGAGTGTAGTATAGTATAGTACAGAGTGTAGTATTATATACTACATTGTAGTATAGTATAGTACAGAGAGTAAATGTTCTTGTTCCTCCCATTAAAATCATTTTAAAATGACAAATTACTGTATTTAAAAAAAAAGAAGTAAAAATAAATGGACAGATATTTCAGACACCTAAGTAGTTTTTTATCACAACATGATGTAACACAAAATAAAACTGTCATACATGTACAGATGCAGATATTGTGTTTATTAAAAATAAACAACGGTACAGGGTTGGTCAACAACGGAAAAAGGGTAATCACAGCAAACAGGAACCACGTAGACAAAAGCAGAGGCGTACAGACATAGACATCAGGTAGTGCTAAAGAACCACCAACTCTGCCCTTTATCAAACAAAGTGCCCTTTTGAAACTTTGTTGTTTTTTTTGTTTGTTGTTTTATATATTATTATTATTAAGATTTTACTGAGGCCGGTTTGAAATGATCTTTTGAAAACCTGAGCGATTAAAAACGAGTGAAAACAGAATGCCCAGAAATCAGCTCGCACACACCCGACCTCACTCTTCCTCTGTCATGTGACCCCGCGCGGTCGCGGGCAAGGCACACTAGATGCGCTGCAGCAGCAGCTCAGTTCAGCGAGTCTTCAGCACAGCACGCACGGCAACAGATAGGCTTCTTCTCCCCCGTGTCCCACCAGCCAGGTAACATACACATCAAGTAAAATCCTACCGTTTGCCCTCTAAGCCCAACGTGAAATCATTTTGTTGTGCAGTAAAATTTCTCATACATCACCAAACTACTAAGAAAACAAAAAAGCAAGGTCATACACGAAATAACAGTGACTAGAGATGCTTTGTAATAAGGTAGAACCAACAATACACAGGTATGTGTGGTGTGCTCTTTTAGTGCAGGTAATCAGCATTCAGGACTTCCTGGAGGAGGCAGGTGATGTGTCACGTGATCGGGTGTGTGTGTGATGTCAGAAAGTGATGCGTTCTGGGTAGTATAGTTGTTAGGCTGAGAACCTCCGTTAGAGCTGAGTGTGGGAGGAACAGGAGCGCTTTCAGCACCAGACATGACAAAAACAAGATACAGAAATAAACATTCAGACCGTATTAACACATACATAATTACCTAAGTAGTTCCTGATCACATCATGTGAGACAAAATTAAACAGCGAGATATACAGGAACATTCAGAGAATATTCAGAGCCTATTAACGTTTTACCAAAAGCTGATTATTAAATGAGAACTACAAGTTTTACTACATAATTATTCATTAATCTTAGTAAATTGAATATTGAATGAAATGATGTAGGACATTATGCTGATGGAAAAACATTTAGGAGTATAAATAATATGCTAGTGGGCTACACAAAATAGAAAATTGTATTAACCAGATTATTTTTATAAACAGTAATGGGCCATTCAGTCACATTTTTCCTAGTAAAACATTGTTAATTTCCTTTTTCTCCTTTTCATGACTCATGACCGGTTGTGTTGGAGCCCTGCTTCTAAACAAATCTTGATGAACAGACGTTGAATTCCACAGAAATATCTGTATAAAAACATTGCCATAATCATATACAGTGTGATACAGAGCACGTTCTAAGCAAAATACATAACGCCACAGTCTAACAGTGTGTGTGTGAGAGAGAGAGAGAGAGAGAGAGAGAGAGAGAGAGAGAGAGAGAGAGAGAAAAGGACATAAAGGGAATGAGAGATTAAATAAAACTCGAGGTCTTGAGAGAGTTAGAACTGATTAGTGCTTTGAAATAAATGTCACTGGACACAGAACAATTTCATACCCTGGACAATATTTAAGCCTTAAGATAAAAAAACAGCTGAAATGACAGGGGCTGTTATTATAGGAAGCACATTATGAATGCATTCCCTTCACTCAGGGTGATCTGTAGGTCAATAACTCTGTGACCTCGAAGACATTGCTTATGTCTTAAGTGCTCATACCAGCCAACACTATCCACTATTCTTATCACAATGCCATCAAAAAGCATTAGGAGTTCTCCAGTTGCTTTAGGGGAATTCTGTAGGAAATGATTTCTCCCTGATGTCTTTTTTAACGTTTTAATATTTAGACCTAATTTATACCTGGTCACTTTATGCCTCCAGGGTGTCAGGCTTATATCTGGATAAGACTAATCCACATGAAAATGCAAGTGTAAATATACCCAAGGCACATTTAAAATAGGTATAATTTAATAATGTGATCACTTAAACCACTTTAAAAGGTGAGGGATGCATTTGAGCAACTTCATAGCATTGAAAATGCATCAGTTTTTCTAAGACACATGTGCTAAACAAAATTTCCCCCAGTGCAACTGAATCTCACCCTCACTACAAAAGAAACATCAGTTATAATAGACACGTAAGAAGCAAGTCTGCATAATCACCAACGCAAAGGCCTGTTGCAACAGACAAAATATATATATATATTTTTATTTCAAAATTTTCCCATTTTCTCCCCAATTCACACGGCCAATTACCCAACTCAACTCACTAGGACTCCCCCTATCATTAGTAATGCCCCAACACACCAAGAGGGTGAAGTCTAACACATGCTTCCTCCGATACACGTGAAGTCAGCCACCACTTCTTTTCAAGCTGCTGCTGATGCAGCATTGCCGAGCAGCCAGCACGCTTGGAGGAAAGTGCAGCGGCTTGGTTCTGGTACATCAGCTCACAGATGCCCTGTGCTGTGGACATCACCCATTAGTGATATGGGGAGCAGGGCTAATTTTGCTCCCTCTGAACGCTGACAGCTTGATGGCAAAGCTGCATGAGTCGGGGTTTGAACCTGCGACCTCCTGCTCATAGTGGCAGGAGTGGCTTTAGACCGCTGGACCACTCGGCGCCCAACAGACAAATAAGATAAATGAACAGATAAATGAATTATATGCAACAAAAATCTGTGAGTGTCCTTTAATCCTGTAACGTCACTGAAGAAAAGCACAATGACAGAATCCTCCTCAAGGGGTCCCACCCACTAGTTGCTGACAGTAGCCAGACAACAAGGCTCTTGATTGCTGCAGCAAAATATAAAACGAGCCTTATGAAACGAGTTATCCATCAGAATTCCAGAAATAAAAAGAAAAAAGAGGAAGAAAATAAAACTTATCATTTATATAGGGTCCATTGTGCTTGGGGCCCCCAAATGCCTTAAAATGGCCCTGCCCACACAGCAATACAATTTCAGTCTCACTAATATAAGACACATATTATTACCAAGTGAATATGCCTGTAGTTAAATTCTTATTATACAACCAGATATTGATGTGAGCAGATTCTTACTCACAAAAGTCTAAATGACTCTACCACCTAATCCTTTTTATATGGTGAACTTTTGCAATCAATTAGAAACAAAACGACTTGTTTACTATTTAAACGCCACTCCCCAATCAAGCAGCCTTTATGAATGCTTTATTTAAGAGTCAGACGTTTGATATTGAAGAACCGTCCTTTGTAGTGAATCAGACACACTTGTCAGGAGGCTAATTGTCCATTTAATTGAGTGCATTTCACTAAATCAGTCTGGGACAATGATTGTCCTCACTGAGATAAAGACAGACAGCACACATTAGCGCTGAGACACAGCTGCCTGGGATCTTTAAAGAATGCAACAACAGGTATTGATCGCTCTCTTCCTTTTAAAGGCAATCAGCGCCCTGCACGCGCGCAGCGAAACAGAAGCGGATATTTGCACCGGCTAGCATTTATTCAGCCATTTTCCACCTACTTAATCATTTACTTATGTTTTATCTGCTGGGTAATTGAGAGGATATCAATAGTGGCACAGACAATGGAATGAAATCTTTCCAGGTCAGTGCTGTAATCAATTACTCACTGCTGCCTGATGCGACTGAGGTTCCGTCTTGTAAACATATCGCTAAATAAAGCAGTCCGTCCCGTGTAACATCTTGTTATTCTGTTGCAGAAATCTGGGATCTCTTATGAAAAAAAAAACATCCCCAACACTTGCCTGTCTTCTCCATTAAAAAAAAAACTGCATCCCATTAATGACCTCAGAGCAAGTGAGCACTGACCCTGTGTAGCACACGAGTTAGTGCAGCACATTCGCTGTAATCATCTGAGACAAACACCGCTATTTAGAGCCCCCCACTCTTCTCAGTGTCCCAACACAAGTACGAAAATAAACGTATGTATGAAGGCACTGGAGCGCGTGTGACTGTGCTCGAGTTGGCAATTGGCCGGGGGCAGCAGTAGCCGTCACGATTCGGAGTTGGAGGTTGAAGGTTTGATGCTACACTGGCCTCTCAAGTCTGCTCCATTTATCAGCTGCTTGATTAGACACTAACCTTACACACTGTTCCGTGGCACACGTGTGCAGGAAACATACTCTTTATTAACATATTCTTATATATGCTGTTTCCACATCGTTAAAGTACATTAGTCAAGATTCACAAAAACACCCTCTGGCTGTCAAATAGGTAAATAGAACAACAGTGGAGCTTTTTCTCTTCAGATAAGCCTTTCATTCTCACTCAAGAACACAAGAAAGGAGGGAGAGGGAAGCAAGGAATGACGTTAGAAGTATTTAGTTTAGTTTGTTAGAGGTGTTAGGAGAGTAAGTGCTCTTTGAAGAGCTCAGTCTTTAGGAGGTTCCTGAAGGTAGCAAGGGAAAACTGAGATCTTTAAATTCAAAATATTTACAATTTTATCCCATTTTCTCCACAATTTGGAAGGCCAATAACCCAATACCTATTCACATGATCTTCACTATCACAAGTAATGTCCCAAACACTAGGAGGGTGAAAACTAGCACATGCCTGCTCAGACACATGTGAATTTAGCTAATTGTACTCTCACAGGCTCCAGCTGCTGATGACAAGCAACACGATGCCAGTTTATCAGCTCATTTTGTTGTATACTCAAGTCTTGTATACTCAATTTATTACAAAAAAGATTTACATAATTTCCTACCTGTCCAAAGAAATGTTGTAATTTTGTTTTTATCTCCATCGTGTGTAATATTTTAAGTGATTTTAGAAAAGCACTTCCCATTGTAATTCTTGTTTTTGCACATTTCTTGTCCTGAGGAGATGGAGGGGTGAAGTAATGGGGCATTGAGGGAATAGGGGTTGAGTAACGGGGCGCTTAGAGTCAGAGAGTTTCATATATTAACTGATAGGAGATAAACAATAATGCACATTTGCAGGTGATGTATATGATTTCAATACATATTTTGTAAAGTTCAATGACTGCTTCTTCTTCTCCACCCTGGCTCTGTAAATGGGAAACAAAGCATCTCAGACTGAGAAACACAATGCTATTTAAAAAAATCAGAAACAGTTTTTACAGTTTACAGTAAATAAAGCCCAGATTGTAATCTTTAATCTAATTTAATCTAATAGGCTGGATTAAAACACTTGCAATGGTTTCCATGAAAATGTTAAGGTAGAAAAGTGTACAGAAATTGTTACACATCTTCAACAAATTTCTTATTTGAGTATAAATTATAACATTTTGGTATTGTATTATAATATGTAAACTGATATATGCAAACAAACTCTGATTGGCTGCCATATATTGTGCCTCATTTAAAAACAGTCTGAAACAAAAAAAAACCTGAAACTGAAACTAAAACGCTTCTTATAACTTCAGTATAAATGGGTGGAGTTAAACTGCTGTACAGGCAGCTTAGTTTTCATATATGGACTATACAGACTGGAGAGTAAATGGGAACCGTGACAGTGTTTACATATTACATTAAATACTTTAATTAAAACAAGCAGGATGGGGCATGAAAATGTATTTCTTGAGGATATGGTTCCTTTACAATTTATGTATTAAAAAAAATCCTATCCCTATCCTGCTAATCTTTAGTAACAAAACAAAAACCCCTCTGGTTTTAGAAAAGCAGATGCGTGTTTTTAGCTGTTTTTTCCACAATATCAGGATTGTTTTGTCATGAGAAAAGCATGAAAAGGAGCTCCCACACTCGTGCATTTCCGCAGACCAAATAAACAGGAGAAACAACATTTTACCAGTGTGTCATGATAGCAAAAGCACACTAATCCTATTTAGCATAAGCATCAACAATTTACTGACATTTGAGTGAGCACAGACTTCCGCTCTAGCCCCATGGTCACATCCATGCTTAATGCAATGTTATGTTTTTCAGAGGCGTAAACCCTTCAAACCACATTTTCACATTCATTAGACTGTGCTATGCAATCGAGCAGTGACGGTAGTTCTGCTCTGAGAAAAAAAAAGCCTGTGAAATCCGTTATCCAATTTCGTCTTCACACTTTCAAAGGTGAGATAAGTATTCTAATCTTACGCTCAGGTGTTATGTGCAGGGAAGGGAGGGAGGGAGGGGGAGGTATAGAAGCATATTCTTTACACATAATGAATCTGAAGCATGCTCATATGCTTTAACGCTGAAGTGTGAAATACAACATAAGAAACAGATGAGACGAGGCTCAGGCACACTGTATCTGTTCTGTTCAAAAAGCAGAGAGAGCTTTATGAAGCCAATATAAAATGTATAAGATGTAAAACGATATAAGCTCAGCATGTCTGTGCACGTCTTAGACCTACCCACTACCCACAATCCTCTGCTTTTCGTATTATGCATTCATATAGCCCAGACTGTGTATAGTTCTGTTCAAGGACAAGTAAAAAAATACACTTTTGCTTATAGAAAAACAAAAAAAATCCATAGTCTAATACGGCATTAAGATATCAGAATTGTAATCAGTCATAAAAATTAATGACTGGAGTAGCCCTATTTACTATGTATGAGATGACTGCAGTGTTTTACAATTAATATTTAAACAAACGTTCAATCTTTCTACAGCAGAGTGCTACAGAGATGGGAAATATGACAGTGTTTTTGTCAGTAGTTTCTGTAGCTGCCCTCATCAGACATCAAATCCTGACCTGGCTTATGAAGCCAAAAATAGACCATCCTGATGGCAATGGTCAAAACCTGATCCGTACCTAGAGCCCTTCATGCTTCAAGTACGACTCAGCTACCCGCCAACCTTCAAAATGCATTGAAGTCAAGAAGCTCCACTTTTCTCTGTCCTGGAACTGAGCTGCTGTAACGGAATGGCCCACGGCATCTGAACAGCTGAATGGCTTCAAAAGCCAAATGAAGACCCATTTCTTGCAACAGCACTTAACTGAACACTAATGTACTTATTATAATTCATGTGACTGCATTTAAGTGTCTTATTTCTGATTTTTGTATTGTAGCAATAACAATTTAGTTCTGTGTATATATGTTATATGTCTTTAATGGAAATGAAAATATTGTGAGCACAACATCACTTCTAGAATACAGAGCACCCGTATATACAGCATCTGCATACATAGAAACAATACAACAGTATATAAATAACACAACAGAGGAGAACAAATTATAGAGCCTGTGAATAACAACTTGTGAATAACTTTGAGATTTATCCAGAATGGCCCCAGCCAGCCCAAAGCTGTGTTCAATTTAATCATCAGCTCGCCTGATTTAGCTTTAATTTGTATTTATTTTTACTAATATTAATGATTTACTGAATAAATAACAAGAAACTTCTCATTTTTAACTTTCACAAATGACTAAAACTTGTGATATACAGAACTATATATCAAACTGTGTGAACTAGGTGAACCTTCTTCTCTAGTTGTTTGAATTTGACAGAAGTTTAACTATGGGCGATTCCAAAAATTACTTTACATCTTGAGAGACAACGCATTGAACATTACAGAAGTCCTGCACGATAATGCGCTACTAAGTCTGCCTGGAAGATTAATGTGGCATCCAGACCCAGCCACGATCAGTATCAGTGATGGGCAGTGGGTCCCAAAAAAACTGATAATTTCATCTCTAATAATATTAACATTAAAAATGATTAGTCTGATCTTAATATTTTAGCTACAGCTGTCCAATCTATTTTTTATATATTTTTTAAATAGACACTTATTTGAAGCTGCACCATCACAAAAAATGGGCATATGTGTAGTTGTTTCATTTCTATAAGGCTGTATTTCAAGAGGAAAAGGTTTCACGGAGGGTTATTTCCCACTTGAATTTAGCCGTACGTTGAACATCGAAGCCCACAGAAACAGCAATGAACTCACATTTTACATACCGGTACCTATTTTCATGGGAAAGGTGGCTAACTAAAATATAGCACAGCAGATTTTATAAATATTCCTTTTCTACTGTGAACGAATTCCCCTCGGAAGACTTTTAAACTGCTTGTTACCTTTGGGAAAGGAAACACACTGCTGCACGCTGTGAATAATCTCTGTTTATGGCACCTTTATGACAGCAGTGCAGCACAAAAAAAAGCCAGAGCCTCCAGAGGTATTAAATTAGAAGAAACAGAAAGGCCAATTCCCCTAATAAGCACTCAGTGCCTGTAAGTCAACAAGTGATCATAGCACAAAAAGTTGTGTTAATAATGATTTCGCCAATAACAGACAGCCAGGGCAGGTAAGTGGTTATTTTTTCTTTTTGTTGTATTAACTGTGCAGATTTTAAAATCAGAGTAACTCCAGCATAAGGTACTGGAATGGGATGCTAACTCTCCACATGTGAAGACTTTGTAGTCTCGCTAGGCAATAATCACATTATGTTGATACAAATGTGAGGCAGCAAGGTCAGCTATTAGGCTGCTTCTCAGTGACAGAGCCTCTTGTTTGCCTAAACTAGCGTGCTCGCAGGGCAACTCAGCCGCCATGTTTCAGTTTGCAATAACAGCTCCAAATCATTAAAGTAAAAGAGTTTATGTAAAAGTCATCATCTGACCTTTTAAATTCCTCTCTGGTAATTTCAGGTGTGAGGCACTCACTGCCCTGAAAACACGTAGGCAGCTATGATCAACCAAGGACATGAATCTTAAGTAACCATACACAGCACCGAGAAAGCTGCAGAAAGTCTTTAAAACACAAAGATATGCACACAACAAATGACTTTAATTAAAAGGCTATAGTGTTAGTTTTACCGAGCCTTGAGAAAAAGTAACAGAAAAGAATGTTAGAAAAGTCTGTCCTTGAGTAAGTCACGACTTTATGAAAGACCTTAACAAAAAAATAAAGACATTCCTGCATGCTGAATGAAAAGAGCTTGAGCTGTCCTGGCTAAAATATATCTGACTCTTTATCTGACCCACATGAGAATGCTTTATGGAGTGGAAATGAAGACTGGAACAAAATGAATGGAAAGGTAAAAGTCAATCAGGATTTGGACGATTAGGGAACATTTTGAACAGTCTACTCTACAATGTCCTACAGTAGTTTAAGAATCGGCGCAAGAGCTTTTATAGCGAATAGGTTTAGAACTAATGCTCTTTATGATGATCTCTTACATGTTCAGTTGACACTGAGTGATATAGTGTTAGTGAGTGTGATGGCCAAAGAGGTAGAGCAGGAAGAATGAAAATATCAAATAAATCTGCCTGTAAGAAATTCAAAGGCGCATATTTCAAAGCACTGTCTTTTCTGGGTTGCTTTGAAGTGTGGGAAATTGCAGTTAAATCAATTGCTTCCATGACATGAAAAATAAGTGATGAGAAAATAAATATTTAAAAATGCTGATTAGTACTGCCAAAGCAAACTACAAAATTATACTGGATGAAAACTGACAGTAAAATCAATGTAAATCAAAATTTAATGTCAAGCAACATGACTTCATGCATGTCAATTAGAAGTAGCTGTATTGACATACGTGTGAAAATGGCTGTGCAAAGAATGGAACAAACTAAAAATGAGTAATAAATGAACAAAACTTTTTTTGGAATTTTCCTTTCTATGTTCATGATCTACCTATTTTTTAAATAAATAAACAAATTAGGAACATTGTTAGATGTTAGCACTTTGTTTTTATATGTTTCTCTCCCTTTATTACTCTCTTACTCTCTCTCCATGTCAGCCCTGACACTGTCATTCTGCGTGCTCAGGGCACCTCAGCGTTCCAGTTCGCCCAGCTACTGATTACCACCTGGATTCTTTCGTATAAATACCCCTCCTTTTGCTACTTCAGTTGCACAGTACTGAAGCTAGGTGCCCCAGCTCTTCTACGACGTGTTTCTTCTGTTTCTTTCTCTGTTTATTGCTTCTTTGTGTTTGACCCGTTTGTGTTTATTCGTTTAGTCTTTTTCCTTGTTCAGTTTATTGTTTATTTGTAAGTTAGTTGCCAACCCTGCTTGTTATTTTGACTACTCTCTTGCCATTACCCCTTCTGCCTGTCTACTTTGTACGTACCCTGCTTGCCTGCTTTATGCTGCCCTTTGGTTACTGACCCTGACTATGCTTTTTCATCCCTCTGTTAATAAACAGTATAAACTACATGAGCATGTGTCCCTTCTGGTCCTGGTGTTCATTACACTCCACAGGAATACTGACTCATTAAATGGAATTCAGACACTAATGGGAGTCCCACCTGGCGTGACTGGGGGAGGAGTCAACGTCTTAAATGTAGGATTCAAGATGGCTGCCAAAAAAAGATGACTGTAGTTGAACCATGTGCTGTGTTTCAGTTGTTTGGCTTTTAACCCTTGTGTGGGACCCGTTTTCATTCTTCATCAAATGATACTAAAAAAATATTTTTTATAACTTATATATATAATTTTGGGAAAACATATATCAAAACACATTTTCGATAAACACTGTACACCCCCCCCCCCCTACACATTTATATTACATATAGTATGTTTGGCCAAGGCTAATAAACATTGTTTCATTTGTAAATTTGAAACTAAACAAATGTTCTCCTCATATCTTGATTTTAATTAATTTTCTTTTACATTTTATTAAAAAACTAATAAAAAAGAGTAGCGCTTTTTGAAAGAAATGTAACATAAGAAAGGTAAAGGGCAAATATTAACCATGTAAGCTGTTTATATTGCTTGCAATTTAGGTGAAGAATGTGTTAAGAATTTTTATGTAGAATTGCTTAATTTTGCTGAATTAAATACAAGTAACAAAGTAAACGAGTAACAAAAATATGAACACCACACAAGGGTTAAATGTTAGCACTATTATGCTTGTGTGTTTTATGTGCATGTTCCCCAAATTTAGTTTTAATACGTTTTTACTCCTTGTTTTAGGGAAGACTGCTTTGTCTTATGGTATTTTAGTTACAGTTTTTAACTTTGTCTTATATGAGATTGTTTGCCACCTTGGGTTTCAGACAGGTAAGAAAGATGCACCTATTCATTTCACACCATGTATGACCACAGAACCATCTATTGATTATTGGTTATTGGGAAGCTTAGAGCAGTTATTATTTGTTTTGCAGCTAGCTATGCATTGTAATTCAGAACATGGGAAGTGTGTTATGTTTTGTTCTGTTCTATAGGATAGAAAAGGACAAGAAACTCACCATTAAAACTGACATTTCGGATGTAACCTAGCAGCTCCTTGCCGTCAATGGTGCTCATTCGAGGGCAAAGTCCCGGGTATCCTGAGCACAAGTCTCTGTGCATGCGGTGAAGAGCATGAGCCATGGCATACACAGCATCCATCACGAACTGAACCTTCCCCTCCTGCTCATAGCTGGAGTCCCTTCCTACTTTCTCCAAACCTAACAGCAAAGAAAATGTCAATCAGTTAATCAAACTTATAAACAGAGTAAAACAAGAGGCCAAGCACAATGACAATTAAAAATTGAGGACCAAACTTAAGAAAAACTACGTTTCTGAAAAGAAAGCTTTGCTGTTTTTTGCATCCAGAAACAAAGATTTCATATTTTAACTTGTTTGAGTAAGTGAATAAGTTAGCACTTATATGGTGCCTTTCTATTACCCAAGGACACTTTACAGTCAACACTTGTTTCACTCATGTATTGAATGTAATAATAAAACATAATATAATTAACACAATTAACTTAATTAACAATTAATAGTCATAAGTTCTGTTATACACAATCAGATCATGCAGGAGGTTAGATATTAGGAGTTGCCACAACTTGACCCTTAATTTAAAAAGTTGTTTCACAGGTTTCAGATTACTCTAATCCGCTGTGTAGTTTCCTATTATGCGTTTTAAAGCCGATTACAAGATGATACGTTTTAATAATACATTTAGAAGGATCAGAAAATCTTTGCATATGTATGTGTTTGGGGGGGAATTCAGAAGCATGGAAACATTGTTAGGTTCTCTCTTCAGCTGATTTCATTTAATAAGGAGTTCAGTGAAAATCCACTTGTCTCTCTTCTTGTGGACTTCTGTTGCTTTTCTGTAAAAATGTAAAATAAAATAAGTGAAAGACTAAGGGCCTTGTCTTACACCCTGCGCAATGTGTGTCCCAAAGCTTATTCCAATCTTACACCTTGTCTGCAGTCTATTTTCACACCTTGCACCCAGCCTGTTAAAATAGCATCAGAGTTAAGGAACATATCTACACCGATGGGCGTGGTTGTCTAGAAATAAGGTGTGTTCAGGTAAATTTCTGATGTGTTGCTCTTTTGGCAGCAGCACAAAACACAGGTGAATCTAGACAACAGTCCATCATCAGAGTCCATTCCTATCTCAGCTTAGCAAGTGCACCTGGCGCGCATATACCCACACTCGTTAAACACACTCACGGATGCGCTGCAGCTTGCGAACCCAACTTTTATGCACAAAAGCACTGCACTGTTAAGATATCAACAGGTTCAGCTTAGAAGTCATGGGATATTGGTGTATGTAATTATGTAAACCTCCTTGAACTGCTGTGGATTCCCACATTTCAGAGTTGTGAGGTATAGTAAACACTAATCAGCATGCTCACAGCCAGTCAGTGAGAATCAACAGAGATAAACTGAGGCCTGAGAGTGTGTATTCAGTGGTTGAAACAATACATTTCCATCCCATGCCATTTCAATGCCCGTTTACCTTTTTTTAAAATCAACAGTGTCACGTATCTACCGAGAATATGACAGAATCTGACTAGAACTGACCATGTGAACAGACAAGCGGCTGGATGAAATCACACCCACATTCAGTAGAGGACGTCTTACACTTACTGTGTATCCCACAGGTCAGTGCTCTTCAGAGGTCCTCAGCTGCTTTGGGACACAATACTAGTAGTTCCCATCACAATACATGTCCCATGACTTTTGGCATGTCAGTATAATTCCAGACATCCCAAGCCTGTAGGCTCAAACTGAGACTCTAGGCTTTGAAGTATTCACTTTAGTGGAAGAGACGTCTGGTTTAGAAATTTTAAAGAACTGTTTCAAGGTTTTACTGTAAAATCTTCTTAGCCCCTTGCAGAAGGTATGAGAATAGAATGACAAAGAGAGAAAAGAGACTTCGTCTGTCACTGGCAGAGATGAAAAGTCACCGCAATGAAAAAAAGATGTGTGGAAATGGCCACCTTCAAAGCCTGTGCTTCCACGGGTCATGGAAATACTATCTGGGAAATGAACTGAATATTCTCCTGCGTTTTTTTTGTTCAGACTGAAGAACTGCACTAAACTGCTAAAGCCTCTGGACGGAGCAAATGATCATAGTTTGCCTTGGGTTATTTGCCTGCTAACAAGGCTGTGTTTTGGCAATGGGATGAGAGCGGGAGATGAGATGTTTCATCTACATGAGTGATGAGTGACATTACACACGACAGACAGCTTAATCATTGAAACTGGGATCTCAATTAGCCTTCACTTACAGAGCTAAATTCAATTTGCCCTTCCAGACACCAAGGCACATCTGCTTTCTCTCTTCTTTTCTCTCTCCCTCCCTCTCTATCTCTCATTCCCTCTGTGCCTCTAGAGGAGACGGACATTGCTCTACTGCAATTAGATAAGAAAATTAGATAAATGACATATTAATGAAAGAGATCATATGAGATATGATGAGATTAATAAAGGGAAAAATCTCAAGAGTGGATTGGGAGCACAATGGCTCCTAATAGCTCGGAATACATTTTCATTAATGGCGCTCCACTGTCTACCCAATTGTTTATCTCCAATTTTGACAAGCTTTTCACATTCAGGTCGTAAAGTGATGAAAATATGTATCAGCATTTACGTTTATGAAATTTAAAAGATGCTCTTATCCTGTGCAACGTAAATGAGTGCTTTGCTCTTCACTCCATAGCGTGTAAAAGTGTCCGAGTGTAAATAGGCTGGCAAACACAACATTTACTATAGATTTTTTTTTGCTATTCTCACATTTAAGAGTCCTGACCAAAATCTGAAACAAGGACTGTCTGTTTGATACATTGTAAACATTTGGTCTTTTTGGTTTTGTTTTTTTGTTTCAAACTGCAGTTTAGAAAACGCACTAAAAACATTGCTATATTCTGCCATTTTGAAAGTATGAATTAAGCAAAGTACATTACATTGCCAAAAGTATTTAAGCCTCCATCCAAATGATTAGACTCAGGTTTCGATCACTTTCATAGCCACAGCTTTATTAAAACCAAACACCTAGTCATGCAGACTGCTTCTACAAATATTAGTGAAAGAACAGGATCCTCACAGGAGCTCAGTCAAGTCAAGTGTGGTACCGTGATAGAATGCCATCTGTGCAACAAGACCAGTCGTGAAATTTTCTCACTATAAAATTTTGCTTGCTTTCAGATTAGCTCAAGAGCAGTGCATAGAGAGCTTCATGTAACAGGTTTCCATGGCTGAGCAGCTCCATCCAAGCCTCAAAAACTCAAGGTAGGTGAAAAGAAACTTTTGGCTGAAGAAACTCTAGTGTAGTGGTAAAAGCACCATTAAACACAAAAACAAAATACATGCCATACTCTCTAGGTCTAAATATCAAACTAAATCAAAGTATCGCATTTAAGTGCAATCCAAAGCCTTAGCTAAATTCAGAATTAGTGTTGAACTCTTTCAAAAATGATGAGTCCTTAGTTGTTTAACCAAAGTTGAACCACCTTTGTGCCAGAACAAAGAATAGTCTAGAAGTTTAGAAGTGTCGTCCATATATCTTAAAGGATAGTGGGTGAAGCTGAGCACCATTCAAATCTCAAATGGCTCTTGGTACAGGCTGAGTTTTGACTGTAGCCATTACGTAAGGAAGAGCTGGTCCAATTTTGGCTTTGAAGGTCAGGATCAGTGCTTTAAATCTGATGCAAGAAACTACAAAATGCAGGTGAGGAGAACTCAGTAAAGTTGTAGCATAGCTCAATTTTAAAAGGCAAGACAGGCATGTTGCTGTTCTGGATCAGTTGCAAGGACTTAATGCCATACCAGAAATGACCAGCCAAAAAAACATTCTAGTAGTCACCACCAACAGACATTTGATGGTTTGATTTAGGTGATTTCACAGTTTTTGAGATGGTATTTAATGTCTTCATTGGTACTGATTGGAAAAAGAACACGTTTTTCTCTTTCTTTTGTGCTTTTAGAGCTAAAATTTTCTTTCCACTTAAATGATCCCCACCAACTGTGATTAGGTGCACTTTTCACATTTTCTTAACATGCTCAAAGAACTTGCTAGAAGCACCACATTAGTCACTGAAGGAATTGTTTGTTAAAAGCTTTGAAACAGTCAAATGAATCACAGTGCCAAAAGTGTCAAGGACCCCAGTCCATGCATCTGCACTCACACGGATTTGTGCAAGATGGTGATTTTGCTATGACTCAAAGCGTCTTCCATTATCGCACCACATGATAAGCAGACACAATGATCCAAGCAAAGCCACAAGATGAAACAAATGAACTTTCTCCCACTGCTCTTTAAGAAATGTCAATGACTACCTCGTGTGCACCACTGTGACACACAATCAAAGCAATCACGGTGACCAGGCACATAACTTCTAATGAATGCTTGCTGCAGAAATGACAAAAAGCAGACAAGCAGCTGCTTGCCAGAGATTTACACATTAAGTCGCTAAGATTATCAACTGGTTTTCAGCATACTGTGGCTGAAAACCAGGCAGTGGCTTTAAGAAGGAAAGACACATTTCAGTGCTGGTATAAGAGCTGGAAGAATAACTGTGAGAGGGAAAGTGAGAAAAAGAAGAGTAGTGTGCAGGAAGACATCACGCAATAGTCTGTTGCAGCACTTCTGTGTTGACAGAAACAATGTTAATCAGGGGATCCCACACTGGCAAGCTGGTTGACATATTGTTTTGTAGATCCTATCAATGCCTGTCAGCGCATTTCATGGTCTTCTGAGCATGATATTGACTCATTTAGACAGGCTTAGTTTTGTTAACCTGATCTCTGGCCAGGATGCTAGCCAATGCTGCTGCAGCTGAAGCTGTTTCTGTGGATGCTGCTGCTGCTGATGTCTCAGAGTCGTGCAGTAAGTACATAGCACTTTTGACTGACATATTGACACAGTTATTGACACTTCTATACAGACTAGTTAACGACTTCCTCAGCAGCTTCATTATAAGCTAAAGTAGCTGTAAAAATAGAAATTTACAGTGTAAGGTTTGCACAACGATTCATTTCCCAGAGGAAAGAAACATCAAAAATATCTCTGCAGTTTCAATGAATGTCTCTGCAAACAAAGAAGACTTTAGTGTACGTTTCCTGCTGCTCAAATATGTCTCCCAAAATGCAGTATCTTTGACACCTACGTCTTAGCGCTTTTTTCCAGTGGTAATGCTATCCATAAGCTGTTTCCTCTATATCACAAATATGAACAAAATAAATGCAGAGTGCAGAAAGGAAGCTCTTTCTATGTCTATAAATGAACCTTTACACAGCTTGCTATGGAATTGGTTTGCACATAGATAGCACAGAAGTGCTTTGGGTTTTATGTTATAAAACTGCTCTCTGCACACTTTTTTCCTGCCAGTACACAACTATTTGTTTCCACAGTTTTCTTTGTAGCCCAGTGCTGCCAACAACTCCAAATAAGGCATTCATTAGCTGAGAGACAGTACGAGTACAGAATGTGAGATTTTGTTTTTTCACAAAAAAGTATTTCTATTTTTTTAACAATTAACAGGAAGCATAAATTAGGCCACACATTTAAATAAGATGGTAATATTGTGCTAATTGTTGAGAGATAAAATAGCTGCTCACAGAAAAAGGATCAGGAGACTGAATTATTTCTGTAGGCGCTAATAAAGTTCTTAGACTTGAGGTTCCCTTTGCTTGACATTGCTTGAAGGCAGGAAAGTCTGACTGTCAAGATTTCATTATGTGGGAGTTGTGAAAAAAAAATGCCTTTTTTATTTCTCTAAGTTATTATATTGTACTTGGTCACAGAGTCAGATACAGAGACAATACCACATTCACTTTTAGCTGCTGAAAGAGTTAAGACCATAAACATGAACATGAGCAATTGCCATAACATTAAAACCACCTGTGAAATATTGCATAAGTCCACCTTGTCTTCCCAAAACAGTTCTGAGCTGTTCAGACACGAACTCTTCAAAACTGTGAAAGTGTTTTTTTTGTGTTCTGTGGCACCGAGACATAATCAGCAGATCAGATCCATTCAGTGATGAAGTGGGACCAGATAATGGGCCACACAGACCACATCAATAACCCCTCAGTTGCCAATGACCCTGTCACTGATTGACCGGTTATTCTTTTTGGATGACTTTGAGTAGACCATTGCATACCAGAAACTATATAATTCGCTAAGATTCTCATGTTTTCTTTCTTCTAAATTATCTGTTTGATCAGACTGGTAGCATTGCAACAAAATAAACAATGTTATTCACTTCAGCTGTCAGAGGTTTTAATGTTGTGACTGATTTATGGTATATGTCTTTAGTAGCAAGAAGAAACCTATTGAAAATGTGTATGTATTGATCTATCTGAATGAAATTTTCTACGGTATACAAGAGTTAGACCATCAGGTGTTTCAGCAATTGCTTTATCTAGCAGCATATTCCATTTGTGCATGGCTCATTTTTTTGGAATAACACTAAAGTACAGAGAGCCAAGAGAAGCGTCTGAACAAAAAGCTCCCAATTTTTATACCGATTTTGTTTTTTTCATGAAAACATGGACAGTATACTTCAGGAAATGATTTAGAGTGCCCTCCACTTAGCAGTCATCTTTGGCTCACTAACGTTCCTTCCCCTGACACCCATTTTGCTCTCAAATAAAGGGCAGAGAGCCATTAGAGGCGAGGCAAGTGGCCAGCAACAGGAGCAGAGTGAAAAACACCACAAGCAGGGTTTTTGTTTAGATGCCTTTTGATATGGAAATGCTATGAATCAGACTCATGCAGAATAAAAAAAAACACGTTCCATTAAATGGGCTGCATATGTCCAGTGCCAAACATAAACTTTCATGTGAGTCCAAACACATTGCAGGGAATTTGTACAAGCATTTCTAGCCATTAGCCTCAGAGTTGAGAAGACAATGTTAATAGCTTTGGAATAAATGGCTACACTGCAGTGCAGAAATAATGCTCAACGATGCATAAACCTCAAATCAAATATTTATAACCTCTGTCCAGCTGACTGCGGCCCTGGTGTATTGTCTCTCAGATACTGAAAATGAATAGACGAAGCCAGTGCTCTTTCATGAGGCAAGGTCAGAGCCTCTGGCTTTATCTAAGCTGAAGTGTAATCTCTGGTCAGTTACTGAGATACAGAAACATTAACAGATCTGCTACAAAGTATGATGTGTCATACATTATAAAATATTAACTGTTTTAACTAGTGCAATGAAATTCTCAAGCCAGATAACCTTATTTTGGACATACAGTTTGATGAGAAGAACAGTTTATTGGAAACAGACAGCTATGCTTAGAACAAGAGCATGTGCAGTAAAATGATGGATGGATACAGATAAGAAAGATCATGACCAAAAAATGTACAATCCTAAATATTTAGAATATTTTGGAGTAAACAATATCCATATGGTTATCAGACACTGGAACTGATTGATATTAGCTATCTTTCCAATTAAGCAGGAAAATATAGTTGCGTTAAAAATATAGTTGGGTGGCCTGTTGCGTCAGAAACGGTCTAACATAAGGAAAATTAGACCGTTTCTGACGCAACAGGCCACCCAACTCCTGGAACAAGCAGTCGTCATCTCACGACTCGACCACTGCAATGCCCTGCTAACTGGCTTACCGGCCTGTGTAGTAAAACCACTTCAAATGATCCAGAATGCAGCAGCACGTCTGGTCTGCAATCAGCCAAAACGGGCACATGTCACCCCGCTGCTCATTGAGCTCCACTGGCTACCAGTTGATGCTCAAATCAAATTCAAAGCTTTTACAATCGCCTACAAGGTGATGACAGAACAGGCTCCTTCCTACCTGCACTTGCTCCTGACTTACGCCACCTCCCTGCCGCTGCACTCCTCCAGTGAACGTCGCCTCGCTTTGCCAAACGTTCACACAAAGCAATCCAGACTGTTCTCATACAGAGTTCCCCAATGGTGGAACAAATTACAAACTACCTTCCACTACCAGATCAGGAGAATCTTTAAGAAACTCCTGAAGACAGAGCTCTTCAAAGAGCACTTACTCTCTTAACACACTTACTATTTCTAACCTCATTTCCTTATTCCCCTCTATCCCCTTATTTCCCTTCGACCTCCTTTAAACCCTATCTAAAAATGTTTTACCTTTAACTTATATTACTTTTGTACTTGACTATTGTAAGTTGCTTTGGACAAAAGCGTCTGCCAAATGTAATGTAATGTAATGTAATGTAATGTAATGTAATATAGGATATACCATGCAAGCCCTGTAAAATACTGAATATTAAGTTATTTTCACACCTGCACCTTTGGTTGAGTTAAATCTGGTTTGTTTTCACCCTTGATGTGATTAGTTTGGGCAGGTGTGAATGCAGTAATCACACTCTGATGCAGACGCAAACCACTGTACCAGACACCATCTGAGAGGAAGTATTTCTAATCCAGTCCCAAATGAATCTGGAACTGTTAATTTACAGTATTAATGTAATTTGGTGTTGATCTGAACAACCTATCAGGTGTGTTCAGTCTAAAATGCTACATTGCTCAGTTAATTACGAACAATTAAGAACAAATGCTGTTTCTGCTGTTGCTCCATGTTAAACTAAACAGAAACATGCACTATTCCAGAACACAGAACCTTCTTCCTGTATTTATTTTCTTGTTCCTGCCCCAGACATGTCTGACCAATCAGCAGAGAGAATGTTCTCACATGGTTTGTTGATAAAACATTTTTTTGTAGGGTTGATTTTTTTTCCTTGTGTAAAAAACAAATCAAATTGCCTCTACTGCCGTACACATTCTCTAAATAAACTTTGCGCCTGTCTGACCCCGAAATTATTAGAATTAAAAAATAAGCAAATATGTATTTTGCAACTTATTTAATGTGATTTATAGTTTAAAATAAGAAAACACTGTAATGCATTTCGGGGTCAAGAAATGCCAGAAATAAATATGCGAACTAGTGCAAACCACTCATGCATGTCACTATGTATCTACTCAGCAGAGAAGGAACCCAAGTGTGCCATGTTTACCCTTCTCTGACTTTTTTCTCCAGTTAAACTGCAGTGCAGTGGAGAGAGTGGTCTGTTTTTGCACATTCAGGCACTTATTTTGGATTCATGTGTGAAAAGAGGAAGACATTAAGGTGGCTTTTCCACTGAGTTCTTCACCTGACCTCACTTTTTCAAAAGTCACTCTCAGTTCCACTCGAAAAGATTATTACAGAGTAAATGCAGTCATTAACAAAGTAACTCTCAAATGAATTGTTTGACAGTGAACTCTGTGTCCACTTATTCCCACTCAAGTGTCAGTTTGGATTAAAGAGTAATTATTGAGTAGCCCAATGCAAACTGTTCCACTGTTCAACTGCGTGAAAGCACTTTCAATCATGAGATCTAGTTAATGACCCAAAACGACCAAGTGGACAAATTATATGGTGTGAAAGAACTGAGCCAGAGAACAGTGTTCAAATACTTCAACATACATTCTGAGGACAACTCTTTGAATACATTTGTAGGAAAGATATGAGAACTGATACTTTGGTATCATTAGCACTGGTGTAACCGATACGTGAGACTGTGATTTCTGTGGGACTGAAGGGGAAGCATACAATGCCGAACAAGTAGAACAAGAAGGACAGTAACCATAATATTGTGTTTGGTGATTATGTGTGTTTTTTGAGTCAGATAATGAGGAGTCAGTATGAACATTTAGAACATAAGGAGGAAACACCTCAAACATATCTAAGCACCTTAAAAACACATTCAGATCTGTACACAGAATTAAAAAAACTGTTACTGTGATTGTGAATTGCATTCAGAAATGCAAACACTAGCTATACTATATAGGGCTTGTTTTCTATTGTTTCTAATAACACAGTGGTGCTGTTCATACAGCTTTCTTTTTATACTTTTTTTTCTCATTTTCTCCAAATTTAGCAAGCACATTCAGCTGCACATACCCCATCATTAGTGATACCACAACAAAAGGAGGGTGGAGACTAGTACATGCCTCCTCAGACACATGTGAATTCAGCCACCGCCTCTTTTTAAACTGCTGCTGATGCATCATTGTCGAGTAGCATCACAGCGCACTCGGAGGAAAGCGCAGCAACTCGGTTCAGATACATCAGCTCACAGATGCCTTGTGCTGATCGACATCACCCTAGCAGTGATGAGAAGAGAAAGCGCCATCTACACACGGACAATTGTGCTCTCTCAGGGCTTCGGCAGCTGATAACCAGCAATCTTCCAAACATAGTCCACTGGACCACTCGGCGCCCTTTCATACAGCTTTCTGTATTTTGGCTTTTTTTGAATGAGAGTCTGTTCAATCCAGGTACATTTGGATGCATGCACAGACTGAGAAACTGGAATAAAATTAGAGTAACTGTGTACATGTCCAATTGCAGAGTTAAAATCCAGAACTTTTTTCTTCTAAGTTCTTATTTAGATTTCTAAGCCTCAATTCCATCTAAGAAATCAAAATAGGTTTTAACATGACCACATGAATAAACAAATGATTTTAGAAATCCGATAATGATCAAATTATTAAGTGCATGGAAATACACTCACTGTCAAATGTTCCAGCTGTGACTTCGGATAATGAAGATTCTACTCACAGTCACATGCCCCAAGTCAGTCAACCAGGGGCCGTTCTTATGCTCATCCTCACCTGAGTACTGATTTCATACACCTGTATTCAGTTCCTGCTTTTGTAAATATACCCCTTTGTTTGTTTATGACACTGTGAAATATTGATAACCTATATTGCCTACTGTGGTTTTGACCCTGTTTCTGTAATGTTTTTTGTTCTTTTTAATCAATAGTTTTTAATGCACATGTCCCTGACCTGGTCTTGCTCATGCATCAACCATATGACACAAAGACTTTATAGCCTCGTTTGCTTATAACTTTATAGCTTTAAAAATTACATTGTTTGAGCTTTATTCTTTCACTGGAATTATGCATACCCTCTCATTTGCCCTATATGCAAGCATTTGATTTATTCTCTGAACCCTATTTAGCAAGCAGTATCATGAATAATAAAAAATGCAATGCGAAAACAAACCAACCTCATTAACTTACTACACTAAAGGAGGGGAGAATAAATAAAGATGCTACAAAAGGTTATCTGAAGTGTCACCACAAAAAACAACAACAACAACAAAAAAAACACTTTTGGGTGCTTAAAAAACATGTTTGTACAAGAGATATACGAGTGGGAGATTTAAAGTACCTTTTCTTAATATAAAGGTTTCTTTACTAATTGAAGGAAAAAAATGAAAAATGATTTTGAATCAAAAGTGGTCGTACTATGGCACTGGTCCAATAACCTTTGGTTGCACCTTTAATTAAAGAGTATGCGGCCTGTGAAAGCACTTTCTGTCATTTGACATATGTATTGTTTTTCTTTTGTAGTATATATGTGGTATATTTGGAATGCTGACATATGGCACACATACATGCATACATACACACACACAGACAGGGCACACCTATACAGACACAGGCACAAGTAGAAGCAAGTCAGCACTTTCTATTCCTTGCAGCCCATTTTAAATGGTTAATCTGATATTCATGGAAGTCTCTCCCTCTCTCTCTCTCGTGCTCTCTCTCACTCTCTTCCTCCCTCTCTCTCTTTCTTTTCTCTCTCAGGTGGATACTGACCAGAGGTCTTGCTGATTCAGCCGTTTGTCCTGTTGTATGATTACTCCACAGACATAGACGTGCTCTGATAAAAGACATCTATCCAGCTCCCCTAAAACTCAATCTCAACCCGATAATAAAATCAATTCAAACCACTGCTGCCGCCCTCAATACCTGCAGAGCCTTAGACACAGTCTCAGCCTTCAAACTGTATTCCTCACCACTGAAAAATACGAGATACGAGAAGCTGACTGTGTAATTTCTCCTTTTCTTCTATCTCTCCGGCCTTCTCACCATTTTAATGTAGTTTTATTTCCCTAATATGTTTCTGGAGGATGAGCCAAAAGTGTCTGTGTTCTGGAAAATCCTTAGAATCAGCTAGGATTACTTTCTATTGTAGACCCTAGGACATTGTATTCAGTGTACAGTACACTGTAGCACACTGCAGACAACTGCTAGATGTGCTGGGACATGAAGCTAAGTCTTTATTGTGTATGCGTGAGTGTGTGTGAGTGTGTGTGTGTGCGTGTGGGTGGGTATTCAAGTGTGTGCACTTACACTGCACGGCCTCAGACGGGCTGGATTTCTCAGTGTCTGTTTTTGTTATATGACAAAAAGCGAGAGAAAGAGCATCTTTTTTCCACGCTTTAATGATTCCCTCCCGCTCTCCTCCTTTAAGGGAAAGATGATAATAATCAGAGTATCTGTCAGTATGCTGTTGACAGAGGCATCCATCTGCAGAGAAGTGTTCTGAGCAGCTACACAGGAACGGGCAGAGCGAGAGACTGATGTGCTGCATCCACAGCTATGTAATTATTCTCATTATGTCAAATAACTGTGCCAGAACAATAACCACGCTTTCACAAAAGAGCCCAAAACGTCCATCTGCTCTCTACGGCTCTACCAGTGTGACACGAACGGCAGAGAGAGGGGGAAGGAGGGAGCAAGGCGGTTCACTTTTATACAAAGGGGTACAAAGTTCAGATCTCTGCTAGATGTATCGACTCAGCAGCAGTTCTTCTCCTGCTTTAAATGAAAAGAGGAAAGAACAAAAAGTTATTTCCACTTTCCACTGCTGTCAGTCACAAACAGTTTTTCAACTTTCTGACATCATCTAAATCTGGCAGTTGTTTTTATATTGTCTCAAAATATTATGTTGAATGGTTCAATAGAAATACTGCAACATAACTTGAAATTAAGCATTTTTACATATACTTTCATTGAGTCATTTGTCTATTCATACAATTAATTCTAGCCAGACACCACCAATTCAACCAATCAACCTATATTTCCACTCTGTAAATACATTGAGGGTAACCCTCATTTTCATTGTAAGTTTAAATGATAAAAACAAGCAAACAATGTAAGATTTAATTAAGAAAAAATAAATAAAATAAAAAGGATATTTACAAATTGTTTAAATGTAGCCAATTAAACAAATACATAAATACGTAGAATAAAAAAAATATTAACACAATTAAAGAAATATAGGACTAAAATAACCACAATTATAAAAAAGTAATAATAATAATAATAATAATAATAATAATAATAATAATAATAATAATAAAAAAATGTATAAAAACGAAAAGGAAGAAATGCTGTTAAGTCGATACAATCATTATGATCATTACCATCCACTGCACTGTCCACTGTGGGTGGTAATGCCTTCTATGATGTATTCTCGGTACACATGTGACACTGTGGATCGAGGAATGTAAATACCTGGATACCTTCAGAAACAGAATGTCTCATCCATCTGTTATCTGCTGTCAGGCCTCGCTCAAACTCTGATAAGACTGGCCAGTGTTCATCCTCATTCACTAAATCACATCACACTTACACAAGTGTGTCTATGTGTAAGGCGTTACCTAAGATAACACTTTATAATCAATTATTAGAATCAAATTTATTCTGATATCCCACAACTTTTGGCAAACCAATCTGTGTGTCTACATACATAACATTTTCACCAAAATGATCACTGAATGACACCTATAAAAATGTATTATATAAAAAAAATAAAATAAAATCTGTTACACAGACAATCTTCAAAAGACGGTTTCCTGCTTAACACATTCAGAGTCCACTGGACCTGTTTTGTGGCCAACGTTTGCTTCTTCAGCTTCTTGGACTGGAGCTGTGAGGGTAATGTAGCAAAAATGTTCTGTCTGTTCTGCTAGCCTTCTAGCTCCAGTATAAAACTAATGAAGCAAACGAAAGACTTCAAACATGCTCAGTTGACTACATTTGCGGTAGGAGAAAACTTTCTGTGAACTGTTCCTTTGAACTGTCCATATCCCACATTTGTTCAATACTTTATTTTTCCCCTGCAGTCCACTCCAGTTCAAACAGTTGTACGGTGCATTTATTTGCCTATGTACTCCACTGCTGTGAATTTGCAAGAATGTATATGTGGCTAAAAAAAAAAACAAAGTTTTCACATTTTAATACAGATTGCTTTTTTGTAGAAATTACATCTTTTATACATAGTCCTCATTTATGGGCCTGTCTATGCAAGTAACATAGCAGCATTGAGTACAGGAATTAAGATATGTTTAATCCTTTGTAAGCAATAGCTGCTTTAAATCATTGACATCACCTGGTGTTAAGTATCTACTCTGGCATTTTTCTGCTAGTCTAGCCAGACCACAACACTACCACCACCATATTTTACAAATGAAGAGAGATTTTAGCCTAAATATGCGATTGGCTTTTTTGCCGATAATTTTGCCAATCCTGAGGGCTGTTCAGATCAGATAATCTATGTTGCGGCAGAATTGTGCAAGCTTACAATACACTGGAGTTCCTCAATTCAAACTCTAGTTGCAATACGACTTTACTTACAGCTACAGACCCTCAACAGAGCCAGTGCAGACATTTCTGCTCAGGGTGTTCAATGGTTATTTTTAACCCACGCATTTGAAAAATGTGTAAAAATAACATGTCTCATGGATGAAGCAGGGAAAAGTCTTTTAACACCACTAACTGGATACCCCTCTCCAGAGGACATTATTCAGCAATGCAAGAATAGATAATAAAGATAACTAATAAAACAAGATTTAAAAGACTCTGTCAGAAGTGCTAGCCCAAAATGTAAAATTCCAAAAAGTAAGGTACAATTTACCTTTACAGACAAAGCCCAGAACAACACAGAAGCCTAGATTAAAATCTGAGTCTGAGAATGTTTTTGTTTTCTTAAATGATACAGGCCTTTCAGTCAGTCTACATGCATTTTGCTTCCCCAAAACAGGCTTTGTTCTTGCCCTATGTATGGTTGTACTTTTTACAGTGAGGTAACAGATGAAAAGAACGGTCCCTGCCAATGCCTTAGCAAGTGCAGAAATACCATTATTTATACCCACTGCATTTTCAAACTACACTGGCAACCTCAAGTCCAGGGGGCAAATGCACTTCAATTTTAGACTGATGGGTTCTTGCTCTGAAAGTGGTCAATGCTGCAAGCTATTAGACCATGTACAAAGACAGCCACGATCCATGTTCCTCAATACAAGGCTGTAGGAAAGCGTTTCTCTCCTGGACCGAAGCAAACCGATTTCGGCCAGCAATCCAACAATGCGATTCTTTATGGTAGTGCTAGAAAACATGGTTGCACACAGAAGGTAATTAAGCAAGTAATTACACTTGCTGATGTCTATCACTGTGGCAGTTTTGGGCATTTGAATGCTTCCAAAATAGGGATGGGATTACATGGGGTCAAATTTTTTGAAGTTACAGTGAAATCACAAAAGAGCTGACTCCACACCATCCATTCTGTGACTCATACACTCAAAATCATCTGAACAACTTGAGCAGGTTGCACCAAAGAAAAATATTCATCGCTTATTAAAATAATTGTTTGATAATCGCTGTAAAATGTTCAGTTAATCATGATATAGATTTGAGGTCATATCACCCAACACCACACTGTATAAATATTTTAATTCTCCTCATTTAAAGGGTACTAGATTCAACTCCCAAAATATGATGACTTGTAATCCCCCCTGAAAATGAGAAACAGTCTTTAACACAACACAGAAGAAAAGTAAGAATGATCTATTTTTACCTGTACACTTCTTCGGGCTGCCAGGACGTTTGCCATGCATCCCCAGCTTGCATCCAAAGTTCTCCTCCCAGAACTCAGCAAACCACACGTTCCTCCGGTTGTTGGATAAGGAACGGCTTTTGAAGTATCTGTCAAATGCTGGGAAAGGAGTGAGGGATTATAAAAGAAATACTGGTGCCTCTTTCTGGAAAGCAAACTGTGCTTTTTATATTATCCTGGTAGTCACAGAATAGAGAAATTATCACCAGAGAAAACATAAACAGTCACAACTTAATGCTACCTGGAGGTCATAAAGTGAAATGAGTCAGTAAGTCAGCTCTGTCATTTTTATTTTTCCTTTTATTTTATTCCAGTTTCTGCTAATCAAGTTAAAGGCACTGTACCATCAACCGAAGCTCTTTTAGGCAGGATGGTGATGGCCCCCTCGGCCACTTTCTCCTGCTGAACGACGGGGGAGATCTTCGAGCCCCAGCTGTCCGACCCCACCCAGAGGAAATGATTTGTTAGATTGTTTCTCTTGGCTGCATTGAGGATGCGTCTGAAAAAGAATAAAAAAACAAAAGCTTTTGGAATCCTGCAACATAGGGGGCAGCTTTAGGACATTTTTTACACATGTTCTTCATGTATGGTTGGCCTAAGCTTACTGGGGACTTGACGCTGACTTGACGTTACTGCACATATTTCAAATCCTACGTAGTAATGTCTAGTATGGACAGGAGACACTGCTATGCAAGGAGCTCATAAATGATTTGTGGTAAATGAGAATAGGCATCAATCCTGACCTTCACCTATAGGTATATAGAGTTTTATGGGGAAAATATGGAATGGTGGATTGTGGGAACATGGTTTAATGCCTATAGCGTTGTAATTAGTAGATGATATCAATCTCATTTAGATTTTTATCATATTTTAAATATACAGCTGCTCAGAAAAATGGAATAATCTAGAATTCAGCATTCAGTTTTTTTTTTTGTTGCTTGTGGACAGATTGGACAGCTTGTTGGTGATAACTAGGGCCAATCTTTGTTTTGAGGACGGCAAAGGCTCTAATTGGTAGACACACCTGATGTCGTCCTCATTTGCGAACATGATGATGGCACGAGCATTAGGGGTTTCCAGCAGTCGCAAGATGATCTTGTCAAACTCTCCTGGTCTGGGTTCTCGAGGGACTTTCAGAGACTGTGCAATACATACACCACCTGAGAGAGAGTGAGAGAGAGCGAGAGAGAGAGAAAGTGAAAAAGAGAGAGGAGGGGGAAGCAACAGTGAGATGAAGGCAGAGGGAGAGGAGAGAGGAAGTGAATGGTGTGCAGAGGCAAGTGAGAATAGAGGCACATGCAAGAGAAATGTGTAAGGGAGTGTGGGAGGGAGAGAAAAAAGGCGAGATAATAGTATGTGGAGAATGGAATCGTATGAGAATGAGAGCAGATGTGTAGAGAGTGACAGACACAGGAAGAAAGGAATAGACAGAGGGAAACAGAGAGAGAATAACAGAAAGAGAAAGACAAAGAGACAGAAAGGAGATGTGAAAGGGTCGAGAGAGAGAGAGAGAGAGAGAGAGAGAGAGAGAGGGGAAAGAAAAGAAAGTCCACTTCAGAGTCTGATTTCTTTCTAACAAGAACACTATGCATACAAATTAGAGAAGGGGAAAGAAGAACAAACAAATTCTGTTACCCACGCCGGATAGAGAAAAATATGTTTAGATTCAAATGATATCTGATAGCGCCACCTTGCTCAAGGTGTCTGAGAACATAAGGCAGCATCAGGCACAGCTCTTCTTATTTACTTCTCAATTTAATGCAATTCAGATAGAGTGAGAGTCTACTTTAAAATCAGACAGATATCCTCACTGCACAAAACATTTCTGCATCATCCTTCCATATAAACATGATATTCACTTGATAAGTAGAAAATGACTAATTTTAATCCATCATTACGCCGCTATTATTTCATAATTAACTTAATGCTTATTGCTATCTAACACTCGGTAACAGTCAATTTTTTATGTTACGCACCTACATCATTAAAATAGTCAAAACTCTCACAAATATATATCACACAATGACTGTGGTGGTCTAGAAGTGAGGTGTGTTCAGGTAAATTTCTAGCGTATTGCTATTTTGGCAGCAGAAAACACAAGTGCCCCATTAACTGATTTGAACCTTCACAACAGTCAACCATCAGACATTCATTGCTAGAGGCTCGCTCTGGAATGGACAGGAGAGACTGCTATTCAAGACGCTCATAAATGATTTGTGTAAATGAGAATAGGCATCAAACCTGACCTTCATCTATAGGTAAATTGAGTTTTACGAGGACAATGTGGAATGGTGGATTGTGGGAACATGGTTTCATGCCTACAGCATTGTAATAAGTAGATGATATAAATCTCAATCAGATTTTTATCATATTTTAAACATTAAACAGCTGCTCAGAGTGATTCCTGATTTCTGCAGCACATATCTCAGAGGATATGTCGTTACACACACACAAGGACACAGAACTCCATAAATCCAACTTTTACATCAACAATAAACAGAATACAAAATAAAATACCATTACTGTTTTCATAAGTGACGTTCACAGCATGAACGAGCAGGTCATTGTCCGACTTCACAGCACACCTGGCTCTTAAAGGAGAACTCCTGCTATGCCAGTATATCTATGAAATTAACAGTACAATGATGGTGGCGCACAGAGCTGAAAGCTAGGGGCACGGAATGTAAACAGTGTTTTTTAATAAGCTTCTTTGCACTTTTTAAGTTATTAATGCCTCATTTTAAATGTAAGGGCTCTCCAGATTTTAGCAAGGTTGTGTGGTGCTACCTTAAGCCTGGATAACAGTGTAAAAAGCTATTTATTGTGGCAAAATATGCTCCGATATGGCCGTTGTACAGAATGCAGGGCAAAGAGCACAAAATGACTGTATCTCAGGAAGCCGTAGGAGAGCGGAGGTGGGCTATGTTTTACTACACCAAAAGTCAAATTTACAGCAGAGTTCTCCTTTAAAGGGAATGGCAAGTGACACACTGATTGGTTTATTTTACTTATGACCAAAAACGTCCATGATTAATTTAGAGCTTTAGTACGTGCCTTTTGTGCTTATTGAGCTGCACACAACATATTTTTTTGCGTCCTCACGACATTAAACACACACAAATTGTGAGGTGAGTTGTGGACAGCTGACCTAAGGATCATTAAAATTGGGCCATTACTAGCTAAAAAGTGTATACAAAGATACATATACAGTTTATACTAAATATACCTGAATAAGTTTTACTGCAACATGACTTAGCTATTTTTTAAACATTTTTTGTAGAACAGATATTCAATATTAGCCTAAGACTGCTGCTATGATAAATCAGATCTTTAAATAAAAAATCTTATCATACTTTTTCTTAATTTTGTCATATGCTGGGGGGTGTTAAGAGTATTTTTCCACTAGTATATTAAACCTTCTATACTCACGGTGTAACCAAAAAGCTGATTAACACATTTTGTGGAAGGATGGGACTTAGTTTGGACACATTGGTTCACAATACTGGCAGATACCACATCAGTCACTTACAATCTTGAATGTGATCTGTGAAACTAGTTAGCCAAATTAAAGTGCAAACAACTGAGCTAACTAATGAGGCATATAATGTCAACACATCTTAAACACCATTCTAGTTTTGGTGCATTTTATTCAGTTTACTATGTTCAAGTAAGCATATTTTTGTTGCTAGATGTATGCAACATTTTTGAAGTCCCTTTTACACATTTTAATGAACTTAATTAATATGTACGTTTACATGTTTAGTTTAACTCCATGGATAGTGGATGGTGAGTAGTCTCAGTTTTGAGAAAGGTGAAATGGTGCTCTACAGGAATCCTGTGCTCAAACACTTTCCTTATTTAAAGATGAAATTCATCTTTTTTATAATAGAATGCCTGCAATCAGTCACTAAAAACTGTGACATAATTGTCTTCAATGCTTCTGCTTTAAAGTTGAATGCTATTCTAGAACACTATATCACAGTGAACTGATCTTTATTGCTGGCCATAAATTGTCCAATCACCAGCGTGACTTGTGTTTGAAAATGGGCTTGCCATTCTTGCCAGTATATCAGTTTGTGTCTATTGCAGGTTTTTACAGCTTCCAGTACTCTGTAAAGCTACAACAACATGCCAGCAATACTTTGATTAAGGTTTTGTAGTCTTGTCTGTGCTTTAAAGCTTCTGTACATATTTTGACATTCTTCTATGATTTACTGTAGTTGAAATTATGACTTTTCAAAATCATGTACAAAACAAGACCACTTCCATAAAATAAAGCACAATAAAAGGCAGGAAAACAGACATAAAGAGTCATAAAAGATGAGATACTGTCTGCAAAAGAATCAATATGCCTACCATTACATTGCTTTCAGGTTCTGCTAGGTCTGAACAGAAACAAAGACTCTTACTCTTACGTCATTAGCATATTTTTCTTTATTTCGTCTCTAGCTGTCACTGACGTGTTGTTGGAAGACTATGTAAACAGCTCTTGATTTGGAGACAGAGGTGATTTTGAGTGTTAAATGAGAAGCCATAATAACCCTCCATCATCTCTGTAGCACTCCATTACACCATTAGCTCTTCTCTCGCTGACTTAAACACTCATCTCCCCACTGGAGCCTATCTCTCCTTGTTACAGTCCATTTAATGAACAGCTGTGGTGGCTCCATTCTTCCTGCTTGCCCGTCCTTACAGCTCCTCCAGTGGCTGGGTTTCCCCAAAGACATCAAGTGATTATACCAAATGGATAGCCTTTCAAAGATAATTGTGTGTCTTCGGTGACTCTTCAATCATCGTTGTTCTCCTTTGTTGTCATCTCAGTTATCGGTATGCAATTGAATTTCTAGATTATCATAATGTCTGGGTGTGGGTACGCCCTGTGGTAGGCACGTGTGACATGTTGCACTGAGATTTCTCGGGCACCATGCAAAGTTAGCAGTATAATCTTGTCCTGTCAATGGGCTTAGTGTGGCCCACTGGGTTTTTAGATATCCTCCGGGTAATCGACTGACATATGGGTTTCACCCACTCACTTGGATCAGATCATTGCCTTGAGAGACGCATCCATCGTTCATGCAATGTCATTAGCTCCAATCTGCAATTTAGAAAATAAAAAAATAAAAACACAAAGAAATATGGCCCTGTATTAGCGCTGAATAATATATTGTTTCAGCATTACCATCGCAATGTGCACATGCAGCTTGTGCAATGTCACATGAGGCCAATTAAACCATACACGTCATGATTGCTTAATACTAAAAGTAGAGACGGGACCGATCCGATACAATATCGGTATCAGGGCCGATATTGATGTTATTCGACACACCCATCTGTTATTAAAAAACAGTCATTAATTTAGTCATTTATTTAGTTAAATAACTATCTTGAGTGAACTACAGCCATAATTCACATCTTATATCAAATCACAGATCCTACTAACTCTAACCAGCACTAAGAAATCAATCTGTTATTAAAAAACAGTGATTAATTCAGCTCGGAAAAACAGTTAGCATCGCCGGTTAGCCATTAGCTATTGCAGCTAGTCCTCTATTTTTTGTGGCAATATATCATAGAAAAACAAAATTTCACAATGTATGATTTGACCAATATCATTGCAGCCCTACCATATAGGGCCCTATCGTACACCCTGCGTAAGGCACGTCACGATGCTCTTCGCTACTTTACACCCAACTACACCAATGAATGCAATCTAACGCCTTTCAGCCATGTTTCTATCTTGGTAGTGGAAAACACAAGTGCACTGCTGACTGATTTAAACCCTGACAACAGTCAGTAGTCACCCACCCATACCTATCTAAGCTATGCAGTCACTATTTCCACATGTACATTGTAGGAGTTTAGTAAATACACTGTATCAGTGTGTGCTGCTCTAGACAGGGTCCTTGATACAATACACAGAAGACACTGATACATTTCATAGACTAGAGCAAGAGCAAGTAGTAAGTATTATGGCAGGGCAATATGACAATACTTACTGATATAGTGATAAAGCATATACTATCCTATACAGTATATCTATGCCACAATAGAGCACTGACCAACTATACAGGGAATACACACATTCATAACATCATAATAATATCATGCACATGCTTATATTGTACTGTTATAGTGTTATAGTGGTTTAATGTATAATTTATTGTTTAGTATCTACTTCATTTTATTATGACTGTTATCTGTTGTTTGTTGTCTACTGATGTAAAATAAATCCACTTGGTTCTGAATGCTCAGTAAAATGTTGGTTTAAAAACATAGAAAGACATTAAGTTTTTTCAGCAATAAAACACAATGTTTCTGCAACAGTTGTTTAATTTTTCAGATATTATGTTATGTTTCCATGTTTTCTTATTGAATAGTTCTACAAATACTTTATTTACCTTCTGAGATCTCTCCTCAGTGCAGCTGACAGGACAATGTACATTATTGGACACGTGAGGACACCAGATGCTGCTGTGGTAAAAAAAAATCTTTCTGGATTGGGCTTAAAATATTCAATACCTGATACATTAAATTATTTCTGGTTCTACACTGATCCTAATCCATTAAATCAGATCGGGATATCATTTGTAAATAAGAGACGGAGGAAACAATTGGCCAAGTATCGGTACACAATTTTCAGCCCTAATACGCAATCTGCATCTGCATTTACATTTTTTAGTTTTAAAATGTTTCTGAAGCATATTACATAAAATTGCATTAATGTTTGCCTTTATTCACATTTATTAAATATCAAGCAAATTCAACATCAGTGAGGCATCACCTCAGAATAAACAGCAGACATGATTTCTACTTGAGGTACGGTAAAAAGTGACAAACATGGCCCCTATTTTATTTTTTTTTCTCCAGTACAATTTGTGCTGATAAAATGCATATGATGTAAACATCACTGTATCATATTGTATCAATTTTGTAGTAAACCACGCTTACTAGTCACATAACGTATTTTGTCTTCTTGGTGCTAAATCGGTGCATGCAGCTGGAGGCTATACCAATCACAGCGCCCCATAACAGAGTGCTGTCAGCAGCACAGCAGCGCTTGACGCACAGGGTTCTTTGGTAAGCATACATGTCACATCCAACTGTCCAAGAGCAAACTACCAAAAAGGCCAGCCTAAAATAGAAACGTCCCAGTCTGCTGTCCTGTAGCCACCACTCAGTACAGCTACTGTTTGTTTCCACCCATTTCCCATGAGTTAGAAAACATCAGCCTGAACAAGATTACATTTCCACACTTCTATGTACACAACTGCATGATCCACACTTCCAAGAGGCACGTTTAATTCTTAATTAGATTAAGGGTAGTGTAATTAGCAGCCAAACTACTCATTGCCATAGCGCACAGTGTTTAACGGGCAAATGAGTGTGCTTTTTTCAAGAGAGGGGGTCGAGATGCACTTTCACTGATTAATACGCTGATTTTTTAAAAATTAAATCATCAGGCTTTCAACAGAGCATAAATTACCAGATGTAACTTATTATGCCATCTGAGAAAGAGACAAGAGCCAGCGCAAAAGCTGCAGGGTGTTTAACACAGAGGTAATGAAGAGGAAAGACATAAAGTAACAATATATATAAAAAAATATTCAGTGGTTTAACATGTGTTAACAGAACAATACATAAAGAGCTTATACCCTACATTATAACCACTAGATTCAAATACAAAAGCAGAGCTATGAAACAAGGGTCTGACCAATCCACCTTACTTTGCCAGGCCTGCTTTTAGAAGCTCTCTTCTTCTGCATTTGTGTTAGAATTACTTGTCAGTTCATATTAATGTTTTTTGGTTGTATCATATTTTAAGTAAATATTGTCTGAAGTAGCTACTGCTGTGGACACTGATCATAATGTACCCAGATATTAGGGGTGTCACGATTCTCTAAATCATCGATTCAATTTTATTTCCGATTTTAGGGTAACGATTCGATTTGATTCTTGATTTTCTTTTTTCTTTTTTTACAGCAGAGAGGCCTATGCCAGTTTTTGATTAGTCTATGGTCAGTCATTGGTTTGATTCATTTGATTAATACACCACATTAGGCACTAATGGTCAAATTTAAATTATTTAATTAAGATATATTTGTAATGCCATCTAGAGGCATTTTTTGGTAGCAGCAGTGTTGACATAACAAAATAAATAAGAAAAAAATACAGGAACAGTCATGTAAAAAATAATAGAACAATTAGAGCCTTAACAAACTGAACTCTATCCTACTATAACAGTTAAACATGAAAAATAAGACTTTAATAAGACTCGGTCCCTGAGAATGACAAGTTTTTTTCTTTAATAAAGATATATTATTAACTTTATATGAGAGAAAGATACTCCTTAAGGTACCAAAACTATTAACATATTTGAGGCTAGACAAAACAACTGTTATTTTTATATTTTCAAGTTTTTCTTTAAGAAGATGAGAATGTCCACATTCTCTGGAGAAAGGGCTGCTCTTTGAGCTACAATGTGCTGTGCGCTGCGCCATTTGCTTAGTGCGCTGCGCCATTTGCAGGAGGGATCATCAATTTGACTTCGATGCTCAAGACCATGACATAATTTCGATCGATTTCGATGAAATATTCACTGTAGCTTTAGAACCAAACTGTTTTTCTCAGTCAGGATGTATTGATTGGTTCCCCTTATTAAATGAAAGCAGATTTTGTGGGTCTTTAAATCAAATGGAGTTCCTCAACACTGCAATATATTTATAGTGACGTTTACTGAACACATTCTCCAAAAAAACTAAACACATTTCCCCAAAAAATATCTCATATCTTCAAAGCAGAGACTTTTGAGAACACAGGAAAAAAAACTTTCTTAACTTCCAGTCAGCGGTCAGTGTAGAAATATTTTATTTAGAGTAACGTTGGAGCATTTCTATGGTCCTTTCATGATAATATCTATAAAACAAATGCCAGATTCAAATAATGTAAAAAAAAAAGCCCACTATATCAATTCAACCTCTGAGAGGATGAGGAAATAGGAAGTCAGCTCTTTCAGTTGGCTAAAAAGTAAACAATCCCCAACAACTGCCAATACATGCTAAGCATCACATGTCTCAAATGGCCTTTGGCGAAAACAAGCCGCATTTTCAGCCAAGCAAATGCAACATGATGCTCTGCCGTCTTTGTCAGGCACGAGCGAAATGGCCATCTCACAAAAGCATGTTAGGCAGCGTGGGAGCAGCAGCTTTGTGTTTAGCGTGCAAACAACAGCGGCCGGTTAGTACCACAGCTCACCACAGCCAGCTCACAAATGCGCTTACCACACTGAATGCAAGTTTTTTTTTTTTTTTTTTAAGAGAAGGACAGGCTCAAACAGTTACACAAGCCTTCCTGTACCTTTCAAAAACATGCCCACACAACGTGTGCTTGCCCAAACATACTGTACCAGACACAGTTTACATATTGACTGTTTCCACAGACTGTAGAGGTTTAGCTTTTTCATAAAGCCTGGTGCACACTGCAGGATTTCTCAAATCCTGTGTAATGTCAGATTTCATTTTTTGTCCTTCGTTGTCCTTCAGGCACCAAAGCTCCCACACGGCAAGATTTACCCAGTATAAACCAGCACACAGTTTCAAAATAAGCTCACGAATCCCAAACCCTGACCAGTGGCCTGGTTGTCAGACGTCATAGAAGAGACATGTTGTTATGTTAATGGTGTGCCAAGTAGGGGTGTGCCATATCGTAACGTACACGATAATATCGTCAAAAATTTTAAATATCGTGAACGATATTATACCCTAAAATATCGTGCCATATCACCCACCCCATTTCCTATTATATATCTACTAGAGACCGATTATATCTGTCCAGTATCATTCATTTTATATTTATTTATACTTTAATCCTGGATTTATGGGGATATATGGAGTACATTACTAGTATCATGACATTCTAAATCATTAACTTCTGTTACAAATTGGATAAAAATTTTGTATTTTTTAATATCTCAGTTCGGGGGGTGCAATATCATATCGTATGTAATAATAGATATTCTTTTTATTTAGTTGCAGTAGTGTATTCTTAAAATATATATATTTTTAATTCAGTGTTTTGTCATATCGCCAAGAGTATCGTTATCGTGAAAATACCATGAAATATCGTGATATTATTTTAGGGCCATATCACCCACTCCTAGCGCCGAGTTAATTTAGTGAAATAAAGGTTTTTAATAGCTGGAACTTTTAATATATTTTACAGCATTGTTAACTAAGGATAAACAAAGCCAGAGCGCACCTTCCTCTTAAAAGGAATGGCAAGAGATACACTGATTGGTTTATTTCATGTTACGGCAAAAACACACTCATAATTAATTAAGAGAATAAGTACATGCATTTTGTGCATTTCAAGCTGTATCCAGTATCTGTAAACTGATGGTTTCCCTGTTCAATCACAAGAATTTACCTTGGTTTTCCCTTCCTTTTCTCACTTGTCTTCCTCTTTATGGACAATCCTAGGTCATCTGCCAGTAGTGAGTTCTGTGTGTTGGGGAGGTCAGTGATATTTTAAGGACTGAATTGTCTGTTAGTGGCATGTTTAATATTATCAGAAGTGACACCATCAATGTCATGATTGACTGTGTTGTAACATTTTTCTGTTTTTTTTTTTTTAAGATCAGTAAAGCTAGCAGTTTGTATATTCTGAGTCTTTGCTGCAGCACTCTATTTTGACTGAGAACATTCACTTTGGAAAAGTCTCTTGCATCTGTTTGACTCAGATAACATGCTGTAGCAGCACCTGAAATGCACAGTTCATGCTCGAAGGCCTACAAATGTGATTGAGGTGCAGAACCTCTGCAAAAAGCAATGAGCAAAAAATTCCTCCACAGTGTTGTGAAACCAGCTATTGAATGTCAGAAGGCAGTCACTTTTCCACACGGGGGATGTGGGTATTGAATATTTGAAATAATGTTTTTTTAGGTGCAGTAATGCAAACGTTTACAGAAATGTACATTTGAGTATTTGCCAGATGCCTATTTTTTAAGTAAAAATGTTGATCTGTTGAATTAATTTCTTCTGTATTTAAAGTAACTTAGACATAGTCTACTAGAGTACCTGACAAGAGTATCTTATTACTTTGTTTTACATGTTGTGGAACAAAAAAAGGTACATAAGAAGCTGGGGATTCTGGAGCCAACATAATGAACTGTTCAGTAAAATATTTCCTCATTTATACAACCTCATTTAGCTTGTGTGTTTTGAACATAAATAATTCTCAGTTTATTTCAAGTGTTCGACTGCTGTTTATGCCATCACTGCAGATAATGGGGAAAAAATAGGAATGTTAGCACAGCATTAGTAAACAAAAGCTCTCTATGTATTACTACGCCACATACATTTTGGAAAATAGAGTCGCCGATTTGGAGCAGTATTCCCGAATAAATGATGTCATGATAACAGGACTAGAAATAAGACCACGGAGCTATTCACAGGCTGTGAGGAGGAGCAGGGCTGACAACATTTCAGAACATGAAAGTACAACAGAGGAGCAGGTAATTACATTCCTGCAGAGTAAAGACATTGACATTGAAAGTGAGAACATTGAAGCTTGTCATACCCTACCAATCAAAAATCACCAATAATCATTCGGTTCAATAATAGAAAACATAAGATTGATTTGCTGAAGCAAGGAAGAAATCTGAAAGGCACAAGTGTTTATATTAATGAACATCTCACTAAAAAGAATGCCGACATTGCTAAGAAAGCCAGATTACTAAGAAAACAGAACAAAATCCAGGCTACATGGACTGTGAACTGTAAAGTTTTTATAAAAACAAAGGATGCGCCTGAGAATGCTAAAGGTATATGGATTAGATCCTTAGAACAACTAGACAAGTTTGGAGTTGATAAGTAGTGGATGCACAACAATTAACAATTAATTTGTTTTTTTTTAAACGAAAGGTCTGTTACTGGATTTAGATGAATACAAAACAAAATAAAAATAAATGAATACTCATAAACATTTAGAGTCTAAAATATATGATGTAGATACTATGGTTGATGCAGATTTTTTCCCAGTGATTGAACATTGTAAATATTATAATCAGGAGCAATTCAACAGCAATATAATGGTAAATGGAGGTTTCTCTATCATTCACTTTAATAGTTCAATTTTTTTTTAAAATAACAGACTATTTAAAACAGCTAAACAGACATTTTAATATTATAGCAGTCTCAGAGACCTGGTTCAATGATGAAAATACAAATAATTATGAAATAGAAGGATATAGACTATATTATATGAATAGAAGTGATAAAAGAGGTGGAGGGGTTGCTTTATTTATCGATATTAAGTTAAAGTGTAAAATTAGAAATAAAATGTCAATAGCTGTTGATGGTGTAATGGAAATGATTACTGTTGATATAATAAATGAAAACTCTAAAAATATAATAATTAGTTGTGTGTACAGGTCACCAGGTTCAAATATTGACTTATTTACAGATAAAATAATTGAGCTCTTTGAAAGTAGTTGTAATAAAACAGTTTTTTTGTGTGGAGATTTTAATATTGATTTGGGAAGTCAAATTGATTCAAATAATATTAGAACGTTTATTAATACAATGTATAGCTTAAGTCTTTATCCTTTAATAACCAAATCAACAAGAATTACAACTCACAGTGATACATTTATTGATAATATCTTTACAAATATAAGAAATGAAGAGGTGCTGAGTGGGATTATGATAACTGATATAAGTGATCATTTGCCAGTGTTTACCATTTGTAAAAATAATAAGTTCAGTGAAAAAGCAGTTTTAATAAAGAAAAAAATGATAAATACATCAAAAAAAGCTTTGGATAAATTGAAAGATGATTTAAAAAGACAAAACTGGAAGGATGTGTATGTTGATGATGTAAATAGAGCATATGGTGTGTTTATGAATATTTTGGAAACCCTGTATGAAAAAATTGTATACAAAAAAATTGTGTTAAGAGAAATGTTGCTGACAAGCCATGGATGACGAACGGGTTAAGGAATGCCTGTAAAAAAAAGAATTACCTTTATTCATGTTTCTTGAAATTGAGAACAAAAGACGCAGAAGATAGATACAAAAAGTATAAGAACAAGTTGGTATGGATTATAAGAAAGCATAAGAAGGAATATTATAGTGACTTACTAAACAAAAGTAAGGGTGATATGAAAGCAACATGGGGAGTAATGAATAGTGTTTTGAAATACATAAAACACCTTCAGGTATTTCACAGTATTTTGTACAAGATGACAAAGAAATATTTGATCAAAGTGTAATAGCAAACAAATTCATTTAATACTATGTAAATGTTGGCTCAAGCCTTGCAGCTAAAATACCAAAAGTAAATAATACAAATCATACAGTCATGGGTTGTGTCAACAGCATTTTTCTTGGTGAAACTGATAAAGAGGAAATACTAAGCATTGTAAAAAATCTTGCGGATAAAAGATCAAAAGATTGGGTTAACATGGATATGATGTGTCAGGGCCAGACAGGAAGGAGACTGGTGCAGATACAATAAAATAACTTTTATTAAAGTTATAGAGTAAACAGGGGTAGTCAACAGAAACAGGGTCAATACCAAAAATGCACAGTGTAGAGAAACCATACCATAAACGGAGGACAGTCCAGAGTTCATACACGGGAAGGCAGTATCACAGGTTAGGCAAAAATCCAAAGTACAATAAACAGTCCAGGTCATACACGGTAATCCAACACAAGGGAGCAGGCAAAAATCAAAGTCGGTAGAAAACAAAAACAGGATCATACACGGAAAATAGCAAGGGCAAGAGAAACGCTTTGTATTGTAGGATTTACCAAACAGATACTCGGCGAGGTGTGAGTGTGAGCATGGTCCTTAAATACTCTGAGTAATCAGTACTCGGGGCTTCCTGGTGGCGTCATGTGACGTGACATGTGATCGGGAGTGTGTGTTGTGTCATGGAGTGGTGCGTTCTGGGTATTGTAGTTGTTACTGTGAGAATCGCAGATAGAGCTGGATGTGGGAGACACAGACGTGCTTTCAGCATCAGACATGACAGTACCCTCCCCCTGAGGGACCGGAGCGGAGGCAGAACGGGGCCGACCCCGGCGACGACCACCCGGCGGACAGGGAGTACCGGCGGGAGGTGCAGGTGTCGGAGCGGAGGTGCCAGACAGACGGGGCTCACCAGAGCGAGAAACCCGACGAGTTGGAGCAGAGGAGGTCGGAGGACGCTTGGGACGTCCACGGGGCCTAGGAGCAGGCTTACCAGGAAAACGAGCATGAAACTCCACGAGCAAGGCAGGGTCCAGCACGTCTTTGGCAGCCACCCAACAACGCTCCTCCGGACCATACCCCTCCCAATCGATAAGGTATTGGAGTACACCCCCACGTCTGCGTGAATCCAGCACCTCCCGGACAGAATACGTGGACGACCCCTCCCCCTCCACAGCCGCGGGTGGAACATCAGCCGGTGCAGCGTCAGCGAGCGGACCCGGGACCATAGGCTTGAGGAGAGATACATGGAAAGAATTATTAACACGATACTGAGGGGGTAACTCCACCTTGTAAGTAACTTCATTAATACGTGACAAAATCTTAAGAGGACCAATAAACTTAGGCAGGAGCTTTCTACAACTACCCTCAAACCTAAAGTCCCGGGTAGAGAGCCACACCCGATCTCCTGGTTGGTAGTCTGGGTTGTCACCACGGTGCTTGTCAGCACGCTCCTTGTACACGCGCAGTACCTCAGAGACTTTACGATGCGTGTCTTCCCACACCTGCTCACTGCGCTTCATCCATTCATCCACAGCCGGCACATCAGTGGACACCGCTGTCCAAGGAGCTAGAGGAGGCTGAAAACCCAGAACACACTGAAAGGGGGTGAGGCCAGAGGTAGTGTTAACTAGGGAGTTTTGTGCTATTTCAGCCCAGACGAGGTATTGTGACCAATCAGTGGGATGTTTGAAGCAGTATGTGCGGAGGAATTTCCCGAGTTCCTGATTAACCCTCTCACATTGACCGTTACATGTAGGGTGGAACCCAGAAGTGAGACTGACATGTACACCGAGATGTTCAAAAAATGCCTTCCACACACGAGAAGTAAATTGAGGACCACGGTCAGACAAAATATCTTCGGGGATACCAAAGTGTCTAAATACATGCATATAAATAGCTTGAGCAGTTTGGAAGGCAGTAGGCAGAGCTGGGAATGGAATAAATTTAACCCCTCTAGAGAAACGATCAACAATAGTGAGAACTGTAGTATAACCCTCAGATACAGGCAGATCAGTAACAAAATCAACCGCTATATGCGACCAAGGTCTCTCAGGTACAGGGAGAGGTAGTAGCTTACCGGCTGGAAGGGTTTTAGGCGTTTTACATTGCGCACAGACAGAGCAGGAGGTAACGAAAGAGTGAACATCAGCACGCATAGAATCCCACCAGTAACGGGCAGAGAGTAATTGTAACGTGCGTGTGACACCAGGATGACCAGAGGTTAAAGCGGAATGAGCCCAGGTGATGAGCCTGTCTCGAAACTGAACGGGTACGAACGTTTTACCCTGAGGACAGTCCTCAGAATTGGGCTGATTAGCGTTACTTTGGCGAATCTGATCGTCTAACTCCCATTGAATGGTTGCGATCTGAACAGAGGGAGGAAGAATGCGTTCAGCCTCCTGGGGCTGGGATGCGCTGTCCACAGTGCTGTAAACCCTGGACAGCGCATCAGCTTTAGTATTACGGTTTCCCGGACGGAACGAGATCGAGAAGTTAAATCTAGAGAAAAAAAGAGACCAACGTGCTTGTCTCGGATTAAGTCGTTTAGCCGTGCGGAGGTATTCCAAATTCTTGTGATCAGTATACACAGTGAACGGATGAACGGACCCCTCCAGCCAGTGACGCCATTCTTCTAGAGCTAATTTCACAGCAAGAAGTTCCCTATCCCCTATCCCATAGTTACGCTCCGCAGGGGAAAGCTTGCGTGAGAAGAAGGCTACAGGAAACAATTTGGGTGGCGACCCACTACGCTGAGAGAGAACCGCGCCAACACCCGATTCGGAAGCGTCCACTTCCACTACGAAGGGAAACTCGGGATTAGGGTGCCTAAGTACAGGGGCTGAAGTGAACGCAGCTTTCAGCTCACTGAAAGCGCGATCTGCTTCGGTTGACCACTTCAGGATTTTAGCAGCCCCCTTAGTGAGAGCAGTCAGGGGCGCAGCAATGGAGCTAAAGTTACGGATGAACCGCCTATAAAAATTAGCGAAGCCAAGGAATCGCTGGAGTTCTTTAATGGTCTGGGGCACTGGCCAATTAGTAACGGCAGTTACTTTCTCATCGTCCATAAGGACACCGGAGGAACTGATAACGTAGCCGAGAAATGTGACCCTTTGAGTGTGAAACTCACATTTCTCGGCTTTGGCAAACAGACTATGTTCTCTCAGGCGTTGGAGAACTTGGCGGACATGCTGAATGTGTGTGGGGAGATCTGGTGAATAGATAAGGATATCGTCTATAAAAAGGACAACAGAGTGATTAATGAGATCGCGAAATATGTCATTCATAAACGACTGGAATATAGCTGGGGCGTTAGCGAGACCGTAGCTCATGACCAGGTATTCATAGTGGCCGTTGGTGGTGGAAAACGCCGTTTTCCATTCGTCACCTTCCCTGATGCGAATGAGATTATAAGCGCTACGGAGATCGAGTTTGGTGAAGTACACGGCATTACGTAACTGTTCGAGAGCTGCTGGGATTAACGGGAGCGGGTAAGCGAACTTTTTAGTAATGTCGTTTAAGCCTCTGTAATCTATGCAGGGTCTCAAACCCCCATCCTTCTTCTTCACGAAGAAGAAACCTGAACCAACTGGGGATTTGGATGGGCGAATGAAACCCTGCGCAAGAGCTTCACTAACATACTCTTCCATAGCCTTCTCCTCATCACGAGACAATGGGTACACACGAGCTTTGGGCAGTACAGAACCCTCTATTAAATCAATAGAGCAATCATAGGGGCGATGCGGAGGTAACTCAGTAGCTTTAGCTTTACTAAACACATCAGAAAAATCATAGTACTCGGAGGGAATATCAGGGGTATCTACAGAATTAGGGCTTTCGACAGAGGTAGATTGCAAAGAGAGTGAAATTAAAGATAAACAGTTCTCACGACAGAAAGGAGACCAGGCAGTGATGTCTCCCAGGCTCCATGAAATGACGGGGTCGTGTGTCTTTAACCATGGCGCTCCCAAAACCAGTGGATGTTCTGTGCGTGGGAGCACATAGAGAGAGAGCTGTTCCACATGTAGAGCGCTGGCTTGAAGGGTGAGAGGAAGAGTCTGCAGGGTCACAGGTTTGGAGCGTACAGTCTCTCCATCGATGGCATGGATGGAGATCGACTTGGAGAGAACTTTCGTGGGTATGGCGTGCTCCTCCACCAAATCCAGGCTGATAAAGTTCCCCTCCGACCCAGAATCTACAAGCGCTGAGACACAAAAAACATCCGTTGGAGTGGTAATAATAACAGGCAACACGAAACATTTTTCTTTAAGTTTAGAAACAGGGGTACATACCACGTTAGCGCGTGGAGTACTCTCCACGCGCTGTCCCAGAGCAGACGCTTGAGCAGAATTGGGCCGGAGTTCACAGTTAGCCCTTAGATGATCTGGACCACCACAATAGAGGCACAGGTGAAGGCGTATGCGACGCTGCCTCTCAGCGACGGATAGTCTGGATCGTGTGATGTCCATGGGCTCAGGGCTGGGTGCAGGCGCAAATTCCGGAACTGGATTCCCGGACTGGAGTAGTGCAGGGCGAACCGCAGGAGTGTGGCTAACAGCTTTGGGCTTACGGGAAAGGAGCTGATCCAGACGGATAGACAGAGCGATCAGCTGATCCAGGGTGAGTGAGTCGTCCTTGCATGCAAGTTCTCTTTGAATCTCAGGGTTAAGTCCGTGTCGAAACATGGAGATGAGAGCAGGGTCGTTCCAACCGCTGCTAGCAGCTAACGTACGGAACTCCAGAGCAAAGGCTGCCACAGATAGTTTACCTTGCTTCAAGGTAATCAGAAGCTCTCCACTAGATTGCCCATAGCGTGTATGATCAAAAACGCTGCGAAAAATAGACAAAAAAGTGTCGTAGCTGGATTCAGAAATGTTCTCCCAAATAGCTGTAGCCCAGTCCAAAGCCTTGCCAGACAGTCGAGAAATTATAAACCCGATTTTAGCTTTATCAGAAGCAGGAGGTGAGTTGCTAAAAAACACGGAGCACTGGAGCAGAAACCCATTACATTTCTCAGTGTTTCCGTCATAGACTTCGGGTTTACACACAGCGAAAAAGGGAGTAGTGGTTTTGTTAGGGCTGGCTACAGGACTAACCACTGGGCTAGGGTTCTGGGTGGACAAACCCCGGAGGTGACTCATAATCTCGGCTAGCTGCTGCTGTTGGTTAACCTGGTGGCGTGCTAGCTCGTCAACAGCTTGGGTCACACCAGCGAGCGTTTGCTGGTGCTGACCTAAAAGCCGACCCTGGTTAGCCAAACCAGACTTAATAGACTCTGTATCCGCAGTCTCTGTCATTACGGCCGAGTATCTTGTCAGGGCCAGACAGGAAGGAGACTGGTGCAGATACAATAAAATAACTTTTATTAAAGTTATAGAGTAAACAGGGGTAGTCAACAGAAACAGGGTCAATACCAAAAATGCACAGTGTAGAGAAACCATACCATAAACGGAGGACAGTCCAGAGTTCATACACGGGAAGGCAGTATCACAGGTTAGGCAAAAATCCAAAGTACAATAAACAGTCCAGGTCATACACGGTAATCCAACACAAGGGAGCAGGCAAAAATCAAAGTCGGTAGAAAACAAAAACAGGATCATACACGGAAAATAGCAAGGGCAAGAGAAACGCTTTGTATTGTAGGATTTACCAAACAGATACTCGGCGAGGTGTGAGTGTGAGCATGGTCCTTAAATACTCTGAGTAATCAGTACTCGGGGCTTCCTGGTGGCGTCATGTGACGTGACATGTGATCGGGAGTGTGTGTTGTGTCATGGAGTGGTGCGTTCTGGGTATTGTAGTTGTTACTGTGAGAATCGCAGATAGAGCTGGATGTGGGAGACACAGACGTGCTTTCAGCATCAGACATGACATGATGTTAGTGAAGGATATAATCAGTTGTGTTATTGAGCCGCTTACATATATATGTAATTTATCGTTTTCAACTGGAATATTTCCTGATAATATGAAAATAGCTAAGGTAGTTCCTCTTTATAAGAATGGTGACAAATGTGTCTTTAAAAACTATAGACCAATATCCTTGTTGCCACAGTTTTCAAAAATTCTAGAGAAATTATTTGTGAGTAGATTAGATAAATTTATTGATAAAAAAAATATTTTAAGTAGCAGTCAGTATGGATTTAGAGCAAATAATTCAACATCAATGGCTCTCATTGAATTGATGGAGCAGATAACAACTGCTGTGGATCAAAAACAGTACTGTGTTAGCATTTTTGTTGATCTAAAGAAAGCATTTGACACCATTGACCATAGTATTCTTTTTGAATAGCTGAATAAATATGGCATTAGAGGGACAGCACAACAGTGGGTAGCTAGCTATCTAGAAAATAGAAAACAATTTGTACAAATAAGTGATCTGAACTTTGTAATATTACATGTGGAGTTCCTCAGGGTTCTGTACTTGGTCCAAAGTTATTTATTTTATATGTAAATGACTTGGTAAATGTGTCAGGATTTTTTTAATGTATTCTATTTGCAGATGATACCACTTTTTTTTGTTTAGGTAAAGATATAGAACGAATGTTGGATATTATACAGATAGAATTTGTGAAAATACAAACTTGGTTTCAGCTTAATAAATTATCATCACATCTATTGCATTATTGTACAAAGTAAGGGAGTTATTTAATGGTAAAGCTCTGTATATATTGTATAATGCTATAATTGTTCCACACTTAATCTACTGTATTGAAGTCTGGGGAAAAGCGTGTAAAACAATTACAAATTCTATTCTTATTCTACAGAAAAGGGCTGTAAGAATTATCACCAGAAAACATTACAGTCATCCATCAAATACATTGTTTTATCAGTTGAAATTATTGAAATTCTATGATTTAGTTGACTTTTATATTTTATTATTTATGTATAAGGCTCATAAAAAAATATTAAGTTCAAACATTCAATTAAATTTTGTGAAGAGAAAAAGTTGTTATAATCTTAAGGGGATAGAGATGTTTGTAAAACCTAAATTTTGAACTAGTCTGAAGGAGCGGTGTACTGTAATTCAAGGAATAAGATTATGGAATAATTTGGAGAGTGATGTTAAAAATGCTAGATCAATGTATGTGTTTAAAAAAATGATAAAAGCTGGTCTGTATAAAAAAATGAAATAGTATAATGTGTAACTATATAAATTGTTTGAGAAGGATTTGATGTTTTTTGTCTATTTTTTTGTTTGTTTGTTTTTTTTTTTTTTTTCAAAAATTTACTATTGTTCTTAAATATTTTTGGGATAAAAGGGGCAGATATTATAAGATTTTTTTTCTTCTTTCTGCTGCCTTTCATTTTATTTGTGATTTGTATATTTCTTTTTCTGTAAAATTGTATTTTGTTTATAATGAAATGAATAAATCTTCTAAACTAAACTAAACATACAGGTAACCTAGCAACGCTTACAAACCAAACTGCGCAGCTACAAACAGAGCAGCAATGGAACTATTTTAACTCGCGGAGTGTTTCTAACCAAACAGATCGTATTTTCTCATCCTCTTATACTCAAAGTCTTTTAATAAACAGTGAACAAAGAAACTGTGGTATAATCGCAATAATACACTCGAGTTTCGTGCTATAACAAGTAATATTAGCACTGCTGTGCTGATCTACAGCACTCAGCAGTCCTGCTCAGACCACAGGCTTATCTGGATTTTTGGTGAATGTTGAAAGACATGAAAGAATGTATCAGCCTTCAAACTGGTCAAATTTCATCCTGTCAGACGGCCAGACATGAATCACTAAATGACCATCACAAAAAGTGCAGAGCATTATCTTGTCAAATTTTGCACTGAGCACTGACTGACAACTCATCATTCAACTCATCAATGTCATAATTTTTTCTGTTTCACTCAGAGACAAGCTGACAAAGGCAATGACAAAATTAATATATGACAAATAATGAATGGAAGAAGATTTCTTCTTTCTTCATCAAAAGAACTGAATTGTGTTTACAGTTACGCTCAAAACTTTTAATATTTTTTTTTTTTAGAAAGGATGTTACTGAGTTTATCTGCCTAACTCACAGTGTTGCCTGGGGATGGCTGGCACCTGCCTTTGAAGTAGAGTGACGGTGAGTTAGCAGCTTAGACAAAGACGTACCTCAGCCCGCTCCTGTCTCAGATCCACCTCTCACAGCTAATTGCTGTGGAAAGATGTGCCTGGCCTGGAAGAGACAAGCCTCAATGGCAAAAATGCATTTCTATGATAGCATTCAACGGCAGAATCTATTTAGTGGAGGCATGTATTCTGTATAGAGCTGGGGTGGCTGACATTGTCAGCTTATATCAGGAGTTGGTAAAGGCAAAAGCACAAACAGAAGACACATTCTTCTTAAATAAGTAGTGCTGAGGAGAATACAAATGCTAAAATTGTTTTATATTCATAGCAATGCCATACTAGTGATCTGGCGTTTGTCACAGGGACCATGTTCACACCTGGCATTCTGAATGCATCCCCAGTGCTCGCCTGTGATTGGATTTCCTCTGGAGGAGAAGCTCCATGTACATTTACAATCTCATTCTCTAGCTGCATTCATTCTGAGACTAAAATATCTCACAAGTTCCTGCTTGTATTCCAAAAACGGGTAATTTTAGACCTTTCGATCATGTGTTCTACTAGAGAACGTGGAAATGAATGGGAGAAGACAGAAAGAAACTAAGAAACAACCATGGATTGCTATGTCTGCTCATCAGAAGAGCACATTATTGGGAACATTTTGTGCTTGGGGCATTCAGTGATGAACAGTGGCTCACACATTTCACATGCAGCATTGCACGTTTGAAAATATGTGATGTTTTATTCAATACGGTAATTAACAAGACTACAGTAAATGATTAATGAAATTCTCTGTTTTCTGTCGCAGGATTTGATCTTCAATTTGAGAATGTGGCACATTCCAGGAATTTATTTTGTTAGAACACTATCCTTACTTTAGTTATTTCCATTACCAGCAAATATGATTCCTTATTTTTTTGGTTCATAATAGAATGCAATGCAGCCCTTAACACAGCTTCCTCTGCACTGCTGCACAGATTGAGATAAGATTTTTTTTGTAAACACACTCATTGATTCCTTTGGATAGTACGGCTAAATGGTATAATAATTACTGTTTAAGTAGTATTGAATTCAAATAACATTAGAATTAATTATAATTAAAAACACAAAGTATATAAAATACATGCCATGTTGCTCTGATATGGGACTCTAGCCAACCTTATCCCATTTTCTAACATCAAACCACCAGATCTAAAGTGTAGGATCAGAAAATGACAGCCTTCCCTCTCGTACTGCACAAGAGAGTCACAAGCTACCCTCTCTTCACATCTGTAAAAAAGCAGGAGATGCAATTCATCTCCATTACACATCCCCAAAGAATATGCGAGTGGGTGTAGACACAATTTTCACCCAGGACAGACTGTTTTCATAGCGTCAAAATGACAGAAAATGCTTTCACGTGGCTAATGCACAGAGATGTGTGACTGGTGTTAATGTCTTTTTTGAAGGCGTCAAGAGTATGAATATATTAACAGCATGGTTAATACATTTGCCTTTCTCACTGGATGCCATCTCTAATTACCACATACACTTTCCCTTTTTTAAATATGTGCCACATCAGACATGTCCAGTTTTGAGATGAAAATGAAGGCGTTAAATATTGACATTTTAAAATGCATACCTTTGCATTCAAATGAGATTATTTTGAGCCTTTTAGCAGTGCTAAAAATGGAGAGCCCTATTTAATCAAAAGTTGTTCACATTATTCAGACAAGAAGAGCATGTATCATGTACTGTGGGAGCTCAGTTTTGAAAAGTTCAAATGTGATGCATGGCTGAGTCATAATGCTATAGTTTATGTGTGTTTGTATCTACTGTAGTCAGGTCATGTACATATTGCATGTAAACCTGTAACTTTCATTAAAAGTTCTTTATATTTTTTGGACATGTTTACTGTTTTGTCTCTGGTTTTACTACAAAGTTAGAAGAACCACACCCCCACATCTATTCAATCTTTCTCTCATTTAGTTCTGTTCTTGGTGGTTATTACAGACATTCCAAGTGCCAAAAAATTATTTCAGGAAGGTACCCCCGGACCTGGACCCCCCCAATTTCTGAAGACAGAGCTCTTCAAAGAGCACTTACTCACTTAACACCTCTAACACACTAACTACTTCTAACCTCATTTCCTCTTCCCCTCCATCACTCCTCTATTCCATTATCTCCCTTTGACCTCCTTTAGGCACTATCTAAAGATGCTTTTACCTTTAACTTTTATTACTTTTGTACTTCACTATTGTAAGTCGCTTTGGACAAAAGCGTCTGCCAAATGTAATATAATGTAATGTAATGTATATACTGTATATAGTCACATTAACTTACTTCAACATGCTTTTTTTCAATCATTTAGTTTCCCATGGACAATGCTAAAATCACTATTACCAACTGTACAGCGGGCAAGACTTTCATTGTTTTTTACTTTTACCAGACATAGATATACTGCCCGCCCACACTAAATCTGATTGTCTGACTCACAGACTCTCAGACTCTTTGCAGAGAACAGGCCAATCAGAATCCTTTCTGTTTTGCATGCGCTTCCTAAATATGCACACAAGTCTTTGTCGCCTGCGTGTGCATTTGTGTTCACTCTACTTCCACTTGTTCTACATTGTTTTACAGGAAAAATTTATCTGACTTGCGGGCATCAGGGAGCCGTTATTGTGGTATATGTGGTAGACTCCCGCAACTTCTGGGAGACTTGGGAAGTCTGTTATTATGGGGTTGCTATGCTGTTCCACATAGTTCTAGGGTGTTGCTATTGAGTTGCTACAAACTGTAGTTGCTGTGGTGCCCGAGGTAGCAGCAATGGGAATGCTAATCATGGTTATAATATTACATGTGGTTGCTAGGGTGTTTCTAAGTCGTTCTTATGGAGTATGAGGTTGGTGCAGCATGGTTGCTATGAAATTCATAGCTATAATTTTCCATGTGGTTGGAATGGTTTGGCAGTAGTGTTGCTAGGTGGTTGATATTGATGCTCCAAAATGACTTGGAATAAAATCTTTTTAATACAACTGAATACATTTGTTTTAGTAGACATTAGTACGAACTCTGGGCCATTTTACTGGTGTTTCACTGGTTTCTCTAAGAAGTTAGAAGCTAAAACTAATGAATGAGTCCAAACTACGGCTGGGTAGTATGACAGTTTCATGGTGATTACGTTTTTATTTATTTTATTTTTCATAACTGGGAATTTAAATTAATTTATAGCTGACTCTATTTTCAAAATGATTTCATCATGTACATAGTTAATTATATGAATACAATAAGGTTTGCTCTGCCCAATTAAATTGGCAACATGCCAAATGTCAAATGTATTGCACATGGAAAGTGTGAGCCTGAGTGGTAGTGTCACGCCTGGTAATTTCACCTCTCCTGTCCTGCCTACACCTACATTGCCCAAAAGACTGATGGCTGCGCACTTCATTACCCAGAAGCCCATTAGACACTCAAATGACTGCTCAAACTAATCACAAGATATTACACCGCTCTGCCTATCCTGATTATTAGATTGCTCTCACCTGTTCACTTTCCTGTATATACCCATAATATAGCTTAAGTCTTTGTTTCCTCAGCCTACAAGGTGTTATCTTCGTGTTGTATTAATTCAGTGTTTGACCATTTTTTGCCTGTTTTTTGTTTACGCTTTTGCCTAGCTCTGTTCTGACCTCGACCTGTTTGACTATACTCTTTTGATATGTTTCCTTTTTAACCTTTTTCCAATTGTTGCTGACCTAAGCTGCTACTGTTTACCCTATTTTTCACACTATAAGGTGCATTTTAAGAGACACTATAAGAAAATTCGAATTCAGCAGGTCCAGCTGGGTGCTGGTGGGGGGGTAGCTAACGAAGTTAAGTAAAGCTGAGCTAAGTAAACAAAACTACAATAAAAAATGGATGCACTGGATGTTAAACTACACAGATTTCTCTTCTCACAACTGTTTATTAGGGTAAGTAAAGCACTTCTGTTTATTTACAGTATGCTTAGATTACTTAGATTAGCGGGTAATGCTAATGCTGCATCAGCAGTGGTAGCCAGGGTTAGCAGCAGGCTACAGGGCAATAATACTGCTAATAATGCTAATGCTGCTCCACCCCCGCAGCAGCTCCAGCCCCGAATGCTGCTCCAGCCCTGAACGATTTTAAGTGTGCCTAATATTTGGAAAAATACGATACTCTTTTAGATTTGTCTTTAACATTAAATCCCCTAACTTTGATCCCTGCTCTGTCTGGTCATGACAGCTAGCCTACCATTACCATTACCACCAACACAAGTGCTTGTGTTTGTGCTGTTTCTCTAAATTGCTTGGCGCTAAATATCTTTTTGTGCTTTTCTTTTGCATACTGCATATTACAGTATGTCAGAAATAATTAACAGGAATTTTAAACACAATACTGAACAAACTGTCATACAGCCCAGCACTAGTGTAGACCACGCCTCATCCAACTTAACCCCACTACTCTTACTGAGGGGTGGAGAAGTTAGGAATTGGTAGGTTGGTTAGTTGGTGTGAAAACTAACTTAAACTGAACTGAAAGACACAGAAAGTCAGCAAGCAATCAGAAAGACTTTCAGCCATGCTCTTTCCCTGAACCCTGCTAACTTCATAACGTTCCCATCTACTTTTGATATGCTGTGTTGCAGCAAAAGTGATCTTGAAACTCTTTCCCTCCGCAAGCATTTCATTTTCTTCTGCTCCCCTGCCCTTGCCCTTTATCGTTCCATCGCATTCTCTCTCTTGCTATTTACTGTATGAACAATCTGCATGACTGAATACCTGCAAAGCCTGTGCCGCAGAGTTTTTTTGTAGATTTCCCCTCAAAATAATTGAACATTTGCCTTGACGCAGTGCTCAGGTGTTATTAAAACCTGTTTAAATGTTAAATGCCACCTTCCTCCTTTTTCAGAGCTAGATGAAATAATGTAGCAAAAAAACTGGGAACAGTATTATAGCAAGCCTAGAGTTATTGATTTTAAATGCCATTGTTTGTGGAATTAATCTAGGTCTGGTCTCTTTCAACAGATAACCCCACACCCCTTCATTTATTGATCTATAACGCATTCATAAACTGTTAATATGCAGCTCAGCACTGCAGCATTGTTTGCTTGTCTACTGATGCACAACACATTTTATCCATTCAGCTCAGCCAGGTGCAACAAATTAGTGGCAGAATGAAATCACCATACTGACTGAGACAATAATATGCCACCTGGTGACTGCAACTGATCACTTGAATCATCTCAATTCACAGCTGTTTATCAGATCCAGAACAGGAGAGGGTCACGAGGGGCCTTGTTAAAAACTTTGGTTATCACTAAACTCTCAGAATGATAAACATGTTTAAATTGGTAGCAAGTTAAGCTTTGACATTTCAGCAGGGCTGAAAAAAAGTAAAAAAAAAATTCTTAAGTGCTACTTAAGTACTAGTGTTTTTTTTCCTATTTTTCAAGAACATACTACTAAAGTTTTATCTAAAATAACAGTTTCAGACATTCAGTATAAAAAAAACAAATCTGTAAACATTTGTTTATTTTATAAACAACAGTAACTTACCAAGATTTTATATAAGATAAAATAATAATAATAATAATAATAATAATAATAATAATAATAATAATAATATCAATAAATAATAATGACATAATAATGATTTTGAAAATTTTGGAAAACTATTTAAAAAATATGTTTAAAAAATGTCTGCAAAATTAAAGTGCAAAATATTTAGTGGATGCATACAAACTGAAAATATAAACAAAATGATCCAAAAAGTACCCTTAAAGCTTCACAGTAAATAGATAAAACAATACTTAACACGCAGCTTTTGTATAGCACACCCCTATTAACGACACTGTAAAATGTTTTATTCCTTTATGAAAATTAGTAGCAGCGGTGGCAGCTATAACTGAAATTTCTTAACTGTTCTATTGCACAAGTAAGAGACGAGTTTAACATCAATTTCTCATATGTTATCCTGGAAGCCAAGTCATTAAAATGGCTACTGATCAGTTACAATTCCATTTTCTCTCCAGTTAACCAGTAAACAATTCCAACATGAATTATTATTATACATCAAGGTATAGTATTAATATATTCAAAAGAGCTATACTGGAAATATTTTTGACCCTGACGAAACATTCCTGGAATCCAGTATTTAAGGGTGTTTTCTGGGTCAGTATGTTTTCACACACAACTTTTTTTTTGTACGATGGATCGACTGTGCAATTCCATAATATTGAAAGAGAAGGTAACAAGATAAACTGATGGAGTCGCGTTACAAAATTACTCAGGCTGCACCCGGGCACAGTTAGCACCTGAATCCACTTGAAGTGAACCCCAGACCACAAGCTTCCGAGCTGTACCCTGTTTGACTGTGCTGTTCCACACAGTGTTCTGCAGTGCTTCTTCCTGCCTCACTTGCTGCCTGCTGAAGTGTTCTAACTGTTTTTAATCTGTTTTACGTACATGAAAAATGCACTAATATACATATATCCTTTAAAGTTTCATTTTAAACAAACAGTCTTCGAGTATATATAGCTTATTACCCTTTTACTGAAGGGCTCAGTAGCCACTGGCTCGCTCTATGGCATATTTACCTCGCTGGCACAGCTGCTTTGAGATTTGTATTTATTTTGGCCACATATAAAGTGTTTCTGAACTCTTATTGTCTTTGCTGTGATGGGTTGTAATCTTCGGATGGCAGTGTGGTTTCGGGGCAAATAGCCCATGAAGCATATTAGATTTCCCTCCTCGCCCACACAGCACTGGGCCTGTCAGCCATTAATGAAACTGCACAAAGACTCATCACCTTGATTAAATCTGTCAGCCCAGAACAATGATATATAGTATAGTCATATATGTTGCCAGAAGGGGTTGTGAAGTGAGACAGGTACACATTTCACACAGGCAGGTATTGCTGGCTCTGGACGCCAGCTACCTGAAGAGATACTTAAAAGCTCATGTGATGGACCAGTGCACTGATGTTCACCATGTTTTCTGTCTCTAATGGATACTGAATGACTGACTGACTAACGAGGGTATGAAAACTCTTTAAAAAAATAAAAAAAATTTAAAATAAAACAAAGAAAAGAAAATGTTCAAACTATATTTAATAAAATGTCTTTAAATGAACAAACATTAAAGTGTAGATTTATTTTGCTTCCCTAATCAAATTTAAATAGGCTATAAAATTACAACAGCCATAATTTGCACAAACACGATGTACATGGTTAGTAATTCAGAGCTGCAGTTTGCAGTTTTGTTCCAGCTACCTGCTTAATTATGTTAGACGTACTGACAGCACCTCACACGTACTTTCTGACAGTTATGCAAATTGTGGCACAAGCACCTTGTGCTGCTTAACCCCCTTGACTAAGAGGTCAAGGCAAAAGTCAAGTTTGCAAAATCAATTAAGTGAGAAACCGTTTATAGCAACACAGTTAAATAAAGCATTGAATGAACACTGATTAAATATCAAGCTGTCATTAAACTGGAATCCAGCATGTTGTGCTGCAATGAAGTTCTTGCAGTGTTTGTATTTATTTTATTGCAAATCGTCTGTCAAGGCAGTTTGATCACACAGAAAAGAATGATCATTTACTATTTGCAGGGGTATGCCTCCACTGCCACCACAGTTTACGAACCATGACTGCTAAAGCCATTAAGTCTGACAGATCATAAGTCACAGCTGCAATTATGTTTGCGCTGCAACTGACTGAAGTACAAACATGTCAATGAGAAATCAAACTTAATACGGGGTGTGTGTGTGCTTGATTATTTAATTATAAAATAAAACATTTCAGGACCAAAATGGAACAGAATACCAAGTGAATACTCTCTCAGAGAGAGCACAGCTATTTTACAGTGGCTTGGCTTTTTAATACACACCAATCAACCATAACATTAGCACCACCTGTCTAATACTAAGTTTTTACAAAGCAACTTACTGCACTAGATTTTTGAATTTTGAGGCCAACTCAACCTTTTAAGTTTTTAAGGAAAATCACATCTAGAAACCTTTAGCCCAGAAAATTAATTTTTCATATGTATTAAAACTTGATTTAATTTCTACAAAATGTATATTGTAAGTTTTGCTGATTATCCTTTAAGACCAACTAAAAAAATAAGTTTTGCCAATGAAAGGTTTTACATAAATCACAATCATTCAGTTGTGCAAAATTATGTTATTGTTACTTAAATGTAGCAACTGGGAACTTGGAATTTATGACTATTACATATCTGCATTGTTGTCAGTAATATAAAATTGTAATTAATACAAATGTAACCATCTGGACCCAGTTAGCATATTGTCACACTTAGCAACACAAAACATAGTAACTTGCTTTTATAGCCTTCAACACTGAGGCCAGACTGTTTACTATTATGTAACTCATATGCAAATTCAAAGAGAAGGCAGCTTGTGGAGAATGACTACACATTGATGGTGAGAGAAAAGTGGGAGGACACGCTCAATATGCAAAGAGTGTGACCAACATCAGGTAAAAAGCCCGGCAAAATTGCAGAAATGTAGCCCCTGTTCAAATAAAGGGTCAAACTGAGCATGTGCAGAGTAGTTGGCTTGACCTCAACTATTGTTCAACTACAGTTTGTAAATTTTGCCAACACAAATTATTTATTTCGTCCTACTTTTAACAAGAAACCTAATAAAGTAAAGGCGATTAGTTTGCAATATTTTAAGAGTGCAATTTTATATTTTGTTGTTCAGCATATCGGGAGATTTTCTGACTTTTCTGACATCTAGTCATCACAATTTGTCCCTCGTTGAATTGGCTCAGACCCGGTTGTTGTTCATTTTTCCCGCTTTTACACATCACCTTTAAAAATCGACTGTGTTTTTCATTTAACCTGTCAGTGGTGTTAATGTTGCAGCTGATCAGTGTACATACTGTTTATACAATAAGAGTCTCAAATGTATATGCGTGAGGAGAGGAGGTCCAACATACTGTTTGGACTCCTAGAGTCCTAATGGCTATAACTGGCTATAACTACAACTATAAACTCTTATAAAACATGACAGATATGCCATTCCAGTTTAACCTTTTATTTTTATTACATATCATTTGGTGAATTTATGTTAGTCATGAGCTGAATCTTTAACCTCATTTTAAGACATATTAAGTTTTGCAATGACATCTTTCTTTCTCGAAAGCATTTGTGTGGATACATAATTAATTGTATACATAATTAATTGTATCCAGTTACTGTACTTACTGCAAGTATTATACTGAAATATATCTGTACATTACTTATTACTGTAGTTAAACTGAATTTTAATCTTATTTATTTTATTTTTTTCATGTAGATCACAATCCTCAAACAGTGTTATATTGTAACATTTAAAATGTCCACAGTGCACATTCATTTGTGAGACAAAACCTAGTGGATTGTTGTTTGCAAGCTAATTTACAAGCCTATTTATCGCCCAGTTGTGTTGTTTCAGAATGAAACACGCTGATTTTCCTTTTACAGAAGCTTGTTAAAAAAAATCAGCTTTATTGGCTGGTTTACGGCAGAGCAGATCAGAGTTTGCCTCCAAAGCTTTGGTCGTGTGCCGAGTCTGAGCTCCCCTCTACAGAGCCACAGGAAAAGCTGAAGTCATGAGACCTGGTTCACAAAGCAACCCACATTCCCATTATTAACAGAGACTGCTGTAAAAGCAAATCACACTGTAGGAGGAGCCACGTAGGAAACAATACCACTTTTTACTTTATGCTGATTTAAGCACATCTTTTCTGTATTTGTTCTTTGAATAAATTGAAAAAAAAACAAAACAATTTGCATTAATAACATTCTATATTTTGATATGGTGCTAAGCATATGAAAAGGTTAGCTGAACCTGAACAATTTTTTTAAAGGTAATTAAAACCCAAGTAGGGATGCAAGATGATATCGGAATTATATCAGTATCGGTTGATCATTGCTTTTTTTTATCTTTAGCATCGGCCAATGTCTGTATATTTCAAACCAATACTTGCTGAGGAATTCATTGTATGCAGAAAAGGACTTAGTGACAATTGATTTACATTTATTTTATTTAGTTAGTCAGTTTCAATAGATATATTTATTAATTGTATATTTTATTTTAAAAAGCTGTGACCAGTAAAACAAAATAATATGAAAACAAAATAAATTAATCCAGAACTTAATATATGACTATATGTGGCTTACAGCCAGCATTTATCTGCTCCTCAAGAGAAAGAATTTGTGAGAGTTTGTGATTGACAGGAAATTATCAGCCAAGTACCCTGAGCCAGTAGATAATATGTAGCAGAACAGTCCATCAGCTGTACACTACTGGAAATAATCAGTGACAGCAAGTTCAGTGAGGTTATACATTCTTCAAATAAATACATTCACAATTAAAGAAACTAAGAGGAATAATTATGAATGATTACAGTCCAAATTTTGCTTTAGACTACAACTGTAGTCCTCTTGTACACTTGTTCTCCTTATGTGACTTGTATCTGGATTGTATCCTGATGAGACTTTAGCCATTTAGCCACATGCATTTACACTGGGTAGTCAGATGTGTTGTTTTGTGTTGTGCTGCCTGAAAAATAAAAAAATGAGAAATACATCTTTAGTTGAGGGCTTGAGTAATAAGATCTGTACAGACTAAAGATGAGGAGTAGGCCTATCGCAGTTTGTGGAGGCTACTCTAATTATGAAGCAGATGTCTGCTTCTAATTATTTTAGTTCCACCTTAAATAGTGTAGTAGTATAGGGAAATGTGGTAGTGTGAGGCTTGTGGTTTGGAGGAACCTCGTTTAAATAGCAGGCTGTAGTGGGAATGATGGAGTTTCGCAACAGACGTGAGATCTCAATGGGTTTAGTTTTATTTACTTTACAAAAAAAAACAAACAGTATACTGACATATTTACACTTTAAGCTAAGGGTTGATTGGAACAAGTGGCTAGAGCTACCACTAGCTAGACAGAACAGTAAGACATACGCAGTCCATAGCAGAGTCCCTTGAGCTCATTAGCTCGGTAAACAGATCAGAACAGAAATTCAACCAGCCTCTCGCATCCCCTGAGCCAACCCCCAAATGTCTGAATTACCCCCTCATATACCCCTTTAGCCTTCCCAGACTAAACCAAAGGGATATACCCCTGGGTAAAGCCGACCAGAACAAAAAAATCACATATAATGCAGTTAACTATTTACATAACCGGTTTTTAGACATTACACTCCTAGGACAGACAAGGTAAGTATATGAACACAAGAGAATACAATATATTAACATTTCTTTTCTTTTTTTTTTTACAGGTCACCTGAAACCGCGCTGCCACTCCCTAAGGGACACAGGTAAGTATCAAAAGTGTTTAAGAGTCTTTGTATATATAATATAAAAATGTCTGTGATGTACTGGTGATGGGTAGGAGTAGCCTACCTTATCACAGGAATGCTGCATCCTTTGAGGTGGAATGATAAATTAAATGAAAAAACTGTATAATAGGAAGTATAGGAATAGTATTTGTATGGTGGCAGTTGAAAAAGTCTGATCACATTTGAGGACGAAAAGTAAACACTGCAAGTAGATAAAGAAAAACGACTTCCTGTGTTTACTTTTCGTGATTGGCTTCCATTGGCTATTGGCAGGATGTGTTTAGATTGAGTTGCTGACCATCATACATTACTAGATTCCACCCAGAGGGAATGTCTGATGACAGGAGGCCAACCGTTTGAATCTGCACTCTTCACACACTACTCCATCCTCTCAACTGTCGTCAAAAAGCTACAGACTGCTGCCAACTAGCACAAACTCAGCCAGACGAGAGTCAGTGTGCAAAAGCATACTTACTACAGAGATAAAAAGTTGTAAAAAATGTTGATGTCTGCGCAAAGCTTTTAGGTAGTACTGTAAATAATAATAAAGAATTGTTAAGGGGGACACATAAGAGGTTTCTGACTCGTGTCTTGGGCTATTTTAGTGTTTTCCCAGCTGTAACACACTTACATCAACTCTGGACTGGCTTGTTAATTAGCTGATTAGTAGGAACAGGTGTGTAGGAGAAATGCTTCAGGGAAAATTGTTCAGAGCAGGGATACCCCCGGACCAAGAGGCAAGAGGGCGAACCACTGGACTGCTTTCACTGTTATTTTTTTTTTAAATCAGTAATAAATAAGAGTTTTTTGACCCACTTGCTCCTCCCCAGACATGAGGCTCACATGGGTTGCCAGATTGACTCAAAGTGGCAAGCGATGACAAGTCTTGACTGTGTATCTTATCAGTGACGTTAAAAGTTTCAGTGTCCCAAACTCCTGTCTCTACAACATGATTGCTGGTTGTATATTATCCCGCTATGGTTAGCAACCTTACTGGAGAAAATACTGACTAGATCTTTGCTGACAAGAGCTGCCAGTGCTTAAACTCAGCATGTTTCCTTAATGTCGGTTTATATATCCTGATCATATTATGAGTTACAACTGAAAATATACTGTATTTTTTGCACAATAAGGCGCACCAGATTATAAGGCGCACTATAAAAGAAGGTCTATTTTCTGGTCTATTTTCATACATAAGGCGCACCTGATTATAAGGTGCATTTTATGCGACACTAGTAACTAGTAGTAGGAACAGGGTGTTGTCAAGTTTTGCCGTTGGGGGGCCAGACCTATAAAGCTAAGCTAAGTTAAGTAAACAAAACTGTCATTCTTAAAAAAAAAAGAAAAAAGTCAAAAAGTCAAATGAGTGCTGGATGTTAATCTACACAGATATCTCTCCTGAAAACTGTTTGGGTGAGTAAAGGGCTTCTGTTTATTTACAGTAAGCTTAGATTTTCACTAAAGCTGGAGCATTAGCATTAGCGGGCAACCGCTAGTGGTTAGTGGCTAATGCCACCCGACAGAGCTACACTGAGGAACAGTTTGATATACTCACTTCTAAACAGCAAAAGAGCTAGCACTGTGGTTAGTGGCTAATGCTAATGCTGCTTCAGCAGTGATAGCCAGGATTAGCAGCAGGCTACAGGCCGATAATACGCACCTCTAGACGACCAAAAAGCTAAAGTTTTCACGGTTAGCTGTTAATGCTAATCATGGAGGAGAACTAAACAAAAACTCCTTTATAACACTACACTTCAGTGGAGTGGCTTTTCTGCTTCTTACAACCTGACTGGTAAAATTCATACATAAGGCACCTCGGATTATAAAGTGCACTGAGGATTTTTGGGAAAATTAAAGAATTAAAGAATAAGTGCGCCCTTAAATTGCAAAAAAAATACGGTGACCCTTAACAGTCCTTTAAACATTTAGGGTCAGTTTCCCAGACAGATACTATATGTTTCTTTCAATGGAAACTCTCCTGTCTAAGATTAGGATTAATCTCTGTTTGGGAAAATGCCTCTTTACATTTTTCACATTAATATGCAATTCTCAAAGAACATCTAGATTTTAACATAGACAGATTTTGCTTCACAGATGCTGCATGTCCAGGAAGCCATTTCTTTTTTCCCCAACAGGAATATTGAAATTTTCTCAATTTCATCTTAGCATCCACTCAAATTGTGCATTAGAATAAAGTCCTCATAATGTCTCCATCTACTGAATATTTCACGTGATATGTGATGGAAATGCTCACCAGCGGGTCGTAACCGAGAACGAAACAGTGTCCTATTTATGACTCGAGCAGTGTATCCCTGCCCTTCTTCGCTTTGGGCGGACACGTGACACCCCTCGGCTTATGCTGTCACTGTCAGGTTGGCGGTTGTGCACATTTGTTGGATGCTGCAGGATTAGCCACCTTTCGCCCTTATGAAAATGCTAATGATAAATCTCATCATTGTCTCTAACTCATTGCAGATGCATGCATGATGACACAAATGTAATATTCATGAGTGGGCCTGGAACAGAGATGACTTTATTTCTGCAGTGCAGGAGAGATAAGCACGATGGAAATAGCCAGAGATCTGCTCGAATTTGCTTTGCAGCAGGAAAAGATAAGACTCTACAATGATGTTGTCTCTTTTATGCAGACTTGTGATAGATCTGAAACAATCAGGTTCTGCACAGTTTATGCAGAACAAACTCGTACCCATTGGCACAACATGTGCACCCTCATGCCTGGCCCACACTGCAGGATAAATAAGCTGATTCTGAGGTTGATTTGCTCCTTCCGACAATCACAGATAGTCCCCTGATTTCAGGTTATTCTGCAGCGTGTGGAATCTTTCGTTCTGTGATCCTCTCTCAGTGCAGCCGGGCCCACACAATATTAAGTCATAAATATAAAACATGTTCAATGTTTACGATTCAGTATCCTGTAGTGTGGAGTGGGTTCTGATTTAGTGGTGCGAAACGTAATGTTGATCTCATACCTGAAAGACTGTCAACATTTGAGAGTCGAGCTGAATAGCTCTGAATTTTTTTCAGATACGGTCAGCAGGGCTCATACATACTGCAACACAAGCCTGAGGTGAAAATACACATGCACATAAGTAAATATATATAAGTGTGTGTATATATATATATATACAGCTCTGGAAAAAAAGAAGAGACTTCTTCAAAAGGATGAGTTTCATTAATTTTGCCAAATTGAAAACCTCTGGAATATACTCAAGTGGAAGATGGATGATCACAAGTCCTCAAACCAAGCTGAACTGCTTGGCAAGGCAAAGTTATCCAAAAGCAGTGTGTAAGACTGGTGGAGGAGATCATGCCAAGATGCATGAAAACTGTGATTAATTTTTTTTTTGCATTATTTGAGGTCTGAATGTTCTGCATCTGTTTTGCCATTTCTCATTTTCTGCAAATAAATTATCTAAATGACACTATTTTAATTTGGAATTTGGGAGAAATGTTGTCCATAGTTAATATAATAAAACAACAATGTTCATTTTAATCAAACATATACTATATGTTTATATACTATATGTACACATGGTGTACTTGGTAAACATATACATACAAGCATTATTGCATGTAAATAAAACATAATAAAAATAATTTCTTATTTTTTAATAAATAACTGATCTTTGAAGCAAGAACTTTTAAGATGCGGTATCAGATTTTTCCTTAATTCAGCCAACAATAACATAGCTCTTTTTAAACTCTTTACAGACATGCCCTTTTTCATCCATATTAACAAAAGCAGATAGGATGATGAACTACTGGCTTTATTAATTATTACAGTTATATTTACCAGAAGATTTATAAGAATATTGGTGTTTTTTTGCAAAATTATTCTAACTGCAGATTTAAACAGCTTATTAAAACACAAATATACCAAGTGTTTATATTTTTCTCTTCCTCTGCGAAGCTTTGCTATTTAAAGCTGATGGTCAAGATTTGTTTGCATGCATAATCTAATAGTGTGTGTTGTATCATTCAGGGCACACTGTGTAATGTGGGGACTTTCATGACTAACAGCTACCAAGAACAGAGAAAAAATATGTTTTTAACATCATTTAGGATTTTTTAAATGCTGTAGCGTGGGCCAGGCATTAACCCATAGTCAGAAACAGGGAAAGACAATGTGGTTGTAGCAAAACCTAGTAAGCTGCCTGTCCAGGCACTGACTACATTAGCCGCTGTTTAAACAGGCAGTGTTCTAACCATCTTAATAACATTGAAGGGGTTCTATGTTATTAAGACACTCGAGTCAGACAGCAACTGTGTCACAGCTTGGTCAAGAGAGAGAAAAGATTGAAACGTTCCCCTCATCAAATGTGTCAAATCTTCTCTCACAGATTTAAACTTTTCCTCTTAATAATTTAGCTTGAGCCGAGAAGAAAAGTTGCAGAAATCTAAATTGCTTTTTCACAAGAAAAGAGTTATGAGACATATCTGCCCTGCAGTGAAAAATAATCAATGTGCAATTTCTCCACCAAAACTTAATGACAGTGAGACACTTCAGAGGAGAGGGGGCAACCACAATGAAATGAGACGGTACCCCTGTGAATACATGCTTTCATGCATGGGTTTATCTCATTCTTAATCTATCAATCGTCAGCCACCGAAAATGCTCTCTCTTGATGTCAGATGGCAAAAAAACAGGACCATTTTAACAGAGTTCAAATTGTGATGGTTAGACGACTGGGACAGCTGAATCAGAGCACCTCCAAAATAGCAGGCAGATACTGTGAGATTTTTCTCATATGCATTGAACAATACCTACCAAAAAATTTCTCCAACAAGGTCATGTGCACCTGAAGGCCAATTTATACCTCTGTGCCAAATCTACACCGCAGCCATGCATACTCTATGCTGTAGCCTATGAAATAGCCTGGAAATTTAAACTCATCATTTTTATGACATATCTACGCAAGCCAGATTTATTAGATACTATTATATACCAATTCATTTTTTCACTCCTCAATCCTATCCAAGTACTAAACAGGATAATAGTGATCTAATCCAATCCAATCATGAATTTTATATGAATAACACAGCTGAATAATGAATACTGAGGCAAAATATCATTTTTAGGTAAACATTTAATACTATATTGTGCCATTCCAGACTGATATATTCTGTTTTGTAGCTGATTTTTTTAAAATAGTCATTTCACAATTTGTTTACTATTTATTAATACAGTATCACTTGTTGAATCACTTTATATTTAATACGTTTAAAGTGAAGTGGGCTGGACCCTTCATTTCACTCAGTGTCCATCTTTGCAAAGACACTGGGCAGTTCTTAATGAAGAGGAAGAGACAAAAATACTCTAAACTGAAGATCAAATGTATTTGAAAATAATAACTGAAAAAAATATCACTTAATTCATGATGTTTTTTATAAAAAAAACTTTGTATACACATTAAGGGGGGCTTTCCCAAAAATAAATGTTTAGATGGCAGTCACTGGTTAAAGCATGAATTGTAGTTCTTGCAATTCTCCACATGGCACCTGTTTGCAAAAAAGGTACCACCCTTCAATAAAAAGAGCGAATAAGTGTGCTGCTTTATTCACAAATAAAAGCGTGTTGATGTTGTTTTTCTTTTGTGCGGAAGCCGTCCTCAATATGAAAATCTGACCTTGATTTGCCACAGAACAAAAACAGACTTGCATTCAAGGAATTTGGCATAACCAGCAGACTGAAAGGCATTTTTGTCATAGGATGGGTAAACGGATACCATGCTGAGTGTTATATAAAAAACTCCAGTTCGTATTTGCACCAGTGGTCGGTCTCCTTTTTGTTAAAATATTTCTGAAATACATACCAATAGTATCTCAAGCACTATGTGTGTGTTGATGACTGATGTGAATTTGTTTACTATTAATTGTGAGCATTAGCTTTTTGTCTTAATTTTGACCACAGTATTTTGTGCTGATTTAAAACCAACGAGAAGCACAATTCCCCTGGATAAATGAAAATGAAACATTTGATAAAGTATTTATAACCTAAATACTATAGGGATGGGAGAGTGTGTTTCACTATATGACTAGCAGGCTTGGGCAAAAACATTTGGAGGATAAGCGGTTTAACAGCAGATAAAGAACTATACCCTTAGTCGTTCTGTTAATTCCACCATAATTCTGTTTACAACTATACAATAATTCCACACTATAAAGACTCTAAACTGTTATCCTACCTGGCACTCTGAAAATGCCAGTGGTACAAAAATATGATCAGAACTGAATGGAGCTTAAAATATCAGATATCTGATTCATTAAAATATGCCTGGAACAGACCTAATGCAAATCCACTGGATCAGATCAGATCATAATATTTCAAAATGACATTAATCACAGTGACCCCAGATTATAGATCCTCAATAAGGTTAATTGGTATTCTATTACTACCAGAAGATTGAGGCGTTCTTACATTTGTATCCCCAGAAATGTCACTGAACTTCTGGCCTATTTTCAAAATGTCACCTCTAATATATAATCCTTGTTGTAGATAATACACATAATGTGGAGCCTGCTTGCCCAAAAGGCCATTCCAGGCAATCAAAACCGCCCACCTTTCTTGAACTTACCCCTGAAGTCTGTAATCGTATTCTTGACTCATCCTCAAAATATATAACACAAAGACCAAGAGTATTGCCTTGCTTGGCTGTCGGCTCCTTTTACGGCTCTCTCATCTCCTCTGTTTCTATCTTGCTGTGATTCAGAGAGGGTTGAATTCTCATTCTGTGCTCATTTAGAGGTGGATATCAGATTTAAAGAAATAACTGCCCTGGTTCCAGGCTGCCTGCAAAGTTTAACATCAGCACACGGATCAATTTAAACCTGCATGACATTCATAAATATCAAAAATTGGGTAGCTTAATGCTTAATGAACCCACAAATCTAACCTAAAATGTTGTGCAGTTTCGGTCAATACTAAAGCAGAAAACGGGAAGTGTTCTGTTTTCTGCACATGGCAGACACAAACAACCAGACAGAAACATTTTCTCAGAGCTGTTGTCAACAGCCTGTGTTCAGCAGCCCTTGGAACAATCCACTGATGATGTCTCTGGGGAGAGTAAAGGTTAAGGGGGTATAAGAATTTGATACAGCTGGCTTGGCTATTAAGCTATCTAATTTGTTGTCAGAGTTGTTGCCTTTGCTCATTCACTCGTGATTCGTCTATTTTTAATACTGCTGACATTTATGGCACAAAGATTTTGTTGTTTGCGTTTTTCCCAAACGTTTTCAGGCCGTGGTTTAATCTAATTCTCATGCTAGACCAATTTGATCTTGCAAACTGAGAGCAACTTAGTTAAATTTCGTACAAATAAAGTAATTTGAAAAATGATGACAGCTAAATCTCTAGGCCTCTGCTAAATTATTCATAACTATTCATATGGGCTGGCAAATGCTCACAAATTTGCAATTGTGAGGCTGTGTTCTTTTAGTTGGAGGCATTTTGGTCAGCCTAAGACTTGCATTTGCATAACTCTTCATTTTTTTGGCACCTACCAACAGTTTGTGTCATGACGCACGGCACTGCACTGTACTGTACTGAACTATGCAAAGAAAATTGGCCATATTTAACATGTATGGCCAAGAGCAAAGAGATTACACAACAACAATGAATAATTGTGATAGTGTGTGAGAGAATGTGTGCAAACACCAAAGATCAGTAAAGCTCTATCAGTTCACCAGGGGCAGTAGCGCACAAGACCTGCCTGTTACTGCCTTACAGCACTCCTGGGGAGAACATTCACTAAGAGGATTTAAATATTAATAAAAGAAATTGAATAAGTGTGTTCGAGAGGTGCAATACATGAAAAAAAACAACACATTTACATTTTGTTAGAAGATCTAAAAACATTTGTTATGCTAATGTAACATTTATTGGACAAACCAGATGTTCATGGATGTAAAATGTTAAAGACGGTTTAATAAAAATGTGAGTAAGTAGCTGTGGTGAGAGTAGGGCTGAGCAATATATCGCCAGTATCAATATATTTTGAACCATTTTATACAAATAGAAAGCATAGTTTGAGGATTTGATAAAGTGAGAAGAAGGAGCTGGAAGTGTCACTAAGTTAAGTAAAGCTTAGCTAAGTAAACAAAACTAAAATTATAAAATAAAATATTTGCTTTTAAAGTCAAAGGAGTGCAAAATATTAAACTACACACTTTTTTTCCTGAAAACTTTATTTGCGTGAATAAAACGCTCCTGTTTATTTACATTAAGCTTAGATTTCCAGATTTCCACTAAGGCTGGGTAAAGCAGCATTAGCATGAGCAGCTAACTGCTAGCACTAGCCATATTTTGCACTAGTAAATGCTGCCTGACCGCGCTACACTGAGGAACCTTGAGTGTTCTGGTTAGCCAGGGTGATATTAGCTAGCAGTTCATCCCAAATAGCTTGTTTTAACACAGTAAACAGACAACAGTCCACTACACTCGCTTCTGAACTTCGAAAGAGCTAGCGCTTAGTGCGGTTAGCGGCTAATGCTAATAGTGCTTTATCCTCAGTGCTGAAGAAAAATTCTTCAGTGGAGAGGCTTTACTGCTCCTTACAACTTACAACTAGTAAAATTCTTGCATAAGGCGCACTTGATTATTAGGTGTACTGACGATTTTAGGGAAAATTAAAGTATTTTAAGTGTGTTTTATTGTACAAAAAATACAGTACATAAAAAAATCAATAAATAAGGAAGCCAGAAGGCCAAATCTTTTTTTTTTTCATGGATCTGTATAATATAATTCTAAAATATATTATTATTGTATGTATAGACACAAAATGTAATTTGATGCCTTGTTATTCCAAAATCAGTGTAGGTAAAAAAACAGTGAAAGTGAAAATGATTAATGAATCATTATAATTAGCCTTTACTTTTGGGTTTTATTTTATTTAAAACTATTGGCACAAATGTAAGATGTTCTTTAAGAAATAAGAATAAATAAGTAGACTTATAACAAGCCTGCCCAATGATTAAATAAATTAAATAAGAATATAATTCAGATTCAAAATTCAAAGGCTTGGCTAATACTGCTGAGGCTCCATAGCCATTCCACTGTGCTAATCTCACAAAGACATTGATGGGTTTATTATCACAGACCAGTAGAACCATTTCCATTAATTATATCTTATCTGGTTATTAAGCGTCTTTCCATTCTAATGAATGGGGCCACCCTGCAAGTGGATTAATTCATCTGCTATTTAAGCTTTAATCAGAAGTACATTCCTATCAGTCTGCATGAACCACAGCCTCTGAAGAGCCATCCACACCTTTGACACTGCTAGTTTCAATTACGTTTAGTAGGAAGACTTCTGATCAGATCTTTTTGCTGAACACCTCTATTACTTTTGCTCCCTGAAGCTGTACACTAGGCCTCCAGTGTCATATGCTGCTTAAACCTCACTTGAGAAAGCAAACCCGAATGCTAGTGAAGCGGATTGAAAAGCCAAACAGAATGGAAATGTGCTCCATTTCTATGAATGAAATTTGGATAAAGGAAACACTGGCTCTGCGTGTGGACTGTTTTCACAATATGGGACACTTGCAGTGTGAGCAGTGTGAGCCACATGGCAGCTTTTGAAGAAGCAGCCTTGGTGTTAGAGAGCAGAGGAGGGTGTCTCAGTATCCTGCTGTTCTCTTCCTCTTTTGGAGACACTGCACAGTGGCTGTGAATTTAGCAAGACACTTCTGAGAGATCCACGTCTTGATAGAGCTTGAGTTTGAACTGTACTGCACTCCTCGAGTTTAAAGTGAGTTTAAAATGACTATTGATGTGGCTTAAATAATTTAATGTTGTTTTAAATATGTCTATATTTATAATAGTTCATCTTACAGAGATCATGTATGGCTACTTCTTATTCTGTAGACTTTCTGACGGTATAGAATGTAGACACAAAACAAATAATTTAAGGGGAGGCGAAGCAATGTTTTTGGATTTGTATTAGTATTGTTTTTTATTTGCTTTACAGCCTTTCTTTGTCATTATCCTATTCTCTCTCTCTCTCTCTCTCTCTCGTTCTCTCTCCTTGTTGCTGAAGCATTCTAGCTGCAGAGTTTTAACTCAGGTATCAGCGAGAAGCTCTATGGTGTGTGTACCACTAACCTACTACCTATTTTATTCTACAGATCTCTATGCAGTGAATTTGCAGCAACCTGATTGTGTGTCTCTTTCCCCCGTTCTCCTGTATAGTCCGTGCTTAAGTGCTGTGATGAGCTGTGTTCTGGGTTTTTCCACTCTTCTGTTTTCATCCTCTGTCGCTTTGTTTCAGTTATTTTAATTAGATTTCTCATCCTTTCAGGCATGTCTGCATTTACTTTTTTATTTTTTATTTTTAATAATTAAGTTTTGAAACACTGTTGCCTGAGAAGGTTCTATTCCCTCTATAATCTTCAGCCCCTTTACTGTGCAATGTGCTGAACAAGGCCAAACACTCTCATGGATGACAAAGCCCAAATTTTCCACAGAAACTGTGAAATTCTGCCATACTCAGCAGCTCATCTAAACTGTGGCTGCACACAAGGCCTGTCACAATAACTATTTCTGTTTGGCACAAAATATACTATTCCAAATATAATCAGGATAAACTATATTAACTTTTAATTTTAGGACAATTTTATATTAGACGTTTAACAATAAACTAGTAATATTATTACAAAATATAACCTGTCAATAATAAAAAAAATACTTTTTGGAATAATTGGAATAATTTAAAAATGCAAAATAAACTAAAATAAAATAAACTAAAATGCTCTTTTTAACATTATCTCTTTCATGTTAATAGACTCTCCTTCCTAGGGAAACATAACTGACAATACTGAGCTCTGGAAAAATTATAGAGGTCATATAGATTTATCGTACTGTAAGTTGTAATTGTAATTATCAAGACAAATCTACTGGACAATTTCAAGGTTAGCAGATATTTATCTGTTCCAAGCATTTAACACAGATGCTGCAAAAATATTTTATCTTGTAGGTTTATTTAATGTTTGTGAGATTTGACTTCCAGGGCGGTGTGGAAATGCTGTCACCTATAATAAGTATTGAGGTTAAATTGAAGTTTTGAGGTGTTATCATGGGACATTCCATTTCCAAAGTGTATTTAATATTTCTCCACAGATACACGTGTGTACCAGCAATATGTCATAGAAGCCATTACCACCCACAGTGGACAGAGCAGCGGGTGGTAATGATTGTGAAAGTAACATCTGACTAGAACTGTCCACACAAATAGACAAGCGATTCTGGCACATTTCAAATACACATTCATACAGGATGCTCTACACACACTTTCCACAGGTCAGTGCTGCATTATTTACCTTCCATAGGAAATGGCAAAAGTCATGGGACATAATACTATTTTTTGTCCCATGATGTGTAAAATGTCAGTGCAGTGTTGGAGTATTAAGCCTGTAACAATAGATAACAACAGTACAATGAGATGTAAAAATGTTACAATGCTTATTATGAAAATGGGAAATATCAGCATTCTACTAACTATGGCATCTAATGCATTATTGTAATTTCAATTAACTTCCACAACAACGCTCAGTATCATACATCACAGCTGAACAGTAGACTCATTAGTTGGTAGTTAGATGACATGGATACAGTCATCATTTTTTCCCATTAAAAAGTCAACCAAATGAAATTACTGGATGTAATGAATACACCATTACATCCCCATTGTGCATATTAAAAAGTGTTGGATCTATTTGTATGCATTTCATTGGACAAAGCTAAAAAAATACAACATGCAAGAGTCTTTTTTTATATGTTCAGACAGCAGGCAAACTGGATTTGTTTCTCAAATCAGATGTGTTGGGATGACTTGGGATGCACTGTTATTTGGAAGTGATCAGACTGGATTTGTATGTCCTGACATCACAAACTTATCTGCATTGGTTGTTCATGTAACAACAGACATTCTTTGAGAGGTTGAGGTTGACAGAACAAAAACAAATCTAAGGCAGAATGAAGTTGATGTCTTGTACAGCTGTTAGGATTCCCATTTTCTTCAAACATTATTTTATTAATCCAGAGATTATATATTTTATTGAAATGATTTCGGTTTTACTCAACTTATTGTTCTTTTATCTTCCCCATTCTTATGCACGTGCATCTTATATTAAATCACCTTAGAAATGTATCGAATCAAAATGTATTAACTTGTGCTGATAACTTTTTTAATAAGAAAGCAAATAAGTGAATGGGGACATTTTAATAATCATCTATCCCTCTAGAGAGCTCAGATCTAAATCACTTGGTTCTACTATTTGGACACCTCTGAACTGAAGACTGTTATTACCCAGATCAGGTGAATTAGGATTAGTACCCAGTTTCCCAAAAGCATCTTATCATTAGGAGCATCTTAACATGGAGAAGGAGTGCTCAGTGTGACACTTACTCGACCGCCTTTGTGCTAACAATCATCTTTGTGCTAAGAAGCTTTTGGGAAACCCACCCCAGGTTGGTAGGTTTCCAGGACCAGGATTAGGCACGCGTTTTAAAAAAAACAATTATGTATAAGAGGATGTGCACTGCTGTAATTTTTCCACAATGACACACAGACTAATACCAGTGTAATACAGCTTTAGGGAGCTTCTTGTTTTGTTTTAGTTTTTTTTTTTTTATAATAAAACAGTGAAAGCTTGTTACTATATTGGTTACGGTATAATATACTTAATATATGTTGTGATATATGTCATGATGTATGCACATATGGAGCTATTTTATTATGGCTTTGAATGCGTCTTGTTTAAAACTAAAACGATCAGTTTAATTCTTGGTTTATTATATATGGATGTTCTTGGTTAGCAAGATGCATCAGATTAAATGTGTCAATAAGTCATTAAGCCTTCTAATGCAGACAGCTCATGTGTAAAGGTACAGATTAGTTCTCTTTCAAGCATTCGTTTCGGTGTCTCACTATGGGATACGCCCCTTCCGCGTATGCCTCAGAAGCTCTATTCCACTACGCCAGCCAATGAGGCTGGCTGACAGCTGTGACGCTCGTGCTCACATCCCCCCGTATATAATACGGTGGCGCAGCGTCACCTCCTCATTCAAAACCTTCTTCTCGCTTCACACCAGAAGCCTCCACACACTCTCTCTTCTACAGGCCGCCTAAGCTAAACAGTCCACAGACGGAGTTAATACCTCCGTCGCCGGGCGCTTAGCGACTTTGAAGAGAAAGAGGATTTATTCTGGTCTTCACCATAGACCGAATATTTTCCTGTTTAGTCGGGTTGTCTCCAAACGACGGCTAAACGAACTAGCTAAGCTAACAACCACATTAGCATTAGCGCCGCGACTAGTTACTAGCCCCCTGTGCTAACGGTGAATAGATTGCCCACCACGCCATCGTCCACCGAATAGCGCGGTATAGCACAAATTAGCACACCAGCTAATTGTTTGCAGTAATGCAGGCAGTGCCGAGTGGAGATGGTGAACCCGCACGGTCGTGTCCCTGTGGGAATAAAATAGCTAGCCGGGACACGCACCATGTATGTGCCGCTTGCCTCGGGCTGCGACACGCCCAGGCAGCGCTGGCCGATCCCGGTTCGTGCTATCACTGCGCGCGGTTCACCGTCAAAAGCCTACGCCGCAGGCTGGCGCGCCAAGTCAGCCTGTCGGGTGGGGACCCGCTCATATCAGGCGATGCGAATCCGCCCAGTACACAGCAGGTCGCCATGCCCGCTGCATCATCCACTCCCGCGGGGTTAAGCTGGGGTGACCAGCTAGACACCCTCGCCCCACTCCCCACTCTGCTAGACGCAGAAGAGGATGAGCTGGAGGGAGAAGAGGATGATATGAACGACGGATCCAAATTTCTCATCTCTGACGAGGATGATGAATTTGAGGATTCACCGTTCCTCCCCTCCGCCCAGATGGTAACACTCCCATGTGCCATGGAGGTCACTAGTGAATCGGGAGAGTCACCACACTCTCAGTTTCTAAATGTGGACCTCCAGGATGTGCTAAAGCGTGCAGCTGAAAAGCTGAACATCCCGTGGCCAGCCGTGCTAGCGGAGACTGCAAAGTCATGCTATGAGGGAAGGAGATTGCCTAGGGCGAAGCGGGCAGCGAGACAGCTACTCCCCATATTTCCAGAGCTTATGGAGGAGTTAGCTACGTGCTGGAAGGAGAAGCCCTTTACGGGAAAAACTCCTATCCAAGGAGGATCTGCTCTTGATCTGGAGCGTATGGAAGAAGAAGGACTTCTTCGCATGCCCCCCATGGAGCCCCTGGTAGCAGCACACCTGCATCCCAGCCGCTCAGCAGCCTCCAACCCCACGCTGCCCTCCAAGGCAGACCGCTTTCAGTCGAGCATGACCGATCGGGCTTATAAAGCGGTCGCCCTGTCTGCGAGAGCCCTTAACGCCATCTCCATGCTTACAGCCTACCAGGCTGAGCTGCAGGACGACGCGTCAGCCACGCCAGGCTCACCTCTATGGGAGGAGATTTGTGTTATCACGGATCTCTCCCTCCGTCTTCAGAGATGTGCGGTCCAAGCGGCAGGCAAAGCCATGGCCACGATGGTTGTCCAGGAAAGGGGCAGGTGGCTGAATCTCGCGAATCTCTCAGACAGGGAGAAAGAGGCCATTCTGGATGCACCGGTTGTGCCCAGGGGCATCTTCGGCTCCGCTCTCGCGCTGATGCAGAAGCGGTGCGAAGAAAAGAAGAGGGACGATGAAGCGCTCCAGCTGTGCCTACCCAGGAAATCACAGCCGGGACCTACAGCTCCTCCTCGCCCTCCTTTCACACAGGCTGCAGCCCGTCCGACTGTCGGTTTTCGTATTCCTAAACGGCCGAGACCACAGCCGGATCAAAGCAGAAGCGCTGAAAGCAAGACAGCTTGGTCCAGGAAGCCCCAGACGCTACCACAAGCTGCCCAGCCGCCCCCCAACTCATCCTCACGGATGGTGAGGAGGCAGAAAAAGTCAGCCTGATGGGTATCTGGCGCGGGGAGGAAGCCAATCTGCCCCCCATTTACTGGCTCCTCTCCCTAATGTTCAGGCGAAACGCAGTTCAGGCGCTCCCATATGTTCTGTGTGCCAACCATGCCCAGTTCGCACACCAAGCACACCCTCACTCATTTCAGCAGTGATGTGTTCAATAAAGCCAAGTGGTTCTGTGTTTTATGCTCGTTACATGTTGCAAAACAGAATAAAACGCAAAATGTTGCAAAACATAAAAGGCATAAAGCCGAAGCCTCAGGGAGTGTCTCTGCTCTCTGGGCTAAAAAGCCACACACACGCTATCTCAGCACAGACAGGTCGCGCATGCGCAGTACACGACACGTGTAATCACAGTGCGCTGCCGCTGGAGGGCGCGAGAACCACATGGCTGGACAATTGGAGCACATGCGTTTCGTCCCGCTGGGTGCTCAGAACGATGCGAAATGGTTACAGGCTACAGTTCAACACACAGCCTCCCCATTTCACGGGAATCGTTTATTCTCGAGCCACAAGGGAATCGGCTCACATTCTTCAGGAGGAAATTTCCTCATTACTGAAGAAAGGAGCGATAAGAGTAGTGCCACCTGGACAAAATCAGGACGTGTTCTACTCTCGGTACTTTCTGGTTCCCAAGAAGGGGTCCCAAACTTTACGACCCATTCTGGATTTACGTGCTCTGAATAGATATTTAAGAAAATACAAGTTCAGAATGCTTACTCATTCAGCTCTACTGAAGTGTATACGCCCAGGCGACTGGTTTACATCCATCGACCTGAAGGACGCTTATTTTCATATCAGCATATATCCCCCGCATAGGAAATACCTAAGATTTGCCTTCGCGGGGATAACGTACGAGTATTTGGTTCTCCCCTTTGGTCTCTCACTCAGCCCGCGGGTGTTTGTGAAATGCACGGAGGCGGCGATAGCTCCGCTGCGAAAACTGGGCATTCGTATCGCTACGTACATAGACGACTGGCTCGTTTTAGCTCAGTCGCAATCAGAAGTGACAGAACACACAATGTTCCTTGTGGAGCATCTTCTAAAACTGGGATTCCAGTTAAACACAGAGAAGAGTGTGTTGGTTCCAACCCAGTGCATATCTTATCTGGGGCTGACACTGGATTCAGTGTCGCTCAGGGCATGTCTATCTGCAGAAAGAGCTGCAAAGTTCAGAGTGTGTTTGGATGCCTTTCGAATGGGAAACACGATCCCATTTCGCATGTGTCTTAGACTTTTGGGCATGATGGCCTCAGCCATAGACGTTATCCCTCTGGGACGTTTATTCATGAGGGATTTCCAGCGCTGGGTGGCCTCGCTCAGGTTGGATCCGTTACGTCACTCGCGCTGGAAAGTGAAAGTCACGCAGACGGCGCTGATGGCTTTGTGTCAATGGAAGCGCGAGCGCTTCTTAACACAGGGGGTCCCTACGGGCGTCGTGCATGCTAGACGGGTAGTGACGACAGATGCGTCACTGTCTGGTTGGGGGGGCATTCACGAGGGCCGGACAGTTAATGGCAGGTGGAGTCACCGGCAGCGATCCATTCACATAAACTGTCTTGAGATGCTGGCGGTTCAGCTAACACTCAGACATTTTCTCCCTTTTCTAAAGGGCTGTCACGTTCTCGTGAGGACGGACAATGCGGCGGTAGTGGCGTATCAACCGTCAGGGAGGGCTGCGCTCCCGTCCGTTACACACACTGGCCCGCAGGTTGATTTTATGGAGTAGTGTTCACTTTTTATCCCTAAGAGCTACACACGTTCAGGGGATCTTGAACAGGGCGGCAGATCTGCTGTCGAGGGGTAATCCCCTTTATGGGGAATGGACACTCAACAGCTCAGTTGTCCAACAGATTTGGGAGCGTTACGGCAGAGCAACAGTGGATCTGTTTGCGTCATTAGAGAATGCGCAGTGCCCGCTGTTTTACTCGCTGCACGATCAGAGTGCCCCGCTGGGAGTCGACGCTTTCTCACACGAGTGGCCACGATCGCTGCTTTACGCGTTTCCTCCAATCGCATTAATCTCCCCAACTCTAGCCAGAGTAAGGGAAAAAGGTCTGACCATGATCTTAATAGCTCCACACTGGCCGGGCAAGCATTGGCTGGCGGAGGTCACGCAGCTTCTCCATGGCAACCCCTGGCCCCTCCCATTGCGTAGGGATCTACTGACGCAGGCAGGGGGGGAAATATTTCATCCACACCCGGAACGACTAGCCCTATGGGCTTGGCCCGTGAGTGGTTTGGCTCAAGTGTAACAGAGTTACTGCCTAAAAAAAAAAAAAAAAAGAGGGAGAGCTGCCTCCACTAGGTCCCTTTTTGGATACAAGTGGGGAGTGGTTTGAACAGTGGTGTTCAGAGAAACTTAAAACCCTGTCCCTATGCTCTGGGACTTTATTTCTCACAAGACCTGAGAGTTAGGTATTTCCCCGCAGTTAAGCTGTACATGGCAGCTATTGCAGTGTGGCATGTGATGAGATAACATCCTTTAGTGTGCCACTTTGGGCACGGTGATTGTTACTTGCCTCCAAACCCCGTCTCTGTTTTGGGGTTTATCTTCAAATAGTACTCAGGTTAGCCTTGGCTAACAGGAAATGTATTACGTAACAAAGACTATCGCACTGAAATTCAGAAGCGATTGCTTTGGCTTACACTGGTAAAGTGCCTTATTTAGATTTGGCTGGTTGACAGTGTGTTCGGGCAGGCTTGTCTGGCAATACGGGAGTTAGGATATCCCATAGTGAGACACCGAAACGAATGCTTGAAAGAGAACTTTAGGTTACTTGCGTAACCCCGGTTCTCTGATAGCATGAGTGAGGTGTCTCACCAGACCACCCTCCTTGCAGCGTGAAGCGAGGAAGAGGTGTGCCTGTTTTGAATGAGGAGGTGACGCTGCGCCACCGTATTATATACGGGGGGATGTGAGCACGAGCGTCACAGCTGTCAGCCAGCCTCATTGGCTGGCGTAGTGGAATAGAGCTTCTGAGGCATACGCGGAAGGGGCGTATCCCATAGTGAGACACCTCACTCATGCTATCAGAGAACCGGGGTTACGCAAGTAACCTAAAGTTTCTCCGACAAGATTTAGCAATGTTTGAAACAAGCTATTGTTTCTTCATTCCAGTTTAATGTATGTTCGTCTCATAAAATAACTAAAGACTTCTGGCCATAGCTTAATTAAAATCTGGGGAGCTGAGGCAAGAATCATTTACAGTATTAAGATATGCCATTACCATTTTGCAATTAACTAATGCTTAATGGCAAATTTAACACAAAGCAAAAATGTAATTTAAATTGTAAATTAACATATAACAAATAAACACCAATATAAATCTGTTTTCTTTTCTATAATGTGTGTCTGGTAGCCTTTAAAGTAACCATAGTTAATTCAATTTGTAAACTAAATGTTCTTTGGCTGTGAGTCATGTTAGGAAAAAATGGATAAACAATCACGGTCGGGATAATGAAAGAAATCATTTAATTATTTTCTCTTTTAAGCACAGCAATCCATGGAAATGACCTTTAAATTCATTTAATTTCTTAATTAAACCATGAATGAGTCTTTTTATTTCTTCCTCACCCCTTTATGGCAAGATACAAGCTAAACAGAGAAAATTAGCTGCCTTTTTCCAATGCTCTGGGCCCTTTACAGACTGTCGACAGCCTTTCATGGCTCAGAGCAATGGAGATGTTAAGGCCAATTAAATAGTCTTTTAAAGTAGAAGCTGACCAGCAAAGCAGGGAAGAGATTATGCCATGCAGGAAGAAACCAAGGGTAGAGGAGGCACCACATACAACAACAAACCAAGCAATGGAGGTGAGTTTTTAAAAATAATAATATTATCATATGGATGAATTGTTTAGTTTTCACTGAGGAATAGCCCAGGCACAGCCCTTCAGCTAAAGGTTAGCTATTGATCTTTTTTCACACATTCAGGTTTATTCACTAAATTTTTCAATTCAAGCCACCCCCAAAAACGACATGATCTTCTATTGGATTCCAAGATGGTCTGAAATAAAACAGGGTTTCTTGACTGTGAGTAAGGGAATACAGAAGGAGAATTTTGGCTGAGACGGGAAGAAGACGGCTTTTCCTGTAAGCTTGCCCCAGATTTGCTGTTGCTCACTGCATTCCTTTTGAACAGCGTCCAAGGAGGCATGCACAAGCGATCAATTAGGGCAGAGCAATACTTTAGAGCGTGCGTCCACGGACACATTAATTCTGCTGGCTGGCAGACAAGACTTAAGGCCATAAAATATTCAGCACAATCAGGATGCATTCAGATCGAGACGAATCCCCTCTCAACCAAAAGCCTCCCCACGGCAAGTTATTGAGCTATCAATGCAAGTTATCAATGAGCAAAGCAGAGCACTGATAAAGAAAGAAACAAAGGCGGAGACTCAAATTATCATCACCCTCTCAGAAATAGTTGAAATGCATGTAAAGGCTACAGGGTTTTATACAGTACTAGAAAAAAGAGTTCTTTGACTAGCAATTGTGGAAAAAAAGATTAGAAGTAGTAATGTCTTTTTGTTTTACCAATGAGAAAAAAACCTTAAACCAGGCAAAGAACCAGTAAGCGCATTAAAAGGGTTTTTTTTTAGGTTCATGGCTTCATATTAAGGCTGGGGTAACTAAGATTTGCATAATGTGTGTTGACACATCTTAAAGATGGCTGTACCCTTTAAAAAGAGGGTCTGTGTGCCAAGTTCAAACAACCACATTAATAGTGTGTGGTGTAAAGGTAGTGCAACACCATAAGAAGTTTCCTCATTATTGTACTTACTATAGTGTATAAATCTGTAAACTATACTGTACTGTTTAGTGCAAAGGCATCAATTTCCCTGGGGAGCGAGCTACATGAAAAAAAGTGTGCCCATGGGCATCTAAAGAGACACAATGTGGTGCTCTGTAAGCTACAAGTATTTCGATCAGCACGGTAGCATAACACTACTTTAATGCTACAACATGTTTGGTTGCATTACATTACATTACATTACATTTGGCAGATGCTTTTGTCCAAAGTGACTCACAATAATGATGTACATTAAGCAAAAGAAGTTCAAGGTAAAAAAACATTTAGACAGGGCCTAAAGGAGACCAAAGGGGACAGTGAGAAAGATAGGGGTTTGGTGCAGAGCAGCCATCTACACTTTGTGGGGAGATAACCACTGTTAATCAACGTTTTATATATTTTTTAATGGCCAACTATGAGTGAGAGAAAAGCTTAAACTTAAATCACAACTTGTTGCTACAGCGTGTAAACTTCTTGCAATGCACTGATATAAAATTACATCTGCCAGTTATTAACTAAACTATCCATTACCCTAGCCATTATAAAATTCCTAACTATAATCAGTTTATGTTTGGTGTTTAAGTAAAAATATTAATATCCTTTTTTAGGCAAAGAGAAGAGCATAAACAAAGAAGAGTTTACACTAAGGTGTGTTTTAAAAGAATGTACAAAATTTTAAAATATCAAGAGAATATTTATATTTTTAAATATTATGGTTAACTTATTTTCATCAAGTACACCTATGAGAATAACTGATAAGTTAGTTATTAAATAAAAGGACTGATAAAAAAAACTATAAATAAAGACAGAGGAAAAAGCAATCATTAAGTGCAGCCCTATTCCATACAGAACCATTGCATTTACTAAAGAGCACTAGAACTACATTAAAGTGCAGAGGTGAGACATTAATAAGCTATAGAAGACAAAATTAAATTAAACCTAAATCTTATTTTCGTTTGAAGCCTCAGAACTTATGTGACTGACACGCTACAAAATATGTAATTGATAGTGTTCGCTGCAGGCAGAATTATCAGGTCTGTTTTATGCATTTAGTATGCTAATAACTTTCAATTTTCACCACCACTGAGTGAGTCCTCCTGCTCTCATTTTGTTGCTTGTCAAATAAAATTTCACCACTCCCTAATCTCTCGCAAGTTGCACTGCTAGACTGTGCTGTGGCTTTGTGTGGGCGGATGCCTTAAATGACACCACATATCCATTACTCTGGAAAACACTGAATAGGGATGGCACAGTTGCAGATTATGCAGTGAAGCACATCAGCAGCATATCCCAGGAATTAATTAGATGTTTTATACTGTTTTGGGCAGAAAACTGGCTGAAATGATTGTTTGATCATGACAAGATTATGCTATGCTGACTTCACACATTTACCTTAATTACTGAGCATTCATAGTCCTCTCACTTAAGAACACTCTGCCAAATAATGCAGCCACATGGCCACTTGATCTTTGTTTTCTTTATTATATTATTCATCTTTCATCCAATTTTTACTTGAAGAAAAACATGAGTTGTGGACTATTATAATTGTATTATATTGTAATTCAATATCATCCATTTTATAAATGCATAATAATGAAAAACGGCTTAAAAAGAGCTTCTGCATGAACTATGCATAAAATACACATCCAAAGGTATCCAGACAGCCTTTCTAAGCAGTAAATTTAAATACTTTAAGGTGCACTCATTACTGTTCAGTTGTGCACACTCAGCTTGTACTTTTCCAAAATTTCTAATGGAAAGCACTGCCAGTAGAATGGGATGCCTCAGAGCAGCTGCACATAAGTCTAAGGTTTCGGTGCCTAATGCCAAGCATTCACTAGAGCAGTATAAACCCTAAAGCACTGCGCAGTGGAGCAGTGGAACTGTGTTCTCTGCACTGATGGAGCTCCATCCAGTACATTGTGATCCAGAACCGATCACCCAGAATCAGTGCCTTATCCCATTTATGCTCTTGTGGCTGAATGCAATCAAGTAATCATAGTGATTTTAGATATAGAGCCAGTCCTTTCCAGAGGGGCAAATGCTGCTACCGCAGAAGACGGAGAGAACTCGCTGTAATGATTACACTGTAATTATATAACATATAGTGTTATACACTGCCTGGGCAATTGATGTGGGGTTGATGCTGCAGTTGGTCAGGTCTAGGTTCAGCAACAGTATGTGCTCAAAGAATGAGGTCAGCTGACTACCTGAATATACTGAATATAGACCAGGTTACTCCATTAATCGATTTTACCTTTATGGCAGGGGCATATTCCAAGATTATTCCAAGATTATTATTTTATTTTAACAGGCAATTTACATATTTAAAACACTTTCACTGTTAATAAAAACTTTAGCTTTTTAATCCATCAGTATTGACAGATAAAATAATAATAAATAAAAAAGGGAGCAGGGGTACAAATTCTGCCACCTTCATGGCAAAAATATTATTTTTTTGCATTTTTATCAGTTTAAATTGTTACATTAAGCCAAGTTTGTAACTTAAAATATTATGGAAATGTGAATTAAACAGCTTAATTCCACATTAATGGTTTATAAGTATAACAACTGTATCTCTAAAATATAAAACTATATATTAAAATCAAGTAAAACTAAGTAAAATCAACACACATTCTTTCAGTGTAGACTGTGCACACTGATGAGATGGCCTCTGACCCTGCACCTAAACAATCGCTACCCAAATCTGGGTTAGTGTAATGAGTAGTGGTTTGTCCAAAATCAGTAAATCTTACTTTTTTTTTTTAATCCTGAAAGGGTTAAATCAGCTTCCTGGTAATATGTGTAATAATACAATAACTGTAAAAAGTCACTGTGATTTTATAAAATCCATGCTTCATTATCATGCTGCACATTGTGTGTGGAACAGAACTGTTACCACTGGCCCTTTGTGTGCAGGACAAGGGAATACTTTCTGACTTCAAACAAAATGATGTTCACACAGCTAAATCATCACCCTTATAGATGTGTGAAGTGTGGCAATATGCAAATGACAGCGTTTATTGCAAATCCCGCCTTTATTTCTGATCGTGAGATGAAAGGTGACAGAAATCACAGATCTGAGCTCATCTTTACCAACCCCATTCTGACAGTTCCAACAACAGGGACCTCTAACACAGCTGTCAGCCTGCCAGTTTAAAAAGCCCTCCTTTATCATACACACACTTTACCTAATTTTAGTCAGCGTTTCACAAAAGCAGAAATCTACAGAGTGGAGAAGAGCGCAGCAGGAAGCTGAGGCTTAGACTGAGGAGCATGGAGAAGTGGATTAAATTGTATTGGTCTGCTGGTATAAAGCTCTCTGGGTTCAAAGCTGAGGAGGAAAGTATCTGATGGTGAATTCTTCAGAATTCGCTGAAGCTCTGTAATAACCAAACTGCAAAAGTGTTTTACAGCCTTCTAAATCTTGTAATTATTTATGCTAATTCCATGTGTGGGTGAACGTAGGTGTGTGGTAATAGGTGGGCGATGAACAATGTGGCTATTGTTCGTGACAAAGACACTGTAAGCAAGCACAGCATGCTGCAGTAGCATATTGCTGATCGCTGCGAAATGATAATTCACACATAAAACAAAATGTAAAGCAGTGACTTCAGGGCCTAGAAGAACTATTATGTTCAACTGGAGCATACACAATCTGCTCCTTATTGAGGAGGTAGAGATCTTCAACAGACATGCTAATAGCTCTTCAAACACTTAGCGTAGTTCCATTGTTGTCATCTTGTAATTATGTATCATTGTACCACATTTAATATCCACATCAGCAGTGTACGCTATGAACAGGGCGTACTGTAATAAGGCTTGTTTCAGTACAGCGGCCGGTGAGTCCTCCTGCGCAGGCTCTGGCGCAGCTGCAGTGATACTGCGTCTGATAGCTGCAAGGAAAGCTCTGGCATGAGCGGAGCAGGGCTCTCGCCGCTTCCTTCCTTATCAGCTCCAGTCGATCCGTCATGCAGAACGCAAGCGTGGGAGGCACCGATTGCTGAGCGAGTCGATTTTGGCTCGGCTCTGCATACATTATCAAACTATGAGAAACATCTTGCTTTTTCATCACACCAGGCATATTGTCAATGGATCTGCTGAGAAATTAATGGGAGAGCTTTCTTTTTTTCCTCCCTCTGACTTTCCTCCTCTTCTCTTCTGCTCTCTTCTTTCTGCCTCCCTCTTATCTGTCTCCTTCTCTCTGATGTTGACTAAACAAATGGAGATGGAGGATGAAAGGAAATGTGTGGAATATGAATGCGCTTTGAGGGAAAATAGCCCCGTGAAAATATTTGAAGAGATGCCGCCGCAAACTTCCCAACTCTGTATAGATAATGGCTCGTGATGATAAATAGTTAAAGAGGTCAGCCATACTGCAAAGTACACAGTATAAATCAGAATCACCTGAAATGCGTACTTTTCAAAAGTAGATTGAAATTCACTGAGAGAGAAGAGACAGGCTGAACGAAATCGCTTTTGCCGTATTGCCTTTGCCTCAGCAGATGAGCTGGAAAAACTGTCCATAATTCATCGGAAATTACCGCTGTGCACTGAGAAATTTGGGCACGTCTCGGTGTGAGACTGGACTGGGCCATTTGCTATAATCATAACTTGGCTGTTACCATTTAGCCATCAACAGCACATTCACAGTCACGGTAGTGACATCAGTGTAAGAAAAAGTAGAGGAACTTTTCAGAAACTGCTGCTTATACTGTTTCTATATATCAGAATGTGCCTGATGTTAAATCTAACCCTAATCAGGAATTGGAGGGAATTTTTTTAATAATGCAACAACATAGGTTCTCAGATACTAACAACCCAGCTATATATGTATTTATCTTATGATAGCATAATCACTTGCACATGCACTTAATATATTACTCTGCCATTACAGAGTACTTCACCATGAAAAGTTTTCTAAACAATTTATTGATCTGTTAAATCATACACTTAGTTTGTTATTCCTGTCTATGAAGCTATTAGGAAATAATAAGATGTTTACGAAATAACGTTTGTTTGCGATCCATTACTGATATGTTGCCTCAAGTATCAAAATTTTATTGTTCTAAACTTCCTAAGGCTCGCCCCACAAAATTACTTACTAAAGTTACTGCTTCATTAGTCCAGCTAATCAAATGAATATTGTAGTAAACCTGCAGTGCAGAATATTGGTTGTTAAATTTTGCGAAACTGACACCAGTAAATCCTTAATGTATTTAAGAAAATTTAGAAGTACTTTATACAGTTTTAGTTGGGAATAAATTCCATGAAGTATCATAGAGAACTGTCATCTGATACATTGTGTATTGTAATATCATTGTTATCGTGGTAAACACACCGCTCCTCACGTGGGATCAAACCCATGTCGCCAGGGTCACGGTCCAATACACTACCGCTGCCCCGGCTAGTGAATTGGGATAAGGTTGGGAAAAAACGCCCTTATAAGGAGATAGGGAGCCCAAGAACAGGCTAAAAAATGAGAACATGCGGAAAAAAGTCACGCTGAGCACGACACAGAGACAGGGGAGGAATGTAAACAAAAGCTCCAGAAAAGCATTTTATTTTTTTCATTATCGTTCATTATAGTTCAAACAACCTCACGGGCCAGATGTTTCATGCTTGCGGGCCCCATCTGGCCCACGGGCCGCCTATTGCCGACCCCTGGTGTAAAACATCAGCTCACAGACATTGTGTGCTGATCAACACCACTCTAAGGGTGATGAGGGGAAAGAGCATGGCCAATTATGCTCTCTCTGGGTTCTGCAGCCGATGGCAAGCTGCACGACATGGATTTGAACCAGATTAAAGACTTTTAACACCACTAACCAGTGATTCCACATTTTAAATACGGTGCAGTGAGTATCAAAACGCAGCAGAACAAGCACCACTTACAGCGCTAATTACATTAAGCTCCACAGTGCAGTTCTGCATGGGAGTTCACAGACTCTCACAGCTGGAGCTCACAGTTCAACTCAGCTTTAAATGGGACTGATTCGAGAAAGAAAGTGCATTTAATATCGAGGGAACATTATAGAAGACCTGCATCAAGATGTATTACTAAATCTGCCTGAAAATATTATCAGGGCAACATTTTATCCAACATTGCCCTCAATTGAGTTTTGGTGATAAACTGATCAAGATGAAATGTAATTGGCAATATTTATCAGCCCCAAAAGCACAGATCTGTCTGTTTCTACATGTTCAATTTGATACTTAAATATACACATATTTTAGACTAGACATATAGATAAACAAAAAGACAATGATACACACAAAACATGCACATTATGTGTTTTTTATGTGTTTTAAAGTGTAATTAGTTCAACACTTACTACTTTCTTGTAACTTTTTATAGAGCTACACTGCAAGCGCTTCTTTCTTTATCAGGATTTTACAGATTGTCATTTTTTTTTAATCTTTCACCTTAAAGCTTTAAAGAAATTCATGTAAAATTTCATATAGTGGCTAAATATTACATTTTGCAGTAAACACTGGTCTGTGATTGCAAGCAGTTCTTTTCATGTTAAAAGACCACATGCACCACATTCTCTAACAACAAGCCGAGTTGACACCATCACAAACCTATTTCTATGACTTACTGTCTACATCCCTAATCAGTCTTTTATGTACCTGTATTACACATCAGAGAAATATGAGTTAGTTATGAGTTTTCATGAAACTACAGTTGCTAGTTCATGGCACTACTTACACTTCTATGATTTGGGTTCTTGCCAAATCCATGACCAAAAGGGGCTATTTCAGGGGAGTGAAAGGTATAAAGTAATCCATCTTCATTCAATATTTATCACCATCTACTCTGTGCACTGACCACCTTTATATGATTAATACTTAATGCCAGTCCAGGCATCCATCATTTCAATTCAGAGGTTTACACAAGTAGCCGTGTCTCTCACTGGTTTCAAAAAGACTCCCGTGAGAAGCATTAGCCAAGAGTCATGTGTTTTTGTCTATTTCTGTTGATAACAAATTGAGACAGAACTAGAGGTTTATCTTAATTAGCTTTTCGAGCTTTGGGAAAAAAATGTTGTCTGTGATGAAAACGATCAAGGGAGCAATAACAACCTTGTAGATTTAGCACTCTGTTTCTTTTGAAGTCTTTTATTTTGAGAAATGCAGTCCTTAGGCCATACAGCATCTCATAATATCTATGAGGCCATGCTGCACTCAGCCAGGATCTCTTCGTTCTGGTGGGTTCAGGTTGTGGGCTCATGAGTCTCAGCTTACAGTGGAAACACGGGAGCTACAGTTATACTCATAGTTAACGTCACAGGGAGAGCAATTTCATATTTATACTGTAGACCAATGTACGTCAAGAGTAACACCTACGCTAAGAGTAAAGCTAAGACCAAATGTTAATGACTGAGGCAAAGATTCACACTATAAATGTACATCAATAAAGTCTCACGCCTCGTAAAGCAGTTACATAATTGGCACTAGGCTATAAACGACTTGTACTGGTAGTGATCTACATTTCACAAATGAGCCCCCTATGGACGAACTTTCACACTCGCACAACAGAAATAGCAGCCCATGAATTCTATTCTCTGGGAAATCTTCTATATGCACTCTCCTCCTCCCATTCGAAAAGTATTGGTTTGTGAGTTTACACTGTAAAACAGGCTGACCCACTTATTACTAATGCATTGTCTCTCATACACAAAAACCCTGCATCTCCGTTTGTTCTGTTTTTCACTTGCTGACATACTTTGAATAGTTGTTGTTATTTACACTGTGTCAAAAGTTTACAGATGTTCCAAAATGACTTAAAATAAAATCTTTGAGTTCACTGGAAGGTAAGAACTTTTTTTTGTTATTTGCTGCAGAGACTATATATGTGAAGCCCTTGCTCTAGAGCATACCAAACAAAACAAAGGTTTGCAAAGCATTTATAATAAAGATTAAAATAATATCTACTAATACTAAAGTACTATACAGATGGGATTAGTTTCTCAGGGGGTCCTGGGGTAATTTTCTCTTTTATGGGGGGACCTCTGTGATTTATTCCCATCCAGAACGACCATGTATGTGTTTTTCTCAGACGTCCTCTGAGAAAATTACAGACTGAACTACCTATTGTTTTTTACTGAACCCCTGTTGAAATTTTATTCCCATCCAGACACACATTTCGTCACCTTGCATTTAATAAAATAGCTATTTGTCCACTGCCACACACCGTAATTACACTTTGAGTGCACATTTCCATAGAGATCCAAGAAAATACAACAGCGAATGTACTGCAGTCCAGGTGCAGGAATTTTATCTCTGAGCAGAATCTCTGAGTAGAAGTGTGAAAAATTTTTCACAGAAACTAATCCCGTCCTGATAGGGCTTAAGTAGTGACTAATACTGGTGCTAAATGTTTATAAAAGATTCCACTACATGTTGTAATCATTTCTTTGAGATTCTGGTCCACGTTGGCACAACTGTACGACGTCACAATGTTGTATTCGTTTTAGATCCAGTGACATGAAATGCCTTTGACCCACTGAACTATTGTCATATTCATAAAACCAGTTCAACATGCCTTTTGCTTTGTGTCATGCTGCGTTATAATGCTGGAAATAGCCATTACAAGGAGGGGAAATTGTCAAGAATTCATGAAGGGTTATATAAACAAAAAAAGGTTTTATTTTTCTAAGCCTGTGCTCACTGAAGCCTCAGCTTTCTGTTATTGGCTGAGAGAACTGTAAGCCAATGTGTTTTAGCATATTTCTCTTTTAGGATTTATCATGCTGTGCGATCTGAAAGACTTTCTCTATGCTTTCTTCATTACATGCTCACAGAAAAGCTGCAATATCACTATATGAGCTGTTACAATAATTATATTAGTGAGTTATTGTATGATATATATCAGCCTGACATTACTAATATTTTTTTACCACATCTTATTATTTTTTATTTTTTTTCTTAAAAAGAAGAGCTTAGTTTTGTGAATGCTAAAATGTACGTTGACTGTTTTGGTTTGAATATTCTTAATAATTAAAAGGTCCTTGTGTCTAATTACAATATTATTCTGTGGGGCTGTGGTGGCTCAGCGGCTAGAGCACTGGGCCATTGACGACATGTGTATATCGTCTAAATGTACTCACAGGTGTGTGTGTGTGTGTTCACACACAGATGGATTAAAGGCTGAATTTTGATCTATGATTAGCATAAGTGTAGTGTATGTAGTATGTTGTTCTTTTTCATTATATTGCCATTATATCAGTAGTATAGAATATTTTAAAATGGCAATAATATCGTTTAACACAATAACATTTGGGATAACATAATAGTTACTGTTACAGGGCAGCTCACATTATCTGACTGCATGCTGCACAGAGAGCTAAAATAAAATGAATAAATAACAAAAACATTTATAGAATCTGCATGCACTCATTTAATAATCAGATTTGACTATAAACAACTTTATGAATAATAGATGGTGTGAGCACATACCAAGTTGAATGCAATTTATTTTTGTATAGTTTTGTATCTCAGGACACCAAATTATGCTAACTAAGGCCAAACTGTAGTGCACAGATGACCTTATGTTCTGCCAAGTCAAACCCACAGAGGATCAGGGTCACAAAGCAGTTCTACAAACAATGCTACAGTAAAACTGCCCTGCAGACATGAACAGTTTTAGCACTAACTATAGATCTAAACCATATGAACTGCTAATAACACAAATCCAAGAGCTCCAAGATCTTACACTTAAGATTTTACACTTTGCTTAATGTTCTGTGAAGGGTAAGCAGAAGTAAAACTGTACGCTACACTACTATGGTCAAACTCTGGTTAATCTGATCTGTGCCCTGTAATCGGTAGAGATGTTGGATTATAATTACACCGCTGTAATTAATGCGTGATTCTGCACTTAGGTTGACATTTAGACTGCATTGCCTATAATCAGTGCATTTATTATAGTTGCATGTTTAATAAACCTTTTTTCTATCACATTACTGATGTAGTTTTAATGATGTTAAAAAGAACACAGTGTAATCATGTGATTGATAGAATATTTTACCTCACTCATGCCTGGCGCTAAAAGCGCACCTGTCTTCCCTGCACTCTCTGCACGCTCTGCCTACGATCTTTAGTCTCCGGACTACGTTACCCAGAATGCACTTCACCATGACAACATGACAACACATGATCACATGACTCTAAAAGACTGTTTAGCACATCCACTCAGTGCTGAGTATTGTTATAGATAAAAGATAAATAGATAATACTTTTATCTATTATGAGAAAGTAAATAATCAACCGGACATTCTATACACTTGTTATAGTTCTAGTGTCTGAATGACTAGACCAAAAATACTGTACTTGCAGAACTCCTGCTCCACTTACACAAGTTCGTAAAGAGGTTAAAAAGTTTTTCAGATGCCTGTTGGCTATAGTGAATGCCTAGAGGGGGACAGTTAAGTCTATAAATAACCACCGATATTGCAAACGGACAGGTGCAATGTCCCTCCTGTTCAGTATATGCTGCAGACATATGGCCCTTTGTCAAGTAAGTGCTACAGTAACAAAAGAAAGGGATGAATGGCTTATTACCAGGATGCTCTCTGAATATGCCTGCAGTGCAATGCAGTGACACTCGAGAGTCTTGTTGCTTTTATGAGCCTCTCTCTCTTGGCAATTCAGACACTGTGCGTACTGGATGGACCCTTACAACACTCTGTAATATATTCAAACAAGCCTTGTGTGCATATGGAGATTTCCCACAGAATGGTCTTGGTACTGTAGTCACTCTGTGTAGCCCACTGAATACACAGTGGGCTAGAACAGCGCTCAGGTCTGGTAAGGTCAAAGACATCCTTCCCACTCCTGCACTCTCCAAAACCCCTCTCCTCCATTCTCTAAACTACCTTCTTCAGCTTTGCATGCCTGTCTTTTGTCTATTTATCCTTTGTTTATCCTTTTCTTTTGCTCCTATGCACTGGCCCTCATTAGAATAAAAGAAAGAGCACTGTGAAATGTGCTGTATGTTAGCACTACTGGGACAAGTCCCTTCAAAACCAAAACTGTGCTGTGCAGCAGATCCTGTTTCTGCCGGCCCAGTGCCACATAGGAGCTGGAGTTAATGATCATCTGATGCAATGTTACGACTGCCCTGTGGACTTATACTAACAAGGCCAGTCCATACTCTGCAACTTTAGCATGATCTAATGCCACCCATTTGCTGGGATCAAAACTGTAAGACTGCAGCATCTGGCCTTTTTTATTGAACTTAGCCAAGGCATATCAGGACAGAAATGGAAATTTCATGATGGGGAATAAAGTGCAATATCAGTGTGTCTACTACTAGATACTTCACACAGACAAAAAAAAACAAAACACACCCCATATACACAGTGGTGCCCGGAGCCAATGAGAAAGATGTAAGTTTTATTCAAATTACACACAAATATTTACAAAAAAATACATACAGAACAAAAACTAAATATGGTTACATGGTTACATTACCTGTCAAGTTGTCCCACCAGCCCAACCCAGGTTTAGTTTCCTACAGTATCCTTAAATTTTAAGACAGGTTTACAAGAAATCCAGAGACACTAATAATTACAGTAAAATCATAGTTACAAACTTTACAGACTATGCATATCTCTGTCCCACCCTGCTCCACTTTAAAAATATAAATTCGATGTCCCATTTTTCTAGATATTTACATATGGTTTTTACTTTTTTAACAGAAATGCCCTCTTTCTCGTTGTATCCATCCATATTCATGGTTTGTTGTTTCAGGGTTGTTCCTGCTGTCTGCAATAACCTTGCGAGAACTGGCACATGCGGCACCCTGGGTGGCAGTTCTCGCGAGGTTAGTGACATTTCAGTTTGCATAGGCACAGGAATGTTTTTTTATTATAATATAATACCGAATATTTACGGGAAAATACTAAAAATGTGAGAAGGATGGCGGGAAAAAGGGGTAAAATACGGTAGTTTCCCGGCCAAAACAGGAGACTTGACAGGTATGCATGGTAACGATATGTTGCAAAATATCAATAAGAAACAAATTATAAATCCAGTATTAGTGCAGTTTTAGAACCTTCAGAGCACTTTCAGAGCAAACTCAAAGAGTACAGCAAAACTGAAAAAAGAGAATAAATGATATGATGTGATGTCATGAGCTCATGTGACATTAAAACTACTAGACTGAAGTACAAATATGATTTAAAACCAATAATTGCTTTAATGCTTATTTTTCAATTAGAATAATGTAAAAATACACTTTTAATACTTGGCATGGTCAGTTCAGCTTTTCTCTGTGTACTTCTATTTTTGCAATGAGAAATAAAAGTCAGCAGAGTTCTTTATCTCAAACTGTTACTTGCATGTGATTTGCAATTTACCTGCAGCCATGGCACTGTGACCCCATTTGCAGAACAGCTTCTACAGTAAGGTAAAAGAATAATCACTGAAGTGAAACACATTGTGGCTCAGGGGAAGTGCTTCTGGGTTTTTTTGGATGTGAGTTTTTTGGATTTGAGTTTCCGGAGAGCTCTCTACACTTCTGTGCTGTGGTGAGATAGAGGAACAGTTCTGGCTGAACGCAAGGATTACTTTGCTTTTGCTATGACACTCTTCTTAAAACACACTGCTGAGGTCTGTCAAGCGTTTATTATAATCCCCAAAATGTGTTTGTTTTGTATTATGTTCTCCATATATTCAGGTTTTCTGAAATGTCAGTTTAAGAAAGTATCTTCTTACAGTGGTGTGAAAAAGTGTTTGCCCCCTTCATGATGTCTTATTCTTTGCATGTTTGTCAATCTTAAATGTTTCAGATCAAACACTGAAATTCAGTTTTTAAATGAAAGTTTTTCTTATTAAGGTAAAAAAAAAATAAACCTACACTGAGTTCAATATTTCTAGCCACACCCAGGCCTGAATACTGCCGCATCTCACTTCAGCCTCAGTTAAGGTCAGCATTCATGACTCCACCATTAGAAAGAGACTGGGCAAAAATGGCCTGCATGGCACAGTGCCAAGACTAAAACAACTGCTGAGAAAAAAGAAACATAAAGGCTTGTCTCAGTTTGCCTTTTGGGAAAATACTCTGTGGACTGATGAGACAAAAGCTGAGTTTTTGGATGGTATGTTCCGTTACATGTGGCATAAAATAACACAGCATTTCAGAACAAGAACATCAAGAACACCTACAGTAAAACATGGTGTTGGTAGTGTGATGGTCTGGGGCTGTTTTGCTGCTTCAGGACCTGGAAGACTTGTTGTGATAAATAGAAGCATGAATTCTGCTGTCTACCAAAAAGTCCTGAAGGAAAATGTACAGCCATCTGTTCGTGACCTCAAGCTGAAATGGACTTGGGTTCTGCCGCAGGACAATGATCCAAAACACACCAGCAAGTCTACCTCTGAATGGCTGAAGAAAAACAAAGTGAAGACTTTAGAGTGGCCTAGTCAAAGTCCTGACATTAAATCCTGTTGAGATGCAAGTTACAGCAAATGCTTGATTGCAGTTACTGGGCCCAGTTATGTAGGTTTAGGGTCAAACATTTTTTTCACATAGAGCCCTTTTTCTCCCTTAATAATGAAAATCTTTATTTAAAAACTCCACTTTGTGTTTACTTGTGTTGTCTTTGATGATCCAAAACATCAAAGTGACGAGTGACAAACGTGCAAAAAAAAAAAGAAATCATTAATTTATTTTTACGCTATTTAAGTTATTCATCCAAACCCAAATTTCTTTCTTTTTTATTGTCTCTGGGACGGTGTGATGTTAATGTTAGTTTGGAGCCCTGCAGTCATTTTAACCAGGCATGGCCAATTTTTGCATGTCATTGTGCATACGTACACAATCTGCGTCACCCCTGCACAGCATTATACTTTCTAAACATATGTCTGCTCCAACTCTTGTTTTGTGCACGGCACAACTTACTGTTTTTCCTGATTAAATATACAGTATATTAAGCAGTCCCAAAATTAATCAGGTATGCCAGAGCGGGGAAGTTCCTAAACTGTGCATTACTGATGTCCTCTAGGATCTGCGCTTGAGAAGACAGGCGTAAACGAAAGCATAAGCACACAGCACAATTAGATGTTGAAAAATCTGTTAATACCTAGAAATAGCCAGGGGATGTGCTGCCCATCTGTGAATCAAAAAGTGGTGCTGGCTCTAACCTACTGTTATTTTGATATGCTTTTCTGTAAATTTAGTGAATTCACAGAAACATGCACTAGTTGGTCTTGTTTAAATAAATATTTCTTCCAAATGTGTGAGTTGATTGGTCATAGTCATCATATTATTCCTACCTACTGGCAGACAGTTTGGTCTACACAGGTTTAGTGTCTAAATTTTCTTTAGTGTTTTAATAGATGATCTGAGGCTAATATTATTAAAATGTTTAAGAAGAGATATATGTGATATTCTTTAAACATTCACCAGTGTTCATTTGTAGAGGTCGATTCTTCTGTCACGCTAAGTGAAAGAAAGGATGAGGAGAGTGGACGCACGCGCAAGTAATCTTTATTAAACAGAAAACAAACAAACCAAATAAATAAAACAGGAACTCTGAGTATAAACTGAATCACGAACAGAACCGACAAACTAACACTGAAGACAAAGGAGCTTAAATACACACAAAACGTGGTAAAGTGAACAGGTAACACCTGGGGACGGATTAATGAGGGGCGGATCTACAAATAAACACAGGTGAATGGAAAATTACTGGGGAACACATGGGGAGACAAGAAACACAGGGAAAACAGGGCAAGGGTGTGACACATACCTTTTATCTGTTTTTTAAGTGCAGCACAGGTACAGCTATATGTACAGAACATGAGCAAACTGTTCAAAGTCAAAGTCAAAGTGTTTTTTATTGTCATTTCAGCTATATACAGAGTACACAGTGAAACGAAACAACGTTCCTCCAGGGACCATGGTGCACATAAACACAGTGTAGACAGAACAATAGTGCAACAGTACAAAAGTGCAGACAGACAATACAACACCATACAGACAAAGAATAATAAATATCAAGACAGTGTGCAAATTATGCAGTGTGCAAAAAGTGTGCAAAAAAAGACCAGTGAGGTAGAGACAATTGAGGTAATTACCTCTATTAAACAGTGTGCAATAGAGTCCAGTGAGGTAGTAGGGTTTTTAGTGCTTTCCATTTTCTGGGGTAAGTGGGGTAAGAGTGTGTGTGCATGTACAGAAAAACCATCAGTTCAGTCTCTGCAGTTGAGGAGTCTGATGGCTTGGGGGTAGAAGCTGTTGCAGAATCTGGTCGTGCTGGGCCGGATGCTGTGGTACCTTCTTCCCGAAGGCAGGAGGGAGAACAGTTTGTGTGAGGGATGGGTGGGGTCATTCACAATGCTGGTTGCTTTGCGGATGCTGCGGGTGGTGTAAATGTCCGTGATGGGAGAGAGACGCCGATGATCCTCTCAGCTGTCCTCACAATACGCTGGAGGGTCTTGCGGTCAAAGACGGTGCAGGTCCCAAACCAGGCAGTGATGCAGCTGCTCAGGATGCTCTCAATGGTCCCTCTATAGAAGAGTGTGAGGATGGGTGGAGGGAGACGGGCCTTTCTCAGCTTCCGGAGGAAGTAGAGACGCTGCTGGGCTTTCTTGGCTGTAGAGCTGGTGTTCAGGGTCCAGGTGAGGTTATCTGTTAAGTGGACACCAAGGAACTTGGTGCTCTTAACAATCTCCACAGAGGACCCGTCGATGTTGAGTGGAGAGTGGGTGTGTTGTGCTCTCCTGAAGTCAGTACACCAGTCTGTCAGCCGCTGCACCTCCTCTCTGTATGCTGACTCGTCGCCTTTGGTGATGAGACCCAGCACGGTTGTATCATCGGCAAACTTGATAAAGCTGTTAGAACTGTGTTTTGCAGCACAGTCATGAGTCAGCAGGGTGAACAGCAGAGGACTCAGGACACTGCCCTGGGGGGCCCCAGTGTTCAGTGTGATGGTGCTGGAGGTGCTGCCCCCGAACCGGACTGACTGGGGTCTCCCCGTCAGAAAGTCCAGGATCCAGTTGCAGAGGGGGGTGTTGAGGCCGAGCGAGCTTAGCTTCCTGGTGAGGTTCTGTGGGATGATGGTGTTGAATGCTGAACTGAAGTCTATAAACAGCATTCTGACGTAAGTGTCCTTCTTCTCCAGGTGGGTGAGGGAGAGATGAAGGGTGGTGGTGATGGCATCGTCCGTGGAGCGATTGGGACGATACGCAAACTGCAGGGGGTCCAGTGAAGAGGGCAGTTGTGTCTTGATGTTCCTCATGACTAGCCTCTCGAAGCACTTCATGATGATGGGTGTAAGTGCAACGGGACGGTAGTCATTGAGGCAGGATACTGTGGACTTCTTCGGCACGGGAACGATGGTGGTGGACTTGAGGCACGTTGGGACAGTGGCGCTGCACAGGGAGATGTTGAAGATGTCAGTGAGAACATCTGTCAGCTGGTCTGCGCACTCCCTGAGCACTTGATGTTCCTTGATGTGGCCAATAGGCTAACAATATCTAACATCTATTATCTAACAATAGTTCTGAGATTAATAGTCAGGTTGCTAAGGTTTTAGCCTGTCTAATGATTTCCAGGTTTAAAATATGTTTTGTGTTGAACTGAATTGAATGTCAGATTGTAGTATTTAAAAAGCACTGAACTTTCCATACGTTGTGCAATTCTGTTGTGAATGTGACGTCAGTAATAAAAAACAGACTTTAATAAGCATCAATTAACCTTCTTATTCCGGTCAGACTTGCATTGGGTCTTTCTAACTCTCTGGATAGGGTGCAAGTACATTTTGCAAGTACAGTTTTTTTCTATGTGATTAATCCAGTAAGAATGGTGTTTTTTGCCATATTGTTTGGCATTGAGCATTATGGCACTCCATTAACTGGACATGTAGAAGAAAGTTTTACACTTTTCAGAACTTCCTGTTTACACCTTAAACCTGACACAAAACGTGTATTTGCTCTTCAGTGTCTGACGAAGGCTAATGTAGAGTAGAGAACTTTGTCAGTGCACATACTGTGTGTCCATGAATACGTCTAGTACTCTGGCTGTCTTTCTATATCAGAGCAAATCAATTATTAAGAAGCATTTAGTCCCAGCACCAGTGTAGTGTCTGACAGTATTCTTGCCTGAGAACAGTGCTTAACTTTCCTGAAGAAAGATATCGCATCTCATACAAATCATGATGAAGGCTACACTAGCCTGAGTGCACAATACAGTCACAGAGGTCAGTTATTTATGTTAGTGATTTTTCACTGCTGATTAACAGGATTTTATCAAATACCCCCCCAGCCGTTTATAGGGTTAAATGTACAAGGATAACGTAGTTATTTATGACCGATCAATTTAACAAACTCAAAAAGACCATTTACAAAGACTAAGGTCCCTATTATACACCCTGCGTCATTTAAATAGCATATGTGTTTAGGAATATATCTACACTGATGGGTGTGGTGGTCTGGAAGTGACATGTGTTCAAGTAAGTGTCTGGCGTGTTTCTATCTTGGCAGTGGAAAATACAGGTGCGCCACTGACTGAATAAAAAACCCTCACAACAGTCAACAGTCAGCCATCCAATCCTATCTTACCAATGCAGGCATCACCTCCCTCATTACTTGGGCTGGGTATCATTATAACATTTTCAATACAGTTACCAATAGGATACTTTGAATTTGGTACCGATACCCAAATGATACTTGTTACGATACTTTTTCTAAATTGGTGTTCGACCAGCTTGTTCAAGTTGGTCATTTTGGTCGGCCAAACATAATTTATTAAAAGTCTATTCCACTCTTATTAAGATTAAATGAAATCAAAAATGTAAAAATTTGCATTTAATTCACATATTTAGCTTATAGATATGAACAACAACAAGAAAAGGAGGAGTGTTTAATGTAATTATGTTAGTAATCACATTTTATAGAATATATCAATAATCTGATTGCTGTTTTTTTTCTGTAACTTGTTTTTATGCACATGTTTGTGAGTATTTGATTGCATTCCATGTAAAGAGAATCAATGTCATTAAAGTCAGCATGTTGAATAATCACTACCCCACCTCCTCAAGTGCCACTCCCCAGCTCATCCCAAATGAACAGGGTGGAGCACACAGTTCCACTGGGGAACACAGTTCCACTGCTTAATGCTGGGAGGCTTTCATACCCCTCTAACTCACGCCTGACATTTGACAAGAAGTTTGTGTTTATTTGTCCCAGAGCAATATTTCTCTAAGGACTAGACAAGCTGTGTGCGTGCATTTGTAAGTCTGTGTCAGCAATGAGTGCAACCTAAAATAAATTAAATAAAATAAGAGTATTTTTCGTTTGGAAAAAATAAGTTAAAAAGAAAAGGGAGCGGATCTTAAAAAAAATCCTCAAATAAATAAATTAAACTGAACTTGCTTTTGAACAACATGAAAGGGAGAAAAACAAAGTGCAGAACTGTTTTGATACTATTTTCCTGAGATCTCTAGATTATTATTATTCATGCATTAATATAAAAGCAGGATTTTATTGTTGTAGTTGGTTGAGATGAAGCTCTTTTGAACCATTTTGTATCCAACTAACAAAACAGTGTGAAATGCAATCAAATACTCTGAATAGTCTTAAGAATTGTAACCAGTTTACCGAAGGTAAATCTCATCCTGTCAACAGCTCTAACTCAGAAACACTGTCGGGTTTTCAAGCTCAGCAACTCTGTGTTTTTTTCCCTTAAGGGGTCCGGTCAGGCTGAGTGTGTCTGTTCATAAGTCAGAGGTTAGCAGCACTGTGTGGTGGCAGGAACCTATTCATATCACAATACAGTTACAATAGAGTTATGATCCAGTATAATGTGATATATTATGATACTGTAGGCAAAGCAATGAATTCTATTTTTTAAATCAAATTTAAGAAAAACGTATTAGTATTCAAACTAGTATTAAAGTATTAAAAACTTACCACCACCCTATCCTCAAAATCTGAAATATTTTCTCCCCAATTCACAAGGCCAATTACCCATCTCAGACATTAGGACCCCTTTCACTAGATATGCCCCAACACCAGGAGGGTGAAGACTAGCACATGCCTCCTCCAATACATGTGAGGTCAGCCACCTCCTCTGTGGGGAAAGAGCGCCATCTACCCACCCAGAGAGAGCAAGGCCAATTGTGCTCTCTCAGGACTCTGGCAGCTGATGGCAAGCTACATGAACGGGATTTGAACCACCGATCACCCAATCATAGTGGCAAACTTACTTTTAATGCAGTCAGGAAAGTGAGATCTGAAGAGTATATCAGTGCTAACAGTTGGACTAGCACAGCACAAATTAAACCTCATTCTATACACTATTAATTCAAAGTCAATACTGTGTTTTTTGAGAAATAATACTGTACTGCTAAACAGTATAGCGATATTTTAATATATCCATATTTGTTTTAGAGGTTACCAAATGAACAGACATCAAATGTAGCTGGGACCTGGGATTTAATAGCACCTTTTTACGGTTAATGTTTGAACAATCAAACAGTTTTATAAAATAGTTATGAACAGTACAATTATGTTTCAATATTTCTTTTTTTGGTTCTTTTTTTACTGTTTGTTTATCAATTTAACTTTCTGCGAATTTCTCAAATAGGAAGAAGATGCCTGTAAGCAGGTGAGATTCTTGTTTTTCAATACTGGTGTCACGCAAATGTGCAAAATATGATAAGCATCAATTTTCATACCATGATTTATGGTGAAAGCAGTTATCGCTGCAGCCATAGAACCCTTGTCCTCTCTGCTATGCTGTCATTAAACCTATTAGCTCACTGACGTGGAAATCAATTACTGTGGTTCAAAAATAAAACTTTAAAACTTTTGTTTGTAATCTTCCACTGGGTGAAGGCTGTGATTAATGATGCTACGGATAAACATGACTTCAGGTCAGTTCACCCCCAGAATAAAGCATGGCCATGCTCTGTGTAATCAGCCGTGCCTTTGCAAAGTTAAACCTGTTCTGTTGTGTTGTGTGAAAAGGTTTGAAGACATCTGGGTGTCTTTGATTAGGCCTTTGTTTATTTGATTTTCAAAGGCGTTTAAAAGATTAGACAGAAAATGAGTACCATTAATAATACATTAAAATAATAATAATAAAAAAGGGAAGAGTTTCACACTAAATACATTAAGTCTACCTGAATATTACAACATTATTTCCAACAAAGCATTGCATGCAATCAAGCATGCAGCACATCTTTCTCTGTCTCTTTCTCTCTTAGACTCAGTAGATGCAGACCTTTAAAACACTGCAAATAAATCAGAGCTTACTTCAATGAAATATGATCAAAAACAGGAATGTTGGGCATACATCTACATTTTCATCAGTTGCAGCTTCTGCAAATATACTGTATGAGCTTTGCTGCCCTCTATGGTCGGGTGGGGGACCATCCTTAAGCATCCCTTGCTCAAAACAGTTCATCTAATTTAGCGGATGGGAGGGGTTGCCGTAGAAACTGCTCGACTGGGACACTCTCCAGATGGAGAGAGAAGAGAAGGTGCAAGAGACTGGATAAAAATATTTTAAAACTTCAAAGGTGCAAAGGAAGGAAAGAAGAAGAACGTCTGAAATATTTAATCTAACCTAACAGGATTACCAGGCCCCGAAAATTATTATTTGAAGACGTCTCTCCTGCACGGCTGTTAAACATTCAAAAAATTCTGAGAGAATGGAGGCTCAAATTAGGTGGTTCTGGGCAAGGCTGGGTTTGGTCTCTCTTCAACATTATGTAAATGCCGTCTTAATCCATGACAGCTTATCCTAGCCAATGAGGTCAGTGACTCTGCATCTGGGGGGAAGATTTCCACTCTACCGGCAGCATTGCACAGAGGCTCTACTGTATATTTCGTTTTTGCAGCCTCTTGAACGAGGCTTGATTTCCCTGCGGCGGTTAAGGACTCATTAAGTCCCTTTAACATGAGGGGAGTGTGAGTCTCCAAAAAAGTCTGTGGGGGGCTGCGAATAAGGGGCTCCAGCCCCGTGTTACCTGCGGTGATACTGCAGGTATGGCTAATTGATTCCGAGCCAGACGTTTTACAACAGCCAGCTCAGCAAAGCGCCAGTGGGATATCCAGCCATGCTACTTGCGATTATCTGGGGAGAGCTGAATCTAAGTGGTAAAGCTCTACAGTAAGTGTAAAGAAAGAGCGTCTCATAACCAACCATCCAATACAAACACCTCACAAATCCAAGATTCCTGTTTGTATCCTAACACCTATCTCACAAACAGATGGAAACACTGAAACTGGCACTTCTAACAAGCCCATTACGAGATAAATCACACGTATGACACATCTCAGAGTGACAGATTGTACCATTTAAAACATACTCATACAGTGCGCTAATGCGAGCAGTGTTGGTCGTCAAGGCTAGCTAAGAAATTGTGCTGCTTAATAATGTATTAAACTGGCATTTTTCATTGTAACTGCTGCTAATAAAATAAAATATTTACATTTACAAGTCTGACAAATGTAAACAGTATAAAACAAACCACATTGTTTCTTATATTTACTTTGACTTTTATTTCATTATTACAGTATTTTTGCACACAGTATACCAAGCCAGGAAGTGTTTTAAGGTGTTTTTTCCATGAAAACATTTTTAAAGTGTACACCCTTACATTTACATTTCAAAATGTTCCATTCTCTACTGGGGACAGGTCAAAACTGCAAGCCTATCTAGTACACATAGTCTTGTCTCATGCAGCCATTCCACTATATCGTATGTAGCATGTGGATTTGTATTGTCCTGCTGAAAAATGCACAGAAATCCCTGGAAGAGATTTCATCTTGAAGGCAGTATATATTAAAATCTCAATAAACATTTCTGTATTAATACTGAATCTCCTGACTTTTAGACTTGTTGCTTATCCAGTAGGACAGATTAAGTTATCCAAATTAAGGACTTGTTTACTGTATATCTCCAGACCTGCCTGTAATATACAGTATAATGAAAGTAAATTAGAGATGGCATGTTAGCATCAAAAGCATTAGGTTAGCATTATTATCGTTATTTTCGCACACAATAATATCGCCAACATTTTTGAATATGGGGAACGATATTATATCCTGAAATATGGTGCCATATCACCCACCCCTAATTATCACATCAGGGTACTACTTTTTTGCTGTTTTTATTAAAAGAAAAATTCACACTGTTCTCATTTCCTATTATATATCTGCTAGAGAGATTTTATATCTGTACAGTATCATTTATTTTACTTTAATCCTGGATATATGGAGATATTTGGAGTGCATTATTAGTATCATGACATTCTGGACCATTGACTTCTGCTACAAATTTTATAAAATTCTTGTATTTTTAAATATCTCAGTTAGGGGTGTGTCATAAATTGTATGCAATAATCAAATTTCATTTTCATTTTGGTGCAGTAGTGTATTCTTAAAATAAATATTTTAATTCAGTTTTGTCATATCACCAAGAGTATAATTATTGCAAAAATACCATGAAATATTGTGATTTTATTTTAGGGCCATATCGCCCACCCCTAGTGTGTGACCTACTACACTGAATGTGGATGTGATTTAGGCCAGAGCTGTCTGTTCGCGTGGACAATTTCAGACAGACGCTGCTGGTCCGCACAATTTCAGAAATGGAATGTCCCATCCATTTGGTACCCACTATCAGACATCACTCTCCAACTCTCCAACTGATAATTCATGTTTAGTCCGGATACTCACAAGATGACACCTCACAACTTATACAGGAGTAGATGTTCTCAAGCTGTCCCTTGAGACAACACGTCATGATCAAGTTACAAACTGCTATCCCATGACTTTTGGCATGTTAATGTACATATTGTGCCCCAACTTTAAACAATTTTAACAATTAAAAAAAAACTTTAAACTCACTGTATGAAGCTGATATGTGCCTACATAATATATCTAAACTCCAAATGTATTTATTATATATTAAATAACAAACTAATGTAATACTATATATTTAATCAATCAGAAGTAGTATTAGGCTTTTATTCACTGTGTAGTTTTTGGTCAATAAATGACCGTTCATTCTAAAAGCAGAGCAGAATCTTTTTAGACTTTATACAGAAACTACTGCCTTTCATTTTTCAGAATGAAATATCGTATTGCTCGGAGTGTGTCACATTCTCCTTTGATGTAAATTCTGTAGAGCTCCAATACATAGAGCATCAAAATAGCTTCAACAACACCCACACTTCCCTTTCTTCTTCATAAAGACAGCTACATATTTAGACACATACTAGACATGAATGCACAACTACACTCTGATTTGGACACACACACATACACACACATACACACATACACACACACACACCCTCTCTCTCTTAATGAGCCTGGAGATATGGTGCAAACTGTTAATCGTTCACATGCATGGCTCAGTTTATGAATTTTAATTCCATAATTACAACATAATTAATGCAGAAGCCCGGTGTCTACAAGAGTGCAAGTGTGGTACGCTGCAATAATAAATCAATCACATAGCATAAGGGGAGCATGATTTCATTACGATGCCCCTCTCTTGGCAAACAGTTGTGTATGCGCGAGGGGCCGGTTGGCAAGTCCATTACCAAACCTGTCCCCATAATTATGTTCACATGCATCATTACGGCCCAGTGTTCCCTGTCCACCCCCCCACCCCCCCCACACTCATAATAAATTACAACCGTGTGCCACTCTGACTGGCCCTGGTCTTGCTCTAACTCCAGCGTGCTACTAAATCAAAATGATGAGTGAGACAGAGAAAGCTTTCACTGGATAGTGAAAATTGACAACACACTGTAGAGAATCAGAGTTTTTTTTTTTTTAATCTAAAGCAGAAAAAATAAAAATATAGAATAAATGTGTGTATATAAATTATATATTTTTGTTACTGCTAGATGCCTAAATTCTTTTACGATCAATACAGTATCTGACTGTCTGTCTGTCTGTCTATCTATCTATCCAAATCATAATCTGATTTCAGCTTCATTTAAAAAGGGGACTACATCAACTATTTGTGAACATAGTCTCTCTACTTCCATAGGTTTAAAAGTTTTTGAGCAATTAACTGATAAACAGTTTCTTGATCAGATGTAGCCTGTTTTCTTGTTATTGGCTGACAAATAAAGAAGATAAAAATGCCTATACTTTGCTGAATTGGATTTGCTAATTAAATGGGAACTCTCAACGTGCGGTCCAAAAAAGAAACAATGAGTGAGGGAGATAAGCTATCCTTTCAGAGACATATAAAATATTGGAGTGAACAAATTACTTGATAAAAAGAAGGAATGCAGCAGCAAACTCAGTAAAAGCAACAAACCTGGAAAGAGATTAAACTAGAAGGTGATTCAAATAGAAAGTTTCTTTCCAGAGTGAGAAAACACCTCTACACAACAACTAGTGTAGTCAAGAAAACTCAAGGAAGTAGATGTATCAGTGTAACGTCTACAATGCTTAAAAACTAATTAAAACCCACTAGGTAACACTCAACAGAAAGGCAAGATTAAACTTCCAACACACATATCTCGATATAAAACAATATATAAATGTATTTCTCTACCTCAGAAAATTATGACAAAATATGCTCTGCAGGACACAACCAAGGACGTTCACCTGTCTGTGAGACTGGGTTTATAAGAAGCAGAAAAGTATGAAACTGCAGCTTTTCAGACAGGTCCTTAAATGTCCTTAAAGCAGGACCTCTGCATTTCTTCAAACTGACTGGCCGTTCAAGGTTTCTTCTGTCGAGACAGCAAATGCTCTATCATCTTTTTGTCGGACCATGTAATCTATCCAGGTTCTGAAAAGCCTTGTGACGACAGTGTGCAACAAACAGAGAAAAGGGCTTACTGCACTGAGCCTGCATGATGCACAGCTCATCAGATTCAGATTTAGCCCACCTTTTCTTTCTACCTACAAAGTTTCTGACAGGAACATTTCAGGACAACCAAGTTGCATCAGTATGAGGTGAACTGTGCACTAACCATACCCAAACTCCAACAAAACAACAGAAATCACAGAGCAGATGATGTAACACAGGATTAGTGAGCAGAAATTGTCTCAGTGTATTTAGTAATAGTTTTACCCACCAGTTTCCCGGGAGATCTGAACAAAGGCCTCCACGCCACTTTCTCCATAGTTCCCCTCGGAGGCCAGTGTGGAGACGTAGTTCCAGCTCATGGCCGTGACGATGTCCAGCATGGCCTGAGCCTGGTAGGAGTCAGGTGGCACCACTCGGGAGAAGAAGTCGTATCGGGTATTGTCGCTCAGCTCCGGCGCAGTGGATGCATAGCTAATCTGAGGGATCTGTGGAGGAGAGAAACAGAATTCTGATGGAAATTTCCATTAAAACATAAGAACACTAATAAACACAATTATTAAATTATCACACACATATATATTAGGTACAAATTGTCACATACATATTTATTAGGTCTGGGCGATATTGTAAACAAAACAAATCTCGATATTCTTTAAATATATGTCCATTTTCCATTACAACAGTTTTATTTTTTGGTACTGTAGATATGCCAAAATGGTAACAAATACAATCACCTAGCGCTATCAAGTATATAAACCTTTTTACATTTATTTTTAAGGGAGTTATACAACGATTCCAATATAAAGATAGCTATTTAAATTAATTTGTTAAATGTATCTATTTTGTAAAAACAGCTCCCAATGATATATTACAATGATAACAATGATCAATGTTATAAGCAGCTTTTATATTGAACAATATGCAAAAAATAACCTCCTTATATTCCTGTTAGGGAAAAGGGCAAAATATAAATATTATGTTGGAAACATAAAAGCGCTCTTTACATGTTTCTTTACAAAAACACAAGTCTATCCACTGTTTAAGGCTTGAGAGACACCCACTAGCATACGTAACGCTGTACAAAAAATCGCAATTAAACAGTATTTGATTATAAAAATGAATTTTCTTAACGTTGCAGCATATAAAAATTATATTAATAAAAATGCTATGTAAAAGCTTATTCATACTCCCTTAAATACAAAAATGAATATGCCCATTTCAAACACTGTATCAATTGCTGCCCACATACTTCTTTGTGAACTATAAGCTGGCATGGAAGCTGTGTAATACAGACACTAGAGGACAGATCACTGCCCCTACGATTTCAAGCGCTACTGCTTGGTTTCATTTGCATTCATAAGATTTCAGAGAACAAATACAGACGAAATGAGCGCAGATTATGGACACAAGGCTTTGTCTAATTCCATATCTATATTTAATGTATAAACGAGTCTTCGGGTAAATGTTGACGTTGGGGATTTGCATGGGTCAAAAACCTACTTGTCCCATGCGTCAGAGTTTGAATACTAAAATCACTACTAATTTTACAGCATTAGTGTAGTATAAATATGCGAGATAAAATAAGATAAAATTCAGCAGAATGTCGAGTTTATGTTAATAACTAAATTACCTAATTGAATAACCTAATTGAACTTAACCTTTAAGGAACCTAATCTGAATTCCTGGCTCCAGTTTACATATATTTTGGAACATGCTTCCATTACATACGTATGGAATAGCAGCAGCAGGTAAAGGCAGAGAGAAACATGGGGTGTGGGGGTTCTGACCGGCAGAGAGGCAAGCTGGATAATGGCTCTTTGGAGGCAATTGACGGTCTGATTGATTTCTCCTCAGCCAAAAGGCCAGGCTGTCGGCCGGAGCCCCAGAGGCTGAGCTCATCGGCATTCGGTGCAAGAGACAGACTGAGAACCCACCGGCAATACAAATGCCACTCACCACCCGGCCACTCAGGTGCACCACCGCCCTCTCACCCTCCGCCATAAAACTGCATGCTTTTAAACACAAATAGCACAGATGAGTGATGCACCCGGTGAACTGTCAAGCATGTGTGCAATCTGCACATACATGTGTGTGACGATAAGCACAGAATGACGGGAGCTGGAACACGCGAGCAGAAGGCTGAATTCTGCTGACGCTGCTGCAAATTAAATGCGTTAACACAACCCTTCCCATAGCAGACCTTTCACTCAATTTAGAGTCATGAGGGGGAAAATTTGACAGGTTGGAGGACTGTGAATATTTAATACATGCTGGCTTTGAAATGTTTGGTCCAAGGGAAATTAGTTGCTTCTTTCCATCAAAAGAAAGCAATTTAAATGGGGAGAAATAATTCAGTTCTTACTGGCAGTTCCCATCAAGAAGGCTGTCATGAGGGATGAATGATTTGATCAAGTGTGAGTGAGTGATCACTGAAATCTCAATCAGAATTATTTGGCTACAACATCTGAAGGATGTTTTTAGTTTAGTGCAGGATAATATGATCTCAAATTTATATCAAATGTAATTTATAATTTTACTCTTGCTGTCAATGTTACAATACATGAATGCATACAATTAATCTAGAAACTTTTTTAAACATTTTAAATGTTAAACTTTTAAAACTCAGAGTTTTGGCCCCAATGTCCTTCCATATTTCACTCTTTTTTAAAGCCTGATAACATTTGAGATTTTTTTAGCATGTTCATTTTTAGAGATTTAATCAAAGTGTCGCCTCAGCTGGGTTAAAAAGGTAAGTACTTTTTATGTATTTTAAAATATGAATAAAAACCTCATAAGAAACTCTCACTCTCTTACTCCTCACTGTTTCTCTCTCTTTCTCTCTCTCTCTCTTATACATACACACACTCTCACACACACAGAAACACACAGAAATATATGCAAAGCACAATCTGTGCTCAAAATTAAAAAGACACATTTAGATACAATTAAAGAAACATATTTGATGATATAAATAAAAGACCCATGTGATAATATTTATATAATCACAGCAAATATATATATATATTTTTTCGCAATCAACAGACCTAAGGTTTACCTCTATTTCAAATAATGAACGATATTAAAAGCAGCTTGAATTACTTGTTAATAAACAGTATTATACAAATAGAAGCCGCCACCATGAGCGAGATCACACTGATTAATAGTTCTGAATGTCACTTCAGATCAAATTTTAATTAGTTGTCCAGCCCTATCTGTGGTAACCCTAAAACCCTTAACCACAAGCAAAATAAGCCCCCTCATTTGTCAACAGTTCCACGCTTAAAGTAAATGGCAGACTAATTGCAATATGCAACGCAGAGCCAATTACAGCAGTACGACACACAATCTGAAAAATAAGCTGACTGTTAGCAGGGGAGAACCATTTGACTGTCTGCGGTTTGGCTTCTCCAGGACTGCAGACAGCATGAGCGATAAATCATGAACTAATTCTGCACTGCACTGCTACTGTGGTCATCCAGATGTCTTCACTCTGGGTGGTAGACAATGAGTGGGGATATCAGGACTGGGGTGTTAAAGGATGCCTCTGGATGCAGCAGATGGCTTTCACCTTTTCACAGCTTACAACACAAGGTTGAAGTCAAGCAGTGAATCTAGACCATTGATCCTAGATATCTTCACAACATGCGTATTGAAGATTTAAGCTCCTTTAACTTGAATAATGTTCAAAATCCATTTTTTTTTGACGATTATCTCTTTTTGTCTGAGCTGAGAATGCACTGAGTCGTCTGTGTGTTGCTCCATAATGGAGCTGTCAGATAAAGAAAAGCAACTCGCTACTGATAGATTACATTAAGACGGAGCTAATTAACCTCCAAGGCGACCTTTATTTAAAACACTACCTCCAAGAGGGGTGGACACAAATTGCTGTGCACAGATAGATATTTGTACTCAATCTTTCAGTCTTTCATTATTTTTGTTCCTTTTTTCCTCTTTATCTGACAAATGCGTCTCACAAACACACACACACACACACACACACACGTCTCCTTCGCTACTTGCGTATCCGCATCAACCACAGCACCAAATGAGATTATGATACTGAGTTGTCCTCATGTAGACACCAGGAAAATCTTGACTTTTCACTTTTATCGTTCTCTTTATACAGTTACAATACAATACAACAAACAATAATAAATAAATGTCTTTGATGTGTTATCCCTTTTTTTAGGTAATGAAAACAGATGTAACTTTTTTAACACAAAGCAATAGTATATCAAAATATCCAAAACAAATTATCTTCATAGTTTAACAGAATTTCTACTTCACAAAATATAATTTTTAAAAACACATGAAGTATTTCAAACAATGATGCTATCGAATGTATTGTTATGGCACAGCATGTCCACACAGGTACCCAGCCAGGACAATGAAAACAATCAGATACACTTGTTATTTAGAACAAAAAGACCACTGACCTTATTCATACTTGACCTATATCAAGTCCAGCACTGGCATGAAATCATGAAGTGTGATTTAGCAATCATTATATGTCATTAACAGCTCTGGCAGTAACAGCCTTGTATAAAGACCAAATTGTGCTCAAAGAATGCAAAAACAGTGCTTTGGTAGCTAGTCAGAGAGGCAGATAATCCGTAAATCAGAGCCTGGCTCTTGTGTACAAAAAAAAACACATAACTTGCTAATATCACTGGTTACAAGCAATCACAGATTTAGCCTCAACAAGTTAGCTAGCTAATGTTTGCCTTTCTGAATGCAATTCACAAACATTTCATCACAAAGTTACACATTTTTATCTAAAACTAGCTTTGAATCTTGAATTTTGTGTACAAATCTGGATAATAAGTTTGAGAGGCCTTTTACTTTTGTTCTGAATGTTTTATTACACAATTGACATACTGCATACTGCAAAATTCCACGTTGTTATGGTCACCTTCCATCTTATCCACCCATATATATATATATATATATCAGTGGTGTGCAGTGAGGCCCTTCTAACCCTTCAGAGAAGGGGTGACAATAAGTGCATGTAAATAATTACATAATTTTTAATCAGGAAATATATATTATAGTTATTGTAAGTTTATGGATTAATTTTATAAATGAACTAAACTAAAAAACAGCAACTAATTCAAAGCATTAGTCTGTGTTTTTCAGTTGCTACAGGACTCTTATATGACGGACAGCGGATATATATATATGGCTGAGGAATGTCAGGTTCCTTACTGTACAATAGGAATTTAGTACTTTTTTGTAGTCACATTTTTAGCATTTTAATGTCAACTGGGTCTGAAGTATCTGTTCTCATAACATCCATATTTTACCATGTTCCAATAGATTTTTACTGTCACACACAAACCTTAATGTATAGACTTTCTTGTTCATTCATGTATATACTCATCAGGTTCCCTAAACACGTCTGCAAGGTCAGTCCACACTGCCAAAATACAGTACCAGAAAAAAGAGAGACAAATTTTTTGCCAGACATTAAAGGTCACAATCATATCAACCAGTAACTACTGTTAGTGGTAATGATTGAGACTGGTAATGTCTGGCTAGAATTGGCCTTTTGTACCATGTTTCTGGTACACAGGGGAAAGGGTGGATCGAGAAATGTTAAATGCCCTCACAGTAGGTTTAAAATATAACTGAGAAAAATGTATAGGACATTAGATGTTATGATCCTACTTACAACATTCGGCATTTCGTAACTCAATTTCAAACTGTTTGCATTGTAATCTTGTGTGCAATATAAAATTATATGATCAGGTTGATCTGGTTGCCATTGCTGATTGATGATGATAGCTGAGAGTATGGTGGGCGGAGGGGGGTAGACAGGTTCTGGGACGGTTGTCTTTTCAGGAAGAAATACTGAGAGGTTGCTCCTAATTACAGATGACATATCTATTCTGGGGTCCCTTTCTCCAGTACCTCAGAATGGCAGGTAATGTTTTAACAGCAAAGAACCAGAAAATAAACCTATTTAACCATGTTTTATTGCAGTTTGTTTAGTGGTAATTTATGAGGTTTGTTAGTCTTTGCTTTGTGTGGGTACTAATATATTTTTGTTTTCATATGTAAACATCTAATGCCTGATAAATAGCATAATATACATAATATATATTTTTTATATATATGTTTTTATAGTCTACCGTTTTTATTATAGACCTTGTTAATCGTTTGTATTGTAATATTTGTTCTTGTTCCCATTTTGTGTTCAATTTAGCACATTCTACGTTTACATTAACTATTTTTATATATTTGTCTTTTGCTTCTCTCTTTTTTCCACAGATGCTGTCCTATAGCTTCTCACACTAATAATCCAACCACCTGTCCACCAGACCTCATTCTATCAATACGACGGCTCAAGACTTTCTTCCTTTCATCACTCTGATCCTTAACAGCTCCTTGTAATCAGGTCATGTACCATCTGCCTTCAGGCAGACTAGAATGGTCTCCATCTTAAAGAAGCCAACACTAGACGACTCAGACAGGCCAGTATCTCCCCTTTCTTTTCACTCAAACTTTGTTGAAAGACCATCCAACTGTCTCCCTTTCTTATTTAGAAACATCTCCAGCACCCCCAACCAGTCTGACTTCAAACTGGTGCATTCTACGTCACTCTAAAGTGTCCTTATAGCAGTTTCAGATACGCTCCACACTGCAAGAGCTGCCAAACTGTCAGCCGTGCTGAACCTTCTTGATCTCTCTGCAGCCTTTGATACAGATGACCATAAGTTCCTCATGTACATCCTCTGCTGTCTTGGAATCACCAGCTCTGCATATCAGTAGTTTGAGCCCTACCTGAAGTCGCATTCTTACCAGGCAGCATGGTAAGCAAGGGGTCCTCATCTACACCATGGAGACATTCTACCAAAGTCCAATAAAGTCCTGTGATTGGTCCGTTTCTGTTTTCACACTATACATGATCTCCGTTTGCCTTGATTTTTACAAAGCTCAGTCAGGTTCCTTCTGCAATCAGAACAGTGAGATCTAAAGACAAAGTACAGCACTGCTTAACATGGTTACAGATAATAAAAAAATGAAAGTTGTTTTAGAAACCCGATGCAGTATTCCAAAACAAAATACTTCAATACAATACGATACAATATCAATATTTCCTTACAAGCACATTTTCTGTGTTACCTGACAGCAGTGGTCAAACTCTGTAAGTATGGCTCTAATTTGAGTCATCATACTACAGATGTGGCTTAGCAGAAGTATGGAAGACAAGCACTTAGATTTTTCTGTGTCCTTGTGTCAAACTAGTAAAAGGAACTTTTACTCCCATATGTCTAAACAATTACTCACTGTCTTTAAAGAAGACTGAAGAGTCATTTCTACAGACAGTTGTATCAGTTGCATTTTGATGTTGTGTTGAGACATATTTCTTTTTTATTAAAATTGGCTTTGTAATACAGCAAAAGGCTGCAATATGCAAACAAACATCTTCACTGATCACAGATTCACATGACAGTGTTAAAATAATGCAATAAATTAAAGTACTAAAATTAATGCAGGCAATTTTTTACTGTCACTGTTTTGATAGGGTAGATGTTTTTATATTGTAACAAATATTAGAAGTACACAACAAATATAAATATTATATTTATAGTTTGTCAATTCATATAAACATATTTACTTAACTTAGGATACTGACCTTTGTCCTTTAACCTCTTTAACATCTTAGAAAAAGCAGTGAATTCACTTGTTAAACCAAGGAAGGACTAATAAAGTCAGGAAACAAGGGATAATAAGCAATTAGTATAATTTTTCATTTTAATATCAAATACTCTCATGTCGTAATCAACTGTTAATGCCATACTGTGCATGTAATGCGTAGAAAAAAAGCCTGTGCTTGTTATGGAAAAAGCATGCAGAAGCGGTTAATTCTGGAAAGGGGATTTTTATACAGCATAAAGCTGCAGAAATGGCTTCCGGGAACAGAGTGCACAGTAATATACACAGTAATGATGTTTCCCTTCTGACATGTTTTCCTGTGCTGCAGTTAGAACCTGGTTTTGATATATTAAAGAACCTTTTTTAGCAAGTCAATTAAAGACATCAAGTACAGAAATAAAGCCCTATATTAAATGGGAAATTCACCTTAGCTCCCATTTCAGCCCCCCTCTAAATATTTCTAGGCAGTTGCTTAATTAATCTCTTAAAATGAACTCAAATAAAACCACCCGCGAACCTATAAATCGTTCATAGAAGAACAGAGTATACACGCTCCATAGCAGATCAAATTTGAACTGGAGCACAGTTTCCACAGTTTATAACAGCACACCTCACAACAGTACAGTGGTAACTTAAGTGGTGTTGCTGACTATTGTCTTTTGTTTCTTCAAATTTAGTTTGAGAAAACTGATATCAACAAATTAATTACAAAACATCAAGCTATACTGCAAAGTCTTGGTGAGGAAACAAAAATTCCTGATGCATCTAGAATGCAACCAAAGCACTTAATAGAGCGCTTATTTATCTGAATGCTGCAGGCATGTTTGTAGTTTGACAATTAGTTGAGTTAGTTGAGTGTCCTAACTGAAATACATTGGGTTTATTATGTTTCTGACACTCTGTCAGCCTCTAGTGTGCAGCCACCCTAATATTACCAGATTTCCCACAAATATGACACGGTTATGGATCTATTTTGAATGCAGTTGCATAGTGCAGTATCAGCCATATAAGCCCAGAACAGTCCGCAACGATATAGTTAATATTCTGTATATTACTTGTCAGTGGATCAGCAACTCCAAACATTATATTTCATTATATTTATTGTTTTTAAAATTTTTTTACAAAGTTAAAAGTCTACATGTCAACCAAGTATTGATCACTTCATTTAAAATCTACTGAGATGCTTTACAGCAGTAAAATGAAAAATGTGTTACTGTCAAAATACTTACGAACTTACATACCTAACTCTATAGACAGCTGCTATCTTTGACTCTGTACTGTTTGGAAAGTAATTCTCGTTCAGCCTGGTATTGCACCACACAAACACATTGCATGTGTGAACTGCCGTTGTGTGCCATTATCAGCTTCACACCTCCGTTTGAAAGCACGTGCTCTCCAGAGACCGCTGTCTGAGTTGAAGTGTGGAACCATGCTTTTGCTGCTCTCTATGTCTCTCACCTTCAGTTCAGAGGGGAAACTTTGCACCTGCATTCGGCGTGTGCTAACTGAGCCATGTTAAGTGTTGGGATAATTCTGGATGATTTGCCAGTGTGCTGGAAAAAGAAAACGTGACGCAAGCATTGATGTAAGTGGCATTTCTTCATGGAGCAAATATAACTGCAAACATTCTGCTCAAGGAGATAACAAGGCGCTTGTGCCACAAGTAATTAATGCTGTTTATTTGTTCAAGTTTGAGAAAGCTCATTTACAAACACAATCAGACCAAAAAAGGCCCAAGCTGAGAAAACAAATAAGGCAGTCATAAAAATGATGCCTAGTCCAATATTTATAGGATTTTAGAGTGAAGAATCCTGTCATTTATCTCAAAATTATCACCCATAGACTTATAAAGAACAAAGCGTCTGTTAAGTTTTCAGAAGTGTAGACACTGCATTTTGGTTGTTATGATCCAACTAACGTCTTACTGCTTCTCTATTTCCACAGAGGACCAATTTTTCTTGCTCCCTCATCTCTCAGTGGACAGGCCCTTTGAGTGTTAGGCCGTAGTGAGACACACTTAGGATTCAGGAAAGTGAGAAAAGAAAGCTTTAGGTACTGTTTCTTCCAGTCTAACTCGGTCATCCGACTCACCCTTCACTGCTATTGATGTCAAAACCCCTTGTCCTACATGCCTCCGTCGTCCACCCTGGCCGAATCACTAGCCTTTTTTTTCATATTTGAAGTTCAAACCGTAAACAAAAATAACCCAGTTACAGTAAGCTGTTTTTGCCCTCCTCCGTGCTTCTTGTTACAGTGCACTGCCAAGGTGAATTTCAAAGCATTACAGCTTGAGGAGATGGATAATTATTTCCCTAATTTAAACATCAAACAAGACTACTGCAAATAATCTCATCAAAGAATTGGGGTACAATCGGTTGATTAGCAGAGATGGCAGAAGACATAGTAATAATGATAACCCAAATGAGTGAATGCGATTTAAAGGGGTGATAATGAGGCGAAGGCCTGGGGGATCAGAACATTTCACTGAGATTCTGTCAGCATGAAGAAGCAAACAGGATTTGCTCTCTCAAAGGCGAGGATGATGATTTAGAGATGGCATTAGCATAAGTCCCCCCTCCCGGGCATCACAGAAAGATATCTGCCAAGCCAAACTTTTTTTGGGTCGCCTGCAAAAGGCTGTGTGCGGTTAAATGTGGTGTAAGAGCAGCGAAATGGTAAGTCCTCAGGCTTCCTAGTTGGGGAAAGCAACAAGGATATGGAAGTAAAACAGTGTCACCAGACTTTGAAATTTAAAAGCACTTGAATTTTTAGCACTGAATTATTTTACATTGAATTATTGCATGTGATTTTTTTTGCCTCTGAATTAAACACTTTAATTTTTCAGTATATCATTTTATTTTAATGTAAAAAAAATTCAAAAGTAAAAATTCAAGTTTAAAAAATTCAATTGAAATAAATTCAGGTTGCTCAAATTTGACCTGTCAAATTCGACTGCTAAAATACAACGCTCAAAATTCGCTGTCAACATCCGGGACTCACAGGATGAGCAATCGATTCAGTCTTCAATCGAGCCAACAACCAGCCAATCACATCACGCTCCGAAGATCACGTGACAGGTAGCGCCTCACGGCTCAGAGCCGCTCAACGCGAGTCACAGCCCCCTCCGCTGCTCCTCTCGAGTAGGTGAGTGTAAAACAGCTGAAAACAGGGCATTTACCTCACCACTGTGGCCATGTAATATCACTTAAACGGTGTAGAAATCCTCACTTTAACCACGGTTTGCTCTGTGGTTTGTAAACATATTACATTAAGATAGATATCCAGATATACCTTGTTAAACTAAATAAATAAATAAAGCTCCTCTGTTCATTTCAGAAAGAGCTTCAAACACGAACACTGAGAGGGGTACAGTAAGTGTAATATAGCTCAATATATTTATTTAGACAGTGGCCAGTACACTAAGCAAAATACTTTGCAGCAAAGTGTCAATAAGGTATTGCTAAACAAACCGCTAACTAGGTAGTATCTTGTCTATAATCACACAGTCCCACAGCTAACTAGCAAGATAGGTAGCTATAATTTAGCAAACTAAGTTACTATCTCAGATTCTACAGTAGTAATTATCTTCCACACAGTCTGGCTGTATTTATAAATAATTGATCTAGTGTTCGTGTTTGAAGCTCTTTCTGAAATGAACAGAGGAGCTTTATTTATTTAGTTAGTTAGTTTAACAAGGTATATCTGGATATCTATCTTAATTTAATATGTTTACAAACCACAGAGCAAACCGTGGTTAAAGTGAGGATTTCTACACCGTTTAAGTGATATTACATGGCCACAGGGGTGAGGTAAATGCCCTGTTTTCAGCTGTTTTACACTCACCTTCTCGAGAGGAGCAGCGGAGGGGGCTGTGACTCGCGTTGAGCGGCTCTGAGCCGTGAGGCGCTACCTGTCACGTGATCTTCGGAGCGTGATGTGATTGGCTGGTTGTTGGCTCGATTGAAGACTGAATCGATTGCTCATCCTGTGAGTCCCGGATGTTTACAGCGAATTTTGAGCGTTGTATTTTAGCAGTCGAATTTGACAGGTCGAATTTGAGCAACCTGAATTTATTTTAATTGAATTTTTAAAACTTGAATTTTTGCTTTTGAATTTTTTTACATTAAAATAAAATAAGTGAAAATGATATACTGAAAAATTTAAGTGTTTAATTCAGAGGCAAAAAAATCACATGCAATAATTCAATGTAAAATAATTCAGTGCTAAAAATTCAAGTGCTTTTAAATTTCAAAGTCTGGTGACACTGTTTTACTTCCATACAAGGATGTTGACATGATGATGTGTGACTGGATAAGCTAAAGGCAGTAGTTTCAAAAGGTCCATTTCTCTAATTTCAATACTTTGAATAGCATAATCAATTTTACCGTAACATTTAAATGAGAATTATGTAAACAGCAACTGTTATAAAAGATGATTCTATTTTCTTTACTATTTATAAAACATTCATATCACTAATACAAATGGCGTATTAAATCTAATGGTCACATGATATGATACAAAGCAACACATTGACAAGCATGTCTGCTACGCTAAACTTTAGTAAAAAAAATGTTAAGTATATCATTTTCATCTTGGCTCAAATGTCACTGGGCTAACTACTGTTTTTCTTCTTTAGTTTTGCACTAAAGCAAATGAAAAGTGGCATCTTTGAACTCAGATATTTAAAGAATGTGTAAAAATAATACATCACTTTTAAAGCACTAACCAGATACCCCTCACAAGAGTTACAAAATGTTTTAGTTGTTTCCATTCTGAACTCCACAGTATACAGTAGATCTGATGGTTATGGTTTTAAGCAATTTCATATAAACACCAGAGTAAACTGGACTTATATTATTATCACTTATTCGGTAGTAGAGTGACAGATAGGTACATGGCCAAAGTGTTTGTAATCCGTTCCATTAACTAAAACATCTGGCTTAATTGCTGTATTTTTCTAATGGCTTAATTTTTTTCTAATGTGATCCCACAATGTTTCTTGTAGGATATTTCTGTCTGTTTCCAAACTATCCCAAAAAAGAAGTACAGTAAGACTAGATATATTTTTAGTGGAATCTTAATGTGAACTTTTACAAATATTTTATTTTTAATTTTTTTTATATTTGAAAGAAATGATTGGCCTTCGTGCCACTTTTTGGTCTCTGATAACAGTGTCTCCAATGAAACTCAGGACCTAGACAATTTTTTTTACAAAGCCAAACATTCACTAATTACTCAAGGTTGTTTTAATCCCAACACAGAACAATGTGGGCATGTGTGTAATTGGTGAGGCTAGAGTACAAAGCCCCTAGACAACTGAGCGACAGACCATCTCATTAGGGCGAGAAAGTGCTGATGGCTGAGAAAAGAGTAGTGTGTTACCTGAAGGATTCTTCCCTCTCTGAGCTGTTTAATCCTCCAATCCTGCTACCATGTCTGTAAGGCACATAAACCCAAGAGATAAATGACTCATCACAGACAAACCTACAAACCTTTTGGGATTTTTTTTGTGTCCTTTTATAACGTTAATCAGGTGAAATCCTCCGTATGCAGTCTATTCTGGCTCATTATACCACACAGGTGTTAATTGCAACTATTAGTGAAGACATTTTCTGGCTTTAACCATTAGCCTGTTTCACCATAAGCACTACACTTACATTGTCCCTGCAGCCACTGAATGAAACAGCTCAATAGGGATTCTTCCAGAGGCCAAAGTGAGTAACTTTGTCACATCAGTAGTCCACTCAGTGTGATCTAATGCATTCTACCTCTACTGCCTTACAGTGCTTACAGCACAAGAAAAATTAGTTCACTATAGATGCTTGCCCAGTATGCCCCACAAGATTATTTTTGAGAAATACTTAATAACAGCAGACAGGTAAAAACACAAGTCTTTTATGCCTTTTACAGCTGGAAAAATAAGCTTATGAGAAAAATCAATCAGCTATGCATCAGTATCAGCTGATTTTTGGTTGAAATATGCAACTGGTATCATTATTAGTTCTGTACTAGTTTGGCTAGGATGTAACCTTCATTCATTTTATGAAAATTTCATTTAAAATATCCTAATTCTGAATTAGCCTGGTTCACTGTAAAATACATTAGGAGTAAAGATGGGAAAATCAATCAGCTATGTATTACAATCAGCTAGTATTTAGTTAAACTATGCGACCAGCTTTCAAACATTTATTTGAGAGCCAATCAGATCATATTTTCAAGTTAAGCTCCTCAGTCAGGACATTGTAGTTCCTTTTTCAGTCACTATATGGAACAACGAAGGTTACACCATATTTTATCATATCTTAATAAAATTTATATATGTGTAAAACGTGTAAAACGAAGGTGTCTCGTGGGGGAGGCAGAATAGATATTTAAAATAGCACTAACCAGATTCTAATCTCAACAGTACACCACTCAACATATACAGTAAATATCAGACCATGATGGAGTCAATCAACACCACTAACTACACAAAACAGTAAACAATGCCAACAATTTAACCACAACCAAAAGTAGATCAGCAACAGTCAGAAAGCTAAAGAAAGAATGACGTTTAGAAAAAAGTGATGAAAGTTTTAGAGCTAGAGAGTTTGACAGCATTCTATATGTAATTGTTTTTAAAAATCAAAGTATATTTTATCTTGATAGATGACACAGAATATTACAGAAGCCCTGCAGGATGATGCATCAGCTATCTCGTCTGAAAAGTTTAACACAGCATCCTGTCCTCAATCGGCATCAGCCCTAAAAACACTGATTAGTCAGTCCTAAACTTGTATGTCTCATTTTGCCATGATAAATGCTGAGCAACTTGCACATCTAACTGTTTGCCAAATGCACATTCCACTTTAATAAAGTGTTACAATACAAATCTAAAATGGCAATGGCTGGGGTACATTATTGACAAATGAATTCAGAAAGTTGCACAGTGCACCTCAAGCTTAGCCAAACGGATACCTGTGGTATTTGGCTGGCATTTACAAATGTAGCTTCGAGATCGGGGGCGAGCAAAATGGAAGAAAGGATGAAGGAAGACGTAGCAATTAAGGGAAACCTCAGCTCCACTGCCTCCCTCAAATCCAGGCTGGGTTATGTAAGACTCATAGGGCATGAGACAGTACCATCCATCACCAACCTGCAAATTACCACCACTCTTGCACATTTGTGTGTTTGTAATAAGCAAAGTAAAAAAAAAAAAAACACACAATCTCACGCTCCTTAGCACACATAAAAGAGGAAAAAGAGCAGTAATTTAAAAAAGCTCTACTTATAACGAACAAATCAATTCAATAAGTCTGACATTCATACGGCATACATACAAAATACAGCATAGTCTCACTCTTATTCTCCTGTGATAAATGAACACGTTAATGCAAAAGTGATGAGGGTGAGATGCAGAATGCGAAAAGGGTTTTCAAACAGAAGATTAAACACTAGACAATGCTGCTGGTTTTATGTGTAAATAGAAGTCTGCTTGCAAATGTCTGCAGCACAGCACGAGGACATTCTACTTCACAATTAAGCCACCCTATAAAAGAACTCACTGATGTCACTTAATTGTATCTGCAGGCTATGTTGCTCCATATTCTCTGCTGGATCATATCAGTCAAATGAACATATTCCACATCTGGCCCCAATCAAATCACCAAAGGGCTTTTTTAAAGTCACTGTCAAACAACCCCCTACCTCAGCCACCACATCTCTCGCTCTCTCTCTCTCTCTCTCTCTCTCTCTCACACACACACACACACACACACACACACACACTTGCACATGCACAGATATTCTCGCAAAGCAGAGCCTAAATGACATCCTGGTTTGAACTCTACTCTGACAGGGCATTCAGTTGTCAGCAAGCATGAGTGTTAGTCTTGATATCTGGGCACAACGGAATTGACAGAGAAATGGGACAAGATGAAAAATGCCACAGTTAATCAGCATATTCACTAAGTGAGTGAGTTGTGTAGGCCTTCAGGGATAGGCTGTCACCAAATGACCAGTCATCAGAGACCTTTAATACCTTTAATGGTGATGTCATGCCATAAAAAGCATGATAATTGCCTAAGAGGAATGGAAAATTTAATCCATCCATACAATGTTACAAATCACATTTATGGCATACACTGACATACCAAATTACTTTTGCCATGTTCTATGGAAACTGACCTGTGGGATATACCTGTGGGGCCTCCTGCATAGAGTGTGAATGTGCTTTCTGTCAGAATCTTTTGTCTGTATGTACGGACAATTCTAGCCAGATGCCGCCAGTCACAATCTAACTGTCACCCATCGCTATTACAGTAATTGTTGGTGGTAATCAGTAATGTCACATAGTTACTTAGTAATCTGACCATTTTTTTTTGTAACGAGTAATGTAACACGTTACTATTTCCAATCCAGTAATGAGATTAAAATTTCTTATCCAAGTTACTGTGCGTTATTTTTTTTGTTATTTTCCTTAGTAACAAGCTATTGTAGGGTCCGGCTAAACACGTTGAAAGGATGGATGAGAAAGACGTTTACATTTGTTGGGAAAGTAAGGGATTAATGCTGAGAAACATATGCATTCTGGGAATTGTAGTGTGGGTGTGTAGTCATGTAGGTGCTGCATTAAGGTGCAGAACATTAAGTTCTCTCTCTCTCTCTTGTTCATTTGTGTTTTGGCACGGTCACTCTTTTTATTTTCACGACCAAACCATAAATGCCCAGTACTTCTCTTTAACCCAGTTTCTGCTCATCTTTCTGCTGGAAAAGAACCAAAGTTTGAGTTTTACCCCAGAGCAGGTGGAGGGGAAATGGAGCCAATGGAGCTACGGGGGAAACTACCCCCCTAAGCATCTCGACCTCGGTCATGGCAGTAATCAGGATAAAGGAACACAGTCGTCGTTTTTTTTGCTGGAACTTACAATAGCACTCTATGCTGAACACACACACACACACATTCACACTGCGAGCCCCCCTCTCTTTCTCTCCACCTCACACACACACTCACACATTGAGTGTGTATCAGTTAAAGATGTTCAATATCCACAATAAACAATAAACCATATTCTTGTAATTTTAAGACATTTTATGCCACTGATACAATGTTATGGTATTATAATAGCATAATAATGCTATTACATTCTTTATAAAAAATATTATATGTATTAGAATAGCTTTTTTAATTTACTGGTCTCTTCTTGCTAAGTAAACAAAATTGGCAATATCAAGTCAGGCCATGTCCACATTTTGTATTAAAAGTCATTAATATAATCATGAGAGGCCTCACTTGAACTCCAATAATTTACATTGCCTTGCCATGAGCATGCTGACCAGTGTTCAGTGTATAGTCATTTAATGTAGAAGCTGTCAATTACATTATTCATAAATCACCAGTGTGTCCTACCTCACACAAAAAAGACAATACTTTCATAACACGGTTCTTTATATCACTTGCCGATAATTCTATAATTCACATGATTGTAATGAAAAAAATATTTTTTTATTAAGAAATGCCATGCTTGTAATACAGTTGTACTAAACTAATTTGTCACAATAACATTAGTAATTCAGAAACTGTATGTTCCTGCCTATTGCATGAGTTGTATTTAAAACTGGTTATTAATGAATTTAATTGTGATTATATGTGTATGATTTAATTTAATAATGTCCAGATCACGCAATACTTCCACTGTAAGTACTGTTATTTTACAGTCTCTCCACGATTTAGAGAGCTCTAACAGGAATGCTCTGAATGTAGGATATATAGTAGAAACATTCCCTTTGGGCTACTATAAAAAATAGCCTCTTGTCACTTCTGCTTGAACAGCCACGAAAAACAAAGGGAGGAAAGCTTATTTTTTTCAGGAAACTTTTCCAGCCCATCTACCTGTCCCTCATGGATCGCAGGCACCTTTTATACATGAACTTTTGTCACAGAGTCTCACATACACTGTCACTTAAAAGACCCTTTGGAATGATAGGATGTCTCCCCGCCCCAGCCCCTCAAAATTGTCTGCTAGCATTCTCCACCATGATTGTGTTAAGCTGTCCACTGACATTATGTTTGGGGCGGTTCATGAAGACATGGTGACACTTTGTATGTTTTAGAGGAAGCATGTGCTACTCTTTACCCTCCGAGTTTGGAAGTATTTTCAAGTATTTAAGCAGTATGTTCTGTTGAAAGCAGTCTATTTTGTACTTGGTTTGCTTTTTACTGTATAGCTCTTAATTGTGTATTTTTGCAGTTTATCTGCATGCACCAAATGCTTAGCATTTTAGTATTGTGGTAGATTTGTTTGATACATTACTGCATTTTATGTTGCATTAATGATTTTGTTACTGTTATTTACAAAACAGACCAAAGTGTACTCTGAAACTGTTCAAATGTAACATTTATTTTGTTGCAGTAGAATATTCTTAAAATTAATAAAAAACATAATACAAAGAACATCGTTATCCCAAAAATATCCTGAAATATCTCTATTTTAGGGCCAAATCACCCACCCCCAATTAAGTAGTGCATGGTATTGTACTACCTAGTTGGGGAGTAACCTGGGTAGAGCTGGGGAGAGCTAAATCATAACTAACCACCAGCAAATTCGAATTTATTAGTGTTCTTCTCATACACTGAGATTATTTCCAGATTTTGCAGAATTCTTTTCCTCTCAGATAGTCACCAGAGCCGCAGATGGGAAGTTGGAGTATGTTTGGATCTCTTTGGGCAAAAGCATACTGTTTGTTATGGCTCTGGCTCATTAGGTTTGGCCTTAGCTACTGCCAGTGTAACAGAGCCCCCTGGTGTGGTAATTGCTGGACTCCTGCCAGAACCTTCCAAGCCATCTGATGCTCTTATGCTTCAGTGCAGGTGCTGCAAATAGTGTCTGACTGTGACTATCAGACCATGGTGAGTTTTAGGCCCACCTACTGACAGTTGTACTCAGTACAACTGAAAGAATATGTACTTTGGGATTTGTGTTTAGTGAGGTCTAAGCTTATAGTCCAAGTCACAAAGTGCTCTGCTAACGCAACAATGCAAATGTGTGGATCGATTTCCCACACCCATGCATTTTCTATAGCACTTAAATAAACCACTTTGCAAGCAACACTTTCAGAACTTGTCATCACTTCAACCGTCTTGTGAATCCAGAAATAAACGTCTTAAGTCTGTCTCGTGGCAGCCGTAGCATTTTTCAGCATCTGTCCCACATTAGTTCTTCTTCACTGAAGCTTAGATGTGTTTTGTTCAAAAGTGCTAAAAAGGAAAGAAAACGCTTAAGGCTCTGTGACTCAACAGCATAACGTGACCTTTGTGAGTGCTGCCACTCTCAGTCAAACAAGCATCTTTTTTATGTGGTAAAGTCCTGGCATCCAGTGCTAGACATTATTTTACACTGTTTACTTGATCCTTGTGAGTGTGGTCCTTCACAAAAGAGTGAAATCTGCTTGGTACACTTGATTAATTGGTCTAAAGCTCCTAAATTAGGAAATTAGAACAACACATTGATTCACCCAGAGTTCACTACATGAAGCCAGTAATATATCTCTGTATTGCTGTACGACTTCCACCAATCATAATATAATTACATTGTTTTGAAAATCTTAATGCATAATAGATAAACACCACTGAGTGCTTAGATATAATATATAGTATTATGAGATACGATCTAGCCTTTGTGTGCATATAAACATTTTAAACCTCAATTTAGATTTAACTTTACAGGAGATGGAACATTTTAAACTTAAAATGAAAGAATCTGTTATTTTGAATCTTTAAATGTTCACACAATGCAAAACAGAGGAGTAGTTTTTAAATGGTTTTGTCAACAGTAAAGTTATGTTGAACATGCTATTATGTTGTGTTTTCTGCTCCCAACACACATAAATGAGCAAAGCATCTCCTTGACAAGAGAAAATGGGTCATTATTAACCAGTAAAGCAAGTTTAAAGCTGTTTACAACTGGTCAATCTAGTGACAATAGTAAAAAGATGCTGACGAACTTGTCTATTCCACAATATACTGTGCAAAAATGAATGAAAAATTTGTAAAAAATTTATCTTATCCTGATGAATTACAACCTTAATCTAAAAATAATATGAAGGGGTTATATTCTACATCAGGTGTTAAGCAGTGCAAAGGCCAAAATGTTATATCTGTTGTAAATTATGTTTTTCAATACTGTATAGATTTTTTTGAAACACAATAATGATTGTTTACATTTTGGCATCAGACTGTGGTTAATTTTGTGTTAAGTTTTATTAAGCAAACTATATAGCAGTGAAGTAGATCCTACTGTTGAATAAATATTCCTTTTACTCAAATTATATAAACATTGTAGTTTCTTTTCATACTTTAACTGTTTTTCCTTAAATTTGATTTAAACAATTACAAAATGGTTTATTATTATATAAACAATTCAAATATAAACATAAATATATAGAACATCTAGAGAAAAGCAGCCATTTTATGCTCCAAGTTTGCACTCAGTGCCTTGTTGTAAATATAAAATTCAAGGACACATTTGCATAAGGTCAGACTCACTGAGCAGATTTTCCACTAACCTTCCATTTAAAAATGTGTGTAACGGCTGCTTACTTTTGATTAGAGACTATTAATAATTTATAATGAGGGGCAAATTGCAATAATTTGATCATTTTTAAACTATCATGAATGACCTTCTCAGTACACACTCATTTAGAAAAAAATAACTTTCCTCTACATGCATAGAACATGTTTCTGGTCTAACATCAGAAGCTAACAACTAGAGATGGAAGGATCAATCAGCAACGCATTGGTAATGCGTGACTTTCAGCAAGTCTGAGATCAGCCAATAACTAAGCCGTCTTAGAGGGCTAGTCATGCTATTCAATCAATTTTCAGCGAGTTGCTGCAGCGTTGCACAAGGTCAAAGGTTCACAGTTCTTTGTTCAACCACAAGATGCCAATACTGACCTCCTTTACAATTAAGATCCCTATTAAAACCAATGTGGAAATCTGTGCTCTGGGATAAAATGTGGAGAAAATCAGTCTCACACATTTGTAGAATATGTAAAATTCATGGGTCTCACAGGGGAATCAAAGTAAAGACTTTAACACCACTGACTAGATACCCCTATCATGAGTCATTCACTCAAGGCCTATGTCCAAATTAAAATAAAACCCCAAATAACTGCCTTATGATTTTTTTTAGGTCATATTTAAGCAACACAACAATTATTTAAAGCCATTACATGTATTGGATGCTTAGACCCTGAGGGAAAATTGAGAATCTTCATAATCTTTAGGCAAACAGGAACAGGAAAACTTATCTGGAGATCAAAAATGGTTGCTTGATCTCACTCCAGAGGCTAGTTATCAATTTCTGTGTGGAAAAGCCAAGGGATTTCCTGTATCCAGGTGCCAAACAGGAGGCAAGACCAAACTTCCCTTTGTAAAGGCGATGTGCCAACCAGGAGCAGAGTGATCAATTTGAGAACCTAACTAATTTCCAGTCGGCCAGTGGGCAACAAAAAGTTATGTAAAGAAATGCAAAATGCAATATTTATTATAGTTTTAATAATAATAATTAATATAAATTTGCTGGGTAATGCATCACTAGCATCCACCAACCCCTGAGAAGTGTAACTGGTGTGCCTGCTTTTCCCACTGCCTATTCAACACCTCCCACTCAAAGTAATAACACGCCTACAGCATAGACGTGCATTGTCATTGTTTAATAAAAAGAAAAAGAAAGAAAAACGATGAGCTGTGTGTTGCTTCCACTGGAAGATGAAAAATACTAATTACAGGCAGAAGATTTTTTCCTAAAGTTAAGAGATGTAAACAGTACAACCACATTATTGACTCAGCTAAATGAAAAAAAAACTGTGCTTCTGCAGTGACCATTATCCCTTGTGTACATTGATCACATTGATAGAATTGATTCTAGCCAAAATCATTGCACTTAAAAGCTGGAAGCCTGAGGAAGGACCAAGAGATATAAGCTACTACAGCTTTTATGTAGCTACAGTAACGTAACTAGGATGTAATGTAGTTGTAATTGCATTGCAGTTTTGTTCAATATTTCTGGCAAGAAATATTTAGTCAAAAGTGGCATTTTTAATATTATTTTGTTATAACCTACAAAGTTAGTTACAGTGTGCTATGTGAGGGTGCGAAACCAAAGTGTGTTCTTTAATCAATGCCACATGAAATTATTATTTGTTTTGTCGTTTTGAATGTTAATGTTATGTAAATGAAAATCAATACCGATACATAGCCAAACGTTCATCCCAGCATCCCTATCCCTATCAGCTATGTTCACACTACAAGCCCGAAACAAGCCAAATGTGCAAACGTTGATATGTTTATGCACTTCGCCTTAACAAAGATGTGAAAAATGAGGAAACCAATCACTAGGGCTGTGTATTGCTAGGAACTTGGCAATATGATACTCACCACAATACAGGGGATATGATTCAATATGTTGGGATATATTGCAATACTACAAGCATAGCAATATATTGCGACGGTATAAATTAAATTTCAGGAAAAAAATTCTAGTATAAAATCAAACTATCATGATTACAAAATCTGAATAAAAGAAAAGCTCACTTTTTATCCAATCAGAACAGTGGGATCTAAACCCCTGTTTGACACCAATCTTTATCAGTAAACATTAAAACTGTGGTTTTGAAAGTCAATGCATTTTCCAGAACAACATTTTGATATTAAACATATTGACCTCTACCAGTCACTAGTCATATATCAGTTATAATAACACTCAATATGAAGCAATCTTGGAATGTGCATCATTCATATGCTTTTCATCATTACATGATTCCTATTGTTTCAGGATAACAACTTTCTATCCATCTACCTACCTAACCAACCTGTCTATTAACTTTTTTTTTCTTATTTTCTTTATATTGGCTTTGTAAGAATTTGTATTTACTTCAGGAAATGCATATATAATTATCTATGCTAACCCAGAACAGATTTCAAGACATACAAAACACATACATGGTATTTTTCAGTAATAATACATTTTTGAATTGTGTCCCCTTTGGCCACAAGGTCCAGTGATCACTTTCTTAAATAAAGAAATAGAGACACTGAGAAGACATGCTTAAACTCTTGAGTCTGCTTTTCTTTTTCTATGAGAAAGTCCTTCTTCTACCCTTTCGTGCCCCAAGAGCCAGTGATTAACTGTAGAGGTCAGCCTCTGTGAACTTGACAGGACTGTTAAAAACTTAATGATGAGAAATGAGGCTTCAAGTTTTTTTTTTTACTTCCCTAAAGACTTGAATCCCACTTTTCCTGTTTCATACGGCTTACCGAGTGTATGTGAGTCACAAAAAACGGTACCTTATGAGCTGCATGATTGTCCTTGCCTATTTGTCCGTGTTGTAAATTACCAAATAATTAGCTCCTTTTAGTGGAAATCTTTTGGACTGTTGCATATTTAGCAGTGCACCTCTCTTGAGGAAAGGCTGTGTCTCATGAGAGTTTAGACAAAACAATGACCTTAAACTAATCAAACAGCATTATTCAGGGTGTGCCTTGTAGATACAGTACCATGACCCACTTTGATAATGCTGGAGGGCAATATGACAGTTTCTCAACTTGCACTGTGTAAATAGCCTAAAAGACTTAAATATGGTAAATGTGCTAATAGAAATTGAAGGAACCAGAACCATATGTATTATATGTTCTGTACCAACTCATAAAATGATCAGTATGTCACCAGATATCAAGGAACCACTGGCATTTTTATACAGCAGTACTTTTTCTGTATGTTCTTCTTTGAATTATCTGCTACAAATTGGAAATCTGTTTGTGTTTTAGCCTCTGAAACCACTCACTGCCCATTTCCCTGTCCTATTTCCACACCCCAGGTTTCCAGGTATGGAACACAACAGTAGGCAGAGGTTACCTGTTAACACTAAGGTATTTTATGTTGCAGAATATATCCAGAATACGTGCCAACTATGTGTAAGATGATTTTTTTTATATTACTATGGTTAAATTATTTGAATCAAGGATACATATCAAGCACAAACAAAATAATAAAAATATTTGTTCCGCCCTAGAATATATACAGTATTGAGAGAGCTGAGTTTCCATACATGGGTTTGACTTTATCTTTAGACAACTGCAAAAAAAAACATCACCACAGAAAAGCTGGCCATAAAAAACTACATGAAAAACACATATTCTTCATGGCTCCTTTCAGTTGGCAACTGTTTTATAAACTCATAAAATTGCTGCTTGTCATATCGTACTGCGCTGCTCCTGGTGTGTGCTTATCCCTCATCATGTCTGCTTATTTCAAGACAACAATGCCCTGAATAATGATACACACCAAGCAAATTAAAAAGCTCTTTCATGAAGCTCCACAATACAGTGAATTTCCTTCCAAGGGCTTTCCAATCACTAGATACTAACATTGCTGAATCTTTATGAGATGTTCTGTGGTCCAGTACATTTTAAGCTGCTTCATGAATCAAACATATGGAAGATTTTTGTTTTAATTCTTCTTAATAAATGATTTGAAGACCTGCTGCACACAACTCTTGTGCAGTTCCAAGAAAGACTGAAGCTCATTTAAAGGTAGCATTGTTAGGTATATGCAATTAATATTTGGCTTTGATAAGTGTTGCCATCATAGTAATATCTAATGGAAAAAATATAAGAGAGGTGAATGCATATCACTAAAGTTATACACATTGCATTCCATAGTAGGATCCAGTTAGACCCTGCATAACAACTGATTCCATATGTTTACATATTAGGATCCCTTCCATAGCAAGTTTCAAATTAATTAACATTTAAATTAGTCATTAATCTCCTAGGGTTTTGAATGGAATATCTGAAAAAAAGTGTATCATTTTCCATAGCTTTTAGAGAGCTGTGAGCAATTTCCTGTAAAACGCCACTAAAATATAAGCAAACAACTAATATACAACACTAGCAGCACAACATTACTCATTCACCCTTTAATTATTGTATGGCCACATACAATAATTACATTTCATTTTGTACAAATGTGGTTCTGTTTATGGGTGTGTGTGTTCTATTAAAGACGGAAGAAGCGAAGACTCTCTGCAGTCTCTGGTGGCAGTCTCTAATGTCATCATGGATTTTTGGATGCTTTAAAGTGCCACACACACACACTATCATATTACAGATCTATGTAAGATCTGCTGGGTCAGTAGTGCATATATGGTGGCAGGCTGCATGGTGAGTATGTAATATTTAGTGGGGAAACAGAGTTTCAGCATCAAACACACTGAAATCACACTGGAACACTGATCCACTGATACAGGCTGCAACACATGTACTACTGCAACTAACTGCATCAGTTTAACTAATCACATGTTTACAGAGTAGATAAAGTCATATCGTATTGGTAATAAATTATTACCGACTGTAAAAACTGTGATGTCAGTCTGGGGGGAGGCAGAGTCACATGACTGTGGGTCTCAGAAACAAACCAACAGACTGCAAATGCAAGTCACAAACCAGTTTTCATTAACAAATTAAGAACCCAAAATAACCAAAACATTTTAAGTATATAAAGCAAACTACACTTTTAAGTCTTTCTCTTTAATATCCCAGGCTCCCACTCACAGGTCTCTCTCTCGCTGGCCCCTCCAACTTGGAGGCAACATCTCTCTCCTGTGACAAGAGCTGTGCTTTAATAGTGCTGGGGTTCCGTCCGTTATTAAGGGAGAAAGCTACCTAGCCCAAATTAGGGTTGAACTCATCTTGGCTTGCTATACACTATAATGTCTACTAGTACATCTCAAATTAATTGAACGTCATAAAAAGGTTTAGCAAAGGTAAATGGACATATTTTATAGCCGATCAGATCACATTGGGTAGTTAAGGATTACAGCAGCTCTGTGTGTCTTACCCTGCGTTCACACTGGAAAGCGACAAAAAGACAGGCGACCATTTATTCCCTATGGCAGGGGGCGATTTGTCGCCGCGACACGCGAGAGGCGACAAGCTACAAAGCGACAGAGCGACAAGCGACACAGAGCTGAATTTTTCTCAACTTTACGCAAATGAATTATGACGCAGTGAAGCGACATTCCAACCTGATTGGCTTCTAGCTTTTCTTTGGACCTATCACATACAAGGCGGTCCGACATCCTCAAGCTTCTGCTCTCTGAATTTCTATTTTTTTTCCTTGTTCATTCTGGAGAATAAAGTGGCCAAGCGATTCTTTTTTTGTGCCTTTTTTCTTGTCGGAGGCTGGACCATGGTACACGCATGCGTTGAGCTTGACACGCCCACAAGCGACAAATGCAGGGCGACACAAGTGACTTATCGCGTTCCGGTGTGAACGCAGGGTAACTGTTGGGGCTGCTCAGTCACAGGAAGCTGCAATACTTCCTTCAGCCATTAGAAACTCCGGAGCTAGAGCACGGCTTGTTAGCAGCCAGTCCAAGCTGCTGTCTCAGCTCAGCCAGTCTGAAGTTTGTTTTTCCCTCAGTTTGAATGAATAAGATAAACACGCCTTTAAGGAAAAGTAAATAAAGAAATTTAACCCCACTAGCAGGATATCGCTCTCATCAGTGCATCTTTCCACCCATTCAATGAGTAGCAGAGCTACAAACACCGCTAACCACGAAAACAGGTTGAGACTACATGTACCTGTTTTTTTTTTTTTTTTAATGCCTGTTTTGCAGAATTGGCATCTAGGTAAACATAATAAATAAATAAATAAATATTCCATTTTAAACTCAAAAAGTCATTATTCTACTATATATATATCTATACTGTGAAACATATATTTGGGTGAGTAAAGCTCCTCCATTTATTAACATGCCCCAGCAGAGAGTGAGAGGTTCGCTAGTTGCTAGCAGCTCTAAAATCGCAATGGCGATAGTTGTAGCCATGTAGGTTTATCATGACAGAGCCAGTGGGAAAATAGTAAAAACCCATGTTGGAGCAACAAGAACTATTAAAATAGATCGGGAGTGATCAGGTGAATTATCAGGCAAGCCTTCTTCCAATAGCGAGAGCTAAAGGGCTGTTTGTAAGTAGCACTGGGATGATTTCTCTCTCTTTGTGCTTTCACTATGGTAGTCATTGTTTGTAAAAATGTTTGTTTGACTGTTTTATGAATGTGGTATGTTGCTGGATAGCAATGTGGCTAGTAGAAATGTTTGTTAGTTAGTTAGTTAGTTAGCTTGCTGGCTAAACATTGTTGTACTAGTCGTGTTTACTAACCATAAAAACTCACAAAACTACTTCGTTGAGACTTGCAGACTGAAGGAAGAGTGGAGAGGCCCGGAATCCAAGGTGTCTGGAGACCATTGTCACATTTCTGCAGTGCATGATGTTTTGGGTGCCATTTTAACCTGCTGGTGTAGACTAAATTCAACTGTGTACCAAGAGATTTTAGATCCATTCTTACTTCCATCTGCTGACAAGCTTTATGAAGAAGCCATTTTTTTATTCCACCAGGACTTAGAACATTCCCACTGCACCAACATTGCTACCAAGTTGTTTGCTGACCATGGCTTAACTGTGTTTGATTGGTCAACCAACTCTTCTGTAGTGACCCAGAGTTAATCTTTAGGGTATTGTGAAGAGGTATCAGACAAGCTGAAGGCCACTACCAGAGCAAACTGGGCTTTAGTAACATCTCAGTGGTGCAGACGCTGACTGCCTCCATGCTATTCCACACTGATTAATTAGTTTGTTTTAAAATAACCCCAATCGATCATTTAGTGTGTAGAAGAACATGTTTGTCAGAAGTTGGACATTCCTATATTGAAAAAAATTAACCAAATGAACAAAAAGCCTTAAAATATGTCTAATGAATCTAAAATATATGCCATTTTACCATTTTGTTTTTCATTTTAACAATTAAATTATAAACCAAACAAAAACAACAAAAAATCATACATTTTTTATGATGCACTGATCATTTTCATGCCAAAAAATAGCATGCCACTTTAAATTACATAATAAGAATCATTACAGTGCACACACAGTTCTGCAACTGCAGGTGTTTTAGATAATTACTGCAGCATAGTAATGAGTATTATTCTGCAGATTACCATGTACTATGGGACCAAACTGCAGACTAGATTCTTGAAAGGTATCCAAACAATATCTGATGAACAAATTCACTTTTATTATGAATATCAGTTTTACTTGAAAACACCAAAAAAATACATTTTTTACAAATGTTTTTTACTAGAGGGGTAACTACTGGATGCATTTTAAAACAAACTTCAAACCATACTGCCATTTAAATACAGTATTTTTGGGCTTTTTTTCGCTTTTAAAAATGTTTAAATCAAGAATGCTGGACACGCATACTAAACACAATGGGAGTGTGAGTTGCATAATTATGTTTCAGTAAAACAGATATGATAAATGCATGCTAATGAAATCAGTGTTCAGCTTAAGCAGTACACAGACAGGGGACAGCAATGCTGACCTTCTGTAACCTCATTATGCATTTATTATGCAGAACCGTTCACTGAAGTCAGCTATTTTCTCCAAATTATATCCACCTAAATAAGTTCATGGCCCAGTCAGCACCAGAAAAACCTTCGCAGTTTAGGTAAATATAAAGTGCAGAAATATCCATCAGTTTTGGACTTTATAATTAGCTCTTACAGCAGAATGTGGTACAATAACGGATCCTCGCTTTTAATCTGACTCTACTGTGGCAACATTATTTAAAATGACACCAAGACAAATCTTAGATTTGTAATGACCTTGTTAAACGGAATGACAGAATGAGTAAAAGTGTCCGCAGTGACTGTACTGTGAGCAAACCATTCAAACCCTGAGAATGGTCGTTAAAATGCAATGTGTCTGTGTGACAACTGTGCCATTTCTTTCTCCTGATAATCTGATTCATTACCCTTATGGAAAGGAAAGCTTCTGTTAAAATCACCTCTATCCGTAAACGTTATGGTTGCAGGGACAAGGGCATCAGTCACGATGAAGGGCTAAAATGGACTATGTTCTTTGAAATTGAATTTCAAGCCTCATTTCTGCTTAGCTAATCCCTCATTCACACACTATCAGTCCCGAGTAATTTTAAACGATTTTGCCCTCATCAAGCTAGATTACAAGCCAAGTGCCAAAAAAATCAACAGTGGCATGACACTGAACTGGTCTCTTAAAATATTCTTATTATTTCTACACTAGGTATTAAATATATCATATAGTTCTATAGTTAGAGTTAATGCGCTGTGATAAAACAAAAAAACTAAAATATCTAACAGATCCTACAACCTTTCCCTAAAGCATTTGCCTTAAAATGTATTGAAGTGAAACAGTAGTTGGGATCTTCTTTGAGCCAGCTGATAATTTTTGTTTAATGATAGTAGTTTGGAGTGGTGTTGGAAGTGGGATTGGAAAGTAGTAAATGTACTATTAGTGGCTAATTTTATTTTCAAAGAAAATTACAAGAAAAACAAGTATCCCCCCTTTTTTAAACGATTGTGTGCACCGGGGGCAGGGATGTGAACTTAAAAATCTACAGAAAAATTAAACACTAGGGCTGTGTAACACCAAGATTTTGCGAATGCAGGGGCTGCAAGTCCGTACATTGCATTAAAAAAGCAATATTTTAAATGTGTCAATTGTCAAAAAAAGATAGAGAAAAGTAAAAGAAAAGCTTACAATTTATGCAGACAGCAGGATCTGAAGACTTTAAGAAGTATTTAAGAAGTATAACACTGCTATTTAGTGGTCAGAGTTTAAACAACACACAAAAAGAACCAATGTGGGATATCTGTTTTCACATGTAAACTAAAAATTAAAAATGGACAGGCCAATTTCAAATTCTATCCCAGACTGTATTTTAGTCTGACAAACTGGAGACATATTTGGCCACAAAATGGAAATGTATGTGGCTAAAATTGTATTAGGATCCAATCCAAACACTAGTCATATAAGTAACTGAAAATAAAGCTTATGAAATATAACGGCATCACACAGGTATTTTAATACGAATGCTATTTAATGGCGGTTTAAGATTATATATGACTGTCTGGGTCAACCCACTCTTCAACACCACCATACCTAAATAAGTCAAAAAAGAACTGCACAGATGTGCATATGTCACACACTGGTGTTAAAATTCCAGTGTATATGATTGAAAAAACAAAAATAACCTTAACGCTGGTCAAGTGATGGAGTGGACTAAGGAGTGAAGACATTCAAGTGACATCATCTGGGGAGAATTCAATCAACTGAGGTAAACAGCATTTAGAGGTAGTGGGACTGTGTAGGGACATATGTGGAAAAAAAGAAAATCCAACTAGAAGGGGTTTGACCAGGAAGGAAACATTTTAAGAAACCATAATAAAAATATGACAGAGTGGCCCTCAATCGTAAGTATGAAGCAGAGTAATGTTTTGAATCTATATGTTGTCTATTATATTCTGTGTACTAATAGAATCCTGTTAATGTATGCATGCATACACAACCAGTCCAATTTCAATCCAAGCAATCAATTTGTTTGCGTGTGTGTGAGTTGTGGGAGAGCTGTAATTTACATGTGTAATTTACTGCTGTTCTTAATGTTGTTCTCAACTGTTGTCATACGTTTGAGGCACCTGGCCGATTATAGCAGGAATTGCTCTCATTAGCGTGGCCTCGGGAGAGATGTGTGGCTGCTAAAGCTTGCCTCAGGGAATGCAATTAATTTTGCATGCTAATCTCAGCATTACATCCAAGAGGTCTGACAACCTACAGAAGCACCTAGAAGTGCACTATCAGATGTATAATGTATCAAAGTTGTTTGGCCAGAGAGTCTTTTCAGAGCTGCTAAGATCAAATAACAATCTATTCCAGACAGTAATGAGGTTTACCTTCCACTTGTTTTGAATAAGTTAGATAATTGAGCAAGATGAAAGAAGGTATGCAAGGTGAAGGTAGAAAATTAGTCTGCCATTTTTCCACTTTACCTTCACATTCTTCTGATCAGAGACTTTGAATTGACTCTCTGTGCAGGGAATTCAGCACCTATTAGGTATAAAATGCCTAATAAATATATCATGATGTCAAGTAAACAAGTATTTCAACCAACATTCTGGTCTTTATTCTGGTCTCATCTTATTTTATCTCACTAAATCCTGGTGGACTGTACGAGGACAATGTGTTGGAGTTTTGTGTGTGTTGTGTGTGTGTGTGTGTGTGTGTCCAGAAACACTTTATCGTGCTAATGTTTACATTTTACTGCTTAATTAACAACCTAAAGCCTGAATTAATTACAGGGACTGGATGGAACTTAAAAAAAATTACAATAATTTTAAAAACAACATTATGATCACTTCCATGAAGCAGGCAATGTTATCTTTTGTCTAAACTAGTCTTAGTCACTATATTTAAAGCATTAAAAAATTTTATCTGGATTTTGCAAACAATCCTGCTAATGCAAATCCACAGAAACTAAAGCTTTTTCTATTCCAGTTTAACAATTTCACAATTTACACATTTTACAGTCTAAATGTTGTTCTTTGCCACTTTGTGACACATTGTGAAAACAAGCAGGGCTGAAAAATAGCATTTCTGCTAGGTCAGATGTGTTACCTCTTGGGTGTGTTGTACTGGGTCTGAATAAATGTTTCTGAGTTTGACCTGAACTAACAAGACCTACTGGAACAAGGACATTTTTTTCATTCTAAGACTCTTTTTAAGGACTCTGAATGTAGCAGCAGAGCAGAGTTAAGGCATGAATTACACAGATTACACTTAACGCAGTGTTATTTAAATGATGACATAATTGTTTATATTCTAAAATAAACAAACATTATTACCTTTGAAAGAAACTTTCAAAACCAATGAAAAAAATTTAATAACTTTAAAACTAATCATTTTCAATTTATGCATTCCTTCCATTTCAAACACTCCCGTTTGCTCCATTAATCTATTTGCACATTACCAGGCAGAAGTGATCTAAATCTGATGTTTTGTCTGAATGTGACCGATGTTCTGTCAGAGGACATACAAAATCTTTTCAAATCAGATTTGAGTCACCTGCATATTTGTCCCTAGATAAGATCGGATATGCCACTGATTTGTGAGCATGCAACATGTGTGTAAATGGTCAGATCTTATTGCATGTGTCTTTTTGTCTGTGCACATTGCTGGTGGAGACCAAAGGAAAGTCTGCAGGAAAATCTGTTCACTTGGCTGTCATCTATGCATCCCCAAAAGGCAGTTAATTCCAGTCACACAAGACCAGGCCAAGACAAGACCTTTGATCTCTATAAACTTGGAAGAGATCAAAATCCTAGAAACTGGCAGTAAAATAACATGTATTAATATATTTTCAATCACTGATAAAATCTATTAAAACCTCGTTTATATTTTTTGTATCGTTTGATTCATGTACCAAATGTAGATCCATTGACATTACCGAAAGCAAGAGGTTACTTATATTTGTGAATGTGAGCAAGATATTCAAATCTGATCTGAGCAAACAAATCTGAATTGACTAATGAGAATTGTAATGTAAAAGTAGCCTGAGTTGCTTCTAAAACATTTAGTTCTATCTGTGTCTGATGTCTCAAAATAGCCTTTGACAGTGATGACACTTATTCCTTTTGCTTACAATTGTATGTTCCCAACTGACAGCACAGTTGAATTAGCTGTGCCATTTGATTCTCTGCACTCAATTCAGTACCTTATCAGTCATGCAACCCCTGCCAGATTCACTGACTGGTTCTATTTCACTCAATAAGCTTTTCCTGTTAACGGGATATTCGGTTATCATTGCTGATCCCAAGCCTTTTCTTCTGTGATTTGATAGGTTTACTTACTAGCACAAGAGTAGTAGAATTGTGGCTGAAAAACATTATATTTCTCTTTGATTTTCTTAACCAGTATTTTTTAACCATCTTAACCATCTATGCTTTAAAAATATGAATCAACCAAATCAACCAAATACTAATAGGTATGTCATAATTCATATGATGTGTTAATCTGCTTTAATCTGTTGAAAATGTTTAAACAGAAGAGTGGCATGAAAAAAATTGGCTTCCACAGAAACATGGGTCTACATTAGCTAGCCTTTCTTCCCTTTCTGCACCAGTGCTGAGAGGGTGTATTGATTAAGACTGCAATGCGACGCTTCATTCAGTCTGACTCCATAATGGGAAATGGGAGTGGTAATAACGGCAAGATGAATCTGGCAAATTTGCACACTTTATGCATGAGGGCACACACACTAACACACTAGTTTAGATAGTCTTTTTCTGGTTCATGTCAGCAGTATCTAGTTCAAGACCTACTACTACTACTGTGTGATCAGGTCTGGTACAGCAATGTTCCTTTTGGCACCAAGACCATGAGACATACAGGATGATTGATGGGGGCATTACCTCTGGCCTTTTGGATGGGGGCTTGTCATTTACGTGACCATTACAAACGCTCATTAACTCAAACGGCTTGTACTGGCTCTTTTCCTTCTCTGGCATGAATAATTCACTTGAATATTTCACTTTCCTGAGAGGAGTGGCTTTTAAAATATACATGGACAGGCTTGTGAAACTGAGGTAAAGAAGAGCACAGGTGAACAGGACTACCATCTGACACTGTACAGATATGTTTATAAGAGTACAGATATAGATTTTGTTACTTTACAGGCATGTGAGTATTTTCGGTGTGTAAGCATGTAGTGACTAGAGAATAAAACTGTCTGCCAAAGAGCTCTAGAGCTTTAAAACTTATTCCAAGCCGACTGGGCTTTTGGTTGTTCTTACTTTAATGTAAAAAGACTGCATGTCTTTACAGCTTTTTTGTGTGTGTCTTTAAATGCACACCATTTGCATTTTATATGTTTTAAAATGTTTTAAAAAGTTGATAAACATTTACATAAAACATGACCAGAAAATATCCTAAACAATTCAGAAAGTTAATGCTAACCAACATGTTTTCCAGAAGCTTGCTAAACTTGAGAAGAAAATGCAAAGATAGGGCTGTGACGAGACACAAATGTCATGAGAAGAGAAGAGACACGATACTGGGTTCACGAGAACGAGACGAGATTTAAAAATAAAATTTTAAAGAAAACGTCAAAAATGAAAAATGGCTTGAAAACTAGAGTTTTATTTGACACTAACAATAAGAGTAATGATATAAAAATATGATGTATAAATCAATATTAATATGAAAAGAGCTATTAGAATGTGTATTGTTATCGGCAGTTTTGTATCCGAATCGGATCAGAACAGAAAAAGTGTGTCTCGGCCCATCACTACACACAATGCTGCCAAGCTGGAAGGATGTAGGCTAGGTAGTTATTCCCCCAAGACACATAAAGCAACAGTGCATTTTTCAAGCTGCTACTTGTGCACTGTTGCTGCACAAATTAACACATATGGAGAAGAACACTACCTGCCCTTTTCTGTTACAGTAACTAATGGTTGCCCATGATTGGCTTGCATTGTACTGTGTGATGGAGAAGAGAAAAGGCCATCAGACCCACCCAGAGAGAGATAGATTACACTTTCTCTCAGACATGGATGACTGAGGTGTCACAGATTGTACCTGAAATATGGTGAAAATTTAGTTATTAAAAAGTCTTTAATAGTTGTGCAATTTTAATATTAATACTTACACAATACTGTATGAGTGAAATTATCTGTTTTTTATGACTATGAGATAATAATAATTATTATTATTATTATTATTATTATTATTATTATTATTATTATTATTATTATCCCTCATAATGCTTTAGATTTCTTACCGGTGTTCTCTTCAGTGCTAACCAGTGTGAGATGTATTTAAAAGTGAGCCAGACATCCCTGGTTATGACAAGGACACAGACCATCAAAAGAAAATAACAGTTTCATTTCATTAAAAGATAACATTAATTAAATTTTAATATTAATTAAATTAACATTTAATTTGAAAACCCTTTCACAGAAATGTCCATTCATTCATCCTAACACTTTTGACACCTTCTCTAAATTAGCAACATGCGTTACACAAATGAACATTTCATCACAGCACCAATAGGGTATATGTATTCACAAAAAGTTGTAACTGTAAAACTGATCATTTTGAAGTCTCTTAGTTAGTGATAAATATAGTCAAAATATACAAATAAATACAACAATAATGTAAAAAAAAACTTTTCATTGGGACAGATGATTTTTTTTAGTTTAGAACAGCTGACAGAAAGTTTTGGGATGGCTCTGGGATGGTTATTAAAAAGGTTTGTCTGGAGCCCCAAGTACTTTAGAACAGAGTTCTAATTATATTTTATAATTTTTTTTTTTTAACACAGTATATATATTTTTTTCTAAAGAACTTATTTAAGGCATGTGGCACTGCCTTATTACAAACACAAAAAAAAATAGTATTTTGAATATGGGTGAAAAATTCTGCCCTTCTGAAGAACCATCAAGACTCATGAAGATCAAAAATTTTCAGATCAAAACATCTGTTCAAAACCAACACATTTTCTATGCAGACAATTAAGTTTGATATCATTGTGCAATTCCTAGACATATAACTATGTAGAGTACTTTCAAAAACTATTACATCATGTATATCATCCCACTGATCCTTTAACAAACATAACACACACTATTCATCACCTCAAAGGCACAGTATATAACACCCAGTCTGCATTATAGCCCATTATGCTCAAGAGTGCTTCCTATGTCTGCAAGAACAGTGTGAAACGATCTAAAAGCTTTCACAGTCAACATAGTCTCAAGTGTCTGAATCACCCAAGCAAATATTACAATAAACATTAAACGTACATGGAAGTGTTAAATCATATCCTGAATCACTATCCCCTCCAAAGCAAGCAGATGAAATCATGGCATGCTTTTGTTACTTAAAACTGTGAATCCCATCATCTGATGAACACAAACCCCATTTTGTTTATCCTATTACAAGCAAGCTATATTTAGTGTGTGTATTAGACACTCAATAATTAATGAGACATGAAACAAGATAACCTGGTAGCAGCATCTTGGGAGCCAATGGAAGAAAGAACTGCTGTGTCTATCCATCTAATAATAGCATTTTAATTAGACCAGACAATTCATAATTGATCTAGATATTAGAGTACATGTATACTGTGGGTGAAGCATAGTGAGAAATTGTTACCTACTACAATTGAATTCATTGATCATCATTAGTAGATGATGATCAGTCATTAGTGGATGTTGACCAGTTCAGTGCCTCAAGGGGGCATTGATTGGCAACCATTATGCAATCACATTGCATAATGGTAATCTACTGAATATTTTTAAACACTATTTAGCATATTACCTGCTACCTCACATCTGGAACATTGTAAAAGCATAACATTGCAACTGTTTTGTTGTAACAACATTATAGTTATGTTTAGGCTGAACCGACTAAGCCCATTCTTTGTTCACTGCTATTTTACAACTGAATGTAGCAGCATGAAAAAAGCTAAAATCTCACCTTAAACAGCCGCAGGATGTTGGCCACCATGATGGAGACGGAACTTGAGGAAGCGCCGATCACACCCACAATCTTGTCTGGCTTAGCAAAGCTGGGTTGCTCTCCACCAGCGCAGCGCACATCTAAAGGGTCACGCTCAATAAGTGCCTGCACAAAGGTGAGCGACTGCTCCAGAGCATAGGTGTCCCGTGAACAGGTGTCCAGGATGCGAGCACCCAGTGTGATGTTGGGCAGCAGGTCAGGGTCCTTGTTGATGAGGTCAATGGCGAATAGCATGGCCTCTAAACGATGTATGCCTTTTTCCTTCTTCAGCTCACCGCAGGGGGCACCACGCTCCCCTCGGGCATGGACTGGGAAGAGGCCTCCCAGGATAATGTCACCATCTAGTCTAACGGAATGAGCGTATTCAGGAGTTGGGGGGGTGAGGGGGTCTGGGCGCTGGGTGATGGAGCAGGTCACCACTGTCAGCATAAAAAGGCAGCTGTGCCACATCGAGTTCCTCGCCATGACAATGCAAGGTTAAGGTATATAAGAAGACAAGCAAGCAGGAGTGTGGGCGGTCTGTCAGTCGTGGTGCAGTTACTGCAGCATGTGGTCAGTATGAAAGGGCCGTACAAAGTGAATGGAATCACCAGTACACCTGCCCTGGGGGAGGAGGTCCCAAGGTAAAGTGATCATTCTCTGCGGTTTCGAAAACATAAGGTCGGTCATCTGTGAGTTCAGGTCAGTGGAGTGCTGTGTCTGAGAATGCAGTGGTATATTAGGCAATCAATGGCCTAGCAAGAGTGACCTTCACTACAGAATTCACAGACCCCTGGGACTCTGTAAAAGAAGAAGAGTAAAGAAATGAATCTCCAAGCATCACCTTAAAAAAAAGTGCCACTGTTGGTTAAAGGCACCAAAGAATTAATTCATTGAGTAATTTAAGTTGTTAAAAAGTCTTTGTTACGAGGCATTCTTATATTTCAATAAATAAAGATAATGTGCCATTAATTGTTTTTTTTTTCTTTTACCCTTTTTCACTAATCCTTAAACAGGAAGGGTGAGGACAAGAACACATGTGAAGTCAGCTACCACATCTTTTAAAGTGATACTAGTGCAGCATCACTGGGAATCCAACATGCTTGGAGGAAAGCACCAGATCTCCAGCTCTGATACATCAGCTAACAGATGCCTGCGCTAGCCAGCAGTGTAAGTGATTGGTGGAGAGAGCACCATCTATCGATAAAGAGCGAGCACTGCCAATTGTACTCTACAGTGTTACACAGGGCTGTTGCATTCTAATGCTCCTTTACCTTTTCTAGGGCAAGCAGGGCTTTTGCTTTTGGACTGTGTGTATGTCAGTTTTAGAGATACAAATAAAAAGATTCAGGATTTGAGCTTTGCAATAAGGGCCAATTTAAAAAAAAATCATTCTAGGGGGAATTCATGGAGTTATCTACATTTTGGCAAAATTTGATTTTGCAATTAAAGGGGATAGAGGAAGATCAGATACCATTCTAGAAAAATGTACTGGCCTAAATCAGAAACACAATTCTAAAATGTTCTTTAACAATACATTCATGTCTGTATTTGTGACCCTGGTTTCTGTCACCACCGCTGTAAAGAAATTAGTAACTCAATTTCTGTAATCATCTCACGTCTCAAAATGAAACACTGGAATTTGTAATATTTCTTGTCCCCCTGCAAACCCACACTTACACGAACATGCACACAGTATAGAGTCTTGGGATTTCAGTTTTGGGTTTCAGTCTGTCAATTGCAATTACAAAATATAGAATATTATACATTTATAACATACAGAATAATGCAAAATATAGTATATCTTAACACACATACACAGACATACACAAATATATAGGTAAAGAGAGAGAGAACATTTAAATCCACAAAAAGAACACATCCATTTTATCTTATTATAAATCCACCACAATCCTGCAACTACGACTGAGTAAAACTGAGCTAAAAACCACCACAAAACAATAACACACTTTAGATAGAAATATTTTAATTGGTGAGAAGGCTTCAGAAGAAGGAGACACACTGAACCTACACACTAAACCAACACACTGCTCATACAGCAACTGATACAGGTTTTTAAGCATTCAGTCAGGAAAAAAAACATGTAAAAATTACCCAGGGCTTATTATATATCTAACTGGTTAAACAATATGTTAGTGCTTAACTCAGTGTGTTACACTGCAGATAACTAACATAACTAGCTAACCTGGGTATTCAGCATTTAAGTGAAGCCATGCACCAAAACCCTTCGACATCTTCTTCATTAAGAATCAGTGTGATAAGACGTGCTAGATTCTTACACTAGGTTAGAGTACCAGATTTAACCCAACATTTAGCTGACTAGTTATCTAACCAGGGAACTTGAGAATTACTCTGCTCTGTAAAAACACAACTTTGTGTCTAATATTTTACCTTTAAAGCAAATTAAAAAAAAAAAGGGCAGCTTAGACAGCCTAACGTTAGTTACTGCCTAACGGAACATCTATCTCTTATTCACCGACACTCATACACATACACATATATATACACATATATACACACGCTCATACACACACAAACAAACACACACACAGACATTTGTACGTATTCACACAAAACAACACACCCAAACAAACACAAAGACATTTACACACATTCACACAAAACAACACGCAAACACGCGTAGTAATTCTCAGTTAATAATAAAAGACGTCGAATACACGCACCATGCTGTAACGTTACTTTGTGATACTTTACAGGCTCTTCTTAAAGAAAAAAATAGCTAAACAGAGAGATAGCTACATATTAAAACACAAAATGCGGTTAGAAACAGGGAGAGAGCCGTTACCTGGCAGCGCTCGCGCTCCGGCCGGTTTTTTCCCGCCTTTCTCTCTGAGCTCTGAGAGCGCGAGCCTCCGCTGCGGCGCTGAACTGAAGGTCCACCACAGCATCAGCTCTCCTCCGCACAGAGGAGCGCACACACCCCTGCTGCTGCTACTGCTGCTGCTGCTGAACCCCCGACTCTCTCCATACCTTCACTCTCAGCCTCTCCTCCACCGACAGGTAACACACACTCACTCACACACACACACACACACACCTGCTCCTCCACTTTAACCAGAGACGCTGTCAGATAAGCGCCACTTCTCCCTCAAGCAAATCAACCTGATAGCAGATCTCATAACTACTGCACTGCATCCACTCGTTAACGGAGCCAAACGGCATATAACAGCAGCGCAAACTGAAGAGCCTACAGGCAGCTCTGTCTTGAAAGGAACCTGCAGCACGCTGCCCCACACCGCGGAAAATTAGGTGTTAGCGCCATCTGCTGTGGATTTACTTTAGAGCCCTTTCAAGACATGTGGGGCCCAAGCAAGATGGACTGTCCCTGCTATACACCTATCCACCTCCATCAAAACTACTGTTATACGGGTTCTGTTTATATTTTTACTCTCATTCCCTCTTTAATCCCCCCCCCATCACTATTGAAATAATGTCTTGTGTCTTTTGTCTCACGTATGTCTATCTATGTCCTTGTTGTATTGTACATTTAGTGCAGGGGTGTCCAAACTTCTTTTGTTGGGGGCCAGAAGGAAAAATATATTTGAAGTCACGGGCCACAGACTCTGTAATAAAACAAATAATGAAATATACCACTTTAAATAATACATTTTCCTGATTACTTTCAGCACACCCTCTCCGCTTCTCTTTGGCCCGTTTTTATGCGCTACAACTGCGCACCCTCTCCGCTTTTAGACTATTTTGCCCGTTTTCCTGTGCTATAACCGCACACTCTCTCCGCTTTTAGACTCTTTTACCCGTTTTCCTGTGCTATAACTGTGCACTCTCGCCGCTTTTAGACTCTTTGGCCCGTTTTCCTGCTATAACTGCGCACCCTCTCCGCTTTTAGACTCTTTGGCCCATTTTTCTGCGCTACAACTGCGCACTCTCTCTGCTTTTAGATTCTTTGGCCCTCGCTACAACTTCACTCTCGACGCTTTTAGACTCTTTGGCCCGTTTCTGACACCTAGCGTTCAAACTTTGAATCCCACATTATAAAAACCTGCTTACCAGCGGGCCAACTTTTATTTTATTTCTAAAATATCTCACCCGCAGGCCGTAGGTTGGACACCCCTGATTTAGTGCCTAACATTCTTTTATATTTATAATCTTATTTTCCGTACTTGCTGTAACTTTTGGGAAGGAGAGTAATTTTAATCATCTGTATTATATGTCCTGTACATATGCAGTATTGACAATAAAACTACTTGACTTAACTTGACTTGAAAACATTGAAGTTAAAAATTGTATGCTATTGCAATGTCATGTGATTAAACACAATTAACAGTGACTCTGGGACAGATCTGCATTTCCCCCCCCAAAAAGGTCATACACTCTAAAATTTAATTGGACCACCTTTAGCTTTGATTGCTGCAGCATTTACTGTGGAATTATTTCAAAAAGCTTCTGCAATGTCACAAGATTTATTTCAATTAGAGGTGTGCCAAAAAATCGATTCACATAAGAATCTTGATTCTCATTTACTACGATTCAGAATCGATTTAAAATGTCCCAAAATCGATTCTGAGGGGCGGGTTTTAGACTGATTTTGGGCTGGGTATTTTTGTTGGACCTGGCAACCCTGGGGATAGCGCTTGTCCTTTCAAACGGAGATCTTCCAAACACACACAGAGCGTAGGTGTTTGAGAATCACCGGTAAGATGGCAGAACAAGCACTATATTACATTAGATTAACGTGTAGTTTCAATGTTTTATGGCAGAATGCTTCATAACAAGCATAAAAAAAGATCGCTAGTAGTTAGTTTCAGTAACTGTTAGCTAGCTAACTAGCTAACTTTCCAGTTCCACCTTAAATAACGCTACAGGTGGCAGCGGGCTGCAGCATTTAAGGCGGAACGGAAAAATACAATAAGCTAATCAGAGCTAATTTCAGCTCCTCATCACAGAGGAATTAAGGAATGGACAATATGAATTAATTTCTCCACCTCCTGCCCCCTTTCTGAAGAAATACAACGACCTTAAATTAACTAGTTAATCAGCAGCTGCTCCTGAACTTTAGCGCTCCAGTGCTATCATCACATCAGCCCAGCAGCGTCACCTACACACCACCGCTAGTAGCCTGGTAATAAAGCAGTGTTATTTATTATTTATTTATTGTTCATTAACGTCATTGTGATATCCCAGTGATTCCTCTGTCACTGAGGACCCACATTCCTGCACATTTTATTGTTTTTGTAACACATTACCTGCTCCAGGACCAGTGTATATTATGGAGGGTTTTTTTTCAATAAGATTCATAAGCCAGAAGCAGAAATTTTTATAATTCAAATCGTTTTGAATCAAAAATCGATTTTGAATCGAATCGTGGCCCCCAAAATCGGAATCGAATCGAATCGTGAGATAGTAAACGATTCCCACCCCTAATTTCAATCCAGTGTTGCATTCCTTTTTCACCAAGATCTTGCATCATTGATGATGGTAGAGTCTGACCACTACACAAAGCATTCTCTAACACATCCCAAAGATTCTCAATGGGGTTAAAACCTCATTAGACTAATAATAACTTTAACAACTTAAGTTTAAAATACAGTGGACTGGGCACAATATGATTTCTCATAAAGTACAAAATGAATTAATGTCTACTATATGTTAGTTTTCTTAAAACTGAAAACACTGTACAATCATGTTACAACTGTTGACGTACAATTCTTGACATTCTGTGGACTTTTGTCATCATTTTAATAATGCATCTCTAACACAGAGATGCAGACAGGATGAGAGAGAGAGAAAGAGAGAGCAAAGCTGGGAACGTTTCTCTGTGTAGTATAGTATTGGGATTTTACTCCAATGTGACTTACACAATGTTATGCGGTTCTTACAGAGTTCTTGTGTGGTTCCAGCAAAGTTCAATATTGCAGTAGCAGCATTCTGTGTTGGGAGTGGCGAAAACACCACTCTCACTACAAGCCAGTATATTATCAATAACTGCATAATGTAATTTAAAAAGTTTAATCAATTCAAATATTATTAAAATATACATGTCATTCAAAGTTCATTCAATGATATCAGTTGTTTTCAACCTGTGGGCCACGGCCCTCCCAGTGGGCTGCATAGGTACTGCAAGGGGGTCGTAGACCAAACCTCTTGTTTTACTATCCGGAGTAAAAATTCTTCCTGTATACTTAGTCATATTAGCTTATTATTTTATTAGTAAGAGTCTGAGTGAACAGACTCTCAGTTTACAGAAGTTGATGGTTGTGGTGTATTTGGTTTTATACTGCAAATAAAATATTCAAGGGTTTTGTGGAAAGTTTTGCTCTGTGTTAAGTGGGCCTCGAGATCCAAAAGGTTGGAGACCCCTGATATAAGTTAACCCCTGAAAACGTAGTTAAAAAATGTAAAGTCTACCCTGGTACCCGTACAATTTTTGCATGAGGACTTTCAGTATATTTTATATGTAGAGCAGGAAATCATTTTGGATCGAGTGCTTAAACTAGTCAAAGTGTTGGTGGAAAACAATAATAAACGTACAAATGTTAGTAGAAGTGTTTATATAGCAAAGAAATACAACCATGACTACATTGACCCCCTTTTTCTAAGAGTAAAAGAACAGACCAAAAATGTGGTTTTAACATGTTTATTTAAATAACATGATTCTACTGAAAGCAAGGGATAGAAAGGAGGTTACTGTGTAATCACAGATATAGTACAGGTTTGGGAGCTTTTTTAAATGTTACAAATAAACATAGTAATGAGAAGAAGCATTCAGTATGCAAACCAAGCCAACAACACACATCAGCCATAACATTAAAACCACTGACAGGAGAAGTGACTAACATTGATTATTTCATTTTAATGGCTTCTGTCACAGTATCGGACATACTGTGCAAAAAAAAGTGATCAGTCAGATTGTGAAGTTTGTGTCTGGTTTTATTTCACAGAAAAAAAAACTTTTTTTTAGAACAATACGCTAAAAAAGTTATGCTATCTATTCTAGAAAGTTCAGAACACAGATAGGAATGCACAATGATATAGGAATTACATTTCAATATTTTAAACCGATATTTGGTGACGTATTATTGTTTGCAGGAAAAGGGGCAAACAGGAGACAAATTTGACTACCAAATGTAAATGCATGTGGTTAAAATCTTATGCAGTGGGACTGCATAACCGTGAGCATCACCATTGGACTATTGAGCAATGGAAGAAAGTGGCTTTTATGAATTCTGCAAGCCCAGGTGCATGTTTACCACTTACCAAGACAAGAGATGGCATCAGGGTGCACTGTGAAAAGAAGGCAAGCCAGAAGAGGCAGTGGGGGTAATTCTCTGTGTAAAGGTTTACTGGGAAACCATGGATTCTGGCATTCATAAAGATGTCACATGTAAATGTAAACATGTAAAATGTTAGGCAAGTGGTTTTTATGTTATGGCTGATTGTTGGATAAGATTTTCACCCAACATTAAACCCATCCAAGTGACCCTGTAATTCTTCATTACATACTAAAAGTTGGCATAGGTCATCTTTAGGTCTAGATATATAGGTAAATTTGTTGTTAGCTAGCAATGACAACACTATACAAAACTGGTGCAGTAGTATCCATTAACATTTTGGTCACAGTTGCAACCTCTAATGAGAGATTAACATAAGAGTTATAATTTTACAAAACAATCTTGCCTTAGCACATCCTGAGCAGCACAGACTTAAAGGGCAGCAAAAATCAGAGCACATACAGTAGGTAAAATGCTATAGGTTTAGCAGCCTTTTCATTCATAGAGGAATGGCAAGAGATGAATTCATGTTTTAACGTAAGTAAAAACTCCTTCTTGGTTACATTTAGAAAGAAAAGTGATTTATGCAATTTCTTAAATAAGAGCTTATGAGAAAATAGTCATCAATCTCGAGAATTGTGAACAGTATAGTTGAATTAAACAAATATTTAGGTTTCGTAAACTTGTATATTTAATAGTAAAAAGTAGATGCAGGTAGGTTAACCAAATACACACAACGTATCCATCCCTCCTGCCGTTTATGTGTTTCAGGGAAAACATTGCTCACTTCATTTTTAAACAGATCAGTTCACAAAGATGATATTTCTAAATAATCTAAATTTCAATAGAAGTCAAAGATGTGGTGACTAACTGAAAATTATACTCAAAGTACTATTAGCCTACTTCAAAACATCAACAACTCAAACAGCTCTTCAAAAACAATGGAGTAAGAGTAAAAAAATACAGTAGGCTACAAAAGACTACTCCGGACTACTCAAGAACTTACTCTGATTTATGAGATCAGTTTCATTCTGAGGCATCAATTGATGTCCAGCTCCACAGTTCCGCAGGCATTTATGTCAAAATGGAGGCTTTTAGCTGAAACCTTTTTATCTTTCAGCTGTTTATGAAAGATTACCGTTCTATTGTTAAAGTTGAGATGTGACCGACTAGAACAATGCATCAAACACAAAGTTTGTTTTTTTTTAAAAAAAGCATCTACAGGCGAGTGACAATTTATAAGCATAAGTATATTCGCTGCAAATATACTCAAGTAAAAAGTCTACTCACTAACTCAAAATTCTCAAATTACATATTCTTTCATGTAATTCATTACTACCCAGTGATAACGTCCTACCTGGAGATCATTTGTTTGGTCACAGCGCCCTCTGCAGTACAAAACTGAAAGAGCTTTCTGTAGTGTTCTTCCCTCAGGATTTGTATGTAATCAGACACAAGACTGATAGTCCCTCTGTTTAAATCTGTCCATTCCAACATCGCTGCACTTTATTTGCTGAAGCCATATTTATATAGGACAGTCCAGTGAGAATGTGCAATGTATACTTGCAGAAGAGAACAATCTAAAGAAACAAAGAGAGAAAAAGAAGAGAAAAAAGAATTTACTTTTTTGACATTGGTAAAAACCCGTAATTATTAAATAATACAGATAAAATTAAACAAATGACAAAATAACCAGGAAGAGAAATTCGGAGGACTAATGGAAAGGTGTAAGGAAGCTATAATCAAATTGGCTATAACTACTTAAAGGCACAAACTTAACAGTAATTTAGCAGTACACTCTAAAAGTTTTTTCAATTCTATATCAAACCATTAGGATTCATATATGCTTTTTAGGTCTGAAAATAAAGACAAAATAAACCCTGTTTGCATAGAGTATAGTGTCAGGAGGGAAATAATTATCTAAGCAGAAAATAATTATGCATCAGATTGAAAAGATGCCTGTTAAACATATCAGTCTGTCTTCCAAACAAGTTTATAACTTCAATGATGATACATAATCTAAATGTCATTATCAGTCAGATATGTGTTGACTAATCAACACCTGTTAACATTCTCAGATCTTTTTTAAGTATGTTTTTTGGCAAAAAAGTGTCTTAACAGCCAATCAATTTAACTAAATAAAACACAAATGATTAGATTATAACAACAAAAGGTTGATATTGATCTGCCTTCAGTCTCAAACATGAGGCATACATTCACACTTTAAACCCACTGCACTTTGTACTAAAGGTTGAATGTAGGTGGAATTCCATGGAATAAATTCATTTTTATCCCACATTATAAATAGGCTACAATAAAGGAGCTCTAATTTCCAACAGGAATAATTTGGCGTTTGGTGTAAACTGTTTACTCTGAACGAATACCATGCACATCTGTTTACTCTACATTCTAACCACATCATTTGTTTCTTCTGCATACTCCAATGTATTATTGTGTGTCTTTTATGAAATGCATAATGTACAATCTGCTGTAAAAGCTGACGAAATTTTAATAATCTCTATACTACCGCTATTTTCCGAAACATCAGTTTTTAAGCCTTTTTAATGGTGTCCCTGTTTAGACTTCTGTGATTCAACACTTAGATACTACTATCAAGTGTCCCAGTATCTTTGATTACATAAAACCTAGAGCTACTTTACAAAGGTTTTGATGACTTATTTTTATTAAGATGATTAAACCAAGGTAGCTTTAACGTTTAAGTTGAGTCAGCAAAAAAAAGAAAGAAATTGTTTTCGTTGTGCAATTGAAAATGTTAGCATACATTTAACAGTTTAGAGAATTGAATGAGTTTTGTAGCTGCATATCGACTCCATATCGATCCAGAAAAAAAAGAGTTCTATAGGCTATGCCAGTGCTAAATATGACTAAAAATAACAATTTGAAGTGCACAGAAAATGTATTTAACAAAAGCAATAAACTGAATGCTGTTAATGTTACTCACCATATCAGCGCCTTTGACCGAGTACTCCTTCCCTGCATCTTTGGGGTCCTTGATGGGGTAGGAATACTGGTCCTGTGGGTTTTTCTGTGCGTCTCAAGGAAAACCTTTTTGGCAAATGCCCGACCGCACATGTCACATCCATGCAGGGAGAAATTCTTTGTAACCCTCACCTCTGTACTAGTTTCCTGGCTTCTAGTGACAGGAGGTCCTTTGACAGGGTTGTGACTGCGAGTCATGTGTGGATTCTTTGGTTCATGAGGTTTCTTCTCTTGTTTGATTACTTTACAAGGCTGTAAAGGTTCCTGTTTTACAGGGTTCAGTGATGTAAGGGCAGAATTCTTACGAGTAATTGGGGACAATGATGGTTCAGTTTTCTTCAGAATCGGGGATCCAGAAGTCTCTTGCTGACTCGTATTAGGAGTTTCTGGCTCCGGTGTAAACATGCTGGGTGTTGAAATGGGGAGCATCTCAGGTGTTTCCTCCTTTAAAGATGTCCTCTTAGCAGTGTTATTTAGCACTGCCTCAGCCGGCTTTTTCACTGCTCGACTCTCCAGGGCCGGCATGATCTTGGCCAGGTAGCGGGAGGACTTCTTGTGAACCACAGTAATGTGACGGATGACGTCTCGCTTCCGTCGGGACTCGTATCTGCAGATTGGACAGGCATAAAACTTGATGTAGATGCTGTCATTCCCATCCATGTGCAGCTCAGTGATGTGCCTGGTCAGGTTCTGACTAGAGCTGAACTGTCGCTTGCACAGCCAGCAGTAGATACGTTTAAAGTCAAAGCTAACAGGGAGGTTTCCACTGTCCTCTGTGACTTTAGTCTTTGAGGAAGAGGATGCAGAACTCTTATTTGCATCACTTGAAGGTGACGGACTGGATGGAAGGCCACTTTTTCCAGGAAAAACATCATCTGTAGGTTCCGATTTTATTTTAGCTTTCCTCGAAAAGAGGGTACGGTTTCCAGAAGAGCCGTTTTCTACTGCATGAACCTTATGGACGATACGCATATGCCTCCTCAGCATTATGTCAGAACTGTATTTTCTCTTACACAACCTACAGCGACACGTGGACAAGTTATACTCTTGTTGCTCTGGCTTTGTGGAAGTGCTGGGTTGTTTTGAGGAATGAGTTGAAACTTCAAGTGAGAGGGGCTGACCAGGCCGAGTGGCAATGTCAGGAGTAATGCAGTCTCGCTTCAAACCCCGGTGGACCTCGTCAAAGTGGCGACGGACATTAGCCTTGGTTGCAAAGGATTTCTGACACACAGGGCAGTTCTTGCTAGCAGTTGGTATAGGTTCCTCTGAACGCTTGGTCTTTACCATAGACAGTAAACTGATGGGCACGGTGCGCGTCTCCGTGAACTTCCGCAGCTCTTCCAGTTTTTGTCCGTGCATCTTGCGGCAGTGGCGACGCACACTGCGCTTTGAACTGAATTCTTTTCGACAAAGACAACAGGATATCCTTGTTTCCTTCATTTCAGAGGTGGTCTCCTCTTCATCTTCTTCCCTCTCGCCTTGTTCATTGTTGCCATTTTCTTGAGAACTTGGGTCTTCTCTATCTGAAGATGTCTCAGGCACTAAATCCATGTCATCTTCCATGTCCTGCTGTTCAACTTTTTTGGGGGCTACAACGGACTTGCGGCGATTTTGCTTCTTTGCTCCAGAGTTGACCTGGGGTTGGACAATGGGTGGAGTCATATTTTCATCCTCATAACTTTCAGGAATCAGGTGTTGGAAGACAGCATTGGGGTTGGTCTCTATTGCCTCCAACTCGATCACATGCTCTTGTGTTTCTCTTGGATAAATTGCATCCAGAAGGTCTTTGATAGCCTGGTTCTGGCTGTTTGGCTGCGGTGATTCTGCAAAGTAACAATAAAAATTTACATTATGATCAATAAAATGTGTGAAAAAGTGAAAAAGAAGATTCTATTTAAAAAGCCATAAATGAGAATAATAATAAATGTATATATCTCATCGTGCTACAAAAATAATGAAACATAACAGTTTCATAACCGGGCTATTAGGAAATTAAATAAAAGCAAAGCATAACACCATCCTAGTCAACATTAGTGATGTGACCAGGATGGGTTAAACATCTGAGTTGTACACTGCACATGTCCAAGATGGGACCCATGTGACACTAAGGTAGGATACACGATGGGACCCGTAAACACCACATTTATAAACCCACTAAGAACCACATAGCCCACATTCTAACCATGTGACACACACATTAACATGGCTGGCACAAAATTTAGAATGAAAATAAAACTATAGATACTATAAGATACTAGAATATTTGGCCTTCATGCCAGTTTCTGGCATCCCAAGAGAAAGAAAAAAATCAGATAATCAGGTAGTAGGATTAAGGGTGAGGAACAAGAGCCATACAAACCATCTTGCTCAGGATGTGCAGAAAAACAGTAGAACTCTTTGTGTGTGACCAAATTAGGTAGACCACGGAAAAGGCTTCGGCAGAGTTTGCATTCAAAGATGGTGTCAACTTCCTTTAACAGCATGTGCCTGAGCTGGGTTGTACCTGCAAAATCACAAACACAGAGGCTTATATATTACCACAGAAAGATAAGGAGTCACCACAGGAAATACAACAGACATATTGCCATCCTTTACTGAAAGATGGCTTCATGGATTCATAGCTGTCATCAAGAAATGAAAAAAGCAAGAGAATGAGCCTGTTTAAAGAGTGTGAAATCACTGGTTTACCTGATCGAAAGCACTCAATGATTTGTTGAATTCCTGACTTGGAAGTCTGGAGCTGCTGCTGCAGTAGAGGTGGGTCTCCTGGCTCTACAGTATGCACTGAAAACCATACAAAATAATATGTTTAGATGACACTTCCTGTAGAGAATCAGAATCACCTGTAGAGAGGATTTGACTGCTGCTGCCATAGTAAGTGAGCCTAAGTCATCCAAAATTGTTATTCATGTCCCATTACCCCTGCTGTGTCAGTTGAGATCGTACATGCCTAAAACTAAGTTAGGAATTCAGTATTAATCTATCACCAGGCACCCAGTACAAACATGTAGCATTTAGGAAGAGATTAGAAGGTATGATATGCAGCTGTCACATTAAGAAACATTGGAGAAAAGCACACTAGAAATAAGAGGAGGCAGGTAGTGACTGAACATGTGGTGAGAAATGAGAGTCTCAAATTCAGAATCTTGAAGTGCTTATAAAGCTAAATGTATTTGCAGAGTCTGTTCTTGTGTCCCAATGAGGTTGTATTCATAATGAGAAACATAAATCATTTGGTCAGTAAAAATTAATAATGGCAGACACTTTGTACTTGCACACTAAACAAATCTAATGGAAGTCTGTAATCTATGGAACTGGATTTCTTCTAGTAGATGTATTTAATGCATGACAAGTATATTTCCATTTTTAAATATGCCACTCTCGGCACTTCTTAAATGTAGGGTGTTTTCAAACTAGCACTATTTGGTCTGGTTAAACTGACGCTTTTTTTGTACTCTAGGTGCAGTTCGTTTGGGCAGGGGCGAAAACAATAACTGCACTTTGTAGCGGACTAAAACAACCGCACCAAGACCTGGAACACATGACCTTCTTGATATGTAGCTCTGCAAAAACTTTAAAAGAATTTTATAGGTACATGCTATTTATAGGTATATGTTTGAGTAAAATTAACATTGTTGTTTTATTTTATAAACTACGGACAATAGTTCTCACAATTTCCAAATAAAAATATAGTCATTTACAGCATTTATTTGCAGAAAATGAGAAATGTCTGAAATAACAAAAAAGATGCAGAGCTTTCAGACCTCAAATAATGCAAAAAAAAAGTTCACCTTCATAAACTTTTATGAGTTCAGAAATCAATATTTGGTGGAATAACCCTGATTTTTAATCACAGTTTTCATGCATCTTGGCATGTTCTCCTCCACCAGTCTTACACACTGCTTTTGGATAATTTTATGCCATTACTGCTGCAAAACTTCAAGCAGTTCAGCTTGGTTTGATGGCTTGTTATTATCCATCTTCCTCTTGATTATATTCCAGTGGTTTTCAATTTGGTAAAATCAAATAAACTCACAAGTGGTCTCTTATTTTTTCTGACAATGTGCTCACATGGTTTGTTGGGGAACATTTTGGTGCATTTTGTTTGTGAGGGAAAAACACCTGAACCAGCACATGAGGTGCTTGTTAAAGTGTTACATTGGGCCTGCTAGATTGTGGGCCGTACAAACATGTACATGATAAGAGCTATCCAGATCTATAAATGAGAAACCCTGCATTGTCACAATCTACATCACTTTTATTCCTGAATTTAGAACGGAAAATTAAGTGTCAAAGTACTCGTTATGAAATAAGTCATTAAGAAAGTATATGACGTAGCTGTCACATTAAGCAGCTTTGGGGGAAACACCACAGTATGAGGTGGCATCACAACAACACTACTCATCCAAAATAATGATGTAATTTCTCAATGGCAGGTATCGTACTCCAAAAGAAGAGGCCACATTGAACTCTGAGAATGTAGATAAGCTTGTTTGTCTCAGTAAAGTGAGGAACAGATCAACTGTGGTAAATAACACAAAACTGAAACTGTTGCTTATCTGACTTAACTTCATTACTTAGCATATTTAGCACTTAGCATCTCTTGACAGCACTAGCAAAGACAAAAAATATGGTCAAAAATTGGACTATTCTTCAACACCATATAGACACCCAAATGCACTGGTTCACAAATCTGGCCAAGACAGACAGCCTACCTTGGGTTTGGTCGTAGTCATCTTGATGGGATGCAGCTGGCTGGCACCAGCAGTGCTGTGGTGTTTCAGTCTGACAGCACTTGTCATTGGTCATGCTCACTTCAGTACTACTGTCCTCCATCTCTCAGAGTTCTAGAAAAGACACACAATTCCATTAATTCTCCTGCTTTTTATCCTACCGTTTGCATGAAGAGCGTTGAAGGCAACAGACACAAATTAGCAATGGTTATAAAGACAATATTATCCAAAAGTTTCAGAAACTCAGAAACTTATATTTAGAAGATACAAAAATGAAATTATTTACTTTAATCAGACTAATTTTCTGTTATCTTTTAAAACCAAAAACCTTGATCACTTTTGACATACAATAAATTGGAAATTACAAATAGGTGCACTTTAGTAGGAACTGAATGCACTTCTGAAGGGGTATTACCAAACATTTGGGTATATAGGGTCAGTTTCCCAGAAAGGGATTGAATTTTCCTTTTAATGGAAATCCTTCATTAAAAATGCTGTGTAGTCCAGGACTAGACTTAATCATTGTCTGGGAAACTGGCCCATAATGAATAAATGTCTATATATATGCTGCATTTATTTACATGTAAACACTGATTTAAAACTTTAAGAGTAAAAAAAGACAGACAAACAAAGAAAGAGTTTACATCAAGTGATGGTTCTTCACGCTCACATACATAGCACACATTATAAAAACCTGCAAAAACCCTTAGGACAGTTATTTTAAAGCATATATAAGAAAGATATCCGCAAACAGGGTAAAAATGTAGTTGAAAACACATTCAGTAAAAAGTGATTTGTGTGCAAAAAGTATGATATAGGAGAGTAGTAAAGAGGTAGAGAACAACGGTTTCTCTAGTGCCTTTTTTTTTTACTGGTAGATATTAAAAACTCAACACTCATAGTTAGTGGTGTAAAAATCACAGGCACCTCAATACAGAGATGTGGAAAAAGTGATCTGGTTAGATGAGTCATTACCAGGTTCTCCACAAGTGGGCGAGTGAATGTGTGACGTACACCAAGAGCATTCTACACGGTTGAACATGTGACTCCTACAGCATGGAGCTCTGTTCTACTTTAAAAGCATTTAGATTTTTTTTGTTGATTAAACTCAAAAATAGGGCCAATGGTACCTAGACAGTAGTCTGTAATAATGTTTACAAATGTTTACATTTGGTAACAATAACATTTGGTCAAAGGTCAAATACTGAAAAGGGCTTTGTATTGGCACAAACTTGGCAATACAATAAGATATTACGAAGTAATATTTACATTTAAATTTGCTAACATTTTGAGAATAATCTTGTGTATTGACTGACCAATCATCGGCTCTGACCAGATACATCTTTTCCGGCTCTCCCTTGTGTAAACATACACAGCCTATAGTACATATTCACTGGATGGCTGCTATGAGATTAAAATGGAACTTAATTGGAAACCAGTGTATTTATCCAATTTTCTGAGCTGGATTACTCACTAACATAGGTTTTGCTCATTAAACCTGAGTTAGGAAGCATCCAGTAGTGGGTAGCTGCAATGCTAACTGATTTTCCAATCTGTAAAGAAAGCTAATGACCCGTTTATGACACCATGTTGGTTAGCTAGGGTAAGCCTTGTTTTATAGGATATGTATGATGTTTTTACTTGATTGTGATTTTCAGTAACCAAGCCTAAAATACCAGCAATGAAGTTACCCAAGTCATTGTTCTGCTCAAATTAACTGAACATCAAAATGCTTTTCCCCCTCTTATCGAACAAATATTTTCAGATCTCAGAAATTGGGTGCATTTCTATCACTTTGGCAGACATTACAGTTTGCCAAAATATAAAGTTTTATAAAGTTTACCCCACTCTCCCATGTAAAATATTTATCTATATAATGTTATTCTTTGCATTCCATTAAATATTGCAGAATATTTAATATCTAATATATTTAATATTATATAAGTGCAATCGTTTTTTGATCTACCTGTGCTTTTTTTTGCTGCCACCTTCTGCCATTAGAGGCAGCATATTAGATGCAGACAGTGCTTAACTGTTGGTGAGGGACTTTCTTCATCAAATGCAAACATATCACACAACCTCACAACAAGGCTTATCTAGATGTTTTTCATACTTTCAACACTGACTTTTGTCATGCATGGTTGAGAACATTCTTGGTTTATCTGCAGTTGCTCTTAACCACCATTGCTTGGTGAGTTTTGGACAGTGGAAATTGCAAAATGAAAGCACCAAAACAAAACTATAATGTACTAATTTAAGTCTTTTTATTTTAAGTCCATTTGTTAATTAAGAAACATGACTAAATAAAGCACATTCATTCTTTAAATGTAAAAAATAATATTGCAATGACACTCATATCTACCATTAGGTGATGCTTGATCTGAAGCCAACAGTAGACCTGGGGTGTGGGGTTATTATGCCTGCACCTGTTACTGCATTGTGCCAATTTGAAAACTTGGTCATTTGAAATGTTTTAGAAAATTTAAAATTTAAAAAATGTGCACTTACTCAGTAAATGTTGTTCCTTCACTTGTATTATGTCTTACAGAATACTGCCTTTACCAAAATAAACCCTGAAACAAACCCTAGAAATGTCAAGATTTATTGCCAACTTAAAGTTAAGTTAAAGTTGGTATCAGTATCTGTACCTAGTATTGGCAAATACTTGAAAATATGGCATCAAGTAAAAGTGATATCGGTGTATTCCTATTTTTTATTTTTTTTTTTAAGAAATTATAACGGATTTATCCCAAAAGTGAGAAATGGTCAATATATGGTTGTTTGATTTTGAAAGACCCTAACCACTTTAAGGAACATTGCATTCCATTGGATTACTGGTATGGGCACATGTGTTGGTCACAGATGCTTGTTTAAACACTACATTTAAAGTAAATTAAGTACATTAAGTAAATGCCTTATATTAGCAATAAAGACATGTCCTAACCAGTACTTCACTATTACAACAATGTTACCATAGATGAGAATTGGCAAAAATTACAAAAAAAAAAAAGAAAAAAAAAGTGTGCAAACCAAAGAAAATTATTTTGTACAAACTAAAACCTTGTTATATTGTTGAAGTGAACAGATCAGTGTTCCACATGATGCAGAGGATGCACCTGCAACTCACTGACAATCGACAACTAGTTATTGGCAAAACTTCATGGGTTAGATAGGATACGTTTTGTTCTTTAAACCTGAGTTATGACACCATGTGGTTAGCTAGGGCAAGCCTTGTTTTATAGGATGTGTATGGTGTATTTATCTTATTGTGATTTTGAGTAATCAAGCTTAAAATACCTGCTTTGAAGTTACCCGATTCATTGTTCGGCATAAATGATTTTTTCTGCATAAATGATAAAAGGTTTTTTTCCCCCAATTATTCAACCGAACACCAAAAATGCCTTTTTTCCCTCTATTCGAACAAATAATTTTGGTTCCCAAAAATGTGGTGCATCTACAGTACTGTGCAAAAAGTTTTAAGCACCTAAGCAAATTACACTAATTAATTTATCTTAGCTATATGAGTGTTTTTGCCTGAAAAAAACACCACATATGATTTAAACAGATGCAAATAAACATTAATACAGTAAAAAGTAACAGGAATTGTTAGGTAAGTAGGTTGAATTCTGAGCCAAGCTTGAGACCAAAGTTTACTTTCACATTTCTCCTGGATGCCCTCAGCCAGCATGTGCATGTTCAGTTCCATCAGCAGCTCATCTGATTTAACATCAGTAAGATTTAATTTACCAAAACAGGTGTTGATGTGATGAGAACTAGAAATAACACTACTAAACTTGGATGAGGATAGATTAGTATATGTTTTAAGGATCTAAAAGCACTGCTTTTTGTAAAATTGCTGTTTGTATGTATTGTAATGCTAGTGTTTTACTAAGCTAATAAACTTTCTGTCCAGATAAGAAGCTTTTTCTTTACTTAAAATCCCCACAGGTGCCTATAACATTTTCACAATACTGTGTATCTCCAATGTTACCATAGACCAGAAATGGCGAAAATGATTTTAAAAAAGCACAAAAAAGTGTACAAAGTGTAAAGTAAATGAACTAAAACCTAAACCTTTTGTCATAATATTGAAGTGAACAGATCAGTGTTCCACATGATGCAGAGGATGCACCTGCAACTTCAGCCCACAGCGGGGAGTAGACACGCGAGAAATACAAAATATCATAATATTTGACTTGTAAAACTAAGTAAAGTAAGGTGTAGAGGGGTAACCGGACACTCCACGGCGGTGGGAGTTAGTGAGTTAGTGGGTGTGTGGGTGGGCCAGGTTCCACGTAGCGTTTGGCAAAGTCTCTACGACACCTGACGAAACCCGGAGCAGAACAACAGTTCAGACAGGCGCGAGGTGACGCAGCACAGACACAGTTACTGACACTATATCAAGCGCATACACACACGCGTTTACGCGCGGAGTTCCACATTCAGCACGGTGCCCAAAACATTCACACGGAGCCACGTGACCGGAAAAATGATTTAAAATGATAGACGCCCCCCTCCTCCTACAGCACCACCACCACCTCCCGTACCCCCGCCCCACGGGTATGGATACAAACGCTGCTCGTCCTTAAACAGCGCGAGCAGTTCACTGGGAACTTCTCTCTCTGTCTGTGTCTTTGTCTTTGAAGGGGGCTCGGCAGCCTCGCGACTCACAAAGCACACACACACTTATATACACACACATTTACTGGAGTGACATAGCGTTACGTACAGCCACGCTTTTCAGCCACTGTCACAGTGCTCAACTTTTACCATCACACACACTCACTCTCTCTCTCTCTCTCTCACACACACACACACAACAACCCTTCACATACAGCTGTACACTCCGCTGAGGAGCAGGATACGAACAGTGAGCTAAACAAACAGCAGCACGCAAAACTGTGGCACAGACTAATATTATCAGTGTGACAGGTCGACACCAAAGCAACAATACACAGTAGTGTATACATGTTTTGTATTTTTGTCACATAAACATATATTGACTGCATTAATTGGAAATTAATCATTCTTTGTTAAGAATACAACACTGTTATAAAGGTGCAACCTTAACAGTATTTGCATCAGTTATCCACATATCCATTTTCCTAACTTTGTGTCCCTAAAAGTTTCATGACTATTGGAAAGAACTTCAAGGGAAACAATTCACTGTTGTTTTAATACCCCGTTAAAATACAAATAAAAAGGTGATCTGTAGGATTTTTTTTGTTTGTTTCACTATAATAAACATGAACAAACCTAAAGAAGTGTTTTAGTTTGCAAACAACCCGCTGTGGGGACTGGACACTGAGGGCGGATACGGGCACCCAGCTGAAAAGTTGATCACTGAGGGGCAACGCGGCCTAGCCGCGGATAAAAGGGGCTTCAAAAATTGTTTCAGAGGCTGGTCTAAAGGCGCAGCTCCCCTTTACTTTGTGGCACCGGCTAACAACGCCTCAGCAATGGCTGACCATGTGGGAGTCTGAGCGAGAACGCACCACACCGCGGCCAGGCTGAACCTCCCCAAGTCCGCACACACTAACACAAACACACAACAGGCACGAGCGCGTAGGAACAAACACGCCGAACAGGACGCTGTGGTCACTTCGCCTCAGTTCACTTCAGTCTGCTGTACAGGCTTTAGTCAGTCTCTCGTGCACGGTTTGCGTCGCCGCCCGTCCTGCATGCGCAACATGGGCCCCATCTTGGCGCAGGCACGAGCCGCGGCCACGCTTTAGTAGCGAGCGTTCAAACCCACCAACCCACAGTCCGCGCTCGCTGGATGGAGAAGGGCGGCGGAACAGGCGCCCTGGCGCCCGCGTGCCTTTTACCGTCCATCTGTTATCATTAGTACGGCTGCAGCGTGGCGGCCCATCAATCCGCTCCGCACGAGCCACGAGCCCGCTGTTGAGCCGGATTAGCTGAGCCAGAGGAGCGCCCAGGAGCGTAGGAACGTAACGTTAGAAGAAGCGAAAGCGGGCCTGTAGCTTGAGACCCGATGTCCCCTCCTTCTCCTACTGCTCTCCCGCCGCGTGCTGCGCGGCGATCAAGCTGGTTGAGCTCGACAGGGAGTCCGTGTAGGGCAGATCCACCGACACCACGCGCCCAACCAACGGAGCGGCGCGGTCCCGCAAGCGCGTGCGCTGCGCGAGTGCTGCTCCATCTTTCTTGTTCGCTCGCTCGCTCGCTTTCTCTCTAGCCCTTCCGCGCGGATCGAGCGCCTCGTGCCCCAAACCGCGCAGCGCTGCGCCGCGCCACCGTCGCCGCCTGCGCCGACTTCCCCTTCCCCAGGGCCGCTCTGGCGCACAGCTCTGGTGACCCTTCCGCCTTTTACGCGCCCTCCTCCCGCAGCCATCGCTCGTACGCGGAGCGCCGCCACACCAACCCGCCAAACCGCGTGCCGCGCCACGATCCTCGCGAGGACGGAGCGCGAGCGGGGAGAGTTCGGGGGGAGCTCGTGAGGACGGCGCGCTGTTTGCTCGCGCTGGCCTGCCTCTGCCTGTCCAGGAAAGCACGGTTGGTTCGCTCGCTCGCTCGCTTGGCTCGGCGACGCCATTTTCTGCTAAGCAGCCTGGGAAACGGGCTGCGAGCCGCCACGCGATTCCGGCACTCGAGCGGCAAAAATGGCTCGCGCGAGCGAGGAGACGACTCTTACCTTTGTTCCAGAAGCCAGCGGGTCTCGGGTCCGGGCCTGGGCTGGGACAACTCCGGAGCGAGGCGGAGGATTAACCGAGTGGATGTGCAGCCTCTCTCTGTGTGAGTGTGTGCGTGTGTGTAAGTGCGTGCGCGAGTGTGTGTATGAGTGAGTGTGTGTGTGTGACTCGCCTCTCTGGCGCTGCCCTCTCGGAGAGGAGGCTGCCTTTGTGCACCCAGGGCTCCTTCCCAAACGACACGGGCGTTGCGCAAAAGGTGCAACTAGCCACAAAAAAAGAGCCCAACACAAACGCAGCGGCGTGGCCTCCGCTTCAGATGGGGGCAGATGGTCAGGGCCCCCGCGCACACAAACGCTTTTCTAGCACTTTAGGGGAGCGGGGGGCTCTGTGTTCAGCGGGCTTCGATTCACAGCGTTTGGCGCTCAGGAAAAGAGACTCGCTAAACTTTCTAACAACTAATTTCTCCAACAGTCCACCCCTACTTTTAATACGAGCCACAAACAGGAAATTCGCCCGCGTTAAACCAACGCGTTTCGTGTTAAATCAGTAGCTCGAGTCACATTTTAACACATTTTACCCTAATTAGTGCTGACTTAACAGTGACCGATTTACTGTGCAGCAGTATGAATGCTCAGTATTGATTAAAATGTATTTATTGATGATTAGCCTGTTAAACTGAATTTGATTTAAAAATGCTCATGGAGTTAGAGTTGTGTTTAATATCCTAAAATAATCCGGGTTAAACTTCTTAAACTGCAATCTTTTGTTTAGATTTTTAAACAAACATTAAGTAAACTAGTTCATTTACTTAATTATATTTACTTAAAACAATCAAAATAAATGTTTTAAACAGTATTTATAATCTAAGCAATAACATCTACATACAGTAAAATAAAGTTTAAAAAACTGAAAAAAAAAACAATAATAGGGCCTATAGTATTAGGGCTTGGCAGTATGTCTGACAAACTTGTCTTAATATGCTTAAGAGAAATGGCAATATTTGATATGATGTATTAATAAAGTCTAATGCTAAACTTTCAGTATTTGTAAAAATAAAAGTAACATAATTGTGTATCTATAAATTATATGTTGTAAATAATAAACATAATATAATTACAAATTATAAATAATTGCCGTAAGTTGTATTCTGTAAAGTGTCACCCCTCTGGAATTAAACTGCAAAAACTTGGTAACCTGCATTGCAGGTGCTATATACAACCATTTAGTACAAAAAAATAGGATATACTAGTGCATCCCAAAAATTCTGAATATCTTTGAAAAGTTCAAAAACTCATATATTATATAGATGTATTACACACAGTGATCTATTTTAGGTGTTTATTTCTTTTATTGTTGACGATTGTGAATTACAGCCAATAAAAACCCAAAAGTCTCTGAAAATCTGAATATCATATAAGACCGACTGGTATTAACAGTGTGGGCAGTGTGCAAAGTCCTGCTGGAAAATGAAATCTGCATCTCCATTAAAGTTGTCAGCAGATGGAAGCATGAAGTGCTGTAAGGTTTTTCAGGAAAACACCAACACCAGCAGATGACATGACTCTCCAAACCACCATTGATTGTGGAAACGTCACACTAGACCTCAAGCAGCTTAAACTGTGTGTCACTCCACTCTTCCTCCAGACTCTGGTCCCTTGATGTACAAATAAAATGATCAATGATGGTTTGGAGGGACATGTCACCTGCTGGTGTTGGTCTACTGTGTTATATCAATCTGTGTGTACATCTAGCTAATATATGAGTTTCACATTTTGAACTGAATTACTGAAATAAAGTAACTTTTCAATTATATTATTTTTCTATATAGGTATATAGAATATATATGGTATATAGATATTTACAATATACTGCACAGCCCTATAGGCAATAGCCTGGGCTAGCCTGAAGAACAAAGTTTGGTCCCAGATTTCTCGTCAGTACCCTAGCTAGTGCTTGGATTAATCATATTCCACCACCAACAAATCTAATTTAACCTCATTTAATAAGAGAAAGTTTGGAAATGTTTGGAACATTTTCGCAGATGTTTATAACTTTTGCACAGTACTGAATGCATTGGTTTCCCAGACAACGATTAAGGCTAGTCATAAGACTATCTGTTATGATAGATATCCTGTTGCAAGTTGCCGTTTGAGGATCGAACCCTTACTGAGATAAACATCCAGTGGAGTGTAAATGTGGGGCCACAGGAAAACGCTGGGTTTTGGATTCTAAAGTATTATGGCATTACTTTTAATTCTACTACTACTAATTCTTGCTGTTATGAAGAGAGTTAACCCCACATTCTCTTATGTCCAACACCACCACATACATAATGCATTTCTTTCTGTCAATTAGCAAACTGGATTGACAAAAATACACTGTAATTATTATCTCCATAATCAAATGTATACAGTAAAGTACTACTACACTACTAGTAAAAATTTTAGAACACCTCCAGTTTTATTCTGTATTCCACTGGCAGTGCTGTATGGCCCAGACAAGCCTGCTTTTTAATTTACATTCTTAGAAATGGCATCCTTATAGCGACTCCACCTGTCCAACCTGCAGCTCCAGGTCTTCTTTTCACAGCAAAAACTGAGACCTGGTCTAGTGTTGTCAGGTTAGCTGCTTATCACATAAACTGTTTACTTTCAGAGACTTGTTTCTGATCTGTTCTAAGAGTTCTAACACTCTTCCTGAACCAGAATTTATACATTTGATCCTGTTTTTTAAAGTTATTTAATGGTGTAGGAAACTGTACACCCCACACAGGCTATATTTGCAATAAAAATATGGGTGTCTTTTTTTATTATAATGCTCTTAGTTTGTTAAGTGCAGTTTTACAATAATTAAGATAGCATATAAGCATGCAGTCTTGTGTACATACTGCAGTATAGAGTACACTTATATAGTATGCACAAACACTGCTTTTATACAGATAAAGAATATGTTAGTTATAAATTGTTTGTATCAATATTTAAAGCTACATTTATTTCCTTTGAAACAGATCAGGTAGCATTGTTTTTTTAGATTTTTAGAGAGGACATTTCCTGTCCTTCACTAGATGTGAAGTTAGACCCTTGAGTGCTTTAACATGAATAAAAACTGTGAAATATTGAGATGTTTTAAAACCTTTGAACAGTAGTGTATTTAATTCAAATTCGGACAGCGTGGTTAATAATGTGCCAAGATAATTTTAAATCAGCTATGGAAGATATCTTTCAAATTTTAATGCATTTATGTACTCAAGCATATTGCAGTATAGAGTTAAGCGCTCTTACCAGAATAACAGTTGTGAAGCACCATGCACAGGTATTAGAGATGTCAACATCTGTTTTTTTTTTTACCCCATTCCAAATCAGTCTCATTGTTCATAGTTTTTTGTTCTGAAATTAAGGGTATTTAAAAGCCACTAAACCATAAATCATATTTTTTTCATCAATAGCTGAAATGTGTTCTTTTGAAGTAATGAAACATACCAGTCCTGCTTAAATTTTTATAAACATTTCCCAACCTTAATTTCTGCCTCTCAGTTTCAGCTGTGCTATAGGCGAGGATGATGTGTCCGTGTATTTTGGTACACAGACACCTCACAATATGCAGATCAATTTATTAATAATACCGCTCCCCTTCTTCCAACAATCTGCATCTCACCGCTTTCAGAGGCACACTGCTGCAGCTCAGCCAATCAGCTCTCTCTCCAGCCCTGCCTCTAAACCCATACATCACCCAGTGCCCCTCCCCAACTACCCCTCCCATTTTTTAGCCTTTTTCAAATTTGAGCTGAGGGTGGAGTCAGCTAAAATCAGGGGGTTAAGTGCCCCTTTAAAAGAGTTTTTCCTATATTTTTTTGAGTAACTGTCTACTGTCCAAAGACGTATTTTATCGAGATCTTGGAACAATGCTTGAAGGATTTAATTGCATTCATTGACAAGGCCATTAGTGAGGTCAGGATGTTGAATGAGCACTACTCCACCTCATTCCCATCACTCATTACTTCATTTCAGAAGAATTGCATGAAGCACCATCATTCCAGAGTTTCACTGCTCCTCAGCTCAATGCTGGGGGCTTAATACCCCTCTAGCCCATGACTGACATTAGGTCTGTTGTCAATTGGTTCATGTTAATTTGCTCCAGAGAATATATTTCTATATTTTTATTTCAATATTTATCCATAGGAAATACACAAGCTGTGTTTGTGTGTGCATTTTCACATCTGTGTCAGCAAAGGGTGCAACTTAGAGTTGCTGAATGCATTTACTAGAAGGGGAATCCACTAATACTATTTATATTGTATAAGTCTCACTTTTGTGTAACTGTAGATAAAGCAAAGATACATGATTCAACTTCAAATACATTCAGTTAGGAAAATCAGTTAATTGAAGGCAAAATCTGCTAGGCTACAAATTATATTGACATGCCAAAAATCATAGACCAATGTTTTTATGGCAAGGTGATGTGGATTATTGGAGCTCAAGGGTGTGCCAAATATATGTGACATTCCATTTCTGAAGTTGTGCAGACATTTAACATCCCTTGGTCCACAGTGTCACGTTTGTCAGTGAATACATTGTAAAAGGCATTTCCCCCCACAGCAGACAACACAGTGGGTGGTACTAAAATTGTGACCGGCGGTGTCTGGCTAGAATTATCCGTGCGAATAAGAGACTCTGTCAGAAATCACATTTACATTTTATGCAGGAGGCCCCACACACTTTTTCCACAGGTCAGTGCAGAGTTATTTAGCTTAAATTGGGATATGGCAAAAATTATGGCAAGACTTTTGGTATGTCTGTCTACATTCCAGAGTAAAATCACTAATTTAGTGTGGACAGTGCAACACACTCAGAATGTGAGTGAATTTATTGAATTATTGTTGTTGTTGTTGTTTTGGTCTACCTTTTTAGCTCACCATTGTATGTGTAGAACATGCACTCATGGGCAGCTGTGATGATTTAATAATACATTTTAATCTCTATAGTACATTAACACTAAATACAGCAGAATAATGCAAATGTATAACAAATGTATTACATTGACCTGCTGCTTTTATTCATTAAAGCTTGTTGTTGTAAAGGAGACTTACACTATTAGTACAATACAAGAGCACAGATTGCGTGGATCAGGAAACAAGTCAGTCTAACAGAACATTTAGATAATTTTATGGCAAGATATAAAGTATTACAACCCCAATATCAGTTATAGAAAATGTAATTCAAGTGATCAATTTGGACTCTGTCCACTTTATGGTGAAATTAGTGAATAACTGTTTTGAAAATACTCTTTATTTAGGTGCATCAGCATTTACACAACAACAGAACTGATGTATTCCTTTGGGATTGTTCTTGCCTCTCTCCTTAACGATGGCCTTTTGTTTGCCATTCTGACTCCACTTAACACTGAATGCTTCTCATTTAAATCAACACGTATTACAGCATACTCTACATGCGGTAGAGAAAGTCTGAGAGAAACAACAGAAAGTTCTTCAACAGAGATAAAATTACACTGCTGTGGTCATTCAAAAATAGGAACAGATCAGCAAAGAAGTTCTCCTTACCCAAAATGCAGTCAGCCAAGACATGTTTGGTGTCTAAAGTCTGTTTGTTGCCAGGTATGGCCTGGCAGGAACTAAGTTTGTGAGAGAGTTTGTAGAGGGAGTAAAGTAACACCAAATAATTTTATTTGACTTTGAATTAAGTCTAAAGTGTTTCTCATTATATGGACGTTTAAGTTTCCAGTAAACCCACTGAACAGCTTTTTATGGTATTATAAACATATTACAATGATTCCTATTGTCTATTTATTATTTGGAAATTTGTTTTAGGTTATTGTAATGATAGAATGATAAACTTGCTTTTAGCTACCATGTACAATAGAGCTGGAATATATAGCAAGAAGCTTAGAAGCTCACTGGTGTCACTTAATCTTCAATTTGATTTAAAATTTTAGTTGTCTTTTTAACCATTTGTTTTATTTTTTTTATTTTCTTAACTATTACATAGTTACTGCTTAACTATAATTTTTATTCTCACTTGTCACTGTTTAACTGGAATTATCTATTTTATTTAACTACCAACATTTACATTAATTGTTTTGTTGTATTGGATTTTTATTATAGAAATCCCTGTTTTCATTTGCAATATATATTTTTTTTGTATCAGCTTGGCTACTCTGTAAATGAGTCATCTTCAATGTTCTTCGTACATTTACTTGAAATTTTATTTGATTGCAGACAGTATGAATCCAAGACATTTCATTTTTTATCTGGTAAACTTCATTTTATTTGTTAATGTACAGGACCAGTCAAAAGTTGGGACAAACCTCTTTACTAAGTTGAGTGTAATAAAGATTAGAACATTACTCAAATAGGGCAATTCACTGTCTACCAACTTTACCTCTTCACAACATGTGAACAGATAATGGTTTGACAAACTGAAAGCCAGCAATGTCAGCTTTCTATCTAAAATATAAAACATTCTGGGTTTAACATTTCTTTATTTACTAAATATTTTCATGTTTGTCTTCATTCTTTGGGAGAATTTAGTATTAACCACGCAAAAAAAAAGAATTATAAGGAAAATCCACTTAATTTAAGGTGTGTCAAAACTGGTACTTTATATTAGTGTTTTTTAATGTGAAACTCACAAAAGAAAAAAATAGGGGGAAGAAAAACGTCCAGAGGAAAATGAAGGAAAGGGGAAAAACAACAAAATCAAACGGAAATAGGTAAGGATAGAAAAGAAGATTAAATAAATAATATATAATAAATATTTCATGGGAAAAAAATAAATTCCTAAATAATACCAAGTGTAACGTTGATATGTATTTTTATAGGTGTTGATAAGTTTGAGTGTGTGTATGTGTGTGTGTGCACAAAAAGGGAGATTATTTGTTAAATACACAGTTGTGTTTGGTATTGGATCTTAGTTTAGCTGTTCTTGATGTTGATTGGTTGATTTTGTGTGGTAATCACTGTAGGAGGAAGGTAATGATGGATGTCAAGATTTAATTGTATTCAGGAGTTTTATTTTTGGCAGAAGCAGATATTTTTTCATTGGATATACGATCTATTAATACATTTTTCCATTGATTGATAGTGTTGCTGTTTCTAGACTTCTAGTTGATGAGGATATTTGTGGTTGTTTTTATTGTACTGATGATTGCTGTTGTGTCTCCTAGTAAACATAATTCTGGTGATGGAGGGAAAGTGATATTCAAGTAAGCAGTTAATATACTTTATTATATTCATGTTTGCATTTCTGGCCTGGCCTGCAACACATTCCAAAAAAAGTTGGGCCAGTAAAGCATTTACCATTTCTCACTCAGCTGAGAATAGTCCACCAACAGCGTTGGCTTTGATCCATAAGCATAGAATGGATTCATGCCACTTCAATGATACCATCTAAATTTCTAGAGCAGCAGGTTTTCTGGATTCAGCCCACTTGATTCTTTAATTTTAGACATATCTCTCAGCTTGTTAATCCAGTTAAAAATCTCCTTTAGACATGGCTCAAAGTGTAAATTACACTTCCCAACTGTAGGGGGCACCCAAAAGCAATAAATGACAATTGTCACATTACGCTGCTTTAAATGCACTTTCATAATAGCGACTTTTTGAGAGAGGAGTGTGATGTATAAAAATGCAGTGCAATAAAAAGGAATAAAGATTTCACCTTCTGGAAAAGACTGTATCTCAGCCAATCTTCACACCCTTCACAACACAAACAGCATAATGTAAATATTCAGCAGACAGTGCAGCCCGTGGCTTTAATGCATACACATAGAATGGATGTCACTGAAAGTGACAGTCTGACAGTATTGATGTACGAATGATCATGCAAACACCACACACTCTGTTTTTACCATTCATTTTGTAATGTGGCATGGCAACAGTGGTCGCAGAAATACACTAATGCCATTAATTTTAATATTTTAAGGAATACACAGATTCAAAAACATTAAAATGTGTCACTGCATGTAAAAAGTTGTGTAACGTTCTACAAGACTGCCTCAGCCCACATGATACATTACCGTAATTTTTTGTACTGTAAGGTGCACCGGATTCTAAGACACACAGTCAATAAATTTTTTAAAAATATTTTCTGGTCTATTTTTATACATAAGGCGCCTTTTATGCGACACTTGTTAGGAACAGGGGTGTCGCTGTGTTTTCCTTCTAATTCTAACTCTGCAAGACCTGCAAAGCTAAGCTAAGTAAACAAAACTAAGGTTTTTTTTCTAATTCACAATGTTTTTCACATTTAACAAGTCAAACAAGCGCACAGATTTCTCTCCTGAAAACGGTTTATTTGGGTGAGTAAAGCACTTCGGTTTATTTACAGTAAGCTTAGATTTCCAGATTTCCACTTAGCTGGAGCATAAGCTGCTCCACTAGCAGTTAATGCTGCCCGACAGAACTACACTGAGGAACCCTAAGTGTTCCGGTAAGCCAGGGAGTTCATCACACGTAGCTTGTTTTAACATAGAAAACATGCAGGCTACAGGTTGATAATATTGTCTGACCAGCGAAAGAGCTAGCTCTGCGGTTAGCAGGTAATGTTAATGCTGCTCCAGCAGGGTTAGCATCAGGCTACAGGCTGATTATACTCACCTCTGGATGGCCAAAGAGCAAGTGTTTTGCATGTTTATCGGCTAAAGCTAATACTGCTGGAGAACTAAACTGAACTCCTCTATAACGCTGTACTACAGCAGAGTGGCTTGACCGCTCCTTACAACATGACTGGTTATATTCTTACATAAAGCGCACTGACAATTTTTGGGAAATTTAAAGGATTTTAAGTGCACCCTATAGTGCGAAAAATACAGTAAATGCAGGTAAAAACAGGTCCTGCAGTGGTGGCTCAAAGAGTTACAGAGTTACACTTCCTAACTGTAGGGGGCACCCAGAAGCAAGAAATGCCAATTCCCACATCACACTACTTTAAATGCACTTCCATGATAGCAACTTTTATAAGAGTGAAAATTGTGATGTATAAAAATGCAGTGCAATAAAGATGAATAAACTATATATAACTTTTAAGAGTTCCTAAACTAACTAAATGGGAATTTTGGAGGAGTATTTCTCCATAAGAATGTTTCATGGTAGTTGCCATAAGGTTTCTAGTAGTCCAGAACACCTAGGGAGTAAGGGAGTTTTTTCTTGCCACCATCGCCTCTAGTTAATTTAGGAGGGGCTTAGACACAGCTCTTTATAAAGCTGCTTTATAAAGCACGCATTGTTAAAAGCTCTGCATTTAAAAAAAAAATTGATACAACTTACTTGTTTTAAAATGTGTGTAAGTGTGTACCATCACATTAATAAAATTGTTCTCCTCTCTTCATGTTATACAAACCTTGTACCAACTAATAAATACCTACCATGATGCAAGCTGAAATTAATGATGTAACAATGTTCTATCGATAATGAAACAAGACAAGTTTTATTTCTCCTTAAAGACATAACTCGTATTAGCAATAACTTCAAACAGCTTAAGTATTACAAAGGCCGCACCAATAAACCTTGGGCAAGAATCCATATGCTAAATATGCTATGGAAGTACGTACTTGTTTTCCAAAAAAGATAAAAAATGTTTTTACTAATATTTATCATCAAAAACAACAACAATCACAACAACCACAAAAATGTAACTGTAATAAAAATGTAAGCATTTACAAATATCTGTAACATGTTGAATTACTAGAAATTATAAAAAAAATTTGACACTGCCCTTTTTTAAAGAATCATTTCTATAATTCGTATAACCTTCATCTTCACATAGACAGAGTCACTGTTGTGTTTTTTTGTTTTTTGTTTTTTTTTTCTCTTCACTTCACCGTTCACACTACATCTGTTAGCTGAGTTTAGTACTGTGGAAGGCTGCTTAGGCTATCTATCTTGCTTGGAGCGAAGGTGCTGGTGGTGTGTGTCTGGCAACAAAACCACTTTCCAAGGATTGCAGCTCACGGACAAGACTATTGCCTGTGTCTTGCTTTAAAAGCACATTAATCTCCTGCAGTTTTTGTCTGTGGTCTCTGTGACAGTGACGGCGCACTGCCTTCTTTGTAAAGAAGGGCTTTCCACAAAACCAACAGTAGACCCTCACAAAAGCCTTATCTTCAGGTTTAACTTTTGTTTTTGCTCCCCTTGAAGGGGGGGTGCGGCTCGCTGCAGGGCTGTTTCCCAACAGTAGGAACTTGTGGGCGATGCTCATGTGTTTCATCAGCAGCACCTGGGAGCTGTACTTACACTTGCACAGGCCGCAGTAAAACAAGTCCTTCATCCAGGGGATGACACGCTGTCCTTTGGGGGAAACATCCGCTGTATTAGGCTTTGAATTTAGTTGTTTCTGAGGAACGGGTGTAGTCGAAGTGGAGAGGTGTTGGTCAGGCTGTGCAGTAGATGCAGGTGTGGTGCCATCTTGCGAACTGTTACACTGTACCTCATTAGAGTTGCCATGAGCTTTTGGTTCCTTGTCAGGAGACCTTTGGCCTACAGAACACATTTTGCCAGCAGACAGGTGCTCCTTCTTACTGGCTTCTCCTCTTTCTCCCTTCATACTCTCAGGTCCAAGCATGGATTTGGCTTTCTTCGCAGTGTCTTTTCGTAATGCTCTGACATTACGTTCAATCACCGGAGTTTGTTGCCGAATGATCTTTCTCCTGTTCACTCTACTGCTATCTTTTTCTCCATCTTTCAATCCTACAGCCTTACGGGTGGAGTAACGCTGCTTTTTGACATTTGATTGAAACGTACTGTTTAATTCTAGATCATTTTTTGGTGATGACATTGTGTCCTGTGCACGTGAGAGAGAACCCTCTCCACAATTAGCCTCCCTGTCAATTTGCTCACGGCCCCCTCTTTCCTGGGAAACTGAATCTACTGTAACAGATAAAGTATGCTGCAGCTGATGAACCCTTCTGAGGACCACGACAGGTTCACGGCCACACAGTTTCCATAACGTAGGGTTTTGCTGCTGGGAATCAGGAACTGGTGCCGGAGTCTGGTCCCTATACACAGGTTCATCAATGACTTCAAGAGGCGATTCCTGACAATCTGTTTGAGGGAATACAGCCTCTAGTAGGTCTTTCATTACTTGAGATGGGTCTGTTGAAAGAAAAGAAATATATTACTGGTACCACGCAAAAAGTCTGTTAACTAAACAAAAGTCTATGTAAAACAATATTAATATATTAAAGTACTGAGATATTTGGTTTGCCATATTGTATCAATTTTCAGTAAACTTTTTTTTTTCTTTAAATATGATATATGAATATGAAAGTGCATTTTTATACTATGACAGTTTCATTTAGACAATTGTAATATATTGTCTTGCTTATAGTATCACCTTATACAGTATGATGTTCTATTAAATTGTAACTCTTGTCTTGAAGTGTATAATATCGCCTTGCGATTCCCAATACATAGCCCTATTACACACTACAGGATTTTGAAAAGTAAAAGATCTGAAAATTTAGCACATCTCACTCTTCAGCTCAGGTCACAAATATTCAAAAGACACACAGCCTCCTCTCGTGAATGTGTGATTGTGCATGTGCACGAATACATGGACATGTTAAATGTACACCTGGCTAATCTATTTATCTGTGCTTTTCTATGTTTAGAGAAGTGTGAAATGAAATTGGTGTGTCCGCTCAAGAATTTAAAATACTGGAGGGTTACAGGTCGGCACAGGAGCTTAATTAAAGGCAAATGTGTCAGGCAGGGTTAAAATCAGGGTCAAAACTGGGTTACCCTTTTGCAGTGTGCACCCAGCTTAAGGAGCGATGGTAAGAGAAAACAGGTGTGTGATTTAGCAATAGGTTGTGATTTGGTGAATAATCACAGTGACTATTTTGTCATGCTACCAGAACCTGATATTTTTTCATTTCTCTCGCAAAACACATGCATCACATGGTGGAACAGTTAAAAAAAATAAAGTGCATCAACTCAAGAAAAAGATGCAGAATAACGGTACACTTCAAGTTCTACTGGAAAGGCAAATTAAGAAATGCTGACCTTCTGGTTCTGGATGCCTGGACAAGCAGTAGGACTGCCTGTGTTCAAGCAAATTAGGAATACCACGGAAAAGACTTCTGCAAAGTTGACACTCAAAAATGGTGTCCACCTCTTTCAGGAGCGTGAGTTTAGCCCGAACTGTACCTGGGTACAAAAAGAATTAAGTAAATCAGTCTGCAACAAATCTAATTCATGTTGAACATACACAGACATGCCAAAAGGCTCAGGACAGAGCCAAGCATCATGTTCCATTAGTGTTCTTTTATTTATATAAATATATAAAAAAAATAAAAAAATAAAAAATAAAAAAAACACTGCACTTATGAGCAGGAAATGTGAGTGGAGTCTCCTGCACTGAATGTGGCTGTCGTTTCTGCCACAGATGCTATTCAGACTATTCTAGTCAGACATCACCTGTCACAATCAGTTCACTGTGGGTGTTAATGCCATCTATGATGTGTTCACGGTATATGTCAAATTGTGGATTGAGAATTGTTAAATACACCATTTCATTCATCTGGCACCCACTATCAGGCCTCGCTCAAACTCCAGTAATTCACAGCACCTTGCCATGAGCACAATGGCCAGTTTTTAACCGCACTCAACCCCACTAAATGTTCCCAAAAACTTCCCAAGCTCTCTATTGAGGGAATACTTCATAATCAATTCAAATGCTTCTATCCAATGACTTCTGGCATGCCAATGCATAGTGAAATTGTTTCTCTTCAGATATGAAATTAAAACTGTACTAAAATATAAAAAAACAAGTGTCAGGATTATTAAAAAAATATTACTATTATTATTAAAATACCTGAGCGAAAACATTCAATGATTTGCTGAATTCCAGTCATAGTGGTGGGCTGTGGCTGTCGAAGCAAAGGGGGATCTCCAAGTTCAGTAGAATACACTAAAAATATGAAAACAATAGTCTTTAAAATAATGCATGCAATCAAACAATGATTAAAAAACCTGTTAGAAAAACAACATACGCATTTTGTTAGAGTTAATACATATACTTTAGCATTTTATATTATTCTTCAAATGCAAAAGCAATAAAAAAATAAAAGTATGGATAATAAACATTTTGAAAAGTTGGTCTTTCCAAACTATATCTCAAAATTTGCTGTCTTTAATCAAAACTATCAAAAATAAAAGAAAATCCTATGTATTCTACTATTTAGATAAACATGAACTAGACATTTAAATAAGAAAAATCACCACAGTAAGCATCAGCATATTTCAAAGGACTGTGATCTCTTTAAACCTTGAAAAAGTTGGGCGCACCTAATGTTGCGTTTGGAGTCTGTGGACATTGCAGAGTTGGCTGGTCACAGTATGGTCCAGTGCCATTTTGGCTATGGTTGCTTATGGTCAGGCCTTCAGCAGGAATGTCCTCTGTTTTAATCTAAAGTCAAGCAAAATGAAAAAAAGTGCAATCAGATTATTCTTTCACCACATTATTTTTCAGAAAAATACATTTATTTTATTATTATATCAGCAGTTGTATATTCCTCTGTGTGTCTAACCTGCATAGTCACAGTCTGGCAGTATGTTTCAGCCACAGACTTCTTATTCACAGAGTTAGATTTCTTCTTCTTAAAAGTCTGTTTAACGCCCTAAAAAGAAACAGATTCAGATATAATTTTTTAAATATTTCTTTATAGTAGAAAATTATAATTTGCTGTTGCTAATAGTATACAATGCTCTCCATAAAGTCTGAGACAAAGACACTTTTTCCTTAAAAGTTAAATTAAACCAATCATTGATGGATGTGAATAAAATACACATTTTTGACCCTTCAACTTAAAGGTATTTGCATACAGTTCAGTTACAATTTATTGAAATTACTGTTTTTTTTTTTTTTTTTTACATAGTCACACTCATTTCATATACTTGCTTACAAGTTCTCAAACACCTTTGTAGACACATTTAATACATAAATCAAACTAAACAATTACTAAAATCAACTGTGTGTAATATCTTAAATAAAAAAAAAAAACATTTTCAACAGATAAGCAACAGCATTGTGAGTTTGTATTTGTTAGGGTCTACTATCTGCAAACAACTTCACTAGAGAAGACATTCAGCACATTTTGATGTCTGTGATTCATAAAGAAAATGTATCTTTGTCACATTATTATGGAGGGCAGGGCACAGTATGTAAGGTTTATGCAGCACAAGCAATAAGGCATTTGTACATTTCTCAGCTTCTTTACCTGATTCTGAACAGAATTACGCATCCTCATCTGTAAAGAACGGGACTGCACCATACCTTCCATATCTCCTTTTTTTGAGGTTGTTGACAGACACAGACAGGGAGGGAGAGGGAGAGGGAGAAATAGAAGGGAATATTAAAGAAGCACAAAACTGATATTGGCATCAGACACATCTTTAGAAATGACTGGTATTTTATTTATTGCGCTCTGGAAGAGATGTTAAATAACTGATAACTACATTTTATTCATTTTGGTGCATTTTCAGAGTTAGGTAGTAATAGGAACTGAAATGATCAGTCTAGAAAATTGCAATTTTATTCTGTAACACAGCATGGGGAACTTAAGGTTGGAGTCCAACACATTTTGCTAATAATGTTCTTGCTCACCTAACATCTAACTGCTGAGTTGAATCAGTTGTGTATAGACAATAACCATCATAAAACTGCAGGATTGTCTGTTGCCCATCCCTGCACTACATTACAGAAAACATCAGTAATCAGATTACATTATAAAAACAGGGCAGTAGTGGGATTACCTTTGCACACCAAATGTGCATTTTTCTTTCTGACGACAGCCATGCAATATTACTTTACTTGCCATCTGATTATTTTTACAGGCGATATGAACTCAGTCCACCAGTCTCTGACATCTACATGGTCGGCAGAGAAACACCCAGGCTGACTGGATGGGTGTGTCCAATAAATTAGAAGTTTTAACAAATGCCAGAATGATTCAGTTGTATGATTATTTGTATAATCATGTATGGTCCGGCATCTCCAAAAGCAGCTAAAACTACACTACACTCACACTAAGTGCAATCCACATATGTTTCAGCTCAAAAATGATGGAATCAAAGTCTCCATGCTGATGTCACTTTTCCAAAATGTAAAGTAACCCATCAATGATATCTATTTTCTATATCTATGTTCAGTGAACAATTAAGCAAAACCAAATTCTGGTCCAATGTGCACAAATACATAATGTTATGTATGCATTTTCCCGAACACATCCCATATATTTTATGGAATAACTGTCAACGACTTGAAATGTTCCATGGCTGCAATGCATGACACTGTTTCTAACAGAAGGTGATTCTAGAATATCGTGCATCAACAGTCATACTTGACGGACAATACAGCACCAACAAAACAGTACTTAACTACACATTGCAATTTATAAATGATACACAATTTATACAGTTCTGGAAAAAACACTTCACTCTGATTTTGCTATGTATAGGTATATGTTTGAGTAAAATGAACATTGTCGTTTTTTCTATAAACTATGGACATTTGAGCTGTCAGACCTCAAATAATGCAAAGAAAACAAGTTCATATTCATAAAGTTTTAAGAGTTCAGAAATCAATATTAAAGTGGGTGTGTTAAAGCAAAAAAGCATCAAAGTGTGCAGGGCAGTGGGCCTCCAAGATCAGGATAAAAACAATTGCCTTTATTTCTCTCTGGAACAAAAATCCATAATGAACACTACATAACTAACAGTGCAGTTAATGATGCCTGAAAAACAAACAATCTAGTCAAAACTACATTAAGGATATGTGATCCTGTTTACATGGGCTAATAGAGATCTGATATTACTAGTGAAAAGTTTCATAGATACATATAAAAAATGCATTATAGAGACCTGTAACTAGAGTTCCTTGCTACAGAGAACATATTACCACCTCTTTGCTTAACTGTACATAAATAAAACAAACCATAACCATATAAATGGATGTTCTAACAGCATTTCTCTGTTTTTAACAGAAATAAGCCTTTAGACTGGCTAGAAAACTTCAGACTGCACGTCCCTCTCAGGTCATGTCTTTGGAGTTACACATGTAGCAATATGAAGCTGCTGTTTCTTCCTACCGATAGTAATGTTATCCCTTACCTGGCGTGGCGCTTCGCAGTGCTTTTACCTGCAGCGAGGCAGATTTACCGCGTGAACTCAGACCCTTTTCCTTCCACCAAAATCAAACTGAAATTCTCGCACTGTCTGTGAGATTGTGTGGATGGCTGAACAAACACCGCCGCCTACAGCGCCGGGGTGCGCACAGCTCCAGCGCTGAGCTGCGGGTTTCAACGCCGCCCGGGAGAGGGTCGTTCAGTCCTAAATTTCACACAGCTTAGATCCTAATAAGTGGAGTTAGTTGAGTTTAATAAGGATAATAAAATAGTTGAGTTGAATAAAGAGAACAGGAAAAGTACAACGAGGTCTCCACGTTGTAATGAATATAATGGAAACGTGACCCTTTAAAGCTAAAGGGTCAGTGTAACGTTTATCAATTCAGTTGTCTGACAATTTAGGGCTAAATGCGAAAATAGAAAATTGAAGGTAAAACTTTTTTTTTAATTCTAACTATTTGGTGTACTGCAGAAGAAACTGGTTTTCATGATTTTTTTTTCCCTTTTTATAGTTTTTTTTTATTTCTGCACCTCACAATTAGAATTTTAGGAAAAATGAAAAAAAAATCCTTTCTCAATTTTCTGATTTTCCATCATGTAACAAAAGTTAGTTGCATTATACCATCAGATTGCCAAAAACCACAAGATGTACCACAAAAAAAATACCACACGATGCAAAAAAGGGAAAAATGAAAAACTAATAAAAATAAAAAAAACGAATCTTTTAATAATTGTCACTCGTTGTAATCTGGCCCCACAAGTACATTTAGAACACATTTTCCCAGCGCTGACTATTAAATTCAGTTCAGCCACTTATTATACTGCGCTTTTGTCTGAACCAATTTGGAATCAAAATTTAGGGTAAGGGCGGGACTCACTAACAGTGAATGCAGGGAACAGTGACCAGCAAGAGAACTGCTGGAGCTCATTGATTCTAATTCACTTTGTGCAGTTTACTTAGGCCCACTTCCATTTCACCCCCTGGCCCCATCACTTACCCCTACACCTTATTTTCGAGTGAATTGGGACAACCCATTGACTGTGTATAGGACAACCCTTCAAGCACCCGATACCCTGCAGTGCAGTTCAGTAACCTAGCTGCTGGTTAACTAGTTAAAGCTCCACTAGGTAGGATTGAGATTTTGTGCTCGTGGGCTCCCCCTACAGTTGTAGAGTGTAATAAATGTTTCAGGCGGATTAGTTTTTCTTTCTCGTTTTCTCAAGTACGTCTCGCTGCAGCCTGTAGGAAGGCGGAGTTGGACATCCAACTCCGCCCACATCCAACCCCGCCCACATGTGCTCTTGTACGCCAACCCCCCTACTTTTTTGTTCAAGAAGCACTGTGTGCCACGTGAAATACGCATATAACGCCGATGTTGCGCTAAATTTACGCATATCTTGTGAGTAGTTCCACCACGTAGCCTTGGCTACAGCACTACACATGCTGTAGTGTAATGCACAGATATCACAAAAAATAGGCTATATATACAGTACCAGCCAAAAGTTTGGAAACACTTTCTCATTCATTTTTGGTTTAACATTGTAAATAAAGTAATACATAAGGAATCATGTGAACTTAAAAGTGTATGATTTTATTGTTTTTCTTATATGGCATGCTGCTAACTTGTGGTTTATGAGGCTGGGAACTCTTGCTCTTCTTTTTCATCACGTGTGCCATTTCTCCTTTATTTTATACAATAAGCAAATAATTGCATACAACGGTTTGCTGTTTCCAAAAGATCAATTGCCTCTGTCCTGTATATCACAATACATTATACAGTAATCTGTCCCACTCACCAGCAGAGTAAGCCATTATTTCACTGCATTAATCCTTACATTTAAATTTGTTAAACTAGTTGCCAGAGTGTGTAGATTTTATAAATTTATTTTAGACTGGTAAATATCTCCAGAATTATTGATTAGCTATCATAGGAATCATTATTTACTTATTATATAAAGTTAAAACGTACAATATACAGTTTTTGGTTATGTTCCATATGAAATAAAGAGCACACTATCAATCATGGCTTTGCACTGGTAGAGGCTGGTCAAAGGGTGCATCTGATTATTAAAGTGTTTGATTGTTAGATCACACCTGTTCTCTGTACTGTAATGCTCTATACTTCATATTACAGATAGACAGAGTGCTTCTTATCACCACTCAGCAGGGGGAAGGCTATTTGTGTCATAGTCATAGCTAATATATAATAATGATATTAGAAGTAATTCTGCATCTTCACTGTCAACAGGGTGCTGAAAATATTACAGATGAGAATGACACAGCTGCACTGTATAGCATACAATTTAGGACCACCACAGAGCAGCTATTATGTGGCTTGTTGGTTATTCACAACACTACAGTGACACTGACATAGTGGTGTTAAGAGCTGTGTTGGTATGAGTGGATCCGACAAAGTAGTGCCTCTGGAGAATTTAAACACCTCATTGTCACTACTGGACAGGAAATGCTCCATCAACCAGCATCATGTGGGCAGCGTCCTGTATTCAGCATCAAGTAGGCAGCATCCCATGGGCACTGATGAAGAATTTGCAGAGATGAGCAACAAACTGTGCAGCAACAGATTTAAAGATTCTGTCTCTGACTTTTCACTCACAATGTAAAGCAGCTGTTGGTAGAAGTGTCTAATAGAGTGAACAGTGTTTTATACCTATTGTATATTATACACCAGTAAACCATTATGCAACTAAAGTGTCCTAGATGCTAATTGGAGCTAAAAAAAGAATAATAGAAGCAGAAACAAGCAGGTGGTAATAATGGTATGCTGGATAGTGTATAACGATAGAGTACAATATATCAAATGCTGTGGTTTCAGAAATTAAAAATGTATGTATACATAGCTATTTTGTCAATAATAATAATAATAATAATAATAATAATAATAATAATAATAATAATAATATCCCTTTCCTGCTTCTCCTCTCCCAATTTTGTATGGCTGACAGTAGTTCCCAGGGAAATTAACTCCATTTACAAACACTTTGTCCAAGCTAATACAATATCTTTATTGGCATTTATTGGCACACTAGCCTTTAAAATGTTTGGTTACATGCTTTGGTCAAACAAATACAGAAGTCTTTATTTAAAAATGCAACACCCAGCCACTCACACACCCAGCCACTCACACACCCAGCCACTCACACACCCAGCCACTCACACACCCAGCCACTCACACACCCAGCCACTCATGAAGCTGGCTGCAGAATCCAGGGTGCTCGTTTTCGCTGTAAAATGCCACAAGCTCCCCTCGTCTCCCATGCCCAACGTAGCCTGTAATATAAGTAAAAGCACACACTTTCACAAAGTAACAATCTCTCAAGCCCCAATACCTTAAATATATTGACGTACCAATTTCTGACCTCAGGAAAAAATTATCAAAATTTATTTAGAACAAACATACCCAGTATGCAGTCTTTATAAGTTTCTTGACAGTTCTGGCAGCACTGCAGTTCGTACATCCTGCGAAACTCGTCTTTACATGCAGCACTGTGATGTTTTCATGGCACTACACCTGTAGGTTTAAAAAAATCAAGAATTTTAAAATGATTTTAAAATCAGTGAGTGTAATTCCTTTTCTAAGGGAAAACAAACATCTTAACTGTACTGAAATATCATGCTTACTGTCAAGCCACTCGAAATGTGCCCGGGCCCGGAATGATTGTTGTCCAAACAATGTCCCGGAAGAGACGACAAACCAGTGACAGCTTTAAAAAAGCTTTGTCACCCTCTTCCAGAACTGTATCTATGAGAATAAGGGGCATCTGTGAAAAACATTATAGAAGCATGTAGATTTTGATTCATGAAAATTATAGTAATTGAAAAAAATGACCAGATAACATTCTAAGGCTGCAACCAATTACTATTTTGGTATTCTATTAATCTGAGTTGGCACTTATTATTTCAATCATATCCCCAATCTCTGATTACTGTAGGAATGGCTAGCATTTTTGCCTGAAGACTGTAGTCAGCGTCATTCTGTTGACTAATCTCTGCCTTAACGTAACAAAACAGCTCTCTGCTTTTCTATCCCTTTAAAATGATAGCACTCCAATAGCTTATGGGCTTCAAATGCCCTTGAAATGACTAGTCAACACTAGGTCAAGTCGAAATTTCAAATAATGTCAACTTATCTTTTCAGCCCAATTCAGACTTTTGAAAACAAACCACAACAGTAAAACATTTTAAATGGCCCAGTTAAATTAACCCGAAATAAAAAAAAACACACATCCACACCCTCACACCTGTTCAAAGGAGACGTTGCCCATTCTATCTCCTTCATCAGTCACACGTTCAACACGCTGAACTTTCCTGAGAGAAAATATAATAATTAATATAATTAATACCATGCACAGAGGAAGCAAGACCAGAACTGGGAGAAGGTGTATCAGGAGTAGCTGGCAGAGGGGGAGCTGGACGTGCATCAGAAGTAGCAACAGTCTGTGGATTAAACACTTCTGCTATAGTGGTCTTGGTTGCACTGCTGCACAGAGATACATGATGTCTGAACTGGTCTTTGCATAGTATTGTATGGCTGCAATAGACACAATAAAAGTGTGCTGTAGGTGTGCAGTTTAGAGATGAAGGAAACTGTAAGACCAAAATGCACACAACATGCAATTAAGCCTATAAATATTAATATTCTTCAACTCATTATGCCCATCAATTGAGTGTAAGATGTAAGTGCATTTGTTGATATTACATTTACATGTTTATTTGTTATAGCCAATGAAATCAATATCTCTCTCTCTGTTTAAAGAAATACTTCCCCATACCGTTATTCTCGACTGCTTGTTTGATATGGTTTTGTAGATGTAGGCTGTTATTAAATCGCTGGTCAGTGTCAAAACTGAAGCAGGGGCATTTGAAAACACCACACTGGCCAAACCGTGAAGGGTCAGGAGTGGCCTGGACATGTGTTGGATGCTGTAAAACAGAAAGCAACAAAACACATGAGCTTACAATTACTATATCGGTGCACATTAATTGTAACTACATTCAGTACAAAGGTAATAAATGTGCATCGACTTAACCCTCCTGTTACGTTACGGGTCAAATTGATCCATTTAGTAAGATAGTAAAAGTATTTTTTCTGTATGAAACGTCTTCAGCTTTATTTGTACAATTAACATATAACATGAAAATGGTTAATTTCATATTTGCAACAACCCCCTGCAAAAACTGAAACTAAAACGAAATTGTAATGTTATGTTTCATTTATATGTAAAAATATTGTGTTGGTCGTTTAAAAGTAACAAAGTAGTAAAACAAAAAAAAAGTAAGATTTTTTAAAATGGAAAAACAAGTGAATTATCCTAATTGAACTATTACCTCTATTGTACACTATTGTACTAAATGTTGATAGAACAATCAGCAATGGAGTTAGTTATTAAATATTTACTCTTCTGGTTAGGATTATTTTGGTTTCAGAAATATGTTGGATAATTAAAAATGAACCAGGTCAAATTAACCCGGGAATACCATTGCTATTCCTGACAAATTAAATAGGAGGATTAAGCATTGATATCTTCAAATATTTATTTGTATGACTAAGACTTTGAACCAATTTTAGTTAGCTAGATTATCTTGCTATCTTGTTAGCCAATTAACTTCTTGTATAGACAGTTTAAACAGTTTTTTAGGTTAGCTGACTATAACCCCTAGCTATGCCTTAAAAACAAAACTGATGCCTAGCTCACTACTAGCTATGAGAGTTTATCTGTGATACCATTAATTGGTAGCATTTTAGCCCATAAAACAGAAGGTAAGATAACTAAAGTTTGAATTAGACAAGACTGGGTGCAATTCTGCATTAGAATCCATCAAAAAAAACGGCAATATGACTAGCTAGAAGCAAACAAACCACATGGTACACGCGCCGATGTAGAACCTTCATGTGCGTATCAACGACTCACCGTTTACTCATAAAATATAATATAGAAAAACAAGAGGACATTATAAAAATAGCTCTGTTAACTTAAAAAATAACTCAATATTTGTACTTACCGCCATAACCGGAGATATAAATCAGATAGATGCTTTAGCTGCTTTCTCGGCTACAATTCCTGTTTACCTGGAGTAAATGTAGGCGTTCGTGACGGACGTAAGGTGGGTGTTGCTTTAGACGTAAGGCGGAGTTGGACATGGGCGGAGTTGGATGTGGGCGGGGTTGGATGTCCAACTCCGCCTTCCTACAGGCTGCAGCGAGCGGCTCCTCCGTTTTCTGGCTTTCACAGACATATTCGGTCTCTTTCCAGCTTCTGACAGAGTGTCTGTATGTTAGTTTGTAAAGAATGAACCAGTAGTCCTTGTAGAACTGTTAGAACTAAAGGTTGGAAAGCAGGTCGCAGTTCTCACAAGCGTTGGTCGCGGCCGCCTCGGAAAACTTACAGAGTCTGGTTTGAGCTCAGAGGAGAGGAGAGACACAAGAGCACCGTTATTCATCCTTTTACACCTCAATACAGCACTGCAGTGAGTTTCAAGCTGTAATTTTACTTCTTTAAAAATATTAAAAATCAAGGAAATCCTACCTAGTGCTGCTTTAACTTTAGAGCATTGTTTGTCTTCAGAAAGGGGGGGTGGTGCATTATTATTGTCCACTCCTTAATTGCTCTGTGATGGGGAGCTGAAATGAGCTTTTATTTTATTTTATTTTTCCGTTTCACCTTAAATGGTGCAGCCCCTACCATCTGTTGCACCATTTAAGGGGGAACTTGAAAAAGTTAGCTAGCTATATTTGTGTTTGTTAGTCAGTGGCCTGGCTGTCTTTTATATACCAATTTATGCTTATTTACCTTTTTCTTCCTTTATTGTAGTCTCAGTTTTTTCCCTCTCCGTAAGGACTAATGATGCTTGCAGAATGTCCTGCAATTAATATTCATTTTGCTTAATATTTCACTTTGTCTTCATACTAAGTTAAGATAAAGCTAAAGGTGCACAACTTGTGGTAAAATGTTGTGGTAATAAAAATATTTTTAGAAATTGTCCACCCTGTTGTGCAGTTATGGCATGAGGTGGTAAAAAGGGGACATTAAACTGGGAAAATGATTTGTTATCTCTCAAAATATTGTTCCCCCCTATAAAAGTTCTGAGACTCCAGTGTTACAGGCACAGTATTCTGATAATGACCCAAATGTAGCATTAGCACTTCCACTATTTGTTTGAAATGGGGACAGTGTCTGTAAGTGGTTTGGTTTACAGAAGTACTATTTAAAACAAAGGTATGGTCATAAATAACTAATTTCCTAATAAGCAGAGAGTGTTACTTCACTGGTAGAAAACCAGTTTGTGTTTCTCTCTTATATAAATACCCTGCGGCAGTGTTACAGTACCACATCAAATAATTATGATGTACCCAACCATTCAATGCTGTTTCTCTTTGCGCAGCAAGAAGACAACTTTCACACTTGCACTGAGGATTAAGCATTTATTGCAAAACAAAAAATCTCTTTCCTATAAATGACAGTGATTATAGCCACAAGAATTTGAGAGAATAGAATTACATCTGGGATGTTGCTGCACCTCTGAGAAGACCTTCCTTCCTGGAAAAAAAGTAAAAAATATATTCTAAAAACACTGGTATCTTAAGCATTAATTTAATTATTAACTTAAGCTAGCTTGAAATTTTCCTTCTTGCTCTCACTTCACTCTCTCTGTCACTTTCTTATTCATATAGAGGACAGAAAAATTGCACACTAAAGCATGCAAGATAAACATCTACCAAGAAATTTGGTACTTCAATAGTACATTTCTTGTCTTTGCATTATTGTCTGAAGATGCTGCACCAAATTCTTATCCAGTTTATTTAAAAACCGAAGGAAAAGCTTATTTTCCTGATAAAGTACCCTGGAAAATTTAACACAGCAAGGAAAAAGGAGTGTGCCTTACATCAGACTGTTACATTCCGACATCTGTTATTTGATAAGACTTTCCCATGTTTAACATTTTTAAAGGCCTCAGTTGAAGTCCACAAGAAGTCTGTTTGATTATATTTATCCTCCAGATTGTGAGAAGGCTAGCGTATAATATAATATTATAATATAATATAAGAATATTGTGATACTCTGTACTCTGATATCCATATTTCCTTACAAACTGCAGTAGAGAATGAGAAAAACATTGTCTTTTATTGGGGTATATATTGTGTTTGTTGAAGTAAATGTTTATTTGAACTTTATATTAATAAAAAATTATATCTTTAACATGATGTTTTACATTTTCATTTAATTATTTTGCCCAATTCTTTACCAGCTGACACATTTTCATGTTAAATGTTGACCCATAAGATTCTTTTAATAGGATTTAAAGCGAGTTGCAAAGTAAAGATCGATTCCTATGTACTTATGAAGTAATAAAATAAGTAAACACTTACGCTTCTCTTTTAAATGTTTCCCGTGATATTCTGTCAGTTTCCAGATCCTCAGTGTACTCGCTGAAATCCTTGATACCAAGTGTCATCATTGCTGTAAAGACATGTTTTACTTTTTACATAAATCAGTATAATGTTAACCAACATATGTATTGTATTAGGCCCATGAAAGCAAACTGGCCTAATATTTTAAGGGTTTTTGTAAGAGCTAGGCAGTAAGTATCCTTTATTTAAATAATAATTAAACAGTAACAAGGCTTTTAATAAAAAATTAGTAATTGTCATAATTTTAGCACACAGTATTATACAGCTATTATTCTGTACCTTCTCTATACTGGGCACAAGAGATATACCCCCGATTTGCTGGATCCAGGATTCCGAACACAGCATCCAAGTTGGACTCATCAATCAGACACGGACTCTCAACACCATGAAGTCTGGATGTTTTCAGTTTTTCAAGCTGGGATATTAGAAATTCCTTTGGTCGGTCTTAAGAAAATAATGAGATAATAAAAAAAGTGAGTAAATAAAGGTGACGTACTGTCTGAATGTCAATGATTCAATATAGTGCAACTAACTTAGACTTCAGTGCTAAATTATATTTCAGCTAAGACCTCATAGAGTCCACACTAGAGTGAGCATGGGAGGTTAGTGATTATAGATTGGTATTGATTTACAATGTGGACCTGAATTTTTACATTGTCACAAAATTACAATGTCGTCTAGAAAAAAGACATACCCAACGCTGGTTGGCTAGCTCGTTAACTAGCATAGGGTATGTTTTCTCTGGAACACTAGCTTGTCCTGAGCTGAATCTTTAGCAGGGTGCATGGTTATGGAGGTAATACACTGCCTGATTATTTAAAACACATTTCACACACATTCGCTGTGGCATTGTTTCAATAAGCTTCTGCAGTGTCACACGATTTGTTTTTAATCCAGTGTTGCATTAATTTTTCCCCAAGATTTTCCCCATTGATGATGATAGAGTCAGACTGCTGAGCAAAGTCTTCTCCAGCACATCCCAAAGATTCTCAATAGGGTTAAGGTCTGGTGGTGAACAATAAATGTGTGAAAATGATCTCATGCTCCCTGAATCACTCTTTCACAATTCCAGCCCCATGAATCCCACCATTGTCATCTTGGAATATGGCCGTGCCATCAGGGAAGAAAAAATCCACTGATGGAATAACCTGGTCTATATTCAGGTAGTCAGCGGACCTCATTCTTTTAGCACATACTGTTGCTGAACCCAGACCTGACCAACTGCAGCAACCCACATCATTTACTTCCAGGTGACGACTTTCTTTTTTGGCCAGGCAGTGTATATTTTCTTCTTCTTCAGGGTTTTAAGTCAGATATATTGTGTAATAACTCTGACAGTTATTTGAGAGAACTTAAGAATGAGGATATAGAAAATACACCCAAAGTGCAATTTGACTTTTTCTTATTTTACATTACATGCTGTGTTCACATGGTCATGGAAAACTCCACAGTAATATTTGTTCCTCTTTTGGATTTTGACTGTCTGATGCAATCTATTGTATCTTAAGTCTTATTTTATGTTATGTTTCCTTTTATTATATTATTCTATTTACATTCTTATTAAGTCTATTTTTTATTATTATTTAAAGCGTTTGCACAGTGTTTTGCTTAAATGCGGCATTTCACTGTTGTGAAAGTGCAACAGCAGCGAACATTTAAGGTGAACCTGAAATCCGAATAAGACCCTGGTGAATAAGAGGCTAGCTTCTGCGCCGTGGTTTGTAGAGACTCTGCTGAAATTTAGTTTTAAGACCCTATTCGTGTCAAAAAAACAGAAACATCTCACCTGGTCTATAAAACAGCAGCATGCTGGTTAAATTCTTCATTAACTCTATAATTCTGTGATTGTTGAGGTATTCCTCTGCCTCTTGCTCTCTCGATGTTGACATCGTGCAGACCGGATCTTGTTACTCTTGGTTGCTAGGATACACTTCTCCTGTTAGATAATGGCGTGCGCCTTACTTGCTATTTTGTAGTTATCGTTAAAGTTTTTAACTGTAATTTCCTGATAAAAAACACTGCACATCTACTAAAACACCAGGCAGTGAACAGAACAGTGGCTGGTGGTTGTTGTATTGAACCTGTTGGGAACAATCTACAGTGTTCTTGGTAACACTTTATAATACTGTTCCATAGTTAATAGGTAACTAAGCAGGAAATTACTCAGTAGATAGTACTGAACTAATGATTATAGTAGTTCACTATTAACTCCACAATAATTACTGAGACTTACATATCTCCCAGAGAACTACTTACTAATTATGTCTCCTTTATAATAACTATTCATTAATTACTGCTCAAATCAACATTAACTATACTGAAAACCCTTACATGCCACCTGGGGAACTATAGATCTAACTCAGTCTACACAAACAATTATTTAATCAGTGGTGATATTAAAGGCATATTTGAAGCCAGTGACACCATTTGTAGTAGTAGTGACATTAATTACCTTATTATCAACATTATCTTCCAAATATTAGCAACATATAGTAAAAAACTACAGTGTGTTGTAATGCTTAAACTTTATAACTTAATATTATTACATAGTAGACATTTGTTTTAACGGTCACTGCTTTAATTTTAAGCACCAACCTTATAAACGTTCATCTTCAGCCTTGCAGTCTCACAGACTTTTATTAGGGTAATTACGGTAATTCCACAGCGCCGGACCGCTAGCCTCTATCAGTGTGTTTATCTGCTGCTGCAGGTTATTCTATCAGTGGTGATATTAAAGTCAGTGACACCACTTATCATATATTAACCTTACTTACCTTAGTATGCTCAATATCTTCCAAATGTTAGACACACTGAAATGTGCAGTAGTCTGCTTAACCCCCATTTTTGTAATGTTCTGTCAGTGTGTTACAGGTGTTTATTCTAAACCTGTGCTCTTCTTCAGTCCTCCTGGAGATGTGCTCAGTAGAAGTGATGGCTCACATACAGCTTTACTCTAGGTTGTGTCCTACATCCTTATTCTGGAGGAATTCATGTTTAAATGAATAAATATTTGTGTTAGATAACGGACTAGGCATCCCTGTGTTCTTCATAGATAATTAATAAGGGGTCCCTGTCTTCTTTTTTCGGGAGTTAACAGCAGCACATGGTAACCCATTACTAATTACTGAGCAGTTACTGTGTTCTTCTTTAGGAGTTACTGCAAATCATACCACAGTATTATAAAGTGAGAAAAATGGTAACTAATTACTGAGGAGTTACTGTGTTCTTCTTTAGGAGTTACTGCAAATCATACCACAGTATTATAAAGTGAGAAACATGGTAACTAATTACTAATGACTGAGGAGTTACTGTGTTCTTCTTTAGGAGTTACTGCAAATCATACCACAGTATTATAAAGTGAGAAAAATGGTAACTAATTACTGAGGAGTTACTGTGTTCTTCTTTAGGAGTTACTGCAAATCATACCACAGTATTATAAAGTGAGAAACATGGTAACTAATTACTAATGACTGAGGAGTTACTGTGTTCTTCTTTAGGAGTTACTGCAAATCATACCACAGTATTATAAAGTGAGAAAAATGGTAACTAATTACTGAGGAGTTACTGTGTTCTTCTTTAGGAGTTACTGCAAATCATACCACAGTATTATAAAGTGAGAAACATGGTAACTAATTACTAATGACTGAGGAGTTACTGTGTTCTTCTTTAGGAGTTACTGCAAATCATACCACAGTATTATAAAGTGAGAAAAATGGTAACTAATTACTGAGGAGTTACTGTGTTCTTCTTTAGGAGTTACTGCAAATCATACCACAGTATTATAAAGTGAGAAACATGGTAACTAATTACTAATGACTGAGGAGTTACTGTGTTCTTCTTTAGGAGTTACTGCAAATCATACCACAGTATTATAAAGTGAGAAACATGGTAACTAATTACTAATTACTGAGGAGTTACTGTGTTCTTCTTTAGGAGTTACTGCAAATCATACCACAGTATTATAAAGTGAGAAACATGGTAACTAATGACTAATGACTGAGGAGTTACTGTGTTCTTCTTTAGCAGTTACTGCAAATCATACCACAGTATTATAAAGTGAGAAAAATGGTAACTAATTACTGAGGAGTTACTGTGTTCTTCTTTAGGAGTTACTGCAAATCATACCACAGTATTATAAAGTGAGAAACATGGTAACTAATTACTAATGACTGAGGAGTTACTGTGTTCTTCTTTAGGAGTTACTGCAAATCATACCACAGTATTATAAAGTGAGAAACATGGTAACTAATTACTAATTACTGAGGAGTTACTGTGTTCTTCTTTAGGAGTTACTGCAAATCATACCACAGTATTATAAAGTGAGAAACATGGTAACTAATGACTAATGACTGAGGAGTTACTGTGTTCTTCTTTAGGAGTTACTGCAAATCATACCACAGTATTATAAAGTGAGAAACATGGTAACTAATTACTAATTACTGAGGAGTTACTGTGTTCTTCTTTAGGAGTTACGGCAGATCATGTCACAGTATTATAAAGGGAAATATACATTAATAATAATAATAATAATAATAATAATAATAATAATAATAACACATTTAACCTAGCTTACTAACACACACATTTAACCTAGTTAACTAACACACACACATTTCCCCTAGCTAACTTAGCTTGCTAACTAACACACATATAACCTAGCTAACTAACACACACGCATTTAACTTGCTAACACACACATAACCTAGCTAACTAACCCACACATAAATGTTAACTTAGCTAGCAAACGAACACACATAACCTAGCTAACTAACACACATTTAAACTAGCTAACTAACACACACATAACCTAGCTAACTTAGCTAGCTAACACACATCCTAAAGCTGTTTAACAACCCACAAAGTCCTCCTCTGATCCGGGGGTAAAATAAGCTGTAAAAGATCTCAATATCTTGATTACTAGTTTATTTTCAATCAAATACAGAAATATGAAAGCAGCAGTCTCTCCTCCAGCAGCAGCAGCAGCAGCACAGCAGAGAATTTACACGAAGGACCTGGAGAGCTGCGTCCGCTGTGAAATTACCGTAATTACCCTAATAGTGCGCAGAGAAAAAAAAAACTCTGTGAGACTGCAAACGCTGAAGATACACTTTTATAAGGCTGATACCTAATAATAAAGCAATGATTGTTACATTATTACTGTCTTACAGTCATTAGAGTCTTAGGTGCCTTCTGGAGAACTTTCATCAATGTCTTCTATGCAATAATATTACGTTATAATGTTGTTTTTTTCTTCCAAAAATTATGGTTAAGCAGAGTAATACACACTAAGTATTTTACTATATGTTGCTAATATTTGGAAGGAACTGAGGATAATAAGGTAATTAAGGTTACCACTACTACAAATGGTGTCACTTGCTTAATTCAAAAATGCTTTCAATTAATATGCATTTAACTCAAATATGCCTGATTTAGATCTATAGATCCAGGTGGGATGTAACGGTTTTCAGTAATTAATGTTGATTTGAGCAGAAATTAATGAATAGTTATTATAAAGGAGACATAATTAGTAAGTAGTTCTCTGGGAGATATGTAAGTCTCAGTAATTATTGTGGAGTTATTAGTGAACTACTATAATCATTAGTTCAGTACTATCTACTGAGTAATTATTCAGTACTCCCTGGTAGTTAATAGAAAATATTTAGGTGTTAATGCAGCACTATTAATTAGTTACTGCTTAGTTCCTGCTTAGTTACCTATTAACTATGGAACAGTATTATAAAGTGTTACCGTGTTCTTAATAAAATACAACAATATGCATCTATTTTTTTTTTCTTGAATTTTATAATCAAACAATAGCTAGCCTGGTTATTTGTTCAGTGTGCTCTGGTCTGAAGAGCTACAGATTCATTAACATGTATAATAAAAAAATGGCAAGTTTGGAATTTGAAATATTGGACCATACTTTCTAAACTAAGACTTTTCCAAAACACAAATCTTACATATAGCTGATTAGGCATAAGGCTGTATTTAGCATTCTATATACAAAACAATACTATCATGGTAGACAACCAATAAAGTTTTGATACAATACAAAAACAATCTGTTTAAATACAACTTTAATATTCATTTTTTCTTTACAAATGACCAGAAATAAGAAGCAACAATCCTTCACACCATGCAGTTGTACGCAATAATATTGCCAAAATTATTGAATATTTTTAGTGCAAGAAAACTCAGAAATATTGTGATATTATATTAGGGCCAAATGGGCCATCAGGGTACAACATTTTAGCTGTTTGTTTCAAAAGGAAAACACTTTTTTATTCCACATACTATGCATATCATATTGCATATCGTATTCAATAATAAAGCCAAATAAAATTTAATATGAAATTTGTTGCAGTAGTGTGTTCTTTAAATTATTATATTTTTAATTTAATGTTTTGTTATGTTGCCAAGTATACTGTTATTGCAAGAATTACCTGAAATACTGTGACATTATTTTAGGTTAGTATTGCGGAATCCCAGTTATACCAAATGAAACAACATGGAACTAATATTTTTATTAAAAGCTGCTTAAACATTAGACATTCAAGTTTCAAAAAGGAAAGCACAGGGCAAACATGTCAACATGAGAAAAGTCACTTGCACATACAGTATTCCAGATCATTTAGAAAATCCCATCCCACTGCCATTTCATACAAACTCTAGCACGCTTTACTTTAATTTACTTCACATTACATCTATCTGACTTTCTCATACTTATCCCATATACAGCACTCTGCACCCTGTATAACCCACACAACTCATTCTGTTCCTGCACTTTGTTTATAGCTACTCTGTCACATACTGGACAATCTCTGATACACTGACAAATCTCCAAATACATACTCAGATATTACCACATGTATATAGCATTGTATAGTTTTATTTTTAGTCATATTAATGTATATCTACAGTGCAATACCATATGCCTTTAGTGTAATTATTGTGTGTTCTGTGTATACTGTTTAAGTTGTAACTGCATATTTCTGTTTTATTTTATTATTCTACTCTGTCGTTAATATCTCAGCGTACTGGTGGGAACCTGCACCCAAGTTCTTCACTTACCTGTACACTTGTACTCTGTGACGTGACAATAAATATCTTGAATCCATATTTGTTTTAAAAGCCACCTTATTAGATCCAAATGTCTAATACAAACATGGCATATGGTAGGTCTACCTCAGCCCACCAAATCACATTTTGAATGTCTGAAAGCTGAGGGCTACAGAACAATAACACAATTAATTTAGAGTCATGAATTTATTTTTAACATAAAATTAAGGTTTTGGTGCTGCGGTTTTAAATGTGCGCGCTACTTGCTTGTTTGTTTTGGTTGTTTTCTTTAATCAGAGTGGAGTGTGTAGGATTATCATTAGTTTAGCTTTTATTTTGTGTGAGGCTCCATATCATTGACAGTATATTGTGGCGTGGAAGAGAAAGGAAGACCCGTGAGACTCATGCTAAATGCTCAACAGCTCCTTTATTGAACAGGCTTGCCACTCACTTATAGTCTTTAACAAGACTAGGAGAGCTAAAACCATTAACCCACTGAGCTCAACTAGCCCAAAGTCCACCAACCCAGCTGTGTGTCTCCCAGATGGCAGATCCAGAGTGGTGCCCACCCTCTCTGCATACCCCCTCCCAAGGGAGATGCCCCACCCCTGTCATCCTCGCACACAGGAGAACAGAAACATGCCTGCAGGCGGCCACACACACAACCCAGAGCCGCCACATAGCCCCCCTCCCAAGGGTCAGCCGTCCCGGCGACCCCACCAACCCAACACAAACCCCATGTACAACAGAACTTTTTTTTTTTTTTTTTTTTTTTTTTTACAATCAGTCGCAAACAAAGTCATTAAGGCGGGTGGGCGGCATCCGCGCCCGCGGCAGCCTGGAGGGGCCGGGCACGGCACCGCCTGCCAACGGCTCCGAAGAGCCAGAGTTCAGGTCAGGCACGCGTGCAAGGCCGGCAGGCTCCGCACCACCGTCCACAGTGTCCGACAGTCTCGGCCTATAGGGGGCCTGCCTATCACGGTGCACAATCAGTGCGTCTGCCCCACCGGATCTTATACACCACCTCCCCCAGCCTGGACAGCACCAAGCACGGACCCACCCAGGCCGACTGGAGCTTCGGGCACAGTCCCTTCTTCCGCTGAGGGTTATATATCCAAACCCTCGCCCCCACCGCCAACGGGTCCCCAAAGCGGCGCGTGTCGTATGCACGCTTCTGCTTCTGTCCGGCAGCAGACTGGTTGGAGCGCGCTAGACGGTGTGCTAATTCCAGCGAAGACATAAGGTCCGAGACAAAAGTGGGCGTGTCCGAAGCGTACCCGCCCTCGTCAGGAGGCGCCCCAAAAGCCAGGGAGACCGGCGTCCTCAGTTCGCGCCCGAACATAAGCAGAGCCAGCGTGAATCCCGTCGTCTCCTGCACAGCGGAGCGACAGGCCAGCAGCACTACCGGCAGGTGCCTGTCCCAGTCACGCTGGTTCTTGTCCGACACCATGGCCAACTGCGCCGCCAGCGTGCGGTTAAAACGTTCCACCAGTCCGTCACTCTGCGGATGAAGGGGCGTCGTCCTGGTCTTATGGATTCCCAGGATGCGCCAGACCTCCGCCATGACCTCCGACTCGAAATTTCTCCCCTGGTCGCTGTGCAGTTCTTCCGGAACCCCGAATCTGCAGAAGAACTCCCGCACCAGGATATCCGCAGTAGTGACCGCCCCTTGGTCCGGCACCGCGTAGGCCTCTGGTCACATTGTGAAATAGTCCATCGCCACCAGAACAAAGCGATTTCCAGAGTCCGTCACCGGAAAGGGGCCCAGCACGTCCACGGCCACCCGCTCCATCGGGCTGCCGCACTGGTAAGGGTGAAAAGGGGCGCGGGGAGCCCTCGAGGGGCCCTTCTTGGCAGCGCACACGTCACAGCAGTGCACGAAGAGTTCCACGTCGGTTCTACACCCAGGCCAATAGAAGCGTTGCCTCAGGCCCTTCAGAGTCTTGGTGACACCAAAGTGCCCAGCCCCAGGTGACCCATAAACTCCCCGTAGGACCAATCCCCTAAGCGCCCCCGGTACCACCACCTGAAAAACGAGCCGCCTGTTCGCCGTATCCTCCCAGGTATGGCACAGCACGCCGTCGGACAAAATAAAAATAGCCCAGTTGGAGCGCAACGCCTTAGCAAGCGGGCCCAGCAGTCCATTCCGTCTCAGAATGGGGCTTTTATTGAATAAACAGCAGATAAAAACTAGAATTACTGATATCCAATATTAGTCCACGGATTTACTGAAGAATATTCTTAGTTTGTCTATATAACAAGCATTTAGAAACTCAGTAATAAGAATAATAAATGTGTAATATAAATTACAGTTATATCTATACATTATAATTATCATAGTCTATCTTATTTCTATTTACTACCATCTTACTATCTACAATGTATTATAACTGTTAGTAGTAGTATTATATTTGCATAATAAGAGGTTACTTTGACCCTGCTCTAATTCAATCAGCTCTGTACTTTTAAATTTTTGAGGAGCAACTTCTCCAAACATTACAGCACGGTATTTTGGGTCGCTGTCTTTTTACATCATCGTTAGCATAGTTGTATAAAAATGTTATTTTCTAAAGCTATGAACAGATTATTAATCTTATGGATCAAATGACAGAAAATCTGTTCTTTGTAGAAAAGAACACGGGCCGTGTCATAATCGAAAACGGCTTGGAAATACATTTATTATTGGTTCAAAGACACCCCGAAATGAATGGAAGTGAATGGATAGCTTTGCTCAAATGGTCCTCTCATCCCTCAGCAGCAGCACACTTCCGGTGGCACGTTTTGGAAGGGAAAAGCTGGGGGCCTGCTCCAGATGCAGCTGGATTGAGTAACGTTTGACGCGTTTAGCGCGCGACAGATCGCCTCCTCAGCTGAGGCCGTTGTGCGCAGGCGCGAAGTGCCGAGTCCTTGGACGCGCAGAGTGCTGCTGTAGGTGAAGCTGTGATCTGTGTTCAGGACACGGACAAAATGCAGAGCTGGAACCAGCTTTACCGCGCCCTCGCCACGGTAATTACACTGTACCGGGTAACGCAGCACCTCACTGCAGTGGACACGGCGGTCTCTGGACAGAACTGTGCATGTGTATAAAGAAGCGAGGCGGTGTTCGTTCGGGTTGTGGGCTGTGAAGGCCGAGTTAGCACAGTAGCATGGAGGCTCGCCAAGTTAGCCTTAGCTCAGTTTACATGAACAGTAGCGAGAGAGAGGCAGAGAGGCAGTTTCAGGGCACTTCAAAACTGTGCGTTCATACACTAAGCGTTATAGTCTCGGCTGTTTCCTGAGTTTATTTGTTTACAGTGACACAAGTTGTCAGTGTGAGTAATTTACTTAGCTTAACTAAGGCAACAGCTAGCTAACTAACAGAATTTCCCGAGAACTACTGGCTAATGTAGTTAGCTAGCTAGTTTGCTAACGTTAGGTTGTCAACCTTTTTGCCTGTGATGTCAAGCAGTTGTTCCGTGGCGTTGACTTAATGTAATAGCTCAATAGTAGTATTGCTAGTTACCAGCAATGGACAGTCCTACCATAAGTCAGTATTTCTCAATCCTGGTACTTTGGGCACCCTATCCTGCATGTGTAAAAGGTTTCCTCGCTTTAACACGCTCACTGCCACTCTGAAATCACTTATAAGAATAGTAACACGTTTCCCACACGTTTTTAATCATCAAGAAGCTAACATGAAAAGAGAGAGGGAGAGAGTGCTTAATGTGAAGCTCACTTGACCACCTAAATCATATTAGTGTAACCTTTTGGAAAATCCACCCTTGATTAGTTGAGTCAGGTGCGTTTGAAGAAGGATCCCTCCAGGAGTTAAGGAACACTAGCTGCCATAAGTGAAGTTTTGTTAATTTATAATTTCTTAGTGGATGTGAAGATTTAATCAGTCCCGTGACCTGCACTTTCATTTTATAAACGCATTTTAACATATACTGCATACTTCATACTTGGCGAAGAGTTATAGATTGTTGTTACTTTACACTGTGGGTATTTACATTTATTATTCTAAATAGCGTAGAAACCCTCCTCTCTGTATAATTTGGGATACCATACAGCAATGTATAACTTTGTATTTGTATTGTTTGGATTATTTTAATAGGGTTATTTAGCCCATAAATGCCCACACCATTTCTGAATATTGAGGCCAAATTGAAAATTGAGTCAGATAAATTCTGACAGCAGCTCGTTCATTGTTTTCTCTTACTGTGGGTATTAGGTCAGAACTAGTTATATGGATCATAAAATATTTTTAATTGTAGCGTTTAAATTATTAAAATGGTTGGAACGGACCTGTAGAAGCTCAAAATTACATTTTTAAATGAGCTACTTTTATCTCCAGCACTAACCCAGCACTCCTACATTCCATAAATAAGGTCAGATGAACAAACACAGATTTACACACTGCCCTGTAGTGATGCTCAGTATGTGTCCCTTAAGAACTTCATTAAATTAAATGATGGACATAGAGCTTTATAGAACTTTACACAGATTTTAAAGGGTGTGTGACACATGCTTTACTATGTGCTCTTTTAGGTCACATCCAAATATAATGATTTTTGTTTTGTCCCCATGGTTTTGCTGTTCTTACTTTTGTGTGCCTTGATGTTGCTGTAATATGTTCACTTTCTTCCTGATATTTCTAATGTATTTATTTATTAATTTACTTTTCTGTTATAGCGAGGACAACACCTGCCCTGCAAGTTGCATGGAGCCACAGCATTATCTGTGAGAACGTATGCAGACAAAGCCCCAAGTAAGACTAACTCCGCTGTTTCAGATAAACACTACTGTTGTGTTTTCATAAACTTATGTTATTGTTTTAAAAGCTTGCAATTCCAATTTTATCTATTTATAAAACAAATTCTAATGTTTCAACTCATAGTTGATGCTGATGTAACAGTTGTTGGCTCTGGGCCTGGAGGATATGTAGCCGCAATCAAAGCTGCACAGCTTGGTTTCAAGGTAACGGCCAGTATCCTCTTGCATATTACAAAATATGTAACGATTTTGTGGATAACTAACATTGCCTCCTCTTGCAGACAGTGTGTGTGGAAAAGAATGTCACCCTTGGAGGGACATGTTTAAATGTGGGCTGCATCCCCTCAAAGGTATTTTATATTTTTAAGCTGTTTAAATGCATTCATCACAGACAAACCTGTCAAGTTATTATTCAAATTCTACACTTGTGTATTGAAAAGTCCTTGGCTGACTTTTGTGTTGTATTTTTAAGGCCCTGTTAAACAACTCTTATCTGTATCACCTGGCTCATGGAAAGGACTTTGAAAGTAGAGGCATTGAAAGTAAGTACAAAATATACAACTATACTTTGATCTGTTTGGTAAACAGCAAATAACCAGGGATTCTAAAGATAGTAACGTGGCATGCCTTAAGCAATACCTATTTTTTATTTAATCAACGACGGTCATTAACCTCCATAAGGTCTTGATTAAAAATGTTTTTTAATGAAATTTCTAATTGCAAGTCAAAGGTAGAGAAAGTTAAAACCTTTTTAAAACTTTTTAATTTCATAATATCAACCCATTACTTTTTTTATTAACATTTTTAGTCCAGGGTATTTCCCTAAACCTGGAGAAGATGATGGCACAGAAGAGTGGTGCAGTCAAGGCATTGACTGGAGGCATAGCTCACTTATTTAAACAAAATAAGGTGAGTTTGTAAACAAAAATGATCTATGAAATATGACAGATTGGATTTACTTTGTTTAAACCAGTTATGTGATATGTTATCTTTTCGATATCTCTAGGTTACTCATGTCAGTGGGTTTGGAATGATTACTGGTAAAAATCAGGTCACTGCAAAGACTGCAGATGGTGGTGAGCAAGTTATTAACACCAAAAACATCCTGATTGCTACAGGATCAGAGGTCACTCCATTCCCAGGAATCGAGGTTGCTTACTGCTTCATAGATGCACTGCTTTTTGATGACTTGATATAAAGATAGTTTATTTTTGAATGTAACTTGTAACATTTTCTGTGTTTACAGATTGACGAGGAAAATGTGGTGTCCTCTACAGGGGCACTGTCCCTCAAGAAAGTCCCAGAGGAGCTGATTGTTATTGGAGCTGGAGTGATTGGAGTAGAGTTGGTGGGTAGGACATAAACATGGGTACCTGTATAACTGAAAGCAAAATGATTATGAACTTTTAAAAATATGTTGTTGAACTTTTTTCAGGGCTCAGTATGGCAGAGGCTGGGCTCCAAAGTGACAGCAGTGGAGTTCTTGGGACATGTGGGTGGAATGGGCATCGACATGGAAGTCTCCAAAAACTTCCAGCGTATTCTTCAGAAACAGGGCATGAAGTTCAAGCTTGGCACCAAGGTCATGGGTGCCAACAAGAGGCCAGATGGAAAGATTGATGTTGCGTAAGTTACGGCAGTGTTCGAAATCCTTTCTTGACAAATTACGCCTCAGCCATCTGTGAAGAGACGGTATTTTCATTATGGTCTGACTTTAAGGTCTTGTACAAGGACACGCCTTACAGTTTCAAAATATTTAAAACCACTATGGAGGTGCACACACGGTGCTTAAGGACTTTTAAGCATAGTGTAATTCTTTAGCTTCATTCTTTATGCCATTTAGGATTTTGTTTTTAATTATTACAGAATATCCAAACCAAATTAATAATAATAAATAATAATAATTCTTTATTTTTATATAGCGCTTTATCAAGAACCCAAAGACGCTTACAGTACAGGGTACATAGAACACACACTACAATCAACAAGAGCAACAAAAACACAAGAATACAAGAGAGTATGTGGACAGATTAAATAGAAGAACAAACAGACTGAGATAGGAGAGTGATTTACAGAGTGAACACTGTACAATGGCAGTCAGACATTGAAAGCATGAGGGAGGTTGTAGGCAAGTGAGAAGAGATACCACAATATATAAAGATATAAATTATAAATAAATTCAGATATAAATTAATACCACAAAAAGTCAATAACATTAGACTTTTGACTTTGTTTACACGAAATGCAATGTTTCAAAAGTTATTCTTTGTATAATTTATTGGGGTCAAGTTTTGCTTGCTTATAAACTTGTGGTAAGAAAGTATAAAGAAGTTGATTAACAAACTAAACCTATTAGATAATAAAAATTATTTTGACTTCATGAAATGTCAGCTTGTTTGCCCTAAAGTCTTCAATAAAAACCTCTTTCATTATGGCTCTCTCATTTTACCACTTAATTGTGTGATGCAGCATGTCTAGTGTACGATTGCTTTTAGGGTTTCTGTTGGTGGAAATGTAGTTTTTTGTAGCTTTATTTGAAGTTAGATTTAGTGGGTTTGTTTTAAATAACATGATTCATAATAATGCTGGTTGTACTTCTAATATAATGTAATGTTCTACAAGATTGTGAGCTTTTATCATGCCAGTCTTTTGTGTTCTCAGAGTGGAGGCTGCTGCTGGAGGCAAGAACGAGACCCTTACCTGTGATGTTCTGTTGGTATGCATTGGCCGTCGCCCTTTCACACAAAGCCTTGGGCTGGAGGCAGTTGGTATTGAACTGGACAACCGTGGTCGGATTCCCATCAATAATCGTTTCCAGACCAAAGTGCCCAGGTAAAGTAGTTTTTTATACTGTATATATTACTGTGTATATATATAGTAATTGTGTGCAGACTAGCAATTGCGTATTATGTATATTCAGAAATTAAATGTCATTTTAAGGTGACAGTTTTACAGTCAGTATCATTTTCTGAATGTAGCATTTATGCAATTGGTGATGTGGTGGCTGGACCCATGCTGGCTCACAAGGCAGAGGACGAAGGCATTATTTGTGTGGAGGGCATGGCAGGAGGAGCCGTTCACATTGATTACAACTGTGTTCCATCCGTCATCTACACACACCCTGAAGTGGCCTGGGTGGGCAAAAATGAAGAGCAGCTTAAGGAGGAGGTGAGCTATACATTTTCCCCTTTCTCTCTTTTCCCACATACTCTGCTGTGCCTTTTAATTTACAACAGGATTGAATTCCCTCTTTCTGCAGGGAGTTCCATACAAAATAGGCAAATTCCCCTTTGCTGCCAATAGCAGAGCAAAGACTAATGCTGATACAGACGGCATGGTGAAGATCTTGAGTCACAAAGAGACCGACAGAATGCTGGGAGCTCACATCCTGGGATCAGTGAGTGGCAAAAAGACACTAAATAACCTTACTAAATAACCACACTACTTTTGAAGTGGAAATGTCTGCTTAATAAACGTGTCCATTTGTGCAGTTGAACTATTACAAAGTGTTGTTGATAAATACTTTTTCTGTGTAGGGGGCTGGTGAGATGATCAACGAGGCTGCACTTGCTATGGAATACGGAGCATCTTGTGAAGATGTTGCAAGAGTTTGCCATGCCCATCCAGTAAGTTTCTCTGACAAACAAGATGTTTGGTTTATTTTCTGCTGCTGCATTTACATCTGTTCATATGGAAACACAGTTTAAAATAATACAAGTATATCAAAAAAATTAGCTTTTTTCTAACCTTACAGGCTGGTTAACTCTAATGTCTCTCTTTCCAGACGGTTTCAGAGGCCTTCAGAGAAGCCAACCTTGCTGCTTCGTTTGGAAAAGCTATCAATTTCTAGATCCTCGTAAGATACCTGTATATATCGTCTGCTTCATGACTGGTTTTGGAACTTTCACTACGCACATTTTGGAGATCCTCCACCTTGAGCTTTCAGGAGAATCCCTCATGCATACATTACACTTACATTTAGTATGTTATTTAAATGTTCTAATAAAGGGTTTTGGGTCTTATGATGGACTGACTGAGAGTTTGACTCATGAAATGAGTGATTCATTATAATGTTTGTATTACAGTTGTACCTAAATGTATTGAGTCAAGTACAGATGCAAACAGCAAGAGTCGCATTACCCCAAAGTAGTAAAGAGGAAATCAAGGCAAATGAAAACAAGATATGGTGAAAGAAAAATAATAAAATAAATAAGATGTATTTCAGTATGGGAATGTGTGAATTATTTTTGCTATTTGTAAACCCAGTGTTTGAGTAAATAATGACAACAGTCAGGCTGCTGTTCACTGCCTCCCGCACCAGGTTTTTAGTGTATTTCTTTTTGTCCTGAGGTGATATTTCTCAGTCTGACTAGTCTGATTGACACAATCAGATATGTAAAGTGACATTTTTAAGTAACATCTCATTGTTGGATTGATGTGTGTCAAGTTCAATCTATTTGTAAATGTTTTTAGTGTTCTGAATGGTTTAGTGTGCACTGAAAGTTTTAGAGAATCAAAGTTTCTGCTACCCAAGCACAAGAAAGAACAGAATTTTGACCATGTAAATGTATTTCTTTGTGGTTATTTCTATTTTTTGTTTTACCATAAAATTGTATTTGTGTACTAAAGGAACAGTTAGGAAGAACATATTATTTTTTACATTATCTTGCTCACCTCAGATGTGATTCAGACGACCAGTCAGATGTGATTTCAAATGTTGTTACTTTAGTGCTGAAGCTACACAGCTTAACAAATATATGTTTATCTTAAATTAGCTACATTATTCTCATATTTGCTGTGCAAAATTAAGTAATCATGCTTCACATTAAAAAAAACATGTATTGGCTGGTTAACTGCTGGTGAGGAGGAAAATGTGATTTTTACCAAAATATAATTTTGACCTTTAGAAGTTTAGAGATTGACACTTCTTTTATAGCTAGTGCAGCAAAACCCTGTTTAAACACAGGGTTATCTCATCACATTGATAAGCGGTTGATAACATTTGTATTTATATATTGGACTTTTACAAATGTTGACTGTTACAGTTTTATTTTAATTTTTTTTCTCATTTTACATTCTGTTTCACCTAAACAGGATATAAAAGAGTAAAAATGTGCTAAATAACACTGAATAAGCTTCCATGTTAAGCTTGAACTGAAGTCTTTTTTTATAGACTGAGCTCAAGTTAATATAGTTGCTGATATTAGGGTGAGATTTAGATAGTAGAGTATTTGTTACTTTAAATAAGTGTATAGCGGATTCTACTTATTGAAACTTTCCCATGTGTATTTCAATAACACTAACTGTAACATTGACACATGTAAAACAGCATGTGGCCACTAGATGCCCCCATGTTGCTCCGTATACGTGGCAACAAAAAGGTTTTGTTGCTGGCAGGTAAAACGCTCAGTGAGAGTCGGTGTAAAAATGTTAGAAATTTTAGTTGGTTGTTTTTTTGTGAAACAATTTTAGGGACTGTGCTAAGCATTTGAATAATTCTGACCTCTATCTATCTACTGCATGTTTTACTTCTGTGAATGAAGCAGTGGAGGATCTAGAATTTTCTGAGTAAGGGGCCATCAAGGGCCTAAAATATTCTCAGAGGGACCAAGTATTATTTCACCAGTCACATCATGTTTAAACACGTGAATGTAATTTTAAAATGCTAACAGTAAAATCTACGAAGTTAATTGTGTGCAAAGGTTTTACCAAAAAAATTGCCATCAAAAGTTAAAGAATCAAAAGAAAAACAGAAATAAATATATATACCTTTAAGATGCTTAGTTAATTTTTAATTAACTTAATTTTGCTGCTAACTTATTTTGCTTCTGGAATCTCGTATCCTTCCACTTATTATTATTATTTTTTTGCTTCTATATGTGTATAATCTGCAATTATGGTCACAAATTGTATAAATATATGTAAAACCTTTGGACGAAAATTAACTTAAAACTCTCCTCATCAATTTAACATAGTCAAAATATTTCCAAACACGTTCAGCATTTAAGAAAATCCCGCATTTTACTAATTTTTTATAACGTTTTTTTTTTTACTTTGTCAGTTCACAGCATCTCTCTTCTGAAGTGACACACTGGACTACTCATTACTACTACTCATTAGCGCCGCCAGTGTTTAGACCTGGAACTGCCGCCACCTATAACCTGATCACCTCTCTCGGGCACAGGGCAGATGAGTGACAGGACAGGGGCACTTTAGGGCCCAATCAAATTTCAGCTGGGGCCAATGCCCCTGTGGCCCCGCCCCTAGAACTGCCAATGGGATGAACTTCAAGCTCCTGTACAAAATCTGCTGATCCTCGCAGCACCTCACCTGATAGATTCATTGAGAAATCCTTAGAGTTCAAATCAAATCATTCCGTTTTGTATAGAACAATAAAAATGTATTAGTTTCTTTGGTGGAGTAATTTTTGTTTGCTAAATTAATGTATTATTTTCACATAAAGCTTTTCAACTTCATAATAAAAATCATAGTATACAGTACACTGAATGTAGACTAAACTAAACCAACTTTATAAATGATAAGAAATGTTAGTTATGTAATTGTCTCTGTGTTTAACGACTTTTATTTTAAAGGTTACTTAAGATGATTTATTGTATTGTTTAGCATTGCTGAGATAATGATAGTGTCCAAAAATATAATCTAGTGAGATTCTTCTTTAAACCTCTTGTTGAATGAGAGGTATCAGGGTTTTTGTTCCCTCTTCTCATGAACAGCTGCTATTTTAGAGTAGATAAAATACAAAAGAATATTTTAAACGTTTCATATTACTAGAAACAGAAGGGGTTAACAACTGTACTGCAGTGAGTCGCTAGAGGGCGTTGGATGTTAGATGTAAAATGTTTTCTTACTGACTCAACTCATTTGTTGTTGCTCCCATTACTTGATAAAAAGTCATTTAAAATTGATGTTGGATTTATTTACAGCGTAGTAAAACTGTACCTTTGAGCAGAGATGTATAGTAATGAAGTAGAATTACTTTACTGATGTAATTAGGTACTAAAATTCTATATCTGTATCTACTGGAGTAATATTTTCCCCCACTTTCATTTTTGGGTGAGTTTAATACTTGTATACTTTTATTCCAGCACATTGTTTATGTGCTGAATTGTTACTCGTTACAATTATAAAAATGTTGGGAATCATTACAAACTCACATTATCACTAAAGCCAGAGCGTTAGATGCACTGTGCACTGGGTTTGATGAAGCTCCTCATCACTGAGTGAAGCTGATCTTATAAAAAGACTAAGCTGCTCCCATTCTGCCTTTCACTTTCACACTTAAGATGGCAGAACCAGAAAAAACACTTTTAACTCTTTCAATGTCTAGTGATGGTGGTGGTGAGGGTGAGGACCAAGACTACCCCTGGCCCTTCTTATAGTCCCTGTTTTTATTTGTGGGAGTGAGGAAGAGAAGGGATGGATGCTTTAAAAAGGATAGGGACATACTTAATCTGTTTTTGTTCATAAAGAGTTCATCTCAGTGTTTTAAGGTGCTCTAATCACTTGTTTTTACATATGAAACACTTACATGAAAGCAATTCTCTGTAGAATCAATCACTACAGATGGAGTAGCTCAAGAAAAGCATGTAGAGAGCTTCACTGAATGAGCCTTAATCGCTAAGAAGCTCCATCCAATCATCCAATCCACCAATCGCAATGCAGACAAGTATATATTACAAGTACGCATATACACATGCATATATTTTTGGTAATATGGTGTATCTCACAGATTTGGTTACCAGAGTGTGCACAAGGTCTTCTAAAAGATTGTATGATCTGAAGCAGACTACAAACATGTACAGATTTTAAGATGTCCAGCATGGATCTTAAATGGATCGATGGATCGATGCCTCTTCATTGATCCATGTCCACACTGTGAGCGAGCACCAGCACATCTATCATCTTGTGTTGGACCCCATGCTTCAAATCCCAGCTGCGGCCCAGCAGGACTTCAGTCCAAACGGCTGGAACTGAGCCTTCAGATCAAGCAGCTGCTATGGGAGGTGCTGTTCTTTAATGAAGGCTCTTTAACATACTCTTGATGTTTATTACTCAAGATATTTAAGAGGACATCACTGAATGAAATTAATTTCAATTCAGTTGGACAGATTTAAAGCAGATATAAATGATAGGCCTTAAAAGTGTATTTGATACATAAGGTGGAACTTGTCATTTTGATGTTACCTGACATTAATTAGTGAAGCATAGAGTCTCATTTTATACTCTGCAACATTAAGAGTAATATGCATCTTCTTTAATTTTTTTTAGAAAAGTACAAAATTACCTACATGGTTTGAATCCATACAACACCCACCCAAACACACTCTCAAACCCCTCAGAACCACCAGTATTTCCAGACATTTTCACTCAGTGGTAGAACGGGTTAGTAAATACAGGTCCTTCACTGATGCAGTCCGCTAAAAACCCAATGATGGAATTCTGTTTTAAAGCAGAAGAAAATGTCCTGGACTGCAGCTGCTTGCTGGAACGCTTTATTTGCTTTATTGTCATACACAATTAGGTCCAGATATCTGTAGAAAAAATACAATAGCATTTGAATTAAAAATATAGACTAGAAACCAATCAAATGAACTGGCAGAGGCCTTTGCAGTCACATGGCCATATTGGGCATTTGAGTTTACATTCATTTAGTATCTTTTTTTGTGCTCAGGGAGTTTTAAAATCCATCTTACATTCTATTTTGGCATATAAAATTGTATTATTTGTATTTACTGTAGTACTAATATATCAATGATTGTCTTATGCCTAATGAGCCGGTTGTTAAAACAGACAGGTGCTGTATACAGAGACTTTCTGGCTGATTTCCTGAAGCAGCTCTTTCACAGCCTTTTCCAGATCCACCAGTTGGTTGGCCTTGTCCTCAAGTTTCTTCTGGTTTTCATCATAGGATTTTTCCAAATCTGTAGGCATAATATTTCAGTTAGTTTACAATATATGTGTGATTGAACGAACTGAAAGCGATAATTGCATGTAACTCTTTAGTGCCAAGATTTTGGCACATAATTGAGTCAGGCTATAATGTCATAAAAGAAGCAATTAAAACATAGTGTTGATTATATAAAAAGTATAATTCAGTACTGATTTATAACAAATTCTATGAACATTTATTAAGTAGGCCTAACAATGTTATATTTTAAAGGTGTAGTCTAATTGTGTTACTTTTATCGCGCCTGCATTTAAAGTATTTATAATCTATCTGCTCCATGGTTTTATTTTGGTATATTGGAAATGGTAAAATCTACACATTTGTCATGAATAAATGAGTCTGCACTCAGGACCAATTCTGGGCTCAACACTCACACAGAGAGGAATAGTGTTTTGGGGATGTACCTTTAAGTAGCCGTAGTTTGTCACTTGCTTGCAGCAGTAGGTCTTTGGCTTCCTGTTGAAGCACCTCAGCTTTTTTCTTAGCATCTACCACTCCCTGTGCTTTCTCAGTGATCAGCTCCTCCACACTACTGTACTTATCCTTTAGCTCTGTATCCAGATCCTGTGCACAAATACACACAAACAGTAATCAGTGAGTTATTTAGCTGATACCTTTCTAATTAGCATACAACATATAATTACTCCATACTAAACACATGATGAATTTATCTGAGAATTTATATAGGCACCTTTTTGAGCTGCTCTGCCATCTCGTTAATACTATCTGCATCTTCTTCTGTCTTCTCAGCACTGATGGAGGTATTGAGAGCTTTCTCTTTCAGCAGAGCTACATCCCTCTCCAGCTGTAGTAGCCTGACGGTAGCATTACTCAGCTTGAACTCGGAATCAGCCGTTTCTGACTCCACCTGTTGGAATGGAAAAATAGGTCAAATTAGACCTTATTGATGTCACAATACAGTTTACCATCTACCAAGAATAGAATTCTCAATTACACCAACATGCCAAAAGTCATAAACTGATTATAAAGTTGTTAAATCAAGGTAAGCATCAATCATAGATTATAGACTGTTTTTGTGTTATAAAAAACATGGTCTGCTATTGCAATGAAATTACCATAAATGTGTAGTTATATAGTGTGTAGTTATATTCCTATTTTTTATTTGCTACATGCAGGTATGGTTTAGCTTTTTCAGTAAATGGATAATGTCATTGAGGGTGGCATTTCCATAATTTTAGATTGAAATACTGCACTTGATGCACAACTCCAAACTTCTAAATATCTTGACAGGTTCCAACTTGTTTTGCTTAGTCCACAACTGTTCTGCCTCATAGCAAACATGATGCAGTTTATATAAAACACTGTTAACTTACAGACACCAGCAGATCCTGTGTTCCTTTGATGTCAGTGGAGGCCTGTTTCAGTGCCTCTGTCACCGTGGTCTGAGCTTTTTCTGCCAGATCCAGAGCTTCCTGCACCATCTCAGCTGTGCTCTTCACATCCGCTGCCTCTTTCCTGTTATAAACAAAAAGAGTCCCAATTTTCCATGCGCCATCCAGCTTTTTTTAACAGAGTTTATACCAATTCTCCCTTCATGGATATTAACTCAACCATACTTACAATCACACATTTACTCATGATTGGGTATGCACATTATAATAAACATTACATTACATTTTAGTGATCTACAGGTGAGAGTCCAATGGCATGATTTAGAAAGTGTCTTTGGTATCATAAGATCAGACAAAAAATGGCATATGCAGCTCGACACAAGCAAAAAGCCTGTACTAATTCTCTTAATTAATCATGGGTGTGTTTGGCCATAATGTGAAATAAACAGTGTGTGTAAACAGTGAAACAAACATAGAGTTCCTTTAACGTTTGCTCTGACTTTTGTGGATTGGTATTTTAACGGCGCATCGTTTCTGCGCTTCTCATCAGAGGAAACCGACCTGCATGTTCACGCTGTGAAGGTGCGTGAGCAGGCCATTTACAGGTACAGCAGTGTTATTTTATTTAGTATTCTGTTTATTGTGGATGTAAAAGTTGAGTTTGTGCTGCCGTGTGTTTTTGTGTGTGTAAAAAGCAGAGGTATTCATGCGCTGGGGGCGTTCCTGAATTCCTGCATTGTCATGATAATAATGATGGTTGACTGTTGTCAGGGTTTAAAACAATCCCACCTGTGTTTTCTGTTGCCAAGATAGCCTAAACGTTTGCCTAAACACATCTAATTTCTAGACTATATTCACAAGCACTTTTGATATTTAAATGGCGTGAAAACAGACTGTTTGCGAGGTGTAACATAGCAATGCACCTTCCACAGGGTGCAAGTTAGGGCCACAAGTATCGCCTATGCCAATCTTGTGCTGTACTGCAGGGAAGCCACTAGATGGTGACATCACACCACATACTTAACCTAAAACACACTGCAATCATTCTGCAGTGTCAAAGTCAAACAACATGCAAGATAGCCTTTAAATATGAAATCCATTTGTTTATCCTCAAGACAAAGCTAAATAGTTTAAATAATAATAAGACCAATAATCCTGTGTAAGCCATCCTGTTGCAGCTCATGAAGAACTTGATGCTTATTTAATAAGGTGGAATATGTGTGTTGGAGAAGAAATACTTAAAGCTTTGAAGGTATCACACTTTACTTTTTCTTTACATGAATATTTATCAGCACTATAACTGGGGAATTCAAGTGATGTACAAGTGATTTGGGTCAGGTAGAGATTTTTAAATGTATTGACCTGGCTTTTTGGGCTTGCTCCAGCAGGTCCTCAGCTCTATGGATGTCCGTAGCACTCTGGTTGAGGATGTCCTCCACGTCAGACAGGCTGTTCACACGCTCCCGGATCTCATCCGTCAGGTTCTGCAGCTGTGCCGGTGTGGTGGGCATCTGCATCTGCAGCACCTCGTTAGCCACCGCCTCAATGCTCTCCAGATCGGCTCCCTCTTCTGAAGATGTTGTTGACATTAGCAAAGGTCAGCGGGGAGCAGACGTCCAAACATCAAGCTCAGTGCAGTTTATACAGAACAGGTAAACCATGTGAAGTGTGAGGTATGTCTGATACACACATGATAAACATGTAAAACATTAATCCAGACTGTCTCTTAATGTTCCTTCTTTAAAACAGATATCCTTTTTATTTAAAGTAGTACTATTTCTGAGTAATAAGGGCATAATATGGTATCAGTGTTGTGCCAATAACCATCCCACTATACTGTACATAATGTTAAAGATATTAAATTTAAAAAAAGAGTGGTCTGATAGGTTTGTTTTGTGTTCTTGCTCTCTACATTTTGACAATATTTCATAAATAAAAAAAATAACTAAACAATATACGATGATATTGTTTGAAATGAATTTCAGACGCAGCAATTTATTTACATTAGCCTGCATTAAAAGCTCTGTTTCACATGCTCTATGCAATTACACATTCTCACCAGAGGGGTCACTAAATCCTTAAATACTCAAAACCTACCCATTGTTGCTTTAAACTTATCACATGGCTAAGTATGATCTGATTGGTTAGATAGGTGTCTCATATGGAAGTGATGAGCTTACGTGTGAGGAAATCTCTAATCTGCTTGATGAGTTTGCGCAGCTCTTCGTTGCTGAGGTCCACACGCTGTTTGGTCTCGTTGGTCTTCAGCAGAACTTCCTGAGCATTTAGCTTAGCCTCGTCCGCTTTCACCTTCGCTTCCAAAACCTAAACACATAGCAATATATAATTATATTTTTTCTTTTTGATTTGAAAGCATTCGTACAGAATCACTGATGGTGTAACAGCCTTGTTACTATGTTTAACTTGCCATCTTGGAGAGCTTGTCGACCTCTTGCATGGCACTGACGATGTCCTGGTCAAAGTCCTTGGCTTTCTGCCAGGCATTATGGGCCAATGTGGTGAGGCCAAGACATCCTTCGCCCCCACACTTCCTGATTCCTTCAGCATCCACGCAGCCCAGGCCTCCACAGGGGGAGTCAGCACAGGCCTCAGAGCCAGCAGGACTGCCACAGGTCTGGAATGAGATCAAAATAGAGTAAATCACTGAATAAGCATCGAAACAGTGGGACTAGTTTAGTATCAATATTGTATTTGTTTATTCTATTATAAAATAATAGATTGCCTATAATTAACATGTTTATCATTTATTCTGATTAAGAAATAAACATAGTAATACTTATTTAATACTAAAATTGATCAGAAGTTGTTAAATCATGCTTTCTGTTAATGTGCAGGTTTTCATGACTATGGAAAAGAGTATAAATTCATAATAAGCCAACTTGTCTGGACAGGTATATGGTGTAATACTAATGGAAGACTGACCGCCTCACTCCCCTGCTACCTGCATCAGACACACTGTCCCCTCTACACTGACCGCCAGGCTCTCCTGCTCACACTTCCTACGTCAGACCAGCTGCCCACCCACCTGCTCCTGCTATCTATCTCAGACTAGCTGCCCACTGAACACTACTGACTGCTGAAGTTTAGATGGACTAACTCTTTAGAATCTAACTATTAGATCTATTACTTAGCTTTGTTTCCTGTTTAACTTTTTCTATAAGTAATTATAATTTATTTTAATTATAATATAAGTAATTTGTCCCTGTTTTCCTTTTCCCCCCCTTTTTATCTGTACTATATTCACAATCTGTAACATGTGCATCTACACCCTAGGACTATTGACACTTTACTGTACATTCTGTACATTCCCACTCCTGGACATTACACTACTCACACTTAACCTAAATACAATACTTGCACAGGTTTATGTTTAGTATTTGTCATATCTGCTGATACCTGCTATCTCATACTTTATTTATTCTGTATTAGTCAAGTAATAGTCAAGTCAAGTCTTGACTCTTGACTTGACTTGACTATTACTGCACTACCTCATATCTACGGCTGGTTACTTTCACACTTTGTATAGTTTTTGTATGTATATATTCATGTATATATTCTTCTTTTAGATTTTTTAAAAATATATTATTTATATATTTTAAGGTATAGTTTATATTTCAAATCTCAGATTAGAATCTTCTATAGTCTTATACTTTTTACTGTGCTCTCTATCTATCTATCTATCTATCTATCTATCTATCTATCTATCTATCTATCTATCTATCTATCTATCTATCCATCCATCCATCCATCCATCCATCTATCCATCCATCCATCCTTCCATCCATGTTTTATGTTTTATGTTTTGTGAATCTCTTGCCCCATTACTGAAGTCCCGTAGAGCTGCTTCGTGAGAAGGTCAGTTGTAAAAAGTGTACTTTAAATAATTAAATAATGTAATTATATATTACAGCATATATTTTATACATATTTATATATACATTGTTATAGCTTTAAAAAGCTCTTCACCTTCTCACTGAGATCAGACAGGTCCAGAGTCTCCAGCTGACCAGCTAAATTGTCCAGAGCAGTAGCATACTCGTCCTGCTTGTTGTTAAACTCCTCTTTAGTCTGGTTCATCATGTCTTCTGTTTCCCTGCGCACTGAGGCAGACTGCTGCACCAGGCTCTCCGGGTCAGAGGCGGAGGCATTCACACGAGCCTCTGCTGCTTCAGACTGCTGGAAGTACCTGCTAATGCTGTCAGACGCTCCTAAACACAGAGATTTAAAGGAGCTTATTTCCTGTTGCACATTCTTTCAAATAATAATCAGTTATGAAGCATTCAATTCTTCTTTAAAAAAGCATTTTTATTGTTGTTTTACTATCGCATATTGTTTAGTGTACATAAAACATAAACGTAATCCCCCCCCAAAAAAAGCCAAATAAAAAATACTGCTTACCTCTCACATCTGAGTTCCTTATAAACTCAACTTGGTCTTGCAGATCTTTGACAGTGCGCTGCAGTTTTTGAGCCTCCTCACTGAATGACTCCAGCTTGGTATTTGTGCCGTTGTTTTCATCTGAGATCTGAGACATGAACTCCTCTGTCTGATTCAGCTTCTCATTCATTTCAGCCATCAAGGTTCTGAGTGAAAGGAGTTCAATAAAATTTCAATAAAAGTTTCCAAATTAACATATACATCCTAATATTTTTAACATGATTTTGAAAACAGAGGTTGAACATTATCTTTACTGTTTAATGTCAAAATAACCCATTTTAACCCCTTAATCTTGAAGGAACTGTCAGCAGCACTAATTCGTCACTCTTAGAACTAGCTAATTTATACATTTGTTTCTTTATAGTTACCAAATATTCAATACTGTATGAAAATCTTCTAATATCATATAATCGTTGAGTTTAATACTTGATTAAAGCTGATGTCTGTAAGATTTGAGATTTGGAGCCCTCTCTGGTGAGAATAGGTAATTGCACTGAGCGTGCAGAAGAATCATTTTAAACTGGGCGGGCATGCTGTTGTAGCGCAAAAAGAGCCAAAGAACTAATAAGCAGTGAGAGTGTATAGTTGTAGTGCAGAAAATGAGACAAAGAACTGATAAGAGTGTGTAGTTGTGGCACAGAAAACGAGCGATAAGCATGCTCGCAGTAAAACCAGAGCCATATCCTCTTTTGGAGGCTGTTCTGACGTGGCCAGAAGAACTCCCGCAAAAAGCGACCCAACACCCCAGTTTTTATAATGAATATATCAGGTTTAGCAGGGTCGGTCGTTCCAGCACACTGGTCCTATTAAACACAATATTTGATCCCTTCTGAACTCAGAAATGCTTCTACCTTCAGTTTAGAAACAAGATAAAACAGACTGTCGCTTTAAGTCTTACTTTTAAGATATCAAAACCACCTTCATTCTTTGGAGCACAACCTTAATTACACTGTACTTGGATACATGTGTGCATAGATGAAGTGTGTATAGACGTACGTAGCTTGCTCCAGCAGGGCCTGCATCTCAGTGAGTGGCTGGGTTGCCGGGTTCTGGGCCAGAATGTCACGGATGGTGTTAGCACTCCTCTCCACATTGTTGATGGTGTCCTGGTAGGGTCCGGTGATGCCGCTGGATTTAATGGTGTTGACTTTCTGCATGAGTCTGTGGGTCTGGTTGGTGAGGTCTCCTATGATAATGTCCCACTCGCTGAAGCACTGGTGGCAGCGTTCGCAGTTCGGGAACTCACCAAAGTACCCGCGAGCGCAAGTGTCACAGCGGGGGCCGGACACACCCTCCACACACACACAGTGCCCTGTGGCTTTGTTACATTGCTGCTCAGCAATTCCTCTGGGGTCACAGTCACATGCTGAAAAACACACACAAACACACATAGATAAATATTTAGTATTGAATTAAAGATAAAACCTAATATTGTGTTTTTTATGATTATATAGCAGTTTAGGGGTTTGGTGATTTCAGTACTGAGGGAGAAGAAAGCACTGTTCTTTTACTAATCACTACTCACATTCCCTGCCTGTACTGGGGATTAAACCAAACCAAACCAACCTTCCAGTACCTGTTTCTCTTTATTTTAGATCAAATCTGAGATATACTGATATGCAAAAACACTTACATCAGAGTATATTCCTTAATTTATGTTAATACACTATAACATTTTAATTTAAACAACTTAAAAGCCATAGAACAACTGCTGAGAATGCCCACTATAGATGTTTCAAACAAAAAAAGACACATACATTTTCCATTCATCTAATATGCACTTCTATGAAGGTTGTACATATTCTGTAAATATTGCTTAAGGAATGTGTTAAAATCTATTATCTATCATCTTTATTGAACTATTTTTATCACAATATATATTTAAATACTGTCTAGCCCTAATAAAATCCAGTTGTCACTTGAGGTAAACTGTGTAGATAATGTGTGCCTTATATACAGCTCTGAAAAAAAAATAAGAGATCACTTATAAATGATGAGTTTCTTTGATTTTACCAAATTAAAAATCTCTGGAATATAATCAACAGGAAGATGGATCACAAGCCATCAAACCAAGCTGAACTGCTTGAATGTTTGAACCAGGAGTGGCATAAATTTTCCCAAAAGCAGTGTGTAAGACTCGGGGAGGTGAACATGCCAAGATGCATAAAAACTGTGATTAAAAATCAGAGTTATTCCACCAAATATTGATTTCTGAACTCTTAAAACTTTATGAATATGAACTTGGTCTGAAAGCTTTGTCTTTTTATTAATTTATATATTTTTTCATTTTCTGCAGATAAATGCTCTAAATGACAATATTTTTATTTGGAATTTGTGAGAAATGTTGTTTGTAGTTTATAGAATAAAACAACAATGTTCATTTTACTCAAGCATATACCTATAAATAGCAAAATCAGAGAAACTGATTCAGAAACTGAAGTGGTTTCTTATTTTTTCCAGAGCTGTACCTATATATAAAACACTATATGGACTAAAGTATTGGGACACCTCCCCAATCATTGTTTCCTCTGAAATCCAGCATTTAGAAAGAGTTGTCCTTCTTTTGTGTCCAGTAGCAGCTTTCTACTAGATTTTGGACCATTGCTGTAAAGATTTGCATTTACAAAATGTTAATTGAGGTCATGATGTTGGACGACCACCACCCCACCTTGCTTCCTAACTCATCCAAAAAGTATTGCATCATGGAGCTCCATCATCCCAGAGAACACCCCATTTATACCCCACTAGCCCATGACTGGTATTAGGCATGGTGCCAAAAGGGTATTTTGGCACAGGTGTGATCACAGGTGTGTTGTGCTACACTGACAGACCACTTGATGAGTGGCTGAAAGAATGAGAGAGGGGGCGGTGAAAGAAAAGAAAGAAGGATGAGGGAAATACCCAAAAGAAGGAAGCACATTCTAATACAGCACCATGGTACGAGTTTGGGGAACAAAAGGGGTCTAACTAGCTCACAGTGAGGTGTAAAACACTGAGCAAACATAGCAACAGTGTGTCACACTGGCCACACACACACATGCACACACACACACATACAAAAAGCCCCCGCCCAACAAATACAGACAGAGCCAGCTTCTGCCACATGTGTTTATATTCACATCCCCCACACAGCCTCCGTCCAGGAGAGTTCATTTACTTGAAAAGCATTCCAACCTGAAGTGGTTTACACACACACACACAGACACACACACACATTCCCCAAGAAAGGACTTTGTCACCTCAGAGTCCTAATATGGACAAAAGGCTGTGTGGAAGTGGGGGCTTAGCTCAGAGGTTAATCCCGCTATTGTAAAGGGGAGCCTCAGGGAGGGTCTTGCTGGAAGTATGCAGTGAATGTGACCCCTGGAGACGACAGTGGTTCAGGCCTTTTGTTTGTATGATGAGAGAATGTGGAAATGACCTGGGGGTCTCCATCTCCAGCTCACAGATTCAGTTATACTGAAGCTACAATAGCTAAGTTTTATGAGGTGGAAATTATGTGTGCTGTCCAAATCAAATCACACACACTCTTACCCTTCACTAAGCCTTAAAAGTGCACATTTCAAAATGTTAATAGCCCTCTATTTACCTTAGCATTGTTTACACAGACCACAGCCAAGGTGTGGAGACGTCAATGTTTAACACACACAGACTTACAAGAGCATAACTATCCCCCAGCCAACCCACTCACCAGCTCCACCAGAGTCAAATTACAGGCTGCAATTTTACAGCTCTTTAACATTCATGACAGTGTTAACAAGCTTCCTGAACTATAAAAAGCTTCCTGAACCTTTCTGCTCATGTGAAAACGCTGTGATAACGTCAGATTTACATACAAGTTTCCTTGAACCAGAGTAAAGGGTCTTCCAGTACTGTCTTAATAAAACAACTTAAACTGGCTAAATCAACACAAAAGTACTCTAATCCAATTGTCAAGCTGACTGAGTTTTTTGTTCTGAACACTTTAGGCAGTTGTATCTTTGAGAAACACCACAGTTTCCTCATTTCCACACCTCTGTTTTCCATCTTCAAGGAGATAACATTGTCGCAACAAGGCGAAGGAGGCGAAATTTTTATCATTAGTTTACACAAACTGCTTGCAGACATTGGTTCATTTAATCTTGTTTAAACCGTGGCTACTCAATAGCAGTGTTGTACTCCCACTCTTACAATAGCGTTAAAAATAAATATATGACAATATATGACAAATGTCTTATTTTTAAAACATCTGCAATGTATCACCTTGCTTATAGTATTGCAATATATTTGCAATACATGAAATTGGAACTCCTGTACTGTGTTATATTTCAAATCAAAGTTCTTGCCAATACACTGCTTTTATAACAAGCATTACCACAGTCTCACAGTAAAAGTGCACTAAAACAAGCCGAACAGAGAAAGTTCTCATTCCTCCACTGAAACTGACTGGGCTGTCTTGAGGGTAAGTCAACACATAAGGATACTGTCGGGGGTAACTTGATCTTAGAGAAACATTGGGGTGGGTGGGGGGCTTTGTGCAGCGTGTGGCCTCGCCAAACAAACAGGGAAGGAGATTCTGTCGACACACACTGACTCTTCAGCTGGGAGAAAACACAAACTCTGCCATTCTCAAGGCCGCCTTCCTGCAAGGAGCTTTCACCCCCAGCTTGAGAAAAGACTCAGCCAAGAATGTAAACCAAGAAAAAAAGAGTGGAGAGCTCATTCAGTGCAGATATGTCTGAAATGTTCATTATTGCTAACAGTGCAAGCTGCTGGGTTGTCACACACTTCAGGGGCTTTCAAAAAAATCCTTAGGATCAGCTTGCAAAAGTGTCCCTTTGCTATGAATTAAATACATTTGTCACTTCTTCATCAAGTGCCTCAATCTTCCTCTCAATAGATTTTCTTTGATAAGCCTTTAAGGCATCACTGACTTCTTTATCAAATCTTGGGCTTCTAACAGCATGTCGCGAGATGTGCTTTGCTTCACTCCAGTGCTGTCGGGGACAAAGAGTGCTTTCTGCAGACATGCACTGCATCAGCCACTAAAGACCACTGTGGGGAAAACCCACTAGAACAAAACAAAGGTGTATTGTAATGGAGGAAATTATATTAGGAGGCTCGGACAGATCCAGCCTCTGCATCACAAAGCTTGTCATGTTAAAGCACATCTGGAGCTAATCAAGCAGAGCATGTAGAACTTACTTAGATCTATACTGTGGCAATATGTAGCCATTCCATGTTCTTATGGATCAGAACTGAACTTCCATGGGATAAAAGTCTGTAATGTTTGCATGATGTAGTGTTATTTTAGGGGATGTCTTGTGAACGCCCACATCTGTATAAGTTGTGAGGTGGTGACTTGTGAGTGAAGTTGAAAACTGGCCAGCGTGCTCATGATTATCCTAGCATAGTTTAAGTAAGATCTGATAGTGTGTGCCAGATGGACCACATGAACCACAGTGTCTTTTGTGTATCAGACAAACATTATATAAGGCATTACCACCCATAGTGGACAGCGCAGTGGAACTGCAACGATTAGTCGATATAATCAATGATTATTTAAAAAAACTTGTCGACTACAAATTTCATTCCGGACTTATCGTTAATTTAAAACAGTGCTGCATTACACAAAGTGCTGGGTAACAGGCTCACTTACACAGTTTACATTCAACTCAGTCTGTGTCTCCAAAAGGGCCCAAACAGAACAGATTTCTCACTCTCCATGTTTAAACAACATCTGGACATTTAAATGCCTTTTAAATCTCATGTTTAGATGTTTTTCTGTTGTTTTTTAGAGAGAACATGGCAGAAATAATGGTTGACTAATCGACTAATCGGAAAAATTATTATAAGATTAGTCGACTACCAAAATAATCATTAGTTGCAGCCCTACAGCGCAGTTGTTGGTAACGATTGTGACTGGTGGTGTCTGGCTAGAATTGTCCATGCAAATAGAGATAAGCCATTCAAGCAGACAGGAATCCTCACACATATATTGCCCAGATCAGTGCTGTGTTTCTTAATTTCCATGTGACATGCCAAAAATCATGGGACATCATACTTTGTCATGTCACATGAATTGACATGGCATGTCTGTGTATCAACAGTGCTATCAACAGTGTAATATTCAGAACTTACCATGACATTTGATCTCAGGGTTACCCCAGAACAGCTCCCTGCACTCTCTGCATGTTTTTCCTCCAAACCCAGGCTTACACGAGCACTGTCCACTTAACTATAAAAGAGTAACATAAACAAACCACTTACACAAGCTGTATAAATATTTATGCATGTTTACTTCTATGAAGGAAAGACATTATAAGCATTTATAAGTTATAAAATGTTTTAACACAACCAACATCTAAGTGTCCAATAACTACACCAATTTCCATGCATTTTTTCTGCCATAGTCTACAGCCACCCCAATTACTGCACTACTGCTAACACATGTCAGGAAAAAAACCCTCATTACCTCATTGCAGGAGGAGCTGAAGGAGTGATTGGGGTCGCAGTCACAGGCCTCACAGCCTCGTCCGCTGGCCATGTTCCAAGTATCTGGAGCGCACAAGTCACAGTGCTGTCCGACCACGTTAGGCAGGCACTGGCACTGGCCACTGCTCAGGTCGCAGTGGCACTCGCCCACAGAGGGACAGGTCTCCTTCCTGGTACCCATGTGGTTACACACACACCCTGCAATTTCACAACACAAAGTAAAAAATGTTACAATGCTGTGTTATTGGGCTGTAACATGATTATACAGCAACAGTACATGTAAGCAATTTTAAAGCAGATTTGTTTTGTTGTGCACCTTATTGTGTTATAGATATAATTTTAGACCCTGAAAATGTATTCACCCATTAACATAAACATATAGAGTACAAAACTAAAAACAGAAATCTCTTATAGTCTCAGCTGTCTTTGTAGAAGCTTTGCAAAACCTTGAAACTATTCCAGAGTTGGCCCTCCAGACAAATACGACATTTCTTTTGTGCAAGACAGACAAGGAACTTGTTGGACAAATACATATTTCTGTAGCACTTCAATTATAATTTTTATAGAAGAATAAGAAACTATGGTCTTTTGAGAAAATGAAAAATGAAAAAAAAAATTACTTTGTGCAGAACAGCAAGAGCTAGGTCTGCTGAAATCAGACACTGCACATAACCTTTGCATTACCATGCATTTGGTAAAAACATGGTGGTGGCAGCATCATGCTTTGGGGTGCTTTTAAGGGGCAGGGGCAGGAAGACTGGTAATAACTGAGGAACAGCAAATTAAGCCAAAAACAAGAATATCTTTGAAGAAAACATCCTTGAGAGCGTGTGCAAACTTGCAACAGGATAATGTCAGCTCACAGATTTCTACCATTCAAACTGACAAAGCTTGAAGGAATATAGAAAGTGGCCTCAGAAAAGTATTGATTAAAGGATTAGAGTACTTTTGTGAATACGAGATGTACAGATTTCTATTTAATTTTTAAAGCACTTTAATTACCTTACTTTGAGTGTTAGGTGACTATATATAATAATTACTAAAATGTAATTTATATCTAATCCAAATCAAATCCACAACATTATAAAAAGTATAGAAACACAATCCACGGTATATCATCAGATTAATCATGAACAGCAGCACTAAGAAGCGGGTTTGGGAATAAGGGTAATAAGGTGTGCATATCAGGTGAAAAGCCAGAGAGCCAGACACTTACGTCTGCAGTTTTGGGTAAGAGCGTTGCCATAGTAACCCAACTTGCAGCGACTGCAGCCCTCTCCCTCAGTGTGGTAGAGGCATTTGAGGCAGGCACCGGTGTGGGCATCGCAGGACCCCGGATCCACCAGGTCAATGTTATTATTACACTGACAGGGTCGGCACTCTCCACCTGCCTCGTGAGGATTGCCGTAATAACCAGGCGCACACTCATCACACCTGGCACCTTGATGGAGAGTGAAAAGAAAGAGAGTGAAATTAAAATTAATTTCCTCAGCCCTGATAACCATGATATAAATGACATGATCTATCACATGGTATTATGCATTTTTTCAATAGGGGTTTGAAAGGATAAGATAGGGATGAAGAAAGGAAATCAGATGAATGTGATATATACAGACAATATTCAAATCACAGATGAATTACGTAGATAATATGCTTAAAATTAGAGGTCCAAAAAATGTCATGGCTGAAACTTGAAGGGAAATCTTAAGTTGTAAATTGGTATGTGCAAACCCTGACATTAATTTGACTAATTATTTAGAAAACACAAATGTATACTTTTGAAATAAGCCTGTATGATAAATGTTTCAGTTTCAGTTTTCGCCTTTGCAATATGCTCACATTACCTAACAAGACTGGAGGTAGAGTGAGGCAGAGTGAGGCAGCAGCCAATAGTGAACAAACACACTAAACTACTTCTTATCCTGGCAAAAATGAGTGCAACCAGGCCAAGTGCCAAAAAAACATTTGAGCAGCTTAAAATCATTTTTATCTTTATTTATAGTATTTAACATTATTATCAGGTTATTCAAAAGTGTTATCATTGTTGTCCATATCATACACCACTGTTTCTCATAAAAATCCTCATAGAAATCCTCATACCCCCTGTAAAGATCTTTAATGTAAGGCTTTAAATTAAGACAAGCTCCAGCATGATCTATGACATAAGTGCAAATTCTGCACAATGTGCATTATTATTAGTTACCTTTATAGCCCTGATTGCAGACACAGAACACCTGGTATGAGTCATGGTTCTTATAGCACGCCCCAGCAAACTGCCGTCTGCTGCCTGGACCATCTGGACACATGCAGGGGCGGCAGTGATCTCCGGAGCCCAGGATGGGGTCACCATAATGTCCATTCAAACATCTGTGAAGACAAAGCAGGGGGGGATGGAGAAATATGGTATCATTTTCAGGGCTGATGAAATCAATTCATATTAAATTGTGTTCAAACAGTAAGATGCAGTTTAAGCACTGGTATAAGCATTTTAGTCTGTATGATTGATCGCGCTAGTTTTGCCGTTTTTCTTTTCTACATCAGCACATCTGAAATGAGACTCTGCCACAGAGAAACTACAAAGCTGAAGTGAAGTAAATGAAAAAAGCTTGGAAAAGGCTGTTCACTTGTTTAATAGCCAGTTATTAACAAACCCAAAGGAAAGGCCTAGAGGTCATAAAAGATGTGGTGTTTGGTTTTGTCCGTCACCATTAGGACCATAAATGTCTATGTCACAAAATAACACAAGACTGAATAAATCTCAATAAATCACTCAGTGGCATACAAAACATCCAACATGCCAACATCAACTGTTTGGGGCATTATTAATAGGCAAGGAAACTCTAGTGATGTTAATAACAGCAAACAATCAAAAAGACCAGGAAGGAACACTGAGGTTTATTGGAATGAGTAGGTTTTGGTATCAGGTCAATATAAACATAATGGATCATATATTGGAAAAAAAAACTCACACTCTGTAATGTTGTAATGTTTATTGTGTATGTAGAATTTTGGATGTCATTCCATAAAAATCTATGTATTTTACTAAAGCACTGTATATTTCTATTGTGTTCTCTTGTGTTCACATATAATATAAGCTGATTTATAATCTGATACATATAAGTCAAAGCCTTTATGTATTAATGCACCTTAATCTCACCAAGAACATTTATAAAGTCAGCACTGCCCTGTCCTGCCTGTAAACTTGTCTACATTTACACTCTATTTTTGTTTGTTTGTTCGTTTTTTTCTGTCATTTTTTTTATTGTTTGTTCCATTTTGCACCATGTTCCTGGGGGAACGTAATTTCACTACATTTTGTACTTGTTCTCGAAAGGAAAAGCAATAAAGCCTCTTGACTAGATTTAAGATGCTCAGTCAAATGAATTGATTCAATTCAAAAAGCTGAGCAGCTTTCTTAAAGTAAATATATTCAATTGATTTAACTGATAATTATATTTTAGTATCAGTATTGGCATCAGAAAATAAAAACTGGCATGGTGCTTATCTCTACTCAAGATGTTAGCAGTAGAATAAATTCTGCGAGGCTGCAGAAGCTTTTTATATTCAGATTGTTCAGATTCAACCAAATGTCTCAAAGTGTAGCTCAAAAATGTAAAAATGTATAGATGGAGCAAGATTATGAGGACAAACAAACTGCTAAAGCAATTTAAGGACTTCAAGTTTAACTTGTTTAAGACCAAAAAGTGGAATACTCTTGACTAAAGGGGCTACTGTGTAGCCTACACTGAGATGTGCACATGAATAACCCATCAATTTTAAAATTTTTTGTTAGAACAATCAATTTGTTACTGCTATAAAGTCTTAAACACATTTTTTCCCAACATTTTGTAATTGAACCAATCACTTACTTAGAGGTTAGAGGTTAATGCTTAAAAAGATGTATATCTTCAACAAAAATCCACATTATGCACATTAGTCATGTCTGGATTCATTTTAAACCCAGTGCAGTACTAATCCTAATCTGCTTCACTCTTCATTTAAGAATGTATTAATAAGTACATTACAGAAATATTATCCAAATTAAGTAACTGTAACTGACCTCTCACAGTTGTGGCCAGTGGTGTGGTCTTTGCAGTTCAAGCACTGTCCAGTCAGAGGGTCACACTGCTCAGCGTGGCCGTTGCAGGTACAGGGCCGGCAGTTAGGGAACCCCCAGTGTCCAGGGAGGCATCGGTCACACTGACGCCCATACGCTCCAGGAATACACTCACACTGACCGGTGGCCTCATGGCAGAACGCATGCAGTGAGCCCTGAGGATCGCACTCACAGTCTGCAGAATGAGGAACAAAACACCTTTAACCAACCGCAGCATGTAATGCAGGTACAATTCAGAGATCTGTTCACTTCGCTTCGTATTCAACAAGATATACTTAAAATTAGACTCACGTCTACAGCCTAGAGGTCCAAAGAGGAAGGTGGCGGGGGCACACGTGTCACAGTTTCTGCCCACCACATTGGCCCGACACTGACACTGGCCTCCATTCGGGTCACACACAGTACTGAGAGAACCCTGAGGGTCACACGCACACGCTGAGAGAGAGAAAGAGAGGCAGAGATGTCATAAATACAAGACCATCCAATTGGCATCCAATTTGTGACCTTTTGCTGTTCAACCTTCAGAATTCAGACAATACTTAGCATGCTGGTAAAAAATCATCTTATTTTTTTTTTGTCCTGAAACAAATCGGATTATAAGTTATATGTAATAGAACACTGCTTGACAGATGTAACGTAATACGATTTAATCCATCTAATGCAACATGATTTAATTTTGACAGATATAATGTAACACAATTTAAAATAACAGACGAGATAACATGACTTAATATGATTTATTAACAGATGTAACGTAACATGATTTTAATGAATTAGATGTAATGTAACATGATTTAATGTAACATGATTTGATGTAACAGATGTAATGTAACATGATTTTATGTAACATTATTTGATGTAACATTATTTGATGTAACATTATTTGATGTAATGTAACATTATTAATGTATTATATGTACTGTAACATGATTTTATATAACATATGTAATGTAACATGATTTGATGTAACTGATGTAATGTAACATTATTTGAGATAATGGATGTAATGTAACATTATTTGAGATAATGGATGTAATGTAACATGATTTTATGTAACATGATTTTATGTAACATTATTTGATGTAATGTAACATTATTTAATGTATTATATGTAATGTAACATGATTTAATGTAATGGATGTAATGTAACATGATTTGATGTAATGGATGTAATGTAACATCATTTAATGTATTAGATGTAATGTAACATTATTAGATGTATTAGATATAATGTAACATTATTTGATGTAGCAAATGTAATGTAACATTATTTATTATATTAGATGTAATGTAACATGATTTGATGTAACGGATGTAATGTAACATGATTTAATGTAATGGATGTAATGCAACATTATTTGATGTTACAGATGTAACATCAAACATGATGTAGGACATAAAGACTGTAATAACTGAGATGTGCGGTTTTGATATGGTCTGACAATAATGATATGGAAATGAATGTGACCTTTCTTCCTAATAAAACATAACTTCATTATTTGAATCCCAAATGAGATTACTGCCCAACCAAACTAAAACAATGTTAAGTCTGTGGTCACCCTGAAAAGGTTCCTGTCCTATCATCCTCTCTGTAGTTGACAACCTGATGAAATGCAGCTTCTTTCAGCTCATCTCAGGCATACCATGAGAGTGCTTCTTAATTCATCACGTTGACAGGAGAACAAAAACGAGGTGCTGTTAAAGAACATACCATACTTAATAGAGCTCGGAAGGGGGGCTTCTTCACGATGTGCTTCAGCACAAAAAGAAAGGCTGTGTGTATGGAGTGTGTGTATATGTGTGTGCTGACAGTGAAGGCTTCCTGCATTGCAGGTTAGAGCGTGTCTGAGTGGATGGAGGGTAATATATCTCAGGCATATTTGATGTCTCAGTCAGTCAGATAATGCACACAGAGATAAGCTACTCATATAGGCAAGTTCATCTGACCTACAGGATTACGAAAAATACCAAACGACCTTTAGTGAAGCCACGGGGGCAGAAAAACGTGAGTGATGAAGTTACGGCTGAAAGTATTCCAGCTACTCAGCATCCCCACATCAGCATTCAAATCACTTTATACGGCTACTCCTTTCATCCTCACTGAAGTGGGATGATTGATGATATTCTAAGATGAATAAACATGTCCTGATTTTTAATGATTACTGCACACCAGTGCTTTCGCTTGAAATTGGATGGTTTGGTACTTTTGGTAAGTTTACAGTATAACAAAGAATTGAATATTTTCCATTTAAATTCCATTTAAACATCTCTACGGTAATCTAAATTCATATTTCGATTCATCTTTAGATAAGGGGTATGAGTTTTTGGGTTAATTCTATCAGCAGATTTGTGGAGATAGTGAAGTGAAGTAATAACTGCAATAAACTGTCTCTAGGGGATTTTTTCTTTCTTTCTGCTTGACAGCGGATGAGATTTACACTATTGAGAAAATCTCCCTCAGTCAGGAAGCATGTGAGGCCCTATAATCAAGCCCGAGGGACACATACACAAGCTCTGACGTGTAGAAAGAGAGAGGGGGGCAGTGAAGAGCACTGGAGGAGAGTGCTATGAAAGGCGAATGCAATAAATGACATGGCTATGAATGTGAATGGATTTATGAATGGCTGAATGGAGGGAATGAATGAATGTAACTGTGAGACTGATAGAAATTGTAATACATGTGTGTGTGTGTGCATGTTTCTGGAGTTCAGACCTTTAGCCCCCTGATGCAGCAGAGCTGACACACTGAAGATATAGTTCTTGCAGATGTCAGGCATGGGGGTCTTCACCACGCTTTGGCTGTTCTCCAGGCAGCGGTAGCGCTGGAAGGTATCCCAGGCACTGTTGGTCTCCAGGTCACCTCCCTCTGACCCGGAGCCGGAGAAAATCTCCAGGTTCTTACAGTGAGGCATCAGCACAATCTGACAAACAAAGAGCAGAACTATCAGTGCTTGCTTAAAAGATGAGTCGTTGCCCCGCAAATTAAGCACCATAGCTAAACAAAGTCAGCTGATGATCATTAGCATAACACTGACATTTAAAGGGTATGAAAAGTAATTTTACTGCGTACTGTGAGCATCTATAATATCAGATTTCTTAAAATGAACAAAAACATTATGTGTGTTTTTTTATGTGAGCAAAAAAAGCAATGCATTATATTTGCAGATGTGTGAAGTAAGAAAGTAAACTGTTACTATACTCTATTACTATTATTTTTCATATGACTTCTTACTTCTATTCTTTACATTTTCACCCAATTATTTGTATGTTTTAATCCTTAAATTTTAATTTCAGCTTGATTTCATTTCAGATTCTCATTGAAAAAAAAAACAAATTGTGTGAAAATGATCCGTGTCGAGACTCAAGAGAACTACAAATGTATCAACTAACCTCCAACTAGCATCCCATTTTTTAAAAGATTAACATTTTAATATCACATTATAGTCATTATGGCCTTTAGAAAGATGTATTTTTTTGGGGGGGGGGGGGGGTGTACTTGAGTAAAAAACTTAAGCTGATACTTCAACTTTTAAATAAGTATATTAAACCCTAATATCTATCTTCTACCTGAGTAATGAATGTAAATACTTTTGATACCTTTGAATATTTAGTGCAGATCATGCAATAATATGTAGGTTAGACAGACATACAGACCAGACAATCAGACAGCACTGAATAACTCCAATCAAGTAACCCAGACAAAAGCAACCCACAACAATATAAGACCACATTTAAAATTGCCTATTTAATCTACACAATACAAATGTGTCAAGTGGTTGCATATGCATCTGTGCATGAATGATTGACACATTATAATCAGCTATGATGAGCCATTGTTATCAGTGAAGTTTCTAATGAACAGGTGTCAAATCTGAATGGGTGATCAAGTCAACAGCCACTTACAAAAGACACTTACATGCATAAAAATAGCCTATTTAAAATAAACAGGAACTAATCAAAATTTGATCCTCCGAACCATAGAAAACAATGCACATTCGCACTATAATAAGTGTAAATTTCCATTATAACACATAAAAATGTGTCAGAGACTCTTTAACAGAATTGGAAAGCTCTTTACAGCATTTTGTTCTTCAGTTTAACCCATGAAGATCCTATGGGACATATACTTAACACCACAGGACACAGGACAGTGTGTACATGTGACCTTACCATTTACACAATTCTGGTGTGCTTAGGTAGACAAATGTACTACTTTAAAAAGTGTATATTCAAACCTAATTAACAATTCAAATGCTTTATTAAATTGTTGTATATTACATATATCCAGTCACGGCTCTATTTCTAGAACTACATGTTGAAATCAAAGTTACGAAATTGGTGTTGTGAGACGTAGTGTATAGGTTACATAAAGATTTTAACCTTACAATATTATTTTCAGAGCTTGTCACATGCCCACTTGTGACCACTTGTAAAAAAAAAAAAGCATGACCGAATTGCTCATTTAATTTAACTGATTGAATTATTTTGAACACATTTTTAAATCTGGATTTGATCTCTCGTGTGTTAACTACTTAAGATTGAAATAAACTATTTAAGTTATACAGAACATACCGAGTCAATGAGTGTGTATGGGGACTGGATGTCACTGTTGGTGGAGTAGCGAGGAAGACTCAAGCGGATGGTGTAGTTCAACCCCTGTTCAAAACACACTGGCCTGGGCAGCACTATGTATCTGAGAGGAAAACACACATCATGAAGACTGATTAACTACAAAATATAAACAGATTATTTTTTATCAGAACACAACAATGTGTTTTATTTATTCTCTCTGGAAGAAGAGGCCTGAAAATGATCAATGACAGGTGCAAAGGAACTGAATTAACACACACACACACATACATAGACACACACACACAAACACACCTGGAGCCAGGATGGAGAGACACCATTTGGTTGTCATCGTCTGGCATGGTGTTGGCACAGCGGCTGTCAGCAGTGATTACACGAGGCCTGATGACAGTCATAAGTACTTCCTCCCACTGTTCTGGAAGCTAAACTCACACACATATAGTCAAAAGGAGGAAAAACACACACCATATGACATAATGCCAATACAAGAGTCAGCTATAATCTCTATAAAACATCTCCTTTTCAAACTTATGTTCTCAGTAATACAGCCAACAATAATAATTGTGTAAACACATTGTGCAACAGTGAATAATGGTGAAATATAATCCAGAAGTGTGCAGGACCTCACCTGGGGTTCATAGCGAATGAGGATGTCATACTCCATTGAGTGTGGAATATTGTCAATGTTAAACTCCAGGTAAGCTCCTTCTGGAACATTCACAAATCCAATGCCAGTCCAGGTCGGAGTACGATCCTGAGGGAATGGCCTCTGGACAACCGTCACACCCTAGAGAAAAAGAGACTTTTATTATATTTGAAGAAAACTCTAAGATATCCAAGACAGAATTAGCACATCTAGACAGAAATATACTGTAAACAAGAACAGAAGACTTACGGGTCCAAACTTCGCATCTTCTGCCTCATAAACGTAGTGGTCCAGAGCAATAAAGTAAAAGCCAGACTCCACCTGGTCACAGCGTCTTCCAAACATATGCTCCCGACACTGACACTGGCCTGTCTCTGCAGAACAACTGAGGAACACAAGAAAACAAGATATGATCTCAAGCAGAATTATAAAAGAATTGGAATTGCAATGACGTAACTGACATTTAGCACATTTACAAGTAGGACAACTTAAATTACGGATAATTCCACTGGAAAAACTGCTAGCGATTTACTGTTGAAATGCTGTTTGATTTACACTGACATTCCAAAATCATGGAACAGGTCCAATGAAAGCTGCTTGTCTATTTGTATGGACAATTCAAGCCAGACACCACTGTGATGTCACAATCATTACCAACCACTGTGCTGTCCACTGTGGGTGGTTATGCCTTTTATGACACTTTCTTGATACACATGTGACACTGTGGAACATTTTTTTTAAATGTCTAAACAACTTTTCAAACAGAATGTCCCACCCATCTGGTACCCAACACACACTTTGGGTCAATGTTAAAGGGTAACTAAAACCCCTGATTTTAGCTGACTCCACCCTCAGCTCAAATTTGAAAAATGCTAAAAAAAATGAAAGAGGTAATTTGGGAGGGGCACTGGGTGATGTATGGGTTTAGGGGAGGGGCAGAAAGAAGAGCTGATTGGGCTGAGCAGTGTGCCTCAGATAGGGCTGTTATATTGACAGACACATTATCCTCAACTATAGCACAGTTGAACCTGCGAGGGAACTTCAGATGAGGAAATAAAAGCATTTTTTAAAGGACAGAAAATGTTTCTAAACATTTAAAGCAGGTATGTTATGTTTCACAACTTCAAATGAACACATTTCAGCTATTAATTAAAATGAATAGTTTAGGGTTTAGTGCCTCTTTAAGCCTGTTTAAGTCAAACTGTATGTAAGTTGCACTCACTCATTATTAACAGCTCCTCCAATGTCACAGTCACACGGCCTGCAGCCGTCCATGTCATTGCTGAGCCCCCAGTGTTGAGGCTGTGAAGAGAACAGTTTGTTAGAACACACTCTGTGGTGCACAGCAGGTTGTTTATGACAGACCACCCAAATAGAAACTGAGATTTACAGTGGGAAACCATAGTTTTGCATTCCAACCTTCCAGCTGGATGCATAAACAAGCAGAATGCAGACAGTCTGGAGATCATTTTCACTACAACACACCGGATGGATTGCATCTACAATAATTCCCACAGTAATTCCTGAGCCTGAGACTCCACAGGGACTTTTCATAGTATAATTTACAATTTATTATCATAAAGCCCAATAAAGTTAGGGTGACTGTACTGTAAAAAGCAACCATAACCTACCAAGCACTGGTCACAATCTCTCCCCGTCACCAAACGCTTACAGTAACAGTCTCCAGAGTCCGTGTCACAAGGGCTTCCTCCAGGAACTGTCCCCAGGGCATTACAGGTGCATGCTGGGTAACAGAAAAGGCACAACATGGATCTTTCATTAGTTTTGCAATAGAAACATTTTGTACAGTAAATGCCAGTGAAATTCCTAATATCTATGACTTACGTTTACATCCCAGTGGGTCATCACTGATGCCGTAATGACCTTGCTTGCACTGGTCACAGCGCTCGCCCTCCACATTGGGTTTACAGCGACACTGACCAGAGATCAGACCGAGAGAGACATCAGTCAGAGCGTCACAGATTCCTCCATTCAGAGAGCCGACAGGATCACAGTTACAGGCTGGAAAAAGAAATACAGACATTAGAATAAACATTTACAAAAAAAATCACCAAAAACAAGCTTCCCGAGGAGAAACTAAAGAGAGCTACCAGAATCCGAGCTCCTCATCAAAATATGATGCTTAGCTTCAGTGTTATTGAATTTTTATTATATTATTTTATTTAAGTGTCCTCCAACTACCAATACTTCAAGCAGTGAAACAAAAACAACATATTTTGTCCTTTTATACAACTGTGGCAAAAGTAATGTGTTTTTTCTTTCTGCATAAAAAAACAATGTAAAACATTGTTATTTTTTTTAAGGAAAATGAGCAATCAATAAATGATGTATTCTGCTAAGAAACATAAACATTGTATCAAATATATGTTCGCATCTACCTTTCTAAAAGTTTTAACATTTTTTGTATTAGACATAAATAATAGAAAATTTACTTCCTATGGTTTTTGAAGGCAAAAAATAAAGATAAACTGGAAAATAAGTTCAATATGTGTTAAAATGAATTATATACGCTAAATAAATACTACATATACTATGACCAAAAGAGTTAGGACATCTCATTTAATGTTTCTTCAACATTAAGGGTATTAAAAAACAGTTCATCATGCTTTTGAAGGATTAACTATTTCTATTGTCAAGAGAAGACTTTCTACAAAATAGTGAAGCATTGCTTTGATTGCAGTGATTGAAGAATGCTATTGATGTCAGGACATTGAACAATCACTATCCCAGACATATACCAGCAAACACATTTCAATGCTGGGGGGGTCTACACCTTTCTGACAGCACTGAGTGCAACATAAAAACAGATAAATGCATTGATTTGAAGGTGTGATCACAAACATGTGGACATTCAGCTCTGGAAAAAATAAGAGAGCACTTAAAAATAAAGAGTGTTTGATAGTCTTTGATTTTACCTAATTGAAAACCTCTGAAATATAGTCAAGAGGAAGATAGGTGATCACAAGCCATCAAACCAAGCTGAACTGCTTGATTTTTTGCACCAGGAGTGGCATAAAGTTATCCAAAAGCAGTGTGTAAGACTGGTGGAGGAGAACATGCCAAGATGCATGACAACTGTGATTAAAAACCAGGGTTACTCCACCAAATATTGATTTCTGAACTCTTAAAACTTGAACTGAATATGAACTTGTTTTCTTTGCATTATTTGAGGTCTAAATACTTTGTATCTTTTTTTGTTATTTTAGCCATTTCTTATTTTCTGCAAATAAATTTTTTGGGGGGAATTTGGGGGAAAAGTTGTCCATATATATTTTAGATCTTCTAATTAACTGTGTAAAATGTCAGTCAAATGTTTAAATTTTAAAATAATGTGGCTCCGCTAATTACACCACATGTGTGGTCTGAAACAGATTCAGATCCTGGCCAACATTTTTGCCTTGTGGTCAAATAAGTGGATTTAAAAATCTTGGTGGCCACACAAAGGGAAATGTGAAACTTAAGACACCACTGCATTGTGGGCAGATTAGGGTTTAGCGCTGCGGTGACTGAACGCTTCAAAGGCCAGGTGTTTCCCACCAGGGCTCTCCCCCCACCACCCCGACCACAAAGAGAGGGAAAGGTTCAAAGGCCCTGGCAGACACGCCGTTCAAACTAGACCAGACAAGATATAGGGAGGAACAGATGACTGAAGGAAGAGAAGAAAGAAAGCACAAAAGCCGGAACAGGAGACGAGAGATGAGAAGAGATGACAGAGGGCACGTACGCTCGCAGATGTTGGGGTCACGGATGTCCCTCTCGTGATGCTGGTAGAAGAAGGGCTTGCACTGCTCACAGTTGTGACCCATGGTGTTATGCAGACAGTCGTCACACACTCCTCCACTGATGTTACTGGAAGCCTGATACACGGCCATGTCGAAGTGGCAGGAGTCACTGTGCTGATTACAGTTGCACTCTGCAGAGGGAATGAAAATTTGATTAAATTTAATTTGTAAAATTCAGACATTTAAATTCAGTGTACAGATTAGAGATGTTAATTTGTAAATGTTAGTAATAAACTTTAACTTTAATGTGCAGCTACAGGTGGCATTTCAATATTAATGAGCTTTAGTATCGGGTCGATATCAGCAAAAAAATTATTGGATTGGATATTGTTTTAAATCTTGCTGAACTGTTACATGACGTTGTTAGCTTTGTTTCTATTTATTTGTGTTAGCTGAGTGTTTGAGCAGGATATTTTACATTTACATTCAACTTAAGTAAAGTGGTCCAATTAAAACTAGTTAATTAAAAAAAATGAAGATTTTCAAGTAAACTTTGTATTAGTTACAGACAATATTTATATAACATTTTTATAACATCAATATTATAATGTTTCAATATCAATACTGGAATAGAAAAGTGATGGTGTGACATCTCCAAATGCAGCATTCCCACAGTATTAAGAATCGTAAATTAATGCTACTTTATTAGAATGAATATTTTTCTTCGTATAACTTATATATCACATAAATTATCTTTATGAGTTATAGAGCTATGTGAGTAAGGAACTACAGTGTATTAAAAGTAACATAAATATCCATAGATATCTTACTTTTACAGGCGTTAGTGTTGCGTCCCTCTGCGGGTCTCCAAGGCAGGTCATGGTAAAAGTCCTGACAGCGTTCGCAGTTCAGACCCATAGTATTGTGATTACACATACAGTGGCCATGGACCTGCAAAAAAAATAAAAAATAAAATAATAAATTAAATTATTAATCTTCTACTACAGCACTGAAAATGTAAATAATATAGCAATTACACACGGCAGCTCTAATTAAATAAAACTAAATAATTGGACACTAAAAAGAGTGTGTGTAAACACATAAAGGAAAAGTATAACAGTAGACGAGAATGAGCCTGTGGGAGTGTGGGGGTGAATTTTAGAAGTTTGAGGCTTTCAGGTAGTTTAGGACAAGCTGCATTAACTGTATTTGCTGTATTTGTGCATTTCTATACATGAAAATCAATGTTCATGGTAAATGGTAAGGAGTAGGGCTGTGTGTTGACAGGTAAAACCCTGTCGATAGAATAGGCATCATGATACAAGGGTTATGGTTTGATATATTACAGTATATTGCAGTGCACCAATCAAGAGGATGTATTTCATATTCATAGCATTAAAACACACATGCAGGACATTTAAACAAAAGAAAGGATTACTTTTATCAGATCAGAACAGGTGGACCTGAAGACAACATTATCAATTAGGGTTTAAACACAACACAAAAAATCAAACATGAAATATAGTAGAGTATCTCAATATATACATATATATACTCAAGGGCATTGATATTTGCTTACACCCCTAGTAAGCAGAGCCCAAGAAAACCTTACAGTGTGAGCAAAAGCGTTTGGTTCACCCAAATACGTTCTACCAGGCAGTCTGCAATACTTGCAACATCAAGCAAGGATTCATAGGTAAATCCAGCTTCTTGTACTATACAATAAACACAAATGTTTAACCCCTTAACTGCTGGCAGGTGGTGATTATCATTATACACTGACATAGCCTAAGAATAGCCCTAATCATTATGGACAGAGGAAGTCCCTGCATTTACTGAATAATACACTTTAGTATGTAACAAGTCCGGGAGTGTTACGAGGTTAAGCAGAGCAAAAAAATATATAATGATAATAACAGATTCCACTGAAAGTTGAAAACAGAATAGGCTTAAAAAAACTGAACAACAACATTTTTCAAACATTTAACAACTATCAACTCAATGTGTTTCAAGCCTTCTGCTCCATTCACATTTGGTTCTTATAAAGAAAATGAAAGAAGAGGCACTAAGGAATGCTGTTTAATAAAAAACAAGCTCCCAATTTAAAAAAAAACTCCATGTTTTGCTAGTTTTTCTCTTCACCATCAGTATGATTCATCTCTTTCCTTTTAAAAGACAGACATACTTTAAACTGAAAAGGCGGACTCTTCAAGCAACAGGAAGTCAGGCTAAGGATACAGCTGCACACAACGAACACAAAAACTCCATCCAGATGGCAGCAGAAACTGTTTATACTGGATGCATCTGGACTGCATTAAGAAACGCCAGCACTGGCAGCAGACGCAGACGTTAAAGAAAGCTCTCACTGTACTGTACCATTACTAGAGCAGATCTGGAAACAGTACAGTGCTTTTGAATAAAATTCAGAGAAAGTTCTGACACTGAGATCCAGATGGATTTCTGTTCAGTCATGATTTTTTGAGCTATGAAGAGATTTCTGTCAGAAAAAGAAAGGAGGAGCACATGGTGGAATATAGACTAAACAGGAACTGATTTGCTAGGCCTCTGCCTTTAAATATACAAGCTTTCACATAGACACAAACACTCACACACACAGGCACACACATAGGACACACACTCACATGTGGCACTTACATGTGCTTACCAGAGCCTGACTTCTCTGAAATTAAAAAGTGCATTCAATCTCACAATCATTACACAGAGTGCAATTTTTTTATCCTAATAAGAAACAGATTCGACCTGGTCTGCCAAATAAATGTGATCAAGCATGAGAATCTGATTTCAGAGCATGTTCACTCTGAGCTAAGCTGAGAAAAGCTAGACAAAATAATCAGAGTCTGTTTACCAGACAGACTGTTGTGCAAGATCAGTGTAACCCATTAGAGGAGCTATTATTTTTATTATTTTAGTAATTATTTTAGTGAGAAACACAAAACTTTAACATTTAAAGTTCGAGCCTTGTTATTCAGTTAATACACTTATCTTATATCTCATCCACTATTTCTAAAGATAACAATACTTATCAGACCCGCTCTAGTGAATGGATTATCTGTCAGGTTCCTAGATTTTTTACTGAACCGGGAAAATCTGCTTTTAGCTACAGTGAGCTGGTATTCACTACAGGAAATTCTAAAACTCAGCTCACTGGTGTCAATAAATCATTTTAAACTGTTAGTCTGTAGCCACCTTCAGACAGCCTGTAACTGTTTTAGTTGATTTTTTTTCTTTTACCTTTTTATTTATTTGTTTTGTTTTTATTTATACAATTTTATGTTTTGCCTTTAATCTCTTTTATTTAATTTATTTTATTAATTTTATCCCTTTATTTTTTTTTATTAATGGTTTTACATTTGGCCTTTTACCTTTTTATTTAATTTATTTCGTCCTTTTTTATATTTTTTAAACTTACTATTATTATTTATTTTAGTTCCATCATTTACTTTTTTTTTAATTGTGATGTTATTTTAGTCCTCTTTTGCTTTAATTGTGTTTATATTTTATTATTCTAATTATTTATCTCTGTTTTATGGCTTTGCATTTCAGCCTGTCTGCATATCCTTTTATTCTGAATTATTTTATTTCCTTTTAAATTTTAAATATTTTATTGTTTGCTTGTTATAATTTAAACTTATTTTTCAGTCCCTTTAATTTTGTAAATGCTCGGCTGTATTAAAAATGTAAATGTATTACGAGTGGAAATAAAGGTTGATTGATTGATTGATTGATTCGCTAACTACTATGAATTATTTAGTAGATTTGATTAATGGAAAATACAAGCTAAGTGTGAGATATGCATTATATACTCTAGGGCAGTGGTTCCCAACCTATGGGTCGCGACCCAACCTATGGGTCGCGACCCAACCTATGGGTCGCCAAAGATCCACGATGGGTCGCGAAGCCCTCTTGATTTTAAGGGGTTTAATTTTAATACTATATATAGTCTAGGGTAAGCAAAATTCGCCGCGCTGCGCTGCGCTCTCTCTGTCTCTCTCTCTCTCTCTCTGGCGCGGGCGGGCGCTCTCTCCGGCAGCGCGGAGCTGAATTCAGCGCGAGGCTGAATATAATAATATAATAATATAAGAATATAAAACTCAGTTTAGTTAAATAAATGAAAATGAGTGAGGGCCTGTAAAGTTAATCAATTATTGTCCAATATTTGGACAGGTTGAGGTTTTGGTGAGCTGTTTTACTGATTTGAAACTGAAACTGAAACTGATATTATTCTTTTTTTTTGTTGTTTGTTTTTATTTTATATAAATTATTTTTTATTCATTTTAAATAGTTGTATTATTTTATTGATCTAATTATTTTTTTCTTCATAAGATAAAAATTCCTTATGTTTTATGTATCAATTTTTCCTTTTTTACGTGTTTATTTTATTCATCTATAGTAAATGTCAGTTTTTATTTGTCATTTTTAACCCCCCCCCCCCCCCAACCCAATTATACACTTACATCTTTTACATTTGGGGGGGGGGGGGTTATGTTGGGTCACCAAAGCTTACAATGGTAAAAATATCACTGCTCTAGGGGCTCTAAGTTTAGAGTTTAAAGCATTTTTTTTTTTATTAAAAAAAAAAAATGTTCTTGTTTCTACTGTTCCACTTTTAATCAGAAAAGTGTCTAAAGTGGCTGAACTCACCATTCCATCCACCATTTCTCCAGCTCCATCGACAGGGGCACACTCAGATGCGTGACCATAGCAGAAGCAGTTACCCCTCACCACCATGTCATAGATAGCATAGTAGTACTTCTCCTTAATCTCAATACGGGAGTCCAGCAGGTTATCTCCCAGTGTGTGCAGCTTCGTGAACTTCACTCTCAGGTTGGTGATCTTCAGCATGTCTACAATCAGACAGAAAGATTGGTTAATGGAAAGTGCTAATTATTGACGGTAATAGACAGATCTTACTTTCCCATATATTACTATGTAATTAAAAAGATTCATGCTGTTCATTAAAACTACATCCCATTTTGTTGAAAATCAAAAAGATAAAATATTTTTTTTCAAGTGTTTGATAACACATTTATAACATAGAACATGGAACAGGATGCAGCAAAAAGCTAAATGTGTTCTTTATCGTTAAGCCTAGGAAGTATCTCTCTATAAAACAGACATAAAGACAGGAAACAGGGGTCTGAATTGGTTTATGTGGGAAAGTACCAGTATCAGAAGGAACCTTAGCAATAAACTAAACAAAAATAGCAATGAGGAAGAAATTAGATTATTTTGGGATGTTGACAATAATGAAGATGAATCATTAGGTACTGTAAGCAGGATGTAAGAACATACAGTTTCTGTCATGCACAAGCTGAATCCAGGGATTTTAATTGTTTATGTTTTTGTGATGCATGGACACATAGTACTGCATCAAAATTACTTTGGATAAAATCTTGTTACATTATATTTTATTGAAAGTGTATTCCTCGTCCTCTAGAGGTGCATTTTGAATTTGTCTGACAGAGACAATATATGGACACCTATATGTTTCATAGGTGAATTAACAACACAACATACATACATTTTGGGGGAGAAATAAATTCATATTATCAGGACTAGAGTGAATTTTTACAATTCACTACAGATCTCCACATTTGCTAAAACTATTTCTGAGGCGGGATTACATGCAAAATGCATTACAAATAATTTTCAGCCATTTCAATTTCAGTATTAAGAGTAGACTCTATATATTTTTCCATATGATTGTGTCATTTTTAGAGAGAGTATAATTTGTTAATGTTATAATGTTTTAATGTTTTAACTCTTTATATAATGAATTCTGTTAGGATTGCTCTTACTCTGAATCCTGGGGCTGTAAGGATCTTCAATCCTGAATACTGGATCTAACACTCTGAAGATCACCTAGAACAAAAAACAATTTCCAAAACAGTTATTAACAACCTGAAGAAATCTTGGAGGGAGAACAAATAGTATTTAAACACTGTAAACTCTTACCTCGCCCTCAGTGGACGGCTCAATGTCAGAGTAGCGAGTGTCACAGATGACATCATCCACCTTCTTCATGGGTCCCTGAGAGACGGAGGGGAAGGACGACTCACAGTCATAAGCGAAGTAACGGTACACCTGCCACGTCTTCCCAAAGTCAGCCGAGCGCTCGATCACCATGGCAGCGGGTCGGAACGTCTAGATAGATATGACAAGACAAAGCAACACAAATTCACATTAAACAGGGAATGGAGAAAAATGGAGATAAAAACTGTGAATCTTCAACTACACTCTTAAAAGCATGTTTAAAAGAACCACATATCTGACAAATCTCCCTTACAAAGACAGAACACAATGCATAACACTGTAACTCTCTTAAAGCACTGCAAAATAAACGTCTAATGCAGAGCAGTTTATAAGCAATTGTCCCCCATGCTCTGCTGAGATCATGAGTGCATTCTTTCTTGTTATCAGCTCCTCTTATCCATATGGCTCTGATTAACTTATCCGGAATCTTCGCTGGGCTGCTGCTATACACAAATCTTTGAGCCCAGTGTTGAGAAATAAAGCAACAAGCTCCTGATTAAAATGCTACACCTACAGTCAAATTTACATTATCTGGCAATGTATATATCAGGTCACTTACACTATGAGTATATCTAGGTGTAAATGACCCTAAGATGCAGTTAAAACAGATACAAATCTAAGAATTCCATTAGATACTGCCCACTGTGTTTACATGCATATTTCTTAATAGAAATAAAAAACTACTTTAAAAAAATATGTTGCAGACGTAAGACAGGAATTGCAAATAGCAAAAAAAAACATACATCTCACAAACTATTAATAAGTGAACGATCATTACAGTTTAAATGGTGCAACTGCATAACTGTGTATAAATTATCTTTGAACCATTGGCATGAAATGGTCCTGGGACAATATATCATCTAAAAAAGAGCAGTTTTAGTGACAAGCCTATTTGAGACATATTTTAGTCATAACAAGTTTAAACATAACATCTCCCAGTACAACAAAACACTAGTAATAATTTTGAACCACAAAGCAATTACATTTTAGCCTGATTAAGTGGGAAATGAATGTGGTTAAAATGTTATCAGGATACAATCCAGATACTGGTCACATGATGTGACCAGGTGTAAATGGGGGGGGGTTGTTAGACTCACACTTCAAAATCAAAATCACACCTGGTCAAGAAACAGCTGAGTAAACAATTATCCAATTGCTAGATGCAAACAGGTTGTGATTCCTGTAATATTAACTTAATATAGTGTTTCTGTTTAATTAACTGAAATACCCTCCATGTGTTGAATTAAACTGTTACAATATAAATTATCTATCCATGGTTAAAGACAGGTATGGGCATATAAATATATATATTACTACATAGTCTATTACTATATATTACTCTCAGAACACTGGATGTTATAGACTAGGAACATGTTATATTATGTTCCAGAAGCAAATTAAGGGCATCTGGTAAATGAACGGTTGCAGTAGGATGGATCTTTATCTGTAACATTCCAAGGGTCTCAGTCACACATACAGCTGGAGCTCCTCCAGCTCCCCCACTGCTCTCTCACACTCATCCACACCCCCCACACCCGGCCCCTCAACAGCCCCCTCGCCTTCCTGCTGTTTTAACCACCAACGCAACCTCAGCCCGAGGCCAAGATGATGTGAATCTCCAAAGAACACACAAAAACACCAGTCATCACCTGACGCAGTGTCCCTCAGTTTGTCAGCACAATTACCTTGAAGGTCATGATGAGATGGGTGAAGTGGAACTCGGCCTCCAGGTTCAGCTGGATGGTCACATTCTCCATGCCTGAGAGAGAGTGAGAAATTCAGTGTGAAATAAAACAGCAATTTCTGAATTATCTTATTAATAAAAAGTTTACCTTTTAAAAAACATAATTGTATTAGTATACTATCATATTAACATGATATAAGTGGCATAAAATGATTTTTAAAATTACAATAATATTGTGAGAATATTATCACAATAATCTTTAGGACAATATATATCATCCACGCAAAAACAGCAATCATGACTGTACTACTACCATTTGAATGAAGTCATTTGAAGTCACTGTATTTAAAACCTATTATAATTATATGGGCTTTTTGCAGCATTAAATTGGTAATGAAGGTCAAATCTAGAAAGTGAATGCAAAACTTGTTACAAAACTGAAGAGTGTACAGGGTCACAGTTTAAGAAGCACGACTCTGCTTGTAGTATCTGTACAGACCAAGCTGCACAGACAGTGAAGGCTAATTTCATGGTAACATCTGCAGCATGTACACTATGGAACAATTCCATGTTGTACAGTAGAGTTGTGCAGACATCTGTTTTCTTTGGAAACATGCCAGTGGCTCTATGAAGCAGAAAAAAGTAAGATATATAATTAGGTAGAATGTCTGCTTCCTCTGATTCCCAGGCCCATGTGTCCAGCCGGCTGCCAGTGTCCAGATGAAGAACTGCTTCCCATCTCCTCCGCTTTACTCCCACCTCCTGCCTTCCTCTCCTGAAACAGCTCAGCCTTACATTCACAGGCCTCTCTTGTTGCAGTCATGTCCCTTACTTCCTTTTCTCTTCATTTCACAAACCCCCTTTCCCAAGAAACAGGCAATCCAGGGGATTATTACTACTGCCTCCCTCCCCCATCTCAGTGATGAAGCATGACTGGCTAGCATATGTCACAGAAGCTTTGGCCATGTACAGCACTGGAAAAATTCCTTGAATGTGCACATCCATACTATATGTACTGTATAACATATAGTGTATTGATTAGATAAGATAAACACAATTAATGGCAAACGTAAGTGTTGATGTAATCTTTAATTTATTATTTAATTCCACTCTATTTTTAACTTTTTTTTTTACATCTCTTTTTTAGTGCCACTCTGCCTAGGGCCTTCTACTCAACTTTTCTCAAGGTTTCCCAAGGTTCAAGGGGGATAATTCCTAAGGGAAACCGTTGTCATTCCACAGTTAAAAGGCAGGTCATCATCTTAACTGGTCAGCTATTAGGTGCCTGCTTTGAAGCTGGAACTCCCACCAATAGTGTGATTACAGGGGACTAAACAGCTTGCAGAAAGAGGTGTTCCCTACAGTCCCTCTTGTTTTCTATGCTCTTTTTTCCCATGAGAACTAAACGCTTGATTCACCTCACTCTTTCCTGTACACCTGGAAGAACAAAAACTAGAAGACACTAATTTGAGCTACATAAAGGACATACTTCTTGTCCTGCTCCTGGGAAATGCTCATTAGAACAGATCACAAGCTTTTGCACCTTCAAAAAAACACTATGAACCCTGAGAAAGAAAAGTGTAATTTGTTGGAGACTGAGTGTATTAGGCTACTCACCATTTTCTGACTGCCACCAAGTCTTGAGTCGGTTAGGGGCAAATGTTGTCACCACATTTTCGATTCTGTGGCTGGTTGTGTGCTCTGTTTCATCGAAGGACTTGTTGGAATCGCACACAAAGCATTTCTTCTCTTCCTACATTCGGAGAGGGTGGAAAGAATGAAAAATGTCAACTCCTTTCCAAGACCTCCACACAACTTTCAGCAAATCTACTGTGGGAAATGATTCCAAAGCCTCTGTTCATTGCTTTTGCATGAAGCAGCTGCACTTATGTTAATTGCATAAGCCTCAGCATTTTCAGCCTTTGGAAAAGAATGGCTCGTTTCAGAGTCTCGCTGATTCGAAGGCAGCAGGGGCCTCATTCCAGATATTCAACTTTTACGACAGTGGAGCCCCCTCACACCACTATTACCACATCAACCAACAACCACAGCACTGATAAGCCTACAAAGAGGACGGCAGCAATGTAGCCAGTCATTTCAAGTTCAACTCAAGTTAGGCCTCTTTAAGGATTTTACTCTTTAGTCTAAAACTTGTAATCCATCTCTAGGCCAACAATGAGCCCACATAGTGGGGGATGTTTCCCTCTCATCTCTATGATGATTTTTGATGGTTGTGTCTGCCAGGAAGTATTCTAGACAGAACAGGGCCCCAGCCAGACTGGAGTCTTATAAAAAATCCAGATCTCACATGCAAGGATGAGGAATGCTCCAAAACTACCCACAAGAATTAATGCATCCCAGTACAAACACACAAGATTAAAGCCCTGGGGGACTGTGGAAGTTATAGTGAGGGGAAATCACCTTTAAACCATAAACTTGCCCTTAGGGGTGGGAAACTTTCCATTTAACACTGTCATTCATCAAATTAAATATGATAGTCTTAATTAAATTCTATCTGGGTATCAAAACCAAATAAAAGTACATAAAAAGTGTGTGGAATCGAGTTCTACATTTAATTAATGTTTAACTTTTGCTCATGTACAGCTGGCTGAGCATATGAGGAAAGCTTAATTGTGTGAGGAAAGACCCAGAGCATGGAAAAAAAATAAACAAGAGCTGCACACACTTCATTTCTTTCATTCATTCATGAGTTTCACAGCATAGAAGGAAAATTTACAACTTAGAAAGACTAAACAGACAGTGGTAAAAAAGACAAGAAAACATTTTAACCACAGATATACAGATCTGTAAGTCACCTGTAAATGACTGACGATGCAGAAAGGTTCAGGTTTTCCTAGGCCGCAGGTTGAGGTGGCGGAGAGCTGTTGAGCTCGGCCAATCAGCAGGTCTCCAGTGGCAGGGTAACAGCTGCCCTCCGTACAGACATCCCCGAGCTCAGGTATTTCAGCCAGAGAGATAGCCCCTAAATCTGTGTGAAGAGATGCCCATTCATCTTTTATCTCTGAGAAAATTCTGTCCTAATTGCTCATTTATTACTTTTACTGCCCATTACTTTAAAAAGCAAAATTTTTTAAACATTTTAAATATTTAAAAAAAATTAACTAACAAAGCAAATCTATGATTGTGCACTAACAAAAGTGGTGAACTCAACTTGATTCAAATGTGAGTATATGTACACATTTTATATAATACGGTATATACCTTAATGCATTTTTTCATTAATGCAACATTCTATAGTATTATGTCTCTTCTGTTTTCTTTGTTTTTGTTTATCTTTTCTGTGGATTCTTACATCCTGTCACAATGGCTTTGTTTTTTGGCTTGACTGGAAATTCCCATAATCTTAATTAGGAACTACCTTGTCTTATCTTATATACACGGTTTTAAAAACATATAAAATAATAAACAAAATATAACACAATTATGTTAGGAGTCAGAAATAAATGTGTCTGTGTGATTTTTTTTATTCATTTGGAAATCAGGGCTACCAGGCAACACATCTTTTTAATAAACACATTTAATAAATGAATCTTTTAGCTATTTTCATATTTTACCTTAAATAAGGTTTAATGAGGCACAGGAAAAAAATATACTCGTCTTTTACTTTCTAAAAAACAAACCATTAAAAGTAAAACTTTAAATAAACTTTAGATAAACTTACATAAAAGGGCTGCGAGCTGCAACATCATCATGTTTCTGTGTTGGTCGGTGACTCTGGGTGTGTTACCCGGCTCTGGTCACCCTCTGTCCAGCTTCCCTGAGCCTCCTGAGCTGCTGGTCTCCTGCCTCGGGTTCTGTCCAGCTGCTCTGAACTAGTGGCAAAGTTTTGTACGGTCCACACACAGCCGCCCTGCTCCTGCGCATGCGCGGTGTGGCAGCCCTCCCCCAGGTACTCCTGTAACTGTGAGCTGGAGGTAGTGGAGCGTTAAACCTCAGTACAGCAGCCCTAATGAAAAACTGTGAATATCTTACTAAAAAAAACATGTCATGTTCCTTCAGTTTAGTAAATGGATGTCGTTTATTTGCGTTAAGTTTTTTTTCTGGTAAAACAATGCTCGGTCTGATCAGTGTAGTTACCCACTCCCCTCCCCCCTATTGGAGGAACAAAGAGCGGTGTGATTGAGGGGAGCCCCACACTGACACATACAGCACGTACAGCACCAGCACTGCACTGCACTATAGGTGACAGAGCTATCTGTGAAGCCATTAACCCTCTAATACACAAAACAGGTCAAAAATGATTCCCAGGTTATTTCGTCCTGGAGTTCTTCTTTGTTCTATCTTTCGAAATCAGTTTATTTTTGTCATTAAATATTTCAAGTATTCTTTTCATATTTACTTTAAAGGTCTTATTCCATTTTTCATTCATTTTGAAATGATTTTTTGTGGGGAAAAAAGTAAGGTGATCCAGTATAATCCTGCTTTAGTCTGGTGGAGGAGTAGTGGAGGACAAACTGCAAGACAGACAAAAGTTTTAAAAAATTACAAATAAATAATTTTTTACACTAATAACAGTCTTTGGCATGTCATATGTTACTTTACAACATGTGTAATGCCCTGCTAAATGCAGTTCGGAACCTCCCCCCCTTGTCTTAGTCTCTGTAAAACGCAAAATCCACCAAAGATCCTATGTAAACACACAGAGGTGGGTGATAGAGGTCCAGAAAGTAAAAATTCACCTTAGGGTTTTGTTGGCTGAGCCACAGCAGAGCTGCCCAGGCAGTTGGAACAAAACCCGGGGGTGGATTTTTACTTTTAACTAGTGTAAATAGAACTGTTCTAAAGATATATTGTCCTTTGCTGGTGGTGTTCCATAGACACATTCTAATCATTTGTTCTTTAGCTCTGAATTACCGGGCAAAGCATATAACACTGATGTGTCACTCGGCCAGCGCGGGGACAGCTCCAGTTGTAGGCCAAGGTGGCCATGAATACGTTGTTGGATATACGATACTGATGTAGGAATGGGATAAATTAAGATATTAAATTAGTTTCATCTGCTATAAGATTTTTTGGCTGCACAATTTTTTCCAGTCTAATATGATGTATGTGTTTACTGTGGACTACACTCTGCCTTGCTCTACCTCACTCTACCTCCAGTCGTTATGTCACTTGAGCACTGCCTAAGTGTGAAGAGCTCCCTCTCTTGCTACACGCAAAAATGCAGTTTAAGTTGACTGTTCATTACGATGTTATAGTGGCTTTTTTAAGATTCAAAGCTTATTGTGAAAGCTCATATTTATTGATTTACTGTCCTACTTTGCTACCAGTACAGTAACCTAACTTCACCCATTTGTGCATACAGTATCTGAATTTATGGTTTACTGTCTATAGTACTTACTTTTCATGCACATTGTGTTTCGTTTATTGTCTGTATAAGGCAATGCATTTGAATTAAAAAAGCATTACTATAAATTATTGGACCTTTATTACCCCAGGTTCCCTGATAAAAGTCATCAAACATGTGAATCCTTCAGCTGACTATTTTTTATTCTAATCTCCAAACAGAATCATTATAAGCTTCTTCAAGCTCTGAAACAGGCGAGCAAATGTATTTCATCCAAGCCGTAACTCAAAGCAAGGATTACACCTAATTCCAGCACAATTTGAAGATAATGTCTTTTTTCCGTGAGTAACTGCAGAAGAAAGTATTTTAGAACACCACAGTCTGACTCTTATCACATCTGCTGTGAAGGCATCTGGAAGTGGAAGCCCTGCAGTTTTAGTTGTGTCTACAAATGTGTTTTTGTCTTAGTATGAGACCCAAAATCCAAAGGAAGGGTCCTGTGTTAATCTTTGTATCATGTTAAGAAGCCGTATAGACTGATAAAAAAAATGGCACATTAATCAATTATGTCTGTCCAAACTTTTGTATCTCCAAAAAGGTAACCTATGAGATTAATTAAAAATACTACTATAAAAGTTTCTCAAGCAGTAAAAACAATGTAAAACGTTTTTTTCCAAGGTGACACTGAAAAAATATAGTGCTGTTGCACAATCCAGTGTCAACATGCAAAGTTGTGAAGCTCCTAAGGCTTAAAAATGGCCATTTGCTTTGGTGCTAAGAGATCTCCTCTGTGTGTGTTAAAGTAAATACATTTTACCTTTTACAGTGTAGAGTCACCAAAGAGCTGAGCTACTTCCTGAAAGGGTTTCTTTGTGGATTCCTCTCAGTTATTTTGACCTCCACTTCCTGAAACAGACCCTCAAATTTGACTAATCTTTAGAATTACGATACATGCAAACAAAATTTAATGCTCATAAATCTTTGTTTATTACATTAATAAAATAATACACCATCTAAATAGCATAGCAACATTTTCATTCATTTTTTTATCACTCAAACAAATATGTAACACAAGAGTAAGCTTAATGCCTGTGTTAAATGAAATAGACAAAGATCAATAAAAAGTGATTAAGTGGAATGAAAGAACATCATCTTTTTGCAAGTCAATAGCACCAGGAATGGCGCTGACACCCTAAAGCACAAAAGACTGTGATGGGTTTGCCCTCCAGCTTCAACTAGAGACAACTGAGCACATTCCAAAAGCAGCAGGCATCCAATACAATCCTGACTGTTAGTTTAATCTTGTTACATTTGCAGCCTGGCTGGCTACAACTGTTTACAGGAAATCTGAGTCCACAGCTGCACAGATAACAATGACAATTGCTTCTCCTTATTCATGATTTCAAAGGTTGAATGCTTACAAATATCCATAATATGATACAATACTAGAAACATTTGAACAAGTAAGAAGAAGCACCAATAAAACATGGGTAATACTGTCTTTGCATGATATGAAATTTACTGCGTACTATCTCCTAGTGTATTAATTTGCTTTTAGAGTATTTAAATGATGGTCCAATATCCCATAACAGGCAGAGCAGCGCCACTATGTTTGGAGACTTTGGTAAAGCGAGGGGAAATAACTTGTAAGAACTTGTAATGTCATGTAACCATATAAAATTGTGTAAAATCCTGTAAATTTACTCTACTGTGTTTACTGTGTCCTGTTCGGTTGCATAAAACTGTTTAACCCCACCCATCCCCATAGGTTTCAATGGCAAAATCACGTTTTTTTTTTTACAATATACTGTAATTCTACCTCCATTATTTAAATGCAACAACTAGAGTAACCTCTGCTTTTATATCCCCACAGAATTTGTTTTTTTAAAACATTATTCAGCTCTACATAAAAAGGTGTGGTCATTGTAAAAGGGCTTGGTTACACCTAGTATAGGTGGGGCCAATGACTGTATGGGTGGGACCATAGACTGTGTAGCTCTGTGGAGGCAGCCCTCAGGGGCGGGTTTATTCAAATGAGTAGGTTGTCTCTCCACAGTCTTTCTCCCTCCTCTGGTCTCTACTGCGCAGACTCGGGTATCAGAATCGCCAACATGCCAACAGGCAGAAGATTTTGGCTTCATTTTCATTGAATGAAGGGGAACGTGACACGGCATCCATCTTTTTTACAGTCTCTGGAGCAAAGTGATAATCCCACATCCTGACTGTAGGTAGAGCCCAGGACCACAAAATGCCATTTTTTACATAACGCTGCATTAATGTTAGCATAATGCTACAACTACTCAGACAATTAACTTGTAAAAAAAATATTGGTTTGACATATCTGTAAAATCTATAGCACAAAATAATATAAATGTTTTTAGTTTAGCCATTTAACCACAATTACATATAATCCTCGTGTCATAAAACATAAACATACATCCTCAGCTTATTCTAGTCTAAATCAAATAACACCCAAACAAACATTTCTGGTACTGGTTCAATTCAGGCAAAAAAAAAAACAAAAAAAACAGGAAACAATTAGCCGTAGTCCAGTAACAGCAGCATATTCCAGTGCTTTAAATGTACCATGACCTTTCAGCAGAGGCACACGGCATTGCCTTTAGTTATAAGGCAGGGTGCTGTGGACCTAAGTGCAATACAAATATTTCAGCACTACTTGATCAATGAATTTCCCCAATGCTTCTGCCTCCCTCTGGAGAAACTCTAACTCGGCCATTTTCTCCTCTTTATTTCGTGCAGCGTCCAGAATTCTTTTCTCTAGATCTGAAAGCAAATAAACAAAAAATACTTTTACCATCTGGCAGATAAAGAAAAGCAGTAAGCTTCAGCCATAAAAATGTGTCTGTAAAGTATTCAGTGCTATACCATGTGTTTAAATGTCCAGAGCTATAAAATGTGATTTGTAAAAAGCATGTATGTATCCAATGCTATAGCTTTAGTATAAAGTATCATCAAATTGTGTGTGGTCTACTTATATTAGAGACAGTCATACCTTCAATTTGTTTGAGTTTATTCTCTATGTCTTTTGCCATTTTTTCTGCTTCCATCTTTATTCTGTTCAGGCGCTCATTGGCTTCACCATTATTGCTTTGAGTTTGGTTTTTCTCTGTCAGGTTTTTAAACTGTTCTATTACTTTTTGAAGATCCTGCAAATAACAGTAACATAAAACATATCACATAAGAACAGTAGAAAAGGGATTCATTTGTAAATTCATTTGTAAGCTACAGACATGAGCTGGTGCGACTGACCTTGTTAGCGTCTGTGGCATTGGCTAACGCTGCATCAGCAGCAGCTTTTGCCTCCACAGCCTGAACCTGATTCATTTCAGTTTTATTTTTCAAAGCCTCAATTTTGTCTCGTAGTTGTTTGGTCTGCGTCGTCTTCAAATTATCTTCAGCATTCTTGAGTTTAGATGTGCTCTGCGGGAAATGAATAGTTAAAGACAAGAGCATTTAGCTTTATACTAGAGCTGAAGTTTCAAATTATGGACTATATATGGATTATACAAATAATTATATAAAGCATTTACCTGGTTCAGTTTATCAGTGGTAACATTCATGTTGTCTTCAGACTTGTTTAGGTCTTTCTGGATCTTGCCGTGAAGCTTGACAGTATCCCTCAGATTCTGCTCGATCTCACTGACATTCATCTGCTTAGTTTTGTTCCTAAAATTTGAAAGATTAAAGCGTATTATTATTCATATCTATTTATTTTAAACACCTCGTTTTTTAATTTTGATTGCCTCACTGTACGGTTAGGAACTCACAGGATTTCCTCAGCCTGCTGTGTTATATTTTTAGCTACTTCAGTTTGTTCCAGCAAGGGTTTCAAATTCTCCTTAAAATCTGTCATATTCCCCAGGATGTTCTGGATCTCCTGGATCATCTTCTTGATCTCATCTGGTGAGCTGGGCAGCTTTATAGCCAACACAGCAGAGGCCAACGTGTCAATGTCATCAGGTTCCATTGAGTCCTCTGTGGCAAGAAGAAAGAAAGAGAGCATAGTGTGTCGTCTAATGTTCATATATATAAATTAAATATATATTTATATTAAAATAAAAACTAAATCATGATTTATTTCAGGTCTAGTTAGTAAAACTAAATTGAGATTCATAAAACAACTGAATGAAAAAGTCTAAAAACAAAAACAGGTATTACAGATAATACCTGTCCAACACTGCAGGATAATCAAGCTGATTTTGAGGCTGATTTCTCTTAATAACAATCACAAAAAAGTATCCAAAGAACGACAGAGTCTCTAAAGGATGACCTTCTCAGATAATCCAATATTCTCCCAGAGCAGTCAGGAGTGTAAATAGAGTGAATTTTAATTGTGTTCATATCTGGTACTTGAAATTAATTCTGTGGTAACACTGTACATACATTTAGCTACCTATAGCTATGTATGTGTATTCATCTCAAGCTTGTGCTGCAGTATCTACGGTATAAGCACTACAGGCTACATATCCTTTTCTTTTTTCTTGGCTTTTACTGAGCAGAGAGCACTCACAACTAGCACAACAATGGTGTCATCTGCCGTGTTTGTTTACAGCTAGTTTTTAAGAAACTCCAACCAGCTCTTGCAATGTAACAGGTAATAAACTCCTGCGAGGTTTTGAGGATGATCCGAAAGTGTGTGGTATTTCATTGAGGGCTTTAAAAGTTTGTAGTGTGGGAAGTTCAATGAATAACAACAATTAAAGGCAGAAATATTGCTGAAGTTTGTCTATGGGCCCTATTTTAGCGATCTATAGCGCACAACTCAGACCAATTTAGGGGTGTGTCCTGTGTTCCTTACTCATCTTAAGTTTATTCACCTGAACTGAGTTTTATATCTGTAGCCTTTTTTTATAAACCGACCTTCAATGTTGAAATGTGGTTAAAATATGACTAAAGTGATGTATGTTGTTGTTTCAACATACAATGGTTCAATGGTTGTGCCAATGTTTAATTTTTAATGTTGAATCAACATAATGTCTTCAACCTTTTGCCTTTTGAATCAGCCTTTTACATGAATGAAACAGTGTTTTACTTCTATGTGCAGTAACTGCTTTTTAATTTAACATCATGTTCATGTTCTAAAAGTTTTACTGTTTTAGTGTTTTTGAGATCAGATGTTGAATCAGATTGGTAGTGGTGGTGACTTTCTTTATACTCAGATTTACCGCAGTGATGTGAGTTTATTGTTAACACTTTGTTAACCATAGGATTTTCTAATTTTAGTGAGCTATGGTTTATTAAAGGTTGACAATGTATGACGTTGAAACAACGTTGCTATATCAACGTTGATTCACTTTCCAAAATCAACAGCTGTTTCAACGTTGATTCAACCATAACATCTACAATGATTCAACGTTTATTCAATGTTTTGTTCAATGTTGAAATGCCAGCTGGGGCATGCTCCACAGTGCATCTCTTCCACACGCTCCAGCAGCAAGCGGCATTTTAGAGTGCTGGACAAGACTTTAATTAATGAATTAATATATTTTATATTTTAATAAATGTGACCTGGTAATAAGAAGCGAATGCTAACATATAGTTTTATAGATCTGTATATTTCAATTTTCAAGTCATAGATATCTGACAGGCAGTGAGAGACGTGAGAGCATGATGGCATTATATTTTGATGTTTTTCAAATATAAAAATATAAAAGCAAATTTAATTTAAATAATAGCAAATTGAAATAAAATAAATGTATGTTTAGTAAAAGTTTTTCTCTTTCTCTTATCGTTTCTCATTTATTTTTTTATTTCTAAAACTGCAGGATGTGAGAGAGAATGAGTGAGAATGAGCATCTGTCAAATTCTTAAACATCAGAATGCCTATATCTACTATTTTAAGCTATATTAAGTCTGTGTACTCAAAACAAATATAAATCCTTACAAATGTCAGAAAAAAAAATAATTTTAATAACTTATAGTTACTGTGCACATTTTTAAGTAAATTTTTATTTTATAGTTGACTACTGAAGGCTCTGGGTTAGGTGTTTTTTTGCTGTGGTAAAGAAGTGATGGTATGTGGTATTTTGCTTGGGGTGATCGGTGATCCAGACATGATTGCACGGCTGAATGTTGTCAAGGTTTTAATCAGTCATTGGTGCATCTGTGTTCCCTGCTGCCAAGATAGAAACACTCAGGATATTTTCCTCAACACATGTCAATTCCAGACCAACACACCCATCGGAGTAAATATATTCATAAACTCGGGTGCAGGGGGTGAAAATAGACTGTTGACGGGGTGTAAGATAGCCACGAGACAAGATAGCATCGTGACGCACCTTTCGCAGGTGTATGATAGGGCCCTATATGTGCGGGGTCTTTCACATTTTCAACATAGTTTAAGATTTTAAAAATCCTGTAGTGTGGGCCAGGAAAAAGCAATTTACCACAACAAAAATCACAAAAAAAGCTTGAGCAACATCTAAACAACAGAAAATGAGGCCAAAGTAACAAGCCTTACCTGTCAAGTATTCCCTGACCCGGATAATCAGGTCCTTAGTGCTTTTCTTCTCCTTTTCAAATATGTTCTTACTGTTGGTGATTTTGTTCATCATTTCCTGTGCTTTGTCTTTAACGCTTTCAGTTACATTTTTGACTTTGTTCATCTAAGAACAGAAATCAAATTACAGTCAGACAAAACACAGAATTACACAACTGGAGGTACCTTCTTTCTTTCACAAGTCATTTTGCCAACAGAAATCAATATCTTACAAAGTATATTATTCAAGCACACAGCTATAGCACTAGATATATGTGTTTGACCGTGCCTTTGTATCTGCCTCTGTGAGGTTTCGGAGCAGGTCTCGGATGCCTCTCTCAGTTCTCTCTGCTGTGTCCAGGGCATCTTTACTGAGAGGAGAACTGCCTGTACAAGACGGCCCACCACACGTCCCACACAGAGCACCTCCACACTTCGCCTTCTCACACTCTACATCACCTGGAGCTCCACAGATCTGAGACAGAAAGAATTTTCACAAACACATTCAAACATCATACAGAATACAGGTATTATTTAACATGTTTCAGGAAAATCTGTTAATGTGAAAAGTCTGTAATCAATAGTCAATAAATTCAAATGTGTTGATGAGAAAAGCTTTTTTTTTTTTTAGATAGGTTCATGTTTTTTAGTAAACTTACAAAAGAGCCTAAGGTGATACATGTGTGTCACAGGCCCTTTAAAAGTGTGTATTTCCTTACAGCATTTCAGCCTTTACTTTTACTCATGAAATTACTAAGTGACACATACTGAAAATTCTGACATTCTGACAGCATCACTACAGGACAGTGTGTGAATCTGTGTTCAATCATCTTATCTTATTAGCTTCATTTTTTGGTTTATTTTTTGCTTCTACAGCATTTTAAACGCCATTTAAACGCTTAAAAGAATGTTTTACGATCCTTATAACTAGTTTTGACCTGATCTCTAGAACAAAATGTTAATAATAGTTAGGAAATCCTTGTTGTATTTTATGTTACATCAGATTTTTAAACCCTAAAATAAGTGCACTCACTGAATTCATCTGATTCAATTTTGAAATTGGCATTAATATTGAGCAATGGGTCTGGGCTCTTATGGGTTAGATTCAGGTTTAGATTCATCAGTGTCATTTTGCTATACAACATATTTGCTTTACTACTAATTATGTAATTATTATAAAAATAATAAAATTGCCTAAATTAATTGCCTACTTCAAAAATAAATTACACTCTGTCTTAACAAATGTCTTTCTGCAAAACAAGACAGTGCCTGCAACGTTAACTTTCCTATCAATTCAAATTCTAATAGGGCGCCGAGCGGTCCAGCGGTCTAAAGCTCTGCCACTATGAGCAGAAGGTTGCAGGTTTGAACCCAGCCGTCAAGCTGCAGGAGCAAAATTGGCCCTGCTCCCTCCGGGTGGGTAGATGGCGCTCTCTCCCCACATCACTACTAGAGTGATGTCCACAGCACAGGGTGTCTGTGAGCTGATGTATCAGAACTGCTCGGCAATGCTGCATCAGCAGCAGCTCGAAAAGAAGCATTGGCTGTAACTGTCTGTTACGGACAGATAAGGCACTTTGGCAGAAATCACATCCACGTTAACGCAGGCCCACCGGGCATATCCTGCAGATCAGTGCAGCCTTCTTTAGCTTTTATGAGACATGGAAAAAAGTCATGGGATATGATACCAGTTCCTGTCCCATGGTGCTGTGTATCCTCTTCTCCTTGCTGCCAATCACAGATGTGGCACTGGATGTGGAATCACTTTTAAAAGATTTTTGTAAGCAAAAAAATCAAATCAACAGATCAGTACCACATCTTTTATCATACCTCCTCATTCAGTCCGGCCACACTGAGTGCTTTGACCTTCTTCTCCAGTATGTCTAAAGGCCTCCGCTGGCATTTGGCCAGCTCTTCCTTAGTGTCCTGCCGGATCTGCCTGGAGGCGTCCAAAATGCCTTTAGCCTCTTTCACCTTCTCTTCATCTTTCATGAAGTCAGCATGGAGCTTTCTGATCTTCTCCAGGGTGCCTAAAATACAGGCAGCACAGGGTGTTTAACAGAATTATATGCTTTAAGTGTTTAAACTTGAGTATGTTTTTTTTTTTTAGCAGACCTACCATTCAGTGCTTTTAGATCTAGTTTCGGGCCATCTTCCAGTTTTCTCTTCAAGCCCTCCAGTAGCCTCTTGAACTCTTGATGAATGTTACCAATTTCATTGTTCAGCAGTTGAGATGGATCAATAATGATAGTGTGTGGATCTATGGTTTCTATCATGTTTCTGAAATACAAGATAGAAAACAAAAACATAAACTTGAAATTTTACCTTTTCAAGTTCAGCACATATCTATATATGTAGGCATAACTAGAAAATAAATAAAAACAGTGAACATGTAACATGTCAACTTGACATTCTGACTAATTATAAGTGAATAAGTGCTCCTGGAATCCCCCTGCAGGAGTAAAGTCACTTTTACACTACTGCCAAAAATACTAATCCTCCAACGAGCTTCCCCTCATGTACAATTGTGGATGTGCATTTGTTGAAAAACTGAAAGATACAAATCCATGTATCATTGTCATTGATATTCAATTACGAATCGAAATTGGAAAAATAATAATAATAAAAAAGATTATTTCCCATTTTTGTTTGGATCATTAAATTAAAAAAACAGAAAATATAAGCCGTTTTTTTTTTTGGTATTATATTCAAAAACAAAAAATGAAATTTATATATATATATATATATATATTCCTATTTTGACTCTCAATTTAATATCAAATACACAGATTGATACAGACCCTGCAAAGTCAACATCAAAAACTAAATTAACCACATGGACTGGAACAAATGATATTTGTAATATATTTCACAAATATGACCCTTGTTATGCAGTGACATGTAGTCACAATGCAGTTCCATCAAAGTTAAATAGTGCAGTAACAGTGTTCTGGGCCAAGAGAGACAACGACAGAAACACAGTTACTGTCTCTTGATTACAGTGTTATTACTGTGCTATTTTAAATCAGTATTATGCAGAAATTAGTTCTTGGGTTCCCCCTAAAGGCGGTAAGTAGAATTTACACTTTACATCACCCATAAGATACAAGCCTTACACATGCATTTCTGAACAGGTGGAGAGAGCTGTCACTGAAATGGAAATGAACATGTGGACTGTTATTTTACAGTAATGTTTTACTGATTTTACACAAATATGACTTATATTTCGCAGCTTTATGCAGATGCTACAAGCATTGTCTGAACTGCTTCACCAGAGTAACATAGTGCAGTTAGTGGAGTTCTGAGCCCAGAGTAGCAAAAACACAGAAAACCATTAAAATTAAGAAATTAGAATTATTCTTGACAAATAATTTAATTATTTGAAAATGTATGATGGTAGGATAATTTCTCACACAATACCTGATAAGATTCATGAGCTTCTCTATGGCACCCAGCTCATTCTGATCACGGCCAAGCATGTTGACCAGGTTGTTCAGTTTCTCCTCCAATTCTTGCATCCATTTCTGGAGCCGTACGTCGTTAACATTAGGTGGACGAGGTAAAGAAGCCATCTCTGCAACCGCCTTAGTGATGTCAGTAACCTTTTTTTCCCAGAGTAAGGAACAGGCATGGCAGGGCTCGCAGGCAGGGAAGGCTGGGTTATGCCCTGGAGAACACTCATCACAGAAAATACCGCTCACTCCAGGCCGACACATACACTCACCAGTGTACGGATCACAACCGGGGAAGACGGTGCCCTCCATGTTACAGTCACAGGCTAGAAGAGAAAATCAAGGGAGAGTTTAATACATGATGTTTATTTTACTATATATATAAATCAGCAGTTAGGACAAAATATTCTAATAAATGATATCAATGTAGGACATCAATAACTAATTGATTAAATCAATTAAAATGGATTATTAAAATAGTTTAAATAGGCAACTAATTTAATAATCGATTAGGATCTGACTCACACTTAGCGAAAAAGGTATCCTTACTATTTTGCCCAGAGTTTTCCTCTTCACCTAAAATAAGCTATTGTTCTGTCAAGCGAACAGTAACGACAAGTTCTATTGTTCCCTACTCAATGTTCCCAGAGTCTGCTAGAGTCATTTAATAAGACGTGTCTCATTTTAAGTACATTTATATCTCATACGTGTTTAGTGAGTTTTCTATTCCACCTTAAATAAACCAGCTGTTACGTTCAGAGTAAAAGGAAATCAATAATACATTTAAAGCCTTTTTCAAGATATTTTCTTACTATGAAGTGTTTGAGAATCGCAGAAAAGTGTATATTTACATTGCATACACTGTTGTTGTTATTAAATAATGAATATAATAAAATGAATGTAAATCTCTGGTTAATTCTTCCAATTGTGTGTTCCTTATACAATTACAACATTAGCTTTACAGCATTAGCTAACATCTGGCCCAAATGTATTAAATATATATAAAATAAATTATGTTAATAAATATATTTCCTTTTTTCCAATTAATGATCTAATAAAAAAAATGAATAGATTAATCGAATAACAAAATAATCATTAGTTGCAGCCCTAATTTAATGCGGGTTTGTGATGATCCCTGCCAGGCCAAAAGTATTCATCTTAGAGACAGAGTACCAGTGGTCTGGTAGGTATTTCCAGGCCATGGCAGCATTTCATGGTTACCTGAGCAACTGTGTCGCTGCTAATGTTGCTGATATAAGAGCTGCAGCAAACATGAAGATACCAGAATTGCAAACTCAGCTTATATTTGCTCATTCAGGCATCATTAACCAAAGAAACACAGAATTAGGACTGGAGACAGCTGGCTGGTTAAGAGAGAGAGAGCAACATAATCCTGGCTAAAATGACCAGATTCATCCACTCTAAAGGCCACTAAGCATGTTTAAAAATCCACATGCTCTGTGCAGTTACGCATTCTCATCAGAGAGGTGCCCAAAACTTATGGGCTCTCAGTTATTATAAAAATTATAATCTCAATATTCTTAAACACAGATCTAGGAAGAAGTTTTTTTTGGTAAAGAATAGGATGCCTAATATTTTATTTTGGGAAGCATAGTGCAGTGTTTGAGGGGCAATCAAGAATTATTTTTATTCATAAAATCACACTATGTATTTACTGTATTTTTATTTTTTTATATACTCATTTTTGCAATACATTTTTGGGTAAAACTTTACAGAAAGCGTATATTAATTCACAGTGATTAACATAATTTTGAAAACATTATTAATCATTACAAATTACAGTCTCAAGTCATTATTATTTACCACATTTTTAAGCATTAATATTTAGTTTTATGTCTAAGGTCTTATCTAGTGTCAATAAATAATTAGTTGAGCCATTTTTTTAATCATTTAATAATGTCTTTTACTGTCATAAATACTTTTATTTGTGACCCTTATTGTAAAGTGTTACTAATATTTGTTAGGAATGATATAATATGTTATTTTTGTGGAGTAAGTAAAGCATATACTGTATGTACATTTAGGAGGTTATTTAAGCTTTTTTTATTAAAACTATTAAAGATTTTGTACAGAACCACCCATTAAGTATTCCAGAAGCAATCAAAGGTATTGTTTATGACCTCGCTTCATAAACCCCATTCTGACTATACTTTTTTAAAGATTATATGAATGACAGTTCACACTGGATTCAGATTCAGCACCCAGCGTCTGTAATGTTAAGCCACTTACATATGCATTGAATGTCTGGGTTTCCAAAGTGATTCTCTGCACATTGGTCACACTGCTTGCCACCGTATTCTCTCTCACAGGAACACTGGCCTGTAATCTAAGTATGGAGATAGAACCCGGAAATTGGATTTATGTGCACACACACACACACACATCTACACATTTCATTAACAGTGTGGCTTTGTGGGACGTGTATTTGAGAGTCACCTTGTCACACAGTTTGCTGAGAGAGTGCTGTGAGTTACAGTTACAGGGCACACAGCCTGAGTGCAGGTTCCAGTACCCGTCCTCACACTGATCACACAGCACTCCCACCACACCAGTGCGGCACGGGCACTGCCCAGTCACAGCATCACAGAAACACGGCCCATCCGGCGGGCACCTAGTCAACTCCGCCCCCAGACGATCACAGGTACACTCTGTGAACAAATACAGATTTCTGTAAACAAGAGTTAAATGTGACGATGAAGGACAGAGGCCATAGAGAATAACAGCAATGATTAACCCCATGATTAATATAATTACTCTGGAGTGACACTGGACAGCTTTTTTGTATTGTACATAAAAAAACGACTACTTTAAGAGCTTTAACAACAACTAAACTTGTTAAATTAGACATTAATTCTAGTAACGGAACTTTTGAAACTGTATATCAAATGTTCAAGATGTTTGAATTATTTTCTTAAGTATGAAATGTCTTCCTTAGGATAGTTTTATGAATCCAGCCACAGGCATCAGAATTCAATGCCACAAAAATCTTAATCTACACAAATTCCATCCTGATGTTATAAAATTGATTAAAAACACTATTCATGGCATTTTGTAGGATCATTTTTAAAAAAGATTTATATCCCATTTTTTCCGCAATTTAGGCAGGCCGATTAACCCTCCAATCAGCTGCTGGTCAGCCGGTCAGCCGCTGCCTCTTTTTAAACTAATGCTGAAGTAGCGATTAGTTCCGATACATCAGCTCACAGACGCCTTGTGCTGATTTAAATCACCCTATAAATGATTAGGGCTACGGCAGCTGATGGCAAGCTGCATGGCCGGGATTTGAACCAGTGAGCACCCGATCATAGTGACAGCCCTTTGTCTGCTGGACCACTCGGAGCCCTCTTGTAGGATCAATTCATGTCATGCAAAATAACCAAAGGACCGTGGACATTGATATGTGGCCAAAATTCTGTTTCCTGAATTTTTTATGTATTTCTATGCCAGGGGAATGCTCTAAGCCTGTGGTTATCTATCCTGGTCCTGGATCACCACTGCCTTGCTGGTTTTAGTGTTTTCCTGCTGTAAAACTCCCAGTTCACCTCAGCAAGGGCAGGATCAAGTGTGCTGTAATTAATTTATACTCTAAAACCTGCAGGTTAGTAATACCCCAGGATCAGAGTTGGGAACCACTGAACTAAGTCCAGCCCTAACAAGTGCACTAACATGTGTCTGGGTTCCAGGTGCTCACATCTTTAGTTTTTGTTGGTCTGTAAAATGATAGCTTTGATAACACTAACATGAACACTGCCACTCAGTCTGTTTTTTGACACACAGTAGGTGTAATTGTAGTAATTCCCGACAACTGTAATGTCAAATGCATGCCAGTGATCATGTACTTATTATTGATGCCTGGGATAAGAGCTTTAGGGTTTTTTTAAAACTGTATTATAACATTATTTAAGACAATTACTAAACGTCAGGAGTGTGGATAAGTGTATCATTTCAGAGGAATTATAATATTTTAGATTTAAATCAGACACACAATCTATGATGCACAGGTGGCAGGTATGTTACTCTGCTATTTCTGTTAAAATATTAGGTTTAAAAAATATACTTCCTAAGTTTTAGACATCTTTTACCTTACTGGAGACAAACTGGGACTCATTATAGGGGTGAAAGCTACACCTATGGTGTAACCTTCTATTCTGGATAGTACATCAAATGGCTACATTATTTCTTAGATTCTTTAATGTCCCCTTTAAAACTCTGCAAAATGTCCCCTTTAAAACTTCACATAATGTCCCCTTTAAAAAGCACCAAACAGCCTGTGTTTATAGCAGATTAATCCTGATGCAGGCTGTGGCCAAAAAGGTCTGATCTACATTCTGGACACACAGTATACCTCGGCAGTCCTGGAGTAGGGCGTTGCCATAGTAACCAGGTTTGCAAGTCTGACAGTTGGGCCCGTGAGTATTGTGTAAGCAGTGGAGACACTCTCCGCTCACAGCGTCACACGCCTCGCCATCACCAGGGTCAATGTTATTGTTGCAGGGACACTCCGTGCACCTCGCTCCCGGCAACAACAAGTTACCATAATAACCCGGAGCACATGAATCACACTGGAAACCTGTGGAGAAGAAAAACGCTTTTGTCTTCATTCCTCTCAAATCTCACTCAACACTGCAGGTGTGGTAATTTTGCTGTGTTGGAAACACAAAATGAACTATATCTATCACAAACCACCTGCATCCTCAAAACTACCAATTTATATACTGACTTAAATACTTTAATTTCAGTGTTAGATTTACACTCATCATAAAAAATAGTTGCACCCAGACAAAATCAACCAACAAAAAGGAAAACTGGACTCAAATGGCAGTGGGTAATCTTCAGTAATAAGTCCTGCTTTTGGCCTGGTGGAGAATACCAACAAATCTGTGTGTGGAGGAGCCATGGTCAAGATCATTGGTTTGGTGATCTATTGTGATGGTGTGGGTTGCAATTTTGTACAATGCCACACACAATGTTTGAAAGCCCAATATTACATTAATGAGGTTCCGCAACCAGTGGCCCTACTTTAGTGTGTTATTCCAATACATAATGCTGCTATTCCAGGAACTTGCCTTAAACACACAGATGCTACATCATGATCAGCTGCCTCACCAGTCTGTTACATACCTGTCAAGTTTTAGATTTAAAAATAAGGGATATTTTCCTCTGTCCGCTGAAAGCCGTCCCACCAGCCCAACGAAGGTTCAGTATCTCTTACATTTTAAAACAGGTTTACAAAAAATCTAAAATAACCACATGTGAACCACTTACACACTACAATTAGATTATCAGAATCTGAACATGTTGTGGACATTCCTACATATGTCATTCTTTTAATACAGCCAAATTAAAACCCCTTTTCTATCTTTCTATCTTTTTTTTATTTAAGATTTCATGTCTTTTTTGTAATAAATGCACTCTTTTATATGATATATATATTTTTTTATTTAATGGATTTAAAATTGAACAAAGAGTGCACAAATTCTGCAAAATGACTGTTGGTGACCTAAAAATTGTATTATGAGCTTTTACTAAAAGGACATGGACCAGATATATTCCATCAGTAAAAATTAGTCCTAAGGGGCCTGCACAATAATTTTTAATTAATACTTCTTCCTTTTGATCACTCCACCCCTGATCAGTTCAGTTAATGTCGGTCCTCTCCACATTTCTAGTTAAACTGAGTCACAAGCTGTAATTTTTTTATTTTAAAAGGTTTAATCTGTGTGTTTTATTTCGGAGTATTTTTAAGCAGCTATCAGAAAAATCTCATCACAGTTTCCATGATTAGACTACCGTTACCTTTCTTTTAGAAAAATCGCTGTATGTATGTTTTAACATCAGCAGCTCCGACTTGCTGCCTGAACTCACAGCGAGGAGGGCGGGGCTTCCCCACACTGACCCTCCTTGCAAGCTGATTGGCTGTTTCTCCTGAAAGGCGGGACTTTCTCCTTGAACCGGCTCCACGATTGGTTAAGAGACACAGAGCGGTCAGTGCCCTGTATCCTCAATAATATATATTTTTTTATTTTAATAAAATACGGGAAATTTACGGGAAAATACTAATACGGGAGGACGGCGGGAAAGAGGAGTAAAATACGGTAGTTTCCCGGCCAAAACGGGAGACTTGACAGGTATGGTCTGTTACATGACTGAAAATATATAGGATGCTATCAGACGCCCTATCAACACCCCTATCGAAGAAGAGAATATTTAAGAACCATGGGATGAATTATCTCAGGACACCATTAGAAACCTCTACAAATCTATATCCCAGACATCTAGCATGCTGCCTTACACATGTGCTACACACTACTACCAAGAATTGCCTAAATGTTTAATCATTTAATGTTCCTGGTAACGCCAACCTTCCTTCTAAATTACATTGCAATCCAACACTTCCTTCAGGGTGCAACTTTTGCATTTATTTCTTTGTCAAAAAGTGTGTGGTACATCCTCTGCTGGGCAACTAAATTTTGTGAAATCAAAATGAAAGATCTGACCTTGATGCCCTTCCTCGCATTCGCAAGTCGGGACTAAAGCATTTGGGTCCTTGGTGCAGGAGCGGGCGAAGAACCGCCCACTGCCCTTTACGTCCGGACACCGGCATGGCAGACAGGTCTCCCTTGAGACAGGGTCCCCAAAGTACCCCTCAACACACCTGCAGTACAATAGAGAACTTCAGCTAACTGCCCCTGGAGATTCATGTCGGAAAAATCTGACTGAAGATTTGACAAGACTGAAACACGTTACACACTGATTATATTTTTTCCAAACAAAAAAAACACCAGTTTTGAAAACAAACACACCTAAATAAATGGTTTATCCTTAATTGCACTAATATATACAGCTCTGAAAAAAATAAGAGAGCACTTAAAAATGATGAGTTTCTTTGATTTTACCAAATTAAAAACCTCTGGAATATAATTAAGAGGAGGATGGATGATCACAAGCCATCAAACCAAGCTGAACTGCTTGAGTCTTTTGCACCAGGAGTGGCATAAAGTTATCCAAAAGCAGTGTGTAAGACTGGTGGAGGAGAATATGTCACACCTGATGCTGTCAGTCTGCCTGCTCCAGTCCCTGTTACTGCTTAAGACTCTAACTCCCAGCATGCTCTGCCCTTGGACTACAATGACGCTGCTGAGCATGCAAGGCTGTCTTTTTATTATTGACCCTCCTTTGACCACTCTCTTAGCATTGTCCTTGTGTTGTTGTTTCGCTTCTCTGTAGCTGACCTACTGCTTGGCCCTCACTACGATTTTGATTAATCTTTTTTTTGTTTATTTTACACTCTGTAAATAAACCACTTGACTTTATTCAGCACGTGTCTCCGCATTCCTTGGTTCAAGTGTTTCTCACAAGAACATGCCAAGATGCATGAAAACTGTGATTATGAATCAGGGTTTTTCCACCAAATAATGATTTCTGAACTCTTAAAACTTTATGAATATGAACTTTTTTCTTTGCATTATTTGAGGTCTGAAAGCTCTACATATTTTTTGTTATTCTCATTTCTCATTTTATGCAAATAAATGCTCTAAATGACAATATTTTTATTTGGAATTTGGGAGAAATGTTGTCTGTAGTTTATAGAATAAATAGCAAAATCAGAGAAACAGATTCAGAAACTGAAGTGGTCTCTTAATTTTTTCCAGAGCTGTAATCTTACCTTTCACAGTGGGGTCCAGTTGAATGTTCCTTACAATTCAGACACAATCCAGTAACAGGGTCACAGAGGTCAGCCAGTCCATTGCACTGACAGCGTTTACAGTTTGGAAAACCGAAGTATCCAGGCAGGCACCGGTCACAACGCTGGCCCGTGACTTCATTACGACAAGGGCACTGTCCGGTCCTGTGGTCACATACCTCTGCTTTGGAGCCTGAAGGCTCACAGTTACATGCTAGAGAGAGAAGAGAGGGGTTAAAGGTCTCATTAATTACATAATAATAATAATTAATTTTCTTAGCAAAGTTTTTTTATTTCGTAATGATTTTTTGTTTGTATTACTTACCTGAGCAGCCATTTGGCCCAAACCCATACGTCAAGGGGGCACAGGTGTCACAGCAGCGGCCAATCACATTGGGTTTGCAGTCACACTGTCCTCCAAATTTACTGCAAGAGGAGCTAAAGGACCCTTCGGGATTACATTTGCAAGCTAGAGAAAAACACACAGATACTGTATGAATTAAAAAACACATCTTCTATGTGCCAATTTGTGTCATTTTTCCATGCTGCCAGGCCTGACTTTATAATCAATATATGTGACCATAAGCAAAGAAGAACACACTTAAGGCATTTCTTAATTTTATAGATACTTAGTATATAAAAGTACTGTTTTACAAGCTCTGTGCAATTATTTATATCTTACCACTGGAGAGGTCTCTAAATCCCACTATCCCTCAACAAAAAAAAAATACAAACTGTGACTATAATTGTTGGATAAGAGCTACTGTTATAATTTCCCTTGGTACACTTTAGTTGTATTGTTGTTGTGCTTGGGAAGTCTGGGGCAGTGGCTTTCATAGAGGATGTACGTTACTCACCAATTGCACCATTATGTATATAGGCCGACATGCTGGAAACCAGTTGTTCGCACACCTCTGGCAGGGTGTGTTCTCCTGCACGTTCTACCAGCTCCACACACTGGTACTGCTGATACTCAGCCAGAGCTCGCTCAGAGCAGAAATTTGGAAGAGACTCAATCTTTGGAATAAGTCCCATCTGAAACAGAATCACGTCCTAGTGATTAAAAACTATTCTCAGAGGTTCGCTAGCTCATTAAACTGGTTCATTATATCTGAGATCCTCATCATTTATTAAACGTATGGTCATTTGTGGTGGAAACTTGGAAAACAGCTTACGGAATCAATCAGAATGTGGGATCTGCAGTACGGATCTGGAGTGGATTGTCTCTCAAAAGTGATATCCACGTAATACCGCACGCCGGAGCTGAGGCACACTGGAGTATCCAAAGTGGCTGCCCTACATGAAGCAGAATATTTAAAAAAGCAACAGAGCAACTGCACTGATGAGCTACTTTAAGAAACATGGTAGGGGACCAAGAGTCACACAGTGTAACCCTGATCAAATGAAAAGAAAAAAAAGTTTAATATTAAGCTTTGATTTATTCCGCGACTCATCTATTATAAGGAGCATTTCTCACCTCCGTGTGCTGAGAAGCGTGACTGTTTTCTCAGACGAGTCGTACGGGCAATTTTCATCATAAAGTCCTAAAGGTACGACTTTCACAGTAGCTGTCCAGTCATCTGTGGACTACATATACATACAGAAAAAAAGCGAGGCATATAATTCAGTCATTGCATTTTCTACAAAAAAATATACTAAATGAATAAAACTTCATGATTCTACTGAGCTACTTTACGTCCTACAAATCTAGAAATGCACACACTCTGCATTTAGTCCTTATAGAGAAATTTTGACAATAGAATAGGATTCCCTATTAGGAACAGATAAACATAAACCTGCTGGAACCAAGCCTAATGCCAGGTGTTTCTTAGAGGGTTATAAAGCCCCCCAGCACTTGGTGCGTAAGGAAGGGTGGTGACCATCCAACATTCTGATCTCACTAAATCCAATCAAATTCTTACAGCAAAGCTTCAGAATCTAGTAGAAGGTCTTTTCTGACACCATTTTTCAAAAAAAAAAAAAAAGCAAGATATATTCTGTTTTAATACCCTTGATTTGGGAAGAAATGCTGAATAAGGTGGTGTCCCAACTATTGTACTTTATATTATTACTATTATATACTGTATTTGAGGATTTAATTTGTAAAAAACATGTAGGTGGTGTTCGTTTAACATACTAAATTCTTTATTTGCTAGTGGGAAACCAGTAGAATTTTTCTTATTTGAAAAAGTTTCTTATTGAAAATCATTAATAACGCTGTCTGATAGACGGAGTATTTATATAGCTGAACTGTAGCTGTAAGAGAACCATTAGAGTTTTGGGTTCTGTTAGTTTGGTATCTCTAGTAGGGGTGCAACAAATACTCAGAATCCAAAATTATTTGACAGAAAATTGCACAAATCATGTTTGGTGTTCAAAAACTGGAAAGGTTGAATTATTTTTACTAAACAATAATGTTTTTAATGATGTGACCAAACTGTAATTGATAGTATATGTCTGATGGAAAGTGTTATATATAATTAGTGTTCATTAAATATTTGTAAATATTAGTTTTATAATAGATTTTTCTTTTTGGCTTTTAATTTAAGCAATTGAGTAAAAAGTGGAAAAATGTTGTAAATCTGTAGAGATGCACTTTTAGCATTAGGCCATTTTGTTCAGTTTTGGTTTTGATCAAAAAGTTTTATTATAGGTGCATCAGTAATCTCTAGTAATATCACTGCAACAGCTAAAATGTAAGAAGTGTTAAATAGAAACAAATACAAACCTCTGCCTCGTAGCGAATAACGAAATGGTAGTTAAGATTTAATGGGATATTGGTGACAGCAAATCTGAGGCCTGCTCCATTTTGAACTCGCACAAATCCTGGTCCAGTCCAAGTCACAGTTACATCTGGAGTATGTGGTCGAAATATGATCTGATGGGAAGATCCAGGCTGCAGGGAAATGGTCCTCTGGAAGAAAAAGAACAAGTCAAGATATCTATTTTATATACAGTACTGTGCAAATGTTTTAGGCACCGAAGCAAATTACACTAATCTACTTATCGCCGCAATATGAGTGTTTTTACCTGAAAAAGCACCACATATGATTTGAACAGATGTAAATAAAAATACATACAGTAAAACGTAACCAGGAATTCTCATTTTTAACTATGTATGTTATATCCTGTGAGCCAAGCTGAAGAACAAAGTGTAGTTCCAGATTTCTCCTGGATGCTCCTTAGCCAGCATGTGCATATTATGTTCAGTTCTGTCAGCAACTCACCTGACTTACCAAATTTACCAAACCAGGTGTTGATATGCAGATGAGAACTAGACATAACTCGATTAGGAGATGTTTTAAGGAAAACGGTGCTGTCAAAGCACTGCGTTTTGTAAATCTGCTGTTTGTATTTATTGTAATGCTAGTGTTTTACTGAGCTAATAAACGCTTACTTCATAGATAAGCCACTTACTCTTTACTGAAATTCCCACAGGTGCCTAAAACATTTGCATAAAACTGTATAACAGATTAAAGTATGCCGGATGGTTCATTAATCTGAGCGTACCTGGCTTTGTCTTCTCTTTCGACTCTGTCTCCTTTCGCGCTTCACCACCACAAACTTCCCATCGCTTAGCGTGAACTCATATCCCCTGCTCCTGAAGTATTGCTCACATCTGGGCAGAGTGGGGGGTTCTGTGGGGGGTGCTGGAGATGGTGTCTCAAAGTGAATAGTTGGGTAAGGGGTAGGAGGAGGTTTATGAGCTGGGGTTCCTGGGCTGCAGTACGGACGTGGAGTAGGCCTGGATGCTGTGGGAGCTGTGTGTGGTACAGGGGGAGTGGTGGGCCACACCTGAAAATAATGTCAAGAGACACTGTAATCCTATATTTGTAACCATATTTATGAAAAATATTTTTTTTGTTTTTGAGTCACACACTTTGAGTCACATTTTTTCTTATTGTAACACCTAAGGTTAATGTTTAGTGGGTATTAGTTCTAGGAATATGAAATGTATGATCTGTAATGTAATCATGTGTTTTACTTTCCATTTTTTCATATGGGGTTTTTTACAAGTCTAGTATGATTCTAATGAGATTAAAAACATCACTCAACTAATGCTTGTCTTATTTGCTTTATTCTCTTAGAGTAGGGCAAAAAACTTGTTTTTTAGTTTTTTTTTTATGATAATAGACCAAAAGTATCAACAAAAGGATTTTCTTAATGGCGTCCATTAACAAGTGAACGCATGACAAATCGTAATTACGACCTACGAGTAGGAATTTCCAAGGAGGGCTTGAAGGCAGCATGAGTTGAAATAGATGTATTTTAATTTAATATGTTATATATGTTTTTAATATTTAACCACCAATAAGTTTTTAATTCATTCAGACTTTATTTGGGTAATTGGTGCAATATCTACATAAACATGGGCTTGACATTTGATCTTTCAGAACTGATATTCATACACTGATATGACATAAGTCAGGAGACAGGAAACATGACTTTTGCCAAGTCCCATCCAAGCTTAAAAATGCTGCATTGATCCGTGGGTCATTTCTAGCCAGATGCTGCTGGTCACCATCATTATTACCAACTGTTAGGTTAGGTTAGGTTAGGTTAGTTTATTTATACCCAAGGGTAAATTTGGTTTACAGTATGTGAAGCAGCATCTCGTTACAAAAAGAAAATTTACCAAAAACAACCACAACATATAATAAGCAAAACAAAAACAAAACATACAATAAGCAAAACAGGCAAAACATACAATAAGCTAAACAAACACAGACTTACACATAGCACAAATATCTTTACAGTTTCTTAAAGTCTCTGTGCCTTATTTGTTCTATTTGCTTGTGTTATTGCTGCAGGGATAAAACTGTCTTTGTATCGTTTTGTTCTACATCTTGGTACTCTAAACCTCTGACCAGATGGGAGTGACCTAAATTCACTATGCAGGGGATGAGCAGTATCCCCCAAAATTGCACCAGTTACCCGCTTTAACTGTCTGCCATACAAGGATTCCACGCTGAGTAGCGGCTTACCAATCAGCTTACTTGCCCATTTTACGATCTGATTCAAGCCCTTCCTCTTTTTAAATGGCAAATTACCAAACCATGCAACCATGGAAAAAGCTAAAACTGGTTCGATAAAAGCCTGATAAAATAAAGTCATCATCGTCTTATCAACGTGGAAGTAGTTCAGTTTTCTCAGACAATGCAACCGCTGCTGCCCCTTTTTACACACCGCCTCTGTGTTTGCTTCAAAATTCAATTTAGAATCAATTACTGTACCAAGATATGTATAGTGTTGTACACATTCTACTATCTGACCATTAATAACTGTAGCCTCCTGTGTGTGGTCATGTCGTCTAAAATCAATTACCATATCTTTGGTCTTCGATACATTTAATTGGAGATAGGACTTTTCACACCACTCTACAAAATCATTAATAACTGGACCGTGGTTGTGCTCCTCACCCTGTAGCTGGCTAACAATTACTGTGTCATCTGCATATTTCAGAATAGTCCTATTGTCCCACCTGCTCTGGCATTCGTTAGTATACAGGATAAATAATAAAGGTGAAAGCACACATCCCTGTGGAGAGCCAGTTGAGGAGCAGATATTAACTGATAAATTCCCGTTTACCCTCACTCTTTGTGTCCTATTAATTAAAAAATCAAGGATCCAACCCACAAGATTATGACCCAAATCAAATTGTTCTAGAAGCCTTGCGATCAGAATATGGGGTTGGATTGTGTTAAAAGCAGAAGAAAAATCTGCAAATAAAATTCTAGCATGAGATCCTTTCTCCTCCAGATGTTGAAACAATAAATGAAGCAATGTCACTGTAGCGTCTTCCACTCCTCTTTGCGGCCTATAGGCAAACTGCATGGGGTCAAGTTTATGTACAGTTTTTCTTAAGATTTCAGACCTTATCAATTTCTCAAATGTTTTCATTACAACTGACTGTGGGTAATGCCTTGAATAAGGTGTAGGTGATTCTATGCCTTCCCTAAACATTAAAAAACCCACTGAAAATAAGAGAGTTAGAGAGTTATAGACAATTTTCATCACAGAAATCCATCACCCACCAGGTAATAGGAGCACTTGGTTTCGAGAGGAGCAGCGTTTTCAGCCTCATACAGATAGAAGTCGAGAGGTGCCAGAAAGTAACCAGGTGCAGGCTCGCTGCAGCTGAGTCCAATCATATTAGCTCTGCACTGACACTGCCCACTTACTGACAAGCACCTAAAAGCACACATAAATACACACATATATACACTTTTCAAATGACAACAAACATACATATATAATGAGTTATTATGTTATTAGGAAACTGCCAGCTTACACAGTGCTGAAAGCTCCTCCAACATCACAGTCACAAGGTAAGCAGCCATATACTGTATTTCCTAAACCCCAATATCCTGCCTGAAGGAATAAAAAAGCATAATTTGCATTAAAAATATACAAAATCAACAAAACCATTAAATGTATGTCATAACATAAGTCCTAACATGAGTTTTTGTTGAACTTACCACACACTGATCACACTCTGGTCCATGGGCAAAGTCTTCACAGATGCACTGGCCTGTTGTCTGGTCACATGGGGAAGTGCTCTTGCTGCCCAAGGAGTTGCACCTACATCCTGAACAGATAAGACAATGTACTTTTTCATATGTCCGACTTTCAAATGATACAATGTGATTACATCTAAATACTTTTCTATATTTTAAATTTAGTTACAAAAATTATGGTTAAACAAGAAATTACCTAAAATTCGTCAATACAGATATTTTTAGACACATAATATATAGGATATATTTGCAACAGCAAAAATATTTTTTTTCTGGCTGTGCCTTTTTAGAGGTTTAGAGGCTTTTACAGAAACATGTGAATGTAAATTACAACACGGAAACATATTAGCAAGTTAACAACAAACTTTTTTTGTCTGAATTTCATTGTCTGTTTCATTGTCTTCTGCTATTTTTTATATCTAAATATTGTGTACCTCTTATTTGTAGCATAAACCAAGATAAATATCCAGTCATCATGGAGAGAGGATAGATTTAAACATATAAGCTATATAAAAAAATTAGCCAATTTATCTCTTTTGTATAATATCATCCAGCTACACCCAGTGTGGTGCAGGATGGAGAACGACCACCAACTAATGTGAATAAAATAGTTCTCTAATCCATTCAGGGACTACTTCACTTACACCAGTTACAGAGAATATACTTTAATTTATAACAATCAACAGAACAATTATATGATAAATGCTACATACATTTTAATGTACTTTATAGAATGCTAAATATATTATTTTCTGAGTATTTTTTTTCCACTTCCAATTACATACTCATTACTCCTCATGTTACAGATAAAGTTATCAGATAATTGTGTAAAAATGCCAGAAAATTCAGCATACCGTATTTTTCGGACTATAAGGCGCACCGTATTATAAGACGCACTATCAAAGAACGCCTATTTTCTGCTATTTTTCCATACATAGGGCGCATCGCATTATAAGGCGCGTTAAGTGACACTAGAAAGGGTGCCTATATCAAAGTGAACAGGGGTGGCGCCATGTTTCCCTTCCCCCACCGGGGGTGGTCGCTTGCCGGTGGAGCGTCTCAGTATACAAATCTAGCTATTTCAAAGTCAAACGAGTGCTGGATATTAATCTACACAGATTCCTCTCCTGAAAACTGTTTATTTGGGTGAGTAACGTGCTTCAGTTTATTTACAGTAAGCTTAGATTTCCAGATGTCCACTAAGGCTTGCTGCACCAGCGTTAGCATAGCTATCCGCTAGCACGCTAGCTAGTCACCTAAACTAGTAAAGTTAACCCAAACTTAAACGACAGCGTTACACTGAGTAATCCTGCGTGTTCTGGTAAGACAGTGAGATATTAGCTAGCGATTCGTCCCCCGTAGCTTGTTTTAACACGGTAAACAAGCAGATTACAGGCTGATAAAACTCACCTCTGAGAGAGTTAGCGCTTAGCATCTAGCTAATGCTAGCCAGGCAAAGCAGCACAGACTTACAGGCCGATAACTCACCTCTGAACGGTGAACGCTTAACGATTAGCATCTAACTCTAATAATACTGCTCCAGCAGTATTAAAAGTGCTAAATTTAGAAAATACTGATCTCTGAACAGTGAAAAAGCTAGCTAGCTAAGCGGTTAGCATCTAGCTATTGCTGCTCCAGCCTCGGAGCGGCACGGCTCTGCACGGAGTGTGTGTTTACTGCTCCTTACACCTGACGGGTAAAATTTAGATAATACTGATCTCTGAACAGTGAATAAGCTAGCTAATGCTATTTGCTGCTCCAGCCTCGGAGCTGCACGGCTCTGGACTCTGTATAGCACTGAAACTCTCTATAACGCTGCACGGAGTGTGTGTTTACTGCTCCTTACAACCTGACGAGTAAAATCCATACAAAAGGCGCACCGTATTATAAGACGCACTGTCAATTTTTGTGAAAATTAAACGTTTTTAAGTGCGCCTTATAGTCCGAAAAATACGGGTAATCGTGATGCTAGAACTTTTACTAGATACTAGAACATTTATGAGCCTTTTATTTACAATATTTTTTAGTATTTCTGCTATTCATTTAATCCCTGAAACTAGACAAAAAGAGCACAAGCAAACAACTGATGTGAGCCTGGAGCTAAATTAAGGGGTAAATGAAGTCAAAGCTTTTAATCAAAAGATCATTTGTGAGTTTAGTAGGCCATTTCAAGAACATTAATTTGGATCTTCACAATAAAATTCAGACACAATCTAGTTTCACTACACATATTTATAGAAATGTGCCTTTCCACAAACCAATAAGAGACTTGAGGAGCTCAGAAAAAGAGTTATGAGAGCCACCCAGCAGGAAAGGAAAGGAAGTGGAAATGGATGAAATTTAGTACCAATGTTACCCTCCTAACGAGTAGTCATCCAGCTAAAATCACTCAAGGGTGCAGTAAAAGAACCACAGGATAACATCTAAAGACTTACAGGCCTCTTCTGTATCGAGGATTGTCTGAGTGCAATGTTTGAGTCAACTCTGAGGCACACACTGACGATTGGAGTGCAGGACAGGATAACAAGGAGGAAGTCATTACTGTACTTCTCTCGTGTGATTACACTCAAGACCACGAATATAAGCCCAAAGCCGGTAAAGACTTTATCCTAACTGCTAACCATGAGGAAGCAGTATCATGGTTTGAGGCTACTTTTCTGCTTCATGTGCAAGACAGTTTGTTATTACTGATGGACCTTGTGGATTGTGGATTGTATCAGCAAATTGTAGAGGTGATTGTTAGAGTATCAGTCGTGAACTGACATTTAACCATAAGCGGGTCATGCAACAAGACAATGACCCTGATTGCACAAACTGATTAAAGGAGAAGAAATTTGAAACATGGATTTCGGACGGCCCCAAAAGAAATATTATGTTAGAACCTAAAAAGAGCAGTTAATGCAAAGAAGCACACAAACATCACTCAATTGAAGTTGGTTTGTATGGAAGAATGGGCTAAGACTCCATGTTTCCATGATTCACCAGTTATACAAAAAACAGTTGGTTGAAGTTATACTTGCTAAAAGGGCTTATAACATTATTTTTTTAAAAGCAAGGAAATCATACCTTTACCTACAAAGATCTTCAAGGTTGGATAAAAACAATAATACATACAAAACTAAACTGTATAGTTATATAACTATAATGCATTCATTTTTAATCAGATTCCCCTTATCCAGTTTTAGAACAACCTGATATAATTGAATATAAATCATATGCAGTTTTACAGTACTTTTATAGTGACACTAAACACATGTAGATGGGAAGAACAAGAACAGCTCTCTTACTCTGACAGCCACTGTTATCTCCCTGACTGAGACCAAAGAAGCCTGATATGCATCGGTCACAGCGTTCACCCTCTACATTCTGCTTGCAAACACAGCGGCCACTCACTGGATCACACAGACCACCATCCACAGACCCTGCTGAGTGACAGGCGCATGCTGCAAAACAAGTTCAATATTTAATTAATTAAATGTAATAAACTAAGGCCATTAATGACTCTAATTAAGACCACTAAAAAGCTTATATGATGTCTGCTGTTTTTTTTAACACACTCACGTATGCAGGCTGCTGGATCTTCTATAGGGCGCTGAGGGTCTCTGTAGTAGCCTGGCTGACACTGCTCACACTGAGCTCCAATGCGGTTGTTTCTGCAGTCCTCACACACCCCACCACTGACCTGTCCAGTGGCCATGTAACGGTTTAGGTCAAAATGACACCGCTCTGAGTGACCGTTGCAGTTACACTCTAAACGGAAAAAAAACAAAAGAGTTTAGTATTGTAAAAAAAGTATTGTTACTTTCTTTTATCATGCAAATGCTGGTGAAATACATTTAATTTAAATAAATGAGCTTAACAATGCTAAAAGCACAACAAATCAAAAACAATATTAACAAAAGACTATTGTAAAGAACATTATAATAGAAGAACAATACATACTAATACATTTAAAAATCAAATATAACATTACAAAAACATTTTTATTTATGATTTTAAAAAAGAGAGGAAAAAAGAGGCCACTTAAAAATGAGATGATGAGTTTCTTTGATTTTACCAAATTGAAAAGCTCTGGAATATAATCAAGAGGAAGATGGATGATCACAAGCTGCTTGAATTTTTGCACCAGGAGTGGCATAAATTATCCAAAAGCAGTGTGTAAGACTGGTGGAGGAGAACATACCAAGATGCATGAAAACTGTGATTAAAAAACAGGGCTATTCCACCAAATATTGATTTCTGAACTCTTAAAACTTTATGAATGAACTTGTTTTATTTGCATTATTTGAGGTCTGAAAGCTCTTTTTTTAAAAGCTTTTTTTTTATTTCAGCCATTTCCCATTTTCTGCAAATAAATGCTCTAAGTGACAATATTTTTATTTGGAATTTGGGAGAAATGTTGTCCGTAGTTTATAGAATAAAACAACAATGTTCATTTTACTCAAACATATACCTATTAATAGCAAAATCAGAGAAACTGATTTAGAAACGGAAGTGGTCTCTTAAATTTTCCCTCTATATATTTTTTTGTTTTGTTTTGTAAGAAACAGTAATTGTATCTTGTATTGTATAGACTGTAAATAACATATTTAAAAAAATACTCTGGAAAGTAAATCTGCAGGACTTCAGAAATGAATTTACTTTTGCAGACATGTGGGTCACTGTTTCCAGCTGGCCTCCAGGGGGCATCATTGTAAAAGTCCTGGCACTTCTCGCAATTGTCCCCAATGGTGTTGTGTTGACACACACAGCGCCCGTGAACCTGTGAGTAACAAACACCGGTTTATATAAGTGGTGTCAAATCATTTGAAAAACTAATCAAATTAGTCGCAATATAATTATGTGTTTAATAACGATTAATCACGCTTTTTCCTTAAGACCTAGCTTTTGATAATGAGAATAAAACAATCAGTGTTTTAACAATCAGTGTTGATTATAAATATATTTAACTATATTTTGTGAAGGTGACTATAATAATGGTGTAGTTAGTGGTTTAGACCTGGCAGACTAGATCCTTTTTTTTTTTTTTTTTACTGTATTATAATATTTCAGCGCTGAAAAAACTATTCCAGGTGATTCTACCTCATGAAGACACTGAGATTTAAATACCAAGAGTGTGCAGATCTGTCTTCAAACCCAAATTGGGCTACATAGAAGAATCCAAAGTATAAAACATATTCTGCTTTGTTTAACACTTTTTGTTTACAAGATAATTTCACACATTTCCCTTCAATATTAAATGAATGAGAAGCAGCTGTGTCCAATTTTTTGACTGGTACTGTACAATACTGTATCCTTTGGTTATCTACTTTGTAATTTCTCTGTTTAAACTGTTTAAAATATAACTATTTGTGTAATCAATAGTTATATTTTAAATAATTATGTAATAATTATTCTGTTCTGTTTGTTTTACATTGTTATGTACAGGGGTTGGACAATGAAACTGAAACACCTGTCATTTTAGTGTGGGAGGTTTCATGGCTAAATTGGAGCAGCCTGGTGGCTGCACATTGCACCAGTAAGAGCAGAGTGTGAAGGTTCAATTAGCAGGGTAAGAGCACAGTTTTGCTCAGAATATTGCAATGCACACAACATTATGGGTGACATATCAGAGTTCAAAAGAGGACAAATTGTTGGTGCACGTCTTGCTGGCGCATCTGTGACCAAGACAGCAAGTCTTTGTGATGCATCAAAAGCCACGGTATCCAGGGTAATATCAGCATACCACCAAGAAGGACGAACCACCTCCAACAGGATTAACTGTGGACGCAAGAGGAAGCTGTCTGAAAGGGATGTTAGGGTGCTAACCTAGATTAATCCGTGTATCATTCGTTCATTTGATATTCAATTGAGAATCAAAATCGGAAAATTAAAAAACCAATTCGTTTTTTCGTTTTTTCGTTTTTGAATATAATACCAAAAAACGAATAACGGCTTGTATTTTGTATTTTTATTTGGTTATCCAAACAAAAATTGGAAATTTAAAAAACGGACCAGGAGCCGAATTTGATTTTGATTTTGAACTTGACCCATTTGTGTGCCCCGGAAGTTACTGATTTGTTTATTCTTGGTGGGTTTCTGTTGCGCGGGAGTTCACTGCAGTGTTATCTACACAGTCTGTATTGCTGTAGGCTTTGGATGGAGTTGAGGATGGAGAGTTTTATCTTGTTCAGAGGAACTAAACGCGTTGCAGTGAAAGAAGACGATATGACAACAGAAAAAATCGGCAGGATCTTTCAGGTGTTTGTCTAACGTTCCGTAGCTAAATGTCATGTTTAGTTAATGTTATTCTGTGAATTGCCGCCTACATACTTTTTTATATACGTGACTAGCTGGCTAACTAACCTAGCTAGCTAGCTGGTTAGTCTATACATGGTGTAGTAAACTTCTTCCCTCACTGTTTTCATTTGAAAAGGTACACGGTCCCAGTGTCTACATCACTGATGACAACAACGTAGCTGTATTTCCTGGAGCTGATGGCCAATTTATTTAATTAGGCCAGAATGTGGTTCCAGTCCGGCCATGCTGCCTACAGCAATACAGACTGTGTAGATAACACTGCAGTGAACTCCCGCGCAACAGAAACCCACCAAGAATAAACAAATCAGTAACTTCCGGGGCACACAAATGGGTCAAGTTCAAAATCAAAATCAAATTCGGCTCCTGGTCCGTTTTTTAAATTTCCAATTTTTGTTTGGATAACCAAATAAAAATACAAAATACAAGCCGTTATTCGTTTTTTGGTATTATATTCAAAAACGAAAAAACGAAAAAACGAATTGGTTTTTTAATTTTCCGATTTTGATTCTCAATTGAATATCAAATGAACGAATGATACACGGATTTAGATTGTATCCAAAAAACATAAAACCACGGCTGCCCAAATCACGGCAGAATTCAATGTGCACCTAAACTCTCCTGTTTCCACCAGAACTGTCCGTCAGGACAAAAAATTATTGTGGTCTAAAACCAGGTGTTTCAGTTTCATTGTCCAACCCCTGTACGTGTGTGTATCTGTATGTAATCTACTGGAACACTCTTATTTCCCCCATGGGATTAATAATTTGCACAAAAATGCATATGTCATATACAGTGTTTTATTGTATGACCACTCCATTACCATGTCAGGCTCAGTGAAGGTATCTCCACGCGTGCTGTAAACTGGCATGCACTGGCTGGCATGGCCATTGCAGAAGCAGCTCCCCCTGACCACCATTTCATAGAGAGCGTAGTAGTACTTATCCTGAGGGTTCCTCCTCCGCCGCACCAGCAAGTTATCTCCCAGCGTGAATAGACGTGTGAAGTTCAGCCGAAGGTTAGTCATGGTGATGAGGTCTATTAGCAAAGGAAACTGACAGTTCTTAGATTGTTTGTGAATTCAGATTTGAACTCGCAAACTGTGATTGCATTATTTTTTTTATATATACAATCCTGCTGGAGTTGCAGGAATATATCAGATAAGCAATCAATCACTTCATCTTTAATTCATAAACACATACTCAGTACATTATGCTCTGGTTCATTATAAACCCATCATTAAGGATTTTCTGGGTTCTGAATGTGAGAAAACTTCAGCTCATGCAAGTTAGAAATGTACATTATCAATTTTTTATCTGTGGTGGAATATGCCCTCGAGCAGATACACTTAAACTCAAAGACTGTTTGACTTTTTTAATCTAAAAAAAAAAGAGTAAAAAGTGCAAACCTTGAATGGTAGGATCATATGGATCATAGATGTGAAAGTTGGGGTCCAAAGCTTTTAACACCACCTGTGGAAAAATTCACAGCATTCAGAAGACTCATCATTTTAAGCATGGTTAAGTTTTGATAAGGGTCAGACGCTGAAGATTCGGAGGTCATATACCTCTCCATCAGTGGAGGGTTCAGATCCGGAGTAGCGGCTGTCGCAGATGAGGTCGTCGATGCTCTCTGCTGGGCCTTGTGAAACCCCGGGGAAGTCGTTAGCGCAGTCTGCAGAGAAGTATCGAAACACCTTCCAAGTTCGTCCAAAATCTTTAGACCTCTCCACCAGCATTGCAGCTGGTCGAAAGCTCTGTACAGAGAGAATGCAGCGGATTGGGGAGTTTATCACAAGAGACAGAGAGTAAAGCTATAGATCTAGTGTAAAATTACTGTGCCTAAAAGACTGAAGGTACCTTGAAGGTCAGGACTAAATGGCTGAACTGAAACACAGTCTTGAGGTCCAGGCGAATGCTGACTCGCTGCACACCTATAGTTTGAGAAACAGTTTTTTATTACACATCTCACAGCTGATAACATTTGGTGGATGGTTTAGGCATCAGTTTCTGAAAAAAGATACACTTGTTTGTGATATACAGCTCTGGAAACCACTTTCCAGATGAGTTTCTTTGATTTTACCAAATTGCAAACGTCTGGAATATAATCAAGAGGAAGATGGATGATCAAGAGCCATCAAACCGAACTGAACTACTTGAATTTTAGCACCAGGAGTGGCGTAAATGATTCCAAAAGCAGTGTGTAAGACTGGTGAAGGAGAACATGCCAAGATACATATAAACTGTGATTTAAAAACACCAAATATTGATTTCTGAACTTAAATCTTTATGAATTTGAACTTGTTTTCTTTGCATTATTTGAGGTCTGAAAGCTCTGCATCTTTTTTGTCAAGTCATTTCTAATTCTGCAAATAAATGCTATAAATGACAGTATTTGTATTTGGAATTTGGGAGAAATGTTGTCAATGGTTTATAGAATAAAACAACAATGTTCATTTTACTCAAACATATACCTATAAATAGCTAAATCAGAGAAACTGATTCAGAAATGGAAGTGGTCTCTTAATTTTTGTATAAAAAAATGGCAACTAGATACATTTTCTTTAAAAGTAAAAGTTATAGTAACATATATGGCATTTAAACTGAGGTTAGTTTTTAAAATGTGCCTAGTTGTCCACTGAGAAAATATTACAAGTGAATACTCCTGTGAATAGCTAGAATCCAAATCTACCCTTAAAATAATACAGCTAGTTACGAGTGTCATTGCTGCTGCTCTAGATGGCACTGGTAGACTTAAGGGGGCAACTGCTCTTTAGTTGCGAAAAAGGGGCAAAGGAACAATCCCTTTTCTCTTTTGTACCCCTACCCCTTGTTTGTGAGTACCCTTGCCCTTAGAACAGATTTACAAAGGGAAGGAGTCAAATTCTCCCCCTAAGAATTAGGACAACTCATCAATATCCCAATACAGATATATTCCTCTGTGATGAAAGGAGCTTTCATTAACTTTTATTTTCTTTTATTTTTCTGTTCCTCCTTAAATGCTGCAGCCTCTGCTGTTTGTTGCACCATTTAAGGTGGGGCAGAAAAGTTAGCAGGCTACCTAGCTACTGAGACGAACATCTAGCGATTTTTTATGCTTTTTATGAAGACAATGGTGATAAAACATTGTATCTACACATTAAAGTATAATAATAGTGTGGTTATATTTTTTAACAAGAAAAAATCCTAAAATGGGGTTTCTTTGGTTGCTTGTTCCTCCATTCCCCCTTTGTTTTGAATGTGCCTCTGAAAATGTTCAGTTTGAAGGGTCATTTACCACTAACATTTTCCCTACCTCTCTATCTTAACAAAAAACTGGACACTCTATCCCAAGATGTGCACATGCAAACAGAGGGGCAGGGGGTGAAATGGGATTGGGCCAGAGTATCCTTCTGGATAAAAGTGATTGAGTGTCCACTAGAATGCCTCTTCTTGAAACATATTAAAAATATGTGGACTCTTTATCATGAATACTTTGATAATGGTGGAAACAGTGCTGAATAGGATTCTCCTACAGGTAAAAACCCATGATGAGTAAGTTTGGTAAGCTTCTTATGAAGAAGTGCCCCACCAGTGAATAAAATGTGATGTGGTGCCATATAGGTGCCCTCACAATGGGATAATCTGTATTAAATGGTAAATTACAGAGTAAATTGATTCAAAAACTCATTCCCATTCTTAAACTTGCATCTATTCCATCCATTTATGTTTTCAGTTTTAGCCACTCCCTTTAGAATGTGCACGCCCAGTATCCTGAAGTAGGTGCCCTTTGAATTCATTTGCCACCGCCCTTTAAATAGCATGAGTCTCTCACTGTGGCTAAACACAATATTATGCAAAATAAGAAGAACATTTAAAGTGATCATTTTCATCCTCCACCAGCCACTAATTAAGAAAATAGCTTCTATTGCATTGCTGCTCCAAGGCTCAGCATACTGCTATCAGCACTATGTAATTCTGTAGAAGCTGCAAACAAATGCTTGAAAGAACTGTTTAACGTTGCATAACCCGAGGCATAATTGTGTAAAATCCTGTAATATTACTGTACCATCTGTTTCTTTTCCTTTCAGTGATTCAGTGATAGTTCTTTATCTCTCAACTTCTGCAAAAAGGCACAGTGCATCCTTTACAGGTGGCTTATAGCATCCCTATAGTTTGAGCTAAGGAGCAACTCCTAATGCTATCTACTGTCCAGGAAAGGCATTCTGACAAGTTTTGGGGCTCTAAAATGTTAACCCCGTCAGGGTGTTGGATGATCACCTGCCCACCTCATTCCCAACACCCCAGCTCATCCCAAAATTACTAAATGGTGCACCAACATGCCAGAGAACACAGTTCTACTGCTCCTCAGCTCAGTGCTGAGTCCTGTTATGTAGGCAATGCTTCTCTACAGGAACTGGACAAGCACATTTCAGTACATTTCTACATCTTTCAGTATATTTCTACATCTGTGTCAGCAGTGGGTACAACTTTAATTAGCTGAATGCATTATTAAAACGTGTGTCCACAAACATTTAGAAAAACAGTATAGTATACATGCATTTGTTGACTGAAGCTGAGAGAAGCAAAAGCATGATCTGAACTGTGATAATACATTAGGAAACTGTTGCACTGTTGCACTGTTACTGGTAGCATCATCCCGCCTTCATCACCAAAGTCACATAGCGCAGTTAGCAATATGCCGAGCCCAGAGTGGATAACAGCAATATGCATTGCTGTTATTCTTGTGTTAAAATATTTGTATTATTATTAATACGTTATTTATTTATTCAATTTGAGCCAGTCACATATTTAATATTTTTCTTGTTGTATTCAATGAATGTAATTCTGTTTAGTTGATTTAACATATAGATTGTTTTAGATAGATTTAGATAGATTTATTTTCTCACACCTATTACTTTTGCATTTCAAGCATATTATTTATAGCAAAGTAAACCTAAAAAGTGATCATAAAATAAAAATAGGTTATTACAGAATTTGTTTCAATGCTGGAAGTTGCTGGATTTGTACTGAGGGCTATGGACATGGTCATTTTGGACATGGACAATGCATGGTCATTTTTACTGGACTGAGATTTTTGTTCCTACACCAGTAAAAATACTGTAAACACTAAAATCGCTCTACTTAAAGCACTCTACTGATTTCTCATATTCTGGTAACTCATATAATTGCATTTGCTGAAAAGAGATGTTTATATCAAAATGGAACAAATAAACATAAACTCAGAGATTAAGATTAAGGTGCTTTGACCCACTCTATCATTTCCTGTTGATTCAATCTCTGCCTATATTTCCATGGGACTCACCGTTCTCAGACTGCCACCACTTCATCTTACGTTCAGGTTCGAAAGTAGTGATGATGTTTTCTATTCGGTGGCTGTGGTGGTTGTTGTGTCGATCGTAGGGGCTCCTAGAGTCACAGTTGAAGCACTTCTGTTCATCCTAAAGAAAAATGCATTAGACAATGCATAAAATTAGTATGTGTCAAAAGGACATCAGCAGTAGTAATTACTCTTCCAAAAATATTATCTTTAATCAATGAATATCAGTGCGTCACTCATTTTACCTTATCTAAAGAAGAACACACCAGCTGTTTCCTTTAATAAATGGGCTTTACCACAAAACATGTGAAGCCTGACTTATGTTCACGATACACTTCAGCAATGTAGAAGCAAACGGATACAATGTAAAAATGATGCAAAAGCACAGACAGCACATCTTTCTGTGTGCAGACAAGTGAGGACAAGACCTGTTTAATTCCAAACTAATTCCATTTGTATAGCTGCTGTATTAACTCTGAGGAATTCACACTCCTTTTAACTTCCTATCACTGTCACTGGTTGTTTTTGGAGCGGCTGTGTCTGAAGCTGAGTCTTCAGGCCAATAAAAATAGAGCAAACACAAAATAAGTCCTGGGAGGCATGCCTAGCATTCCGCCTGAATCACCTGCACAGAGAGGGCCAAGGGTGAGAAGTGAAACGGGCATAAATTAGTCTTTAGGGAGAGGAGAAGTAACGACCTATAACACTAGCAGATCAGAACATGTCTGCAGTATGCCTGCACAGGGTTGGCCACTGTGCTATCAGTCTGTGCTGAGGGTAATATTGTTTTCTCTCTCTTTTATCTTTGCAGACTGCAGAGCTGACAAGTGCCAGCATCGTGACGGGATTTTATTCTGGAAAGGTTAGGTCACAGTAGGCTTTAGTTTTTTTTTTATAAACCCTTGGCTTATATGAAGAGCGAAAGGCCTGGTCTGATCTGCAGGGAAAAGAGGCACTATGTAGCGAAATCCCCAAAGTAAGGCAGCGTGCAGTGCCTTGCCTGAAGGCACAACAATAGAGCGCAGGGCAATAACTTTGGAATCTGTCAAAAGAGCAAAAAAAACCTTTTAAAGTATTTTAAATGTATAATTGAAAATGACAGCTTTGCAATATGCTGCTAGTGTATGCAGTGCATTGTTTGCCATTAAGCAGCGCTGCTATGTAACTTTTTTGGATATAACAACAAGAGTGCACTGAAATAGCAGTGCATTAAATTTAATCCTCAAAAACATGACATAACTCAACATAACTCATAATATGATGTATAATACATATAGTATATTATTATTGCATAATAAATATAAAGACCCATACATATGTATTTTAGTTTATGTTTATTAGGATGATCATCACCATTTTTTACAGTCAGTATGAGTTTCAAAAAGGATATTCCAGAGATAACAAGGTGTAAGTTGGCCAGTTAGGCTATTCTGCCATTATCCAACTCTTGCTGGGTATTTTTTTTACAAATGAATAAATTCCAAACACTAATTTTTGACGTGCAGTTCTTTAGGGAATTTTCATGAGTGTTTTGTTATTGCCTGGATGATTTTATGTATTGAAAATATTTCCTAGCATTTTAAACATTTAACTTATATTTCTTTTATTTCCAGGCTGATCCCCAAACTTTTGGTTTAAAGGTCCAAGTTTACATTCAGATTGTGCTGGCTCAAATTCTCAAAGCATTCATATTCACATAACCTGTCTTTTTTTGTTTTGTGTGTGTGGTGAAGTGCTCTTCATTACATGATTGATACCTTGTATTCTGATAACATAAAATAAATGCCAGAATTGTAGATACATTTTTCACTCAGTTTTATCAATATACTACTATAATACACTCAAACAAAATTTTAACAAACATAATGTAAAAACATGCACAAGAATTCATAAATCCAGACAAGACATTGGGTAAACTATATAGTATACACAACACTGTATATATTTACAATTTAATCAAGTAACTCTAATGCCTCTGTTTTTAATGCTCCTCAGCTCTACAAAGCCATAGTATGTTGTTATTGGACACTGACCTCCAGATATCCCAGAATGCAGTAGTTCTGAGGACCATTCATACCACAGGTGGATGTGGCTGACAGCTGGGCAGCACGGCCCACCATAAGATCACCCAGGTTGGGGTGGCACGAACCCCCATTACAGTTGTCCTGAAGCTGGACAGGAACCAGCAACACTGGGAAAGATAAAGAAACAGTGTTTAATCTCCAGCCCTAAAAAAATACCACCTGTATAATCTGTACCTCTCTCAATATATTTTATAACTACTGTTTATTGTGTTTAATACATTATATTTATTATTAATTACTAGGACAACGGTCTCTACAGATTATATCAAATAAAAGAAAAAATAATCACAAAGGGACAGTTTTCCAGACAGTTATATAAGACTATAAAATCTAGACTATATTTTCCTTTTAGGCCTAATCCCTGTCTGGGAAACTGCCCCATAGTGTGGTACAGTCTGTTTGACCACAGTTCAATTGTCAGTGATTGCTTTAGATCAAATCTTCTCCTGCCAATTAGCCCATAATTAGATATCAAAACAGTTCTAAAACCCAGGAAAAGGCAAGTGCCAGCAAGAAGTTTAAAAAAAACTTTACCATCCTAGTTAGGCATGTGATTGCATGTTTGTGCTGATGAGGCATTCAGAGGTAATTTCACTGTCAGCTTCCAGCAATGTCATAGAAAATGAAAGCAGACTCACTGAGAAGCAGCAGTGTAGATATGTCCTCTTGGGCCATTGCTGTCCCAGCTCCAAAAACCTTGGCATTGTAAAGGAAATATGAGCAACTGTTAGGGAAAAAACAACTAAATAAAGAGCACTGCACATACCCTTTGTTGCTGTCAGTTTAATAGCTTTAAACTCCTGGCAAATGGTCCATAATTACATGGAACAAAATCTTGTTACATTAACCTGCCAAGCCCTAGTTTTATTTTTCAGTTATTTGTTTAAACTGCCATACATTTCAAGCTTGAAAAGAAAAAAACTCACATGTTACAGGCTTAGAGTTTATATAAAGAGTCAATTTGCAGAAACAGATAAATGCCATTCTTTAATAACACCTTTTTGCAAAAACATCTGTTCTTGCAAAGAACTCTTCATTCAAACTCTGCATATCTGTGATTGTTATATGGTATTCCTTTTCAGACTTTTAATGTACTGCAATTTAAAATAAATAACAAAAAAAATAATACTGAGAGTTTGAGAGGTTAATGTGACAAAGTTTTGTTGCTAATAATTATGGTCCATTTAACAAGAGTTTAAAGCTATTAAACTAAAAGCAACAATAGATAAAGGATAACTCTTCATTTGAAATAATTGACTGGAGTCTGAATAGAAGGCTGCTGCTCTTATGTACAGTCAGTAAGACATCTCTGGGCTTTCAGGAGGTGTAGAGCAGTGCTTCCCAAGGCCAGGCTTGAGGACTGTAAGATCTGTATATTTTCTTTACTCCAACATACCTGCCCCAGCTCAAGAGCAGCTATTAAATTTGCAATACACTGAGTTAAGTGAGTGTACTAGCTGAGAAAAAAATACAACAAAATGTGTAAAGTTTGAAGTACAAAGAAATGGGCTGAATTGGTCCCACCCATTCTAAATGTAAAAACATGGTTTATTCCTCTGTCAGTTTCGTATTGTGTAAAATAAAGCAGTGTGCCTTTTGTATGTATATTGTTTGTATGTATGTATGTTTACTGTATGTTCTGATCAGTACCTGAAGAACACCTATAAATATCAGAAGAGCAGACCTGAGATACGACTGTTTTTCAATTGGTGTTTCTGGATTTTTTTAAAGACCCTTTTTTGGCAAACAAATTTTAAACGAAATAAGCAGAGCATGACTACAGTTTCTGCCATTTTAAATAAAAAAGGAAGGTAATTCCTCTTTCAGTTTATAATCACAGTACGTTAATATAAAATAAAAGACCTTTTGTATATATATTCAGTATATGTTCTGATCAATGCTTGAAGTGCCAATCTATAAAAAAGCTCACTTTAACAAACAAAAGCTTATCTTGTTATTTTATTTATTTAAAATTTTGCCTCATTTCCTCCCCAATTTGAAAGGATAATTACCCAACCCACTTATTAGAACTCCCCCCTTATAACTAGTAATGCAACAACACCAGGACTAGCACATGCCTCCTCCAACACATGCGAAGACAGTGGCGCTGATTCAGAACTACTGGGTAGCCAGCACACTCAAAAAGCACAGTGCCCCAGCTCCGATACATCAGCTAACAGACGCCTGTGGTGACTGACATTACTCTAGCCACCCAGAGAGAGCACTGCTAATTGTGCTCTCTCAGACTCCGGCTGCTGATGGAAAGCTCTGAGATTCTAACCAGTGATCCTTGGATCTTAATGGCAGCTACTTAATCCACTGGACCACTCAGAGACTACAAAAGTTTTATTATTATTTTTTTTGTAGAGTGTTTCAGGAGTTTAACCCTTTGTTGCCAGAAGCTGAGCATAAATATACTTGTTGCCATTTCTGTGTTTAAATACAACAAGCACAACAATTCTATTAAACAGTAAAATCACAACCCACAGTTTATGTAAAAACAAAGTTTATATATATAAAAACTCTGCATTTATGATTCCTGCAGAGGCAGTAAGATGAGGGCCATATTTCACTAAAACCAACTGGAATGTCTGTTAAAAATCCAGCGGCCTCAAGCCATCCAATTCCAGCGTGTGCAGCCCTGTGAGTTCTGTGGGCAACAAGCAGCAGCAGCAGCCTTCAGCTGAAAGGCGAGAGTGATGCATTGTTTTGAGGGTTCTGCTTTACACATACTGAAAAACCTGAAAACGGGTCGATACTGTTTAGACATTTTCAGACCCTCTGAAAAGCCCATGAGTGCAGAAACACAAAGGCTGAAAAGTCTTTTATTCTGCCTGACATCACATGTCTGAATCATTGTACACTGTGACAGCCATATTAAACATAAGCTCCGGCAGATACACTTACTATGCACAACCCTGCTGCACCAACCCGACCGTGAAGACAAAGGCACTCCAAACAAATGTATGCACGTTCTTACACCTATAATATATGTATTACACTATATGCATTCATGTAGTCCCACCTCCCGCTGGCCATTGATATAGCTTTGTAAGATGATCTGTAATCTGATATGTTTTCTCTCAGTAAATCTGGCTCCCACAGTATGCTTACAGATAACAGGAGCTGAAAAACGGTATAATAATTCTGGTGTTTTTTAGTATTAGTGCTGAAACACTTATCATTTTTTCTGTTGTTTTCTGTTGTATATATATATACAAGCCATCAAACCAAGCTGAACTGCTTCAATTTTTGCACCAGGAGTGGCATAAAGTTATCCAAAAGCAGCGTGTAGGACTGATGGAGGAGAAAATGCCAAGATGCATGCAAACTGTGATTAAAAACCAGGGTTATTGCACCAAATATTGATTTCTGAACTCTTAAAACTTTATGAATATATGAAACTTGTTTTCTTTGCATTATTTGAGGTCTAAAAGCTCTGCATCTTTTTTGTTATTTTAGCCATTTCTCATTTTTTTGCAAATAAATGCTGTAAATGACAATATTTCTATTTGGAATTTGGGAGAAATGTTGTCTGTAGTTTATAGAATAAAACAACAATGTTCATTTTACGCAAATATATACCTATAAATAGCAAAATTAATTAAGAAACAAAAGTGGTCTCATATTTTTTTCCAGAGCTGTGTGTATATATATATATATATATAGAGAGAGAGAGAGAGAGAGAGACTGTTAATTATAACATGCCAATGTGCAAAGCATCATTATTATCAGAACAAAGCTTTATATCTCCAAAACAGGAACATAAGACGAGAAGGAAAAAACCTTAACCACTTCTGTTCTGTGATTTTATTACAACTTGGGAATTACTATTCAGTAAGTACATGAAATGCAATGTAAAAGAGTTTGAGGCAGAGTTTAAGAGTTTAACATTCAATGGATGGTTTAGTTCTTGGAAAGGAGAGTTTAATTCCAAGCCAATTCATCATTAAACTCTAATACATTATAAACAACATTTTCAAAGTATGTAAAAAGATGAAAAATGACAAAAATAGATATACAAGATTTCGTTCTGACAGCAATAATACGCCATGACATTTGAAATGACATGCATATCTACTTTTCTTCCTGATATTAATTTCTAGTTAATTTCAGATAAATATCTCTGCGGATATAAAGCCCTGTGTGAAATTTAACATAAGATATTCTCCAGAACAAGAAATGTAAGACCTTGGGTAGTCTATATCATCAGAAATCACACTGAATAAAAAACACATATCTAAGACCTGCTCTCTGATGCAGAAATCCTCATTTTGAGTTGTAAGTCAGAAACTCATAACCCATAATTCTTCTGCATAAAGAACTGAGAGGTGAATCATGAACACAGATTTATACAGGAGATTACAGGATCACTGAAGCAATACAATGAATGATTTAGCATGCATACCTTTGCAGATGATGTGGAGGTATATGTTCCTTACAACTGGAGGCTTCTGCTGAAAAGAAGATCAAGATCAGGAAAAATACTAATCATTCACACAGCAACAGTAAAGTAAAATTAAACAGTTCATCTACAATGTTTTTGGTAAAATATAAAGATGACCTGTGTTTACAGGATCAAATGTATCATGACAATACTTTAAAAATGTAAATGATTCACAATAACACTTCCTTTTCCTGACATCTATACAGGAGATGACAAAATAATACTCTCTGTTCAAAGTGTGATTCAATGTGTTGCACTAAATCTAATTAATCAAGATTAATCTCCCTCTTTTGAAGAGGAACTGATAATATCTTATCTGTGATATGAAAAGTACAATGTAAGCATGATGTAATTTACCACAATAACATGATTTGGTAACAAGTATTGTCATGTTGCTCATCCCAGTGCACACAGAACAATTAAATAAGACACTGCAGAACAATGATAACTACAATACACAATTAATTCATCATCAAGTTATTTAATTACTCTGAGAGATAACTGCAACTGTACACTAAATAACAGCAGTATTTCAAATATTCCGTTCTAAATAAAAAAGCAGCTATAAGAGTAACTAATGAATCATCTGAGGGATGATTACCAAAGCGTACTTAATAAAACACAATGAATGCATGCCATTAATAAAACTATTTCACATATTGCACTTTAAATGACTGTTATAAAGCTTTATATGGACATTATAAATGATAAATTATATGTATAAGTTAAAGTATATAAACTGTTGCAACAATTACTCTAATATAATGTACTACAAAGTAATAGAATGTAAATAAAACAGCTGTAAGAGAAACTAATAAAACAATAACATCTATAATTACTTTAAGAAACGATTGCAATGCAACCACACACTAAATAACACAGAGAACTGTGAGCACTACACTTCAAGGAACTGGAATATAGCTGTGCATTATAATTATAAATAAATACTAAGTAAGATTTTATACACAGTAGCTGAACAGTAGAACTTACATCATGGCCACTTCTATTCTAAATAAAAAAGCAGCTGTAAGAGTAACTAATGAATCATCTGAGGGATGATTAGCAACACACACTAAATAAAACACAGTGAATGCATGCCATTGAAAATGCTATCTAATATATTACACTTTAAATGACTGTAATAAAGCTGTATATGGTCATTATAAATTATAAATTATACTAAATAAAAGTGTATAAACCGTTGAAAGAGTTGTACATTAATATAATGTACTACAATGTAATAGAATGTAAATAAAACTGCTGTAAGAGAAACTAATGAACCAATAAGTTCTATAATTACTTTAAGCGATGATTGCAATGCAACCACACACTAAATAACACAGAGAACTGTGAGCACTACACTTCAAGTAACTTGAATATAGCTGTGCATTATAATTATAAATAAATACTAAGTAAGATTTTATACACAGTAGCTGAACAGTAGAACTTACGTCATGGCCACTTCTATTCTAAATGAAAAAGCAGCTGTAAGAGTAACTAATGAATCATCTGAGGGATGATTAGCAACACACACTAAATAAAACACAGTGAATGCATATCATTGATGATATTATTAACATACTACACTTTAAATTACTTAATTAAAGCTGTATATGGTCATTATGAACTATACATGATACTAAGTAAAAATGTATAAACCGTTGCACATTAATATAATGTACTAGAATGTAATATAATGTAAATAAAACAGCTGTAAGAGAAACTAAAAAAAACAATAAGTTCTGTAATTTCTTTAAGATATGATTGCAATGCAACCACACAGTGAATAACAGAGAATTAAATTAAACACTACACTGCAATTCACTGGAATATAGCTGCACATTTTAATTATTAATAATATTAAGTACAATTGCATACACAGTAGCTGAACAGTAGAACTTACATCATGGTCACTTCCGTTCTAAATAAAAAAAAATGAAGAAAGAAAAAAGTTGCTGCTTTGAAATAAAGTAAAATAAAGACTTCTTTGCTGAAAAAAAGTTCTAGCAGGACTTTGGTGATCTCTCTCTCTCCCCAGTGTGTAGGTGTAGCGGGCAGCAAATGGATTGTGGAGTAATGACTGTGAAAGGTGAAGCATGTAAAGACACACCTGAACACCAGAGAGTAGGTGAGTGAGAGTGTGTGTGTGAGAGAGAGGAGGGAGAGGAGCCGCAGGGCTCTGTGGTAAAAAGGATTATGTTGCATAGAGAGCTGATTTATGTTGGTCATGTAAGGCGTACAGTGCAGGAGAAAGGATGGTGAGGGAGGGGTTCACTGTGAGACAGATCCCTCGCCCTCCAGCCTCTTTTTTTTAAGAAGAGGTTTTTAATTATCCATCACAACTCCCAGAGGTGGAAGTTTACACCACCACAGATACTCTTAGTAAAATATCACAAATCAGAAAAGCTGGAACAAGGCGAACAATGAACATTTAAAAATTCAACGTTTCTTAGATTTACTTTGACTTTTATTTCATGGCAGACAGTAAATCAAATAAAGATGACCAGATAAAACATGAAATGTCTTGGAGAAATATCATGTTTTATCCGCTCAGCTTCATATAGTTTATTAATATAAATCTATTCCTTTATTTAAGCCCAGCAACATCTTACAAAAAAAAATTGAGACAGGGCTTTCAACAAGCGATTTGGTACAAAAGATGTATCCGCAAAAGGCTGAGTCTCTGAGGAGCAAAAAGGAGCAGAAATTATCCCATCAAAAAAATGTATGAGATAATTATTAAACCTTTTTAAAAACAATGTTTCTCAAAGAAAGATTAAAAAAGATTTGCATATTTATCCATCTACAGTACAAATAACAATGAATCAGGAAGAAGCTCATTGTATAAACGGAAAGGGCACAAGCCTAAGCTGAACAGTCATATCGTACATCCTGTGCAAGGCAAGTCCCGATGCTTGTTGCTCTGTATCTTAAGAAATTAAATGAAGTTGATCAGATTATTTCGATTTTCTGCCCCATTCTTTCTGGTTTAGGGCTTTTTGAGCAACCATAGCAGTCCTTGCAATATATTTCTCCGTGTTGTTTAAAAACAGACAAACAATTGTTTTAACTTAATCAGAAATAAGTTTGATTTTCAGTCGTTTAGAATGCTCCAACTAATCCTGCGGTGCTTAACAAGCTGCATAGGTCATATAAAACTTTCGCAACAAAGCATAAATTATTTGTGGCATGAATTCCACAGGATGTTGGAAGTATTTCTTTGAGATTCTGGTCCATGCTGACATGATTGCATCACGCTGTTCCTGACGATTTTTCAGGAACACTTTTAAGCTGCGAATCTCCTGCTCTTTGTTGGGTTCAGAGTTGGGAAGTGGGAAGAGGACACTGAACCCACTGTCATGCCCATACAATCAGAATTTGAGACCGCTTTTTATTTGTAGTATGTTATTTTGCTTATTTTAACTAGGCATTTGAACTCAGGTCAATAAAACTGAGGTCAATAGCTATATTAGCTTATTAACTCCAGCAAATACATGTTATGAATTAAAAGCAGCATTAAAGCAGCATTAGAGAGAATTCTTTTTTTTTTATGGCTTATGCTCTTTTAAGCTTATGGTCTCCCCCTACCATGAGCAAAAAATGAAAAGTGTTAAATTAACTCCCACAGAGTTGATTTTAACTCTTTTTCAGGGTTTATATAGGTCCACACTCTTTGGAGTTAAATCAACACTTTCAAAATAGTTAAAAATTTAACACCTTGCCAGAGTTCCTTTTTAAATCACATTTGTATTTCTTTAACTTCCTAAATTGTTACACTAACACTGGAAAGAGTAAAAAAATTAAAAATAAGAAGAAGATTAGTCAATTGATATGACTTTTTATTATTGAATTATTATTCAGGACAGGTTAGCGTGTAATCTTCCATTGTATTTCTTAGTGCATTGCCAACACTTTATCACAATTTACTGTACAAAGGAAGGTAACTTGCTCTTATAGCCTACAATATATTGGCTAGACAAACAACCATTAAACAAAATATAACACAATACCCAATGGAAGGTAGCCCTGGTGGGCAAGATTTCACACTGATGGTAAGTTAGGATCTGGGGGGGACACCCATTATGCAAATAACGTGTTTAACTGGGCGGAGTTTAATTAAATCTCTGTGGAGTTGGCCAGTATTTATTGGGTTTAGTGGGATTAACACTGAAATATTCAACTCTGTCAAATAACTCCAACACTGAACACCATTTAACTCTGAAAGTTACACTTTGAGAGTGAAAATCAACTCTCAGCTGTTTAACTCTGAAATTTCAACTCTCCTGTTTTGCTGTGTGAAATTTTGTAAAGTTCTTTGGTTGAAATCAATGACTGTAGAAATCATAGTTCAATTCCCCTCCATTCTAAAGAAATGATGTAAAAAATAATATCTGCAATGCAGCTACTCCATGTAAGTGGATTGCCTTCACTTTTAAATCAGTATGCAACAGCATGCATGCAACAGCTTCTGATAGGGGACGCATGTTGCACTGGGGCTGCCAACTTTGAATCCTTTACTAAACCGCATCAGGAAAATTTTCAGTCAGAACAGCAAGACAATAAAAACAGGAAAAACAATAAATAGAAAAAATAGTACAAAATCATTATTAAAAAGAGAGGACATAATTTGAATGTATACTATGTGGTCTAGCTCATGTTCAGGGTCAGATTCAGGCCTGCTGCAGGCTCGCGCAAAAAATGCTAGAAAGCTGTAGGATTTTTATAACCTATGCCAGTAAGCTAATAAATGTTAATGAGCACTGCACGTGTACTTATGAATATTAAAAACTAAAGGCTGGGCTGCAGGTTGAAGAGACAGAGAGAATGGCCCCCCACAGCAATGACATAAATATATAGATCACCTTCTGAAAGAAATCACTTGATGTATGTTTTATAATCAGTTAGGAAAAATGACAGAATGCAGACCCTGAAGGTGAATGTGTCCAAATATTTAATGCTATAATAAAACAGTAGCTTTTGTATGTGATGGAGCAGGTTCTCATTTAATTTGTCTCTTCTTTTCCTACTTGTTAGATTTGTCCTGTATGCTGTTGTTTCTCCCCTCTGCTATGTAGTAAAATGGTTTCTTCCATGTTCTCATTAGCTCAGGATCTGTTAATGAGCTGCTGATTGCCTTTAAAAAAGGAGGTCCCTGTTCACAAAGAGTTCTAGATTTTGTTTTGTGTTTAGATGCTGCTGCTGCTGCTGCTGCCAGAGGTAGATGTTGGTAGGCCAGCTTGGGTAAGGTAGTGGTTGTGGTTTTAACATGTTTTAAAGGTCTCTTTCCGCTAAAATCCACTTTTTCTAGTTCTTTGTGAAGTACTATAGGTCTACTATAGGAGTACTATAGGAGTTGTATATGCATGCTGCTAGTAGCTAGTAAAAGAAAAGCCTCAGAAAAACGAGTCGATCAGAGAGATGTAAAATGTCGACTTTAACCATTGACTTCATGCAGGGGCGAATTTTACCACCATGCAAACCACGCAATTGCTTGGGGTCCCAGGGATCAGGGGGCCCCCTGCTGGCCAAAGGTTTTGCCAAAAAAAAGGCATTATTATTTGTACTTTTTTGTTTGACACTGAAGAGACACCGTTCACGCAAGTTAAACTAGGCGAGGTAAACGGTCTTATCACAGCGGTGCCCAAAAAAGAAAGAAAATTAAGGAAAGGAAGTCCAGCACAAAAAGCTTTACAAAGCTCACCAATTTTTTCGCAGCAGAAAGAAATGAAATTGCATATTGCTATACAAAAGAATCCATTTGATCAGGGTCCCCGGAAAAAACATTGCTTGTGGCCCCAGAACTTCCAAAAATGCCCCTGACTTTATGGCCTCGCCCACCTCGGTTTAGGCCTACAGCTTCTGTTTACAGAGCTAGTTAGCGTTAGCTATCTTGTATAAGTAACTGTAGGTTCTAACCAGATCTCAGGTTGATTCTGCATTTTACCGAGACCCTAAATATACACTAGGGAAGCACGGTTTGACAAGGTAGCACAACTCGACAAAACACCGGTCAAAGTGGGCGCCGTTCACGTTGGATTGTATGATACAAAGCGGACTCTGGGGCTTCTACATGGTGAAACTGCCCAAGCACCAAATCACCAAGTCTGAGGTAAGAGGGAGGGAGAGCCGCCGGGACGGGCAGTCTGGGCTCGGCTTGAGGCGTCGATAACGTTTCTCAGTCCCGGGGAGAGAAAGCGCCACCGGGGCGGGCAGTCTGGGTTCTCAGCTTGGGGCATTGATAACGGTTTCTCGGCCACAGGGCCGCTCGAGTCTGTTGTTAAGTGAAATTTCAGGATTAACTTTACCTAGCACTCTATAGCTATATTCGCTTATTAGATCTAGATACAGTGCTGTATCTTTATAACTAAGGCTGTATCTCTGAAAAAAAAATTGTTGTTTGAGTTTTAGAGCTGTAAAATTGACTGTACGAGGAGGCAGGTAGGCGTTCTCTGCTGCAGTGCTGTTAGCCAATCAGAGGCAATATATTTGCATGTATAAATATTCATGATCAAGAGCCAAAAGCCAAGTCACACCTAAGAAACACAAAAAACGGCTCACATGGCATTCATTCATTTCATACTACACTGTAAAACCTGATAAGTTGACTAAACTCAAAACTTTAGTTGTAACAGATTACCTAATAAATTTTAAGTTCATGTAATATAATTTTTAAGTACAGTGAACTTAACAAATACATATACAAATATATTTAAAATTAATATTTTCCTAAACTTGTATTTAGTCTTATTTCTAGTTTTATTAAACTATTTTTTTAAATACTCATGAAAGAAAACAGCAAAGAATTAAAAATACTGAGAGCACAGTGAGAACACAGAGTTACTGCAGCTCAGTAAATGATGCTTGTTCTTACAGCCTACAACACAAAGAGCAAGCATTTAATCATAATAGGTGATCTACAAGTTTACCTAACCTAGCCTGGGAGAAATCACTACACACTAATGGTGAGTGTCAGAAACTGGGGGACACACCCAGTATGCAAATAGATGTGACAAAAGCCAATGGATAAGAGGCTGCCAATGGCAACAGACTAAACTCAGTTATTATAAGTTGGTTCAACTCAAAGATCTCAGTTTGAATGTATATGTGCCCACAAATGTTCATCTAACTCAAAATAGTTGAGTAATGTTTAGAAATCTCCAATTTTATATAAAACAGACTTAATTTATTTGAGTTCAAACAACTTCTGGGTTTACAGTGTAGAGACCACAACTAGACATTTTAAAATGAATTTAAAAATGATCGAATGAGACCTTTAAGTCATTGTGACTACATGTGATTGTTCTCCTTTTATGGGAGATACTTTGCATTGATTGTGGGTATTTCCTATTGATTGGACTTTTCCCCACATATCAGTTCTGTTTGGGAACATTCTTCTGAAAGGTGTCAGACTTGGGTTAATGTTAATTTATTTACTACTAGCACCTACACTTCTAGTGGCCGGTTTCTTTAGCTTGTGTTTTTTTTATGATTATTTTTCTTTTTTACTGTGTGTTCTTTTGTGACTGCACTGCCTCTAAAGCTGCTGTTTTAGTGCAGTTGGCTTTGGGAGTTTTGGGTTGTGTAGTGCATCTAGCTGACTCAAAAGTAATTGAATTTTGAATTGGATTTCTAATGGTAACTTTGGGAGCTGGAAGGGGTTTGTGTGGTGTTTGGAGAAATAGAAGTGAACTGTAGTTTCTGTCCTAACTTTATTGTGTGTGTGGTGTTAATTGCATTCTGCATCAGTGTGAGACAAATCGCTGGACTATATGTGAATTGCATCTCTTCCTTTGGGCTTCCTTTACTGAATGTGATTGGTGGAATTGGCCGTGAAGATTTTTTTTTCTACTTAAGATAAAGATAAAGTAACTGTTACCAAATACAGCCTAGGTGGAAATAAACCTGAAGCACAAAGGGTCATGTGGTCATGGGCCTTGTTCTGTGGCACTAATTCATAGATACCATTAACACAAATGAGGAAGCTAGGCATGACACCCTCATAATTCTCAGATTCTCAAATTATTGGAAAGACTTTGGCTATTTTACCATCTACAGATATTAAAAGACTCTGGAAAAATCCCTGTGTGATACTGTGATCTTGAGGTCCTCAGGTGGCACTGCATTAAAAACCAAAGCCATGATTCTGTACAGGAAATCACTGCATGGGCTTAAACACTGCACTTAAACTGTTACTGTTTAAGTATATGCAGAGATGAAGCCATATCTAAACATACTGCAGAAACACTGCAGTCCCCTTGAGGCCAAAGCTTATTTAAAATGAACTGAGGCCAAATAGAAAACTGTTCTGTGGTCAGAGTAAAAATTTAAATGAGCCATAGCTCAGAAAACAGCATTTCTAAACAGTTGGACCATCTAAAATGGGCTTTGCCATTTAGAGCTATAAAAAACAATTGAAAGAGCTGGACCTCTGTCTGAAATAGGGGTAAATGGTAGAGTACTCCCAAACAAGTGTCTTAAAAATAAATTCTACTTGTAACAAATGCACAAACAAGCACTCAAGATTCATGATATTGAACGTTATAGAAAAAGTGTAATTAGTTGTTATCCGCATAGGTATGAAACTTTTTCATGGTTTTTGTACAAAGAGAAGGTGAAGATCCCAAAAGCTGAACTAACAAAAATATATTTTGATGAGTAAAAATAAAATTGTCTCTGTTAAATGTGATTTAAACTAAGGTAGCTTGAAATGCATCTGGGGAAAGAGATACATCTTGGCAGAGAGCGTTCAACAGTTACATCTTAATTTTGCCAACAATTAGCATTTATGTAAATGATTACCCTGCAGACACTGAAGTTGACGATGAGAACAAAACTGAATTTGTTGCATTATTTATTTTTCTTACAGTGTGGTTCTTGTCAATTCCCATTCATTATCACCATCACACATCAGGCCTGTTAATCAGGGAATATGGAGATATTATGCTTCATATAAAACAACTGAAACCTGTTATTGTATATTAAGCAAGCCAAAGTCATGTTCAAACTGCAGAAAGCCAGACTTTGCCATTGACACTTGTAGAAATTCAACAAAGTTTACTCTAAAATGCAACTTTGTGGATGTTCAACTTGCTGGTACATGAAGCACAGTCCTGCTTGTTAAAGTGTGAAAATGGGCTTCTTCTCTTCACGCATAGAATCTGTTTTTCATTCTCAAAAGCAATTGAAATTTATGTTGCTGGCTGAAAGCAGTAAATTAATGATTTGCTAGATTTCAAGAGATGAAAACTACCAGAGCACCAGCAAATGTGACCGTGACCCCAAGCGTGCACAGATATACTTCTTTATCAGTGTGAAATGAACTGAGCTGAAAATTATATTTGATTAGAGAAGAGAGTCAAAGCTCACGGTCTAAAGGATGCTTTGCGAAAATCTTGCACAGTGCTTTATGAAAACAAATGTACTGTGAGAAAATGTGGTGCCTGATGAACAGTATGCAAATGATGAAGTGCCTGGGGAAACCAAACCCCAAACATTCCATAAGGTTTAACTGCTGAGTTGCAGTGTGCTCTCAGGTACAGGCCTATTATTTACAGACGTCTGATGGGTTCAGCTTCAGTGTATGTCCACAAAAAGCGTGTTTTTTTATTTTGTAACAATAGAGTACCTCTTTTTACGATTACTGTTTAAAGTGCATAATGTAAAAGATTTTGTTTAAACAGACCTGCTTTTGTATCCTGTTTTTTCTCGTATTGATATAAAAAACAATGAGAGAAGTCTACACTGTCTTTTGAGTTCAAAACAGTTCATATTTTAAAAGGTTTGTATTCACAGATGGCATGTAAATACAATACAATTCATGTTGATTTTCTACTTTGTACTACTTTGTAAAAAATACACTCCTCATCATAAAAATGTTGCACCCAGAAGGAAGTTATTGACAGGAACGATAGGGCTGACACTGTGAGACATGCACATGATTCACGTTTCACGCTCGACTGTGCATGTGTGACGCAAGCAAGGACAAGTCTTATCACTTGTACCTGACTGACTATATAAGGTTGTCCCTTCGCATGTGTAGCAAGGTATTCCAAGGTGGTACACTAGATGACCTCAGAATTCTGCTTGCATGAAAATATTAAGGACTGAAAGCTTTAACTGTTTCTCCTGTATTTTTTTTAAACATTACATTTGTTTGTGTTTAGTGTTTTACCAATTAGAACCGGTAAATAGGCTACACTTCAGGTTCACTTCACTCTCAGACCTACAGTTTTATCATTATTAACATCAGTTTTATTGGCCCTACAGTAAAACCCTATGGAGCACTACAGGATATGCTACATCTGCCAAAGGTTCACAGCAGTTTCTGCATTACAGTTAATAGCTAAATAAGGTAGTAAACACTGTAGTTCACTGCTTGGCATTCTTGTTGTTATCAGACAAAATTTATTTCAGGAAGGTACGTCCAGACCTGGACTTGGACCTTGCACACATACGGATAACAGAACCTTTTGGTTTTATATATATATATATATATATATATATATATATATATATATACAGTCATATGAAAAAGTTTGGGCACCCCTATTAATCTTAATCATTTTTAGTTCTAAATATTTGGGTGTTTGCAACAGCCATTTCATCTTGATATATCTGATGGACACAGTAATATTTCAGGATTAAGTCAGTAAAAAGTAGTAAGGAGTATTCAAATCAATAAAATGATAAGGGTGCCCATATATTTACACCGGTCAAATTTTGGTTTAATGCATATTGCACATTTTCTGTTAGTACAATAAACCTCATTTCAATCCTGAAATATTACTGTGTCCATCAGTTATTGGATATATCAAATTGAAATGGCTGTTGCAAACACCCAAATATTTAGAACTAGATTTAGATTAATAGGGGTGCCCAAACTTTTTCATATGACTATATATATATATATATATACAGTCAGGGAGAACTGACTGCAAAAAGTGACTCCCAACAGCCACGACTGCAAACACTCAGCACACAGTGATGTCCTCCATCAGTCACTCTGTTATTACCAGCTTGGAAAGATGTCATAACAGGACCTACAACGAGCTCTGGCTACAGTTAATGTCAAAGTACAGCACCTATCATCACAAATGGAGAAAAAGGAAAAAGGAGACTCCACAATTTAGATTTTTATAAAAGGTGTGCAGGTTACAGGGCGAGTAAAAAGTCGCAGGACACAATTTTATTAACAAAATATGGAGGCTTTTCAGATGGTGAGCATGTTAGAGACATGTAGAATTGCATGTTTAGCAGGCTGAAGATTTTACACACATGCTATTAGCATTCAAGAAGCTTTTGCCGCTTCATATTAATGCCGCTTTTGTAGGGCTGGGAGACTTTCAGGACCCCTGTATTCTTTATTCTTGCCCATATCGATTACTCTTTTGTTTTTAAATTCTGTTAAAGATTTTCCCACTGTGTGTGTTCATGAAAGCAACCTACAGAAGAATTTGAGCCAACTGATCAACTCCAGCAGCTTCCTCCAAAAAAAAAAGCTGTGTGTGTCATTCATTAAATATTTATTTTATGAACCGTAATTGTGATACTGATTTGAGGTCATTACACCCAGAGCTACAATCTTGTGTCACTGACCTTTGCATTGTGGGTCATAAACATGAACCATGAACTGTGTCAGTACTCTGTATGAACTCTGTATGATCTCCAACTTTATGTAAAATGTTAATCATTAACAAGAAAAATAAAACTATATTTAACATAAGTCAACTGAAGACCAACATGTAATTACAAAATAATAATCATTAAATTCAAAATTCCTATTAAAAATTTTTTTTTCACATCTTTACAAGCTGTTCCTCTGTTAATTCTGTAAAGTAATCCAAGTACTTTAGATCTTGTTCAGCCTATTCTACCTGGTGTGCCATTTGTTTGTAATACAATAATTACAGAGAACAAGCAGTACAAAAAGAACCAGCCTGAATTATACACTGTCCACTGTAATGATCAATCATTTAGAAACTTTTGTGTAGAAAGATATGTATAGTCATTATTAAGAGTTAAAACAAGGCCTTCCTTTACCTCTGTAGCTAAAGTGCTGCCATGCCAGTGTGCTGAATCTATATTCTGATGTGATGTGATGTGATGGCAGAGGTTAAGCTACTGTTTGATTGTCTGTAAAGGATACATTTTGATTGGTAATGTAATGTCTTCAAATGTGTAGGTTAAGAAAATGCAATATATTTTTTCTAAAGCTAAAGCTGGCTGCTCGGCAATGCTGCATCAGCAGCAGCTCGAAAAAGAAGTGGTGGCTGGCTCCACATGTATCGGAGGAAGCATGTGTTAGTCTTCACCCTCCGGGTGTGTTGGTGCATTACTAGTGATAGAAGGAGTCATACTGAGTGGGTTGGGTAATTGGCTGTGTAAATTGGGGAGAAAATGGGAAAAATTAGAAATAAAATTATAATAAAAAAAGAAATCATAGGTGATTAGTAGCAGTACGACCTAAAGGCGGTTTTGTCCTGAAGCTGTCTAAAAGAAAAAAATGATGGAGATCCTTAATTTGTAAGCTACTTTTTTACAGTGCAATATATGGCATGTTTTCTCTTCACTAGTTGGATTTGGATGCTACAGTGTCATGGGTGTAGAGATGCTGCTCCAGAAAGGCCAGGGTTTTTTGCCAGGAATCTTCCTGAGCTTTACTGTGTGGTACCATTTGTCCTCCCCACACCACCACCACTGCAACAAAAAAACAATGAGAAAATACATTTTCTTTTAAAATTACAATCAAAAGCCTTTGCTACTCTTCTAGCATGCAAAAGAATTTTGCCGACGCAACCAAATGTATACACTGGCTTAGAGACATTTTACTGTTAGATTTACTGTTAAATTAGAAAAGATCAAGCATTTGCTTAGAGGATCAACTAAATTTGGAAGCCAGTGTCTCATTTTGAATATATGCAAACCATCACCTTAAACTAAGTGAAGTTCCAACATTATTTTCATTGCACATCTTAGTGTGCAGAAATGTTAACTGAATCTGTACATGTCCTCCCCTTCTGTGTGTTTTTTTAACCATAAGGCATAAGTTGGGAATTAGAGATGGGTGGTGGGGATGATAGTGTTTTTTTGGGGGGAAATTATAATGTAAAAATGCTATTTGCTGCTTGTCTTTCAAATACCTATTCAGTTTAATAAAAAAATACATTGGTATATGACAAATTCCTGGTACAAACATGACAGTGTGAATTGGGAAATGCTAAATAACCACACAACTTTAGAAATATAATGTCCCATCAATCTGCCACTCATTATCAGCTCTGATGAGTTTTTCGTTGTCAATGTTGTCAGTTTTGTGTTCAATGTTTTGCTAGTACATCAGTTGTAAAAAGTTCTATATAAATAAATTTGTACAAAAGTAAAGAGAAAATTGCCATCTCATTAATTTTGGCACATTAGTGAATAGTTAAATTCACTAACGTGCCCACAAACGTTTGGACATTTAGTGTTTTATATAGCCGACACACAAAAGGGCAGTTTCTCAGAAAGGTATTAGGCCTAGTCATAGACTATATTTTTTCCCTCAATGGAATATTCTCTATTCTAGAATACTGCTTAATCAAACACGAGACTTAATCTCTGTCTGGGGCCACTGTGGCAAAGTGTCTAATCTAGTATCCTCAGATCCTTAAATCTCAGTATCCTCAAATCCTTAAACCTCAACACATCCTCAAATTAAAGTTTTACCTGTAGTCTTTGCCTCTATCAATTTGAAGTTGCTGGATCGGACATGAGGGCAGTAGGGAGGCTCAATGAGATGACCAGTGTGGGGGTATGAAAGCACAGTCAACAGGTGACTATTCCCAGCTTGCTCCATCATCTTCTTCATCTAGTAGTGCAAGAAGAAATAATGACTCACAAAGCCCAAGACTCCAGCTGAGCAAAGAACAGTGCAGCTTTAGAACTATATCAGACAAAAGTAATGATTTAAATGTAATCCTTTATTTAAAAAAAACTGTGAAAAATGATGTTGCTCTTTCAACCTGGAGTACAACATCAGATGCATCTGTAAACTCTTTGAAATGAAGTATTTGAAACTACAGTACTCACATCTTCTGCAGATTCTGCTGCTGCCCAATTTTGATCATCCTCACCAACAATCAGTAAAATAGGGCATTGGATAAGACCCATCTGGTCAAAACAAACTTGAGTTTCACAAACTGTGACTGCAGAATAATCATATGCACCAAGAAATGCACAACATTAGACATCTTATAAAATGATCAACAACTGATAATCATTTCACGTATTCTCACTTCAACTTTCTTTGAAGGGTCGTCTGGTATCGGCAGCAGCAGATCTCGCCAAATGATTCTCCGCTCTTCATCATAGCGAGTGTTCTGGACATTCCTTTAAAAAAAGAATCAACTAAAGTAATTTAATTAAATCAATTTGGCATACAACTGATTATTATTATATTGTACCATTTTTATGCTTTCAATCATTTTACTTCGAGCAACTTAATATTTAAAATATTTAATTTGGATCATTTCAAAGCAGTGTGTGTTTTTTTTATTCAAGAAACTTCAGCTATCCTCTACACTGTGTTAACATTCTTATGTCAACACGCTATCTAATGTTATCTAACATTTTGTTTTTGATTTCATTTGACTAACAGCTGAAAACTGTGAAAATAACTTAATCAGCTGTACTCTGTCAGAAATGGACTGATTCACGTGGGATGAGTGGAATTTTCTCTTCACCATAAAACCAAATATATTAATTTCTAAGAGTGTAGGGAAATAAATGCCAGCTAAAGCTGCCAGAAGACCTTTGGAAATTTAAATATTGCTTTGAACATAAAATTTCCACAAAATTGAATGATTTGCATCAAAAGTTTGATGTACTTTTACACTGCTGCTCATACAAGACACAGCTTAGTGCCAATCCAGTGCCTTGAAACTTGAAAATGTGAAAATTAAAAAAAAAATAAAAATTAAAAATGTGACTGTCAAAGTCCGGGGGTCATCTTAATGATTGTTTTATGGTAAAAGGTAAAAGGTCTTTACTGATACTTGTAGCGCAATTAGTAAAACAATTAATTCTACAAGGAAAGTCCATTATCTGCTACTCACTTTTTGATCTCTTTAAAGACATCAGCCAATGATCCATTTACAGGCATAATGTGGCTTCCACTAACACACACTACACATTTGGGCTGAAAGGGAGAGCAAGCAAGTTATAGAAAAATCTATAGCAAAACTGTTACAGATAATCAAATTACATGCTATTTGCTGAAAAAAAAACAATACACAAAACATTTCACCTTTAATAATAACAAGAAGGACACTAATAAGAACATATTTAGGTCTATAGCAGATTGACCTGTAAACCAACTATAAAAGACACTCAAACACACATACTAAATATTCCAACCATAAGGGATTGGCTTTGTTAATATGCTCAAAGGTTACCAAAGTAGCAACAGAAGTACAATAAAGACAAAGGTAGATCACAATAAGCTGCCCTTACATTGATCTCTGAGGAGTACGCTGCCATGCCAAGAGTCACAGACACACCAAACGACAAGCCCATCATGGCTATTCTGTCAGGACACACCTGCGGATGTTGCTTCAACAAACTAAAGGCAGCCTGAAAAAGATACGCAAAACATTAATTTCAGTGCCGTATTAACATGTGCTTTTTTATTGTATTTTTCTCTGCTTAGTGTCATTCTTTAGTGTCTCTGTCACTACATTTCAGCACAAATGCCAACCTTTAACAGACCAATACCTCAAAGTAGTCATTGTCCACATTTTGTGGTGTTCCACTAGCATCCTTAAGTCCAATGTACTCCAGAGTTAATGTGATGTAGCCATGAGAGGCCAGCAGAGCAGAGCGATATTCCACCAGCCCACCTCCTCCACCCCAGAGGTCCAGCACAGCAGGGAACGGGCCAGGACCTACAGATGAGAACACTCTTAAAGTCACTCACATTTCTTTTTTCTGTGATCTAGTAATCATATCCAATATCAATCTGGGTTTAAGATGGATATAAACCGCTATCTCTCTTTGAACTGTCTAAGAATAGTCCTACAGCTCTGGAAAAAACTAAGAGACCACTTCAGTTTCTGAATCAGTGTCTCTGATTTTGCTATTTATAGGTATATGTTTGAGTAAAAATGAACATTGTTGTTTTATTGTATAAACTACCAACAACATTTCTTCCAAATTCCAAATAAAAATATTGTCATTTAGAGCATTTATTTGCAGAAAATGAGACATGGCTGAAATATCGATAAAAAAGATGCAGAGCTTTCAGACCTTAAATAATGCAAATAAAACAAGTTCATATTCATAAAGTTCTAAGAGTTCAAAAATCAATATCTGGTGGAATAACCCTGGTTTTTAATCACAGTTTTAATACATCTTGGCATGTTCTCCTCCACCAGTCTTACACACTACTTTTGGATAACCTTATGCCACTCCTGGTGCAAGAATTCAAGCAGTTCAGCTTGGTTTGATGGTTTATTATCATCGTATATAGAATATAGTATATATAACTGTATATAGAACTACACTTTAACATCCATCTAATCCCTTTTCTATTTTACCTGGAGGTATGAAAAGGGTCCCCTTTAACCCTTTCTCCCTGACATCAATCCTCTGCACTCCAGGACTGCTGTACCATCGCTCAGCTACAACAGAGGCTAGAGCTTGTTTTTCTTTGAACCACTTGGTTAGATGGCCTTCATACACAGATATGTGCACCTCAATGGGCTTGAAGACGTCCTTGTTTCTAAATCTGTTTTAAAAACAAAAACATAACAAATTGTAACAGAAGAAAGGTTTGAGTGAGTCATTACTTAAGCAGTACATAATCTCTAGGAATTGCTGAAGTTAACCTGAGGCCTTTTCTGCTTCCAGGAATTGGTCTCATACTCCACAGCAGGCCCATGGGCTCAAGTCCATCATACGATCCACCAAGACTGACATCTTCAGACACTGAGAAAGAAGGGTACTCTACATTAGAGCTCTCACAGTGAACACAGAGTCAACAACACTTTAACCAGCAGAGGAAAGTTAACTAGTTAACATTTATTCAGTTTCTCAAATGTGAAGGCTCCTTAGGGGAAATTATGTTACTTTTATTGCTTCTCCAGTATATATTGAGGGGGAAAAGAATTCACAAAAACATATCAAATATTTAAGTCCTTTCACTTAGACCCAATTTACACCAGGCAACATAATGTGATTAGATTACTAACCTTATCCAGATATAATCCTGATGTGACCAGGTGTAAACAGGATCTTACTTACGGTTTCATAAACTCATACACAGCAGATTTAAGTACTGTTGCTTATAACAATAACTGAAATAGATAGAGTAAAAACTACATTTCCAGAAACAATTTGAGTAGAACCACAAGAAGAATCAGGCAAAAAAAGTGTATTATTGAGAAACTGATAAAACTGTGGCAGATCTCAGTGTGCCCAGGATCTACCAGCACAAGAACTGAATACTATTATTATTATAGATATTCTTATCTTTTTGATGCACTCTTAATCTAAATCAATATGATAAATAATATATGTGTAACCTATTGAACAGCTTTGAAGATGCAAAACAAAACGAAATGAAACAGAAAAAGAAAACTGCAACTGCAGATGTGTAGAATAGTAGTATGTGTAATTTACTTGAAAAGAAACACAATTATTATGATTTAAACATGATAAAAAAATATAAATCTGTCCAATCTGATCTATGGCTCATTAGATCTCATTTAATTGATTTATTTTAACTTATATGTATGAAGCATTTTTTTACTACTGTCACAAAAATCTTGTAGTAAGCAAAGAATCAAACAACATACAAAAACATAAAAATTGGGTGATCCACCTCTGACTTCTAAGCTTTATTATAACTGTATTTTAGATAAAGAGTGCATTAAAATAAATTCATTTCCTTCAGTTTCTTGCTGCACATGCAGGGTGTTCTACAAAGTTCTGCTGCAGTTTTACAAGTAACTCAGGACTCTCAGGCTGTTCCTCCTGCCTCTGTAGAACAGACAGAAATAAGACACTGTGAGGAGAAGCTAGAGCTAGCCTACCTTTGACAGATCCGGATGCATCACTCTTGTAATGACCAAACGCCTCCCAGAAGTCCCCGTCCTCCGACTGCAGCAGTGCATGCAGAGTCACCGGCTGACTGGGCAGCAAAAACTGCACAACTACCTCGAACTTCTCATCCACCAGACAGCGGAGAGGACGCACAGAGAGTAAAGGACAGTGTCTGATCCCGGCCATTCTACTGCTGGAGTGAAGCACAGAACAAACCAACTTCTTTCTGACTGCAGAAAGAAAGAGAGAGAGAGAGAGAGAGAGAGAGAGAGAGAAAGAGACCCACCCAAACACAGAGTACACACACATATTTACACACACACACAAAAGAATATTTACTGCCCTGATTGTAAAAACCCTTACGTCATTTTAGTTTCATACCTTTACAAATAATTTCATGTTTTTTCTGTCACAATATTTCCATATTTGCTGTTAATATGTTATTTTAATTGTGCTTTGGCAACATTTGTGCAATTTTACTGCATTTTAATGTCATACATTATGATACATGATGTCTCACTACAGATTTGATTGCTTCTTCAATATTAAGTTCAGTTGTATTGTTCTGATTGTGTTTTGCCAATACATTATCTAGTAAAAGGGTCATGCCAGTAAAGTTTTGAAATTAAGTGTGTAAGAAAGAGAGAGAGAGAGAGAGAGAGATAGTGATAGATGTAACTAGCTTGTATAAAGTTAAATTATTCACACAATTGTTTATGCAAAGAAATACGTATCTCACTCATTGACATGTACTTCTGCAAAAGATATGTATCTATAAATTAACTCGTACTGTGTAACTCACTACCTGTTGTCCAGTAGATAAGAAGATAAAGGAAAAGTGTTGTTGGTGAGAAGGAACAGACAGGGGCATTCTGCAGTGCAGAACAATCCTTTCCAAAGCAAATAAATGTAAATAACACTGTAAAAATGTTGAAAGAAACAGTATCTTTGCTGGATGGAACACTGGGCATGCCTGCTCTCTGTTGTTCCTGCTGAGCAGAGCTGTGCCTGTGGATTTACTCTCTCTTTCTCCATCACTTCAGTCTGCAGTTCTACACTTGACACTACGGCGCCCCTAAGATTTTTTATTTTTTTTTACAAGATGTAAAAAAATAACTTAAGTTAACTTAAGTTGCAGGGATGATTTAGTAAGGCATAGAAACGAGATATTTAAGAGACATCTAATTAAGGCGTTGAAATGAGATTATTTACTCATGAGGCGACTTATGAAGGAGTGGGAACAAGATAATTAAGTTGTGGGGACAACTTGTTAAGGCATGGAAACAAGATAATTATTAAGACATAAAAACCAGATAATTACGTCACAGGAATAAATTATTAAGGCAAGGAAACGAGATAATTCAGTCATTGGGACAACTTATTTAGATGTGGGAATGAGATTTATGAAGGAATTTTTTGAAGGAATGGGAACAAGATAATTAAGTTGTGGGGTGACTTATTAAAGAGTGGGGTCGAGATAATTAAGTCGAGGAGATTAATTACTAAGGCATGGAAACAATATAATTAAGTCATAGAGATTATTAAGTTATTAAGACGTGGGAACGAGATAATTAAGTCATGGGGTGAATTAAAGAGGCATAGGAATGAGATAATTAAGTCGCATAGATAACTTAAGATGTGAGAAAGAAACAATTAAGTTATTGGGGCATGGAAATTAGATAATAAGTTGTGGGGATGACTTATTTAAGCCTGGGAATGAGATAATTAAGTCCTGGCCATATAGTTCATTCCCATGATTTAATTATCCCGTTCCCATGCCTTGTAAGTCACCCCATGACTTAATGATCTGGAGGCCACGCTTTTTGTCTTGTTTCCTGATGTCACCTTAGCGGCTTCGTACTATGCCAGTGAACAAACACAGATAATAAATACTTCAGCTTAGACAGTACTAAAGTTTAACGTTGACTAATAGTGATCAGAATTGGTGATCAGTCTGCACAGTGACTTTACCATGCAGGATAAAAGAGTGTAAAAGGTAAGCTGAACTGATTTAACATTAATCAGTCTTTCATTAGTCTAGTCTAACTTTACTTTAATTATTCAGCTGTTAAATCAGACCTGATTAAAGCTGTATTTAACAGACTGTGATACTAATGTTACACAGGTAATGTAGTGAGTGAGTGTGAGTGTGTGTGTATTAGGTAATAGTGAGTCTGTGGAGTGAGGTGGGGGAGGAGGTCACTCACCGCCAGGAGCTGAAAGAGTCTCTCTGAACTGAGTTCAGCTCTGCTCCTCTAAAACTTCACTTTATCTCAGAGCTGAGGTTAATAAATAAACCGCTCATCATACTCACACTCTCTCTCACACTCTCAAACACACACACGCGCGCGCGCACACACACACACAGCGCTGCTGTACCGTGTGTAGACACGCCGTAAACCAGTGGCGGAACCATAAGACCGACTTTAATCCCCAGTGTATTAGTTAATGTTTCAGAGAGGTTTAAAGTAGGTGGCGGAGTTATTTCAGCAATTCAGTGTTTTCCCTCTTTACACTGGTTGCCAGATTGGTCTTTCTCAATCCGTTCAGGTGACCTGGCAGCCGGCTAGTAAAAAATGTGTTAAAAAAATTAAAAGTATTAAATAAACATAATAGTAATAAATTATGTATCATATATATATATATATATATATATATATATATATATATATATATATATATATATATATATATATATATATATATATAACAAATATACTACACTTTTTAATATAAAGTAATGTATTTTTTGCCTATAGCACCCATTTTAGAAAACTTTTAATACATTAACATATTTCATTTTAATGAACAGTTAATATATTTTAAAAACAAAATATTATACTACACATTTAATTAGCTAATTAATGATGTACATACTAAAGAATTGTTTGCCCAACACATTTGAAATAAAATCCCATATAAACTGTAGTGACCTACTAATGGTTTTAAACTATTACTATATATTATAAATACATAAACTATATAATAATTTTATATTACATTAAAGTACTTACACTATTAAGGACATTGAAAAAATGGTGGATGCAACCAGGTTAAATTTAATTTATTTCTGTCTTTCTGAATCCATTCAGGTGACCTAACAGCTAGCTAGTAATAAAGTATTAAAAATAAAGTATAAAAAATCATTTTAAGCAAATATTATGCTACACATTTAATAATGTACATGTTTGCCTTACATATAAAAAAGGGCATATAGGCACCATCTAAGAATAAAGTTAATTAAATATAACTATTAATATTAACTACTATATTAACATATTTAATTCTATATTAAACTAATGACTATTAACTATTACTTCCTGACATAATATATTTTTTTCATTATTGTACTTCGGACGCAACCTTTCCTTTTTTATTGTTTCATCCCACTAAACATTAGACGTCTTATGGACGTGAAGATCATGTCTATATTGCGTCGGTCGGTCCAAGACCAATTCTGTACGTCTACACGACGTGCAAACTAGGTCCGCTATTTGGACGTCTAACTATGACCCCACTTGGACGTCAATATGCAGTTAAACATTTGAACGTCGGACTAGGTCACTTTTTTGGACGTCATGGGGACGTCTAATACAGGTGCAGGAAATTAACATTATTTAAGAATATATTTATTTTTAAATGTATGTCAAAATTGTTGTTATCAATATTGTTAATCACTATGAATATAGATTATTTATGATTAAGCATCATTTATTTCTAATTATTTATTTGAGTATTATATTTTTTATCTATTTAATTAATTAATGAATGTAGGTATTTATTTACGTATGTTTTTATTTTTATTTGGAAATGCAATTTATGTGGAAAATTGTTAAGTTGATTTCAACCAGTCAACTCCACTCTGATATGCCGAGGCAAAACACGCTCAACATTTTTTGGCTGCTGCAGTAGCTCAGCTCAGCTCAGCTCAGCTCAGCTCAGCTCAGTTCAGTTCAGCTCGCTCAGCTCAGCTCCGCTCCGCTCAGGACCGGACTCAGCTGCCACTAGGCTATAAGGTAAGACGATATGTATAAGTTAATGTATTTGTAGTGTTAGTTGTTTTAGCTCTGTGGTCTTAAATCATCTGAACCTGCTGGCGTTGCCTCTCTTCCCAGGCAGTTAGCTAACTAGCTAGCTAGCTAACGATAGCTAAACAGTGGCCATAGTTAAAATGGAATTGGAATTACTTTTGAGAACGACCGTATTGCCAATAATATTTACTGTAACCGAAGCTTTAACGTAGAAGCATTGTCCGGTCATTAAGTCAATGCACTAACCAGAGCTAGGCTGATAAGCCAATCTAAGCTAAATCAAAGAACCGTCTTTGGCTAAATTCGCTAAGCTAGCGTTAAGTTATATAAGTTTGTGGCACCCACAATTAACCTAGGCGACTGGGGGCAATATCAAGTGCATTTTGAATAGCCTGAAGAAGTAAGTTTATGTGAATATTACATAAATAAGGCAATTTAAAATAGTTTGTTGTGGGAAAACATTTATTAAAATAGCTTAATATGATGTGTGAGAATTAAAACAGCACGATAATTCTGGTCAGGTGTTAAATGTGTATACCCGCCTTTAGCTTAGCGTTAGCTTAGCGTTAGCTTAGCGTTAGCTAAGCCATAGCATGAAGAAGTAAGTTTATGTGAATATTACATAAATAAGGCAATTTAAAATAGTTTGTTGTGGGAAAAAAATAATTAAAATAGCTTAATATGATGTGTGAGAATTAAAACAGCACGATAATTCTCGTCAGGTGTTAAATGTGTATTCCCGCCGTTAGCTTAGCGTTAGCTAAGCCATAGTGTGAAGAAGTAAGTTTATGTGAATATTACATAAATAAGGCAATTTAAAATAGTTTGTTGTGGGACAAAAATAAATGGCCATCTTTAACATTTTCTGAGATTTCTAATTTGTCTTTTTCTACTTGTGCAGATGGAGTCATGAAATGTGACGGGACAGCCACCGAGGACTTCATACTTCGGAGCATCTCAAACATGCACCACAAAGACATGGAGGACACACCGCTGTCTCTCAGGACCTAGAATCTTAATGAAAGTATAATGATGTTAAGGGAAGGTGTAATGGAAAGGTGTAATGTAAAGTTGTAATGGTGTTAAGGGAAGGTGTAGTGGAAAGGTGTGATAGTGTTGAGGGAAGGTGTAATAGTGTTGAGGGAAGGGGTAATGTTAAAGGTGTAATAGTGTTAAGGGAAGGTATAATATTGTTAAGGGAAGGTGTAATGCAGGGGTCTCAAACTCATTTTTGCCGAGGGCCACATTGACATATTGGCTGTCCTCTGAGGGCCAGATGTAACTTATAAATATAAGAAAATGTAACCAGATGTAATATAAAATGAATGTAATTACTCCTTAATGTTAAATAACTCTCAATATACTATTTATTCAATCAAATATTACAGTTGCATGGAAAAATGTTTGCTTGTTGCTCTATTAACATAAATCCTTTTAATTTGTCATGTTATGAAATCCAAAAACTCCATCAATCAAGAACCAAACTATTCAAGTGAATAGAAATTACATCAAGTACAAGTTATATTAACTTTGATCAAAACGTTTGATACTGAAATAAGGCTTAATAAATATAAAATCAAAAATTGTGAGCTGTGACAGATTTAGCATTTCCTCAGATTTAGCAGTTCCTCATCCAACCACTAGTCGGAGCTGCAGCTGCAGCACCACAAGCCCGCAGTCTTTGCTTAGTCAGAGCTACAGCCCAGCCACGGGCTACAGGACTCAGCTGAGCCAGTCTGGAGCGTTTTGAAATTTTTTAAGTTCTTCTGTGTATGAAATAAAATAACCCCACTAACCGGATAATACAGCTCTCTACAGTTCATCTTTCAGCCCAAGCAGCTAACAGCAGCAGTTTAGAGCAGCGTCACGGAGGCACTGCTCGGATTACATTATAAACAGGTCAGTTAGCGCGCTGCTAACCTCAGGATGTTTATAACTACGGAGTTTAGTGGACACACCACGGCTGCAAGGTTAGACTGTTGAAGGCTACTGAAGACTACTAAAGCAGGCAACGCAGCGTAAGCAAAAAAAAACAAAAACCACACACACACACACCAAAATACAAGTTAAGATAAAATATGAAAACGAACATAATAAAGCATAAATAATTAAATTGAATTGCGGGCCAGATGTATGTTTATTTTGTTAACCCGTGAGGGGCCGTATGAAACCGCGTGGGCCGGTACTTTGAGACCCCTGGTGTAATGTAAAGGTGTAATAGTGTTGAGGGAAGGTATAATATTGTTAAGGGAAGGTGTAATGTAAAGCTGTAATAGTTTTAAGGGAAGGTAAATGTTTAGTGAAATTGTTATGGTGTGAATCTAAGGTGTATGTTATGTTGATGTAAAATAAAGGCATTAACCCCAAATGAGATTTACTCATTATGTTTATTATTATATTAATGTTTCCCCAAACAGAAAGGGTCAATTTAAAATCAACAGTGGTAAGATGGGGGTAATTAATTTATCCCTTGCTTTTACTGGTTCTTTGCAGGTTGACATGTTTTGGAAAAAGTGAGAGGGTTGAAATTCAATTTATTTGTAAAGCATATTGTGTATACTAACGTGCATAACTAGTTCCAGAAGGTTGTGAACCTGTTCCAGTAATTGTTTGGCTTAGCTTTGTATGCGTTTCCAGTTAACTGCTGAAGCTGGAACAATGGAACAGTTGCCACCGTCTGAAATGGCACTACAGTTATGCAGGGAGCCTCAAAGTAGTTGGTCTATAAAAACGTATACATGTAAATTTCACGTAGAAAAGACGTCCACAACGACTTAATTTAAACTAGAATTAGCCCTTATCCGGAGGTCTGGGGAACGTCAATACTGGACGTGCAGAAGACGTCAGAAAAAAGACGTCGTCTGGCGTCACAGTCTGCACCTTCAGGAGACCAAAATTGGACGTGCAAAAATGACCTAGAAAAGACGTCGTTTCAACGTCTCTTTGTTTAGTGGGATTTATTTAGGAGTAAACGAGTTCTGCAAAACTGGCGAGTCAAACCATAGTCAAACATACTGTTTAAAAAGGATTTACGCCCAACATGGCAGCCCCGGTACTTTACCAGCAGGGGGCGACGCTACCAGTTGTTAAAAACAACTGAATGTTCTGTGTTTTAAACAGACATAAATAATACATTTATTCATGTCTAAACCAATGATTGGTATAAACTGATCCAGCCCTGAGCTGTTTCCCTGTCTCTCCACTGTACTTATGTAGTAGTTATTAATGTTAAGCTTGATTATATCACACGATAACAGTTTGGAACAGAAATATGTCACCATGAAAACAAATTAAAACAAACATTTTGGTTCAAAAAGAAAACATATATTTAGGTGTGTAATATACAGACCATCATTCATCATTTAATATCTGTAATCATGTCTCTTGCCACAAAACATATCCATAGTTACTTTAGCATTAAAACATCAAATTAAATCAAATGTACTCTGAAGATGGTATTGCTGGAAAATCCACAGTAAGGAACCATCACAACAGACATCAGTGGCTCATCTGCCAGAATTAAGAAGACAAATGTTTACATTAAAATAAATAAAAACCTCTCCGTTAACATTTCAGGCAAAAGTGCAAATAGCTTGTGATTTAAAGTTTAAAGAAGTCAACATATAAAAATGATGTACACTGTAATATTCAGTAACTCCTTCAGATCCTCAGCATCAAGTTATTTCTGTGAAAATGCCTGATTACAACAGTGCCTATGTTTTTCTAGTAGGTGTGAAGTACAGAGACTCATGGGGCTCCTCCTGCAAAAATGAGCTCCAATGCAGCTTGAATATCTCCCCCAGTGGCCTGCAGGGCTCGCAGGATCAGCTCCTCGTCCTGAATCCCCATGTCCCGCAACTGCTGGAGCTGGGATTGCCACTGACTCTGAAAACACACATACATAAACATGGAAATTTTTAGGTATAATTTTTTTTTACAATAATTACAGTTTCAACACATAACGACAAAACACTCACCTGAAGGGACGATATGCTCGACACCTGTAAGGCTTGCTGCAGGGCCTGGTTGAACAGGTCATTTGTTATAGGGGTTCCGGCTGGGATAGGGGAAACCCCTGAAGAAGCTCCCTAACAAGAACATAAAGATAAAAGTTAAAACATGCAACTTCTATACCCGTATATTTAACAACAAATCACTCTGAATATATTCATATGTAAAACAATGCTCTGTGCTCCCGAGGTCTGAATGCACAGTTACCTCAAGAAGCACTTGGCCATTAACACTTTTCTGTAGTTATAATTCTATTGCTCTTTATAGACCTCATAGTCATGCTCTCTATAGGAATCATCTCTAAAGTTAAAGCTATTCACTTTCATTTTAGAATACTGAACCATTTAGAAAATAATAGCACATTTTCTACATTTACTGCAGCAGAAATCAAAAGATTTCATCTGTGTAAACACATTACTTTCTATAAAGCTTGCAATACAAAAACACTTCAGGCATGGATCCACATACTTTGCCACTCTGTCCTCCCATTTCTGCATTTTATACATATAATGTAATTTGGGTAGGTTGACTAAAACAACCTTTGCTTCTACTACAGGTATCGGAATGACCTTATTTTTTTTTTTTTTTTTTTCATTTCAATATGCTGGGTCCAAAGTGGTTTACCCTGTCTTTTGTTTGTATCAAGGTTCTACTTGGACACTGTAAAGGGAAACATCCAGTTTCACACTGTGCTTTATAGTTAAAGATTCTAAAGGCTTACCATACAAACCAATTTTCCAGAGCTCAGCAGATAAAAACATACTCCTCTGGAGGATAGCTGTATGCAGGCTTTTGTTATCTCACAAAGCAATAAAGCGCAGCACTATCATACTGCACCAGTGCATCAAAAAAGCCCAATTATTACAGTGATTTTGTCTACATTAAAATGTGAAGTGAGGCACAGGGTGACATTAGTTAAACCCCCACCACAGTAATGTACAGCCTTGAGTGATCACTGTTATTAATAAAACAGTGACGTAATAAACAGTGTAATTATAAACAATGAAGAAAACTTTACACTGAGGAACCATGAGTGTTCCAGTAAGCCAGGGTGATATTAGCAAGTGGTTTGTCTCACATAGCTTGGCATAATACTAATGCTGCTCCAGCAGTGCTAGCCGGGGAAAGCAGCAGGCTACAGTCCGATATACTCGCCTCTGAATGGAAAAAGAGCTAACGAGAGCTTAGTGTGGTTAGTGGGCAATGCTAATGCTGCTCCAGCAGTGGTAGCCGGGGTTAGCGGCAGGCTGCAGTCCGATATACTTGCCTCTGATTGGTGAAAGAGCTAAGTAGGGCTTAGCACGGGTAAGCAGCTAATGCTTATTCAGTCTTTAGTATCGGTGCTGGAGAACTAAACTGAAACTCCTGTATAACGCTGCACTCCAGCAGAGTGCAAAATAGTGAAACAGTATCTCCATTTTTACAGTTTTAAACCTGGCAGTAGTTATTTATATGGTGTAATTATTTCACAATGAATGGAGCAATTAAAATGCATGACAGCAATGATATGTAAGTGACTGGGTACCTGGTTTCCTATGGTGGGTGTAACAGCACTGCTTTCAGGAGTGCTGGCTAGAGCTAGGGCTGTTGCAAGTTCACTCTGGGTGATTGGTCTAGGTCCAACTGCCCCACTGTAGCCTAATGTAGCAGGCCTCAACCCCGAAGAGCCTGTAGAACTGGAGGATGGTCCACTCCGGTTCCCCTATTACATATCAGAACAGTTAAAGTTGGAACAGCACAGTTGCATTATGTTTTTTTTTTTTTAAGAGTATAAACTGTAATGGCTAACCGATTGGAATTCCTCCTCATCGTCAGACATGCCTTCGAAGAGAAATCCTCCTGCAGTACAAATAAGTATGTTTAAAATAAATGCGTGCATTCATAAGCTTGTAATATATAGCTGATATTCACTGGACTGCAATTAAAACGCATTAGTTTTACCTGGCATGTCACTGTAGGAGCTGGAGGACACATTTCTGGAGGAGCTGGCACTCTGCTGGTTGGGCACACTGCCAGCTACTGAATGCAGCACCAGAATAATGGCATTAACCAGTGCTGGGTGAGAGTTAATCAACCTAGTGGAAACAAAGTAAGACAAATAAAACTAATTACTGCAAGCACTTTTAAAGCTGCTCTGTAATTTATCAGAATGATGCAGAGTGATTGATTCCTCCTTTACACACTGTGAGCACAGAAACCCTGACAAGAGCTGTAGGCATGTGTTTCTAATACTCACGTGTCAAGCATGTTGGGATCTGTGAATTGCACAAAGAGTTCCTTGTCTTGAAGGACACCTAAAACACAGCATTGCATGCATATACGTTAAGCACCAGGTTTTCAAAATGGTACAGCAGTATAGTACAATCATTTTTAGGAGGAACCACAAGTATTACCTACTCACCATTAGCAAGTCATAACCACAAGTATATCAATTTTAGAAAGAATTTATATCTCACACACTGCACAACATTCTCTATACACCACTAAAATAGCCTTTAAAATGTGTAAATAAAAATAAAAAACTGCCTACCCAGAGCCATTGGATCAGTACTCAAACCAGGTGTGGCCACAATTATCTGATCCAGAGACTCCTTGTTGTTCAACATTTTAAAAACCTGGTATGAAAAAGAAGAACAAAGAACATAAAAATGTATTGCATACGGAAAATAAATAATTCACAAAAATATAATTAAGTTTGTCCTCTTAAATATGTCTAAAATATTTGTCCTGTCTAAAATATTGTCTCATTATATTCTTTCTATTTCTTTTCTCAAACTTTTATATGTTATTAATCCCCCATGTCTCAGGCATCCACCCACTATCAGGCATCACTTGAACCCTGATATATTACAACATCTTGCAGCGAGCACACTGGCCAGTGTTGAGCCAGACCCACTTAATATTACCTCCAAACTTATACAGGTGTGAGCATAACAAAGCTGTCCCTGGAGGTAATACTTTATGAACAGTTTGCATATTGCTATCCAATGACATGACATGATTAGTGGTCAATCAGCCAAATTTGAATACTCATTATGTTTGCACTGGAGCTAAAAGGCTAATGTAGCTAAAATGTAATAGAAGTGTACGTTACCTAGAAGTGGGTAAAATAGCCTTGGGGGTTTTGATATATATATCACAGTAGGGCTGCACGACATTGGAATAATTTTACTTATTTTTTTGACTATATATATTGCGATATTAAACAAAGCAGGGCCCCCTCGCGCTCCCCCTCTTGCTTCTTGCACAGGCAGCAGGAGCCTGTCACTGACACAGATGATATATCATGTCACCCTATATCACAGTACTCTATGTGTGATTTATATATCGTCACTGTCACACCAAAACCTGTATCTCGAGATGGAGAAGGAAAAAATCCTTCGGAACTTTCAATGTAAATCAATGTAAAACCCATTTTGTAGAATGTCTATTGGTCAAATTATCATGGCATTTTGACACAATATAGATAACAACAGTCAAATTAAAATGATTTCGAAAAGTTTGAATCCCAGTCATGCAGCTTGCCATCAGATGCCCGACGCTCTAAAAGAGCACAATTGGCCCCTTATCACACCTAGGGTGATGTCGATCAGAACAAGGCATCTGTGAGCTGATGTATCAGAAGCAATGCTGCATCTGCAGCAGTTCAAAATGAGGCGGTGGCTGACTTCACATGTATCGGAGGAGGCATGTGCTAGTCTTCAGCTGCCTTGTGTTGTGGCATCACTAGTGACCGGGAATACACAGCTGATTAGCAGCTGAATAGGTGGGACAATCACTCTAGCTAAATTTGGGAGGAGAAAATATAAAAAATAAAATGATATCAAAATTTAAAAAATATTTAAAAACTGAGAAATTTGTTTTCTGTGTCAATGACTTAATATTTTAGTTTAATATAGTACAAAAAACTGAACATTTATATAAACTTATGAACCAGTTAATAAAGGCTCTCAAGAGCATCGGAGAATCAGCTGTGTTGGATCTAAAACCTTCAGTAGAAGGACTGGGCACCATATCCTTCAACACACTGGATGCCTGTGTACTACCAAGACCTGCTGAAACCTGTTATTGACCTTACCGAATCTCTGTAGGCTGTGCTTGTGTGAAGAGCTGCCTGAAGGACACGAAATTCTCTTGCTGCTGTTACTCTGTCAACAGGCTCTGAAAAAACAGACAGCATTATATATACAGTATATACAGTTTCAGTCAAAAGTTTGGACTTTTTCTTCTCATTCAATATGTTTTCTTTCTTTTAAGATTTTACACTTTAAATTTAATAGTGAAGACATTAAAATTATACAGGATCACATGTGGAATTATTTTGTAAACAAAAACCAGAATATGTTTTACACTAGATTTTTCTAAGTTGCCACATTTGGCCTTGAGGACAGATCTGTTCTATTTTCTCAGTACCTTCACGAGGTAGATTCACTGGATTTATTTTAATCCAGTGGTGGATTCATTTTTCAACAAGATATTGCATTAAAAATCCATTGATGGAATAACCTGGTCTATATTCAGTATATTCAGGTAGTCAGCTGACCTCATTCTTTCAGCACATACTGTTGCTGAACCTAGACCTGACCAACTGCAGCAAATTTTCCTTAGTTAAATCCATGTGGCGATTTTTTTTTGGCCAGGTAGTGTATATGTACTGCTATCATGGCATTTTTTTTTATGAATGCAACGCTGGGTCAGCAGGAGCTTACCAGGATGGATCTCAGGTTCTGGCCATGACTTCCTCAGGATGTGTACAGTAGATCCTGACTGGATCCCGTAGGAGTCTAGGGTGAGTTCATCCCTCAGCTTTCTGCCACAGTACACCAGCTCTGTAATATTGTAATAACAAAGTGTGTTAGGGGTCAGCTAGCCAACAGCACACATACTGTTATAGTTATGCTTTATAGACACTGAGCATTTGCAGTGATATAGCACCTATATGTGTGTACCTATAAAATATATACATATATATGTATATACAGCTCTGAAAAAAATAAGAGACCAGAAATCAGTTTCTGAAACAGTTTCACTGATTTTGCTGTTTAAAGGTATATGTTTGAGTAAAATGAACATTGTTGTTTTATTCTATAAACTATGGACAACAGTTCTATCAAATGTCAAATGAAAATATTGTCTTTTAGAGCATTTTCTTGCAGAAAATGAGAAATGACTGAAATAACAAAAAAGACACAGAGATTTCAGACCTCAAATAATGCAAAGAAAACAAGTATATTCATAAAGATTTAAGAGCTAAGAAATCAATATTTGGTGGAATAACCCTGGTTTTAATCACAGTTTTCATGCATCTTGCCATGTTCTCCTCCACCAGTTTTACACACTGCTTTTGGATAACTTTATGTCACTCCAGGTGCAAAAATTCAAGCAGTTCAGCTTGGTTTGATGGCTTGTGAGCATCCATCTTCCTCTTGATTATATTGTAGAGGTTTTCAATTTGGTAAAATATTAAAAATAAAAACTCATAATTTTTAAGTAGTCTCTTATTTTTTATATGTGCGTACCTATAAGTTCTGGGTCAGGTATGGCGTCTGGTAGCTGTGCTGAGACGAGCTGTTTGAGAGTCGCCACTCGATACTCTCCAGGTGGAACATCTCCAGGCTCCGTCTCTGGAAACTGGAGGACGGACTTCGGGAGGGAGGGGTGGTCCATCAGCTTCAGGGACAGGCGCCACTCAGGAATAGCCATGCTGGACTTCAGCAGCCTAATGAATGAACAGAACTCTCCAGTACTGCTGCAGTACTGCTCCTCCAGGGTGAGCAGGCACTTCCCGCAGAGATGGCTGACTCTGAACCTGGACTAGATGCTCTTTACCGCGGTTTTCCTAATAGCGCTGTATAACAGTAAAACCCAGCCTTTAAATCAGTTAAACCTTAAAACTACACAGATATCAGCCTCACTAAAGAACAACCAGCAACCCACTCACACACAGGCGACCCCACTATCCTTCTGTTTTCGTTTCTGCGGACTGACGTAATCAGCTGAACGTCAGGTGCCTGGGAAATGTAGTTCTTTCTGTTTGTAGTTTACCTTGCACTGCCCTCTTATGAACGGTCGACGGCGCTGCTGTTCATAAACGCAATAGGAGGAATACATGATGAGAATGCAGTGAACCCCTCCCCAAATAAATAAAGCAGGAAAAGTACTGGATATTTTTCCTTTTCACAGCTTTGTTGAACCTTCCAGAAATCTTATAGCAGATGTAGGCTATGTGTAAGACACATTGTTATGGATAACCAACAATATAAACTACTAGCAGTTGTCCTAATATTATGTTTTTAATAAAACTGGAGCTCAGAGGCCACAAAAGACTACAAAAGGCTACATTGCAAAATGTATTCATATCCCTTGAATTTTTTTTTACATTTTGTCACCTTACAACCACAAACGTATCTATTTTATCAGGTTTTAAAGTGATAGACCAACACAAAGTATCACATCATTGTGAAGTGGAGCGAACCTGATACATGGTTTTCAAATTTTAATCAAATAAAAATCTAAAAAGTGTGATAGGCAAAAGTAGTCAGCCCCCTTTACTCTGGAATAATATATTTTACCCTAAATAAAGTCCAGTGCAATCATCTGCAATCAGAAGTCATTTAATTAGTTCATAGAGTCCAGCTGTGTGTAATTTAGTCTCAGTATGAATACACCTGTTCTGTGAAGGCCTCAGTGGTTTATTAGAGAAGGCCAGGAAACTGACCAGACAGGTCAGAGATAAAGTCGTGGAGAAGTTCAAAGTAGAGTTAAGTTATAAAAAGGCGTCCCACGCTTTGAGCATCCCAATGAGCACTGCTCCAAAAATGGAAAATGTATTCTACAACTGCAAACCTTCAAAAACATGACAATGAGACTGCGCTGCACTGGTTAGAGAAGCAGCAAAGATGCCCATGGTCACTCTGAAGGAGCTGCCGAAATCCACAGCTCAGGTGGGAGAATTTGGTCCACAAGACAACTAAAAGTCGTGCGTTCCACAAATCTGGCCTCCATGGAAGAGTGGCAAGAAGAAAACCATTGTTGAAAGTAAGACATAAGCCATGTAGATGACACAGCAAACTCATGGAAGAAGGTGCTGTGTTCAGATGTGGCCAAAGTTAAACTTTTTGGCAAAGTTCTATATGTAGCGGTAACATTGCTCATGACCCTGAACTCATCATCCCCCCACTGTGAAACATGGTGGTGGCAGCATCATGCTGTCGCAGTGCTTTTCTTCAGCAGGTACAGGGAAGCTGGTCAGAGTTACTGGGAAGATGAATGGAGCTAAGTATAAGGAAATTTTGGGAGGTATACTCACCTTCCAGCAAGACAATGACCCTAAACATAAAGCCAAATTAACAGTGTAATGGAATTTAGTTCAAAGAATATTATTGTGTAACAATGGCCCAGTCAGTGTTCTGACCTAAATCCCATTGAGCATCTGTGGCAAGACATGAACATTTTACAATTCGTGTCAACATCACTCTAACACACCTCACATTCTATATAAAGATGTTGGTGTTACCAAGTAATTCTGAGAGGTATTTTTCCTAGTTTTGATGAAACACAAAAAACTCTTATTTGGAGTATAGGACATTTTCAAATAATATGAACTACAGTGAAAATATTTTATTATTTTTTATAATGCCCTTGTCTTTGTTTTGTATTTGTCTTATTTATGGAATGTCTAGTTTATAAAGACACAAGTACAAAAGTATCCAGACACTCCTTTTTATTGTTATAATGTGCGCAGTATGTGTTTAACTGCACACACACAGAGCTTGTATAATTTGTACAGAAAAGCCATGCTAGTACAATGGGATGCCCTGGAGCCACCACACATGATCCTAGAGTCACCATATCCAAAGCCGAGTGACAGATAGAGGAGTGTAAAGCCTCCCAGCACTGGGCTGGAGAACAGTGGAGCTGTGTACTCTGGAGTTATGGAGCTCTGTCCAGCACCTTTGGGATAAGCCAGAGTAATGTTTGTGATCCAGAACTGTCAGTACCTGGACTCTACCTAATACTCTTGAGGCTGGATGTAATCAAATCCTCACAGAAATGTACCAACATCTAATAGAAATCCTTCTCAGAAGAGAAAAGGTTACTATAGCAGTCTGGAGTAATACTTTATTTCAGTTTTGTAAGCAGATGTTTGTAAATGTGCATACAATATAAGCAGAAAAAAATGTATTCTATGTAGCACCCATTTTCATATATATATATATATATATATATATATATATATATATATATATATATATATATATATATATATATATATATATCCTGAGACCTGGTAATTCTTTTTTTTTCCACTGTAGTTCACACAAGCTTCAAAACAAATAGACAAAGAAGCATTAATGCAATAAGACTGAGTCCTACTCTAATGTGAAGAAGGCATTTTAGGCTGTCCAATGAAACCTGAATTGTGGGAGTGTGGCCAACAGAGCACAAAGACTTTCTTTTATAACTGCGGACATGGCAGCTTTTACTTTTTATGGTTACAAGAGGGGCAAATGATTAATTTTTCCAGATATTATAGTCTCTTCAAAATGAGATACTTAACAGATATTGCAAGATTTCAGAAATGTACTGTCATTTTAAACCTTTCATACCACAGCTTTTAACCAGTGTCCTCTGTTGTGAAAAAATGACTTTTCAGTGCTTTCAGTTTTAACCAAGTTTTTGTACTTTAGGAAGCAGAGAAATAAAAAAACATTTTATTCAGAAGTGAGGTGCAGCGTTTTGGAAATATTTTAAAGCTTCTGAAGGAAGCCTTTTAGTGTTCAGATTGGTTAAACTAATCTTACTGTTATTTTATATAGATGTTCAAACCTCTACATTCTGAGACCAGGGAAGAACTGGTGTCTAGTACAAGAGACGTATGATAAAAAATAAACATTTAAATAAAACATTTTACATTTTTTCAGCTGTAATGTTTCTTTCAACCACACAAATACAAATATTTCAACTTTCTTTATTAAAGAACGTCTAAAGAACCCTGTTTTTATATTGTGTGTAGTGTATACAAGACATGCAGGCATTTTGTTTAATTCTAATGAAACTCATCTCACTTTTATCAAGTCTTTTATTTACCGACTCAGAAGTTCCCTCTCTCACTCATCTCAACACTAGTCGGAATATCTCGTCAGGCAGGCCTGTATTTGTGCTGTCACGCTGTTATTCACAATGACAGATGGTTGCTTGGCTGGATATGCTTTTCCGTGAGTGCCAATTGCCACGGTGCACACCACTCAGCAGAGCACGGCTGACAGAGCCTGGGGGAAGCAGGGCACACTAGCCATGACAGGGAGAGGTAACAGCCTACACATTTCTCACCCTGAAAAGAGGGACACCCAGTTCAGCCAAAGCCCATTGAAACACTGCCTGTTTATCAAACAGCACGGCTGCGGAAGTGCTGAAGGCAACAGAGAGAGAGAGAGAGAGCGTGTTCCTGAAGCACTGTCCTGGGAATTACACCAGTAATAGAACTTTCAGCAAAACTACTGCACACATATTCACAGCACTATCAGAGTAATGGTGTATGAAAAAAACATCAGCACTGTATCATTTTACTGTACAGCACCACATACAGTAGATATGGAAGGTTTGTGTTGTACAATTTATCTGGTTACGTTTAAAATAAATAGACGGAGAGGACTTTGAATCTTCAATAATGTCTTTTCAGTTATAAAAATGATGAATGGTTTCCATGCTCTAACACACCCACTGCAGCTCTGAGAAAGGACTTAACGTAAATAACTGATGAATTGAGTCAGGTATTATGGGAAATGGAAAGTAATAAAATCTCCAGGATTGAGAAACATTGTTTTAACTATCATCTTACAGAGTCTTTTTGGCTCTGTAAACAGGTATGAATATAGGTGTATCTTACCACTCCAGGCACCATATACTGTATTCACAATGAATCGTATACTGTATATCATGCAACAGTGTATTTACATTATATAGACTTTTTGGACTCCGCTGACAGATTAAAACCACTCACTAAGGCTACGTTCACATTACCAGGCTAAAGTGACTCAAATCCGATTTTTTGCTTAATGTGGCGCAGATCTGTTGTTTTCATGAATGTGTGAACATGCGAAATCACCTTAAATCATAATTGAGTCACTTTCATATGTGGTCCTAAATCAAATACGTATCCCATCCATGGACATACGTCATGAATGTGAACGGTCAAATCAGAATTCATGCGTCTTTTTGCTTTTACACACATGCTACGGGCTTCTCTCTCGTACCCACAGGTCTCTCGGTGCAGCTGTGCAGTTATAGCTACAAAAACAGCAAAAGCAAACCGCCTGGCCTGTTTTCACCTCCTCGACCTGAGCCAACAAACTGTTTCCTCTCCACTCCAGCAGAAGATGCTCCACATATGAGCTGCTATATCATCCATTTTCCTTTTTAAAGCTACGCGTCGTCCCTCAAATATGACGTTTTTAGTTGTTGGTGAAGAAGGCTAACATTTCATTAAAAAAACATAAACTCTAGCATATACAAAAGCTTTGGCACAATTTTTAATGCTTATTTTATTTTTATGCGGTTGAATTCATAAAATAATTAGATTCTCTGCTCTAAAATGAGCTGAAAATATCATATTAAAGCTCCCTGCGAGTCAGCAGTTGTCAAACTTTTTACAGCCTACTGCAGAATTACCCTTTACTGTGAGTGAAAAAAACCCTCATCTATTGGACTCCAACAGATTATTTTGTGAATAAAATGTAACTGTTGAAACTTTAGACATGCCATTTATATTTGATGGGAATGTGAAGCTTTTGGCTTTTAGCAATCCGCTGAGCCCCTAATTGCTTTGAGATTCACTATCAGGACTTTTCTGAAAATTGTTCTCCTCGTTCTTGGATTTGGAAATTCTTTTTTAGCTCTATTCACTATTCTAAGAGTGAATAAGTGCAAAAATTCAGGTCACTATATATATGACAGTATATACTGTACACCATATATAATATACTGCGTGTGAGCTCAATGCTGTGCAGCTACAAATTACCTGTGTCACCTAAACATCCTGATTGTCAGTCCCCCTCAAAGAAGCTGTGTGCAAATCCTTAAATCCAACTACAAGATGGATTATGCGTATTCCATTTCCAATAGGGTACGTAGTTTGTGCACTATAAATTATGATGCATTGTGGGATTGATACAGTGCAGTGAACTTTATAGTAAATAGTGCACAGTAATACAATGTAACTCAATAAGCTTTATTGGTTATCAGTGTTCGCAAATAAGCTCAGTTAGGCTAACTCTGGCACATTTGTCATTGTTGTTTTAATAAATTTTATTTTTGACTGATGGCATTTCTCATGTTTTTATTTAGATCATGTGACAGTTCATATGGGCTCAGAATACACTTCAGAATCACTTCACTCACAATATCAACTAAGCATGTCATTTAGGGATGTAGGGATGTCTAAACCAATTCAAACAACTCTGCTGAAAACTCTAATGATGATATATATATATATATATATATATATATATATATATATATATATATATATATATATATATATAATACTCGATTGTGAACTGTGAGCTCTGAAACCCTGCGGCTTTACCTTTGCTTACTATGGAAACCTAATCAGCTACATTTTACACACATTTTGAATGAAGCTGTATATAAAAAAAAACATTTCAGATATCAGAATTATATTTCAAATGACTGAGAGAATTTGTGTAACATTTGTATAACATCAAAAATGTAGTCATACGTACACCAGGCTGGGAGAATTACATATAGTCAAAATATAGTGCAAATAATTTATATACTTAAAAATGATTAAGAATAAGGAATAAAGAATCAAAGAAACCACTTTATAATTTTTATTGTTTATTCAGAATTCTCATGGTCATATGCACATGTTTGTTCTATCTACCTACAGAGGTTTGACAATGAAACTAAAACATCTGGTTTTAGATCACAATAACTTTTTGTCCTGACAGACAGTTCTGGTGGAATCAGGAGAGTTGAGGTGCACATTAAATTCTGCCGTGATTTGGGCAGCCGTGGTTTTATTATTATTTTTGGATACAATTCGGGTTAGCACCCGAACATCCCTTTCAGACAGCTTCCTCTTGCGTCCACAGTTAATCCTGTTGGAGGTGGTTCGTCCTTCTTGGTGGTATGCTGACATTACCCTGGATACCGTGGCTCTTGATACATCACAAAGACTTGCTGTCTTGGTCACAGATGCGCCAGCACAACATGCACCAACAACTTTTCCTCTTTTGAACTCTGGTATGTCACCCATAATGTTGTGTGCATTGCAATATTTTGAGCAAAACTGTGCTCTTACCCTGCTAATTGAACCTTCACACTCTGCTCTTACTGCTGCAATGTGCAATTAATGAAGATTGGCCACAAGGCTGCTCCAATTTAGCCATGAAACCTCCCACTCTAAAATGACAGGTGTTTCAGTTTCATTGTCCAACCCCTCTATCTATCTATCTATCTATCTATCTATCTATCTATCTATCTATCTATCTATCTATCTATCTATCTATCTATCTATCTATCTATCTATCTATCTATCTATCTATCTATCTATCTATCTATCATAAGGTAACATTTCCTGAACTTTCCAAATATTCCATTATTCATTTTCTGAAAGTTTTCTTCGCAGCTAGGGGCATTAACATTGTCATAATGTACCCATGTTTGCTGAGCATCCATCTAGTTTATAATTGATGTCTACATTGTACAAATAATCACTTATAAAGCAAACAGAAAATCATTTGACATCTAATTCCTTTTAATTACATTACACAATGAACGGGTATAACCCTGACTGTAAGGACTGGATATGCTGGCAGGGCCAGGCTTCTATTTCACACTGTCATAATGCAAGAATAACTAACACTAAAGCTTGCATGGGTTTTCAAGTGGTAACTGAATAATACTCCTCAGGATGTAATGAGCTTCGAAATTAGAGAGTCTTTTCAATTGATTTGAATGGAATACTGCCTGGACAAGGTGTTATCTCCCCCCAAAAAAAAACTATAACTAAGACCCATTTGTGTGTGTGTGTGTGCATTGTTCAGGCTGATTGAGCTGGCCTGAATGTGTGGATTTGCGATGCTGCTCACACAGTGCTGTCTGATTAATGGAGAGGCTGTAGAATGGATTCTCTAATTTGATTAATTAGGCTCAAGACCTCGTCTGCAGTGGCCTGATGAGAATAGGATATAAAGCGCTCTAAAGGAGAGTTGGAACGTGCATTAAGAGGAGTTATGTAGCGAGAAAACGAGTGCTAGGTGTGCAACTGGAAGACGGAGGACAGAAGAGTAAAAGAACAAAGAGGAAGCCTATTTAAATTTTGTACTAATCTGTCTGAATCTGTATGCGCATCATTAGGCGAGGACCAGGCTCTATCTGTGACAGTCTCATTCTTTTTAAATAGTGAAGCGTAAAATGTAATGAAACATGTTCCCCACTTTATACCCAGCCCAATTCATCTGGATCAGCGCAGATCCTTCAGTAAAGAGAAAACAAAGTCATGAGTCGACAGTTCTGAGTTTCCAGACGACCTTGTGAGTTGCAGGCTGTGTTGGTGCACCATGTTTTGATTGCTCAATTTGTGCCCATGTCAGCAGAATTGTACTTGTAGCAGTTTAATGGGTATGGTAAGACGTTTCTAATTCTGCTGTAATTCGTTTTCTTGTTTGCCGCATCACCCGTATGCTCTAGCCTTGCCTCCCCTCTTCACTTTCTCCATCCCCTTCAGCGAGATTACTGAAGCAGCTTAGTCTGGTGTCACTGGCCTCATTAGTGCTTCATTAACATCTGATTATGAGGTGTCTGCACACCCGCACAGAGCGCAGACACACAGAGGCGGTGAGGGAGAGTCACCTGTGAGAGCTCTGATGCTCCACTGACCCCACTGTTTACTATTCACCCTGCCAGAACAGAGTCAGCCCTACGGGTCATGTAGATCATGGCTCCAGATGGGGGTGGTTAACCAGAGTTAAATGGGCTGAATACTTTAATAGAGTCCTAATAGCTGAATGCTAAATACACTCACCTCAGAGCATTTTATAACACATGCCTTTATGATACATACAAAGTAATGTTAAGTAATGTTAAGTAATGCAGTAACTGCTCCACTGCCTGACAATATTCCTGTGAGGACAATGTTATACAAATAACATATTGATGCAGCACATCAGTTGCAGATGATTAGAATATAATTTAAAAGTACTCTGAAGAATCCTGTCTTATTTAAACCTCAGAGATCTAATTTGGTTTGACCTTGATTTTTTAAGTAAGTGATATTAGCATGGTACATCATCTATCACCAAAAGAGACTGCACAGGTTTGTTTTCATAAGATATGTGCAAAAAAGAGAACCTTGCTTAAAAAAATGTAGGTTAACCGGTTAACCAGAAAACAGCTGGACAAAAAACAGGACTTCTGCAGCAACGTGCTTTAAACAGAGGAATCCAAAGTTTTGTTATCTGACCACAAAATCAGAAGGGATATTTGCTGCAAACCAAACACCATCTCATGCAAACTGTGAAGACCAGAGGTGGGAATGTCATAGTTTAGGCCTGCTTTCCTGGTAAGCTTTTTCTATCATCACAGATCACACTATGAGTTGTTCACTGTAACAGAAGGTGTTAAGGAAAACACAGCTGAAAGAATTCTGCATGGAGGAGTGGGAAAAAAGTTCTCTACGTCAATGTCAGAGATTTACAGATGGTTATAGGAAGTGTCTCATTAAGTTTATTTCAATACTCAAACTCTTCATTATTAAAATGAAGATCAAATGTTCCTATGTTCAAATATGCAAAAAAGACACTGTTTTAATAAAGTGTTCTCATTTTTCACATAACTGCATATTAAAGCCAGAATACACCAACCAGAACATCTGTGCTGTAAAACAGGCAGAGAAAGGCCTTAATTAAATTAATGTAAATTAACTCTGTGTCATGACTGATGAAAAGAGCTGTGTTAGGACACTAAAGAATTAACTGAACTCAAAGCCCTTTATAATAATTACATTTAAAAGGATCCAAAGAAGCAAAAACATCAAAGCTTTAAACTGTCAAAGCTGTGCTTGACTGAGCTTGTTAGACCTAGTATTTTCAAACACCTTAAAAAGAGAATTAAGAAAGTTAGGACATATTTGCAAGCCATTTGTTACTTCTTGAAATACAAAAAACTAGAATTATATGCAGTATATGAATATCAAAATATTAGAATATCATTAGGAATCATTTTGGAGGAGCCTGTCTTATTTTAACCATATATATTTAGTTTGCTTTGCTTTTGATTGATTGATAAGTTAATAATATTAGACTGGCTGAAGAGCCAAATAACTATCTGCTGCCTTTAGGTAATGCAGATAAATCTGGGAAAGCATTAACTGTCAAAACTAGGCTTCATCTAACTTGTTAGTTCGAATTTGCTAAAAGCTATTGGTGAGGCCTGCTGGAAAGCCTATATTTTTTAGTGGAGGGAACATATTTTTCTGTTTTTTGTTGTTGGGGAATGTATTATGCACAGAATCTCTTGCAGAATTTTTTCTTTAAATATTTCATGAAAATCCACAACATGACCTTCTGGTATGGCATGATGTGGTGGAGAAAATGTCTCAGCCAGGTCAAAAACAGTAATGATGATGATGATGGACCTTCCTAAATGATTTTAAGAAACTGTGTCCACTTGCTTATTCTTCGTTTTCTCATTAGAGTGTTTCCCCTCTTTCTTATTTTTTTTATATAAGATCCATAGCTGATTGGAGACAAGTGTTAAGTATATTTAAGGATTGTGTTACTCCACTTTCAGAGCAGCTGAATGGCTGGCTTTTGATTATTCATCACTACATTAGAGTTCCACTTCGTCTCTTTGAGTTATGAGTGAGAAACTAATTAAATTACTTACAGAGAGTCGGATCACAGCCTTGTGAGGAATTCAAAAGGAGGCTGCCATCATTTGCGACATTAAGGAGTAACAAGGTTAACGTCTTTGACAGCATGGAGGGTAGGCCATCACTATTCATTTCAAAGAGGTTTCGCTCTTTAGTGAGGGACACAGTGCTCTCCCACATATTTATTAGAGTTATTTACTGCACAGTGTGGGTGTGATTGAAACCAATCTGAACCCTACAGGGGGGCCAGAGGAGATTTATTACTTCAGAAATGGGATATTGTATTTCAACCAAAGGAAAGCTGCTACATCTTTAACACTGCAGCTACAAAAACTTAACAGCCAAGTGCATGATTTTATTAGCAAGAAGTCAATGTGCAATTAAGCATTTCTACTATATTTAACATTACATCTTTTTTTTATAAATATGTCTTGCACAGTTTAAAAGTGGTATCAGGTGAGCAGTGGACTGTTTGAATTTTTTTAGTGCTTGTAGTCACTTGAAGCTCTTTGCCGGGCAGGGCTGTATGGGAATGGAGTTTGTGTGCTCTTATCTGAAACAGTTTGAGTGCTGCAGCTCCGCAGAGCTTTTTTCTTCGAGCCTGGGCTGAGGTGACATTTTCGTGCAGATCGGGGTGTCAAGGCCTCGACTCTCAGAGGCCGCGGTGGAGAAGAGGAAAACACAGAGTCATTGGAGGAGAATCTGGAGGATCTCCTGCCTCCACTCTCTTCATCAAAGTCGTCATCGTCACAGCATAACGCGTGATACGATGCTTTATCACAGTGGTGGATTTTCTCCCCACTGCCAAAGAGCCAAGAAGCTTTTGGACTGTAGGGGGCCTTCATAGGTCCATTTAGAGCAGGTAAGTCCCCGCAGCTCCGCCGATGCAGGGCTGTATCTTGTCTCTTAGCAGTGTCCAGGAGCGGGTTGTACAGTAAATGATGCAGGTCGCAGGTATTAGAAAAAGCCTCAGCTTTGAAAAGTTCCCCCAGGGCTCTCTCGCTGCTGCTACTGCTGCAAGCCAGGGTCAGTTTGTCCTCCTCAGCATCGTCTTCTGCGTCCAGATCAATGCCAGCTGTCAGTTTGTCAATTTGAGCCACTACCTGTCGAAAAGTAAAATGGGAATCGAGTTAAAATTGATCCATATGTGCTCCACCTAAACTCTTTTTTTGGGGGATGGACAGACTTTACAGAGTCTTGGCAAATACAATCCATTTAACCTAATGAGAAAGTATTGCCCACAACTCTCAGCGATTAAATTCATTTTTTTCTTTTTGTATGTGTGAAAGGTGACACTATTAGCTGTAGTGAAAGCCCATTCCCACAACTTGAAGAATAGAGTACATCTTTTTAAAAACAAATTTCTGTTGTTCTTTTTTCAGATAGCATCTGATCATTTTGCAATGGTAAGAAATTATTTTAAGATGTCAAATCAATTTTCAGAGATGCTTTCTTGTTATCTTCTTAACATTCTGAAATGTTCTCTTGATATTAATAGATAATTATTTGTTATTTTGAGATGCTTTCTCTGTATTTTGGGAACAATTCTCATTATTTTAAGAATATCTGATATTGTTGCCTTTATTAATGATGCTATTATTCTTGAGGTGGGAATAGGCTTTTATAATTTGTCCATAAAGTGACTTTTTTACATAATAATACTGCTCTAGTTTTTGTGGGTCAGATATGGTCAACATTTTTACCTGTTTTATATATGTGAATGCAGAAAGCATGGACAATGTCATGGGCAACAGTAAGTTGTAGTAGCTGTCATAGAATGCAATAGTTTATTATATCGTTATTAATCATGTGGTGTTGTGCAGTTGGCTTGATTTTCTAATGTCTGATGTTAGTCTAAAATGGCCAGTGTGATCTAATTAGTTGTTATAGTCAGCCAGCTAATGTTAGTTCAGTTAAAAGTGCTGTACTGTGTTACAGTTATTCTCTGGTATAAACCATTTGGTAATTAAATTGTCACACCTCAGTCCTTGTATTTCTGCCTCTATGTTTCTATCATTCCTCCAGCCTAATTGTTTTCTTCCCCATGTGCTCTTTTAGCACATGGCCCTGTTTTGTTGTTGACTTGTCTCTGCTATGTCTAGTTTATAACGCCGCCCTCTCATTATCTGTTCCAGGTGTTCCCAGTCCCAGTTCCCAGTGTATATAGGGCCAATTTGTTTCAGTGCTCTTTGTCTGGTTATTTGTGGGTTTTTTGTTTTTGTTTTTTTAGGTTTGTGTTTATTTTTTGTGCTTGCATGTTCTTTGTTGTTCTGTTCTTAGTCCAGTCTTTTCAGTTTTGTCTTCTAAATCATGTTCTCTTAGTCAAATTCTTAGTCTAGTCTTCTGTGTTAAGTTTAATTTGTCCAGTTTCCTTCGTCTTTTAGTCTTTGTAGTTTAGTTTTCTTAGTCTTGTTTTTTTTTGGATTTGTGGATTTCAATACCTGCATTTATATCCGCCTGCTTATCCCTCACCTTACATGAGAGAAATACACAAATTACACTTTTACTGTTAAAAACTCACACATACTGGACAACTGGTACTCCGAGAAAAAAAATCCATATTGCTTCTAAACCTTTGGGCTGTGTTGTAAACTCAATGAGGGCAGTCTGAGATGCTCTTGGTCTGGTTGCAAATTTGACAACATGGCAGATATGTTTTGGCTTATTTTGTAATATAACAGAGGGGAATGGAAACAGAAGTGTCCATGTTTTCTACTGTCATTGTTTTAAACAGACTGGAGGCATTTGTAGTTAAAGCCTTTTGAACCTCACAGATTTTTGTTCCAATGCAATACTTTGCAAGACCAAGACGAACATCCACAATAAAGACTCAAGACTCATCTCTGACTTGCATCACATAAACCCATAGAACATTTTAAATTTTATTAGGTTGTTCCCTTTCATGCTGGAGTTCTTTCTTTCTGGGTACATTTTCAGTAACATGTTAACATTGATGCTTACCCATATACTCTTTTCTAATGCTCATTTGAACTGAAGGACTTTTTATTTTTGCTCAAGCTAAGCTCAAGGTTGGCGCACACACAAAATAAAGCGTAGGAAGCGTAGGAGTCTCTCTCTCTCTCTCTCACACACACACACACACACACACACACACAGAGACACACATTCATCAAAAGAGCGATCTCTACCTGGTTGTCTTTCACGGCTCAACAATTCAGGACCACATGTGTTGTTCAGTATGTATAATAAGCCTATGGTATATATTTTTTCAATGGACGTCAGTTAAAAACACATTTTTAAGTAGATTTCTGAGTAGACTGTAAGACCAGCAGTGCATCAGCTTCCTCGTATGGCCTTAGATAAAAGGTCAAAAAAGAGATAATTAAAATATTGACATTATTGGTTAAGCTCATTCTCAGATTAAATGCTTTGACCTCACTGTTTCTACGGTCACTGCCAGACAGGGAAAATGCATTATGGGAAGATGAAGTGAACAGATGCAATTCAGTCGAGTGAGGGAGTGAAGTGATTATGTGATTATGATGCAGTTTCATTATGCACAAAAAGCTTGGATCAAGTCTTGGCTGGCAAAGTCTGCTATACTAACCCATCTCCGTTAAGCAGAGAGGACACGTATGACAAGGATATGACAGGATAAAACCTACACCACCTGCTGTGCACCTGCAGGAAAAGAGATGACATATATACACACTCGAATGAACACACACACAGAGACACATAAACAGCCAGGGTATTGAGCCATCAGAATTCTTTTCCCAAACAACTTTTGAGTTGAGTGAAACCGCATGTGGTGTAAATCATACAGATGCTATGGTGAAGTACTGCACATCAGTAAAAGCTATCAGATGTCACAGTGTGGATCGTCACCTTTGTATATCAGTGTCTCCTTCATGCCAGCTCGCCCTGTAAGGCTTGCACTGTGCACTCTGCTGACAGCGAGTTGGTGTTTAACACATCAGAGTGATGGCTGACTGACAGGGATGTGAGTGTGACATGTTGAGGAGGCTCGGGTGAAGGGAGAAGGATGGATGGATGATGAGATGATGACTGAAGCAGAAGTTCAACCCTGCAGAAGAAAACCAACAGAGACTTGAGCTGTTGATGTTATTTCAAAGAGTGACACTAAAGGCACAACCTATTTCAGACACTCCTTACAATCTGAACCACTCTATTTGGCCAAGTGCATTAGGCATAGTGTTCAGACCGCAGGCAAACCTGACTGTCCACAATGTTATTTGCAAGTAATCAGTTCCTATGTAGTTAGTCATATATAGTCTGCATGTATTTGTGTGGTAATCAATCTTTTGCAATTGTCTTGGATTCCTGCTTTTCCATAATTCCTAATCTGATAAAGGCATTGTTTGTACTGTTGTGATAAATCTGATTTGAGCATCCATAGTGTCCAGATGCATCTCTCACCTCCAAATGTGTTTTTTGGCTTACCAAACTTTTGTAAATGAATCTGGATACAATCTAAAAATCGGATTCGGGCTGTCAGACTAAACATACCTTTGCAAACACATGTAATATGCGTTAGTAAATCCATACCAGCATGATATGTCAGATAAAAAAAATTAACTAAGCACATGCACAAACATTTTTTATATATATTTTTTTTTACATAAAAATACACAACATTTTGCTATACCATGCAATAAACAAACCTTTTTCCGTTACATTTGCTGTACATTTGAGTCTGTTGTGCTCAAAACAATCATACATTGGCAAGGGGGAGTAAATGGGTGAACAGCAGCATGACAGTGAACATTTAATCTTGCCCTGTTGGGGGAGTCTCCTAAGAAAACTAACCAAGGGTTGCACAGTGTGCCTTAGGAACTGTGGGTCCCCAGCTCTAATAAATCAGCCAATAGAGACCCACATCAGCAAGCATCAAAAAGGGAGTAATGATAGGAGAGAGCACCATTTATCTCCCCACTCAGAGAAAGCATAGCCAGTTGTGCTCTCTCAGACTCCAGCTGCTGATGGAAAAGCAGCATGGTCTGGGATTCGAACTTGCAATCATTAGGAATGCTGCTGACAAGTACTGAAAATAACAGACATAAACAAACATATACAGTTTTTATTACTACATTCAGAAATAAACACACACACACACACAACAGTTAGGAGCAGCACACCACGGCAACCATCCGCAGCTTAGTCTCGTAATACAGGGTTACGTTTGAAAGGTGAGGGATAATCTGAAAATCCCTGAAGCACACTTTAGTGGAATCCAGCTCATTATGACAGATCAATCCGGCTTGGCTGGAAGAGGTATAAGTTATGGCTGATTTTAGCCCCTCAAGTCAATCAATACTGGATCAGAGACAGAAATGAGAAGAACTGCTAGGAATGCCAGAGTACATTGCATTCATGTGGTTATGAATACTGTAGCTCAACGGTTCTCAATCTTGGTACTGGAGTATGACTGACCTGCATTGACAACACATACAGTACATACCCTCAGGTAGGAATTCTTGATTCAGTTGGCTCAGCTGTGTTGGGAGAAAGGAAACAGTAAAGGAACAGCAGATCTGTGGTGCTGCAGGACCAGGCTTGGCACTGCTGTGGTGTATTTCTACTGCAAGAAACTCCTGACCTAAGAATTCTATACTGGATCTTATATTTCAACAGTTACAGAGAATGTAGTGCATTGTTAGAGTTAGGAATACTTTAATGCATTAGTATCATTACTATAGCTGGGTTAGAAGTATTGCAGAATATAATTAGGAACCGAGTCGTTGTGCTTTCCTCCGAGTGCGCTGTGATGCTACTCGGTAATGCTGCATCCGCAGCAGTTCAAAAAGAGGCTGTTGCTAACTTCGCATGTATCGGAAAGAGCATGTGTTAGTCTACACCTTCCTGGTGGGTTGGGGCATTACTAGTGATAGGGGGAGTCCTGATGAGTGGCTGTGCAAAATTGGGGAGAAAATGGGAAAAATTATAAAGAATCACTCACTATATTTCAGGTAGTAATAATGGCACCCTTAGGGTAAAGATAAAGGTTGGTAAAGATACTTTTCATATATAATGATATTTCAAGAAAACATATTTTAAGATGTGACATTTGTAAATTAATAACATGAATTGAACATTATATTTTGGTTAAGCTTGTTGAATGGACTTTACATGATTAGCTGAAAAAAATAGCTAGTGAATTAGCAACCTAGTTATTTTAATATTTAGTGTAAGTATTACACTAAAGTAATAAAAGTGATAAAAGTGGGCTTTTTTTACACCCAAAAATCATTATAGAGGTAACTAAAGGCAATCAGACAATCTAACTATAAGACAATTTAAGAGGCTACACTAATTGTTGTGCTGTATTTGTTCCGATTTTATTGGGCAATGTGGGCTCTGTAACATTTTGTGGTGGGTTAACTAAATTGCAGAAGGTTGTGTATTCCTGTAGTTAGAATCCTATAGTGTATTTTTATCAGGGTTGTACAAAATTACAAAGTGAACTGAGAATACACCACCTGCTGAGAATTCCAATTTAATTCTTGAATTTGAATTGAGATTGCAAAGAGGAAGCAGAATTGAAATTCAAATTCGAATTGCCAGAAGTACATATTTAAGGTGTATTTAAAAATGAAGCTTTACAGTATATTTTGTATATGATTGCAACATGAATTTTACCCAGATATTAGTGTATGCACCACAAATTAACATCAAACATATTTTTTGAAACTTTGGAATTGTGGAAAATGATAGGACAGCATTTCTTTTCCCAGAATACCTTGCTTTATCCAAGTCTTCAAAATGGTTGTCCAAACACTTAACTAATTTGAGGAACTGTTAACCATAAAATTCAACAACATTACCCTATAAAGTACTTGAATAAATGATAATTACATTTACCAAATCATTGTTTTATTTAATTACTTTGAGAATAAGCTATTGCTAAATATTCAACATTAAAGGAATGTTTGCTTAATGTTAATGTCTGTACTTCCATTTTTAAGAAAAGAAATGTTAAGTAGGTATCATATTCTTACTGATATGTGATCTCCCTGTAATTCCAATTCCAATTCAAATTCATTCAGTGATTTGAATTAAATTCTGAAATTCTGAATTTTGCACAGCCCTGATTCATAAAGTAAATTCCAATAGCTAGAAATACTCATCTATCTGTACAGTTCTTTCTAGAGCTAGAAATGAGGTAAGAATGGTTAAGAATACTAAATACTTTCACTAGGAAATCTATTATTCTATATATTCCCATAGAGTGTGCACTACAGTGCATCTATAACATAGTACTGTACCATATTCCTAAAGCTAGAAATACTGAATTTTTACTGTATTGTATAGGAATTTAGTTAGGAATAGTACACCATCGTATAAATGCCAGTGACAAAAGATGCATCCATGTAGAGTCTAACTGAGAATTGTCCTTGCCTCATAGTGGAGAACGCAGTAATACAGCTCTGTTTATCTGATGAAACAGACTAAAATCTGAGATGTGACCCTAACAAATGAAAAGATGAGGTAAAGGTGATTTTCTGAAGCGGAGGAGAGAGACATCTCATTGTTTTCCTGTTGATAATTAGGCCTCAGAAACTGACAGCTGGTTTGTGTTAAGTGTCACTATGTGTGCTGGGCTGTCACTACAAATCTCACCCCTTGTTAAGCTGCCTGTCGGGAATGTGGGTTTGATGCTGTTCCTGTGTGTGTGTGTGTGTTGGTGAATATGATTGTCTACTCTGTCTTGTCTCTTATAAAGCCCAAGAGAGCCTTTGTGTTCTATTGTAAGGTACATGATGGACCCCATAAACATGTGTTTGTGTGTTTGTGTGTTTGTGTGTGTGTGTGTGTGTGTGTGTGTGCTGGTAAATATGAGTGTCTACTCTGCCTTGTCTCTTATAAAAAAGCCCAAGAGAGCCTCTGTGTTCTATTGTAAGGTACATGATGGACCCCTTAAACATGTGTGTGTGTGTGTGTGTGTGTGTGCTTTACCTCACGGAGCTCTCTTGCCACATCCTTCAGTTCAATCAGAACCTCCTCTAACTGTTCCATTACCATCCTGATGTGGCTGCGGATGCACTGCCTGCGATCCGGACCGTCAGTCAGGTTTAGGGGTACTAGCAGAGTGCTCTGGAACATCCTGGACACAGAGACACCAGCAGCCTGCAGGGCAGAGGGTACTGTGCTTCATGTCTGAAGCCCCCTGGAGTCACAGTGGCCATCCAGTTGTGAGCCGTGGTCATTATGAACATAGTCAGATGTAACCAGGTTCCAGCATGGGACCCCTTACATAACTTGGCTTGGCTTGGCAGTCATAGATACGGATATTTTTCATTTTTCAGCACTGGAAGACACTCTTAGCAAAAATAGATACAAAACTGTCATTGTGGTGGTACGCCTCTTGTCCCTGGGGTGGTAACCTTAAGGGTATGTCTTCAGAACCTTTTGTTAAAGTACAGATTTGTACTCCTTTCTTCCTTTCTAGTAGATTTTCAGGCTTCTAAGGGACACTACTCGACCTGGTCTTGTGCATTTGAGAGTACATTTACACTGTTTCTTTTGTTTGTGGTAACATAGGCAGTCTTGTAAAGGATATTATTTGCCCAAAAAGTGTGAATCTCCTCACTCCTCCATTTCTACAGCATGGATGTTTTGCAGTAATTAATGAATGATATATATTGTTTAATGAATAAGTCCTCAGATAAGGCCTTTTAAGGTGAGTCTAAAAAATAGTCATGCAGTTTAAGTGATGATAATCCTGGATGAGATGTTTAAATCATTTTAAATCAGAGAGAGATAAGTGATAAGAAATCAGCATAACTGACAAAAGTTCCCATTTGGCTAAGCCTGTAAGAAGAGAAATTAGTTTTGGGGTCTTCTGGTTGGACTGAGAGCAGCACCAAAAGTAACGCTTGGTTCAGCACCTTATGCAGTCTTTGTACTCACAGACTTGTACCAGTGAATATATTTTCCCGCAAGCAGGAGCTGAAAACCCATCTCACAGCAATTCAGCCGCTACATATCCAGTCATGCTTCTTCAAGTAGATTGAAAGCGTGGAGATGAAGCCACAAACGGAATCCAGCAGAGAAAAAAAGAGAGAGAGAGAGACAGGCTGAGAGAGGCTGAGTGTGTCCCATATGAACTGCCTCCTTGCAAAACATCACAGATTCTGGGTAGAAACCATCACAACGCTCACTTCCAAACAGGCTGCTGCTGCTACACTTTCAGAGAAACATCACTTCCAGCCTCCATCCTCTCAGAGCTGTGGCAGGGCACCAGGGCTGACATTCTCCAAGCTGTCCAAGTCCGAGCTCCGGCGTCCAGAAGAGGCTGCTGAGAGTGTGTGTGCTTCTGCTGCGCTCCGTCTGTGCTCTGTGCTGTACAGTGAGTGAATCTCTCATCTCCAGCAGTTCCAGCTCAAACAGCTCCAAGCAGCTCTCTCTCTCTCACTCTCTTTTTTCCTTCACTCTCTCTCTCTATTTCTCTCTCTCTATTTCTCTCTCTCTTTTCCTCTTTTCCACCTCTTACTTTCCCCTGTTTCTCTCTCTCTCCCTCTCTCTCTTTTCCTCTTTTCCACCTCTTACTTTCCCCTGTTTCTCTCTCTTTCTCTCTCTTTTCAACCTCTTACTTTGCCCACTCTCTATTCCTATCTCTCTCCCTATTTCTCTCTCTTTTCCTCTCTTCCGCCTCTCACTTTCCCCACTCTCTCTCCAACATCTCACCCCCCCTTCTCTCTCTCTCTCCCTCTCTCCTACCTCTCAATTTCCTATCTCTCTCTTCCTCTTTCTCTCTCTTTTCCTGTAGTCCACCTCTCATCCCCCCTCTCTCTCTCTCGCTCACTTTCTCTCTCTTTCTCCAATCTCTCTTCCCCACCTCTCACTTTTACCCTCGCTCTAGCTCTCTCTCCCACCTCTCACTTTCTCCTCTCTCTTTCCCCTCTCTCTCCACTCTCTTCCTCATCTCTCACTTTCCACTCTTGCTCTAGCTCTCTCTCTCTCTCCAACCTTTCACTTCCACTCTAGCTCTAGCTTTCTCTCTCTCCCACCTCTCACTCCCTCTCTCTCTCACTTTCCACTCTCGCTCTAGCTCTCTCTCTCCCTTCTTTCACTTCCACTCTCTTTTCCCTCTCTCTCTCTCACTCTCTGTTTCTCTCTCATGCTCTATTACACTTTTCATTCTCACTCTTCTTCCCCCTCCCATTCTCTCACACATGAAAACCCAACCCTCTCTTTGTTTCACAACCCATCTTCCTACCTTTCTTTTTATTGTCTTTTTTACTCTTTCTCTCTGTTTTATCTCTATCTCTGTTTCTCTCTTTTTATTTCTTGTTCTCTCTCACACACTTTCATTCTCTTTCACCTCATCCCCATCTTTCTACCCCTCCCTTTATTTCATTCCCTCTTTTAATTTCTGACTCTCCTCTCTATCCCCATCTGGTTCTCTCTTTCTCTCCTTTGTCTTTCTGTTTCACCCACCTCTTGCCTTCCTCTTACTTCCCTCTCTCTCTCATCTCACTTTTCACTCTCACTCTTTATTCCCCCTCCCATTCTCCCACAACCAGAATCCCATTTTATACAGCTCTCTTTAATTTATGCTCTCTCTTCTAGTTTCTGTCTCTCCTCTCTGTCCCTATCTCTGTTTCTCTCTCTTTTGTCTTTCTATCTCTCTTTCCCACCTCTCATCTTCCTCTTCTCACCTCTCAATTTCTCTCTCATCTCACTTTTTACTCTCACTCTTTCCTCCCTCTCCCATTCTCTCACAAATATATTCCCTCATTCTCGTCCTTACCCCCATCTATCTGTCTACCTCTACTGCACTCCTTATTTCCCATTCTCTCTTTTACACTCTCTCATCCTGTGCTCTCTCATGTTTCTGCTTGTACACTCTTAAACATTCATTTCCTCTCTCTTCCTCTCGTGCTGTTTCTCTCAGCCATGTGGGGCATTATGTTTTTTAATAGTCACTCGCAAACCCCCATATACACACACACACTCAGCTTTTAGTCCTTCTCACCCTCACACACACACACACACACTCACTCCCACACATTATTACACAGATAGTCTGTATTACTTTCTCTACACTTCAAACACACACATACACACACAGTTGCCCCCCCCCCCCCCTCTCTCTTCATCTCACTCTTCCACATAGCTTACCACCTCAATGGGGAAAGCAAATTAATTCAATTCAGTGTTGCAGTGCAGGCAGAGAGACATGAATGCGCCAGCACTGCTGCAATGGAAGCAGGGCACATTATCCCATTAAAACACATTAATGAAAAGCACGGGAGATAGAAGAGTCACAGGAAACCACTCACTCCGCTCCAGCTCATGCTGCTACTGCCGCTGCTGCTGCTGCTACTGTAATTATATGGGAAGACGCCGCTCTCCATTAACTCATGCTGCACACTAACAATACTGGACTGACTGACAGGCTGTAACAGCTCTACACACTTAATGTGTACTACAAAGCCTACAAATATATATTTGCCTGATCTTAACCCCCATAAACCCCAATTAGGCCTGTATGTGGATCCAAACTCTTATGTTCTTTACATCTTAGGTGACATAAGCTATTAATATTATGAGTTTTAATACTTTCTTGCTAGAAGAATCTGGAAGGTCGTAAGGACAGAGTGTATGTGTGGCACTGTGGTTTCTTAAGATACCATATATTCCAGGTCTGATTACTGCCAGACCTGTAGAATCAAGAAGTCACTTAAATAGAACCTGTGTGAAAACAAGTAGCCGAATAAAAGACCTCAAAAAGCAATACATGCTTTTTACAAAATCAGTGTTCTTGATTCAATAATAAGAAAGGGACTGCGAAAAATGGTATCCATTTTTATCCATTGTGATCCCCAGGACTGACAAAATTATATTGACTGACAAGACAAACTGAAATGGAAATCTGGCATAATGCAGAATTTACGAAAAACGTCATATTGAAAGTCAAACATGGTAGGGGTAGTGTGGAACCATGAATTCTGCTTTCTACCAGAGAATCCTTAAGGAGAATGTCTGTCCATCAACATCACAAGCTCATAGGTTCTGCAGCAGGACAATGATCCAAAACACACCAGCAAGTCCATTTCTGAATTTCTAATCAACAAAATTTAAATTTCGAAATGGCGTAGTCAAAGTCTGATTGAGATGCCGTGGCATGATCTTAAACAGGCTGTTCGTACTTAAAAATAATTCAGTATTGGTGATTCATGATTCTGAGACTCATTGCCAATTATTACAAATGCTTGATTTGGAGTGTTGTCACCAAGGGTGGCAAAAACAAGTTATTAGTTTTAGGGGCAAATACTTTTTCATACAGGGCTAGATTGTTTTTTGTCCCTTAATAAATTACATTTGTAATTTAAAAACTGCTTTTTATATTTACTCTCTAATATTACAATATGTTTGTTATTCTGAAAAATGTAAATCTGATCAAAAACAAAAACTTAGCTTAAAAACTCGTAATAAAGTTATAATTATAACTATGAAAGGGAATGGTAGCTTTAACTATGTTTGACCATTGACATAATTAACATAGCAGTAGTATATTAACCAATGACAGTGTCTGCACGCAAATAGGAGAATATCTGAGAGATATAATTTGAAGCTATAAAATAGTGTGTTTTTAGTGTCCATGTAATTGATTTTTCCTGACCTCGGAAGAATTGGAGTGTGTGATTAACCTCGTAGAAAGGGTTTGTTCAATTTCAGATATTAAATCTAATTGTTAAATTGAGAGATTAAATTGCCAGATTACACTGTTCCATATTAGTTGTTAAATAATTTAGCTGTCTTCCATTTTAGGGGTTAAAAAATGACCTTTATACTTTCTGAGATGAATATAAATGTGGGATAATAACACAGCATGTGGGCCTTCAGTGGAAATCTGACAATTTCAAACTAATTGCAAGACTGTGTGGCGGTGTTCAGCGTGACTGTGTGAACACTTGTGTGACATGGAATAATAAAAACTAAAAAAAAAAAGACCCAAGGTCACAGCACAGCACTGACATACATAATTACTTTCACTTACACACACACACATTATGTAGCTCACTGTAAAGCATGGACTAGCTCAGTAACAATATACTTTCTTGTTGTTGGCGTGTCATACATACAGTATATCATGCAACTAGTTTCATGCTGCTCTGCACTTTTGCACATTTGCACTTCTAATGTACACTGACATGCTAAATGTCATAAAACATGGGAACTAGTATCATGTCCTGTGACTTTCACTGTATGCCATGCATAGAAGCGAAGGAACATTGCACTGAGCTGTGAGATATGTGTGTGGTGCTTTACTGTTTTGAATGTGAGTGTAATTTCTGACAGAGGCACTTCTCTGTTCACACTAACAGTTCTGCCAGACGCTGTCGTTTACAGTCATTATTACCCACTGCACTGTCCACTGTGAGTCGTAATGCTTTCTCTATGATGTATTCCTAGTACACTTGTGACACTGTTGACTTCAGAAATGGAATGTCCTGTCTATCTGGAACCCGCTATCAGGCCTCACTCAAACTCTGATGATTTACAGTATGTGATTTGCCATTAGCACTCGCCAGTGTTAAACCTCTCACAAGATAACACCTCACAACTACCCAAACAAGCCGTCCCTTAAGGTAAGACTTCATGGTCAATTTTCATACTGCTGCATTACAGCAGAATTACAGGCCTTGTGTGGTCCACATATAGTCAGTATTTTTGTTTTGTTTAATTTCCTTGTTTTTTAATGATTCATTATATTATATTTTATTGTTTAATGATTTTTTTCTTTTACTGTATATTTTGGTTTTTATTTATTTGTATTTTATGCTTGTTTATGCAAAACAATTAGAAATTGTCACTGTGTATAAAAGCTGCTATACAAATAAACTAAATTGGTAAAGAACCTTTTATTTAAATGACCAATTCTAATTCACCCCTCGGCCCTACCCCTCTGTTTTGTGTGCGCATATCGAGGGGCAGGGTGTCCCGAATTTATTAGGCTACAGGAGGAGGGGAAGTGTTAGGAATATATGGCCCTTCAAATTAAGATTTTTAATTAAGATGGCGGCACAAGCGGACAAATATTTGTTATAAATTAGGATAGTTTTCTATTTTTAAGAACCAATGTCTTTTTTTTTTACTAAAAAGAACCTGCTTTGTATGGAGACAATCCAGCAGAAGTACTCTGATTCTATCCCTGCTCAAACACACACACACACACACACACGCTAAACCTGCTAACTAACAGATGAGTTAAGCCAGGTGTGATAATGGAGGGAAAGCACGAAGCTGCAGCCCTTGAGGAGCAGGAGTAAAAGTCTCTGCTCCAGGCTGTTGAGAGTGTGTAAATTAGGCTTATACATCTGCAGAGAGCTACTACCTACCTGCCTTATTTTTAAATCTGTAACAAAAAAAAATGACCTTCAAATGGAGAGAAAGTCGGACATGCTCAACAACATTTTCACAAGGAGAGTCTGTACGGCTTCAGCTGTCCCACTTCATTTCTCCTAAATTGACCCAGCAGATGAAACAGTAGAGCAGAGCTCAAGGATGAGCAAGGAGAAGATGTTTCAGTGCCTGTGAGGCTGTGAGTCCTTCTATTTTCTTCATTTCTCAAGAAAGAAAACAGGAAAATCGAGCATGGTCTGCTTCATCTAACCATTCCCACTGGTAGTTATCACGTCATGGAATATTGATTTTACCTCATGAAATCTTTCACTCTGTAAAAATATTTATAACACTACAAAACAGAATCCATCAAGTGACGAGTTTGTTTTCTGCCTTCAGACATATCAAGCTGTCTTCTGATCTATAAACCTAATTGGTTTTCTGAGGTGATCTGAATATGCCTGAATCTGGGAGAGAACATTTTTTTTTTAGCTTTTTTGAGGTAGTAGTCTACTTTCTGCCCTCTGCTGGGGAAGTTTATGATTGCAAAGGAACAAGAAAAATATGAAATCATTTCCGACACAAAATGCAACAATATCTGTTTACTAGCCATCAGGGAGACACAAAATAATACAAAAGTAATACAAAATGGACTAGAAAAGAATCCTCTAAATGCTTTTAAAGAGCACGCTCAATGGATTGCTTGATTTCCAGAGTTATTTACCCTTCAATATGTTAAAGATAACTCAGTATTCATCTCTAACTAACTAATAAAAAAATAAAAAATGAACATTCTGACCCGTCACAGCAACATAAACGACAAAAAGATTAAATAAGAAATAAAACATGAAAGAAAAGAAAACCCGTAAAATGGACTGCAGCTCTTTTCTCCGAGTCAACAAATACATTCCATTTTGGGTTGGACACACATAATAACACATCTACACATACACACGCACGCACGCACACACACATCACCTATGTACACATGGCACAAGTTTACCAAGCACCACACAGGACACACCTTACACAGACGACTATCGTTTTTTTGTTCTATTGTCATCTTTCTGGTCATTTTACACTATAAACAAGGCTTCATCTACTGTTGACAGTGTTGATTATGCATTCAGCTTGTGGTACAGAGATGGGCAGTGGGTCTTGGCAATGGACAGTGGGCTTAGCTTCTGCTGGTGCTTCTTAGTTTAGTTCAAAGTTTAACAACATTATTTATTATTGTCTTATTTTATATTTAATCTGAAAGAATACAAGAGAGGAACTGTAAAACCTCCCATCAGCTAGAGGGCGCTCTTTTTTTGTTCTCAGAAGCGTAGCACTGGCCTATATGTTGTAACACGCCCAGTTAACTAACCTCAGGAACTGGTTTACATCCTCTGGTTTACAAATTTCTGGCTTAATTATCTTCTGGCAAAAAAAAAAAAAAACACTTCTAAGGGCAACTTCTACTAAAACACCACGTCAAAGCGGTAAACCTGATGGTCCTCTTTTACCAAGCCCCATGACCATTCCAGTGTAACAGGTACAACACAGTGAACGCTAAAGCTGCTCACACTCACTTACACTTATCAATAATCCAAACAATAAAGGTCATTACAGAAATCTAAAAACAAAAAAAGAATAAGAAGAATACAAAAAGTCAAACATACACATCAATATACACTCCATACATGAGCACATGAAAACATTTCACAGTTCTTGAGATGAGGTGCTATTTTACAAGCCTTGATTCAGACAGTTTGATTACATATCACATATACTGTACATGTATAGTGTGATTTTGACCTATTTACTTGCATGAATTGAAAGTATACTTGAGAATATATAAAGACCGTTCAATGCAGTCACTTCAAGTCTAAGCACAACCCACAGACCCTTTCAGAGATAAATTCAAGCCTCTTCTATAAACATAACTCTATATCAATATCAATCTGTCATGTCTTAATTACACGAATTACACGTATTTAAAATACCACAACCTTATCAGCTGACTAAGGGTTTACACCACCTTCAGATCCATATCATTTCAGGAATTTTACACAACAATTACTGATTACTGACTGTATCACAGCAAATATTTACACAAAATCAGAGGAGATATTACAGCAAAATCCATAATCCTATTACGAAATTACAGAATTCATTATTTATCAGCGAAAGGTGCCTGATACTGTTTATGATTCCTATGTAATTCAGACTGAATAACAAGTGTGCTTTAGTTGCAGGCATTTTTCGTCTCCTGCTGTTTCTCAATAAAAAGGTCTCGCTTCACTAAAACAGGTGGAAGAGTTAATCTGCAGTTAAGATAACTGCACAACTACACACTATGCCCAACAGTACAAATAACATTGGATATCATTTCAAGTAAAGTAAAACAACCTCACATCAAATCATGATTAAAATGGTAAATAAAGCAGTAGCTCATGACTCAAGTGGGGGATTCGCAATACAGGTGATTCTCTGAACACTAGGAAATTTAAAGGGGACGGAGCTTCTTTTAGTATTATTTGCTGAGAGCTTCCCTGATTTTTTCTAGTGGCGTCTGAAATAAAGGTCAGTGTCTGCAAACACTCAGATTTTTTGTAATCTCAGTAACCTTATGAACTTTTTAGAGTAAGCAACATTTTAAAAACTCAGTCCTAAACTGATATTTAAGCAAAGTGCACATTCTCTTCAGACTGACCTTTTACCAATGCTACAGTGCAACAGCAAAATAAGACCTGTAAATCCTGAGGTAACAAAACAATATTGACAACAACAAAGTGTATACATCTAATTAACTACAATCCTGCACCATTGACATAATACACAAAAACAAAACAAATAAAGTACAAAAAGAGTAAATGTACAAGTGTATGGCTATTTATCTTATAGCAAAACAAACTGGAATGAAACATGAATAAAAAAAAACAAGCCAGAACATTAAGACCTATTGTAAGGCCACATTTTGATACTGGTCGAAGACCAATGAATGGCTCAATCTAACTGAAATGCAAAGTAGCAGATTAATTTACTATATTACTAGCTATTTCACCCCAGATGTCCCAGACTTAAAAATTAAATCTAGTGTTAGCTGGCCTTTTGCAGAAGACTTACAATACACTGACCTGTAAATCAGTAAGATGAATTCACCAAGCAGCCAGAAACTGTCTGCTTACACATTTAATCGCCTACAGAAATACCATTTTCTGCAGACCGCTCAAGGACAGGTTGGAGCAGTAATCTAGTTACTATAGAAACACAGTGTAATAGATTGCTTTGTTGTTAGAGCTCTAGTCCAGACATATTTAACCTATGATCATTGACAGAATAGCTTATAGTCATTAAAACTGCCTTGGTGGAGGAAGAAAAGAGAAGTACTGTAGTACTGATAGGGCCAAGAGAGGAAAAACAATACTTAAATCTACCATACACTTTTAAAACAGCTGAAGTGAGTGCCTGTGCATTATAGTTCTAGGGAAACCTGTTTGAAATGGAAGTGGTCAGTTATTTGCTTTCGTCCCTTTAAGTTTTGGTCACCATATTTTCAGTATCCCACCCCTCCACCCTCTCTAATACCCTGTTATGATCTCCTCTGCTTATTTCTTACAATAACCCCATTACATGGGGTCATCATAGTTGTAGGTGGGGGCGGCGGAGTACTGCTGGCCCTGCATGGCTCCCTGTGCTGCCCCCATAGCAGCTTGCTGTGCCGCCTCTTGGACATGCGGGTTTTTCCAAGCACCTGTTGTCCACTCCTGCTGAGCCTTGCTCATGCTTCCTCCACTGCCACGGTAGAAGTTATGGACCTGCATCATCACACAGAAAGATAAGATTTTTAAGTACTAATGGTGTTGCTGAATAATGTTTACATAGTACATTTACTTAGGTAATAAACATTATGGTTTTGTTGAAATTATATCTCAGTAGGGTGCTCAGTATGCTAAAAGAAAGCAATGTACTGGATTTTCTGTATTAAAAACTGAGTGAGGCACCTTGGTGAGAGCAATGAAGGAGAGCACAGCCACAGCTGTGAACATAATAGTGGGAATCAGCATGACCACAGCAGAGCCAATATTAGTGCTGAAGAATGTGATGGTAGCCAGCCAGCCACTGTAACAAAGAAAAGGGAAAGAATATTGGTATAGGTTACATACACGGCATTTGAGCAAAACTCAGTACATTGCATTAAACATTAAATCACATTAACATTTCCATAAAGATAATAATAAAAATTATATTAAAAAATACAATAAATACAATGTTTTAAATGAAAACATGCACAACTTTGTTTACTGTTCTTAAATAAAGAACTTGCATTCTTAGATCAGGTACACTAAAAAATGATCAGAACTCAACACTATATACACAATGCTTTTTTACAAACAGGGAGTGCGGAGCATGTCAGTTTACTAACATAACCTGAGTTCAATAAAATACAGCACTTCAACAGGAATTCCACTGATTTTTATAAATGTATGCATTAATAAATAAATAAGAAGAAACCTAAAAATATTATGTAAAATAAACTGTTGAGAAATTCATGCCATAAAACTAGATATTCAGTGTTTAACACACCTTAGAGAATTTTATGATAACAGCACCTAAAGTAAAATTGCAACTAAAAAATTTACCACAATCAGCTCTTGCGTCTTAGTGTTAAGCATTTGGATGACCTAGAAACCCCAACACCACCATTTGCAAAAACAATACATGGTAACTTCTAACACTTTATTTAAGTATTATGTCTACATTTAAGTGTTGGGAGTATTGTTAGGTGTGGAGGACCTAACACCCATAACTTACAATAAATACACAATATTGTTTTGTTAACATGTTTTTCTTACTGTCAGTGCTGGTGGATTTAATTTATCGAAGCCAGTGCTAAAACAACTGACAATTATGTTTACAATTAAAACTCTGATTTGCACCATTATCACAAACAAGACCTGAGGTCAAACACACTCATCTTCATATCTCAAGAACACTCTAAAAAACAGAGGTACGATATGAGTACTTTTTTGTACTCGAAGGTACATTCTTTATAATTGTACCTTCAAAGGTACAATATTGGTCTTCACAGGGTCAGATTTGTTCCCTCTGAAGTACAAAGTCATTCCTTACAGCAATAAGTACAAATTTGTACCATTTAACCAGCCAAAAGGTACATTCAGTATTCTGCATCACTGTACTAATGAACAGTATATATTTAAATTGCACATTTTTTTTATTTTAAAGCCAGACAATTTTGGATCATCAAGTTTTTGAGCCATATTTAGTTGATGACAATGTTTATAATCTTTATAATCTATACTGGCACAAAAACCATGGGTACAAAAAAGTACTTTCACTGAAAGGTACTTTTTTGAACCTTAATATAAGGTACAGCCCCAGCGACAAGCTTTGTACTCTTTTAAGTACAAATCTGTACTTATATTTCTTAGAGTGAACCTACACATCTAAAGTCCTTACCACACTCCCCAGCCTGGAATTCCCACTGTCTGAATAATACTGATCACAACCTGGGCCATGAATACGAAGAAAAACGCCATGAAGTTGAAAGAGCTATCAGTCCTGAAAAAGAAAGAAAGGTTATGAGCTCATATATCATTTTTAAACTCTGTCAACATTGTTAATGTTCCAGTTGTCATGATAAATTCTGTTTCACAGTTTGAAGCCATTTCAATTCCACCATGAAATGAAGTGAAGTGGAAAATCATTTCTTCACAAATGCCTAAAGAAAAGGCCTGACTGACAGTAATTCACTTCAGTGTCTGGCTGTATTTTGGATTTGGCTCAGGTCTTTATTTGATTCTTTTGAATTGAGAAATAATAAATGTTCATGTGACATGTTTGATAAGATGTCAAAAGCAAAAGAGTAGTACATATAATTGCATATTTGTTTCAAAAAGCAATTTAAGGCGATTAGGCTAAAAGCTCTGTCAGCATGCACAGCTTTGTACCAATTAGTCTTATTATGGAACATTATGTTTTCATATGACCAATGAGAACTAGTTTGATTTGTCATGCCACACATTATTTACAATTTAATGTGTGGAAAAACTGCATATAACATGAAAGCTAAAACACACACAATGCTTAAAACTCACTTCACAATGCTTAAACTCAATGAGTTAAACTCACTTCAAGGCTTTGTAGATGGGCCTGAACCAGCAGACGTAGGAGCAGGGAGTGAACAAAATCAGCCAGAGAATGGACATTCCAAAGTTAGTTGCCCCGCCTCCACCACACATCCAAGCTAGACAACCAATCAGGTTCACTGCCAGAGTAGCGCTGTTCACTGTATAAGAACAAGGAAGGTAAAAAATGTATGGTAATAAGGGACAAAGCAGGAAAGTATACAATGTAAAAGAACAAAGCATTACAAAATGTAAAATTTTATTTGATTAGTTTTACACAAAAGTTCAATCAGGAGCTTCTGCAATTCACATTATAATATTCAGCAAGAATTATATCATTTAAAAGCTTAATCCTCACATTAGGCAGTTATGTTTTAAATAATGTATCAGAGACTCAAGCAAAAGAGGTCTATTTCTGACTATTTTTTTTCTTCTCATTTAAGAAAACAGTTACAATACCTCTAACAAGCTACATGTATCTACCTACAGTTTAAAACTCTAAGTAGGTCACTTACTACCATTTAATAACTGTGTACTAATTCAAAATATAATTGTATTTCTTTAGTGTAGCATGCACTTATTTTACACTTAGCAAGAGGTAACAATTCAACCAGCATATTGACAAAATACATGGATTCACATGTTATTAAAGAAATCATGAAAAAACACAAAGGTTTTATTTGTGAACTACATTTTTAGCTCAGATATGGAGCAACCACTGCCCTGGTAAACCCTGGCTCATACAGTGTACTCACAAATGAATGAGATTATACATTTAAGAAGCTGGCAACATAAACATAATGTAGGAAAAGTATTAAATCAAGAGTTAAAGTAAATAAAAAAAACTTTAACTTGTGGACAGCATTTTAGCTCTGATATGGAGAAAGATCCGCAATTTTTTTTGGCATCAAGGGAAAAAAACTGTGTTGCAAAATTAGAATTAAATATTTTAAGCCATTTGTAAGCATTGCTTCACCTTTGTTTTCAGTGTGTTTAGACTGACACAGTGTTTTTACTGACAACATAGCTGACGTTATTAGACGAAACAGTGGCAGCCTTAATGGCGGACGTGAGGAAAGAAATTATTGAAAAGGCATTTAAGACACAAAATGTCCTTGCACACTTACAGATCCAGAGATAGTACAACCGCTTGCACATGGTGCGCCTTTGGTCCGGGATCTCGTTGAAGTCTTGGTAAAAGCATGGCTTCAGTGGGATGAAACGGGGGAGAGGAGGGAAATTGTTTTCTGTGGGGAAAAAAAACAAGAGAAAAATGTATGGATATATTGTACAACAATCAGAAAAGTCCTAACTCTTTGTTTTTATTTTATTTGTTTTATATGTATTAATTCTTAACTATAAAACTACTAGCATATATACTACTAATACATTAAATATCAGGAGGAAAATGTGCAATATTATAACCTAGATAGTTAATATTACTTACCTGCCATTAAGATCCTTTTTTCTTAGATGCCTGATCTCAGTAATATTCAGCAACCTAAAAAAAAAACACTGAATGAAAGAACGTCGCTGCAAAACACTCAAACTAAACTCTTATCTAACCCCTAACTAACTTATCTCCACTTTCTGCATGCTCTAGAGGGATGAACTGGGCTGCGTCCCAAACCACACACTGCTAAACATGCTACACAGTGTTTAAGAGGGCTAAACACAGTAGCTTTATTAGAAGTGAGCGCGCTTTGTAGTGTATAGGGTAACGGTACACTTAAGTTATGTAGGAGCACGTGTAGTGCTGGAGTGCGAGTGTGTGGTTTTGGATACAGCCCGTTTGAAGTGTCCATTTTTACAGGCATGCAGAGGGAGGGAGCGCCCCTGGTGGCGGGAGGAGACATTTAGAACACGGCCTTCTTTCATGATTTAAAACTAGAGGTGGGTAACCCAGGTTCAGAAAGTAAAAATCCACCCCAGGGTTTTGTACCAACTGCCTGGGCGGCTCTACCCTGGGGTGGATTTTTACTTTCTGAACCTGGTTTACCCACCTCTATTTAAAAGACAGTAGTTACAGTAGTAGTTGGAACGGGGCCTAATTGTAGTTACATTAATATACGTAATTTAGCTATTGTGGCCTATTTTCAGTCTTTTGTGTCTATTTATTCAGCTGGCCTCTCAGGTTTTGCAGTATTTCCTTTGGAAGATTTGATATATTTATTATATTTGCTGATAATTTTGACACATACAGAGAAAGCCTGTGACTGAGTCAGGGGTTAATATGGCAGCTGGAGATGGGAAAAGGGAAAAGGAAACGGAAAAACACAATTCCCACCCTCTCCACCAGTGACAAACCGTGTGTTACATAACCCAACAGTGAATGTAATGTTTTTTCTTTTCCTTTTTTAAACAACACAAATTAAACAGTTTTTTAGTGAAGAATATGGCGCGTTAAAATATATAAGGCCAAGCTGTCTAAACTGTGGCTTCCTAAACGTTAACCTAGCCACTGATGAGGCTGGAAAATGGTGCCCAAACATAGGTTAACAGACTGACACACCGCACACACACAATCAGAAAGAGCTGTAAACAGAAATCATGTAGCTAAAAATCAGATACAATTAGATGCAGCTAGTGTGATTCATAGCCGAGCCCAGGTTTGACTCAGGATGGAGGCTGTGAGATGTGGAGGTCGAAGAGAGCGCCCTTCAGCAGGGAACGATGCTAACTAGCTATTAAATTGTTTAAAAAAAAGGCTATTATTCCCATCCTATCTAATCCCGTGTAAAAATATATATGCATAATGCGCTCCAAATATTACATCCCGTACAAACGATCATACCACACAGTTTTTGTACGTCGCTAATGGCTAAGAATAAAGCTCAGCATCCTCTCAAAAACAGCCCCTTACCTCGCCTCTTGGCTACCCGAGAACGTGGCTCTCGTTAAAACCCTCAGCTATTGTTATATCCACAATAACAGCTTTCCATTCAAGGTGGATGACTGCATTCACTCGGACGAGTTACTCCTCTAAACCGCGCGGTTCTGTTACATCTAACAGTGGATCAGACAGTAAACCGATGATCACGCCTCGATCCTCCTACACGACCATCCGCCCGGGACAAGCGGTAGTGATGATGCTGATCAAATCCCGGCATCCAGCAGCAGCAGCAGCAGCACCACAGGCCTCTCAGTGATCGCGATACTTCATTCCTCCACTCTCTCACCCCTGCGTGACAACAGTTCACGACCCATAGGCGCTCTCCTCGGTACTGAACCACACCAATAGCAGCTGTAGCTCATACATTACAACCATTCAAATAAAATTAATCTTTATTTTAGATACCTCTCACACATAAATGAAGTTTAGCGTGGTTCATTATCATCAGCTGGTGGTTGACTGTGACGAAGAGTCATGTTTTAATCTTCACCCTCCTTGTCTTGATGCCATATGAACTGAACAACTGGTTAATTGGCTTTTCCAAAGGAGCGGCACTGTGCAAAAAGATGTTGTCACTTCAATATGGTGAAAATTAAATGTATGCAAATACCCTTAAGTCTGGAGTGTATATTTTGATCTGTTTCAAATAAATAAAAAAAAACAGGAAAAATATTTTGAATCATTTTTGGAGCATAAAAGCTAAACCATCAACTTAAATAAACTTAAACAGTGGTATAAGGATAGTGAAATAAATGACAAATGTTAATATTATGTAAGTTTATGTATGTGCATATTACACACATACTGTTGAGATCAAGTAGTGCAAGGCCCAGTAGTGACTGATCTGATCTGGGGCAATATTTATTTATTTATTTATTTTGTAATAAATATTGCAAATTATCATATCAGTATCACATTTTTGGTAAACTATTTTTTGTAAGTTGTTAAACATTTTATTACACAAGATTATGCTATTTTTATTTATTTTTTTTTAGATTAATGGAGCTAAGTAAAAGGCTTAAGGAGAAAATTATTATTTTAGATTGTTACACATAGTTAAATGTGGGTCAGTTTGACCTGGTAACATTAATGTTGTTCTTTACAGTTGAAGTTGATTTATTAAATGATTGTGCTAAAGTATATTATCAGCAGATATGTGAATAAAAAACAACAATTCATGCATTCTTCAAAAATGTCTCTTTTCTTATAATTCCTTAAATAATATATGGGAACATTGTTCATTTAGGAGGGAAAAACTGGTGTACTGATGCTGTAATATAGTTTTTTTTTCCCACAGAACACATGCATTATGTCTTTCTTCTAAGCAGCCTGTGTTTTTCACACCTCTGCCTTTCTCCAGTAAAACATTCTGAAATGTAAGGGTGGTGTTCAATAGAAGAAATGAATAGTTTCAAATATCACTAATATTATAAAAGTGTACAGCCCCAAAAGATGAACTGAACCTTTATTATAGCTTTTGTCACTGCTCACAGACAAAGCGTATTATTAGTGCACACCAGCAGGATTCTCTACTCCCTTCTCTGTGCTCACTGGCAGCCTGGCAAACGTTTGCCTCTGTCTATTTTTAGATTCGGTGACACATACATCTCGTCATTCTGATGAATCAGCCGTAACAGTTGGAACATGTAGGAAGGATTTTTGTTATTATTATTATTTTAAACTATTTTAAGAAAGGGATACAAATGTTTGGGTACTCAAGACCAAATTATATATTTTGTGAATTTTATGGATAAGGGAACAGAATAACTCATAAATCACCTCTGCAGTGCAGTATTTGCATAACTATATTATTTTAGATAAATTAAAATGCACAGTTGGACACAGTAGGGATTATATTAGTGTATTAAAGTTTGGATACCCTTATAGTTTGAATTCCTGAACTGAACCCAAAATATTTTATTGTCTTTAAGGCCATCTTGAACCAATATTACTGGTCCTCATTTTTAAATACATTATGAACTGAGGAAATTCAAAAAGCTACTTGAAAAACAAATATATATATGTTCTTTTAGGGTTCTCCCGCATTGTGGGCTTTGGTTATGTAAATATTCAGATTGTTAGTCAGCTGCTTAGAGGAGCTCAGCACTGCTAATTGTTGGGACAATGTTTAAAGAGTCAGTGTCTGTGTCTGAAATGTAAGAAATTCTGCTTACATACCCTTACATAGCACACAATCACATATAAAATCAAAGTTTAGTAAGCTAGCCTTTCTAATAGCTAATGACAGCACAGCTAAACACTCATATCTATCAGAAAACTGTCAATATCTTTTCAATCTTTTCAGGATGTATTGTTGCCAAATGTGATCTGGTTACAGAGGTCTTCTTCACTACACTGCCTTCTTAAAAGGAATGGACAGCAATGAATCAAAAGATCTACTTCCAGATTTCAGACACAGATCATAATATTCATAAAGCTTTAAAAGTTACACCACCTGACCGTTCCTAATTTGAACAAACCCTTAATAGGATATGAGAGCTCCTGGATAAAGTTACTCACCACTCAGTAACAGTAACATCATTTACATCAACAGTAAAACAAATAGAGCATGATAATTCCCCCAGGTATTTTAAAACAAATTGTAAAATGTAAAATGCTAATTCAAAAGGCAGAAGGTTGAGGACATCATGTTGATTCAACGTTAAAATGTCAATGTTTGCACGACTCTTTTAACCTAAAATGTTGTTTTAAGGTTTTTTAACGTTGAAACAACAACAGACATTGTTTCAACCACATTTGAACGTTGAAGGTTTGTTGTGTGCCAGCTGGGAGTGCGCTAGTTTCATTGCTGGGGCTGTAGAATCAGATTTAGCAGTAGTACAGTATGTGTATGTAGGGGGTAGCGGGGCAGGTGCAGCTGGGCGGTCGGTCGGCTCTGCTGCTCCCACATGATAAAGTGAGCTGGACCGGCGGAACAGGACGGAACAGGACTCTGATGAGTGTAAACGCTGAGCTGCGGAACTTCAGACAGGTAAATTAATAAAGTTAGTTTTGGTGATTATGTAGCTGGATTTGGCACAGGATAGTAACATATCTGATATTCAGCTCGTGTTTTGTGTCGCTAGACTGCTAGTTTTACCATTCTGCTGTATACAGTAACTTCTGCTGCCGTCTAACCAACCGAATGGCGTTCTTTCAGTTAACGTTAGCGGCTAATGCTAGGTAAACAACTAGCTTTAGCTAGCTTACTGGCTAACAACATCGGTCAGCTGTACACAGCAGTGCTCCAGCAGATCTTCCTTTACTAGCAAGATAAAGACTGAGAGCTTATTGTGGCTAACTTTACTAATTAGTTAGCTAATAAGCTAGAGATGTAACCTAGCTAGTTAGCCTGTTAAGGCGAACTTAGCTGACAGAGCTAGGTTAGCTAGGTATACTGTTCGCTACTGTAATAAGCTTGTGTTAGCTTAGCTTAGCTTAGCTAACGTTGGCTCACTAGTTAACTAGCTAAGCTACGCTAACTTAGCCATGTTTCTAGCCTGGCATGTTTCTAGGTGCAACGATGTTAGCTAGCCTTCTCCCCAGCCTAAAAGACTCGTTAGAAAACTCCAACATTAAAAACCAGGGTTATCCCACCAAATATTGATTTCTGAACTTTTAAAACATTATGAATATGAACTTGTTTTCTTTGCATTATTTGAGGTCTGAAAGCTCTACAATCTTTTTTATTATTTCAGCCGTTTCTCATTTTCTGCAAATAAATCCTCTAAATGACAATAATTTTCATTTGGAATTTGGGAGAAATGTTGTCCGTAGTTTATAGAATAAAACAACAATGTTCATTTTACACAAACTTAAACCTATAAATAGCAAAATCTATTTTTTTCTATAACTGTATAACTAGAGGATAAACCCTTTAATAATTAGGTTGATGACTTATTTAAGTTAAAAATCAAGGAAAGAGGAGCCCAGAATTGTGAAATCCTTCTTTGCTAGTTAGCAAAATTATAGCTAGTAACCTGTAATACATAAGGTGTAAGGTAAAAATCATGATGTGCTCAAATAGGACTTGAGAACTAGAATGCCCAAACGTTTGCACTGTGCCACTTTTGCTTGTGATTAAATTGAAAATGAGTGCTCTCACATTACATTCTGACCTTACTGGAAATGCCAGTTCTGATATTGTTGTTTATGCTATGAACTTAACTTTTCAGCACTTATATTACACACATCTTTATCATTATCATCTGTCTATTTAAGTTCTAGCGTTGGGAATGCAGCCGCCTCTACCACCAGCCAGCGTCAGAGAGCTGGTCCGCTCCTGTCTCCATCTTGACCCTGTGGCTGCAGATTTGCGCTGCAGCCTTTTCGTGGCTGCTGTGCAGAGCTACAAACATGACTCTGTTCTGAGACCATTCCCAAATCGATATCTGAGAGGAGACATTAAGGATTTTGATGAGCTGGTAAGATGTACACTGTTAATCTTGCATGGAATGCTTTTGATTTATCATTTAATACTGGTGTAAGTCATGTAGAAACACTGATTTTGAAGGGGGAGTTCACTTGGTTCTCATCTGACCCTACATGAAGTAAACATTTTTTTTTTTAACTATTTTTCTCTCTGTAAATTGTGCATATATAAAAGCTAAAAAAACCCTACTTTTGCAAGTTCCTATCTAATATGGTTTATTCTCTTTTTTATGGTCTATAGTTTGTGGTGTTGTGAGTGGAACAAGCAGAAAACTTAGCCATACAGCAAAAGTTGGTTAGCTCATGGGCAGCAGGAGGAAATATTGCAATATCCATTAAGAGCACTTATTGGTGCTTAAATATGGAGATTATTTGCACAGGATGGCTAGAGGCTATGCAGCACCCTAAATATGGTATGCATACTGAAGTAATACATATATATATATATATATATATATATATATATATATATATATATATATATATATATATATATATATATATATATATAAAACGAATAAAAATAAAAATGTCCACATGGATTACTTTGTAGCAGTGGACTACCAGGGGCCCATCTGAAACCAGGAATTGTATCTTTTGTTTTCTCAGTTTTCTCATGGACTGGAGCAATGCAGGGGCAGATTTATAATCTTTGGAGGTAGGTAGTAACATAGTAACATAAATAAACAGAAATTTGATCGTGGTTTGTTATTTCTGGTATGGCTGAAAAGTTCCTCAAACTTTTAATCTTGAATTCTGTTTTTGTTCTACTGGTATAGATTACTGGATTGGCTCAGTGTGGCTCTAATTATATGGCTGTAAAAAGTATAGAATTTCTTTTATTACTTTTAGCCAATTACTTAAGCAGTTCAAAAATATTCAGTAAATATTTAGACAGGATCAAATGTGAAAAGGTGGACTCCCCCTTTAAATTTTGCTGTCAGAATGCATGAACTAAAAGTTTCTTAAAAGAAGGTAGTGGTCCTGCAGCATGAGTTGCTATCTCTAAAATTGTCGTATAACAACATGTGAACCAAATATCCAGCAAAAACAAACTAAACCATCTTTAATTATGCATGATACATGGCTTTTGTCCTTTGTTTCTTCTAACAGCAAAAAGATGTGAGCTCCCTGCCAAGTGTAAGGGACCTGGTCCACCTAGGATCTGGAGAGGGAGACCATCATCTGGCTCTAGTGCATTGGGCACTGTCCTCCAAAAGTTTTTCTGTGAAAACCATCCAAAAAGATGAGGTACAGCTGGAGTGTGAATATTATGTATATGGATTTGATATAGATTTTGCCTGAAATTGTTGAGAAATAGTGCTATTGTTTTACAGTGTTTTAAATAATTAAATTTATCTTTGTACCATTTTCCTTTTTCCCCCCTCACATTTTCCTAAATCTCATGTGTTTAGTGGGCTAGACTTAGCCAGCTGACACAAAACACAGAGATCTCCTCTCCTGTGCCAGACTTTCTTTTTGAGTTAGAGTACTGTGAACAGATGAACTCCAAATTTGAGAAGATAAGGGCTGGACGGGAAGTTATCTATGCATTCCACGGTAGCAGACTGGAGAACTTTCATTCCATTTTACACAATGGTTTACACTGCCATCTGAATAAGGTAAGTGCCTTTTTTTCTTCCACTGACCTGAGGACAATGTAAAGCTCTCTGGCATTGGTGGTAGACCTGTTTCTTATCAATATGTGTTAAGATAATATGTGTGAAGACTGTGATTACAACCCCTATTATCTTGCTGTTGGAGCCATAACTCTTTGTAATCTCCGTATTTTATTTCTTTAGCCTTGCTTGCCGAGTTTATTTAACGATATTTGATTTTTTACAACACACGTGCAGCTTAATTGTTGGATTAATTAGTAAAGTAATATTCTCTTCTTTTTCTTTCCAGACATCACTCTTTGGGGAAGGCACATATCTCACCAGTGACCTTAGCATGGCTCTTCTTTATAGTCCTCATGGAAATGGATGGCGTGAGAGTGTCCTTGGGCCGTTGTTAAGCTGCATTGCCCTGTGTGAGATCATTGATCACCCAGATGTTAAGTGTCAGGTGAAAAAGAAAGGTAGTGTACCTTACTTTAGAAATAAAATTTGTCCACAAATATTATAACCTGACGTGAACAAATTGAGGCAGCCTTCATAACCTTCATAACCAAACTTTGACACTTATTGTTATTAATAAAGCTCTTGCTGTTATTCTTGTAAAAACATTGTAGACTCTGAGAGCCTCGACCGCCAGCGTTTGAGAGCAAGAAACAGCGAGGGAGGCGACGTGCCTGAGAAATACTTTGTGGTCACCAATAATGAACTGCTGAGAGTGAAGTATTTGCTGGTGTACTCACAGAAACGTTACAGAACCAGGTGAGACAAAATTAATTTATGCTGAATGGACGGGGTTGTTTAATTCACAAAAAAGCACAACTTACCGACCCTATCATTTATATAATTTAGCACTTAGGATATATGTTTACAGTGTTTCTGTGTGACAGTGTATGTGTAGTGCAGTGAAAACCTTTTTGCTCCTTCTCAATTTCTTCTGTTTTTTGTGAACTCACCATGTTTAAATGTGTCAGATCCTATGGGACCTTTTATAGCCATGTTCAATCGTAAACAGAACCTGTCTAGCACTGTGAAGCAGGCTTTTGAAGGTCTCAAAAAGCATCACAGGACACCCCTTTTATGAAGAGGTTCAAACACAGATGCAAAACAAGGATGCAAAAAAAGGCAATTGCTACTGCTTTGGCTCTCCAGTGAAATACAGTGAGAGCCGTTATTCACAAATTAAAAAACTGAAACAGTGGTAAACCTTCCTAGATGTAGGTGACAAGACAAAATATTGCTAAAAGTGCGAAAGACATATAAGACAGAAACTTAGCAAAAATTGCATCTATAGGAAAGTTGCAAACACAATAGTGTGTCTCATCTGTTACTTTTGAAAGAAAAAGGTCTTGTTATATTTGATTTGACATAAACATGGTGGTGATTAGGGCTGCATGATATATCCTTTAAGCATCGCCATCACAATGTGCGCATGCGTGACAGTCACATCACAGGACGTGCAAACACGAGGTAAATGCATGGCCTCAGCATGTGTCCAGCCACGTGGATGGAGGCCATGCTTTTTCCTCCTGTTTCTCCTGCACCCTAATTACAATAGGATGGTGACTATTTTACCAGATAAAGTGTGCAGCATAAATATATAGTAATTACTGACTTCTCTTTTTTTTTTTTTTTCCCTTTCAGGCAAACTCAACGAACGTCATGGCTGGTCAGACACCATTTTGCCATTATGATGGGTCTTTATCTTCTGCTTCTCATATTCATTGGTGCCTTCAACTCTACTAGTTTCCAGTCATTTTGGCATAGAATGTTCCGGTGATCCAAACTACTTGCATCACAATTGCCTCCTTTCCAAAGTGCCTTTTTCCTGTGGTTCAAACACCAACAAAAGACAGTTCTCAGGAATCTCTGAACATTTTATTCCATCCTCTGGTGTGTACTAGTTACACTGCAGGCACCAGTCATTTCATTATTGATAGACAGTAGCTTTTAATACTGGGCAATTTATGCATTTGTTTTTAAATGATGTAACATCTAATTCTTTCTGACAACTTTTATCAATGTAGGAATGAAAGCCTAGCTGCTTATGCTGTGGGCTTAGTAACACTGTGACATGTAGCGCATGAAAAGTCAGATGTTTGTTTTTTCTAGTGTTTTCTACTTGTGTAGAACTGTGGGATCATTTATTGTAACTGTACAACCAAACTATGAGGGATAAACTGTTGCCCTGTCTGCCTTTTTAGTGGCAATAATGTACTTGGTTTTGGTCTTAGACATTGTCAAAACCAATTGCTGCTTATTCTATTGAATCTTAGGATAATGTAAATGGGTCACCGCTATCACTTTACTGTTTATAGGGTGGACAATCATCTAGAACTTGTTTATTTTGAATGGAGCCCTTATGTTGGAGCTGTAAGAATCCATAATTTTCTTTAAATATCTCATGAAAACATTGTGCAAGTGTAGTGATTTGCACTGTTTGTGTTCAGGAACTTTTATGACTCTGGAGCAGACCTTTTTGGCCAGTTTAGTAAGTAACTAGCAAGTCCAGATGTATTGATGCAAATTATGTTTTATTAATGTTATGTTTTATGGAGCCATAGTACTTAAATGCAATGAAATAACAGTTAAATATATTGCTAAGTTTAAATATATAAAAAAAAATAACATCCTAAAACTAGAATGGTGGGACAAATGTCAGGCATGCTGAGTTCAGTTAATGACATGCTGTGAAGAATAACAAAACTTTTTAACAATGTTATTTCGTAAATATATCACGTACTTAAGTACATATAAAATCATTCTCAATTACATTTTCTTTTATTTTAATTTTAAAAGTATGCATTGTGTTCATGATTATGGACCTGTTGTCATTCTGTGAATAGGCCTATAAACTAGTTTACACTTGAATCAGTTGAATCAATAAACACATATCCTTCACACATTTCAGCCGCATGTGTCCTAATGTTCATGTGCACAACAAATATTACTGTCTTAGCTTTTCTTCAGATTTATGGGACCAAATTTAGTCTTGGATCTATTGTTATCTAGAACAGCGGCAGTATATGAAGGTGATAGTAGCTGATAAAAGTGTAAAGAAAGCTTTGATGTTGGATAAGGCAGCCTCATTCATACACCTAAATTGATTTGTATTGTTACTGTGTTATGCTAGTGTATGATGTTTTTATAACAAAAAAACTTTTATAGCAAATCCAGAAACGTTCGAAAATCTATTTGAAACAAACTGGTTACCAGAGCTTACTTATACATCGGAATATGTTTCATACATAAGTTTTATGAAGAATGGACCAATCGAAATGCCCTAACTTAATGTAAAACCTTATTTATATTGACATCCATCAGAAGTTAATTTTTTTCCCTTCTTGTGTAAAGTTGCTATTTTCAAGGTGCCTGACAGCATTGAAATATTTATTGCACACTATTATTGACCTGCAACACTCCTGAGAAAACCTAGGAAAATCTGTTTGCCAACACAAGAAGTAGCCCAATTTTTTACACCTTGTAAACCCATAAAAAGTCTGAGGAGTACATATTTATCAGAATTAGCCATTTCCTCTCTTCATGATTCGTAGTATAAACCAGACATCAAAAGCAAGGGGAACAGACTGTGCTATTGTAAGTTTATGCTGTTTTTTGGCTCGTGGATGAATGTCTTATTGCAGGTCCATAAACCCTCTGTTATTCAGTAACAAAGCGCTCTGTGTAAGAGAACGTCTCCGGTGGGAGCCTCTTTCTTTCAGGGGTCAGTGTGTGGAGCCTACTATCTGACCTTATCAGTCCCTCCAAGAACTGAAGCACAGACAAGAAGGACAGGGAGAGTTTTGTCACAAGATCAAAGAAAGGCGGAGTAGAGCGTAGTTAAATAACACAATATCAAACCAGGTGAATGTGAGCTGTGATGGAATTCTTTGTATAGAAAATAAAATTATTTACTTTTTCCTAATCAACAATGTTCTGAACATTAGATATATTAATTCTAAAACTTTCAGTGAAAACAAATAATAAATGCACTTTATTTGGACCATTTTGTCTGATGGCCAAAAAAAAAAAATGCAGTGCTTACAAACATAACATGTTAAAGCCTACTATTTTTACACACTGGCTGCACTATTCAAAACATATTACTAGATTACTATATGTAATTTTACCATTAGATCCAAATCTGTCTTTAAATCCTTTTGTTAAATGTCAGGCTTATTGTTTCCGGAGTTCAACTATTCCGGGGTAATTTCTATCTATTCTCAGATTTTCCAGGTTTTTCTATGAGTGGAAAAAAGTATCTGAATTTCCAGCTTTCAAGCTTTTCCAGGATACAAGCAAACCCTATACATTCTAGCCTTTGTACATGATTAACATCTAGAAAACATCCACACAGTTAGTATATGGCTTTTGACATTGCCAAAAAAGGTTATAATGTAATTAATTTATACATAAGCAAAATATAAATAAGGATTTCTTCTTCAATGTAGAAACCATTTTATTCGGAAATAATTTTCTTACAGCTGTGCAATTCAACGGTCACAAAAAAAGTGAATTCACATTATTTATTTGTACTTTTTGACATTTAAGAAATGCTGAACTGATTAATAGAAATGGTCTAATGGAATCTTTTCTTGCCGTTAAAATTTCATAGTTTTTTACCTCTGTATATTTGCCCATATGGAGAAATTACATTGTTGCATCACAGCCGCGCTTATATTTAAATGAATTATACATAAATGAATTGCAAGCATTAAAATACTTAAAACACTAAGTAGTTATTAAAATATCATGTACTATTCTGTAGATTTATTGGGTGTGAGGCTTTTATCTCCCTGCTGGATAGAACTTGTAATTCTGAAGTAAATGAGAAATAGTGATATATTTTATTACAAAGCACTTGTTGGTTATCCAGATGTTAACATTAAAAAGTTGAGACAACATGATAAAACAATGAAACAGACCTTTGGATGAAATTATGCTCTGTCTGCTGGTGGTAATCTGATAAACAGATTTATTAATCTTAAAGTATTTTTATGTTGTTTTAGTTTGTCAGTAACATACAGTAGATGAGAAAATAAAATATGGCTTGGAATTAGTGCTATCCATTAAGTGCTGCTTTGTTTTTTATTATTATTATTTTATAAATGAAAATCAGAGCAGAAGCCATTTATGTACAAATCCATTTAATTCAAAATTTTATTTCAACTGTACATATTACCATTTTAATATTACAAGTATCAATATGGTACAAACATTCATATATCAAAAATAGCTGCTTTAATGTGCTACATGTTGTGCTTGGATCCTTTGGAGTGGTTCTTTCACAGACACATCAGTTTGCTGCATTTGGACAGACAGGGGCCAAACACACAAAGTACCCCTCACTGTTGCTCTGTTGGGAAAATGAGCACAATTAACACTGAAACAAATTATTTAATACCTTTTACAATCTTCTAGTTTTGGTTTAAGCTCGGTTTACCTGTAGGTTTTGGTGGCAGACTGTAGCTTTCTGTGGCTCCAGGTGGCCGTGCACACACCTCCCAAAGCGATGGAGGCAGACGTGGTCTGTAGGAGAGCAGGCCTGAGGACACGCCGGACGCTTCAGAACCAAACAGCTGGAACAGGTGGTGTGCTGACAGAACCCTCCACACTCACGCTTCTCCATAGCCACTGACCTGCAAAGACAAACACCCAACGAGTCAAAATGAGACAAACCTGTTGGGTTTGATTTGGATACAATGCCAACACTACAGTAGTATTTGTGTCACAAGACATTGGCATGCCAAAATCATGAGATGTGAGACTATTATTGTGTCCCATGACTTCTGTCATGCCCCATGAAAGCTTAAGACCTCTCTGCTCTCTGTTTTGTCTGTTTGCACAGACAATTAGCCAGATGATGGTGTTGTGCTGAATTCAGCACCCCGGCCAGTAAAAGCACCCAGAGCATATTATCTTTGCTTTTTTCAAGAAGATAGTGAGTACACGCTCCCAAAATGAGCTGCTTTTCATGGCGGGGTGCAGATTTCAGCACTACTATGTGCTGAGAAGATGTGCCTGCACGCTCCAGAGAGGGGACAACACCGGCACTCACAATCATTACGTTAACTCATGTAACTGTAATATTTAAAAAATATAATCTTTTTCACAATTAAAAAGATGAACACAACAGAAATGGTCTATTTCCCTATGAATTACCTGGCTGAGCATATTTCATTGGGGTGCACCTGACAGAATTCCCATGTACAGTCTGGACGGCAAGTATCTTTTTCCAGGACTTCGAGTACTATATGAAAAACAAAGAACAACTCATTAATCAATGTATAAATACATATATACATATACAATCTAAAATTTGTGACACAGACTTTAGCTGATGTAGTTGATGGAATGACATGTTGTGCATTCTGAGGTGCTTTTCCGCTCACCATAATTGTTCACAGTGGTTATTCGAGTTACTGTAGCATTTCTGTCAGCTCTAACCAGTGGGGCTATTCTTTGTAGATGTCCTGCCTCTTTAAACATGACTGATTGTGCTCTTTAAAATGTCAGAATTCTTTAAGTAGCAATGCTACTGATGATATACTCAGAAAAAAACCCTGATATTTTGTCAATCATTATTATTATAGATTTATAGCCTATACTTAAAGATAAGTACACACTAAGTTGGCATTTGGATAGTGCTGTCTAGTATCAGCACTCATTGACCATCGTATTAGATGCGCCTGTAGCTAAAATGCACTTTGTAGGATTACAGTGTTGCACTGTAAAAAAAATTGTAGACAGGCCTATTTAAAATGCTAAAGTAACTGATTACAGATTTTTTTTTTTTGGCAATTAACTTAACTAGCTTTATGGTGGCCCTACAGTCTATCTTCCTGCTCATCAAATCTGAAGATTGTTAAAAGCCACTCATTCTGGGGATGTTCTGTTAAATGGTATTAAACTGCAAACAAATCTAATAATCTAATCTAATAAATCTAACAAAATCTTTTAGCAATCAGTGTGAGTTCACATGTTTCTGAGGCTCAACTTAGAAATATGAATATTTGATTAAACGAGATGCTGAATAAAAACCAATGTGAGTTAAAAAAACATTTAAACAAACTTAAAAGAAATTAAGTAAACTTCTGTAATCATTCTAATCATCAGTCTATGATTTTATGTTGGAAGGATTACATTATTACAATGCACCTGTAGCCCACATAATTGATCAGTGCCCTTTTTTTGTTCACAGTTGTTATTTACCGACAATGTGCACCTGTTAAAAATGATGACTATATCTAAGGTAGGTAGGTACTAAACAGTTTTCTCATTCTGAAGTGCAGATTTGCTACCTGACTTGCAGATGCCTTTGTGCTGTTCCTCTGGCTTGCTGTCGCTGGGGTCCTGGGGGTACACACACACCAGTCCTTCATCACATTTGCCCAGGTAATCCCACGTTCCTCCACAGCTCTCCCCAGCTTGCTTGGCGCACGTTGGGCAGCAGCCGCACACACCTGTGGTGACACCTCCTTTACACTGGAGCTTCAGTGATCTGCGAGGTGAGCAGTGGATGCGTTCACAGGGTGGACAGTGTAGGGCTTGGAGACCCTGCTGAGGTACGGGGCTATTGCTCTCCAGACTGGCCATCTCCACCCTCACTGCTGCCCACACCAGCACAGAAATCCACAACACACACAAACCCATCCTAAGCCTGATGTCTCATGAGGTGGCCTCAACCTCATACCTGCTTTTATATAAAGCTCCCCACATCTTGGAAAATAACACTTGCTTGCTTGCGAAACATCCACCCCCCCCCCCCCCCCCCCCCAGCAGCCAATGGATGATGGAGTATTACAGTAAGCTCTTACTGTTAATTATCCCCCAAGGCTTATCTTTACGATCTCTCTGCTTTTTTGTTCTTGAAAACCAATTCTTCCTTTTGAGCGCTTTTAGATAAGTTGGATCGAAGAGAAAAGACTGGACCCTTTGTCATGTCAAGTCACATGACCAATGGAGAGGGGGCAATTCAGGGAATGATCAAGATTATCACCCTCCTTTAACAAGGCGAAGATTAGGACATTGGCAGGTTATCTGAGCAGCGTGCGCAAGTGTGGCTTTTCGTAAGTCGGCATGGTGGGTAATAAAACACCTTTCTCTTACAACAGACACTCAGATGTCTTGAAGGTCAACACCTTGACCAGTAATGAGTTTCTCTCGGACACACTGCATGTTGCAAATCGTGATCAAAAATGCTACTTCAGACACACTGTTAAAAAAAAAAAAATTAAGTTCAAGGATATCAAGAGAGAAAACAAGAAGACAACCGCCAAAAATGAATGATTTTGCAGGCAGTGGCCACATCCAAATACTTCTATATTTATTTCCTGTCCTACTCCTATAATATTTCCTATTCATCCTGATTCTTTTCTAGTTCTCTCTCATTTTAGTGTTCTTGTCAATACTGGTAGTATGATGCAATAGCTGCAGTCCTCTCATGTTGAACATGTAGTCAAGCTCCTCCAGAAGGCACATCCATACATGCTGTTGCAAGAAGGTCCACTGTGTCTCCCAGCACAGCATCAAGCAGATGAAGGAACAGGATATAGGACATTACATGAGGAGATCAGGACAGGGTGTAGAAGAGTAACAATTCAGCAGCAGGACTAGAATCTGCTCCTTTGTGAAAGGGTAACAACAGATGGAGAGATAGCTAGATACTTTATTGATCCCACAGGGAAACTCTGGAGATCCAGCAGAAGGAATACATAGTACACAAAAGTTACAAAAGAAGGATAAGATATATGATATATATATATATACACTGCTCAAAAAAATAAAGGGAACACTCAAATAACACATCCTAGATCTGAATGAATGAAATATTCTCATTGAATACTTTGTTCTGTACAAAGTTGAATGTGCTGACAACAAAATCACACAAAAATCATCAATGGAAATCAAATTTATTAACCAATGGAGGCCTGGATTTGGAGCCACACACAAAATTAAAGTGAAAAAACACACTACAGGCTGATCCAACTTTAATGTAATGTCCTTAAAACAAGTCAAAATGAGGCTCAGTATTGTGTGTGGCCTACACGTGCCTGTATGACCTCCCTACAATGCCTGGGCATGCTCCTGATGAGGTGGCGGATGGTCTCCTGAGGGATCTCCTCCCAGACCTGGACTAAAGCATCCGCCAACTCCTGGACAGTCTGTGGTGCAACGTGATGTTGGTGGATGGAGCGAGACATGATGTCCCAGATGTGCTCAATCGGATTCAGGTCTGGGGAACGGGCGGGCCAGTCCATAGCTTCAATGCCTTCATCTTGCAGGAACTGCTGACACACTCCAGCCACATGAGGTCTAGCATTGTCCTGCATTAGGAGGAACCCAGGGCCAACCGCACCAGCATATGGTCTCACAAGGGGTCTGAGGATCTCATCTCGGTACCTAATGGCAGTCAGGCTACCTCTGGTGAGCACATGGAGGGCTGTGCGGCCCTCCAAAGAAATGCCACCCCAAACCATTACTGACCCACTGCCAAACCGGTCATGCTGAAGGATTTTGCAGGCAGCAGACCGCTCTCCACGGCGTCTCCAGACTCTGTCACGTCTGTCATGTGCTCAGTGTGAACCTGCTTTCATCTGTGAAGAGCACAAGGCGCCAGTGGCAAATTTGCCAATCCTGGTGTTCTCTGGCAAATGCCAAGCGTCCTGCACGGTGTTGGGCTGTGAGCACAACCCCCATCTGTGGACGTCGGGCCCTCATACCATCCTCATGGAGTCGGTTTCTAACCGTTTGTGCAGACACATGCACATTTGTGGCCTGCTGGAGGTCATTTTGCAGGGCTCTGGCAGTGCTCCTCCTGTTCCTTCTTGCACAAAGGCGGAGGTAGCGGTCCTGCTGCTGGGTTGTTGCCCTCCTACGGCCTCCTCCACGTCTCCTGGTGTACTGGCCTGTCCCCTGGTAGCGCCTCCAGCCTCTGGACACTACGCTGACAGACACAGCAAACCTTCTTGCCACAGCTCGCATTGATGTGCCATCCTGGATGAGCTGCACTACCTGAGTCACTTGTGTGGGTTGTAGAGTCCGTCTCATGCTACCACGAGTGTGAAAGCACCACCAACATTCAAAACTGACCAAAACATCAGCCAGACAGCATAGGTTCTGAGAAGTGGTCTGTGGTCCCCACCTGCAGAACCACTCCTTTATTGAGTGTGTCTTGCTAATTGCCAATAATTTCCACCTGTTGTCTATTCCATTTGCACAACAGCAGGTGAAATTGATTGTCAATCAGTGTTGCTTCCTAAGTGGACAGTTTAATTTCACAGAAGTTTGATTTACTTGGAGTTATATTGTGTTATTTGAGTGTTCCCTTTATTTTTTTGAGCAGTGTATATATATATATATATATATATATATATATATATATATATATATATGATACATATAATATAATATAATATAATAAACAAGTATATATAAAAGTAGAGTCTTTAGTGTGTGTAATGGAGGTAGTACAGTTGAACACAGTAAACAATGTACACCAGTTGCTGTGCATATTAAAAGGAGCACTGCCAGAGCTCTACAAAGTTACCTTCAAACGTCTATTGCTGTTGATGTTCCCAAATAACTGTCAGAATGGGACATATACTTACAGTCCAGCATCATGCAGCTTGATTGGCATTCGCCAGAATTGGCAGGTCTGACATTAGCACTCCATTCCTTCACAAATTGGAGCAGGTTTACACTGAACATACAGCTCTGGAAAGAATTAAGAGACCACTTTAGTTCCTGAATCGGTTTTTTTTTCTGATTTTGCTATTTATAGTTATATGTTTGAGCAAAATTAACATTGCTTTATTCTATAAACTACAACCAACATATCTCCCAAATAAACTTTTGTCATTTAGAGCATTTATTTACAGAAAATGAGAACTGGCTGAAATATAAAAGATGCAGATGTTTTAGGCCTCAAATAATGCAAAGGAAACAAGTTCATAATTACAAAGATTTTAGAGTTCAGAAACCAATACTTGGTGGAATAATCATCTTGTAATAATCACCTTGTTTTTAATCATCAGTTTTCCTGCATCTTGGCATGTTCTCCTCCACTAGACTTACACACTGCTTTTGGATAATTTTATGCCACTCCTGGTGCAAAAATTCAAGCAGTTAAGCTTGGTTTGATGGCTTGTGATCATCCATCCTTCTCTAGAGGTTTTCAATTTGGTACAATCAAAGAACTTCATCATTTTTAAGTGGTCTGTTTTTTTTTCAGAGCTGTATGTGAGACATGTAAGAGCCTGGTAATGCCATGGCGAAAGTTATGGTAACTTAAAAACATCATCCAGCATGACTGGTTTGGTGGTGGGTCAGTGATAGTCTGGCAATGAAGGTCCTTGAAGGGTCACACAAACCACCAAATGATAGACAATGATACCTTGAATGCTGTTGGGTACTGAGACTAAATACTCAGAGCCAATGAAAGAACAGTATGGAAGAGAAGACAAATGTTTACTTTTTGAGGACTTTTATTAAATTAGATGTTTATAAAACACTGCAGAATCCTATTATTTGCTTTGCTTACGTTAAATCTTCATAAAGCAGATCTGCTTACTTTAGAAAATGGAAACTCAAAGCACCACCTGAATACATATTAGAGACTCTTGGTCCTTTGCAAAGTACCCATACTAACATTCTTATATTCTTCCGTAACATATCATCCCCTCTGGCATGGTTATGGTCAAACGAGTAACACTGAGCAGAAAGAAAACCTGTTAAACTGCAAAGTTAACATAATGTCCATAAACTCAGATCATGACATGTCAAAGAAGTATTCTGCAAAACTAAGATGCACTTTACAGCATGAACTATTGTAACTGTGCTGCAAATTATAGCTCCTTAACTTAAGTTTGGTGATTTACATGGAATGCATTCCTTAACTGCTGTTTCTGCAGGGGGGATGCACTTTTATCAGATTCAGTACAGAACACTAAACACGTCAGGCTCAATGCGTCTAAAGAAAAGGATACACTATCACTTAGGAATAGGAAAATGAAACCGACTGTGTACACAGCTTTAACAAGCATGTGACTGCTTATAATGACAATCACTACCATTACGATTTGCCTTTATTAGCAAGAGCAGAGAGCAGCCTGATACTTGATCTTGTAACAATACAAGGGCAACCTTCTCAGAAATGCTAGTTTAAATGTAATCAAAATACATGACATATAGACATTTTATGAAATTTTGCATAGAATGTCATATTTATTTCCAAGTTGTAGCAGTTTCAAACGGTAATACTGTCGATCCTTTCATGTCGATCCAATCTCAAGTGTAGCTGCTGGTTCATTGGTTCTGTCAGTATTCATGTTAACTTGCTGGCCACAACGTTTAAACGGACATTACTCTTATTTCCCTGCATACATTGGACTGACCTACAGTCAATATAAACCAGAGAAACATACCGTCGATGAAATCTTTCCCAGCATAAACCACTTAAGCTTAGGCTAGCGTGCGTTACATGGGATGACGTTCAGTTTTCTAGCATGGCTCTGGAAGTGGGTCTGGCTGTAGGGAGAGGTCATGCTGTAAAGGTGTGTGTTTCAGCAATCAAGAAATATGATGGCTCAAGAGGCCGGGGTCACATGAAGTCCTCATAGTCTTGTACATAACCTCCATCAAACCCGCCATAGTCAGCAAGGTCATCCTTCATCTTGGCTTTTAAACCACCTGCTGGTAAAACTCCTTTCTTTTTCTTCTTTCCCTTATTCTGCTGCTAAAACAACATTCAAAAACAAACTGTAAGACAGAAGATTCATACTTTGGGAAAAATGTAATTCTAAAACCATGTTCACACCTACTCACTTAATGTGGCTAGTATCTGAGTGGTATCCTGATAACATTCAGCCACATGCCTTTACACTTGGTAGTCAAATTAGTCTCTACTTAATCAAAATAAAATCTAATTGCTGTGCAAGACAAAGTATGCATATTCACTTGTTGCTCAGGAGTTATTATTGATGTTTCAGATGTACTGGGTAAATTTCATGGTTGTTAAATATGCTATAATGTATTTTTTATAAATATTCTATTAATCAATTGCATTTTAGAACACCTCACCAAACTAATGTCATACATTTGTGCAGGTCTCCTCCATTATTGTTGAATATACCAATTCATTTGATTACTAACAGACGATACTGTCTGCAGTTATTTTTAACAGAATTTTGAAGAAAACAAATGGAGTAGTTTATTTATGTTACGCTTACCTTTTCTTGTCTTTGCTTCTCACTGAGTAACACTGTGAGTGAGTTGTTAATTTTCTTCAAGTCTTCAACCTCCACTGTAACATAAAAGAACAAATCATCAGTGAAACATAAATAATCAATTTTAGAATCAGAAACAATCTTAGTATACGACAGCGAACAAATGTATAACGCATGAAATTAATACTTACATGAAAGACACAGGTCTCTAAACAGTGACTCTAAAAAGCTGGAGTAGTGTATTGACTTCTCATATGATGTTATTTTTTCTTTCAGTAACCTTTCAAATTCTGTGAAGTCATCTTTTGAGGAAGGGCTCATGGCATCAATTCCAGTTACATTATTTGGTACAATGCCTAACAGGCAAAACACATGTTACTCACATGGCTTTAACAGATTATTAAAAAAGTTAGTCATTTTTACGCTGTTGTGATGCGATTACTCACCAAAAGCATCTTTTGCTAGTTCCAGGTCTGAATCCTCTTGAAGCTTCTTCACTCTAAGTTTTTCTGCTAATTCATCCTCCTCTGGTGTGAGTTCTGTGCTGTCATTTGATTCCTCTAACTGTCAAAAATAGCAGTGATCAACAAAATCAACACAGCCTATATTTACTTACTTAACTTATTTTAAAAAGTGAGTTTTTTTCTCAGAGTAAGAACGCGACTTTTAGGTCAAAAGTTCATCTTCTACAACCCAAGGAAGATTGTTGCATAGATATAATCCTGTGAAACTAATTATAATCAGTTGTTATTATGAGCTGTGACAATGTAATTCCTAAGGTACCCTTGCAGTTAAATAACTAATACAACCTAGCACTTTTTGAACTGTCATGTATTACACTGACTGATGAGTGATTCCTTCCTTAATTTATTTATTTTGCAGAAGCCAGAAAACCAACAGTCAGCCATCTTGTTTCCTACTGGCTCATGTTTCTAAGGTTCATCTAGATGACCTCAGCACAAAGCAGAATTAACCTGAAACCTGAAACTATGCCACATTGACAAGTGTCAAGTGAATTGCCTTTTAGTTTATTTTACACTTTTTTTGGACGGATTACAAATGTGTCAGATATTTTACAAGTATCAAAGCTTAGTAACTCGCCACAAAACTTAAATAGTACGTTTAGTAGGCAACAAGTGAAGCAAATCTATAAACTTAAGAGTTTCTGTGGTTTGTAACTTATTTGTGACAGACTTACTCATACATCAAAAGAGCATTTATCAACAAATAATTTTGTTGTTAAGTAGATTCTCAATTTCTGATATCTTCTGACATCTAACTTGGCATTCTACATCAACTACAAACATGAGTAGTTATCTAGTACTGGTAGCATTATGTGATAAGGCTCCTAACTTAGATAGAAATAGAAATTAACTAAAAGTGCTGTAAAGTGCAAGCTTAAGGGCTAAAGAAATGAATTTATTAGTTACTCACCCTCTTTCGAAGCTCCTCTTGTTTTTTCTTTTGTAAATTCTCCTTCTCCTTGATTTTATCGCTAAGTTTTTTCTTTTCTGTAGACTTTACCTCTGTGATGAAATAATAAAGCATGTCAGAAATTATGTTAAATAATAAAAGTAAAAAGAAATACAAAATTGTAACCCAAACTTTTATTGTACCTGCTTTTGCTTCTGTCACCTTTTCATCTTCCTCTTCTTCATCATCCCAGTTATCCTGGATGGGGAGAGAGTTGAGATTTGTATGCCTTAAAGAGAAACACCTGATTTAACTAAATTAATGTGGGCTTAAATGTCTGTCAGCTAAGAATAAAAAGACCTCAAACACTCAAGTCCACCTAAATGAAATGTATGACTAGGTCCAGAAAGCACACCTGTACATTTTAAGACCTGTAAATATGTTCTACTATAAGATGCAAGTGCAATTACGGCTGGGCAGAAGGATACTATTTTATAATATTGTGCACAAAGTTTTTCTATTGTTGTACACAATACACATTTTAAAAGCATATTCAGGACATTGTCAGTGCTTAAAAATTACTGACCACATTTATGTTTCACTATAAACACTGTAATTAATCATGTTTATCTTGATCTAGTGTAACACACATTGTAAACAGCGGTTAGTTATTCCTCTAGGTAAGCTGGTTAGACCGCTCGGTTAGCTGTAGCCGCGCTAACACCGCTAATCGCCCTGAACAAGCCTCAGACTCAGGGTCCGTGTTTACAGTCTGACAGTCGACGCTGAACAGAGCTGAGCTCGGGGGGAGAGGGAGCCGCTTCAGCCGCGGAATGTCTCCTCCAGACAGAAAGAGTAGTTACTAACTTTCACATCATCATCCTCATCCTCGCCTTCCCACTTGTCATGACCCGCCGCCTTCTTGATGGCCTCGTCGGGCTCGAAGCTGTCAGCATCTACAACACACAGCGCAGCGGTTAGTGACCAGGTACATCACCTTAATAACCACCTGCTCCTCTCCCGCACTGACTCAGATCCTCTCTGAGTGAGCGGAGCGAGGGCTCAGAGCGGCGTGTGTGAAATTCTCACCCCAAGAATCGCCCTCCGCCATCTTGCAAGCGCCACTGAAACTGATAAGAGTGAAACGAGAAACCAGAGGAGACAGGAGTTCTGCTCAAATTTCAAAATTAAAGCGGTTTATAACTAATCATTTAACAAATATCACCGACAGATACATTATTTATGTCAGATACACATTGGTTTATTGGTTTACGTGGTCATGTCCATTAAACCAACTTGAGGTTGACATTGCCGTTGGGGTTTGCTATTACTAGCAAATTATATGAGCACATGCTAGTAAATATTGAACATATATTAATTAATATAAGTTCTAGAGACCCATACTTGAGTAAAAGTACAAGAGCTCTTTCAAAAGCACTACAAAATGCATGACATATAATTTAGTGTACTATTTATTTAATTAGATAGATAGATAGATAGATAGATAGATAGATAGATAGATAGATAGATAGATAGATAGATAGATAGATAGATACTTTACTTTAGGAACAATTCTGAACACAGGTTTGGTCAGTGCTCAATTAGGCTGTAGCATCTAAGTATTCATTGATTGGTATTAACACATGTTCCCCATATCTTTACCCTGAAAAGAAGGTGTACAGGTGTTTCCAATAAAATAAGTAGATGTAGTACATGTTCTAAGGTGGCTAGGTTTGAGGCTATTTAAACATCTATTTCTTCTGAGCTCAGAAAGATGTAAGTTTTGTTAAAGGATAATAATATTGTCTGAAATCTTCATGATACTTCAAAACTATTTAAAACTATTTCCTACTGACAGCTAGCAATAAGCATCTAAGGTGTCTAGGTGATGCCACTGTGAAGCCCACTGTGCTTACAACTAGAATTTCTATAGCTTTCAGCCCGTAATGCAATAACAACACTGCCCTTCTCGAGCCAGACTAAGGTTTAGTTCCACAGCTAGACAAATACACACCATGCTATGCCAATATGAGTCTTTCGGCAAGACTTATGTCATTATATTACCTTGGAGTACATGGGTTTGAAGTGTAATTATATGATAGTGAGAGAGCATCACTTCCTTGCATGTTGAGGTGTGGTGTATGTTACCAGAAATGTGAATCACTGTCCCAGAGAACATGCCCAAGTGGGCTTGTGTTTGTAAATGGACAGTCTAACCTGAAACCAGAAACAGGTTCATATGGATGTCAGTGATGGGTCCAGTTAGGGTCAGTTAAATATGGGCCCCATCTGGGTGGGACACTGCACATGGGGCCTACCTGGGACCCATTTTCAAGCACAGTAGAGTCCCAGGCGCAAGACAAGTACTTAACCCACTCAGAACTCTCTATCCCACTCTAGCATGATAGTTTAGATTAGATAGCATTAACATGTAAGTCTTCAAACCCTTGACTTTTATTTTGAAGCAGAACAAGTTTCTGGTGGTTGAGTGGTGTGTGTACGGTCGCTGGCTTCACTGCTGCTCTCTGCAGTGATTGCTGAGAGGCGTGCGGTTACGGAGACAGACATCAACATCCTCCTGCTGCCTGTGGGATGCAGACTGAAGTAAGAAGTGGCCTAACTTGATTCCTAGCAGATATGAGCTCAGCTGTGTGATGAGGAGAGACAGGGGGATCAGTGTATGTTATTTACAGGGGGTTTATAATAGGATCAGGTAGCGGCTGCTTCTTTAAGACACTCGCGCTGCTATCTCTGTCCCGGGATGCTGAGGGTGTGGGAGGAGGGTGTGTGTGTGTATAGATATCTGTATGTGTGTGTGTGTGTGTGTGTCCAGGTTCCTACGCTTATTTCTCACATCCCCGCCATGCTCGCAGATTCCCATAGACAGTCAGAAAGCTGCCCCGTCCCCGGTAAGCTGGTTTACTGTAACTGTGTGAAAAAGAGGCGCAGGCTGTAATTCCCACTGAGCGCAGTCAGGGCTCTGGTGCTCTGCTCCTGTTCACAGACAGATAGATAGATAGTTAATTTCTATTCAGCACAAGATAACTGGGGATGTTTGCGGCGGATGGGATGGTTTATGTGTAGGATGTTTAATAACGGATGAGTAGGACTGATCTGATGTCAGCAGACTGATGGAGATCCAGCACCTCTCCCTCGGATGGGGCGTGTATCCCACTGTCTCAGTCTATCAATAAATGCTCTGTGCTGTGGGTACAGTGTAGAGGCAACAATGGAAATACACAAGAGAACACTTAAGTTCCTCTGATTTTGCTATTCATAGTAAAATGAACATTGTTGTTTTATTCTATAAACTACCGACAACATTTCTCCCAAATTCCAAATAAAAATGGTCATTTAGAGCATTTATTTGCAGAAAATAAGAAATAACTGAAATAACAAAAAAAGATGCAGAGCTTACAGACCTGGAGATATCTGGAATTATCTGGGATTTCTACTAGTAAAATTATATGTAAGAGAGAGAGAGAGTGTAAAATTCCTTGTGAATTAATAGTAACATACGACTATGGACAAAATTACATTAAGGATATGTTTTCTGGTGATATGATTAGTCAGAATAAATGTATAAATGTATCATTATTACCAAACGTTTCATATTTGATAAATTGTACTAGTTTCTGCTAGTAAAAACTGCATTAGGGTCTGTAACGTTGCCATTTTGGAGATATAAGATGTTTCGTGAAATTCACAATTTATGAGTAATCTCAACAGTTTGTAATTCTTATTAGTTTAATTCTAAATTAGAATTTACTGCATGTGTCTGATTTTTTGTGTCAATGGGGGAAGTTTTTTTCTTTAAGTCTGTGACTCTAATGCTGCAAAAAAATCACTGCTTAAATAAGCCACTATTTGTTTTAGATTGCATGAAATAAGCAAGTAATTAAACTTTTCTATTTGTGCATAATTCCATGTGTTTTTAAATATGTGGATACATGTGCTCTCCCTGTTGTTCTGGATAAAGTAAATCTATTTCAGATCATTGTGAAACTTTTTGATGGTGTTAATTGCACTTAGCCTTGCATTACTTCAAGCAGCCCACTCATCAACTATATAGGCTAAGCGTCCTGCAAAAAAAGCCCAGCATTTACATTTAGATGAGACAGCAGCTCCCTGCTGAGCAGCAGCCCTGCACTTTACTTCTGAGAGGTAGGAAATCCATGATACATGGTACATTCACACAGTCTTCATTTTAGGGATTTGTGTGAGGCAGTTGTTATCGCTGTCACTTCCTGGAGTACGTCCTATAAATAAAAATGCTTGTAAGTGTAGAGAAAGTTCAAACACCAAATCCTATTAAACGTAAACAGGAATGGTTGTAGCGTTTTTATCAGGGCTCTATGTTTCCTAATTGCAATTAGACATTAACTACAATAAATACACATGATAGGTATAATGCTAGCTATAGTTAACAGTTTACAATAGACTAAACAACCATTAATCACAGGATAGACTAGACAGAGTAAAGCAAATAATAGCGTGTGGAAAATACCATTGTACATGTTTTATAAAAAATAGAAACTTGAAAAAATAGAACTTGTAGTAGAAGAATATTTCTGTCTACGAATAGTTAGAAAATTGTCTCCAGTTAATAACAAATCATGCCAGACAACATAGAAGAAAGAGGAACCTCTTTACTCTACAAGGAATTCGCTACAAAGTAAACAAGAAGTCTCTCTGCAGTGAATCCTTATTGACCTCGCTGGGAATACAATGCCTCTCACCACAAGAGAGAAATCACTGTAGTCTACAGAAATATCAGCATGTAGACCCGTTCCTGCTGAGACAGGGTGCTGATTCGTGCTGACCTCTCCTCCTGACTCTCTGTGGTTCCGTGTTTAGTTTGGATAAGATTCATCTCTCTAGGGATATTCATCACTTTCAGGAACCAGTTGTGAGTGACATATAATTCAATATTGATATCCACAATCATGAAATGCATTTCTTAATCTTCAGTTTTAAGTCTGAATAGAAATTTTAACCATAATACTGTAGATAGCAAACCAAAATTGTAATTACTTGTTGTAAGATCAGAAATAAAACATCAATACCAATTCCAATGCTTTCTTCATAATAGCAGCAATAAAAATGTTTGTTAGCTAAATCTTCTAATTGTGACTCTGGCCTGGTGCTGTTGTGAAAGTATGGTTAGACTTATTTCCCATCCTGTCTGGTAGAGCTGCATTATTAATGCTATTTTAATTATGATTTCAATGTTTCAGTCTTCGCTGCTTATACTGGGCTGAGAAACAGAACAGTGTAGTCATTTTATCAATAATGCCTCATCACTGATATTGAGAAAATTGATATATATAATGTTGTAATTGCTGTTACTGTATAAGTGCTGTGTATCTGTTATTTCTATAGACAAATATAGTAAAATTATGAATATTTGTGAAATGACAAAACATGGACAGTGCAGTTACGGACTTATGTATATTTCCTCAAATGATACAATACATGTGTCTCTATTTCCATCTCATTTTCACCACTAAACTCTCGTTTCATCTCCAGCATCTAATTTCTGTATACTTAATGAAAGTAGTTTGAGACACTGGTTTGGGGCAGGGCTGGGTAACAGGGACTGGAATCCAGCACAGTTTGCTGATTTCCTTTCCATAACACCTTTACCAAATCTGACAATTAACAGGTGTGTTGAGCAGGAAAGCACAAAACTGTGCAGGACTGGAAATGTCCACTGATAGTTTTACCTAATGAGAGGGTCTGGCTTTATGTCTGGTCTCTACTGCGCAGACTCAGATAGTAAATTTGACAATATGGCCAACAATTTTGGCAACATATCTTTAGAACTTGAGCACATGTGAAAACGTTGTTCTAATAAAAAAGTTGTAGTCTTGCTGTTAATTGCTACATGAAATATGACAATGGACAGCAGTTTTAGCAAAAAAATGGCCATTAAGCGTTTTAGCGGTGGCTGCAAATGTGTACATAGTGCCAAACACATGCTGCACATCCAATCCAAGAGAGTGCAGAAGCAGAGCATGTTTTCTCTTTTCCAACACGGCTGGCTTAGAGAATGTATATTTCAGACAAGGAAAACCAAGGAGCTCATGCTTCAGCTGTATCTCTTGGGTAAAGGTAGCTATAGTTAAGGGTGATTGTAGAGATGATTCAGGTGCCTTCTTTGCCAATGAAGTGTAAAAGCAGCGAAACCACACCAGATCTAAACTTGGCACCCTCTTTATTAGGGCTGAAACTTATGATAATTTGGTAGTCGACTAATTTGACAATTATTTCTTTGATTTATTTCGTTGATTCAATGACTATTTTTGACATATACTCAATATCTGCCCTCTGTTAGCATGGCTTCTGTTACAGTGGATGTTTAACCTCACCTGTTCAAGTCTGTGAATGTCATGTAACATACCATAAGTTCCCATAGCAAAAAAAAAAAAATGACAATAAAGCTTAGGGTTATTAGCTTAATCAAATGTATTTGTGTGAACTGAGTGAGTAAGCAGCCCAAACCCCTTTCCCACTGCATCTCTGTACCCAGAACTTTGTGTACAAATTATTAGTTGACATTGAAATCTGGAGTTGACTGTCTTTTTTTATAAACGTCAATATCAAGTATGTCAGCTTTTTGTATGTCAGCCTTTTATTTTATTTTGCCGAACCACAACAACAGGACACTGGAACAGGCAGAGCATGGAATTGTGGCATCCCTGTTTTTTACAGTCATTGATTTGAAATATTCTCAAATGTTTTAAGCCGATGTTTTACTTGTTGATTTTAGTTTGCTATATCTTTGATATATCTCTGACGCACTCTGATGTTCTGTTAGTCACTGTCGCATGTCTTGTTTTTCAGCACTGAAGAGATCTTATTTCACGTGGGTCTTTGAAAGCCAGTCATGGCTCTCAGGCGAGGCCAGGGTATCAGGGCCAATGTGCCTGAGCCTGACCAATCACCTGCACCAGAGCAGAGTGGGAGACCTTCCAAAGACAGAGAAGACTCTGAGGAACCTCACAGCAGCACAGTGGAGAGCCAGTCAAGCACTCCTGTCCCAGACAGCCTCTGTCCCAGTGATGGTTCTGTCTCCAGGGAGGACTCCCTCCGTGGCGAAAGCCCTATTCAGCCTGACAGCATGGAAGACTCACTGTCTGAATACGATAATGTAGGATCTGAGGAGGAGGAAGAGGAGGTGGTAGAGGAGGAGGAGGAGCAGGACTATGAGGAAGACGAGGAGCTGCGTACCGATGCAGATGGGATGACATACTATGTTCACTGTTGCCCTGAGGATGAGAGCTACATGGAGGGAATGGACTGTCATGAAGGTGCTGATAGTGGCGACAGACCCAGCACTTCCAGGGATCCAGATGGTGGACGAATGCCAGCAGAAGCTTGGGCAAACTCTGAAGGCTTTTATGAAGTCCTGCAGCAGGGCAAAGAACAGATGATGTACAAATGTCCTGAGCCCATCTCCGAGACTGCTTTCATCCAAGCCCCCATGGCTGAGGATGAAGAAGATGAAGAAGAGGCAGAGGAGGTAGAAGAGGATGAAGATGAGGAGGACGATGAGGAAGAGGAGGATGAGGAAGAAGAAGATGATAAGTATTTTGTTTATGAAGGAGAGAAGGCAGAGGAAGATCAGGATGAGTTTCCCTCCAAAGAGTCTTGTGATCTTCCAGAGGACAACAGAAACCTTCATCAGCGTTCAAGTTACACTCAAGAAAAGATCAGAGAAGAAGAAGATTTACCCGGTGATTACAGGGGAGACAAAAGGCGGCCAGAGAACTGTAGAGGTGACAACCAGGGTTCATCTAGTTGCCATAGGGAAGGCATTAAAAAGGCAAATGCGGAAGAAAGAGTCAACTATCCAAGGGACTGTGAAGTGGGCAAGGCAGATAGAAATTTAAGACAAGGGTCTAGACTCAAAGGGCAGCAGACTTGGAAGGAAGACAGCGGCAACAGAGATTGCCCAGGAGGTAGCGGAGATAATGGAGCGACAAAACACGAAGATCCTGTGAACAGAGCCGACTGTAAAAAGAGACATATGTGCAGACGACACGGCGAGGAGGAAAGAGAAAGCAGGCATTTACATATGGACAATGACAGTCCTGAGAAGTGTATAGGCAAGGGAAAGGGACTCGCTCACAGTAATTATAGAGCAAAGGCCAGGAGGGATAAGCCACCCGCAGTGGACGCTGAAGGGGATGTGGACCAGATTGTTAATGGAGTACGAGCGAAATTGAAATTAGCACCTCAGAACACTAAAGCCGACAGGGGTGTAACTGGACAGTCGCCTGACAAAAGAGGCATTCCAGACAGTTCTAAAACATCGTCGCTTTCATCACAGAAGGGAGAAAGTCGACCCAGAGCACCTAACACAGCTGTAAAGCCTCCAGACCCACAACTGCAAAAGGACCAGGCCAAAGCACCTGTAGAAGAGGAATGGAGGTCCAGTCAAGGCCAGGTAAAAGCTCAGTTTGCATTAATGCATAGCTTGTTCAGACAGTGTTTTTTTATAAACAACCATGCCTTTCCTACAAATAACCATCTATTATCTATTTTAATTTTTTTTGTAAATTATATATATTTTTTATATAGACTGACTCTTCCGTGGAGCTTATACTGGTGCAGTTCTCACTGAACAGTAGAACAGTGCAACACTACTTCAGATACACAGTCAGAAAAGTTTTCTTTCTTCTCTTAGACTTAATTTTAACCTCCACTGTTCACTTTAACTACCATTACTTGTGATGACATTACATACAAAGAAAACAGCTACCTGAAAATACTTTACTATCATCTTACAGTATTCTCTTGCTTTGTTGGTAAGCCTGTCACAATTATTACAATATCGCCTAATCATAAAATAAAGGGACATAATCGCAGTCATTTTTTGTTGATCTTGATATTGTTTCCTTGCATGTTTTTTTGAATAGATTGACTTTTGTATTAATATTGGTGCCGCAGTGCACACAAGGTGGACTGTAACAGGTGAAAAAAAAGTACACATCTCCTATTAATAATTAAGAGTTGGTTTCCTGGACAGTGATTGAGCCTAGTCATTGACTACCGGCATATACTATATTTTACTTTCGATGGAAAATCTCCATTCAATGCTGTGTAGTCTAAGACTAGGCTTAATCCTTGTCTGGGAAACTGATTATTATGTGATTATGTTAACTTTGTATCAGTGGGGTTAAATGGTCTTAAAATAACAATAGCATTTTACTAAGCAATCATCCTCCAAAAAAGATAGTTATTGTAACAGGCATGTGTGTGGCAATCAATTATTTCTGTTCATTATGGCTGCTGATTCATGATTGCTTTTCAACAATTTGACCCCTTTCCTTATTATTTTGAAACAGTAAATGATTGAAGAAGATTGAAAAAGAAGGTGGATGGATAGATACATAGATAAATAGACAGACAGACAGACACTTTATTGGTCCTAGCGGGAAATTCTGGACATCCAGTAGCAGATATACATGGTACACAGAAGTTACAAAAGAAGGAAAAGATATAATAATACAAATTAAAAATATAAAAATACAATCAAATATAAAATATAAAAGTAGAGTCTTTTTTAGTGTGTGTGTAATGGAGGCAGTGCAGTTAACACTGTAAAACAACAATGAACACTAGATGCTGTGCATATTGAGAGGAAAACCGATGTCGGCTATACAGACAGTGCAAAAGAAATGTATGACTTTAATGTAATGTCTTTTCCAAGTCAGTGTTTATTCTATTTGTAACTACTATAGAACTATTCACAGTTCAGACATTTTAAACAAGGTTGCCAAAACAAATAAATGCATTTCTATATATATTCTGATATATTGTGTTTGCTTTCAGATTGTTCAGAGCAGCCCACAGCACGGCACAGTGAACCCTAACACAGAAATGAGCAACCACAACCTCCCTCAGGTAGGAAACTAGCTCTGCTGATCCTAATGCATTTTTTTGTTGTATTCTCTATAGTTTTATCTTTTAACTTTTTGATAATGCCTTTTCCAGCCTTTTTTTGTCTTTTATTTTTTTGTTGTTTGTTATGTTATTATTATTTTATAATTATTATTTATATTGTAAAGTGTTTTGAGCTGCATTTGAAAGAAAAGAAAGCTTATTATCATTATTTTATCTATAATATACTGTATTTTTTTTTTATTTGTTAAAATTCCACTGTGGTACGCAATTTTTACAATGCCATACTGCTGAAATAAAATGCATGTGTTTTGTATTTCAGCAAGGAAAGAGAAATCCCTCTTTTCCAAGCTTTGTGGATGGTCAGTATATTAGTCATTATCTCTAATGATGTGCTTGTAATGTAATATATGAATAATACCTCTGTAATAAAGACATATGAATATGTATTTGAGTGTACAAATAAACAATAAGACCCTTTTTCATGTTTTTATATATTCTGCATTGTCATACATCCATATATTATTTTAGCAGCTACCTTTATTCTGGCATTTGTGTCTCTCACTCAGTTCCAGGTCCATGTGAACCAGAGGACCTCATAGATGGAATCATTTTTGCAGCAAACTACCTTGGCTCCACTCAGCTTCTGTCAGACAGAAACCCATCTAAGAGTGTGCGCATGATGCAGGCCCAGGAGGCTGTGGACAGAGTTAAGGTATACAAGGCGATTGAATTTAGGTCAAGAAATATTTATGGAATTTAAATCGAATTTCATGGTCTTAGATAAATGAGTATCTGTTTTAATTACTCACTAAACATTAGCTAAATATTACACACCTTGTTGATATTGTTACTCATGTGCTTTTTTCTCAGTAGAGTGTCAAAAGTGATGGATAGCTTGTCAGAAATGTCTGTTCATTCCACTAGATGTAGCTGTAACTCTTCTGTTGTGTGTTGTAGTGTCTGGATGGCGAGAGCCAGAGCCTGACTGAGGTTGACCTCTTCATTTCAACAAAAGCCATCAAAGTGCTCAATGCTGACACACAGGTGCACAATATTCATTGTTAGAATGCATTAAAAATGAATAAAGACAATGATACTAAATATTGCCTTTTGGTTTAAGTCACAGTACAGATAACAACAGTTATCAAGCAGCCACAAAATAATAATGTGTACAATAAATAAGGTGTTTAAGAGCGGATGTGAATTACAAACAAAGCTCTGAAAAAAAATAAGAGAGCACTTAAAAATGATGAGTTTCTTTGATTTTACCAAATTGAAAACCTCTGGAATATAATCAAGAGGAAGATGGATGATCACAAGCCATCAAACCAAGCTGAACTGCTTGAATGTTTGCACCAGGAGTGGCATAAAGTTATTCAAAAGCAGTGTGTAAGACTAGTGGAGGGGATCATGCCAGGATGCATGAAAACTGTGATTGCTTTCTTTGCATTATTTGAGGTTTGAAAGCTCTGCATCTTTTTTGTTATTTTAGCCACATATTTTATTAAGAATGTGGGAGAAATGCTGTCCATTTTACTCAAACATATACCTATGAATAGCTAAATCCGAGAAACTGTTTTAGAAACTGAAGTGGTCTCTTATTTTTTTTTCCAGAGCTGTATTAGTGTATCTGACCTTGATTGGATTTGTCTATTAGTAAACAGGAAATTAATTAGTCCATGTATTAGTCCATGTATTACAACCAATTATTTTCTTTCTAATATTTAGCCTCATTATATCACAACTCAGACTAAAGCTGTTTTTTTTTTTTTTTTTTAAAGATTTGTTTTTGGCGGGAAATGAACTGCTTGCTAATTCTATTCTTTTTCGGATGCAGGAGACGATGATGGACAATGCCCTCCGCACCATCTCCTACATTGCAGACATTGGGAGTGTAGTGGTGCTGATGGCCCGCAGACGCATGTCTCACTCTGCTTCATTGGACTGCACTGACACTGGGCTCAACACTGCAGAGGGCAGAAAACAGTACCGAATGATCTGCTACGTCTTTGAGTCTGAGGATGTAAGTCACAACTGTTGCATGGCTGCATGTTGATTATTATACGATGTATTTGATATAAAAGTGAATCATACAGTGATTTTTGGTTGTAACATACTCATTGTAAAAAGCCCAGCTTATGGTATGGTATGCTCATCTAAGACCAGGTCTTAAGTCCAGAAGAGTTATTGTAGGTCAAAAGGGTAAATCTGACCAAAAAGCTCTCAAAAAGGCCTTTTTTCACACATTATGTAATTATAACTAATCCATATAATCATTATCCACTTTGTCTGACCTCAGACTTGCTCAGTTCTACAGGGACAGGGACCTGAAAAGTATATACTTATACTGTAATTGCTTATGACTTATCTTTCTTCCACTGTTTTGTCTTAAGCACTGAACACTCCCTTTCACTCTGTGTGTGTGTGTGTCACATTTAAGTAGCCTCTTCTCCTCTCTGCTGAGCACTCACCCTCTCTCTCGCTCTCTTGCCCCCTCCCCTTCCCCCACCTCAGGCCCAGCTCATTGCACAGTCCATTGGTCAGGCATTTAGCATGGCCTACCAAGAATTCCTGCGAGCGAATGGAATCAACCCTAAAGACCTCAGCCAGAAGGATTACAGTGATATTCTTAATACACAAGAAATGTACAATGATGATCTCATCCACTTCTCCAACTCGGAAAACTGCAAAGAGGTGTGTGGAGTCTCTGAATATTACCATTAGTCAAACACTGTGTATTCATCACCATTCATCTACACCACTTCTTGTTTTAACTAAACTCCCTGAACCTGCTCTGTCTTCCCCCTGTAGGTGAACCTGGAGAAGCAGAAAGGGGAGATCCTGGGTGTAGTGATAGTCGAGTCTGGCTGGGGCTCTATCCTGCCCACAGTCATCCTGGCTTGCATGCTGAACAGTGGGCCAGCTGCCCGCTCTGGGAAACTTAATGTCGGGGATCAGATCATGGCTGTCAATGACACAAGCTTGGTGGGCTTGCCGCTGGCCACCTGCCAAGGCATCATCAAGGTTTTGAATCGTTTGTATTCATTACACACATTCACACAGAGCATTTAACTTTGATGGATTTATTTATGCAAAATCCTTGTCTAAATATCACTTTTTGGTGTCGCAAATCAATCTTGAATTGTAATTAGCTGAATTAGCTACATTTCCAAGCTTTGTAAATTCTCAGACTTCTCATCCGTTGTTCTTTCTCTCTGCAACAATAGGCTCTTTTGGGCAACTGTCTAATGATCTGAAAACAAATCGATGCCTGAAAGGCGCGTGCAGACTATAAGAAGTTAGCCAAGTGTTTCTAGCTTGCGTTTCTGCAGTGCGCACTGTTTTTCCCAAGAAAAGACAGTTCTATGGAACTGTGGAGTCCAACATGAGATTTCTTGGAAACCCAAGTCATTTCTAACATAGAACTCCTCATACGGCGGTAAGAAAGGCAATTCCAAACCTCCATATGACAGTTTAGCTTAGTCAAGGATGGTGCTGCACTGTGCTATCACACCAGATGAGTCAAAGAACTATGGACTGATGATATCAAAATAAAAGACCACAATTAGCAAAGCAGTCTTTGGAACGAAAAAAAAAAAACACATATCATCATATAAAGAACACTTTAATAAATATTAAACAAAATAATTGACCTATGTATATGTACAGTGTATCAGAACCAAATCCCTAAAAAAATCCACTGACCTAAATACCATAGATCGTTTGAGGATTGACTTTATGTGCAACAAGATGACTCAAAGACATCTTCTACAAGAAAGAAATTAATTATACATTATTATTTATTGATTAAATGTATTTACCTGGCTAAAAAAAAGTATTCGCATGCTATGGGTTCTGCCAGGGAGAGTGTCACTACAGTGCCGTCCATAATGTTTACGACAAAGATACAATTTTCCTTGACATGCCCCTTTGCTCCAGTGTAACAGTTATAATCAAATCAGTCAGAAAGAACTGGTTAAGTACGCATTGCAGACTTTAATATAAGTATATTTGCATACGTTTAAGTTTCACCATGTTGAAATGTACACGTCTACCCTCATTTCAGGGCATCATAATGTTTCAGACATTTGGGTTCACAGGGTTTATGATTGCTTCATTAGTGCAGGTATAAGATACCTAGGCTTGCTTCTAAGCCTTAAAACCTTTAAAGCCTGTAGTTGCCATTGCATAACATGAAGACAAGGGCTGTCCCAATGAAAGTCTGTTATGAGGCTAAGAACTAAGACTAAAATCATTAGAGACATCAGTCAAACCTTGGGACCTCTTTAAGAAGAAAGAACACACTGGTGAATTTATGAATCACAAAGCAACTGGTAGGCCAAGTAAGTCCTTCACTGCAGAGTGAAGAAAGATTTTTCACTAAAGCAGATTTCTCAAATATTTTCAACTTCATTGTAATGTCTGATAGATAAAAAGTAGAGAAGTAGAGTAGAGATGTGTATTTTCAAAGACTATAACCAAGAGCTGAAAATTGGCAAAGTATCACAAGAGCACATTCTCAACAGGTGATGATGTTTATTCATTGCAAACATCAAGCAGTCATTGCGTGCAAGATGAATGCAACAAAGTACTAAATGGGACTGCTGTACTGTACTAAAATTGTTCTGAAATTTGGTGGATTGTGCAGGGTGCCCACACGTTACCATTCAACTGTAAATGACTTTTATATACACAAAAAGATGAGCACAGCCTCCTGCGTATGACTGGTAATGTTTGTCTCTCTGTGTTCTTTATTTTAGGGTCTGAAGAGTCAGGTGCAGGTAAAGCTGAGTGTAGTAAGCTGCCCACCTGTTACCACTGTGCTGATAAAGAGACCAGATCTTCAGTATCAGCTGGGCTTCAGTGTACAGAATGGCATAGTAAGTAATCTTCAATTTAGCTGTTTTCCTTAAATGTATCTATGTGACTAAGGTACTTAACAGCAGACTACTCATACCCTCTAATTAGCATTGTGCAAACAGTGTGCCTGAATCATTGTATGGGACTCAAATGGCTGTTTAGAATTTGTTTCATGATTTCGGACACTGAGACATTCTTAGGTTTTAAAAAATAAATGAAGTAAACCCCATGGGGCAGTTTCTTAGACAGGGATTAGGCATAGTCTTAGACTTCAGACCATTTTGAATGGAGATTTTCTATTGAAACACAAATTTATTTCAGGACTAAGCTTAATTCCTTTCTGGGAAACTGACCCCATATCTAATATTAGTAATCTAAAACTTTATATGGCCATGTAACAATACTTTTTACAGCACTATAAGCAATTGTTAATACTTAATTACTCCAATCAAAACTTGTGTCCAATATTTGGACTGCCAACACAGTCCCATGTTTGGGATAACAATTGTGTACATTTTATGTATTGCTTAATTTTTGAAAAAAATCTAATAAATTACTATTTTAAGTTGCACCCAGTGCTATCACATTTGTGCAAATCCTCATAGCATTGCCAATAGAATAAAGCTATCTGGAGCAGGTGAAAAAATGAGCCTACTGGTACGATGCCTACTGCATAAAGCACTGAGCTGTGGAGCAGTGGAACTATGTTCTCTGGAATTGTGTGCTCCAAATACTTCTGGGATGTGTTGAGGAGGATATGAAGTGTGATGGGAATCATCCAGCATCCGAAACTCACAGAAGTTCTTTTTGCTGAATGCAATGAAATCCTCATTGCAATGTTGCAAAATGTAATAGAAATGGAGTCTGTAGTAGAGTTATTCTACCAAAGTGGTGTACACGTTTTTATAGTTTTGATTATGAAAGTAGAAATAAACGTATTTGATAATCTCAAATTATTTTTGTCTATGTAGAGTCTATATATTTATCATATATATTGTATCTCATTTTACAGTTTTCAGTTGTGTAAATTGATTACTGTTTTTCCAGATATGTAGTCTGATGCGAGGCGGAATCGCAGAAAGGGGAGGAGTCCGTGTGGGCCACAGAATAATTGAGATTAATGGACAGAGTGTGGTCGCCATGGCACACGAGAAAATTGTCCATGCCTTGTCGGTGTCTGTTGGGGAGGTAAATGGTTTACTGTGCTTTGGTGATGGTCATGATTTAAGCTTTTGTACACTGTATATTGACTTGTGACTTATAACTCTGTTGTTGTTACAGATTCATATGAAAACAATGCCAGCCGTGATGTTCAGACTGCTGACGGGACAGGAGACGCCAGTGTACATCTGACGGCAGTTCTGGTGCTCTGGACACTTTGTGGTGCTCTGTTCTGGTTCTGCGACCTCAAACAGTGCTTCACGTTTTCCCCCCAAGTCTTAATGTTCTGTTTGTGCTGGTTGTGTTTGTGTCCACCCAGGCTTACAAACAGAGCAATCTTGTTCTACACCTCTTAAATCAAGTAGCTTAACAGTTTAACCTCACCCAACAAAATGAGGAAACGAACTTCAGACCCATATCTCATTAGGCAGATATTCATTGCATGTGCAGGGCGTATGCGTCTATCATAGAACGACAAGAAAACACTAAAGAAAATATGATTATTCATTCACTGAGGCCAAGTTCACACAGCAGGTAAAAGTAGCCCAAATTCAATCTTTTTCGCCATATGTGTTACTGTTGTGTTTTCTGTGTGGCAGTGTGTAAGTGGATTTTTTATACATATCTGATATGTGGCATTTCGACTCAATCTGAGCAGCTGGATTAGAACTTGTGCAACTTTTACACTAATCTCATTCAACATTTGTCATAAATGTGAACTGAAGAAATGCAAAAAATGGGTCACAGTAAAAATGGGTCATGTGAAGCATTGCTCATTTGCACAAGCTCATCATTTGGTGATAACATCGGATTTGGGCCACTTTTACCCTCTGTGTGAACATAACCATAGTTTGGCCAGGTTTATTCAGAGAAGATGGACACAATATAAAACAATAAGATGCCTTGTATTGTCTTAAACTAGGGGAGGTGAATAATAACTAAGAAAATGAGCAATACCAGTCCTTCCACTCTTTTTGTTGCTGTAGATTTCTCTCTTTAGGCTGGTTTCAGCAGTTCTCTTTCTTAGTCTAAGAGGCAGTGAGTGCATGACCAGTGCATGACCCTCATCTGTGTTCCATGCAGGTGGGCTGGAGCTAACAGTATACGACTAGATCGTCTAGCTTGTCAGTCCTAGTAAACGTGTTGCTCCATCCATCTGCCACTTGCTCTGCACATGATTATTTTTTTATCAGAACAACGCAGATAGTGGCATTTATTTTTTAACAATGTACATAGTATTCCTGGTTGGACTGTATATTTCCTGTTTATCAGCTGGTTTGTAATGATAGGGGCTAGATATCTATGCAGGTTCATCAGATGTGGGTTCATTAACTATTAGCTCATTTCATATTGCTGTAGTCATTAGGGTGGGATATGCTGAATTCCAAAGATAATGATGTATTCCAATTACAAAACACATGATTATGGTGTAACATCAACAGGTAACCACGAGGGGACTGTATCGATTTTATTGACTAAACTAACTTGCCCCTCAAATGCAGATGAACCATTTTGTAATTATTTTTATCATCATATTTTAAAGAGGTTTTACACTGGGGACCACTAAACACATTCATTAGTTATAATACTCTGACAGCTGACAGTATTTTACAAGAAATTAAGAGAAGCTCTTTGGGTCTGTACTACTAACATTAAACACAACACCGGAATAGATTTTTTAGGTTTTATTAGTTTAGTCTCTGTAAACAACATATTTCATACATATTCAGTTATTATTCTCAACTCAAACGTGTTTATTTACATATTTACACAGTTATGAATTCACAGATAAAACATAAAAAAATTTTACAGTTGTATTTACAGCTACCCCAGCAAAAAAAGAAAAATCCAGTCTGCAGGATGTGTGTTTTTCAAGTACTTGGAATGATGGCCTTGTGTGAAACAGTTGGATTCTCAAAACGTCTGTAAACAAATTAAAAAAGCAGTCATTACATTCAGCATTACTCAGTCATTCTGCGTTATTAATGTCAGAAATTATAAATTTAGTAATGATTATTGGTTAGACTGAATGCTTACAGTTAAGGTGGCGATTTGTGTTTCTTTCCCTGTTCCTTTCACAATCACAGCATCCAAACCTGCTCCTTCGAGGAAGCCTGTGTTAAGGTAGCCCTCTTCAGAGTAAACGTCTTCATCACCATCCACACCAACACTAAATGCTTCTCTCATCCTCTCCGGGATCAGCCAGTCCAGTATTATCACTAATACACCAATCACTGCACACAAAAAACCTGCAACCAACACAGTCTGAGGTTAGTTGTGACTACCATCAACACCAACAACTTAAAAAAAATGCAAATACAGATCAAGTAAACATTAGGGGGCGAGGACTAAGACCTGGCTCTAGACTGTTTTTTCCTTTCAATTGAAAATCTCCATTCTAAATGGTGTGAAGTCCAAGGTTTAAACCTTGTCTAGGAACTGTCCTTATAACAGCTGCATTTATGCTGAATGTAAACTTAAATAGATAAGAGAGACATTAAAAAAAGTTTGAATCTGTTTTAACACACAGGATACATACCAGTAAATAAGGCAAGCCAGAAGGAAGCGCTGAAATTTGTCACAAAGGACTCTGTCCCTATAGTGAAGGTGCACTGTGGAAGGTTGTATATCGTGGAGAAGGAGGCCAAGGAGAAGAAGATAAAAGCTGCCGTGGTAGCCATCATGCAGCCAGCGTAGAGGATGACGGGCATTGAGAAGAGGATATTGGCCAGCAGCCAGCAGCAAAAAGCTGTCCTGTGGGAGAGAGTTGGAGAGACACCATTCTTTACTGTACTCTGTTTGCATTTGTTGAATGGGACTGCGGTTCTCTATTCTAAAGGCATTAACTGTCAGTAATTGGTGTGTCTTACCAGAGGGTGGCTGAAGCGTATCTGCCTGAGTAGCGGTACTGGTAGATGAGGCCACAGGGGCTGTTGAGTGTGAACTTCTCAGCAATGTACAAAATTGGGTTGGGAAGACCCTTTTCCAAGGCATCAGCGTAGTCCTCATCTATGCTGCTGGTCCATGCAAACATTTCATTGTAGTCTATGGTCTCATTGAACTGCACCACAGGGTCTCCTAAAAGTACAGAAAAATGAGTTTCATTACACTTGTGCAGACGCCATCTCAAAAAATGTATCGGTCTGATCATCCCTGTGATTAGGGCTGCACAATATATCGAAATGTGCACATGCACAATCATCAGATGTGCAATGTTTTGGTCAACGTCAAATAATGTAATTGCTTTTTTTTGTTTGTTGCTTGATACAAATGAAAGATCACAATGTTCTCATTTTAAGGACATCTACAGGACACAGATTAGATCTGCCTAATTTATTTATTTCACTCATATTAGATACACTGACTGCATTACTATTAACATGACATGACATTTTTTTTTTCAAATATTTAGAAAAAAAATATATATATATATATTGCAATGTAATTTGTTTTCAATATCGTGCAGCCCTATTATCATTGCTGAAGTTACATTATTATTCTTTATTATTCATCTGATTTTAAGCATTTTAAAAAGGCTCTAATTAAATCATGACTGTATGGTGACTGACCTCTAAGTGTGATGTTAATCCCATACAGGCCTACATGGAGCCCCACCTCAGCGTTCACCACAACATTACTGAAGGATTTGTATGTGGTGTTGGCCCTCAAACTTGCCTCAGCCCAGTCGCTGGTGAAGTTCAGAGCTAAAATTGGAAGCAGAAATAGCATTTTTAACTCACTCACAGTGTGCGACCATAATAGATAAACAGTATATATGAATATCAGCATTAGATTGTAGTGATTAGTTCTGTGCTAAAGAATATTAAAGCTATTAAAATATATAACAATGATATACTTACCAACTATAACTGCTCCAATAAATAAGCTAATGAGTATCCTGAATGTCCAGAGAATTCGCTGTAGAAAAACACATTTATGTACTGTTAGTGATCAAAAATATATGTGGTACATAGAAACATACTACATACTTTGTCAGATGTTTTTGTTTATTTTCAGTGGAAAATCACATTAACAACAGCACAAAGCAAAGCTCAGCAGTATATAAGTGAGGTGTTGTCTGCTGTGGTATTCTTTATTTGAGACAAATAGATCTTTGCTGAGAAGCTAAAACCAAAACCAAACCCAAACAACCTATTACACCAAAGAAATAATAGCTTAAGGAGAAGAAAAGGTGACTGCAAAAAACAATGTGAGCAGAAGTATAGAAAGGAAATTTTAGACAAAAAAAATCCATAATAAATCTGCAAAGGGCCTACTCAGTTCAAATTAGTAGGGGTGCAACAAACATTCTTCAGCTATTATTATTTGGAAACTGAAATTATGTGGCAGGAAATGCCAAGGAAAGTGACTAGAAACACAATTTAAAAACTTTTTAAATTGTAGTTTTGTAATTACTGTTTTCTTTAAAAGGCAAGACAAATCACATTTAAAAATTAAAAATCGAATCATTATTTGACTAGCTTTCAGTTTCGGCCCAAATGTTTCATTTCAGTGAAATGTTTAATATATTAGATAAATACAATATAATACATAATAGAACAATAGAAATCAGACTGAGATATACCCAATCACACAAATACAGGCTTCTAGAGTGGAGTAATAGTAACTTTATTTGTAAAAAGAGTACCAAACCACCCAAATCTAGGGAAGTGTTTGAGTGTAAGCAGTAGTAGAAGAGCAGCCAGGCTGTGAGGAGGACAGGACTGACTGAGTTTCTTGAGCACTCTTACCGATTTGCCACGTATTCCTGGCACAATGAGGAGGAAGCTGACAGCGAGCACCAAGAAGACCAAGATGACAGTCAGCAGACTGGTGCTGAAGATGAACGAGGTCCTTTGTAGCGGGTAGAATGGGTAAATGTCATCGTAGAAAGTCATCGTCCCTCCAAATGCGAGAGCTAGAGCTGAAAGCAGACGGCGCTACAGTGAGGACAGTGTTGGCGAGCAGCTCAGTTACCTGCAGATCAGCAGATAAGAGAGCCTATGTCCTGCTTCAGCTGCAGAGCATAACTGAGGATGGCTGAGATTACCACTAAACCACTCACTCTGCTGCCAAGGCTAAAGACTAGATGTGGGTTCTTACTTTATTCACTATACAGCCTGAGCTATTTTCTTGAATGCTTGCATGTAAAATAAATATAATACATTGGCTTATTATAATGATAATAACAGGCCTAATGATTTAAAGCCTTTGTTATAACAGCTGATGCTGTTGAGATTCAGCCTGCATGTCCTGATTTACTAGAAACACAGAAGAACAAAATGATGAAAAGAGAGGTGTAGAGCTTACCTGTAAGTGCGAGGAAAAGTGAGAAGTGGAAAGAAAATGTCCAGGAAAACCGGAGTCCAGAGGGAATTGTCCTTTGTCCGTCGACGAGCATCTTTTATATCCTCACACCTCCTAATATCTTGCCTAATTTGCATTGATTAGTATTTCCAGGAACAGAGGTGTGAACCCGCTGATGACCATGCCTTCTCTAGCTCTCCTCAGATAACGTTTGCGGTGGAGCTGAGGAGGGCAGGCTCGAGGTTGACTCCTACTTCTTTCTTTGTTTGACTTCTTGCCTCAGTTTTACTTTGGCGGTTACAGAGGATCCATTACAGCCGAGTGAGCTGAATCTACTAACCTATATACCTCACCTGTTTCTCCTCAGACTGACTGACTGTAAGTACTGCAATTTAACTAGCGTTTTAAGCTCTTTTGTGGACTTGCCTGTGCAGTAGTCTATAGGCTATAGGCTATACTTACAATGAGAAACTGTCAAAAGTGTGGTGCCCTCAATGATATTGCTTTAGTAGCCTACCTTTAGTTAAGGTACACAGCAAAGTTGCAGTTGCAGCTAGGCTACATAGTTGTACTATATTCCTTTGCAGCTGTTTTTCTCTGCTTTTAAATAGCTCCACATTTGGAACTGAAGGATCGTGTTGTACCTTTGAGGGTACTTCTGCACTTTGGTGAACAAAAATGTAACTGTAGCCTTCACTACCCCTTTTTACTCCTGACCGTATACTAGCAGTAGCTATTTACCTAGCTATCCTAGCTATTAACGTCTCAGCTCACGCGCCTTTTTTCCAGAAAAAAAATCCACTCTAACTGGGCTCATAGGCTAGAACAAAAGTATGTATAAAATAATCCATTTAGACGCGTGTCCTTCACTCATATCTGTCGGTAATCAAAGAAGACACTGAAATCGAACTTTTTTGATAGTTTAAGCTCAGTTTAAACTTTTTTGAGGAGGCTAACTAGTGTAATTTCTCTAAACGACATGCAGCACCCTCAGGCTTTTCATCTACTTTGTGTTTGTGTTGTTTTTAGCTACAGCTCCTGCTTTTCTCTCTCTCTCTCTGGAGACGTTTTATCTCACGTCTTTTCTCATCAAGTGTTCCCTCTCTCTCTCTCTTTACAGGACTTGCCTTCTGAAGAGCTTGGCGCTTGGCTGCTCCTCTCTGTCTCTGTTAAGGATGGATTTACGCAGGAGCGCGTGCTGGACGCTGGTCGCGCTCTCTCTCATCTTCCTCACCGCGCGTAAGTAGCTGGCCGGTGAAGTCAACAAGCGGCGCGACTTTGAGGTAGCCTGAATCACACAGTTCACTCTCTGTCTGCTTTTCTTTCTTTTCTCTCTCTCTCTCTCTCTCTCTCGCAGAAACCAGCATCACGTGGGAGGTTCAGAGATACGACGGCTGGTACAATAACCTGGCCTATCACCGCCGCGGGACCGCAGGTAGGCTGCTGCTTGTCCTCTGTACTGTACTGTATTGTATTAAGATTGGAGTTATATTAAGGTTGAAGCGCTCTGTTAGGCTACTGAACGCAGCATGGTGAAGGTGTTGTGCGCGTGCTCGTGCAGGTGCGCCGCTCATGCGATTCCTGCCCGCGCGCTACTCGGACGGCGCGTACCAGCCTCTGCGCGGGCTGCCCAACGCCCGCAAGATCAGCAACGCCGCCACGCGGGGAGACTCCGCACTGCCCTCACAGCGCAACCTCACCGTGCTGTCCGTCTACTTCGGTGAGTCCCGCCTTTACCACATATTTATGTACAGCTCTGAAAAAATAAATAAATAAAAAAACACTTAAGAATGATGTTTTTCCTTGATTTTACCTAATAAAAACATCTGGAATATAATAAGAGGAACATGGATAACCACAAGCCATCAAACCAAGCTGAAATACTTAAATTTTTCACCAGGAGTGGCATAAAGTTATCCAAAAGCAGTGCGTAAGACTGGTGGAGGAGAACATGCCAAGATGCATGACAACTGCGATTAAAAACCAGTGTTATTCCACCACTATTGATTTCTGAACTCTTAAAACTTTATGAATATGACCTTGTATTCGTTGCATTATTTGAGGTCTGAAAGCTCTGCATCTTTTTTTTTATTTCAGCCATTATTTATTTTCTGAAAATAAATGCTCTAAATGACAATATTTTTATTTAAAATTTGGGAGAAATGTTGTCCGTAGTTTATAGAATAAAACAACAATGTTCAAAATCATAAAAACTGATTCAGAAACTGAAGTGGTCTCTTATTTTTTTTCCCAGAGCTGTATATTTTGTATATATACTGTATATATGAGGCAAATACAGTACCAATGAAAAGTGGACACACTTTAAATTCAGTGTTTTTTCATTTCTTTTAATGTTCTGCATTGTAGATTAAAACTAGTCATCCAAACTACGAAGAAAACATGTGATTATTTAAAAAAATAAAAAGTGTAAAAAGAGTGTTTAATATTTTAGATTCTTCAAAATATGCACCTCTTGCTCAGATGACAGCTTTTTGCACATTTTGGCTGCAATGTCTCAGTCAGCTTTATGAGGTAGAGTCACCTGGAATGTCTTTTCAGTTAACTCACTTGACTTTCACTTGATACTCTTGAACTTGTAATTACTTGAATTTCTTGTCCTCTTAATGTGCCTCTTAAAGAGCATCAGTTGTAAAGTTGTGAAAAGGTAGAGTTGGTATACAGTAAATAGCTCTATTTAAGTAATGTTCTAATCCATATTATGGCAGGAACTACTCAACTAAGTAAATAAAAAAATGACTTTAAGAAATAAAGGTTCACCTCAGGAAAGAAAGTCCGAGAGTTCTGTCTGTTGCACAGGATAAGTTAATCAGAGTTACCAGCCTCAGAAACTACAGGTTAACAGCACCCCAAATAAGAGCACCTAAATGAGTACCACAGATCTTTATTTTACACTTTTAAGGTTCTACATGATTCCTTATGCGTTCCTTCATAGTCTGGATGACTTCAGTATTCATTTACAATGTAGGGAATGTGTGAGTTTATTAAGGAATAAACTCCATGACGGGTTGGTTCCAGTCTCTACTGTTTATACATTCAGCAGAGAGTGACACAGTATCTGCAAGTATTGGGAAAGTAAATTAAAGACTTTTTAAAACTTTTTAATTTAACTTAGTGGCAAAATTAAGACCAACAACAAAATGGCAAAAAGCACACGCCACCAATATTAAGTTTGCAGACTTTACAGACAATTATAACTTTGTAATCCCTGTAATTCCTGTCAAATCAACATTTCAAGCAAAATAATTAAGGCCTTTTTTAGCTATGAATAAATTGACGGCATTGTACTAGATCTGAGTAAACACATAACTTACGCCATGAAATACAATATCCCTGTAAAATTGTGTAATATCATGGGTGTAATTTGCTGTTACTCAGATTACGGTTTACTCCTGTTTGGTAGAATCCTGTAAAGGTAGGCCATATGACTATACTTTTTCACACTATATCATAGATATCATCACTCCTTGAAGAACACTGACTAACTTCACATTTCTTTACAAAAGGCATAATTGGTTCTGTTTAATTGGATGGAGTTCTGTTTTTTTTACAAAACTCAGTATAAAAAGTTTACTTTATAATTATTATGTAACTAAACAGTACTGTGCTGTCATACTAAACTCATCACAAAACAAATTGGGATAAAGTTAGGTAATGTGCATGATTTATATTTATATTTTATATAGTTTATATTATACATATACATGTGTGCTGACAAGGCATTGCAACATTAGCTAACATCTAAGGCAACTTGCTGTGTACATATTGTTGGTTGGAATTAACACACTGGAATTAATACCATCACATTCCCACATTTACACATTTAAATGGTATGGCTTAGAGAGAAGACTTGATAATATTCTCTTCACTACACTACACACTGACTATGAAATATTATCATCAGGCAACAGGGCAAGTTAAAGCCCTGTCATTAAAATTTAAAAGTATTTTCAGAGTTAGCCTCTGAGCTAATAATAATTGTGTTCTCTGTTATCAGGTTATCATGTATTGTTTGAGATTGCGGAATCCCGAAGACCTGGCTGCCCTCCTGAGTTCATGCACATCCCAGTCTCAGCAGATGACCCTGTCTTTGGGTCAAACTCCACAAATGAAAAAGTCCTGCTCCCTTTCCAGCGTGCCCAGTGGGACCACGACACTGGAAAGAGTCCAAACAATCCCAGAACACAGGTGACACAGCACATTTAATGTAGCAAATTTGCTATAATGACAAGAAATATAGTTAGAATTATTGGTCACAGCAAATTACTGTAATAACTAGTTATTCAACCTCAAACAATTTAAATCCCTAGAGCACTCATGACCAAGCATCAACAGATAATGTATCTTTAGCAGTAGTATTTTTTTAGACATTGCTCTTTTGCTGGTCCTAGAAGGGAAATGAGAAATTATACCCTGAACCAATTTAAAAATCATTTACCTAAATCTTTTCAGATCAACCATGTGACAGCTTGGATAGATGGCAGCTCAATCTACGGCTCGTCCAGCTCTTGGTGTGACGCACTGAGGAGTTTCCAAGGAGGTCTGCTCTTGGCAGGTTCTGATGACGGCATACCAAAGCAAAGTGACAGCAACTATTTCATGTGGAGTGCACCAAATCCCTGCAATGGACAAACTGGCCCAGAGGGACTCTATGGTAAAATTAAATGGCTACCCTCATGGCGTATATTATTGCTGTCAGGCAAAAATCTTGTTTCCAAAGTGACAAATTTATGGAAACAACCTCCTTATTTTTTTATATAAGTCAACGTAAAAAGAATTACAAATAATTTTTGGTGCATCTCTTTTGGCCCATTAATTTTGAAATTATAACAAAATGTAAAGAACAACTGCCAAAATCAGATTATGAGTTTTTTTGCGTGACAGCAACAATAAGCACTTCCATGTAAAACAATATTTTTTTTCCTTCAGTGGATGCTGTGACAAAAAAAAAAAAACGTACTTTTCTGCTTATCTGTTGCTGCACAGTTTGTGTTGGTCATCCTTTAGTCCTCCATCAGTGGTTACAGGATGCTGCCCACAGGATGCTGTTTGCTGAATATTTCTGTTGTACAGCAGTGACACTGGGATGTTTAAAAACTCCAGCAGCTCGGCTGTGTCTGATCCACTTATACCAGTATAACATATACTAACACACCACCCAAATAATAGCTGCCCTGTGGTGGTCCTGTGGGGTCCTGATCTGGAGAAATAGGAGAAAAAAGGCTAATAAAGTATACAGAAAAAAACAGAAGGACTACAGTTTGTAATTATAGAACTACAAAGTAAATATAGCTAAATAATTGACAGTTATTATAGACAAAATGAGGTGGTGTGACTGCTTCTTGTAAAAGTAGATGATTCTTTGTCACATCAAGCACTGTAAAGCAAGAGATTCTCTTTCTATAGGCAAAAGTCTTGTTTAGAAAAAATACAACAAAGTGTCTGGGCAACTCAGCACATGCTTAGTTAGCATAGGCATATGCTGAGCTCAGTATATAATTGGGCACCTCAGCTGTTTAGTATTCATACTACTAAGTATTCCCTAAAATCTAAGGCAGGGATGACCTAATTCAGTCATCAAAACAGACTCATCTTCATTACATGCTTGTATCTGTTGTCCACCTGGCCCTTTATGTTTGCCTGACCTCACTAAATCCTGGAAACAATGACTGTGTTGTTGTTGCTGTTTTAAGGTGTTATTCTGTGTTTATGCTGCATGCTGTGGTGAAGGATGTCTCAATAAACCAAATTATTGAGCAACGTCTAGATAGAAAAAACACAGCCAAGGCAGGTGGCACATTTTCACGTTTTAGACCTGACTGATCGTATGGGTTTTGTTCAGCTGTCCAAGCTGTAAAATATCAGTGTTCAGAAAGAGAAGCTCCTATATCTCTATTTATGTGGAATATTGACACATTGGTAGCACAATATAGTGAACAACACAGGTTTGAGGTTGTCAGTTGTATTCTTGTTATTATTATTAAATTATTATTATTATTATTATTATTGTATATTTTGATCTTTGATTTTTTCTCTGTCCACAGAGTTTGGGAATTCCTGGGCCAATGAGAACATCTTCACAGTAGCTGAGGGGATTATTTGGTTTCGCTACCATAATTACCTAGCCTCCCAGCTGCAGAAGGAACACCCGTCGTGGTCAGATGAGGAGCTTTTCCAGCATGCCAGGAAGAGGGTTATTGCCACATTTCAGGTAAGGAGAAAAGTCCTCTGTTATTTAGAAACAGCACAGAGCAGATAGAGGTATCAAAAAGGCAAAATACCTCCACCTGTATCGTTGCCACATACATTTTCTGCAATGGGGCTTAAGATTCCTTTACACGTGCGATAAATTATTTCTTGCTGAAAGCGTGAGTCAGTGCCTGATACTGGCCCAAGTGTTTGTATGTTTTATCACTCCACAAATAATGCTCTTTGTTTCCCTCTCATGTCAGAATATTGCCTTCTACGAGTGGCTGCCAGCGTACCTCGCAGTCTCAGTTCCTCAGTACCCAGGTGAGCGGCTGCGTGCACGTGCGAGTGTCTGTGGTGAGCTGGCATGCTTCAGTTACCTGTGGTTTAGTGAGTTACCACTTGAGGCTCTGTTTAATGGGCTCAGTAGGCTTCAGCTACGTCAGTGCCGGTTAACGCAAGCCAGGGATATCATTTGTGCTGACAGAGCTGTTCTGCGGGATTATTCTCGCTGCAGGCCCGGAAACATGAAAAAAAAAAGTCATATACTTTATATTACACTTTCTAATTCACATTCATTAAAATTTAAAATGCATTCAGTGGTTAAAATATACACTTTTCTTGCCTGACACAGCAGACTATGTAGGCATAATTTACATGATATATGTACTGTATGTATGTCATTTTCTAAAAAAAGACTTGTTTTGCAGATTAAAAAAGTGGATTTACATTATCTGCTGCAGTGCTGTGGACTGCAAAAGCAAATATAGTTCTTTGATCCTCCTGTTATATTACAGAATAAATGAATAAATAAATACAAAAAATACAGTCCAGCAGAGTACATATCGTATACAATATAATACAATATAATATATAAGTTAAAAAGAAATAGTGATCCTTTAAATTATTTTTTTTTGTGTATAAAACCTTAACTGTAAAATTAGCTGGACTTAAATAGTGTAATAAACATGTAAATTAAAAATGACTAATTTAATTATTTTCTGATAATAATTTGTATGTTTAATATTTGTTTACATTGGACACATACAGTTCCAATTTGAATCAATCAAGTCTTCAAAGAGTAAAAAATATAGACCAAAACAGAGGCCATGAATATATTTATTTAGTTTACTTATTTAAAATGTATTAATATTATTATAATCATAGATTAACCATGATCTGCAAGGGTTGAATGTTACTTATATTCATAATAATTGAGCTAAATATAATGTTTATATATATATATATATATATATATATATATATATATATATATATATATAATTTCTTTTTTTTTTATCTTTTTGATATCTTTTGGTGATATCTATTGTGAAACATGGAAGACCCAGGTCCTGTGGAACATTATTGCTGTTCCTTACAGTTAAACATGACCTTACTTTCGAAACTCTTCCTAAATATCTTGAAACTCCCAGGCTATCAGAAATACGTGGATCCAGGCGTCTCTCCTGAGTTCCTGGCTGCTGTGGTGAGGTTTGGGTTGTCTCTGGTTCCCCCTGGTGTCTACATGAGGTAAATGATAACAAAGACTGTCTAAGAAAAGATAGATTTATCATAATGTATAAAAGTTTTTGTATGTTTTGTTTTATATTTTATGCCGTAACTCACATTTCTCACACGTGACACCTAATGTTAGTAAATAAGGAACATTTATGCACGATGTAAATGTATACAAATGGCTTCTTATCACTTACCTTATTGTTTACTAAATTGATGTTATTTTAATTACATACAGGAATGTGCAATGTTTGCCATGTGTGTTTATTTTCTTGCTACAGAAACAGGACTTGTCACTACAGGAGCATTGTGAACTCTGATGGGAGCAGATCTCCAGCTCTGCGCTTGTGTAACAGTTTCTGGAACAGAAATGTGAGTCAAGACAGAGAAATCCTGATGCGACACACACAGCACACAGTGTGGCAATTCGGTTAATCCCCAGAAAGTACTTAAGTGTTTTGAACAAAATACTCAAGCATGCTTCTTGTTGTAGAATGCAAACCTGCAATCTGCAGAGGATGTGGACGATCTGTTAATGGGTATGGCTTCCCAGATAGCAGAGAGAGAGGACAACATAATCGTTGAGGATTTAAGAGGTTACCTTTTCTATACATTTAACTACACTTATACATATATCTTTTAATGTTTAATTAAACCTGTGAGTGTTAAAATTTAAAACTCACTGGGCCCTATTTTAGCAATCTATAGTGCACCGATCAATTGCGGATTGCACAGCTTGGATTGGGACATGTCTGTGTGTCTTTGGTATCATCAGGGCACAAATAGCACACCTTGTGTGACCAGAAACACGCAAAAGGCATGTAATAATTTTCCTAATTAATCATGGGTTGTGTTTTGGGTGTAACATATAATACACCAATCAGTGTGCCAGTTTCCATTCCCTTTAAGAAGCAGAGTGCTGAGGGCGCGCAGTGGGCACAATACTCCTACAAGGCTAAAATATGATTGGGCAGCTGACTGTTAACTGTTGTCAGGGTTTAAATCAATCAGTGTTGCACCTGTACTTTCCACCACCGAGATAGAAACACGCCAGATATTTACCTGAACACACCTCACTTCCAGACCACTACCATATTCCTAAAATCCGAAACTATTTTTAGTGGCGTTGACAAAAGACATATATAGCATTGCGATGCGCCTCTCTCAGGTTATACAATAGGGCCCACTGTGTTAATTTAACACAAAGAGTGGCAAGTTTACTGTATATCTCTCCTTTAAAGTCTAAATCATCTGACAAACTCATCTCATCCTTGTATCTTCCTATTCAGATTACATGTACGGCACACTGCAGTTCTCTCGTTCCGATGCAGTTGCTCTGACTATTCAGAGAGGACGAGACTTTGGGCTGCCCAGTTTTAATCAGGTCAGAGAAGCTCTCAACATGCCGCCAGTCCAAACCTGGGTAGAGATCAACCCCAAGCTAAACCAGACCAATCCAAAGGTAAAGTCATCTAGAGTAGTTATGTCTTACTTCTTTTTTTGACTTTCTTACTTTCTTATTAACTTTTAACGGCCCTAATTCTGCAATTTCTTGGTTTTGCACCAGTTGTTTAAAGATCTTGCTGAGCTGTATGGGAATGATATCTCCAAGCTCGAGCTGTTTGTAGGAGCTCTGCTGGAGTCAGACGGGAAAACTGGTGATTTGGTCACCTCCATCTACTTAGATCAGTTTGAACGCATCAGAAATGCAGACCGATTCTGGTTTGAAAATAAGCAAAATGGGTAGGTTCTTGCTTATGCACCAAAATCTTATTTATCTATATAAAGCTTTGGAAAAAAAAGAGACCACTTAAAATGATGAGTTTCTTTGATTTTGCCAAATTGAAAGCAGTGTGTAAGACTGGTGGAGGAGAACATGCCAAGATGCATGAAAACTGTGATTAAAACTAGGGTTATTCCACCAAATATTGATTTCTGAACTCTTAAAACTTTACGAATATGAACTTGTTTTCTTTGCATTATTTGAGGTCTGAAAGCTCTGCATCTTTTTTGTTATTTCAGACATTTCTCATTTTCTGCAAATAAATTACAATATTTTTATTTTGAATTTGGGAGCAATGTTGTCCGTAGTTTATAGAATAAAATAACAATGTTCATTTTACTCAAACATAAACCTATGAATAGCAAAATTAGAGAAACTGAATTTAAAACTGAAGTGGTTTCTTTATTTTTTCCAGAGCTGTAAATAGAATATGTTTCCTACAAGTTCATACACCACATGTGGTAGTATACACTGACATGCCATAAGTCAAGAGATAGCAGTATGTAAATTTGTCATGAAGTTGTGCATACGTTGTGAGGTGTTATCTTGTGAGTGTAGCTAAACACTAGCCAGCATGTTCATGGCAAGGTGAACTGAATTATCAGAGTTTGATGGGACATTCTAGTATTAAAGCTGTATGAGCATTTAACATTCTTCGACCCATAGTGTCATGTGTGTATTGGGAATACCTCAACGAAGGCATTACTACCCACAGTGGACAGCGTAGTGGGTGGTAATAAACAAGACCAGCAATGATTGGCAAGAATTGTCCATGCAGGCAGACAAGCAACTCTGACAGAAATCACATGCATATCCTGCGGGACAGTGCAGCATTCTTTAACTTCCATCGGACATGGAAAAAGCCATTGAACATGATCTTAGTCCTATAACCCATGACTTTTGGCACATTAGTGTAGAATGTTGCACTGTATTAATAGAAAGCATGGAAAACATTATTTCACAAATTTGAAAATCCATGAACATTCTATTCTATTTTACACAGTTTGTTTACAGAAGAGGAAATCCAGACTATAAGGAACACCACATACCATGACATCCTTCTGGCTGTTACCAGTGCACAGCAAGGAGACATTCAGGAGAATGTGTTCTTCTGGTTGAATGGTAAACAAGAATCTTTAACTTACTGTACATATAATATTTAAATTAATTTATTATTTTGTATTTGGATAATTTGCTTTGTGTTTTCAGCTATTCTTTCTCATTCACCTACAGGTGATCCATGTCCTCAGCCTCAGCAGGTCTCAGAATCTGATCTCGAGCCCTGCACCAAAGCTATTTCCATTAGTTACTTCGGCATCAGCAGCAAAGTTGGCTATGGCATCATAGTGATCATCCTTTTCCTCTTTCCTGTGGGTCAGTATGACTGATCACACATTTATTAGTGTATTTAAACTAATCTTATGGACGTGACCTTTTAAGCATTGTGCTAAATTGTGTCTGTTTTCTTTCTAAACTCCAAACAGTGAGTTTGCTTGCCGCTTACATAGTAGCAAGACTCCGGGCTACCAAGTACAGGAGGTTTTTGAAACGGCTGAGAGGCCCAAGCAAAGATAAAGAACCTGCCAATGGAATTACAGGTACAACCTGCATTATTATTAGTTGATACTGTTGATACTGTTAAAAGAGTCCAGATTAGATGTGCTACAATTATGTGTGCTTTCTGTTTGTCTAGCTTATGAGTGGCAGGGGTACACAGAGACCCCTCAGGCAGTCAGCCTGGTGATCGATGAAAAGAAACGACTTCAGATTTATTCTGAAAATGGATCTACTATGCGCTGTCACAACCTGGGCACCCAGGACTGCATAGAAGTGTTGCTGTCCAATGACAGCCAGCATCGTGCCCTTCTCCTGAAGATCCCCAAAGAATACGACCTGGTAGGGAATAAATAAATAAATAATAATAATGATGTCTGAGCACCTGCCAGCAAGTGCAGGCTTCCTTTCCACTTTTATGTTGTCCAGAAACCTGTTCTAAATGATTAGGAATAATTAGGTTACCAGTTTTAGTGGTAACTTAGTAAAGTTCTGGACTAAAATAAGACTTAATAATTATATATTATATTATATTTTTTGCATGTGTGCATATGATTATACTCTATCTAATGTGTTCAGGATGCAAAATTCCTTTCACTAAATGTTATATACCGTGCCTTTTCTCATTCTCAGGTGCTGTTTTTTGACCATGACATGCAGAGGACAGATTTTGTAGGTCGTCTGCGCTCTCACCTAGAAGACATGAACCAGAGCCTGGCAGTGTCAGAGATGAGTGAAAAAGATCTGCTGAAAGAGGCTGTGACCAAAGAGCAGCGAGCTCAGATTGTGGAGACCTTCTTCAGACAAGCGTTTGCAAAAGTATGATCTTGTTTATTTTCTTTAGAGGGAGGGGTGTTATAAAGGGAAACGTGCATGTTAGACCACTGACATGTGCACATGTCTTAGCTGTAGTAATTATCTGCTCAGGTTTAAGGTTTAACAACACCTGCAGAATGCAGTTTAGCTCAAACTTGCGGAGTACACCTGATAGTTGGGTTGGATTAAGGTTGGATCTTGTTCCTACCACAAACCAACCATACCAGAGATTGTTTGGGACTGGACCAAGACCACATCCTCTTAAGGGTCTCTGTGCAGGTGGATAGATGGATAGACAGACAGACAGACACTTTATCGATCTCAAAGGAATGTTTTAGATCGATAAAATAAAAAAAACTAATTTAGCAGCCAGTAGCAGTTACACAATTATTAACTATAGATGGTAACGTCTAAAATAGATATGAAATGTATTTCACTTCATACAAAGAGTGCAAGAATAAAAGCAAGAAAACATATAATATATGCATATATATGCAAATCACTGTAGACGAAGATAATATATATAAAAATATGCATTAGAATCAAACCGAAGATAAAAAGGCGGCGCAATGATGAATAAAACAATGTGCAAGAGATACAGGTATCAGCAACTGAGGACAATACTGAATAAACATGTGCATATTACAATGAGAATACTTAAAAAATGCATATACAGGCATATTGTAAAGTGTCTAGAGTGTTCAGGAGTGCACATGTACAGGATGTACAGTAAAGTTCTCCTCACTCCTCCTCTCACACTGGGATGAGTTAAAGAGCCTGATGGCTCCCGGAACAAAGGTTCTCCTGAGTCTGTCTGTAGGGCAGCTCTGTGAGAGCAGCCTGCCACTGCACTTGCTCCTTTTGTCCATAATGGTGATGTGCAGTGGGTACCTATCATCATCCATAATTGACAGCAGTTTGTGCAGTGTCCTCCTCTCAGCCACCTTAACCACCTTAACCACATTGTTTTGGTCTTCATCCAAGTGTGATTACTCTGTTCACACCTGTGCAAACAAATTGCACCAAAGGCTAAAACGAACCAGAGTCTGATTTAACCAGACTAAACAGTTCCCTAAGTGAAAGTTAACATTCTAGTTCTAGATTTTAGCAGTCTGATTTTAGCAGTCTGATGCTTTACCTTCTTAAACCTGATATTCTCTTTTCTGACCTCAGGTTCTAGACATTGAAAAAAGTGATGCAGGAGACCTGAGTGGTGTGTCCAGTAAGAAAACCAAAGAGGCTCTGCAGTGTGAGCTCACAGCAGATGAATTTGCCAACGCTCTTGGACTAAGGCCTGATTCCCTTTTTGTGGAGTCCATGTTTTCTCTGGCAGATAAAGACGGCAATGGATACCTCTCTTTTCAAGAGTTTCTCGATGTTATTGTCATCTTCATGAAAGGTGAAACTGAATTTAATGATAATAACACATCATATAAGTTATAGCCAGTAGCTGCTGACACATTAATGTATGACCGCAGTGTACCTTATACACTGTATATTTGTACTGCAATCTGCCGTCACATTGCCCTTTCTACGTATGTGTTATAAATTATTATTAATGATTTTAAGGCATTTACAACCTAATTAGTAACCATTAATAAACTAATTGTAAACCATTTATAAACCCTTTATAAAGGTAGTCTTATTTTAAAGTGGTATCATACTATTTTATATTGTCCAATTCAGGAACCCCAGAGGAGAAGTCCAAACTCATGTTCTCCATGCATGACATCAGAGGAGAAGGCTACCTGTCCAAGGAGGAGTTCTGTTCTCTACTAAGGTCAGTCATTTACTGTTGATTATTGAAACACGGTGTTGTCAAGATAAGGTCAGTGAACACTGATAAAAAGAAACCAGGTGAATCATGTGAACGATGTTGGAGAACCAGCAGTTTTATAAATGGATTCTGAATGTTCTCTTTTGCCCTGTCCAGATCGTTCCTGGAAATCTCTAGTAGTGTTCTATCCAAGAATCAAGCAGATGATGCAATAGCTGCTATGCTTCAGGCTGCAGGCTTTGATAACAGAGATCGCATTACCTGGGAAGACTTTCATCTGTTACTGCGAGACCATGAAAATGTCCTGCAGTTTGCACAACTCAACATCAAAGGTGATGTCTCTGTCTTTTATTTATGTGTGTATGTAAGTCAGTGGTTCATTTTAACATTATAACAGCATGCAATAACCCAAATCTTTACACCACTTATATAGACCTGCTTCATTTTTATAATCCTTATATTACTTGATGTTTCCTCCTTATCTTTTGTTTAGAATTGGACAAATTTAGAACTGTCATACAACCATATAGACAATAGCCAAGGGGCAATTTTACAACTAAATGTCCAAGTATGAAGTATAACCAATACAATAGTACTCTCTGGAGCAAACACAGAGAAACACAAATCATGATGTTAAAGCTGATGTCCGTAAGCTTTGGGATTGAGGGCCCTCTCTGGTGAGAATGGGTAATTGCACAGAACAAGAATCATTTTAAACTGGGTGGGTGTGATGCGATTTCCGTTTTGAGAGCGGATGAATTTAGTTCACTCTTTTAGAGGATGTACGTGTGTCGTAAGTACATAAAGACATGTGACGTGTACAATTAAACACAATAGTTTGTCCCTTCTCCACTCAGAAATGATTTTGCTTTCAGTTCAGAAACACAATAATATGGGCTGCCATTTTAAAATGTCATAATTGAAACATAATTGAAGGCCATCAGCATTACGGCCCTCAGTAATGAGCTGTAGAGCAGTGGATCTGTGTTCTCTAAAATGATAGTGCTTCATTCAATACTTTTGGGACAAATTGAGCAGTTGGGGATGAAGTAGCGTGGTGATAATCCAACATCCTGACCTCACTAATGTTCCAAATTTAGTAAAAACAAAATTTCCTAGACATTGACTCCAATAAAAGCAGGATAAAATATTTTAATCCCCTTCACCTTGTAAGAAACACGTGTCCAAATACTTTTGTCCACAACATTATTCTTTCCCAATGAGAATTCAGTACTTTGTTGCACTGCTGCGCCTCTACTACAGACCGGGTGCTTTGCTAACCCTGCTATTCTGTTACATTCTATAGGGATGGAGATGAACAGTTCTGACAGGCTGACCCAACCACGTGTGTCCTTTATCATTACAGACAAAAGCAGGTATGGACAAGAAGATCATTTTAATTCATTTAATTTCAGTACTATTTTTAGTCTATTGACAGGTCTCCTCTTTGGTTTTCAGTTCCCCATTTGAAAAGGATGGTGACTTCATGCACCAGTGCCTCGTTGATGCTGGCCAAGAACTACGTCAAAGAAAAAAGTAAGAGCTTCACTTTTCTATACATGTTAGACAAAAGGGCAGAGACACAGACTGTTTTTAAACTGTTTTGGAAACAAACACTTTGCTGCATTCGTGTATAAGCCTGTTGCAGCACTTGACCATGTTGCATGTCCAGATGTCCACGTATAATTACCATGTGCTCAGGATTTACCTAAGCTACAGTGATCCCTGTTATTTTCAGATTACTGTCATGTGAAACCATCAGTGTTTGTGGGCTTGATGTAATGAGGTGACATGATGTCTGGCAAATTTCACTAGCAATTACATCACGTTTCCCACCAGGTGTACTGTATATTCTCTGAAGACCTCGAGGGTGGTATGTGGCCGTGCTTGAAGTAAGAGTTTATAATCACCCAAGATGCTTGTTGCTCTTTTCAGGTTGGGCTTCTCCAGCCCCAAGCTTTATGTGAAGCCTCACAGAGAGCGTTACATCAGGAGCCCGGTCCAGCAGAAGATCCAGCAGTTTAAGCGCTTTGTGGAAAACTACCGCTGCCATATTGTGTGCCTTATTATCATCTATGGGATCACGGCTGGGGTGGCTCTGGAGAGATGCTATTGTGAGTCTGTTCCCCCTAAACTTTTATTTTTTTGCTTATTGGACTCCATTATTGTGATTAATCTGGGGCGTAAACAGACCCTTTACAGGGCACTCTATAAGAAGCTCATCATAGCTTGTTTTAATGAGATGCAAACAAACACTTTTCTGTGCAGACTATGGTTTACAGGCTGACTCCTCTGGAGTACCAGAAACCTCCATAGTGGGCATCATCGTGTCTCGAGGATCCGCTGCTGGCGTCTCTTTTCTGTTTCCATACATGCTCCTCACAGTGTGCCGCAACCTGATTACCATATTCAGGGAGACCTTCCTCAACAGATACATCCCCTTCGACTCCGCCATAGACCTCCATCGCCTCATGGCAATGACGGCTATCATCCTTACAGGTCAGGAACCTGAGATTAAATCGTGTTAACAGCTGGCCTTTTATACAGATACGATCAATGTAAAAATTGTGGTGGTAAGTGATGGCAATAGATAACAACAGAGGCAATAGATAATTCCATAGAGAACTAAGTGTTTAATGCTTGGGTCACTTTACTGGACACTGATAGATACTCTGGGGACTGTAGTGCATCTGGTGTCTATATGACAGATGTTGATTCAGTTTATTGTGGCAGTCTCCAATAGTGCTGGGCGATATGAACTCAAATCAGTATCACGATTACTTAAGCATTTTACCTTTATTTTACAATTAATGAATGATTGATTATTTCTAACGAACATCAGACACAGCATTTTTCTTTGATAATGTTCTCGTCCGTTTTTTTTGCATCTCTATGGTCTGTTCCTGTTTATTTACCCTCCTTTGCACGTGCCCTGTGTTTGTTTTGTTTCTCTGCCCCTGTTACTCACCTGTTCATTTGTAGCTCAGCCCCCTTGTTACCTGGTCCCAGGTGTTTCCTGTTTCCTGTCCCCTTCTGTGTGTATAAATAGTCCTCCTTGTTTCTGTGTTATTCAGCTGTGTTTTTACGTTCTTCCGTCAGTCATATTACTTGTTCTTGTATTTCCCTGTTTTCCTGTTATCTTTGTTTCTTGTTGTTTCAGTTTTGTTTAATTGTCTGTTTTTATTATTCAGTTCAATATATACTCGCAAGTGCGTCCGCTCTCCACATCTCGTTCCTGCTCCCACCTGACATAGAGTGGCTTAGTTGGCTCTGTGATTGAGTAGGCGATGCAGTAGTATGTTTTTAAAGGGGCAGTACTTCAATACACACATAGTGGGAAAATATTAACAGAAATGAACAAGAAAAATAAAATATAATAACCTACATGGAAAAGATTATGTTCTGGTTATGTTTATGTTCTGGTCTTAGCACTTATACAGGAAGAGTCAAAGTCAAAATACAGGAAGGGTCAAAATTCTCTTCAGCTGCTGAATGATTTGCTGTGTGATGATGTTTGTAACACTGTGCAGGGCTATATTTTCTTGTGAATCTTCATATTTGTGGGTCATACTGTCCTCAGTCTACCCTCTGCTTTTCCTCATCCTACAGTTATTCACAGTCTGGGTCATGTGGTCAATATATACATCTTCTGCATCAGTGACCTCAGCATCCTTGCCTGCTTGTTCCCCAAAGTGTTTTCCAATAATGGGTAATATATCAATACAATCAATACGGTAACCTTTCACAGTTATCCCCTTACACTGCTGGAGTCAGCCCTGTCTGACAATGTGTGCAAATGTTTTACAGGTCAGAGATGCCACATGGATGGACCTTCTGGTTCTTTTCTACTGTTCCAGGTATATGAGGAGCATTTAATTGCTTTATATTGTTCACTGCTTGTGAAAAAAGACATTGGCTTAATGTTTTTACAATGTTTTGACATTTTCTCACTGTTTTACAGGCCTCACAGGGATCATTCTGCTGTTGATCTTAGCCTTTATGTACGTCTTTGCTACGCACTACTTTAGACGTATCAGTTTTAGAGGATTCTGGATTACACACTATTTCTACGTGCTTGTTTACACCTTGGTGAGAATCATATTCAGCTTTAATGGCATCCTAAGCTCAAAATAACACAAGACAGTATTATAGATTCTTGCTCTTGGCTCTCTTCTCCTGGCAGACGGTGATCCATGGTAGCTATGCCCTCCTCCAGGAACCACGCTTCTACATCTACCTGATTCCTCCTGCTCTCCTCTTCCTCCTGGACAAACTCATCAGCCTCAGCAGGAAGAAGGTGGAGATCCCTGTAGTGAAAGCTGAGCTGCTACCATCAGGTACAGAACACTACACACATCCTTACACACAAGTAGCAGCACACGGCTTTGTGTTTGCACCAGCTGGTGTATCTTCTCTGTAGATCACATTGCTCCACTACAGTGTGGAGTATGTTTTGTGGTTCACTGTAATGACAATGCTAATTTTGACCAGTGTGTAAATTTACATTACTCTTCATGCTTTAAAGGAGTGACACATCTGGAGTTTAAGCGTCCCCAGGAATTTGCATATCGTTCAGGGCAGTGGGTACGGGTGGCCTGTCTAGAGCTGGGCACGGACGAATACCACCCCTTCACACTGACCTCCGCACCTCATGAGGAGACCCTGAGTCTACACATCCGCGCCGTTGGACCATGGACCAGCAAGCTGAGAGAGGTCTACAACCCAGAACGACTGAAGGAGATAGGATCTTATCCCAGAGTAAGTGTAGACAGACAGCATTTCTAGCTCTGAAAAAATAGATGTAATTATATATTATTATATTATTATGTTTTAGACTGGATTTAGACTGAATTGGACTGTTTCCATCTAAAATTGACTCTTCATTCTCCTCAGCTGTATCTGGATGGGCCCTTCGGTGAGGGGCACCAGGAATGGAAAGACTTTGAAGTGTCTGTTCTGGTGGGAGGAGGCATTGGAGTAACTCCATTTGCCTCAATATTGAAGGACCTGGTGTTCAAATCTTCAGCGAAACTCAAAGTTCAGTGCAAAAAGGTACAATAATTATATTTTATCAGCATTTATCCTGCTGAAGCTTCTGTTGATAATTGTTTAAAATTTTGCTGGGAAAGTACAATAGGGATTTTGTATGCTGCTGCTGTTATTGTTGCTGAAGTAAAAGTACTGGGTGTTCTGGACTCTCTTCCAGGTGTACTTTATCTGGGTAACACGCACACAGCGTCAGTTCGAGTGGGTGTCCGATATCATACGAGAGGTTGAGGAGATAGATGATCACGAGCTGGTGTCTGTGCACATCTACATCACTCAGCTGGCAGAGAAATTCGATCTGCGGACCACCATGCTGGTAAGAGCAAAGACCTGATTTGTTGTAAAGACAGCTATATCAAGCTCAGTCTCTTAGTGTTGAGGAATTTGATGGTTCAGTCAGTTCAGTCTCAGAATGTTGAGGAGTATAATAGACTGGGAGAAGAAGCTGTTGTTAAGTCTGGCAAAGACGAGCTTTTCTTAGTCTTCACAAGAAGTTGAAGCACTGCTATGTTTTTTTGTCTTTCAAGCTGGTGTATAGGGATCAGATACTGCAAGATTGTTTGCAATGATAGCACATTGATTGATTGGGGTCTTTTGCACACTTGATGATGTGATTTAAACTTCAGTCATAATTCAGTAAAATGAACAGAAGTGGACTGAGCACACAGTCTTGGGGGGCACCAGTGCTAAATGTGGGAAAGTTTTCGAACCTAACTTACAGAGGATCGAGTTGCAGAAGGTGTTAAAATGTTATTGAGTGTAGGAACAGCTTTTTTTGTCCAAATGTGTGAGAGCCAGGTGGATTGTATTAGAAATGTTGTCACCAGTTTAAAAATTTAGATGATAAAGGAGCAGCTATTTCATGATGTGCCTCATTGCAGACTTCTTAAAAGCACTTAATGATGATAGTTAATAAATTTGAACAGTAATAAATACTTGGGGTAAATAAAATGGCATGTAACAGCCATAAATGTCTTTAGCAGTTTACACTTGCAATAATATATAATTTTAATATTCACAACCCATCATGTGATCAGATGTATATAGGGAAAATAGGGTCAAGATGATCTGTTTTGTGCTACAATTCTGCTAGAATTAAGATTCTAACTCAACTAAGGTTCTGAGTGAATTAATATATACTGAAACTATCTAAACAAAATCTTAATATTTGTTTTTTTCCCTCCTCAGTATGTGTGTGAGCGCCACTTCCAGAAGGTGTGGAACAGGAGCCTGTTCACTGGCCTGCGCTCCATCACACACTTTGGTCGTCCACCTTTCTTGGCATTTTTCAACTCCCTGCAGGAAGTTCACCCTGAGGTCTCACCACACTCTTATACATTTCTTACACACCCAGTAAATATGACTCAACATAACAGTGCGTCAACTTTTTACCACATTACTGCTGCGGTATATATCTCTCATCACCAAGATATCACTGAAGGAAAGTCCCCTGCTAGTTATTCACAGTGTATTTGGCTTAAATAAATGAATCACAGTAAAAGCCCTATTCAACATAGATATACTTATTTATCTACACCCATTATCCTGGTTTTAGTCCTCACATCCTAATGATATGTTACTTATAAAAAAAAACCTACTTGTCTCTAAACTTCACTGATAATAATGTCTGTTAATGAGATTAAACTGAAACCAAAGTTGGTGTTCATTTGATCTACCACATCTTTTAATACGCCTAACGATTTTATTTATTTCTGTCTTTTCTCTTAAGGTGGGGAAAATAGGCGTTTTCAGCTGTGGTCCTCCTGGTCTGACAAAGAACGTGGAGAAAGCCTGCCAGCAGATTAACAAACGCGACCAAGCACATTTCATTCATCATTATGAGAATTTCTAGTCTGACTCTTTCTCTTTAATGCACTGTAGCAAAATGCTGCACTGATAATGAAGGGATTTATTTCAGTGATACATTTATTTTCCATTCTGAGTTGAGGTGAACATGCACTGGGTCTGCAATTTGAGCTTGATTTTTTTTTATCAGAATTTCTTTTCATTAATAGTTTTTGTAAAAGTTTGATTCAGGTAATGAGATGTAAATGACTTTTGGTCTTCACTGTGACATAATAGCAATATGCACTGTTGTGAGTTCTTGATCTTGTACTGTTGTGGTTGTGATCACATCTAAATATCGACTTTTCTGTAAAGCTGTTTCTACGGCTACAGGCACTTTTGGGCTGTCTGCACTTTTAGAAAATTTACATTTACATTCTAAATTTCCTTCGGGATAAATAAAGTATCTATCTATCTATCTATCTATCTATCTATCATAGAACTGTATTTTTGGCATCAGAGGTTGACATATAAATGACGAAATAAATAAAATTAATCAAAATTAAATTAAGTTGTGTGCATCTTTTTCTTTCATTTGTGATATATAAGACATGGTTATACAATTAACATTTTTTCACTTATTCATGCATTTACTTCATAAATTCTATAGGATAAAAAAAACTTTTTAATCACATGGTACAGTGGCATTCTGTAACTCTAAACAGTTAAGTGAGTAGAAAATGATTATTAATACAACTCATAATACAACTTAACATTTAATATAAGATCTTAATTAGTTTCTTAGGGCTTAGAGCTATGACTGGTAGGCAGTCAACATCCATTGGTTGCTCAGCTGTCTAGCACTATGAATATTATGGCTTATGTTGTAGTTGGTGTTACCGGGAACCCTTTACTGGTAGAAGGAAGAACCAATTAAATTAATTGTGAATTTAAACATCACACACACACTCTCGATGCCCCTTACAGTCCCCAAAGTTTGGGAAGAGCAGAGCATGCAGGACTGCCCAATAATCTTACAGAATAAGAAGCTTATTGTATGAAAGAATGTGTGAAAATCCCCCAAACAAGTAGCCAGATTTTAGAAACTAGCCATTAGACGTTTATAAGACTGATATTTAATACAACTTCATTAAGCTGTGAATGTAAGGACTTTTCTGTAAAGCAATTTCTGTTGTTTTCCAACGTAAAAGACAAAGCAACTAAATTGTCAGTTTGATGTATAACTTATCATTTTTAATGTTACGAAATTACTTTAAAAACAGTTCAGTAAAGACATTTAAAATGACTGAATAAGAAAGGTTGATACTTAGTTGTTTGTCTGTGAATCCATCACTAGATTTAATACGTCACTACTTTTAATCCATCACTAAATTTAATTTATTGTCTTTGACCCATGATATGGTTTATTACATTAAAGTAGTTCGGGTTAGAAATAAACCTTTGGTTTTCTTTAGGTCATAAAAGGAACATAAAATATGGAACATACATATTTACAGAATATAGGCTAATAAACTGTATTATTTATTTATTTATTTATTTATTATTTAATTTACCATCAACACAGTTCCAGTTGAATTAATGAAATTCAATAATATTGTTTGTATAAGCAGGTTAAAGTCACAGGTGAGGGGCATGAAGTAAAACAGTGTTTTGATCCAGATTAAGAGGAATAAAATCTCATTAATTTATATATTGTATATTTTCTGCTTAATGCTTACATGAACACATGAATTAACTAATATCTAAACTTCCTCTGCTGCTGCAGGAAAATCTTTTCATGAAACCACTAAGAGATTTTTTTATTAAATGAGGTCAATCATTTTCTGACCACACTGTTATGAAGTGCAAATAAGGCTGATATTTTTCAATCTGGTTTTTCAATCTGGATTTAGACAAAACCATAGTACTGAAACAGCTCTACTTAGAGTAACTAATGATTTACTTTCAGCTCTTGATAGGGGCAGTAATGCCATCCTTGTACTGCTAGATCTAAGTGCTGCCTTTGACACCATAGATCATGCTATTCTACTTGATAGGTTAGAAAATCTTATAGGAATTAAAGGATCAGCCCTCACCTGGTTCAGATCTTATCTGAGAGATCGATTCCAGTGTGTTTACTTAAATAACGAATGCTCTTATCTAGAGTAAAATATGGTGTCCCTCAAGGATCAATACTGGGTCCATTACTCTTATATGCTACCACTGGGTAAAATTATCCGTAGGCATGGTATTAACTTTCACTGCTATGCTGATGACACACAACTTTACATATCTGCTAAACCCAACGAGGAGCTCTGTATAAATCAAATAACAGACTGTATTAAAGACATTAAAAATTGGATGACACACAACTTTCTCTTACTTAATTCTGTTAAACTGAGGTCCTTCTATTAGGTCCTAATATTGATAAAAACATAAATGTTAATACTGTAGACATAGACGGTCACTTAATTATACCTGATAAAACTGTGAGAAACCTTGGGGTCATCTTTGACCCAATTCTTTCGTTTGATGCTCACATATGTAGCATAGTCAAAATTGCATTCTTCCACTTAAGAAATATAGCTAAAATCCGCAGTATACTCTCTCTGGAAGATGCTGAGAAGCTGGTACATGCATTCATAACCTCCAGGCTGGACTACTGCAACGCGTTGTTGGCTGGAAGTCCACATAAATTACTCCATAAACTCCAGCTAGTTCAGAATGCAGCCGCAAGAGTGCTTACCAGAGCTAGAAAGTTCGATCACATTACACCTATTCTTTCATCCCTACATTGGCTACCTGTTAGATTTCGTATAGATTATAAAATACTTCTCCTGACGTATAAATCCCTCAATGGTCTGGCCCCGCATTATCTACAGGAACTCCTTACTCCTTACAATCCGCCGCGTTCACTCCGCTCCCAAGACGCTGGCCTGTTATTAGTCCCGCATATTAGAAAAAACTATGCAGGAGGAAGAGCGTTCTTTTATAAAGCTCCCCAACTTTGGAATAGCCTCCCTATTAATATACGGGACTCAGACACACTCTCAATCTTTAAATCTAGACTCAAAACATTTCTATTTGCTCAAGCTTTTGAGTAATGTCTCATTACAATTTTCTTCCTCTTACAGCTTATCCAGCAAATATAAACCCTGTCCTAATCATCTGCTTTCTCTTTCTCTCCCCATGTCCCGAGCTGCTGCTACCAGTGCCCATTCCACTCCAGCAGAGTTTTATAAAACCATTCTAACCCCTTTTTCTTCCCTCCCCTCTCTGTTCTCTCTCTCTATCTTTCTCACATGTGCTGAGACGCCTGGCCAGCCGGTCTTCCTGGATGTACCCTCCTACTCATCTCACCTGCTCTTATGTAAATACTTTATGAATTCCAAACTATGCATTTCAATGTTAATCTATAATGGCTTTATTATTATTATTATTATTATTATTATTATTATTATTATTATTATCCAATTTGTGTTACAATCAAAATTTGGTTTGTTAAGTGTAATAAATGATTTAGCAGCAGTTTTGGACTATGTACAGTAATGTACAAAATAATTAGGTCTGTACCTTTTATTCATAAAAGGACATTACAGTTAATTCCTTATTGTGTTATAAAGTTATTACATGAGTAATAAAAAAAATAATAACAAGATTTGTTTCCTTTTCTCCTCTTTGCAATGCAGACAGTGAATAGAGCAGATATTATGAGTACAAATACTGGACTAATTTACTGTAATATTGTTAATATTGTTGTATTAATGTAATAAGGTACTATTTATCATAAAGGTGTTTTTGGACTAAATCATTTATTTACTAAATACTAAAACAGTTTAAAACAAAAAAGAAGGAACAAAAAATGAACAAAATATCTGCCATGTATAATTTCTTATCACAAAGTAACTGCAGCCCCTTTAGCAATTGAGGTTTATTAACAGAGGTTGTTAAAGAGAACTTTTGCTGTTAATCCTAAAGCAACATTATGTAGCATTATAACCTCAAAATAAAGATGTTTTTAATCCTTAAACCTTAGTCCTGATCTGTAATAGAGAGATTAACGCCTCCATCATCATTATTCTGGACGTGGCACGCTGGAAAAATACTATGTAACTATGTGTGTGGTGGGAAAACAAGGCAATGTTTTCTTATTATTGTTTTATCTATTAGGTTTATTATTTTTTTGTTCTTTTAAATACAATTTTTAAACAAAGAAGTGAATAAAACATTTCTGTCTGCATCTTTTAAGAGGAAGCTGCGTACACAGATATTTATGAAGACCAGTCAGTATGTGGGTTTTCTGTTTTAGTCTATGTGCCTGTTTTAGTATACTTTTGTTGAATAGCCCACTTTCATTAACCCCCAGCATTCTGAAATACAGCGCTTTTATTAAAACTAAACTAAAATGTAGCCTTAAATTAAGTCATGTTAAGCCGATTGATGAGCACAAACGAATGCAAAATTAATTCTGCGGAAATGCATGAATAATATAGAGACATTTTCAGGATAAACTGAAATTAATTTCCACTGAATTCACTTTGCAATCTGTTACCCTATTACGTATTCGTTCGCACTCGTCAGTCGAATTGTCATGACTTAATTTCACGATGGCGGTGCCCAGAGAACTACCTGAAGGTACTGTGTGTTCTCATTTGCCATGCGTACGACATGGTACGCAAAACTAAACACAGGCATACTAACATACATTAAGTATAGGTAAAGAGCGAGAGAGAGAGCATAGGACACAGCGAGCGAGAGACCGAAACATAACGCGCGCGCACGAGAGAGAGAGAGAGAGAGAGAGAGAGACGGTAATATAGCGAGAGAGACATGAATTAAACAGTGATTAAACAGCTTCAACTTATGCAGGTGTCCACGCAGGCTCACTCACTTGGTGGAGTGAAAATCACGCTATGTTTCTGTTTCCGGTGGTGTCATAAAGCAAGGATGTAACAGATGTAGGGCCCTAGAAGAGATGGCACCCTAGAACAGCTCTGTGATGCATTTTTTTTACGGTCCGGTAAACATTTTTATTGTAATTAAATACAAAATGCAAGATATTATTTGTCTGTTTTAATAAGCACAATTTTAATTAAATGTAATCATTTTTATTTTATTTACTCATTCTTATATTTAAAATACCTAATACAGATAAGAGTGAATAATATACATGATAATAACAATATATATATATAAATATATATATATATATATATATATATATATATATATATATATATATATATATATATATATATTGTTATTATCATGTATATTATTATTGTATATAATGTATATTGTTATTATATATAATAACTATATATATATATATATATATATATATATATATATATATTGTTATTATCATGTATATTATTCACTCTTATCTGTAATGCTACAATCATTTTTGAACTGGGTGGTGAAATAGGAAGTTCCAAGTAATACATTTAAACTGGAATGCCCCCACAATTCACATTTCCTCCTGGGAAATTCACGAAAGCCTTATCAGCTTGCCAACTCAGGTGTGAAGTAATTCCTACTTTTGAGGTCCTGAGCATAGGAGAAAAAAATAAAGCTGCTTTTAGGGAAGAAGAAACCCCTGTTTTCCAAGTTCTTACTTCCTGCTGGACTGAAACGTAGGATATGGCATTTTTTGTAGGTGTTCAACACCAGCATTCCTTCCTAAATACAAACAATGCTTCATAAAGTACTACACTCTTAAAAAAATTGAATGTGCTTCAAAAGCTTATTTAAGGGATGCAATTTAAAGATCCACTCTTGATTATAAAAATAACTATACAGTTGGAAATGGGAAAAGAACATTTACATCAAATGTAAAAGTTTATTGTCTAGTGTCTTACTCAGAACTGTAGAATTACTGCAACACAACACATGTTTTTGTTGATATTAGTACCACAAGAAAATGGCCATTTGAATTGACCTCATTTGAATTGGGGCAATGAGTTACATAACACAGCAGCTGACTTTGAGGCTGCTTACGTTGGAAGGAATTGTTGCGCTGTAACCCATTTGAAACATGCAAATTTGATTTGATTTGATGTGACTGTGATACTACTGTAATCAGATGGTAAAGATAAAACTTAACCTCATTGATCTCATTACAGAAGTGTGGGGAGAACCACAACACTGTCAGGACAGCGTGCGATTCACACTAATATTATTTGTTAGCTCTGTAACGGCACACGTTTAAGCCATCTTAGGTAAGTTTCACTTAATTTTGGAGGCACACACAAAGATACAGAACAGTGTAACACTGTTTCACACTCATTAGCTGCTAAGCCCAGTGCTGGCTCTTCTGACGTTCAGAGGTGAGTATATCAGACTGTAGCCTGCGCGTTTAAAACAAGCTACGTAGGTTGAACCACTAGCTGATATCACCCTGACTTTCTGGAACACTCAGGGTTTCTCAGTGTAATGCTGTCAGGTGCCATTAACTGTTAATCGCTAGCGCTTTGTGGCTAATGCTCCAGCCTTAGTGCTGGACCAATTTGGGAATCTAAGCTTACTGTAAATAAACGTAATAACTTTACTCACCCAAATATACAGTTTTTAGGAGAGAAATCTGTTTAGATTAGCATCCAGCTCTCATTTGACTTTGAAAGGAAGTGTACCCCACCACCACCCAGCGACGAGACCTGCTGAATTAGAAGGAAAACATGGCGATTCCCCTGTTCCTTACTAGTGTCGCATCATGAGCTTTATAATTCGGTGCGCTAAATGTATGACAATAGACCGGAAAATAGACGTTTGTTGATAGTGCGCCTTATAATCTGATGGGCCTACAGTGCGAAAAATATGGTAAGTATTCATCCAGCACAAGACAGTTGTGATACAGTGTTGCAAAGCTTTATTTGTGAAATCTTTAAGGTCAGATCGGCATTAAACATTCACTGCTCAGTTTCAATTACACAAATGCTGCATGACCAGATCTATTAAATGATTGCTGGATATACACTCTTCATGCAAGCGCCAGTCCAGCATTTTTAAATCTATGTGATCGTCTACAGTAGTGACGTCAATCCCTGTGACGTCAACTCAGACTGGCCTATGTGTCCGTCCCCTTTTGTTCATTATAAATAATTGTCTTTACATGATCACTATCAGGTTTATGATGTTATTAATCTACAGCAATCATAACAATGTCTAGAGTATCTTTTTAATTCCTGTCTGAGTATCTCTGAGTTAGCGATCCATCTCAACACTGATCCAGTAGTAAACTTAAACTTGATCCCAAGATCTCATTTGCAGCTAGTCATGACGTATGGACATCTTTGGCCTACAAACCAAAGCACACTTACTCCTTTTCTAAACATCTCGACAGAACAGGGCGTGAGTACAGTTACATAATGAACTTGGCAAGAGTTGAAATGTTGTGATATGGCTGTGATGACAAGCCTTCTGTATCATTTAAACAATCAACAAAGCAAAGGTCAGGTCAAGTGGAACATTTCTAAATATCATTGTCCACTTGCAAATAATGCCTGTTTTTAAGCAATACCTGATTTTTAAGCGATTACATAAGAAATGAATGATTATGGTGCAAGATGTAGTGCTGTAGTGTTCACTAAACAATACACACAATCATCAGATATTAAAATGATTCAATTCAATTAAAGAAACATTAGAAATCTTGCCTGCACTGCACACACTGCCCTCCAATTCTTCACACAAAATTCAGATGGTACAGTTGAATAACATGTTCAAATCTGAGTGGAAAATGTACAGAATATTGTGTTTAATGGTACCTGTGTGCTGGAACTTCAGAAGGGGAAACTCCGACCTCAAAAGCTCATGAACCCATAGTAAAATCAAAGAAACAAAGGAGTGAAGCAAGTTCCGAAGGCAAAAAGGAACGATAGAGTCCGCACTAAAACCAGGATTAATATTGGATTGGATTGGCGTTTGGCGTAATATTGGATCGGATTAGCATTTGGCGTTGAGGAGAAAGCTCCATGACCATTCCAGTCCAGTTAAAGTCATGGATCTGACATGATATATAATATATAGTTAATGTTGTTCTTTTTGTGGTAACGTTATCTGACAAATGATCTTTCGTACTTAGCTTCTGCCTTTATGTGATAGATAGATAGATAGATAGATAGATAGATAGATAGATAGATAGATAGATAGATAGATAGATAGATAGATAGATACTTTATTGATCCCGAAGGAAATTTAGCAGCCAGTAGCAGTTACACAACACAGTCGAAACAAACAGTACACAGTAGAAACAAACAATAAGTATTATAAAATAAAATAAAAGAGCACAGTGAGTAATATAAGACTCTAAACTATAAAATTATAAACTGAGACTTAAAAATATATACATAAATATATAAATACAAAAAAACTATACAAAGTGTGAAAGTAATCAGTCATAGATATGAGGTAGTGCAGTAGAATAATAATTTAAGTATAGAAGGTATCAGCAGATATGACAATATTAAACATAAACCTGTGCAAGTATTGTATTTAAGTAAGGTGCGTAGTGTAGTGTCCAGGAGTGCAAAAGTACAGGATGTACAGTAAAGTGTCCAGGAGTGAAAAGGTACAGAGTGTACAGTAAAGTGCCAAGTGTCCAGGGATGCAAATGAACAGTATATACAGTAAAAAGGCAAAAGAGTCCCAGGGTGTAGATGTGTAGGGTGCTTTCCAGTACAGATAAAAAAAGGCTGATTAAGAAAGCACATAGAGACTCGTTCCTCATCTGTCCTCTCTCTTCCGGCTCCACTGGGAGGAGTTGAAGAGTCTGATGGCTCTCGGAACGAACGATCTTCTCAGTCTGTCCGTAGAGCAGCTCTGTGACAAGAGCCTGCCACTGAAACTGCTCCTCTGATCCATGATGATGAAATGAGGTGGGTGACCATCATCATCCATGATGGAGAGTAGTTTTTGCAGTGTCCTCCTCTCTGCCACCGTTACCACAGAGTCTAGCTCCACACCAACCACGAACCCCGCCCGCCTGACCAGCTTGTCCAGACGCATCTCGTCCCTAAACATTTACATGTTTATCAAAACTGAAGAATGGTTATTTAGCATGTTAAAAGCACACATGTGCATACATGTTTAAATGTAATTTAATGCAGTACAGTGGGCATTCTCTTAGCTAGCATGTTCTGACTGTCGATCTACACCAACACTATGTGTTTTATCAAATGCTTTGTGAAATGCTTAGTTGTTATTCTCACGATTGCTCATCGAAGAATGCCTTCAAACTGCATTTTGCCATATTTAGTTTTCTAGCTAACTGTTTGTTGGATGTAATTACTCTCTACACTGTGACAGTAATTCATCTAAAATGTACAAAATATCCTTTACAACATAGAATACTATTTCAGATTGCAATTTATTTACATTAGCCTGCATTACAAACACTTTTAACCTAAACTAAAAATATTATAAAATAAAAAGACAGTATTTGCACTGACAAAACTAGAAGTAAACTAACTATATAAATTGTATTTGAATAGCTCCTCACCATCAGCCAAAGAATGGGTACTGGCTTTTTAACTTAACCTAGCTAGCTAGCTTAGCTAGCATAACACTAGTTACCTCAGGCTTAGACTCAATCACTAGTTTTATTTAACCTGGTTTAGTAGTATTAAAATATAAAGTTACACAATAAAACCCAATAAATTGTCTTTTTTTCCCTCACAGTTGCACAAAGTGGTGTTTTTTCCAGATGTATCTGGCTTAGGCACGTCCAGCTAACTGAGCTAGTGTTAACCTAGTTCAGTTACCTCAAGCTCAGAATCCACCACGGTTTCTATTTAACCTGGTTTCTTAATAAATAATAAAATATAGTTACCTAAAGTTGCAAAATAAAACTCAGGTAAGTAATTGTCTTTTTCCTCACAGTGGTGATTTATCAGACTTTGGTCTTATCTGATCTTAGCCTTTTCCAGTTAACCTAGCTAACATTAGATAGTGTTAAGCTAGTTCAGTTACTACCTCAGACTCAGAATTAACCAAGCAGCCTGCTGTCTTTCTGACTCTAACTTTTTTCTAACTTTATTTATTAGTAAACGATATTTATTCCTACATCTCATAGATATTAATTATAGCTCTTAACACTGTGCATAAATAAGACAAATGTTCAAATAAAAATGAAAATAATGCTCACTTTTTTCATAGAGCAAATAGCATCCGCATGACCTGCTGACACAAACTAATTTCGCTCCAGACATTACAAAAAACACTAGCAAAAGGTGAAACATGATTGGATGAAAGTATGACTGACTGACTCAAATTAACCAATAAAAATCTAAAACTCATGGGAAGGGGTCTCACTGTCTGTGTCCTGTATTTAGTTTAGTATATAGTTAGCAAACTTTAACCACATTTCAACACACAAGCAGCAGAATTTTAAAAGTCAAAGAAGGCATAAATCCTTTGAAAGAATGGGCTGTCTCTATTCTGTTGCTTCACTGAATACTGAATCAATGGTTTTCTCAATTTCAGTCTTACACACTGACAGTAATGCCCTGAAATTATTTGGTTCAAACTGCAATTCAAAAGGATGAAATATTTGTCACAATACAAAAGTAAATACACAGAGGGACAAAAGTGTGTTGATGTAATACAGTGTGTTTCATTCCTGTGGAAATGATGTAATAGGTTCTGTGAGTGATTAACTGCCTTTCCCAAGCTCAAGGATACTTTTCAAAATCCTGAATCTTGCAAACCCAGATAAAAATATATAGATTATATAAAACAAAGACAAAAATGTCATATCAAACACTTTCATCATCAAAAAAAATACTTGCAGTAGCAAGTAGCGGATGCAATGCTATTTGGAAAACAAGATAAAAGTTATCACAAAAAATAAATGATTAAACATTTAGACTGATATGATATTGGTCATACTTGTTGAGCCACACAGACAGAAGCATTGTGTAAAGCATGTGTAATGCAAGTGTCACACAACATGCCAGATGTCTGGTCAAACATGCTAGAAGGTTCCTAATAGTGTTCTGTGAAAATGCAACCCATTCAGCCTTAAAATTTACACAGTTCCTGCAGATTTCACAATAGCACCCCAAAAAGTTTCAATCTGGGATAGGTCTGGTAATACGCCTGACACTAGCATAGCATCTGTGGTCCTGGAAGGTTGTCCAACCATTTTCTGGAAACCTTGTCCAATCACGTTCTAGTCTGCTATGTATAGCTAAAACAAATTGCCAAATCATATACTGAGTTATTGCCCAATTATGGCCAATCACACATCTGCCCTCTACGAAAACTGGCCCACACACTGACCAATTACAGTCTTTACCAAGAATCGAAGATGATGCCACTGGTCACAAGGGCGCATAGCAAGAGGCAGTGGCACATTTACAGCAACATCACACTACTCGTATTCTCCTCAGATAGAGCTTCTGTCACATGTTAGCCTGTCTGTCCTGTGTTTTTGCCTCTTTTGGTTTTCTGTGCTCTTGCCCTGTTTTCCTGTCTTGTGTTTCCTGCCATGTGCTTTTTTGAGCACATGGTATTGTTTTGTTATTGTCCTGTCTCCGCCCTAGCCCCGCCCTAGCCATTAGTGTTGTCACCTTGTGTCCTGTTTGTAACCCCGCCCCCTCATTACCGGTCCTCACCCTCCTTGTGTATAAATAGCCCTTTGTATGAGTGTTTGCTTGTCGCGTCTTTTGTATCCTTGCTGTCTGTAAAACCAAGTTTTGTATTTTGTGAATCCAGGTCTGTTGTTTTGTTAACTTAGTAAGTGTACCTAGTTTATTTTGTGTCCCTAGTGTTCTAGTTATTCAGTGGTTTGTTTGTTTAGTCATACTTAGTTTTGTTCTATTCTTTATCTTCTTCTAAGGGTTTATTTCTTTATTTATGCGATACCCGTGTTTGTTTTCTGTTTTGTTTTCATTTATCTTGTTTATTAAAATTATTTGTAATATACCTGCACTTACGTCCACCCTCTCATTCGTAACATAAGACGCGACCTAAAATGGACGTAGCAGTTAACCCCTTTGCCAGGTGTGCTATAAGACGGATGCCTCTTCCCAATGGCACACCTGTGGGGTATGTTTCGGAGGCTAAGGAAACCTCCAACCCACGACGCCTTAGAAGAGGCCACGGACAGTGTGCTGGGTCTCACCCCCAATGGGAGGATCTTCCTTACAGAGGTGAGGAGGATTTTGGGGGGGAGGTCAGAGTTGGCGCCATTTGCCTCACGCCTCAGGACAAGAAAGGCAGGTCTAGGAGGGGTAAGCATGCCAAGCCCCTTTCGTGGGATCTAATGGATTTCCTGTCCCATGCACCCCTCGAAAGAGATGACCCCTACCCAGCGCCAGCACCAGCATCCAGGCAGCCCACTTCTGTTTTGACAGTGGCATCCGTCCCAGCTCCAGCACCTGCTGCCACAGCTCCACCACCTGCTGCCACAGCTCCAGCACCTGCTGCCACAGCTCCAGCACCTGCTGCCTCAGCCTCGGCTCCAGCACCTGCTGCATCAGCTCCAGCACCTGCTGCCTCAGCCTCAGCTCCAGCACCTGCTGCCTCAGCCTCAGCTCCAGCACCTGCTGCCTCAGCCTCAGCTCCAGCACCTGCTGCCACAGCCTCAGCTCCAGCACCTGCTGCCTCAGCCTCAGCTCCAGCACCTGCTGCCTCAGCCTCAGCTCCAGCACCTGCTGCCTCAGCCTCAGCTCCAGCACCTGCTGCCTCAGCCTCAGCTCCAGCACCTGCTGCCACAGCTCCAGCACCTGCTGCCACAGCTCCAGCACCTGCTGCCTCAGCCTCAGCTCCAGCACCTGCTGCCACAGCTCCAGCACCTGCTGCCACAGCTCCAGCACCTGCTGCCACAGCCTCAGCTCCAGCACCTGCTGCCACAGCCTCAGCTCCAGCACCTGCTGCCTCAGCCTCAGCTCCAGCACCTGCTGCCTCAGCCTCAGCTCCAGCACCTGCTGCCTCAGCCTCAGCTCCAGCACCTGCTGCCACAGCTCCAGCACCTGCTGCCACAGCTCCAGCACCTGCTGCCACAGCTCCAGCACCTGCTGCCACAGCTCCAGCACCTGCTGCCTCAGCCTCAGCTCCAGCACCTGCTGCCTCAGCCTCAGCTCCAGCACCTGCTGCCTCAGCCTCAGCTCCAGCACCTGCTGCCTCAGCCTCAGCTCCAGCACCTGCTGCCACAGCTCCAGCACCTGCTGCCACAGCCTCAGCTCCAGCACCTGCTGCCTCAGCCTCAGCTCCAGCACCTGCTGCCTCAGCCTCAGCTCCAGCACCTGCTGCCTCAGCTCCAGCACCTGCTGCCTCAGCCTCAGCTCCAGCACCTGCTGCCTCAGCCTCAGCTCCAGCACCTGCTGCCTCAGCTCCAGCACCTGCTGCCTCAGCCTCAGCTCCAGCACCTGCTGCCTCAGCCTCAGCTCCAGCACCTGCTGCCACAGCTCCAGCTCCAGCACCTGCTGCCACAGCTCCAGCTCCAGCACCTGCTGCCACAGCTCCAGCTCCAGCACCTGCTGCCACAGCTCCAGCTCCAGCACCTGCTGCCACAGCTCCAGCTCCAGCACCTGCTGCCACAGCTCCAGCTCCAGCACCTGCTGCCACAGCTCCAGCTCCAGCACCTGCTGCCACAGCTCCAGCACCTGCTGCCACAGCCTCAGCTCCAGCACCTGCTGCCACAGCCTCAGCTCCAGCACCTGCTGCCACAGCCTCAGCTCCAGCACCTGCTGCCACAGCCTCAGCTCCAGCACCTGCTGCCTCAGCTCCAGCACCTGCTGCCTCAGCTCCAGCACCTGCTGCCTCAGCTCCAGCACCTGCTGCCTCAGCTCCAGCACCTGCTTCCTCAGCTCCAGCTCCAGCACCTGCTGCCTCAGCTCCAGCTCCTACTGCTCCCGCTGCTCCAGCAGCTCCCACTGTCCCAGCTCTAGTGTCAGCAGTGCCTGCCGCCCACATGGAACCCACTATTCCAGCTCCTGTGTCCTGTGTGGCTCCGGCTGCCCCTGACCCTGTGCCGGCGGCTCCGGCCGCCCCTGACCCTGTGCCGGCGGCTCCGGCCGGTTCTGACCCTGTGTTCATGGTGCCCACTCCCAGAACTGTATATACCCCTCATTCACACGTTCCTAGGCCAGCCCCAAGACCTCCGGAACTCACCCCCAGAACTGTGCCCAGGCTGGCTTCACAGACTTTATCTCAGACTTGTGCCAGTCCTGGGTCTTTACCCATTTTTGTACCCATGTCCGTTCCCATTTTAGTTCCAGTTCCTGTCTGTGTCCCTGTACCCATTTCCAGTAATGTCTCAGTTCCTGTTCCTGTCACTGTGTTTGTGTCCGTCCCTGTCAATGTTTTTGTCCCTGTTCCCCTGTCCAGTCCTGTCCAGTCTACTCTGCCTTTTGTGTCTCCTGTTCACTCACTGTTTCCATCTCCTGTCCAGTCCAATGTCCAGTCTCCATTTTTGTCTACCACCCGGTTTCCGTCCCAGTCCAGTGTTCAACCCCAGGTCCAGTTTCCCTTTATGCCCTCTCTTCAGTCCCAGTACGTTCCCACTGTCCAGTCCAATGTCCAATCTCCGTGTTTGTCCAGCATCCAGTCTCCTTTTTTATCCAGTGTCCTGTCTAATGTCCAGTCCCCTGTTCAGTCTCGTTTCCCATCCCCTGTCCAGCCCAATGTCCAGTCTCCGTTTATGCCCACTGTCCAGTCCCATTTCCCATTCCCTGTCCAGCCCAATATTCAGTCTCCATTTGTGTCTAGTGTCCAGTCTAACGTCCAATGTCCGTTCACATCCTCAGTCCAGTCCCCTGTTCAATCTCCAGTCCAGTCCCCTTTGTTGTCTAATGTCCAGTCTGTGTTTCAGCCCCCTGTACAGTCTGAATTCCTGTCTAATGTCCAGCCCTCTGTCCAGTCTCTGTTCTCGTCCCCTGTCCAGTCTTTGTTAATGTCCCCTGCCCTGTCTTCATCACTGCCCAATGTCCAGCCACATGTTCAGCCCCCTGTCCAGTCTGCATCCTTGTCGAGCGTCCATCCCTCTGTTCAGTCTGCATTCTTGTCCAATGTCCAGTCACATGTTCAGCCCTCTGTCCAGTCTCTGTTCTCGTCCCCTGTACAGTCTTTGTTACAGCACTCTGTCCAGTCTCTGTTTCTACCACCTCTCCAGGCTCCGTTCCAGTCCCAGTATGTTTCCCCTGTCTAGTCTCCTGTCTATGTTCCTGCCCCTGTTTTCTTCCCCAGGTCTTGCCTTGTCTTTTGTTTTTCTGTTCCCTCTCTCTCGGCGCCTCTGGTAGTGGCGCCGTTGAGGGGGGGTAATGTCACATGTTAGCCTGTCTGTCCTGTGTTTTTGCCTCTTTTGGTTTTCTGTGCTCCTGCCCTGTTTTCCTGTCTTGTGTTTCCTGCCATGTGCTTTTTTGAGCACATGGTATTGTTTTGTTATTGTCCTGTCTCCGCCCTAGCCCCGCCCTAGCCATTAGTGTTGTCACCTTGTGTCCTGTTTGTAACCCCGCCCCCTCATTACCGGTCCTCACCCTCCTTGTGTATAAATAGCCCTTTGTATGAGTGTTTGCTTGTCGCGTCTTTTGTATCCTTGCTGTCTGTAAAACCAAGTTTTGTATTTTGTGAATCCAGGTCTGTTGTTTTGTTAACTTAGTAAGTGTACCTAGTTTATTTTGTGTCCCTAGTGTTCTAGTTATTCAGTGGTTTGTTTGTTTAGTCATACTTAGTTTTGTTCTATTCTTTATCTTCTTCTAAGGGTTTATTTCTTTATTTATGCGATACCCGTGTTTGTTTTCTGTTTTGTTTTCATTTATCTTGTTTATTAAAATTATTTGTAATATACCTGCACTTACGTCCACCCTCTCATTCGTAACAGCTTCGCATCTTTTGCTTCATCTTCTTAGCATCCATTTTGTCTCATCATGGAATCAAAATCAAAAATGACTTTTGACCATGGAGATTGTTTAATTTTACCTGTACCTGTACCTCCATTTTATCTGTATCTTTATCTGTATCGTCTTGTATCTGTGGTAATCATGAATATTTTGTATATAGTATGTAGAACTCTGGAAGTTTAGCTATTGAAGGACTAATATTAAACACAATGTGTTCTGTTAATGTTAATGAGAATTAATCAGAAGTCAGTTCATGCAAATGTTTAAATGGCTTAGTTACTTATTAAACATATTTAAAGTGTTTATTTGTGTTTGGTTGTACTGTGGACTGAGACACAGCCTATGGTATATCAAACCTAAACAAATGATTTATATTGATAGAGTTTATCAAAACAAATAATTTATATTGATACAAATATCTATCAATACCAGTGTACCAAGATTACTGTGAATCCACACTGATTACACACAGTAACGTGTTAAACAACTACAATGCCTTCACTCCCAATCATTACATTGCAATCAAATAGAAAAAAAAAACAATGGCAGATTTCTTAGCAACACTGTGCAAATACTGGACGTGCATTTCACGAACAGGAAATAACTCGTGACAAAAAGGCAGCTCCCTTTCTTCCTATAGCTGTATTGTCCTGAACGTGACTTATTGGCACTTTCATACGACATGTCACGTATGGCCAGATTAACTAATCACTAAATGTGATTTAAACTCTCTCTGGAAAAATGGTGGAAATTGTCACCGAGGCAACACCCCTGTTGTCACTGGGGTTTGTCTCCAGTACCTTTGTTTAACCCTTTCAGGTACACACAGAGAATGTCTGGAGGTCTGTAGTGATTGACTTGACAGAAAGTTGGTGACCTCTGTGCGCAAGAGCAAGTGATTCCCAGATGATTCCACTTTACTATAATATCACTGACAGTTGACTGTGGAATATTTAACAGTGAGGAAATTTCAAGACTGAACCTTGTCTCACAGTACCACGCTGGAATTCAGTGATCTCCTGAGAGCAACCCATTCTTTCACTAATGTTTGTAGAAGCAGTCTAAACCCTTGTGGCCATGAAAGTGATTGTAACCTGAGTTCAATGATTTGGATGGGTGAGCGGATACTATTGGCATTACAGAATAATTATTTGTGGAACCCTGTGACGGACAATTATACTTTGTACCCAATGTTTCCAGGTCAGTTAGGAAGATAAATGGATGAATTTTAGAAATCATGACTTGTAGCAAACTACGTCATCCATCAGACATGATGGAGACATTTTAATGGCACGGGCATCCACCCAGCATTTCAATGTTTATTCACAACTGAACCAACGTCATGAACCAGGTTTGCATCAGCGTTTGCATTAATTGTGTTTTTATTCTAAGAGATGAATCAATGTTGATATACAGAACCATAAACTCATTCTCCAATCTGAATGACCTATTCACCATGCAAAAACACTTTAAGCATGTAAAGGATTTTTTGTCTGTTGTATTTGTATGTTTTTATATAGAATGTTACTAAAATGGAGAACCATCTTCAAGAGTGTAATTTGTAACTGGACCTAATGACTACATAACCAAATCAATGATCTACATGTTTCATGTTTTCAGTTCAATATTTAACAGTTAACACCTGAAATAATAACATTTAACCATATTTCAATGCTGATTATGTGACTGTTGATGAAAGTAGCAGGATGAATTCTGAAATGTGTAAAGCAATATTTCTGCTCAGATTGAATCAAATTCTGCAAAACTGATGGCATGGTGCTTAGAGCAGATGCTTCAGGAGTGCCAGGATAAGTAGAGCTAGCTTGGAGAACATAGGTAACAACCTGAACATTGTGAAGGTATTCGTTCCAAGTGGATAATTTATTCACTATGCAGACCATGTTTACCCGGGTCACATCAGTTCACATAATTTTAAATATAAAAAGAACACAATGCATATTCTACAACGAATGTGAACGTAAGAGTTAACTATGTATGTCTTAAAGGTAAACAGAGATATGTCGACTGTTTTTACAGTTTTTAAAGCAAACATACAAACAAACAAATAAATAAATAAATAAATCAGTTACATGACCTTAACACAGAGGTTTTCACTTACTGAAAACAAAACTAATAGCATAAAAACCCACAAACAAATACCCACAACTGGCGGTGGCTGCAGTAAAGGCCTGCAAAACATCACACAAACAACACACAGAACTTGTTGAGGACCATGGATTCCAGACTTCAGACACTTAAGAACGGCAAAAAAATACAAATCCAAGTAATAAAAATGTGTTACTTTTGAATTTTGTAATTTTCTACTTACTTTTGAGCCTTTGCAAATAAATGAACTTTGCAAGCAAAAGTGTCTGTAATTTCTTAACTGCTCATGCAATATTTTTATTAAAAGTTTTTGTAAAAGCCTAGAATCTAGACTTTACATCTTGCTTATTTCGAATACACAGAGATGGTGGCCTGAAGCAAAATTATAAGAATGGTACAACTGTCTAAAATTCTTATGGACCCAACTGCAGGAAACTGAACCTATGAACATCTGCCATGTAATGTAAACATACTGTAAATGAAAAAAAAAAAACAGAGCTATTGCAATTATTGGTAATGCCCTTAATTTAAAAAGGTTGAGACAGCTAATTATTGGCTGTGCTTTACCCATGATAAAGTAAATAAAAATAAGTAAATAAAAGTCATAGTATAAATAAACATCCCATAATTGTGTGTGTTTGTGTGGGGGGTGGCACAGTGGTAGTTTGGGTCATTAAGCAATTTTTTCTATCAGTAAGTAGTTTTGGTTCTGTCTCCAGAACTCAAATATAGACAGACTGTGTGTTCTGTTTGTTTTTCCTACGTCAGACACTTTATCACACTCTCTGCGCTGTCTCCAGCCTCTGTATTCTTTGTTCTTGTTTATAAGTCCTGTTTTATTGTCGCTTCACAGCACAGTGCAGCATTGTGACTCTGGAACTGATAAAAAAAATACAATTTGATATCACCCTTCAAATATCTGAATGACACAATCCACTGCACTGATAATAGTCCGCCGTGATCAAGCTCACGTATAACCATCCACTCCTCTAATGGGAAATCAAACAACTCCTTCCATTTCCCTGCATACAGGAGTATTCACTCTGCGACACTTCCTGAAAAATCCCAAACATACAGGGAAGTACAGCGAGTTTAGATATTACTTCATCTAGAACAAAAGCGTACACATGTACTGCTGTACTGTTTACCTACCTCTCAGGGTCACTGAGGTCACTCATTTTCAGGCATTATGCGTTGATATGAAGAGCTTTTGGTAAATGACTTTTATTAAAGCATGCATATTATTACACTGAACACGTATTAGTGTACAACTCTAATTAGAAAAGGTTGGGATAGTATAGAAAATGCAAAAATTTATTTAAACTTTTATTTGATTCCAGACAGTAAGAAGCCAATACATTTCATGTTTTCTCTGGTCAACTTAATTTCATTTATTAATATTCATCTTTTCCTGCATTTAAGGACACATTTCCAAAGTTTGTTATGTTGACATTCCTTAATACAACACTGAAAACACGTTTTAGTACAGAGGATATTTTTCAGTTTTATTTTATGTTATACCATTCTTCCTTAAAAACATCTTAAAGTGGCAGTCTATACTTCTAAACTGAAAGCAGAAGCATTTCTGGGAGAAAGGATAAAATATTGTGCTTAATGGTACCAGTGTGCTGGAACAACCATCCCCACTAAGCCTAATATTCATTCTGAAAAACGGGGTGTCGGGTCGCTTTTCACAGGAGTTCTTTTGGCAACTCTGACTGAACATAACCTGGAATCAGATTCATCCACTCTGAAAGGAGACAGCATCACACCCGCCCATTTTAAAATGATTCTTCCACATGCTTGGTGCAATTACCCATTCTCACCAGAGAGGGCCCTAAATCCTAAAACTTACAGACATCAGATTCAAGATGTGCATCAGTACAGGATCATCGTCACATTCTCTATCGGGGACAGGTCAGGCCACTCTTACTCTCTTTTTCTGCAGCCATGCCGTTGTTACATGTGCAGCATGTGATGTTGCACTGTCTGGTTGAAAACATAAAAGCATGAACGACCTTGAAAAAGATGTGTTCCTGAAGGCAGAATGTCCTATTCTTGATTAGTTATACATCAGGGAAGTGTGCTGGCTACAAACCATGAGAGATCCTGGCTTTTGGACATGTTCCTGATAACAGTCTGGACGGTCCTTTTATTCTTTGGTCCATATATAGGTTTTTCACTGTGTGATGGTCCATCCTAAATGCCTTCTAAGCCATGAATAATTATACACATAAAGCTTTTCTAAGGTTTTAACTCATTACTTGCCCAAAACGTCCTCCATTCTAATTTGTTCAATGTGTTGCAGACATAAATTGTGATAATGGATATTCACTATATTAACAAAATTTGAGGAAGTTGACCAGATAATACATTAAATATATTGGGTTCATACTGTATGCAATCAAATAAAAATGTCAGAGAAAATGTGAAAAATACTGAACATATTTTTAATTAGTGCTTTCCATACTGTCTTTTTCTGATTTATGTTTGTACTGAGTTTAATGACACAAATTGAACATATATTCGTTACTCGTAATGCGGTTTTGCTCATGTGAATAATTCTCCCTATGCAATAAATAAATAAATAAATACAGTATTACATCTTCCGATTACTTATTGTAAAGTGTATATTCAATGAAGCACCCAGCCGGGGAAGGAACGTGCTCAGCAGCATGAACCTTTGAAAACAAAGATTAGAGCATACACGGAAACACAGCTCACAGAGGTTACATGAAAAAAAGAACCTGTACAGTATACAAACAGATGTTCCACAGCCAACAGGAAAAGATATGCATTTCTCCAAATAAGATTGGACCAATTACTGAATACAATCACTGGGAAAGACTGAGAAGTTAATGCATTTCCCCAAACCTGAAAAATGTGATGAGAAAAAAAAAATCAAGAAGAAAATTATTATTTAAAGGAGAAATCCGTGGCAAAATAGACTTGGGGTCTATTTACAAACACAGCGCTGGAGGTAAATGGAGGAGGGATATTCAACAAAATTTCATACTCATTATCATGTTTCACTACAACCCAAGTCCATTTCACACTGGAGTTCTCCTTTAATTGTATTTAATTAATTGCCGATTTGGAGCAGTATTCCCGAATAAATGATGTCATGATAACAGGACTAGAAATAAGACCACGGAGCTATTCACAGGCTGTGAGGAGGAGCAGGGCTGACAACATTTCAGAACATGAAAGTACAACAGAGGAGCAGGTAATTACATTCCTGCAGAGTAAAGACATTGACATTGAAAGTGAGAACATTGAAGCTTGTCATACCCTACCAATCAAAAATCAGAGAGGAAAGTCTGCTGTATCACCAATAATCATTCGGTTCAATAATAGAAAACATAAGATTGATTTGCTGAAGCAAGGAAGAAATCTGAAAGGCACAAGTGTTTATATTAATGAACATCTCACTAAAAGAATGCCGACGTTGCTAAGAAAGCCAGATTACTAAGAAAACAGAACAAAATCCAGGCTACATGGACTGTGAACTGTAAAGTTTTTATAAAAACAAAGGATGCGCCTGAGAATGCTAAAGGTATATGGATTAGATCCTTAGAACAACTAGACAAGTTTGGAGTTGATAAGTAGTGGATGCACAACAATTAACAGTTACATAATAGAAATAAATATGGGTTTACTCAGTTTTTTTTTTAAACGAAAGGTCTGTTACTGGATTTAGATAAATACAAAACAAAATAAAAATAAATGAATACTCATAAACATTTAGAGTCTAAAATATATGATGTAGATACTATGGTTGATGCAGATTTTTTCCCAGTGATTGAACATTGTAAATATTATAATCAGGAGCAATTCAACAGCAATATAATGGTAAATGGAGGTTTCTCTATCATTCACTTTAATAGTAGAAGCATGAATTCAATTTTTTTTTAAATAACAAACTATTTAAAACAGCTAAACAGACATTTTAATATTATAGCAGTCTCAGAGACCTGGTTCAATGATGAAAATACAAATAATTATGAAATAGAAGGATATAGACTATATTATATGAATAGAAGTGATAAAAGAGGTGGAGGGGTTGCTTTATTTATCAATATTAAGTTAAAGTGTAAAATTAGAAATAAAATGTCAATAGCTGTTGATGGTGTAATGGAAATGATTACTGTTGATATAATAAATGAAAACTCTAAAAATATAATAATTAGTTGTGTGTACAGGTCACCAGGTTCAACTATTGATTTATTTACAGATAAAATAATTGAGCTCTTTGAAAGTAGTTGTAATAAAACAGTTTTTTTGTGTGGAGATTTTAATATTGATTTGGGAAGTCAAATCGATTCAAATAATATTAGAACGTTTATTAATATAATGTATAGCTTAAGTCTTTATCCTTTAATAACCAAATCAACAAGAATTACAACCCACAGTGATACAGTTATTGATAATATCTTTACAAATATAAGAAATGAAGAGGTGCTGAGTGGGATTATGATAACTGATATAAGTGATCATTTGCCAGTGTTTACAATTTGTAAAAATAATAAGTTCAGTGAAAAAGCAGTTTTAACCCATTTCAACCCATCGGTCACAATTGTGACCGATTTTTTTTTTAATTAATTATAAACCTATAAAAATCTTACTGGTGAATTTCCCAATACTCTATAAGGAAATATTGAAATATTACAATGTCTCAATTAAATGTGGGCAGTATCAAATTTTTTGAGTAAATTGTCACATGACCAGAGCTCTTTACTTCCTGGTTGCATCTTGAGAAGAGGATGGCTGCCTCAAAGCTCCCAAATAAAAGGCTGGTAAAATATGTTAAAATAAACATAGAAACAAATATTTTTGTACTCATGCTCTCTAAGTTGTTTAGTTATGATATATGAATTTGTAATTAATCAAATGTCTTTGGTGTGTTTGCAGAATGAGTAAACATGTAAACAGTCACAATTGTGACCGGTGGGATAGAATGTTGTATCTAGATGCACACATACTTAATATACAAACAAAATTCTTGTTGTATCTTACCTACATTTTTTTATTGTAGGATGACTAAGTAAAGTCCTTGACATATAGACGATGGCCCAGACAAGGCATGCAACATTGCTATCATACCTCAAAATGAGAAAGATTCTATTATAAGTGATTGTGATAGTGATAGGTCAGATATGGACTACCATATCTGTTAACTTTATTTTCTAAGTTACTGTAATACAATGTCAGAATGATTGTTGATCAACAGAATCAAGCACTTTGCTCTACCTTGTTACTGTATACCTGCCTATAATCTAATTACATTTATTTTTTGTTAAATTAGGTCGGTTCCATAACACCGGTGGGAATAACAGCGTTCAGGGCCGAGTAACAAAAATAATGCAATAGTTACTTTTACTGGTAACTAGTTACTTTTATAATGGAGTAACTCAATAACTCCGTTTCCTTTTCGGATAAGTAACTACTAACTATAACTAATTACTTTGCACTAAAGTACAATTTAAAATGTTTACAAATAAATGTTTCAATACATGTTACACTAAAGTGATGCTGTTGCAATTTGTATTTGAAATAAACAAACAAGGTTAAGATATTTTGAACATATTTTCCATAGTGTTCCTATGGTGTGGAAAGTCCCAAGTTCCTGATCAAGTATTCTGTTTCAGTGATTGCTGTCAGAAGGCCCTCATTTCAACAACCTTTCATTGAGAATACGCATATCATCCCACCGGTCACAATTGTGACCAGTAATAAAACACACTTTTTCATCTTCTTTTCTAATTTTTTTGGTGGAAATAATTCTTGATTATTTCAAAGGGATGCGAATTACACATGATTTGAATATTTGCATGTCTGGGAAAAATTTGGGCATAAATGGGTTAATAAAGAAAAAAAGGATAAATACATCGAAAAAAGCTTTGGATAAATTGAAAGATGATTTAAAAAGACAAAACTGGAAGGATGTGTATGTTGATGATGTAAATAGAGCATATGGTGTGTTTATGAATATTTTGGAAACCCTGTATGAAAAAAATTGACGAACGGGTTAAGGAATGCCTGTAAAAAAAGAATTACCTTTATTCATGTTTCTTGAAATTGAGAACAAAAGACGCAGAAGATACAAAAAGTATAAGAACAAGTTGGTATGGATTATAAGAAAGCATAAGAAGGAATATTATAGTGACTTACTAAACAAAAGTAAGGGTGATATGAAAGCAACATGGGGAGTAATGAATAGTGTTTTGAAAAATCATAAAACACCTTCAGGTATTTCACAGTATTTTGTACAAGATGACAAAGAAATATTTGATCAAAGTGTAATAGCAAACAAATTCATTTAATACTATGTAAATGTTGGCTCAAGCCTTGCAGCTAAAATACCAAAAGTAAATAATACAAATCATACAGTCATGGGTTGTGTCAACAGCATTTTTCTTGGTGAAACTGATAAAGAGGAAATACTAAGCATTGTAAAAAATCTTGCGGATAAAAGATCAAAAGATTGGGTTAACATGGATATGATGTGTAACATGGAGGAGGAGGCCGGATGCAAATGCAAGTCATATTTATTTTTAGACATGACAAAAAAAGCAAACCAAAAACTGAGACAAAGAAAACACTTAAATTAAACACTTAAAGACTATAAAACAAAAGATAAACTAGGTCTTGAGAAGCAAGGAACAAAACACTATAAAGATAACAAACCAGAACTGTAGACCAAAATAACAAACACACGGGACAAGGTCAAACAAAAAGCGCAACAGAGAACAATGGACCACATGAGGTATTTATACACAGGCACACACTAGGGACACCTGTGGAAGTAATGAGGGGGCGGAGTTACAAATGAGACACAAGGTGACAACACTAATGGCTTGGGCAGGGCTAGGGCGGGGCTAGGGCGGAGACAGAACAATAACAAAACAATGCCATGTGCTCAAAAAAGCACATGGCTGGAAACACAAGACAGGAAAACAGGGGGGCAGGAGCACAAGAGACCAAATGAGGGAGACAGACATGGGCTAAACTGTGACATTACCCCCCCTCAACGGCGCCACTACCAGAGGCGCCGAGAGAGAGGGAACAGAAAAACAAGACAAGGCTAGACAAGACCAGAGAAAGAACACAGGGGCAGGAACTGAGACAGGAGACTAGACAGGAGAAACATACTGGGACTGGAATGGAGACTGGGGAGGTGGAAAAAACAGAGACTGGACAGGGGACGAGAACTGAGACTGGACAGAGGGCTGTACATTGGGCAGGGATGCAGAAATGAACAAAGACTGGACAGGGGGCTGAGACTGGACAGTGGAGGAGAACCTAGACTGGGCAAGGGGCTTAGACTGGACAGAGGACTTGGGCTGGACAAACTGGGTCTGGACAAGACAGGGCGATGGAACCGGGACAAATACACTTACTGGGACTGACACAAATACGGTGACCGGGATGGGAACAGAAAAACCACCGGGGACAGGAATGGGAACAAACACAGACACTGGGACCAGGACAGGGAGAGACATGGGAACAAACAAAACTTGGGGATGCCCAGGACTGGCTAAAGTCTGTGGGGTAGTTAGAGGGGCCAGCCTGGGCACAGTTCTTGGGCAGAGGTCCGGGGGCCTTGGGGCGGGCCTAGGAGCCCGTGACCTGGGAGCAGGCCTGGGGATAGGCCTGGGGGCATACAAAGTTCTGGGAGTGGGCACAGGGTCAGAGGCGGCCGGAGCCGCGGGCACAGGGTCAGAGGCGGCCGGAGCCGCGGGCACAGGGTCAGAGGCGGCCGGAGCCGCGGGCACAGGGTCAGAGGCGGCCGGAGCCGCGGGCACAGGGTCAGAGGCGGCCGGAGCCGCGGGCACAGGGTCAGAGGCGGCCGGAGCCGCGGGCACAGGGTCAGAGGCGGCCGGAGCCGCGGGCACAGGGTCAGAGGCGGCCGGAGCCGCGGGCACAGGGTCAGAGGCGGCCGGAGCCGCGGGCACAGGGTCAGAGGCGGCCGGAGCCGCGGGCACAGGGTCAGAGGCGGCCGGAGCCGCGGGCACAGGGTCAGAGGCGGCCGGAGCCGCGGGCACAGGGTCAGGAGCAGTGGGTACCACGTGGGCGGCAGGCACTGCTGGTGCTGGAGCTGAGGCTGGAGCAGCGGGAGCTGCTGGCGCTGGAGCAGAGGCTGGAGCAGCGGGAGCTGCTGGCGCTGGAGCAGAGGCTGGAGCAGCGGGAGCTGCTGGCGCTGGAGCAGAGGCTGGAGCAGCGGGAGCTCTTGAAAATCTGAGCTTCAGTAGCTCAAAGAATCCCTCCACCGTCTTTGCCTTTTCAGGCCTTTGGTCCGACACAATGTCCGCCCATTGTGAAGCCCTACCCCTCAGTAAAGTCTTGATAAAAAGTACCTTTATAAGTTCTGGAAGGGTAGGGCACAACAAATGGTCGAGGTAGAGGGAACATTGCATGATGAAGCCTTCACAGGTCCCGTGTTCCCCATCATATTCACAGGGGGAAGACATCAATGAGGGTAATACCAGCGGCTGTCCGTCTTGAAGCTTGGAAACAAGGCTCTCCAAAAACTCCTGCTGTTCCTGCATCGCCGAATAAAGACTTGCTACATCCTCAGATGGTTGCGCTTTATGTAACATGGAGGAGGAGGCCGGATGCAAATGCAAGTCATATTTATTTTTAGACATGACAAAAAAAGCAAACCAAAAACTGAGACAAAGAAAACACTTAAATTAAACACTTAAAGACTATAAAACAAAAGATAAACTAGGTCTTGAGAAGCAAGGAACAAAACACTATAAAGATAACAAACCAGAACTGTAGACCAAAATAACAAACACACGGGACAAGGTCAAACAAAAAGCGCAACAGAGAACAATGGACCACATGAGGTATTTATACACAGGCACACACTAGGGACACCTGTGGAAGTAATGAGGGGGCGGAGTTACAAATGAGACACAAGGTGACAACACTAATGGCTTGGGCAGGGCTAGGGCGGGGCTAGGGCGGAGACAGAACAATAACAAAACAATGCCATGTGCTCAAAAAAGCACATGGCTGGAAACACAAGACAGGAAAACAGGGGGGCAGGAGCACAAGAGACCAAATGAGGGAGACAGACATGGGCTAAACTGTGACATGATGTTAGTGAAGGATATAATCAGTTGTGTTATTGAGCCGCTTACATATATATGTAATTTATCGTTTTCAACTGGAATATTTCCTGATAATATGAAAATAGCTAAGGTAGTTCCTCTTTATAAGAATGGTGACAAATGTGTCTTTAAAAACTATAGACCAATATCCTTGTTGCCACAGTTTTCAAAAATTCTAGAGAAATTATTTGTGAGTAGATTAGATAAATTTATTGATAAAAAAAATATTTTAAGTAGCAGTCAGTATGGATTTAGAGCAAATAATTCAACATCAATGGCTCTCATTGAATTGATGGAGCAGATAACAACTGCTGTGGATCAAAAACAGTACTGTGTTAGCATTTTTGTTGATCTAAAGAAAGCATTTGACACCATTGACCATAGTATTCTTCTTGAAAAGCTGAATAAATATGGCATTAGAGGGACAGCACAACAGTGGGTAGCTAGCTATCTAGAAAATAGAAAACAATTTGTACAAATAAGTGATGTACGATCTGAACTTTGTAATATTACATGTGGAGTTCCTCAGGGTTCTGTACTTGGTCCAAAGTTATTTATTTTATATGTAAATGACTTGGTAAATGTGTCAGGATTTTTTTTATGTATTCTATTTGCAGATGATACCACTTTTTTTTGTTTAGGTAAAGATATAGAACGAATGTTGGATATTATACAGATAGAATTTGTGAAAATACAAACTTGGTTTCAGCTTAATAAATTATCATTAAATCTGGATAAAACAAACTATATGATATTCAGTAATAGAAAGAAAACTATTGATATTCCATTTAGAGTTGATGGTGTTGAGATTTGTAGAGTCAGTGAGGTGAAGTTTCTGGGTGTCATCATTGATGAAAAGCTGACATGGAAACCACACATAAATCATTTAAAAACTAAAATCGCTAAATCTATTGCATTATTGTACAAAGTAAGGGAGTTATTTAATGATAAAGCTCTGTATATATTGTATAATGCTATAATTGTTCCACACTTAATCTACTGTATTGAAGTCTGGGGAAAAGCGTGTAAAACAATTACAAATTCTATTCTTATTCTACAGAAAAGGGCTGTAAGAATTATCACCAGAAAACATTACAGTCATCCATCAAATACATTGTTTTATCAGCTGAAATTATTGAAATTCTATGATTTAGTTGACTTTTATATTTTATTATTTATGTATAAGGCTCATAAAAAAATATTAAGTTCAAACATTCAATTAAATTTTGTGAAGAGAAAAAGTTGTTATAATCTTAAGGGGATAGAGATGTTTGTAAAACCTAAATTTTGAACTAGTCTGAAGGAGCGGTGTACTGTAATTCAAGGAATAAGATTATGGAATAATTTGGAGAGTGATGTTAAAAATGCTAGATCAATGTATGTGTTTAAAAAAATGATAAAAGCTGGTCTGTATAAAAAAAATGAAATAGTATAATGTGTAACTATATAAATTGTTTGAGAAGGATTTGATGTTTTTTGTCTATTTTTTTTTTTTCCAAAAATGTACTATTGTTCTTAAATATTTTTGGGATAAAAGGGGTAGATATTATAAGATTTTTTTTCTTCTTTCTGCTGCCTTTCATTTTATTTGTGATTTGTATATTTCTTTTTCTGTAAAATTGTATTTTGTTTATAATGAAATGAATAAATCTTCTAAACTAAACTAAACTAAACTAAAAACATAACAAGATTTGTATAATGTGAATACAGTAACAAATAAATGTACTTACAGTATATAAAATATGCAACATTATATTAATATTATATTTAGTGAACTATGACCATACTTTAAAAATATGAGTATACACAGTATTGATGTATACTTGATTATATACTAAAAAGTATAGTACAGTATATTCAAATACATTTGTTTTGCTCTATCCCAAGATCTAGTTATCCTTAGATCCATAGAAGTATACCAATACAAAAAGTACAATTATATTTGTACTGATATTTTTTAAATATATTTAATATAAAGTGTGGCAGGGTGGTGCTGCAGTGTGTATGTGTGAGAGACATAGCTCCAGGGGTCTGGGGTTGTAAGGTCAATCCTTGCTTGTGACTGGGTTTCCTCCAGGTCCTCCAGTTTTCTCCAACCTCTTGAAACTGCACATGGTAGGTGAACTAGCTGTGCTAAATTGCCCCTAGGTTTACTGTAAATGTGTGTGTGTGTGTGTGTATAGCACCCAATGATCCTGTGTCTCCTGACCCACTGTGGTCCTTGGCCAGGAAGAAGCAGATAAGAAGATGGATGGATTGTTGGATGTAATGTAAAAGAAAGGGAATGAAAACATCATTAGGCGTGTGTGGTACCCTCTGATGGACTGGCTTCCTGTACTCCTGCCTTTCAGCCCATAATTCCAGGTAGGCTTTGGACTCACGCATCCCTTACCAGGAGGAAGTGAATGTTTAATGACTATTTTAGTACTGTGTATAGTTGTGATGCATTCATAATACTTGTTACATGTGTTTTAATTTCATAATTATAGTATAGCAACTGTAATAAGAGTTGTTCCATTTTAACATTTTTTCAGAGTGTTCATTATTATGGATACCGGATACATGGATTATTATCAATATTGTGGATACCGGTATGCCCCATTGCACTGTAGCACAAAAACTTTTTGCATATGTGAGTCTACTTTTTCCATAGGGCCGCAACAATGCATTTACCTTAACCTACAGTTAACAGCGGGTGTGTTCTTTTAAAACACAATCATACTGTACAAACAACTGAGGGCCTCCAAAGAAATATATCTCGAGGGACTCTCAGTGCGTGTATGTGATTGTTGGACATGGTAGGGTGTGTGCGAGTGTGTTTGTGTGTGTGTGTGTTTGTATGACCAAAGCCATACTGTCCTTCGTCATGCTTTTGCCAATTAAGCAGGAGTTTATCATTCAAATGTGATCCTTGTTTTAAATACAAAGTGCATGATATGTTTTGTCATATGGGTTATATCAGTATAAACAATACGCCAATACTTGTTTAATAAATACTCCGATACATGTCGTGTACAAAGGGTACAATGTGTAATACCTGACAGTAGGCATGATTAATGGTTATTTTAAGGATCTGCAGTTAAGCTGGATTAACCTATTGAACCCAAGTCGTATTATTTAGTTATTAATCTCAAGACCAACTATTATAAAATATGTATTGTATAGGAATATGTATATGATATGTATACAAATAAATATTCCTACATTAACTTCAACTGAATGTTAAGAAGAAGAACCTTTCTGTTTTCCAGCTTTGGAAGTAGGAGGGTTTGGCTTATAGCAACAATATATATCCTATTATATATATATATATATATATATATATATATATATATATATATATATATATATATATATATATATATACAGTGAGTCCAAGAAGTATTTGATCCCTTGCTGATTTCCTTTGTTTGCCCACTAATAAAGACACTATCCTTCTGCACTTTTAATGGTAGATATATTCTAACATGGAGAGACAGAATATCAAGACAAAAATCCAGAATATAATTGTAAAGAATATATTTTAATTAATTTGTATTTGAATGAGGAAAATAAGTATTTGATCCCTCTTGCCAAACACACTCAATACTTAGTGGCAAAGCCTTTGTTTGCAAGCACAGCGGTGAGACGTTTGTTGTAGTTAACCACAAGTTTAGCACACACACCAGGGGGAATTTTGGCCCACTCTTCTTTGCAGATCCTCTCTAAATCATGAAGGTTGGTGGGCTGTCGCTTGGCAACTCTGACCTTCAGCTCCCTCCATAGATTTTCGATCGGATTGAGGTCTGGCGACTGGCTGGGCCACTCCATGACCTTAATGTGATTTTTCTTGAGCCAATCCTTTGTTGCATTTGCTGTATGTTTAGGGTTGTTATCATGTTGGAAGACCCAACCACGGCCCATTTTCAGATCCCTGGCAGAGGGGAGGAGGTTGTCCCTCAGGATTGTGCGGTACATGGCTCCATCCATCTTCCCAGTGATGCGGTGAAGTAGCCCTGTACCCTTGGCAGAGAAACACCCCCAAAACATTATGCTTCCACCTCCATGCTTGACGGTGGGCACAGTGTTCTTGGGGTCATAGGCAGCATTTTTCTTCCTCCACACATGGCGGGTGGAGTTGAGGCCAAAAAGTTCAATTTTGGTCTCGTCTGACCACAAAACCTTCTCCCAATAACTTGGTTCATCTTTCAAATGATCATTGGCATACTTGAGGCGCGCCTCCACATGTGCTCTCTTCAGCAGGGGTACCTTTCGGGCACTGCAGGATGTGAATCCATTGTTGCGCAAAGTGTTGCCAATTGTTTCCTTGCAAACTGTGGTCCCAGCTGCCTTCAGGTCATTTGCTAACTCCTGCCGAGTGGTTGCAGGACGATTTCTGACCGTTCTCAGCATCATTGCCACCCCACGAGGCAAAATCTTCTTTGGAGCACCGGGCCGAGGTCTGTTGATTGTCATGTTATACTCTTTAAACTTTCTGATAATTGCACCAATAGTTGTTACTTTCACATCCAACACCTTACTAATCTTTTTGTAGCCCATTCCAGCTTTGTGAAGGTCAACAATTCTGACTCTGAGGTCCTGTGACAGCTCTTTGGTTTTACCCATGTTGGAGACTTGAAATCTGTGTGATCTGTCTGATTCTGTGGACAGGTGTTTTTCACACAAGTGATTAGTGAGAACAGGTGGCTTCAGGTCAGGTAACAAGTTGATTGGGAGTGTCTAACTGGTCTGTAAAAGCCAGAACTGCTAATGAATACTAAGGGATCAAATACTTATTTCACTCCATGAAATACAAATCAATTAATATATATTCCTTAGATTTATTTTCTGGATTTTCTTTTTAATATTCTGTCTCTCCATGTAAGAATACATCTACCATTAAAAGTATAGAATGATCATGTCTTTATTAGTGGGCCAACGAAGAAAATCAGCAAGGGATCAAATACTTCTTGGACTCACTGTATATATATATATATATATGCAAAATGTGCATTAAATATCAATATAATATTTCAATAATGTCCACACCTGTTGTGAGGTATTACCTTTTGAATGAGGCTGAACACTGGCCAGTGTGATCATGGTAAGGCAAAGTAAATTAATAGATGAGACATTCCTTTTCTTTAGTTGTGTGGGGACTGAACATTCCTTGATCCACAGTGTCACATGTGTGCAATACTTGTCCTATGTCTTTTGACATGTCTATATTTGTGTTATATATTATATATTACGTTTTTTTAAGCTGCCTACCCTGTAAAATGTGTTTAGGTTTTGCAATAGCACACACATACAGGCACATGCACACATACAGTATATATGCATATAAATGCATAAGATAAAAGTCTGCACTATGCTTTACATTTTTTTGTTTTAAAATTTAATCTAAAATGTTCCAATTCTAAAACATTAATTTATGTTTTTAGAAGAAACAAATCCAATCATTTTAATGTTCTCTCAGGATAGGCATTTGAGGATGGGCAGGTGCTCTGAGGAAAAAAATGACATGCTTGAGAAGGTGATAACCAGATCATTCTGTAGTCTTGTGGTCATCATACATCACTGAGGCGTTACACTAATGGTTCTCTAATCACAGTCTGATGTGAGCTCCAGGTTGCTGTTTGTGACTGCCCTCTGTCACCAGATCTGAAAACTGCATCACAGGCATGGAGCGCTCCCACTGCTCCTCCACGATTCCTGCTTGTGAAATTTCTGCCTGGGTTTTGTGGTTGCTCCATTATCAGCTTCAGTTTCTTAATGCTCTCGTTCACGGATGATGTGCTAATCATCCACTTTTCTTATTGTTAAGCGAGATTACTGAGCCACTGTGATAGCGTGAAGTACAATTTCATTTCTGATCGAATGGGAGTAATATCATCTGAGATGACACTACTTCCCATCTTCTGGATACAAATGGCCATTAAATATTCTCTTAAGAATAGACATAATGAGAATCATACAAATTGGCTTTCTGTAACTGAGATACTAAACATATATCAATTTGATTACTTGGATGTTGATTTTGAGAAATAAAAATTGATCTCACTTTGTATATCAAATAATATGATGAACAAGGTGAAAAAATATATATTCCGCTTGTACTTTTAAATAAATACAAAATAAATATTTTATTCCATACAAATTCACATAGACACAGTAAAATGTGGAACTTATTTTTTCATTCAAATTAATATTAACATTAAATACAATTAAAATTGAACATGCATAATTTGTTACATTTTATAATTTACATGCATTAAAATGCTTTTTTTCTTTTAAATGCATTAGCATGTAAAACAAGTACTTATACAATACTATATACTAGGGGTGGGCAATATTATATCGTATACAATATATTGTGACACAGAAATATCGTGACGTTAAAAATCCATATCGTGATAATAGAGATGTTCTGTCTTAAAAGTAGTCTATTATTTACTGTGAAGCTTTATGTGTATTTATTGTATAATTGTTTTAGTTTGCAGTTTATATGCATGCACTAAATATTCTGCAATATATTTTGCTGCATTATATTATTTTATGCTATATTATTTATTTTGCCACATTATGATTATGCTGTTATACTATTATACTATATTCCTGAAATTAATTAATTATTTTTCTGTTTTCCTATATCGCCAAGTATATCGTTTTCGCAAAAATACCCTGAAATATCGTGATATTATTTTAGAGCCATATTGCCCACCCCTACTATATACTACTATATTAGATCCTGATGGAAATTTAGGATATACAATTTTAAATATTGTCTGAAAAAAAACCTCCTATTTTTTGCAATTTTGACTTTACTGCTGTTTATATTTTATGATTCCAAAATAACTTGGAATAAAATATTCCTACATTATCTTCATCTGAATGTTTAGAAGTTTTCTTCTTTCTCTCCTACTGTATAGTTGCTACTTTGGAGGTAGAAGGTTTTTTTCTGACAGCAACAATATATATCTTTTGTCATTTTTCCGCTGCAACCTACTAATCATTACATCTCGAATGCGTGTGCACTTACACTCGTAAAGACTGCTTTGCTTTGAAAAGCTGTAAAAGTTGTTCTTTACTGAGTGAAGAAGAGCAGCAGTTGAGCGCTCTCACTGCCACCTTGGAAGTGTTTAAGGAAAGGCATTCCCTGAAGAACGCCTCCTCTGCTGTCAGACCTGATCAAAACACAACTGCACAAGAGCTGCAGGAAACCTGTCAGCTGCACCTGAATTATTCACAGCACTGGGAAAGTGGAATAAATGGATAGAGACATATTTATTGTTCAGTGTTATTCTACGTTACCACAGAGGTTAAAAATACTTCAGAGTACTGAGCAGTGCTTCTCCTTATCCGTCACTGAAATCCACCCGAGACAGCTTTCCATTCAGATTAAATAATACTGTATACTGGAAGACTGCATTCTTACATACTCCACCATCATTAACCAGTAAAAATAGTACAAATCATTCTTTAAATATATGAAACTCTTAAAAATTGGAGTAACCCATTAGGACCATTAACACACATATGCTGCTTATTATATTATATTTCTGCGTATGAAATTGTTTCCCTTTAGAAGTTTATTTAAAGTGAAAAAACAATTGACAATATGACATTGCTTTTCCATTAAATTTTCCCACTCACATTTGCAAAAATACTGAGGCATAATATACAGCTCTGAAAAAATTAAGAGACCACTTCAGTTTCTGAATCAGTTTCTCTGATTTTGCTATTTATAGGTATATGTTTGAGTAAAATGAACATTGTTGTTTTATTCTATAAACTACGGAAAACATTTCTCCCAAATTCCAAACAAAATCCAATTGTGGATTTGCAGTGTATCATAAATTAAATGATTATAATTATACTAGTATAATTATACTTATACTCATATTAAAAGATGCTAAAAGTGCTTTTTACAATAATTTATGCTGTACATTGCTCTGCCGAGGAATCAGTATCATAAGGAAATCTACAATATGTACTTATTGCACAGTATGCTTGTAAGGTACATCATTGCAAAATGTAGATAAGTCATGTGACATTGACTAAGCAAACAGGTAAACAAAGCAAATGTAAACTATTATTTTGTGTTTAATAGCAATTACCATGATTGGCAGTGTAGCAAGTGCTGGGAATGCAATAACAATGGCTGCAACGCGGGAGGTTGCAATATGGGTGTATGCAATGCTGCTATCAGTCCATGACCTTACGTGACAGAAACTGAGCTAATCAAGAGAACGTTCCTTCTTGGAACTGTGATGCATGAACTAGCAGTAAATTAAAGAATAATTGTTGATACTTTTGAGGCAACGACGTCAAAGAAGATAAGCAGCTTGTAAAAGGAGGTCTTCATCAGTTATGTCATCACAATATTTTGTAAGATGATAGCATTTGATGATATTGGGTGTTCTTAAGAGAGTATTGTTATTGTTTTTATTTCATTTTTTTCTCAACTCAACACTTACTGCACTTTTTGCTCAGAACTTTGTACAATTGCATTTGTGTTCTAAACACAGTCCAGTCAAATTTCACAGGTTTTTAGTGATCCCAGAACAGCAAAAAAGGAAAATGTTATGCTAATTTGTCTCTGGTTGCAGGTTTGGAGTCATTACACTAGGATACATATTATATCTGGTCATTAGTGCTCTAGAACTACATATTTTCAGATTTGGATTTTCTGTGTTATTAATGCCATAATTCTATAATATATAATAATTTGGGAAGATATAATTATTTAAAAAAAAATAAATAATTGTGTGAAGTGATCAATCATACATGCTGAATTGTATAGAATGGTAATTTCCAATTACTCATGATCCCATGAAATATGGCACTGTGTATACCAAATGTCAGTAAAAACTGTGTGTTTTTTCATTTATGTGTCTTTGACATTCAACTATAAAGATATTTTTTGTTTTCTAGTTTTTATTTTATTAATTGTAAATTCATTGAGGGTCCTCTTATGTGAAATAGTGCATAACTGAAAAGCCTACTAGTTCAGATTTCTTACTATTTTGATGGCTACATGAACCGGTAACAAGAAGTCTGAATTGGTGCAAAACAAAATTTTAACTTACCAAAACCACCAGTAAATCTACATGTGTCTTCTGAATTTGTATATCTAATACTCAAAAAGTATAAAAAAACAAACGTTTTTTTGCCACATTGTAGCCATACCATACCCTTGATATGATTTAAAATGCATTTTATATCAAATGTGTGTCAGGTGTCAGGCAGTATAAAAGCAACATTGTAACCAATTCTGACTGAGAATAATGGAACATTAAAACTACTCTGAACAATGCTTAAGAGAGAATTTAATTTAAAATCCAATACAAAGCAAAACAAAACAACAAAAATGGGCTGACTGTCCAAATATCTGGTTTTTGTAAGGATGCATTTAATGAAATTATATGCAGTAAACAATGCACCATTTTATTGAATACTTCATATAAAAATGTATTTGACTGCTTTTTGGAAAAACTATGCTGGGGAAAAACAAATACAGCTCTGGAAAAAAAATAAGATGATCACAAGCCATCAAACCAAGCGGAACTGCTTGCATTTTTGCATGAGGAGTGGCATAAAGTTATTCAAAAGCAGTGTGAAAGACTGGTGGAGTAGAACATGTCAATGTAGCGGGCTCAGTGGTTTAATACCTGGTGCTAATTGAGATGTTGAAATATTTTTAATTGGGCGCCAGTTATTAAATTAATTTAATTAGATTAATTAATTAATTAATTAATTAATCAAATTAATTAATAACACAAGACATCTCAGGGTGTGGTTTCTACAGGTGACAGAAATTTTCATAACCAAGTTATCCAGGAAAACACACTGAAATTACAGGTTTTGTAAAATAAAAGTATTTTATTAAATCACACAGATATGAGTAAATAATTAATTAAAAAGTCATAATGTAGCCATTAGATATCAAATCATAGTGTAGAATAATAAATGAAAAATAAAAGAACAAACACGTTATAATACTGGTATGAAAGGAATAAAGATTAATAGAACTATTAAGTGAATATTTCTAAATAAGGGTCTTAATGTAATGAGGTCAAACTAATCAAATGAGAACACTAAAATAAGTAGATAAGTAAGATATTTTACGGCCTACAAAGATCATCCCTTTCGCCAAATAACTAAAAATGAATCTATACTAAGAAAAGAGTTAAGGACAATAACCAAACTAGACTTGACCAACCAAAACACCAATTACTGAGAGAAATACCCAAACTGCCTTACTCTGAGACGTCTACAAAGGGGGGTCCCCATCGGTTCGGTCCGCTGTTTAAACCTCTTGTTCGGCTGACATCCTGCACCCCTAGAAGGTCCAGTGTGGACCCATCCGCAGGGTAAAGATGGTGCTCTGTGGGCCAGCGGCGCACCGGGTCGACACCCACTTCTAGTCTCTGCACAGGGAAAGCCTTCCCTGGAGCTGGCTCGGCTGGCGTACCCTCTCGGTGATCCGTCGGTTGGTCTAGTTGGTTTACTGAACTATATTAACTATCTTGGCAAGCAGGAGAACTCCGTAGATCATAAAATAGCTTAGTTATTTAAACTAGGATAACTAATACCATTATGCTTGAAGAAGATTAAATGCACTAGTCTAAGAAAACTAACCTAAGATGACTAACTAACAGTTTATCCTTTCTTCATCTCTAGGCCCTCTCTAACCTCTCTCCTCTAACTTCTCTCTTCTAACTGCTTCCTTCAACCCATCTTCTTCCACTCTCCTCAACTCCAAACTGAACTGCTGCTTCTCCTCCAACTGCTCCGACTGAACTCTACTGAACTCTAAAACTCAACTCAAACTGAACTGGAAAGCCCAGTTTAACTATTAGTCTCTTTGGCCTGTTTGGCCCTTGAGCTATGATTGGCCCTGTGGCCCAAATGTCTGTGTTTTGATTGGTCTAGGAGCAATTTCAAACTTTGGCAGGGAAGATGATCTTATTCACAAAGGGCCATAAAACCCCCCACATGGTCACAATGCTTCAGCTATTTTTCTAATAGACCAAACCAAAAGAAAACTCAACTAAACAGTGGATCGAAATACATTCTTCAGCATACCAGTTTGTGAGGATAAATTCAGGAAACAACAATCTTACAATTGAATCACAATAAATGTAATATATATATATATTGCCCACAAACAGTTTTGTAATATTCAAGATAATCTTAGAAATACAACGATGGATGGTACTCTGTCAGAAAGAGATCAAGAGTCATGTTATTATTAAAACCCAATTAAATCACTTAAAAGATAATACATGGTTAAACCACTGATAACCAAATAAAGCTAAATTATCAAATGCTAGTTAAACCTTGTTGATTCAGACTTGAATGTGTAGGAGAATTTAATCAGGACACATCCAAACACATATACCATATACCAGACACATATACCATTATTTAGTAAACATTCTATAAGACACCTTTTTTTATATAGTCAATATATATGTATTTTAAGCAAAATCTTCTTAGTGAGAAATTCCTCCCCTTTGTTGAGTGCTTAGATAAGGCTCGGTCCTTGCCTGTCGGAATTTACGACGGTTGGGGAGGTTGGTGAACAGAGAGAGAGTCTCACTTACAAACGGTCAATGGAATTTCCAAGCTTAGAACATTTCTCTTAACTTCATTAATCTTATTTCTAAGTGATTGCAGAAATAACTAGGCACAAACCCCTAAATTGGTATAATATTTGGTGAATTAACAATTTCCAAGGCATCAATTAAGTTTTGACACTCTCTTAAGTCCGCAGTCCCGTCCTAGTGATGGTGTTGCAAATGTTTGGTGTTCATTTGGTGTTCCAAATGTTAACTCCGAGGTTTACGACTTGGAGGAATGTCAACAGAATTTTACCCTAAACTCGCATTTAGGGCTCTTGAGCGAGGCTGAGTGAAGAAATAGTCAGGAAATGTCATTTTGAAATTTAAGGTTGTTTGAAAAAGATTACTCCAAGGCTTCTAGAGTGTTCTTCTGGGGGTGATTGTAAAGTTAGAACATTCCTTTTAGACCATAAGATGGGGGTAGTGTGTGTGTGTGTCCAAGCAATGAAGAAATCCTCTGTTTAACCCACTACATTCCCCCCCCATCGATCGATGGGCCACTGGACGTTGGGTCATCGGTCGATGTCAACGTGGATTTCTGTAGACAGAGCATGTTAGGGTACATCTTTCATGCAATTGGTGTCTTGTTGGTCATGCTTTCTTAAGACAATCTACTACAAGGTAGCTGACAGAGTTTTTGGTCTAATAGATTTCTCTGATGATCAGTTTTTTTGTTGTAGCTATTGGCTTTTGGTTCTGAATAAAATAGTTAATTTAATGTGATAGTGTGGCAACAAGCATATGAAAGGGTCACAAATAGTTTGCTAGCTATTTGTTCCTTTATAACTTTATCAAGACAACCTACCCATAAGGTATGCTTCAATAATTAGCCACTACTTAGTCAACAATTGAGAACAATATAGCAGAGCAAACATAGTCAGAAGGGAAACAAAATATGTTTTGGGCACCTGAAGAGAGGAGAAAGAAGAAAAAAAAAAATTGGCACCTCCCCTCTCCACGTATTTATTATACTGCTATGCTAATGGTTTGAAATGGTGATTCAAACACTAGGTTTAACAAAATATCCAATTTGTTGTGAGTTATGCTACTTGGATAGGTGAGTTCCAGACAGTGAATGTGTGGTACTTTCTCAATTTAACAATTTCGTCAGGTCAGAATATGGTGGTCAATGAACACTCAGTGTGTCTAAGTATTTGGCCCAGTATTATGATTTAACCTAGGGCATTATTGGTCCCGACTTGTCCCATGGGGCTTTTGCATAGTTTAATTGGGTTACAGTGAACTTGTTTGAGAATCGGTTTAATAAAACACTGACGATGCGGGATTTGGTTCCAGATGCGAGGCAGTTTGTCTGCCCCTGCATGAGGACCAAACCAATGAGACCTGAGCTCGCGAATTGTTTTGCCAGTGCTGTGCTGGGACCTCACCAGTAGCTTGTCAGCAGTGTAACACAATGGTTGGTAGCCAAGCGTGCTTTTTCCCAGTTTTGGGTGTTTCCGCAGTTCACCCCTAGAATGGTGAGATATACCAACACCTGAGAAAGTGTGGTTCAGCGAAAAAGTTGTGGCCTGGGCCATTTCAATAGGGTCTGGGGGACGTCCCCTCCATCTGGCAAATGCACCTGCCACAGTGATGAGATGTTTGTTCCTTCGAACAAATTTCGACCCAATCCATTTGTGGAATTGGCCATATACCACACAGATCTTCTGAAGATTGGGGCTGAAAACACACTAGCCTTTTTCCAACAAGTGGCAGATATGTCAATTGTGGGAATGCTTGGTGTGTTTCCCCCATCATTTTGTGGTCCACCCATGGGTGATCGAGGGCCTGGGCCAGGCTCTCCCCCCCATGGCGCTGAGGCACCACGAATGAAGATGAAGCGTGTGTATCTGGGGCATGAACAAACAGGCCCTTGAGCATCCTGAAAGACGCACAGTAAGTGGCAAGTGGATCAAGTTGAAATGCCAGTGTTCTGAAAGAAGTGTTGCCACATGCACCAATTGTCATGTTAACTTTCCATTTGATCTGAGCATTCCGAAAAGCACATCCATCTGTGTAGATGGTGGGAATGTTTTTACATTCATAAGAATCCGAGGGACTGTGTTTGTCTGGAACCACTGGTGCAGGAACAAGAAGAGAACAATCCTTTTGGTGCACAAACAGAGGATCGCAGTTAGTCCGTGGCAAGGAACCTGCAGGTGGTCTGTGAACAGCTGACTTGTCAGCCCCTGGAACAAAGATTTCATCGTTGACCGTTGTGTTAAAAGTGAATGACTTTCCAGCTTTTGGGTTGTACTCATCTACAGCCGTAGAGGGAGTCAATGCCCATGAACAGGTGTTTTGTTTTAGAATCATGGTAGGGGATTCTGAGGATGGTGGTTTCAGAACCCTGACAGTGAGCTTCTCATTGATTCCCGTGGAATTTGAAGGTTCAATGAGCTTGTGTGGCTCAATGTTGCTAGCAACATGACAGCATTGAACTCTATCCTGTGCCTTAGGACAGGGCAGGGGTTCGCAAACCTGTGCCCAGATTCTACGATGCTGAAAGTCAATCAATGGTTTGAACCGGTCAAGGAGGTCTTTGCCAAAGAGCAACGGGACGTTCTCCAATGGAGAAATGTGAATTGGATGGGTGAGGCTCATTGGACCGATGGCAACGTGCACCAGGGCTGCAGAATGCAGAGTGATACCAGTGTGCGAATATGGTTGAAGGTGAAGAGCACACTTTTTCAGAGGTATCTCTTTGTTGTTTCGGCGGGCTGTCGCCCTCACCTGGTCAAAAAGTGAATTTGACATTAAAGAAATGTCTGACCCCGTGTCCAAAAGAGCATCATACCCGAACACATCTTCCAGCCTGGTGGCTAGATAGAATTTTGGTGTTGTCCCTTTCTCGGTTAAGAAACCCAAGAATTGTTTAGGTGGTGGATCCTCCAGGCTGAGGGAAGGAGCTTCCTCAGTGTGGTTGTCTTCAGCGTCTGGCTGTACAACCAAGGCTGCATTGGAGTGGATGGATTTCGCACCCCCCCAAGCAGGTTGATCTGGAGCATGGACAATTGGCAAGAATTCAGATTCAGCATTGTCCTGCTTGCGTATTTCGTTACGAAATTGTCTGAGCAGACTGCCGTCTTTAGTGCTCAGGTTAGTTGAATATGTCTCATGCTTGTGCCCTTTAGGTGGACACCAACGTTTGTGGTGCTTTGGGCTCTTTCTCCTGAGAGGAGATTGAAGTTTGCTGGAGCTCTGTGCTCGAGCATGGTGCTGTGAGTGTTTGCCATTCCAACTGCGTTTTATCCTACCTTTCCCTCGATAGGAGGGCTTTTGGTCACTTTGCTTGGCCCAATGTAGGGACGAGCGACGCCAAGAGTGGAACACTCTCTGGTTTTTGTGGTTTAACTGGGTCTTAGGTGGCATTGGAGCCTTGTGTGCCCCTTTTTGCTTGACGTGGGAGGACTGCTCATTAATTATCAGGACGTCATTTGACTCTGATTTTTTATTAATGTTTTGTTGGAACTTAGCAAATCCTCTGAGAGCCAAATCACGCAGCTGCCGGCTTGTTAGCGTACGAGGGCAGGCTGCGACTCCAAGAGAATGACTGGTGGAGGGATGGAGGTTTCTCACGAACAATGTTTTGAAAACTTCCTCTTCCTCCATTCCAGGCTCATTTCTATAGCCGAAATAAGCGTGCCTGAGGCGGTGATAGTACTGTAGGGGTGTTTCCTGGCGACTCTGCTTTATTGCAAGAGCTGCAGCAAGGCCGGTTTGAACAAGGTGGTTGGAGAACTCATTCTCCAAAGCCTTGCAAAGAGCAGGATAGTCTCTCTTAACCTGGGGTGGTTGGCGCTCAATGAAACGTCCAACTTCCCGACTAGAGGACACCTTAATGAGGTAGATTTTATCATCTACCGTGGCCTTGGGGAAACGGCGTAAGAAGAAGTCAATGTCGCGAAGATACTGGTGGACATCATTAGAACCGTCCGGTTCTGGTTCAAAGCGTGGGATGTTACGCGCAATTTTGTCCAAATCTCTATCAGAGGGTGCTTGAGGTTGCACAGAGGTCCCATATGGCTGGGAACACTTAGGGAACCTTGGTTCTACTGGCGCTTCAGCGCCTTTAAGGGAGACTAGAGGGAATGTATTTGTGGATGGTTGTTGCTTAAGATCAGGAACCCCAGGGGTTCCTGATTTACCAGCTGGATTGATGGGGGAGTCTCCCTCCATCATCAGCTCAAATGTTAACTCTGTTTGGTCTCGAGTTAATTTGACTGCATTGTTAGCATGTGCTAATTCAGTTTGTAGCTCAACCTGTCTTGCAATAGCATGTTTTAGTTTTTCCTGTGACTGAGCTGCAAGTTGGGTAGCTATGTTGGCTTCCTTTTGAAGCAGCTGCACTTCGGTTTTGAGGTCTCTTTGGTTCATTTCAGACTGTACAGTTTTGTTCTCTAGGTCTGCAACTCTATCATTTAAAGTCACAATCTCTGCTTGGAGATTTTGAATGGTTTTGGAGGAAGCAGCAAGTTGATCCTGTGACAACAGCAGTTGTTTCCACAGTATTAGGGAAATCGGATCCACTTGTTGCTTGCCCTCAAGGATTTTAGATACACACTCATTGAGGCTTTTGGCAATTAGTGCATGGAGACCCCCACTGTCCGTTTGTTGGACTGGGACGGTAAGTCCTGGGGGTAAACCAGCTGTAAGCTCTAAAAGAGCTTTTTCAGTGACACACATTTTGATTTACATAAAGCACGTGGAATCAAACAATTTTGATGACAAACAAGTTTATTTTATGTTCGAGTCAATTAGCATTGTGCCTTTTATAAGAAGAAAATCTGTTAAAAGGGGGCGACCTAAGGTTACAATTAGTAGATTAATTTTAAAAGAATAGTTAGATTTGTTGTCAGTGGTGCTAGTGAACAGTTTAATAACTGTAGGCCACTATATGCAGTAGGTCTAAATATGGGTATAGTTATTAACTATGTACAGGATGGGAGAATTTAACTATGTATTAAGCACAGGTGTGCTGGGTATATGGTTGAGTAACTGATAACTGGATACGTTTTTTTTTTTTTTTTTTTTTTTTTTTTTAATGGTTAATTAATTAATTAATTTCAATTACTTATTAATAATTGATCTTAATCGATCAATAATTAATCTTAATTTATTTGAAGATGGTTGAATTAAATTGAAAATAATTAATTAACAAAAATTTCATTAACTTTACTTAATCAAATTGATTAAAATGACCAGTTAATTATTTTATGTTGTGATTAGTTACTCAATGGAGATAGCTATTTAGCTTGGTTCAATGTAACATAAAGAGTAATGTTTGAGAGAGCAGACCTAAACTTAAATTTAACTATTTAATATAAACCGATTAAATTAATGCAGTTATTTGTTTACTTATTTACAAACCATTTAACGCAACCACAATGCAAATTCCCTTTATTAACTTAACAAAAAGTTTGTTTGAAATTGGCACCCTCTGGCGACAGAAACTCTAAATGCACTCTACAGGATGATAGCAATTACACAAGTACAACACCAGGTGGCGACACAGCTATGTGGCTAAGTGGCTCCCTCTGGTGGTCAAACAAATGAGATGCACCTTTCTGCACTGTATGCAGTTACCCAAATCAAACACCAGATGGCGATGTGGCAGTGTACCCCCCCTAGTGGTGAGGGGTAGTAAAACACGCTTTGAGTTTGAGTGTAAATAGTCAGGCTGTCCACCAGATGGTGGCAGAGGCCGACTGGTGGGAGTGGTCACGCCCACTGATGATGCCACGTTAAGGACCGCCCCTTGGGTCTGGGACCTGGTCAGCAGATTTGACTGACTCAGTCGACTGTGAATAGCAGAGGAGAAGGACTCGGCGGTCCGAAAGTTTAACACAGCAGCAACACACTGACTTCACAAGATGAGCAAAGAGGATTTACATCCTGGCGTGGTTAGTTTAATCACGCACACAATAAACTTCCTGCCACTCAGGGTGGTGTTACGTAAAAGTTAGCTACTCTTTTACGCACGTGGAAGTGTCCAGTACTGCAGGATTTTACGGATTTCGCGCAAAAACCGGCAGTTTTAACTGGAGCGCGGAGTCAATGAGCCGGAAATCCGCGACTCAGAGCTGCGCGAAGGCCTTATCAGATCAACACTGGCAAAATATGTCTATTTTACCGGAAACAGTTCGAACTTTATGTAAGTACACACGTATATACACGTATATACACCCGGGTTTAAGGTTACCCACACACGGCGGTGTGTCAACCAAGCTTATTTTACAAATAAGCGTAATGTTTCCAAGAGCGCTCACGTACCACACACACACAACTGTACACGTGACACACAGGGGACCGTGCGCGCGACGCGCACACACAGACAGGGGACTGGCCAGTCCTGAATTGTAAACAAAAAACACGTGTAGAACATGTGCGTGTATTTCTAACACGCTGGGTTTATGCAGTTAACTCCAGCTAGGCCAGCTAGCCAGCAGCTTACGCATTCAGCAATAAGACAAAATACACTTTATTCTGCAACTTACAGCGCTATTTTCTGGAACTGGTTATGAAATGTGTATACTCTGGTCCCGCGGCGGAGAGCCAATAAGAATATAATCCTGCCCCACGTTGGGCGCCAAATTATGTAGCGGGCTCAGTGGTTTAATACCTGGTGCTAATTGAGATGTTGAAATATTTTTAATTGGGCGCCAGTTATTAAATTAATTTAATTAGATTAATTAATTAATTAATTAATTAATTAATCAAATTAATTAATAACACAAGACATCTCAGGGTGTGGTTTCTACAGGTGACAGAAATTTTCATAACCAAGTTATCCAGGAAAACACACTGAAATTACAGGTTTTGTAAAATAAAAGTATTTTATTAAATCACACAGATATGAGTAAATAATTAATTAAAAAGTCATAATGTAGCCATTAGATATCAAATCATAGTGTAGAATAATAAATGAAAAATAAAAGAACAAACACGTTATAATACTGGTATGAAAGGAATAAAGATTAATAGAACTATTAAGTGAATATTTCTAAATAAGGGTCTTAATGTAATGAGGTCAAACTAATCAAATGAGAACACTAAAATAAGTAGATAAGTAAGATATTTTACGGCCTACAAAGATCATCCCTTTCGCCAAATAACTAAAAATGAATCTATACTAAGAAAAGAGTTAAGGACAATAACCAAACTAGACTTGACCAACCAAAACACCAATTACTGAGAGAAATACCCAAACTGCCTTACTCTGAGACGTCTACAAAGGGGGGTCCCCATCGGTTCGGTCCGCTGTTTAAACCTCTTGTTCGGCTGACATCCTGCACCCCTAGAAGGTCCAGTGTGGACCCATCCGCAGGGTAAAGATGGTGCTCTGTGGGCCAGCGGCGCACCGGGTCGACACCCACTTCTAGTCTCTGCACAGGGAAAGCCTTCCCTGGAGCTGGCTCGGCTGGCGTACCCTCTCGGTGATCCGTCGGTTGGTCTAGTTGGTTTACTGAACTATATTAACTATCTTGGCAAGCAGAAGAACTCCGTAGATCATAAAATAGCTTAGTTATTTAAACTAGGATAACTAATACCATTATGCTTGAAGAAGATTAAATGCACTAGTCTAAGAAAACTAACCTAAGATGACTAACTAACAGTTTATCCTTTCTTCATCTCTAGGCCCTCTCTAACCTCTCTCCTCTAACTTCTCTCTTCTAACTGCTTCCTTCAACCCATCTTCTTCCACTCTCCTCAACTCCAAACTGAACTGCTGCTTCTCCTCCAACTGCTCCGACTGAACTCTACTGAACTCTAAAACTCAACTCAAACTGAACTGGAAAGCCCAGTTTAACTATTAGTCTCTTTGGCCTGTTTGGCCCTTGAGCTATGATTGGCCCTGTGGCCCAAATGTCTGTGTTTTGATTGGTCTAGGAGCAATTTCAAACTTTGGCAGGGAAGATGATCTTATTCACAAAGGGCCATAAAACCCCCCACATGGTCACAATGCTTCAGCTATTTTTCTAATAGACCAAACCAAAAGAAAACTCAACTAAACAGTGGATCGAAATACATTCTTCAGCATACCAGTTTGTGAGGATAAATTCAGGAAACAACAATCTTACAATTGAATCACAATAAATGTAATATATATATATATATTGCCCACAAACAGTTTTGTAATATTCAAGATAATCTTAGAAATACAACGATGGATGGTACTCTGTCAGAAAGAGATCAAGAGTCATGTTATTATTAAAACCCAATTAAATCACTTAAAAGATAATACATGGTTAAACCACTGATAACCAAATAAAGCTAAATTATCAAATGCTAGTTAAACCTTGTTGATTCAGACTTGAATGTGTAGGAGAATTTAATCAGGACACATCCAAACACATATACCATATACCAGACACATATACCATTATTTAGTAAACATTCTATAAGACACCTTTTTTTATATAGTCAATATATATGTATTTTAAGCAAAATCTTCTCCCCTTTGTTGAGTGCTTAGATAAGGCTCGGTCCTTGCCTGTCGGAATTTACGACGGTTGGGGAGGTTGGTGAACAGAGAGAGAGTCTCACTTACAAACGGTCAATGGAATTTCAAAGCTTAGAACATTTCTCTTAACTTCATTAATCTTATTTCTAAGTGATTGCAGAAATAACTAGGCACAAACCCCTAAATTGGTATAATATTTGGTGAATTAACAATTTCCAAGGCATCAATTAAGTTTTGACACTCTCTTAAGTCCGCAGTCCCGTCCTAGTGATGGTGTTGCAAATGTTTGGTGTTCATTTGGTGTTCCAAATGTTAACTCCGAGGTTTACGACTTGGAGGAATGTCAACAGAATTTTACCCTAAACTCGCATTTAGGGCTCTTGAGCGAGGCTGAGTGAAGAAATAGTCAGGAAATGTCATTTTGAAATTTAAGGTTGTTTGAAAAAGATTACTCCAAGGCTTCTAGAGTGTTCTTCTGGGGGTGATTGTAAAGTTAGAACATTCCTTTTAGACCATAAGATGGGGGTAGTGTGTGTGTGTGTCCAAGCAATGAAGAAATCCTCTGTTTAATCCACTACATCAAGATGCATGAAAACTGTGATTAAAAACCAAATATTGATTTCTGAACTCCTAAAACTTAATGAACATGAACTTTTTCTTTGCATTATTTGAGGTATGAAAGCTCTGCATCTTTTTGTTATTTTAGCCATTTCTCTTTTTCTGCAAATAGATGCTCTAAATTGGAGAAATGTCTGTAGTTTATAGAATAAAACAACAATGTTCATTTTACTCAAACATATACCTATAAATAGCAAAATCAGAAAAACTGATTCAGAGACTGAAGTGGCCTTACTTTAAAGAATACTGTATTAAAACATTCTTGTTCTCCTTTTGTGCTAAGAAAAAAAATCAAGTTTACTCATTTGTACAGATCCTGTCTTCTTACTCTCAGCCTGCTCCTTAAGTGGACAATTCTGCCCTCTACTGGAATAATCAAATAATTTACTCTGAAGAGCCAATTAAGGACTGATTGAAGCCACGCTGGTTATAATCCAGTAGATCTGAATCTGATTCTGTACACCAGTTATATTTTCTATTAATCAATAATAGATCACATTTCTATCACATGTTTTGTGGACAGTATGTCTGAATATATGTGAATGATCTGTATTGTGTTTACAGTGATTACAATGTCTGATTAAGTACAGCACAGTCAATAATATGTTTAATTCTGTAAATAAGGTAAATATTATAGCTGTTTTTGTCTATTTAGTGGTAGAGTTAATTAAGTCTCTCAGTGGAGTTTTCTAAATTAGCCCCAGTAAAGACTGGACAATGCTTAGTGTGAAGCTAATCCTCTTACTGTCTGTGAGCATCAGGCTTACACCCTGGCCCTCTCCAGACTGTCCTCATTTCCCAGACATGTGTACGTGCACAAACTGCTCGCACTTGTGAAGACGAGCCGACATGGCTGCCTGTCAGCTGTGAACTATGCACTTTCCGTTCTTTGGCAAGTTTGTGGACAGAACTGTAGAAGAGGTTTTAGGTTTAAGACTCGGAGGAAAGATGTTCGGAAGTGGCACGAGAAAGTGGTTTGTCAGGAAGAACAAGAAGCAGAAGAACGGAGCCAGGAAGGGAGTAAGCAGGAAGAAGGGGAAATGGGTCGCCACGGTTCTGAAGCAGCACAGAGAGATGATGCTGAACGAGCTGGACGTGAACAAGGTGCTGCCGTACCTGGTGTACGACAAGGTCTTCTCTCTGGGGGAATATAAGGAGATCCTGGGTCAGGAGAGCAGCAAGAAGAGGGCAGAGCTTTTTCTGGACCGGCTGGCACAGAAGGGCCCGGGTGCATTCTGCTCCTTCTGCTCTGTGCTGGAGGAAGTGTGCCCTCACCTGCTCACCTGCTTCCTGCTGGACTCTGAAGGTACACACACATACCGGTACTCTCAAAAAGCTACGGACAGCATTTTTTTTGTGGTCTAATTGTAGGCTAATTCTGCAAAATTCAATTAAACTTAAATTCATATAGTTTTAAAGCTAGTGCATTTATCCATCAATGTTGTCAAAACCTGTGCAATTTTAACACTCTTGCCACTCTTTATAAAATCTTTAGATTAATGTTTATTAATGAATATTACCAGTGTTATCTCCCAACAAGTTGACTTCATCCTGAGGTAAAAGCAAATTTAGCTAATTCAATTTTAGCTAAATTTGGCAAGAATAGAGGGCTATCTAACCATTCAGCTAGTTAACCAGTTGGATAAAATCGTTGTTTTGTTTACAAATATTTTCAAACATAGGTGAATTTGTGAGTTAAACATTACATGTTGAAAACTACTGGCTAATAAACACTAGCAAGACTCAGTTCTGAACATGCTGGCAAGTTAATGTAGCCTGCAATAGGTTTACTAGCTTAAGTTATTAAGATTTTTCCATGTGTAATTGACAAAATTGTTAATAAATAAATTCTTATGATTGTTGACTTAATTCTAAGGGGATAGCGGGTAAACAACAAAGTAAAGTGTAAAAAATCAGTCCCTAAGGAATTACAAAATGACTACTAATTCATATCACTTAATCTTATTATATATGACAGATGTGAATATGTTATATTTTTTCCAGCATTTAAGTTTATTATAATGTATATAAGCCAAACATATGTTACACACAGCTTGATTTAGGGTGTGTCCGGAAAATATGAATAAGACGCTGGCGAATAAGAAGCTAACTTCAGCCTCTTCCAAAGACATTGTAGCTCAAGGCCCAAATGTGCAAAAGGCATGTACTTATTCTCTTAATTAATAATGGGTGTGTTCTGGGTGTAACGTGAAATAAACAAATCAGCCATGTCACTTTCCATTCACTTGCTAGTCAGTGGTGCACCTCGGTTTTTCATTGGTTTTACCTGAGCAGCCCTTACTTCCAGACAACCACCATATTTAAAAAAAAAAATACGCATCTCAGTATTTTCCTTTGACCTCTCATATCTACAAGGTGTTTGTGTCTGCAGAACTGTCCCTCACTGGTTGTTTTTTATCTCATTGATTTTTTTAATCAGTAGTTCATGAGTAAACTCTAGAGACCATAGACCAGCAGTGGGCAAGAGCAGAATTGTGTAATGATAGCTATTTAATTCATGTATTAATGCATAGCAAACCAGTTGTTTGTTGTGAGTAATGACTGGTTCAGACAGGCTTATATAACTCCGAAGATACAATCAGCTTTCAGCAAAGCCAACCGGTGATGTTGTGTGCAGTGGGGCGGGTGCATACTACTGTGCACTGATCCATTTTGCCCTTCCACGTGCCATCATTATGAAACATGGACTACACTCACTTTGTTCTAAGGAAATGTGTTTACTGTAAAGTAGTAAATCACTGAATACCAACCAGTGGGAACAGAGCACAGGAAACCACCGTAAACCTGTGCGTCCCACTAAGAGATGACAGAAAATAGCCGCTTAAATCCGCACCACTGAGCAGATTACCGACTAGCCAGTGGGACAAACTGCAGTGTGCAGAATTCAGCATATGGCATCAAACTGAACTGTCTAGAATCCAGCTTGCAAGCTAATATAGCCTAATCTTTGAGGTAAGGATTTAGAATTAGAGGGGAATATGAGGCAGATTAAGAGCTGAAACCACCAGAATCATTATCATTATCTCTGCCCTCGAAATGTAAATACCTTTCATCAGTATTTTCAAATATATTTCAACGTACTAATCTGTACACCTACATTAGATTACATAACATTCTGTTAACCACTAGAAGGTTATTTTATGATCAGTGACAGTAGAAAAGAAAAAAAGAATAGACAGTGCAACGTCTATAAAAACTGAAGCCACCACAGGTTTAGTGCCTTTGCTGGTTTGTTGTAGTATGCTGCGTCTCTGCCCATCTCCATATGTTTAAACATTATTCTTTATTCTTTTAATCTTCACCACTGCATGCTGACTCTCACAGCAGCTTAGGGGTTAAAGTAGATAGAATAGCTTTGTATAATCTCAGTAGAAAACAGAGCAAATAAAATCAAACCTGATTACCACCAGAAGCTACCTGTAGACCTGGTGGCCGGAGGTTGTCTAGCCCTGGGACCAGCCCTTACACCAGTACTGTCATTTGAAATGGAAATAGAATTAATATGGAAATTATAACACAATAAAATACATTAACTGCACTTTATAATGTGGAAACATTACACTTGCTGAACAAACTGGGAATCCCATGGAAAAAAAAACACCTTTGCTTCTGATCCTGTAGGCTGCACTGAAAGAAATGATAAAGTTAGTCTGAGTCTTTTAAATGAGTAGGCATGTCTAAAACCACGTCTGTTATCTAATTCATAGAGTTTCTCTCTGTTATGTTGCCTGGGAAAGCACAGAGCTGGGGACTGGATTTTTAATAAAATGCAAGAATAATGTGAGGTACTTCATGGACAATATTATTTCAAATTATTCCTTGTGATTCAATTGCTTTTCATCTAAACTGCACATGCACAGATGTTTTATAGTGACCACAGTCTGTGACCCTGGCAGATCGCAATAAAGCATCTGTGCATGTTCAGTTGTGATCAATAAATATCAGTTTTTAGAGAGGTTGAGTTGAGTCAGCTCACTTATTTAAATTAAACCTGTATAAATGGGCTAAATCTGCCACTGCAGGTTTTATAGGTTTTTTTTTAATGTTACACTGAATCATCTGTCCCTCACAGATGGCTCAGGCGGACGAAGTAAGAAGCAGGGACAGACTCAGCCTCCCCACAGCCAGGAAGATGTCCCGTCCAAAAGACAGGACACAGTTGGCTCTTCAGCCATGTACACGGATCCTCTGTTTAATACACGGTAAGAAGTTGTGAAAATCTACTCTTTTAGCTTCCATTAAACAGCTGGTACATAATAAATTATAACCGGAAAGAACAGAGTCACACAGTGTGTTACACTAAGTGTGTTAACTTGCCCATCTTTCCTTTTTCTCATTTTGACCTGAAAAGCCTATGAAAAATCTATTTTCATCTATCCATACTTGACTCAGAGTGTTGGTCAATACAGATTACTCTGTTAGAAGAAAAGTTTGGACATACCAAATACACACTTGTCTAGTCCCCATAAAGAAGCATTTCCAATAGAATAGGACTATTCTCTATTATGTGGAGCAGATAAATCTACAGTTACTTGCACAATGCCTAATGCCAGTCATGGGTTAGAGGGGTAGTAAGCCTCCCATCACTGAGCTGTGGAACAGTGGAACTGTGTTCTCTGGAAAGATGGTGCTCCACCCAGTACTTCTGGGATGATGAGGTGGGGTGGTAATCATCACACATTGTGTCCTATCTAATGCTCTAGTCACTAAATACAATTAGAAGGAATGCTCCAAAATCAACTAGAAATCCTTTCCTGGACTGTAAAAGACACTTACTCTAACAAAAGTGGGAATAACTCTTTTTATTTTTCTTGATTTCAGAAAAAAAAACACTGAATAAGTAGAGATCCCCTTTATTTTTGTATTAAATAAAAGCAACACAGGGAGCTCCTCAGCTTAAGAGAATACCAGCAGCATGCACCACTGCATCCAGGCTCTTATGAAGGCAAAAATATAAATCTTTGGAGGAATATAATATGAGAATCTAAAATACATCAGTTGTGAATAAATGCCCTCTTGGATTTAATGCCCTTTTGCAGTGTTTTATATGTATTACTATTTAATAGCTGTGATGTCCTCATTCTACTCCAAAATATGGTAATGTACATAAAGATACATTTCATTATAGGGCCAATTATCAAATTATAGATCATATTATCATACCATAATAGTATCAGATGTGAATTAGGCACACCTGACCATGATCTAATTTCACAACATCTATGTGACTGAAGAGGTTCAAACTCTCCTAAATAAGCAAATACCAGGAATTGCATATTTATTAGTGTAAGTTAAGGAAAATTTAACAACCAGCATTCTTTACTGCAGGTTTAGAATATTCATTTGATTAGCGCCACCAAGTGCAGTAATAAAGCATGAGTAACTTTAGGAAGACATATTATCGTTAAGGTATCATTGAACCAATATGATATATTGTAATATTGATATATTGTGCCACCCCTAATGCTAAGCATGTCTCTCTCCATAGCTGATGCTTTCCTTGCTCGCCCCTTCCCTGTTTGCTGGTGTTTCTGAATCATTGACCTTTTCTGTAAAGACGTCTCTCTACCCTTCAGACATTAGCATTTCTGTGCCATTTTACTGGCATTTCCATGTGTGTTTTATTTAGAGTAGGGAAAGCGCTGGGCTGCTTATGACTCTTCATTCTTCTTCCAGCTGCATGAGCTGAAGATTTAGGTTAGAACTGATTTTAATGGGGATGACTGGCTGACACTAGGCTGCTTTGATAATGAAATGAAAGTCATTATGGTTTCTAAAGGAGGCTTCAGGGGTCTTTGTACCATGGCCGATGGGTCTTCTCCTGTCCCTGATTACATCTCGAATGAAATGAAACTCATATTTTAGCCCCGTGTACCCTATTGCTGTCTCTCTGTTCATTCAAGGTCATGTAAAAATTTGCCCTTGGCTCTGGATACTTGCTTACATCACAGTTACACGCTTGCTTACCTCAAACTCATTTTAAACATATTTTGCTTTAAAAACACTGCAGGCGTCGTAAAGGCAATGTGCAAAGCAGTTTGTGAAGCATTTTTTGCCGCCAGTGTTGGCTTTTGCTTTTTAGTGTTCTGAGGCCACAAGGCATATGTTCTCAGCCTTCACAGAAGAAAAATGCAAACAGTGCACAGTGTGTGGAACAAAAGAAATGAAATGTACTCTGGGTGCTTTGAGGAAAAGAGAGTAAATAGGAAAAAAGAGAAATGGAACGAGGAGAGCTGGCCAGAGGGTTGTGGTACTCGTGTTATGAGTAGCTGCTGTTGTCACTGTGTCAGAGCAGAGTGCTGTCAGCACAGTGAGTGTGAGATGGCTCACAGTGCATGTGTGTGTGTGTGTGTGGCGGGGGGTTTGTTTGGGTATGTAGTATATCTGTTTGCATGTCAAGTGGAGAACATTTTAGTAAGTTTAATAGTTTTTGTGTTATGGATGAAACCTAGGCCTGTCACACCAATTACATTATCTACAAATCATACAAAATGTGGACATGATCTCAATAATTGTGTTTACTTGCATGTTTGTTTTAACATGCAAATATACTACACCAATATCATTAACAGCGACTCCATACACACAGAGTGAACTGCAGCAATTTAAGGAAAAGGTCTACACCCCCCACCACTATCATTAACAAAAGTTCATTGTTCTTAAAAGGGTGTAATTGCAATAATAATACACATATTTTTCACACTAAAAGGAGCACTTAAAATTCTTTAATTTTGACAAAAATCAGCATCATTTAATCATTTTTAATGTATAAATTTTAGCAGTCAGGTTGTAAGGAGCAGTAAAGCCACTCCACTGAAGTACAGTGCTATACTGGAGTTTCAGTTTAGTTCTCCAGCACCAAGGCTGGAGTAGCATTAGCATTAGGCACTAACCGCTATTTCCCCATTCAGAGGTGAGTATTATCGGCCTGTAGGCTGCTCCTAACCCCGGCTAGCAGTGCTGAAGCAGCATAAGCAATACCAGCTAAAGGCCCTGTCCCACTGCGATTGCGTCTAAATATCCACTAAAGTACGTCCAAATTTATCAGAAAAGACTGCGTCCACTGAGTGAACGCGCTGCGTCCAAAATTTAGACGGAATATGGACGTAATTTGGACGCACTGCGCGTCCAAATTACGTCCATATTCCGTCTAAATTGAAGTTGGACGCCGACTTCCAAATTTGTACGTCGACTTCCACTCTTTGGACGTCGACTTCCACTTTTTGGAAGTCGACGTCCACCAGCTGGAGCTGGTTCGGGGGCTGGAGCTGGTTCCTCGGGGGCTGGAGCTTGTTCCTCGGGGGCTCGAGCTGGTTCCTCGGGAGCTGGAACTGCCTCCTCGGAAAATCGCTTGGCGGCGGCCGTCTAAAGCCAGGCGGACACTGTGCGATTTTAGCCCGATTTTAAGCCCGATCTGGTCGGATGCGACTGAATTTCATGATCGGGCCGAATTTTAGCTTGATCGTGCGTCGTTTGTCGTGCAGTGTGAGAGGGGAAGCGATGTCCGATTAATTGCCCATACGAGCTGCGAATGAGCAGTCGGACGCGACCAGGGATTTCTGACATGCCAGAAATTTTGGTCGCTTGTCTCACAGTGTGAGCTATTTTGGGGGGGCGATTTCTTAACGTCACGACCTGTTTTCCCAAAAATCTGCACAGTAACTATAAATTATTATTAGTCATATTTATTTCTGTCAGTTATAAGGATTTATATTTATGTTCGGTACACAGACTTATAGCTTAATATAGCAGACACAGGCATTCTGCTGTTTAAGAATTTCAACAGATGCTTATTCTCAGTCAATAGCTGGAGTTTTTGAAAAGATAAATTAAAAGAGAAAATAACTTTGACAAACATAAATTTATTTTATTTCATTTTACTATTATATCTGAAAAATAAAGCACATTGTCAGCTTCTGGTGCTGCCCGTCAATTATATAAAACTTAAAACATGCACAGAAATATAAAGCTATATTTTATAATTCGTTCCTTTTCGCCAGGGCAAATTTATTAAAATGATAAATATATTAATTTATTAATTAAAATCTCGTCCAGTGCTCCAGAATATTAGCCACGCAAAGCCAGCTTAGCGCAGCGCGTGGCATTGCGCGCGGCATTGCGCGCAGAATAACCTCTGTCTTCTAAAATAAAAGTTTTAATAAATAAGGTCGGAGAAGTGTAGTAAAATTAATGCTATTAAACTTACTAAAGCTAATAAATGTACTGATAATTAATCAAGATAAATCGGACAAAATGCGCTGCGCCTCTCTCTCGCTCTCTTTCGCAGCGCGGAGCTGAATTCAGCACGAGGCTACAGAAACTCAGTTCAGTTGAATAAAAATAAGTAAGGGCCTGTAAGTACAAGCAAAGGACCTGTAAGTAAATATTGTCAAATATAAAGAATAGTTTGAGGTTTTGGTGAGCTGTTTTCATGATTTGAAACTGAAACTAACTGAAACTTTGATTATTCTGCAGAAAGCCTGGGTTATTTTAAATTTATTTTTAATTATTATTTTAATTTTTTATTTATTCATTTTAATTATTTTTCTTCTTTTATTAATCAAATCATTAAATATATATCTTCATAAGATATAAATTTTTTACCTTATGTCAATTTTTATGATCTTTTTAAAAGGTCCTATTTTTCCTTTTTTACGTATATATTTTATTCGTCTATAATAAATGTCAGTTTTTATTTCTATTTTTTATATATTTTTTTAATCCCTTTTAAACTGTTAATGCTCAGCGGCACTGTAAATGAGGGTCCCTATCCAGTGTGAATAACCGATTGCTTGTTTAATATTCAGTGTTGCAAAACTAGTTTTTACATAAACAATAAACAGAATAAAAAATAAAATCATTTTATTTTATTTAAGCTGCTGGTGTTTCTTTCGCAGCCTGACGCGCAGTCATTTTTCTATGCGCTCTCCTTCTGTAAAACGGACAACCCGTAGAGTCAACGTCGCCTCAGCCACCTGCGAGTCCATGTACGTCTCTTCCGTGGACTTTCAGCGCACAACAGGGCACAAATAAGCAAAGAAGCGCTTTCTTTTGCAAGGCGACATGTTGTGTTGAAGCGAGAGTTTGTACGCAAAGAAAGCTCCGCCTACGGGCTGCGTTTAGACGTGCAGTGTAAGCTCCCCCGCCGCAGCAGGTCAGTCGGACCGTACAGTGTGTGCAGATGAATCGCAGGCGTTGTTCATACACGACAAACGATTCAAACGTGCAGTGTGAGCTCTCCAGAACGCATCCGATTACAAAAATCGCACAGTGTCCGCCTGGCTTTAGCGGAACCCTTCCTCTTGGTTGGCATCTTGGAAAGTGTGGAAAAGCGATGGACGCCAGAAAAATATTTTTATGGACGGCGACGTCCACCTGTACGTGCCGTCCAAATATCCACTAAAATACGTCCGTACTGCGTCTAAATATCCACTAAATTACGTCCATATTAGTCGCCGTCTATTCCGAAAATTTTGGGAGGTACCAAAACCACTTTTGCGTCTAAAGTGGACGGCAACGTCTAACTAAGTCCACTAGGACGGTGCCGTCCAAATATCCACTAATCTACGTCCAGATTGCGTCTAAATATCCACTAAATATCCACTAAACTGCGTCCACTGAAATTTGGATGTACTTTAGTGGATACTTAGACGCAATCGCAGTGGGACAGGGCCTTAACCACGCTAGCTCTTTCGCTGTTCAGAGGCGAGTATGTCAGCCTGTTGAATTAGAAGACCTGAATTAGAAGCTCTTTATAGTGTCTCTTAAAATGCGCCTTATAATCGGGTGCGCCTTATATAGACGTTTATTGATAGGGCACCTTATAATCACGGTACACACTGCTTTATACTATTATGTTGTCACTATATCAGCAGCATTAAATTGTCTTAAAATGACAGTACTATTTTATGGGACAATATATCATCCTAAAAGAATTAGTTTTAGTGACAGGCCTAATGAAACCTAATATAAAATTACTACTTGTAATAAACAGATAATATGTTAAAATGTTAATCTATGGAAGGATAATCCACTTCTTATTGGTGGTGAACAACTTGTTAAACCCACTCCATGCCAGACATGACCTCCAGACTCACTGGAAACTCTGCTTGTCTGGTAAACTCTGCTTGCTCATGTGCGTCTGTGGTTGTGTCCGAATACATTATTGAAACTTTCTTTCTTGTCTGCTCTCATTGAGTCTGCCTGCTCAGACAGAATTTAGGAAAGAGTGTTTCAGTAGAGTATCCAGGCACAGCAGGCTGTCAGCGATTTGCTTCAGCAGCCTGATTCAAACACTGCCTTGCTGAGCTCTAAAATAAAATAACATTTCTCCATAAACTTGCCAGAACAGACAATATAATTCACAAAAATCTTTCACTGACATTTATTCCACCCTTTTTTGGAGCCACTACTCAGTTCTCAAGATATTGGCACTGTTTCAAATGGAATAGTGTGCTGTTACATATAGCTTTTAAATTAGTTCAATAAAGTTATTAAAGTTAACATCTGAAAACTACATTTGTGCCAAAACAGTCCCATGGTAACTAACTAAAGTGTGTGAATTGTAACAAAAAAAATCACTTTGAAATCTACAGGTCACATTTTTGGCCTAGACAAACCAAATTCGGCACAATATTAGAACTGGAATAATAGTTTTATGCTTGTTTTTTGCAGTCCGATTACCTTTTAATATCCAGAGCAGCCAGCCCATACAGTTTGTGTCTTTAATAAAAAAAATAATAAAAACATTTGATTAGTATGTATAATAAAAATCTGAACCATCATCACACATTATTCAACAATCTTCATTCTTCTAACAAGGCATCATAAAATAACTGCTTAAGAACCCCCTCAATTGTAAACATAAACATAAACCTCTGGCTTAAATAAATCAATACAGACACCAACATTTGGAGTATTGAACATTGATATTGATTCAGATACAAGTATGTCTGTCACAATAAACAATATTATTGTAATTATACTAACAGCATAATAAAGAATTTGCACCACTTGAAAGAGAAGAGTAATATTTAATTATTAAGGATATTCAAAGATAAAAAAAAAATAATAGAGGACATTATATGATAAGTAGATACTATCATTTCACTTCTCACTATTGTTACTATCATTTCTCTTGCACTATATACTACTGATAAGGGCAAAGCAAATCTTATTCATTATTATACCCTGCTACATACTGTGATTGTGACAGACTATGTCCAAAAGTATATCACACTCCCCTTCCAATTAGTGAATTCAGCTATTCACTGGTGTTTAATAGTGCACACACAAAGCTTGTACAATCTCCATTGAAAAATATAACTACTTAGGGGAAGTTGCGCATTGGGCTTAAAAGCACCAAGCTCAATGCCAAGCCACAAGCATTTGACTTTTGGCATTCTCTGGTGTTATTGATCTCTACCCAGTATGGTTGGGATGAGTTGGAGGTGAAAGTCAAAGTCAAGTCAAGGAGCTTTCATTGTCATTACATGTGAGTACAGGTACACAGTACCGAAATTATGTTCCTCCGGAACCATGGTGCAACATTGAACAACAATACATTAGACAAACATAAAGTGCAAAATTAAAACTAAAGTGCAACATAAAACAGCTGCTTTTGTAAATTATTGCAAAGAACAATCCACAGCAATGTTCCAGCATCTTCGCAAAAGTATAAAGGTTGTTACTGTAGCCAGTGGGATACTAAGGACCAATTCCATTTCACCCTGTTTTGTGCATCCACACTAAGGGGTAGGGATGTCCCGATTTTTGTTAGGCTGGAGGAGTAGGGGGAAGGGATAAGGCTGATTAGCCTTTCATAGAGAGATTTTTACACAGAGTGGTATGTGAATAACTGATAAGATGGCTGAATAAGCCACCAAAGAAACCAACAAATGTATGTATTTTTCTTGTTAAAAGTGACATTTCAATGTTTTATGGCCGAATTCTTCATAACAAGCATAAAAAAGATCGCTATTAATGTGTCTCAGTAGCCAGCTAGCTAACTTTCCCATTCCATTTTAAATGGTCCAACCGATGGCAGGGGCTGCAGCATTTAAGGCGGAGTAGAAAAAAAAAAGCTAATCAAAGCTAATTTCAGCTCCTTATCACAGAGGAATTAAGAGTTGGACAATAATAATTTATTTCTGCACCATCTTCCCCATTTATGAAGACATGCAATACCCTAAAGTTATCTAGTTAACCAGCAGATAGCTAGGTAACTGAACTTTAGCGATCCTGATGACGTATCGGGTGCCTAAAGGGTTGTCCCAATCCTTAGAGGGAGAATTTCACCCCTTCCTCTTGTAACTCTGTTCCAAAGGGAAGGGTTACACTCAAAAACAAGGGGTAGGGGTAAGTGGTAGGGGTGAAATGGGATTGGGACTAAATCTGCATAAAAACTTTTATAGACTATTAGAGATGACCACAAGGGTGGACTACAGGAATTTTCTTCAATAAACAGAAATATATTGTATATATTGCAGCTTTAGTCTGCGTATGTGTGTGTGTGTCTCTGTGTGCCCTCATAACAAGGCTGGCTTTATGGAGAGCTGGAGGATAGGGATGGGTCATGGGTGAAATGTGAAATGAAGAGACAGCGGGAGTAAAGCGCAGGGAAAGTAAAGCGTGGAGGGGCGGAGGATGGTTAGACGAATGAAGCTCCATGCAGTGAAGAGACAGCCCAGGCACATTGCTCCCCAGACCGTTAAAGTAGGCCTCCTTTTTTTGTCTGACTGACAGCAAAGTCAGCATAGGGACAACAGCCCTGCATCCATCTGACCTGGAGCTGGAACACTGGCACACACACACACACACACACACACACACACACACACATACATACACACACAGTGACTCTCTGCCCGAATCAGACACATACTCACTGACAAGGCAATCTGACAGAATGATTTTTGGTCATACATTAGAATAGCGCCCCCACCACCACTGCCACCACCACCACCACTACCACCACACACACACACACACTCAAAACACACGAGGGTTGGACGGTCTGAAAGACGCAGACATTCAGGAAAGCACAGACAGCAGAGAAGCATGCTTATGGACACAGCAAGGGACATGCAGTACTACAACAGCAACAGCATGTGAGTACCATCTACGGGCTTTTTCCCATTGATTGCTAGCTTTATTGCTAGGAAACTGGTATGGATACTAAAACACACTGGTTTTGGAAGCTGCTGATGCTGCACAGCGTAAAGTTCTGTTAACAAAAAACTCTGTGCTAAACGCTAAATCATACCAAGTCCTAGGTTGTCTCTCAAAACAAGCACTTAACACAAGGAAACAGATACGAAAGGACTGCAGCTCCAAACCATAAACTGCTCTTTTATTTTCTCTACAGCTGCCCGAGGATTGTCACTTTTTTAAAACCACGCAGCTTTTAGAGAAGGAGTTTAGAGACAGAGCCATGCTTTTAGTGCTTTTATCAAAACAGAGAAGCAGCAGCACTAACGGTGCTATTTGTTTGTTTATGCAGTGCTCTCTTCGCAGAAGTAGGACAGATCCAGCCCCGAGCTCTGCTTCTTGACATTTGAATGTGAACTGTGTATACACTTTTTGCATGTCTGCTCCCAGTTGTGTACACATGTGTGTGTATGCCAGTGTGCGTCTCTCCGAGTGTGTCTAATCGTGTGATCATGTGTGCATCTTGCAGGCTGTCGCAGCCTGGTACAGCCTGTCAGGTGATAATGGCCTCCACTATTTCTCACGCTTTGATTCAGTGAACCAAGATGTCAAGCAATTTACAATAAAGGAGCCAAGATCTCTCTTCAGTCATGCACGCAGAACACACACACAAACACACACACTCACCAGGTCCTGCTGAACAGAGAGGAAAGCGATGGCTACAGCAGCTTCTCAGTGTTATAAAGAAGGCGGTGGTATTTATCTGTTAGCATTTCACACTATCTGTAGATGTCTGTAGTGTTCACTTTCTTGCTGACTTAGAACAAACATGCTGTTCTAAATCGTAGCCTCGGGCCTCCTGCTCTCAGCAGGCACAAAAACTACCCACAAGGACACGGTCTGGCCGGCCTTATCCTTGAACTGACTACCATCGCCGGACACGCTAATGATTTCCGAAAGAGTTCAATTTCGGGGAGCTCGTGGTAAATTAGATATGCTGTTAGATGATTTTTCTCGCTTGCGCTGTACTTCCACACTGATAAATGAAGGTTCAGCGTTCTGAACACGCTCTTAACTTTTCTCCTTGAGTTCAATTTAGTGCCATGAAGCAACTGCAGCAGTGTTTTTCCAATATACTGTATAACCTCACTAATTCTGATACACTTTGAAATACAGCTTGAGTAAAAAGTCAACGGACAGTTTTTGGTTTCAGCAACAGTACTAAAATATTGCAGCTTTCAAGATGGCGGCCATGTTCCTGACATAGCCTAAGGGTGCTTTCACATCTACCTTGTCTAACTTTTTAGTTTGGTCTGAATCAAAGTAGCAGGTTTGAAAGGGGGCCACGAACCACGATCTAGACTAAAGGACCAGAGTTTGGTCCAAACAAAAGAGGTGGTCACGGTCCGGATCTACTGAACCATGTTCCAGTTCGTCTGCAGTGTAAAAGCACTTTACTAGATGGTTTACTAGATGGTTCAACTCCCCCTTGCCGTGCAGGCACATCACACAACAGTACGGACAAAATAGCTTAGACTGGGAATTCATATTTCTAATGTAACAGTAGATTAACACTATTTATAAACAGAAATAAAAGAAATCTGACGGATAATATTTTCTACTCATCCTGCACACACAAACGCCCTAAAAGATAGCCCCCTTACCTATTGCTTGCTGAGGTAATTAGACACATCAATTTCTCTTTAATTTTATATCCTTTTCAATTCTGTAATAAAGGAGTGTCCTGCTACTTTTGACTCACCCTGTATAGTGTGTCTGTTGATACAGAAGTACCGTTGCTCAAAAGTTTGTAGACATCTGATCATCCAACATTTTTCTCTGAAATCAAGGTTATTTTTGTCAGACGAAATGTATGAAACTGTACAAAACCTTGTCACTGGGGTGGAACCCTCAAGGGTATGTCGTCTGTACCTTTACTTATTTGTCCTTGTATGCCTTTGCAGATTATTTTTAATACTTTTAGGGACAGAGTAGGATCTAAAGGATCATGCAGTACCATAGAGTGTATATTGGGACTGTTTGTACCTTGGTGAACAAAAATGTACCTGTACACTACCTTTTTCTGAATGTGTTCCCCCTCTTCTCAAGCCTATCCTATGGACCCTCTATTCTCATCAATCTCTTACATAACATGCATGTGATTCACACCAACAAACAGCCAGCCAGTATTACGTTCACTCTCACCTGTGTACTGATTCCTCTCACCTTTGTCACTTTAAATGTTGTGTACAAATTTGTGCGTTGTGAGTTTGTTTGCATACAGCTTGATCTTTTTGGATTTGGTCTGCTGTAATATTTTCTGACCATGTCTTTTCTCTTTTCTTTTCACTGCTTATGTCTGTTAAAATTCGTTTACAATTACAATATAATGCCCAATTATCTACACCAATTAATTACAATAGACCCCCATATAAGGAAGCTCTTGAACTGAGGAATCCAAGTAATCTTTTATTGAATGAAGTGCATTCACTTTGACACGTTTTATTTTCATTATTTTTCAATGTGTCCCTCACTCTAAAGGAATTTGATATAGTGAAAATCATCTAAAAATCCTGGAATGATGCTGCTCATTGAAGGCTGAAAATTGCTGATCTGTCAGCAATATCCTACCGTAATGTTCCACTATCCAAGGAGCCAAGTATGGCCAGCACAGCAGAGATACAGCTTTCAAATAAATCTAATGACTTGTCTGTAAAATGTTGCATTAATATAAAAGAATGAACCTCAATAATCTAAAGGACTAACTATTCAGTCATCACTCTCAGCTTAGAAATCTGTATGACCAACACAAAAATGCTGAAATTCTCTCTGCAGAGATCTGTCTACTAAATCCAGCAACAGCACAAAATCAGCTATTTCCACTGGTAGCTATTACAGGCCATAAACTTGTTTATAGTAAAAGAATCCACATGAATTATACAGTAACTAATTGACCACATGTGTAATCAAAACTAAAGAACAATAAGCAACAAATTGCTCCATATAAGCTACATTTTGTGAGGCTTTAATTGCGAAGTCAGGTACTAATGTTGGGTAAAAAACATTATGTAGTATTTTTACCTTAAAATATAATATTTTTGATGATCCAATGACCTGTAATAGAGAATAGTGCTTCTTTCATTGTGACATGATATTAACTACACTTTGTAACTTTGGCCTAGCTACAAAATACCTTTTATAAGACTGTGTAATGCTTTAGGAGATCACCAGTTCGAATCCTGTTCATGTAGCTTGCTATCAGCTACTAGAGCCCTGAGGGAGCAAAACTGACCTTGCTTTCTCTGGGTGGGTAGATGGGATGGTGCTCTCTCCACATCACTCCGAACGGATATGTTCGCAGCACAAGGCGTCTGTGAGCTGATGTATCGGAACGGAGTCGCTGCATTTACCTCCGAGCACGCTGTGATGCTACTCAGTAATGCTGCATCAGCAGCAGTTTGAAAAGAGGCGGTGTCTGACTTCACATGTATGTTGTGGTGTTGGGGCATCACTAGTGATAGGGGGAGTCCTAATGAGTGGATTGGGTAATTGGCTGTGTAAATTGGGGAGAAACTTGAAAAAAATTATATATATAAAAAAGAATGGTGTAGTTCTGTATAATTGTGTAAAATCTTGTACTATTGCTCTACCTCGTCAGTCGGCATTTTTTTTTACTTCAGATTCCGATTCAGTATCTCTCAGCTTGTCCAGAAATGTATGTGTACAGAGTGTCCTTTAGTGGCGACTCAAAGCGTAAATTACACTACACGACTGCAGGGGGAGCAAAGAAGCAAGAAATGCCAATTCTCATGTAATGCTGCTTTAAAGGTACTATGTATAGAACTCCACCACTCACACAGAAAATGCTTTAGCCGATGCTTGACATTGAGCGCAGTGACCTTAGGCTTGTTTCTTATGGGAGTGTTGTAGCTGAAATATTTAATTAGATGAGAAGAAACTGGTACAGGCACTAACAGAGAGTCAGTTTGATGTTATATTTGTTCTTGAGCCTTGAGAGGTGTGGAATATCGGAAAGCTGCTTTCTACACTGTGGATGTGCTACTCCTAGAGGCACAGTCACATGAAATCCAGTTCATGATTGGTTAAAAATAAACCTGACTGAATTTTTAGACTGTCAGGTTAAGATGAGAGAGAGAGAGATGGGGGAAAGGGAGAAAGAGAGAGGCAAAGCTAGAGAGAAAGAGAGAGATGCAGGGATTTGCTCCTCTGATGACTCACCTCAAGGCACACAGAGAGAGGGAGCACTGCGACAGCAATGAAGTGTGACTTGAGGTGTGTGCTCGTGTATATATGTGTAAATCTGTGTAGATGTGTGTGCTGTAAAATGTAAGAGAGAGAGTGAGTGTGTCTTTAAGAGATGTGGCCAAGCCGGCGTGCTGCAGTGTGTACTCGTGTGTAGAGGACTTTCACTCGTGCCGTCTCCCCTTTGTTTGGTGCAAAAAGCCATAAATCACTCCAGCTCCAGCTGGAGAGGATTCTTAAGGCTGAGGTCCAGCGTTCGCCTCTGGGAATCGCCTCAGAGTCCTACAAAATCATTCCTGATCCCCTTTTTTTCTGCACGTGGAAAACCACAGAGCGGAGAGGGGACACGGGAAAGAGGGCATTCCGCACTTGTCCTATTTTACACGCTGCAAATGAATCCTATATATGACATTGGTGAAGGTAGGAGTCGAAGACGCAGGCAGCTTGACAGAGCCTAGCAACCACTCAGCTCCACTTATAGAGCTGTATGCGCTGACATGATTTAGTGCAGGCCTCAAGACATGGAGGGAAAAAAAAGGAAGGAAAAAAAATCATAGCAATGCTAATATTAATGCTAATGATCATGCTAATGTGAAGTGCAGGAGAAAGGACAAGAAAGAATGTCTCCTTAGCCATGTTTACAGTGTGCAGTGCAGTGGTGGACCATGTTCACAGCAGGTGCCCCACATACAGGGAGAGTGAAGGATGGGAGGTTCTTGTCTAGGCTTGCGTGTGTCTGTGCGTACAACTACATGCGTGTGTGTGTTTGCCTATGGGTGTATATGTAGAGATGCATTCACTTTGATTAATAATGTTGGTAACTGCTGTGATATAATCTACTAGTCCAGGGCTCTGTTTACACCTGGTCACATCATCCATCTTGAGTATCAAGATAATATCTAGATAAGGTCAAACCATGTCATAATGCAAACGTAAAAATGTCATTTTAATAGATACAAATCTGGTCACTCAAACCACTATAGGAGGTGTAAAAACATTAATCTCTTCAAGACACAATCAATGATCAAAACTCCTCCCAGTACATCAAAACACTGCAAAACGAGAATATTTCTATATTCAATCCCAGACAATTTCAGTCCAACTAACTGACTGATTGGGCCTTCAATCATCGAAACTTCTCCCAGTACAAATGAAATACCACTCACAATTTCTGCAAAACAAATTAATTCGCATATTCCAGCCAACACACATTTGAGTACTAAGTATAAATGCATATAGCTAGTTTTGCAGGGTTTTACAGACTAGATACAAATAAGTCACATTAAGTGACCAGGTGTAAACATGGTCTGAAATCCATTTGAGACACGTTATAGCAGTGCATTAGAAATGCATTAGTCTCTTTAAGACAATCAAAACATCTCCCAATACAATGAATCTTCAAAAATAATAGCCATGCAACAAGCAAATTTGCATAGCATGTCCCACACAGCAATTGGATTTTTGTCTGGTCTGACTAACCAGAGACACACTTAACTAGCAAGTGTAAATGCATGTGACTAAAATCTTATCACGATACAATCACAGAATGTGACCAGATGTAACTTGGGTGTAGATTTGTCAAATGTAAAGATGGCAGTATAGGATATGACTGTCCATGTTCATGACACACCATCAGGGGTTTTCTTTTTCTTTTTTTTTCTTTAAGCAAAGAATATGCACACATCAATGCAACCAAATATCACACAGAATTATTCATGAAATACACCACATAAGTGATTTACATTTTATACTCTCTTCACATTTTAAAATTTGCAGCTTCAAGTTTTCTTTTTATAATGAGCAAGTTTCTATGAAATGTCTGTAACTGTATGGTTCACATTTTACACTGGGCTAAAGAAATCATTCACACTTGGGCTGCCCCTATTGATTATTTCATTGACTAATCTAACACTATTTTTTTTCAATTAGTTGGAATATCATATTAATTATTCTAAAGGGTGTGTGTGCCTCTTGATAAAAAGTAATCATAATAATAAAAAGAAAATACTTTTTTCTAGTTTGAACTTCAGGACATTATTCTATACAAAATATCTCAATTTTTTCTTACAGATAACCTGCTTAATGTCCTAGCAATCCTTTGCCAGAAATTAAGCATTATTATTTTTACCTAAATACTGGATACGAGTTGCTCACACTGCAGAAAAATCCATAACTTCTTCCCAAACCACACACTTTTGTAATTTTACTACTAATTAAGATGTACATTTCTAATTTCTGTGCACATTTAACTCACTATTTGAGTGTGGTAGGGTGTAGACTGGGACACAGCCCCTGTTTTCAGTGTGCAGGGCTATCTTAGCATCGCATCCATGCATCTTATGCAAATCAGCGTATTTGAGTAATCGACGCTCATTATGCAGACAAGTCACCCCAGCCTTAATTCACATACATGCATCATGTAATTCATTAGGAAGACTACTAACAGAGCCTGGCCTGCTTTTTCTCTTAAAATAGCCTGAACTCTTCATGCCATGGATTCTCTGGTATCTCCAGGATTCTCTAGCATAGAAGTAGCATTCGGAAGATGAGCAAATTGTGTCTGTTGGCACCAAATTTTGGCTCCATCCCTCTTTCTCTCAAAATAAAAATAGAAAAAAATATTTTTATTTAATTATAACATAAAAAATAAGTATGTATTCAGCTTTGCAGTTTTGTTAAGCCTGTATGCACTGGAAAGGTCTGTTTTTGCCTGACAGAAGTGGAACCTGAGGTGGCCCCTTGTTTTAAAGTTTGGTATGCATTCTGTGATGCTTTACTGGTCACCACAATGGTACAGGGTGGTTGAGCCTTTCTGTCAGCTCAAACCAGTCTGGCAATTCTCCACTGATGCCTCTGATCAAAAAGATATTTACGTCTGCAGAACTGCTGCTTCATTCTGTGCAAACTCTAAAGATTGTTGTGCTGAAAATCCTAGGAGATCAGCAGTTCCAGAAATACTCAAGCCAGTCTGTCTGACACCAACAATCCTGCCACACTCACAATCAAAGAGATCACATTTTTCCTATACCACGTTTTGGTGTTTGATTTGAAAATAACCTAAAGGTGCCTGTGTATGATTTTACGACAAATCACTGCTGCCACATGGTTGGTGAAGCTGCCAGCACTCAGAGGGAGCAAAATTGGCCCTGCTCCCCCCAGGTGGGTAGATGGCGCTCTCTCCCCACATCATTCCTAGGGTGATTTCCACAGCACAGGGCGTCTGTGAGCTGATGTACCAGAACCAAGCCACTGCTCTGTCCTCCAAGCGTGCTGTGATGCTACTCGGCAATGCTGCATCAGCAGCAGCTCGAAAAGAAGCGGTGGCTGACTTCACATGTATTGGAGGAAGCATGTGTTAGTCTTCACCCTCCTGGTGTGTTGGGGGATTACTAGTGATAGGGGGAGTCCTAGTGAGTGGGTTGGGTAATTGGCTGTGCTAAATTGGGGAGTAAATGGGAAAAAAATTAAATAAAATTCTAAAAGATATGTCGTAGACTGAGAATCCATAACTGAGAATCCGTAACTTCCGAGAGAGTTGAGACGTCTGAAACACCACTTTTAGTCAAATCACACTGGTATATAATTATGTCAGATCGGATATCTTGGCTATGTTATTCCTTTTGAAAAAAGATTTATTTTGATTTTTGATTTTATTTTGGCCAAGAAAAGTGGTTACCACATAGTTGGAAGCAAGTATGACATACTGACAGTTACATACTAAACCTACTATACAAGTTAACCTGTTACAATGCTCTGACTTTCAAAACATTTTACTAATACTCATCAACCATGTGCTCTTATAACTATTTGCTTTTTTGTAACAGAATATTTACATGCAAATGTACGCAGATGCAGAAATGATAAATCAAAGAATATATGTGTATTTGTGTATGTGTGAATATGAATACAATAATAATTCTGCCTGTTATTTCAGTGGAAATGCCGATATTTGCATACAGCAGTGTGTATATGTTTACATCCACATTGTATTTGTGTATGTGTGTGTGTGTGTGTGTGTGTGTATGTGTGAGTTCATTTACGATAATGTGCCTTTCTATAGGTCTGTGTGTGCATGCGCCTCAGGGGATTAATGTATGGATCAGCTCTCGCACTGCAGTAGAAGGAGTGCATGGTTGAGAGGATGCATTAAAGAGAGAGTACGAACAGTGCTGCCTGTGACCCAGCGTTGAGTGAGCAACACACACTCCCGCTGCTCCACAGTGTGAGGGTCACTGAGCCTTTGTCACAACCAGCCCAGCATTCCTTCAAACCCAGAGACACTTCAGCACAATCTAATGGATCTTCTGCCTCATGATGCGTCTCCAGTGATTCAGTAGTGTCTGTTTCTAAATAACCTTGTCTGAGGAGAGTGGGACAGTGAGGATGGATTCTAGCTATAGGAATTGTAAAGGGACTGAAATGATACATTTCTTTGATCTAATTATAGTAGCACATCTAAATCTGTACAAATGCACTTTCTAACAATGCAATGCTGCAAAAAAGACTCCAAAAATGGTACTCAGTCCTTACCTTAAAAGAGGGAGAGAATATATTATGTGTAAAGAGGTTAAATTACCCAGAGGCCCACTTTTTGACATTTGTGTGACTTTACACTCTTTAAAGGGTGCTTTAGAACAAGATGTTTAATTAAAATCATTAAGATTCTCTTAGAGAACATTTCCTCAACCCAATGTCTAACTTGCATTGTGATTTTAGAGCCATATCCTTTATATTGAAGTGGCCTGGTAGTTACATCTATATCTAATTGATGTAGTCACCAATTGAATGTAAGAATAAATTAGATGTAGATTTACAACTCAGTATACACTGACAAGCCAAAATGAAGTTGTGTCCCGTAACTTTTGTCATGTCCCATAGAAGCAACAGATTGCTGCACTGACCCACTAAATATGTGTTTTTGTACAGATATTTCTAGTCAAAAGCCACAGGTCACAGCCATTACTACAAACTATGCTGTCCACTGTGGGTGGTAATGTCTTCTATGAAGTATTCTCAGTACACACTTGACATTGTGGATAGAGGAATGTTATATGCCCACATCTTTGGAAATGGAGTATCCCATTTATCTGGCTCCCACTATCTGCCCCTAACTTTACTCACATGATAACACCTTACAACTTATACAGGTGAGGGCTTTCCTTAGCCATCCTCTGAGAAAACACTTCATGACCATATTAACATTTTGACAGTCACTGTATGTCAGTAGTATTTGTTGTACGTTTTTGACCTAAACTGTACAACTAATACTCCAAATAAATCTTTTTTCTTTTTGAAATTTTCCCCATTTTCTTCCCAATTCACACATCCAATTAACCAACCCACTCATTAGGACTCCCCCTATCACTAGTGATGCCCCAACACCAGGAGGATGAAGACTAACACATGCCTTCTCCAACACATGTGAAGTCAGTCACCACCTCTTTTTCGAGCTGCTTCTGATGCAGCATTGCCAATGAGCATCACAGCTGCTCGGAGGAAAGCGCAGCGACTTGGTTAAGATACGTCAGCTTATAGACGCCTTGTGCTGATTAACATCACCCTTTGGAGTGATGTGGGGAGAGAGTGCCCTCTACCCACCCAAAGAGAGCAAGACCAATTGTGCTCTCACAGGGCACCGGTAGCTGATGGCAAGCTACATGAACAGGATCCAAACCAGCGATCTCCTGCAATATCCACTGGACCAACCGATTAATGTGTTTAATAATCACTGCAGCCATAAAACAGGTTTAGATCTACCAGTGGGAAGAATAAATGTATGAGTCTGCCCATTCTTGATTCAAATCTCATGTTTTTCTTTTTAGAGCAGACCATGTAAATTACCTCTTTTCTGACTCACTCCCTTCTCCTTTCTTTTATCTCTACCTTCTCTATTTTCTCGTGTCTGTTTCACTCATTTCAGTCGCAGCAATCATCATAATGCATTTTTTTTTACTTATTTTAAAAGTTTTTGTACTAGAGAGACGAATCAGTATCTGGCTTTTACATGTTTTTTTCTAATAATATTGAAAATGAGCAAAAATAATTGATAAATACATGCAAAGATATGAAACCTGGCTGAGTTGTTCCCAAGTTATAACAATGAGGAAAAACATCAGAAAGCACCAGTGGTTTCTGCAGAGTTCATAAGGTTAACTTCATTCAGTTTTGACTGATTTGCGCCCTTTAGAACAGTGTAGTTCAATAAGACGGAAACAAATGACCGACACAGGATACAAACGGAAAAAGCTTGCAGCTGAGATATGAAAATGTATTGCCAAGAAACCTGTTGACTAAAATTCCTGCTTTTTTATATTACTCTGTACACCCTGCACTTGTGCACTGTCTGGATAATAAATTTGGATATCGCAGCTCCAGCATTTTTCCTTTTATTGCCTGTCTGGTGCTCTGTGCGTGCCTGAGTCGTTTATTTTCTTCTCTTGTAATGTTTCTACAGAACAGGGAGTTACGATGATGACGACATTTTAGGTGTGATAATACGTATTTTCAAAATGCAATCATATTCCATACATTACTTGTTTTATTTAGGTCTAAACTTTGCATTTTACTTTTTACTTTATTATTACCTGAAGTCTGAAGCAGTTCCTGAATCTGACAGCAGTTTAATCCCCTTCCTTAGATGTCACGGGCGGACAGAAGGTTTTTCTAACTACTCTCATTAGAAGAGCTAAAATACTAGGGCATGAGCTAGCAGGCAGATATGACTTGACGTCATGAGTATAATTACCCTCGCACTTGAAATAGATTCAGCACGAACTATTTCTGGTACGTGCATCCCATCCAAGCGTCTCTCCAGCCTCAGCTCTCGTGCCATGAACTGAGAATTAACCTCTCACTTAGACATATACACACAGAGGTAATGACATTAGAACACATTTATTCATTCTTCTTCGGAGAGGTTTCTTTCTATATGTTCATATACAAAAGGGACAGTTTCTGTTTACTGATGATTTACTGTCACCCAGTCTGGCTCTTTTATACAGATATGGGTGAATGAACTTGGTATAGATTCCTGATGAGTAGTAGGGAGATGCTCTTGAGAATATTAACAGATGTTTATTAAACACAAGACATACATTTATCCGGCAGTTGTAAAAGATTTATTGGATTAATTTCTGAAAGACTCAGTAGAAACTGTTTGGCAGCTCCATTAGTAGCAATTTTAGAAATAAGAGGCTCTAATCCAAATGTGAATAAGTTTTAGAAACAAGTGATGTCTCAATCGTTGTTTTCATGGCAAATAGATTAATACTACTAGATTAATACTAACTGTGGAAAATAGATGCTGCACCATTTGAAACTTGGATCAAAAATTACGGTATTGTGCATCAGTTGTAGCAGCAACTGCTGGAACTCCTACCTTGCAGATTTGATTGTCTTTTGTATAACTCTGTACAAAACTGCAATTTTAAGTGTTGTGTTCATTGGCACCATATTTAAAGCATGTTGTTACATATAAGTACATTTTTATTTAAATGCTTTCATCATGTTTAACCATGTTTACTTAACAATCACTGTACAATCCTTAATAGTATCTCTTAATATAAAGTGTTTATTTTTAGGTAGCTAAATCCACATTAATTTTTTTAAGCAGCAGATCTAGGATAACTGTGATTTTATAACATACAGCAGTCTAAACTAAGACTAAACTAATATGAGGTTAGAGATGAAACAGAAACGCAGAGAAAGTGAACTCAGAAGGTATCAGTGAGCCTACCACCCAGCTCTTTTCAGTTACCCTCATTTAGAGCCCCTGAAATATTAATTACTGGCCAAAAATAATTTGCTTTGAGTGGATTGAAATGAATGTGATTAAGGGAGGCTGATATCTCTTCGGCTGAAGCTGAGAGTGGGGTGTTTCAGTGGGATGATAATGTATGAGAGCATATTGCAGTGTCATGACTGCTCTCCTGAGGTAACATGAATCTGCATTGCTAATTGATTTCTTCAAATTTGCCTAATCACTACAACCAAGCAGAGTCATCATCTGAAAAATGTTTAGAGTAATCACTGTGGTTACACAGTTTTACACATGGACTGAAAATAATCACAGCTGATGAGAATGGATAAGTACGAGAAAGCAACAGGAAGTAGGGGGATGAGCAATAGCTGGAATATTAAAGACTAGTTCATGTTAAAATATTTGTAGGCACACATTAAGCTTCTTTGAATTGCACCAGTTGCTGCTCAGATGTAATAATGCACACACATCTTGTCTAGTCCTTGTAGAGAAGTATTGGCAATAGGACTGTTTGGAGCAGATAAACATAAACCTATTGACACCATACTTAATGCCAGGTGTGGGCTAAAGGGTGTAAAAAATGAGTTGGGAGTTTGGGATGAGATAAAGTGGTGAGTATCCAACATCCTGACCTCACTAACACAATCAAATCCTGACATTCTTCAAAATCTGGACAATAAAGACAGTTATTTAAAAAAAAACAGAGTAACCCCTTTTTAACACCCTTGTTTTTTATAAGAATAAATGAGCAGGTATCCCAATAATATGGCCGTTGTAGTGTACATATAATAGTCTTATAGTCTATGTTATATTTTCGAGAAGCATAAATGGCCTCACTTACTCTAAATGTGTAGCATGGCCCTGTAGTAGTGATCTGTATGTTCAACTTTTAGTGAAATTTCATTAAAATATATATGATTGGTAGGTTTCGTGTTATGTCATTTATTTGTATGAATTATTCCCCTGTGGACATCCTCACTGCTCACATATCTGCTTTTCCCCCTGCCAACATATCTGATCCCATTAATCAGATACTTCAAGAACCACTTCCTGAGTTAAACACATACAATATAGAGCAGAGGCTACTCAAGGACCCGGGCTGTAAATCTGTGGCTTACAGTTTTTTTAGAAAAGAACAGAAAACAACCTGCTTTTTTTTTTTTTTAGATAATATCAATGTGTGTTTGAAAACTGTGCCAATTGCCAAATATAATTTTTTATCATCTAAAGATGATTTCTAATTATTTATTAACATAATATTTCTATGACACTGTACATCATGTCTGTCTGGAGCAGTAATAATACTGGACTTGGAGTAGCATTAGTAGTATTTATTTGTTTGTTGTCTTTTTTTAGAAAATTGGAACAGGTTTGCATCATGCAGTGCCCCCTGGGTAATGCAGTCTATATACTGACATGCCAAATGTCAATGTATAGGAATTAGTATAATCTTCTATGACTCTTGCCATGCCCCATGAAACAAATTAACACTGCAGTGACCATGTGTGAATGTGATTTCTGCCAGAGTCGCTTGTCTGTATAAATGGACAATTGTAGCCAGACACTGCCACTCCCATGTCTGCAGATTTTGATGTTGATCATGTTAAGGTCAGAAGGGCCATGGCAAAAGCTTTATCTTGCGCCTCTTGCAGTAGCCCATTGTGGATTTTGACAGGATGGGGTGTTGGTTTAAAAACAATGTTGCCAAAGCACCCAAATGTCAAAATGGAAAATAAGACATCAAAAAAAAAAACATTAAAAGAAACATTGATAAAAAAATGACAATAATAACAATAATATGTTTTGCCAGTGCTGCCTCACAGCAGAACAGTGTGCAACCACTCCAAAGTTTGATGAAAACTTTTTGAAGGTCTTTTGCAGTTTAACTGTGGTTTAGATTTTAATTTTCTTGCTATCCTATGAGCTACTGGGAAGTTTTCTTGGTCTGCCAGACCTCAGCTTGACCTCCACTGTTCCTGTTTACTGACGCGTCTCATTTTTTAATTACATTACGGACTGAGGAAGTAGCTACCTGTGTGTGTGTGTGTGTGCCTGTGTATTTCTGCTTGTGCCCACTGATTCCAATTATTCTCTGAACACACTGTCACCCTGACCAGAAAGACTCTAATAAGAAGATGGATGGAAGGATATATATATATATATATATATATACATACACACAGATGCGTGAAAAACTATTATTGAATAAACAAATTTAATATCAGACAAAGATACACTGAGTAAAAATATAAAGCAGTTTTTGAATGATAATATCATTTATTATAGAAAAAAACATTTCCAAATCAATCTAGCCCTATGTAAAAACATGTGTTTGCCCCCTAAATAATAATAACTTAGTTGTGCCACCCTTGGTGGTAAGAACTGCAATCGAGTTTTTCACATCTCTGTGGAAGAATTTCCAAGCCAATCTCTACAGAATTGTTTTAATTTAGCCACATTGGAGAGTTTTTAAGCATGAACCACCTGTTTAAGATCATCCACAGCATCTCAAACAGACTTTGACTAGGCCACACCAATACCTTCTTTTTTAAGGCATTCAGAGGTGGACCTGCTGGTGTGCTACAGATCATTGTCCTGTTGCAGAACCCGTGTAAGCCTGAGCTTAAGGTCACAAGCTGATGGACAGACATTCTCCTTCAGGACAGTCTAGTAGACAGCAGAATTTATGGTTCCACCAATTACAGCAAATTGTCCAGGCCCTGAAGCAGCAAAGCAGCCCCAGACCATCAAACTACCACCAAGACAATGTTCTTTTTCTGGAATGTGTTTGTTTTATGACAAAAGTAACGGGCCACACAACTTTCTAAAAGTTCCACTTTTGTCTCCTCAGTTCACACAATAGTTCCCCAATGTCAAGAGAATCACAAATATGTTTTTGACGGATACTTGTGTTCTTTTTGGTCAGCTGTGTTTTTTTTATCTTGGAACCTTCCCATGGATACCATTTTTGCCCAGTCTCTTCCTTATCATTGAATCATAACCACTGACCTTAGGCAAGTGAAACCGCAGTTCTTTAGATGTTGTTTTGGGTTTTTGTATGAACTGTCCATGCCCTTTTGGAATAATATCAGTAGGACAGTCACTCCTTGGAAAGTTCACCAGTGTTCCATGTTACCTCAATTTGCGAATAATAGCTCTCACTTTGGTTTGCTGGAGTCCCAAAGCCTTATAACAAAGCTTTGTAACATTTTCTCATCTGTTCTTGAATTTCTTCAGTTCAGGGCATAATGTGTTGCTTTTTGAGATATTTTATACTGCTTCATGTTTAGGTTTAATTTAAGTGATTTCTTGATTGTACAGGTCTGGCAGTAATCAGGCCTGTTTGTGGTTAGTGAAATTAAAAACAAAACACAATGTGGTTAATTCCAGTTAATTTTTTTTCTTTTTTTTTTGTTTGGATAGTTTTTCCTTAATAATTTAAATCATCATTTAACTTTTTATGGTTACTCAGGTTACTCATCTTTCACGCTACTGTATATACAGAGTACTGGTATAGAGGAAGGACTTTATATGTAGAAAAAGACAGCAGAGATGATTTCCCAGCTGCAGTCTGCTAATGTTATAAAAAAGGGGGTTGCCATGTATAGCAGTTGTTGGAGTGTGAGACATTATAAAGGAGATCCAGGCTGTGCCTAGAAGCACCCTTTACCAACAGGTATCATTAATAAAAGGAGGATTTCTTTTGGAATAATCTTTTTGCTGCCAGCAGTGCTTGGCTCCCTCCAGCCACCTAATCTATAAAAGAATCGGAGCGTTACCACGTTTAAGGTGCTTTCGGATTGCACACAGTAGCCGCACTGCTGTGTTCTGAACCCCATTGGGTTCAGTGGTTTCCCAGCGCTAGGGCAGTTTGCCACTGCTGCGGAGCAGTGTTGAAAGTTTTGCGCTTCCATGTGAAAACTGCACCTCTGCTGCCCTACCGCTTGCCATAGTCAAAGGTCAACACGTGACATGGACTCGTGTCGTGTTTTAATTTTTTTTTTATTATTACCAGCAGGTGCCCCTCAGTGTCAGCAACAGGCACAACACAACCATAACTGGTCAGCATCGAACTGAGTGGAAAGCAAAGCAGCAAACTGCTTGTGATCAAACAGAGTCAATATTATATTTAGTAGCCTTTATTTTATCTAGTATTGTGTTCCGGTAAATATAGGGGAGTAACAATTTGGAGCATGAAGTCGCACAGAAAACACTCTCATTACTTGCTATGGCCGCTTGTCACTGGTGTGCTTGCGTGGACAATTCTAGCCAGATGCCACCATTAACACTTATTCATCACCCACTACACTATGGGTGGTAATGCCGACTATGATGTGACACTGTGAATCACTGTGGACAACTTTAGAAATAGAAGGTGCCATCCATCAAGCGGGCCTCGCTGGAACTCTGATCATCTGAACCGTGTCCACCCTTATTTACAAAATAACACATCATAATATATTAGATGTGTAACAGTATGTGTAGTCTTTTGAAACCCTCGTGATACAGGGGTCACAGTTTGGTTTGTAAAACTGCAAAGTGACTACACTCTACAGGCAAACAAATGAATGTAATGTTGCATCTTTAGCTTTACACTGTTGCGAGCCTATAGCGTAATGTAGTTCCACTGTAGAAGCCACTGACTTTATACACTGCCCGGCCAAAAAAAAAAAGTCGCCACCCCAAAAAAAAGTGTCACACACCCTAGTATTTTATTGGACTGCCTTCACCTTTGATTGTGGCATGCATTCAATGTGGCATTGTTTCAGTAAGCTTCTGCAATATCACAAGAGTTATTTAAACTAGTGCTGCATTCATTTTTCACCAAGATCTTGCATTGATGATGGTAGAGTCCAACCGCTGCACAAAGCCTTCTCCAGCACATACCAAAGATTCTTAATGGGGTTAAGGTCTGGACTCTGTGGTGGCCAATCCATGTCTGAAAATTATGACCTCATGCTCCCCGAACCACTCTCTCACAATTTGATCTTGTAATATCATCTTGGAAGAAAAAAATCCATTGATGGAATAACCTGGTCATTCAGTATATTCAGATAGTCAGCCGACCTCATTCTTTGAGTACATACTGTTGCTGAACCTAGACCTGACCATCTGCAGCAACCCAAGATAATTTTTTGGGCCAGACAGTGTAGATATGAATCTAAATGAATAAATATGATAATGTGTTTTTAACAACACAGTTTTAACTTTTTAATAATTGCAATATATTGCCTTGCTTATTTTGCAATGTATTGTGAAATATTGAATTGTAAGCCCTCTATTATACACAGCCCTGAAAAAGTGTAAATTTAATTTTTGTGTAAACCATCTAATTCATAGCAGATTATCCTGGGTTACCCTGGGCCTTGCACGATATGAATATAGACTAGTCTAATCTCACTCACTTTTCTGCAAAGATTTAAACTTACACGTATTAAACTAAATTAAACTTCACATTATGACAAAGTGCCTGAAGGTCGCACCCTGACAGCGTCACCTTTTATAGGCCAGCTCCAACACACACCTGCTCCTTCCTTCAAGATGCCGCTGAGGAACATGCTGAACTGGATCAGGTGTGTTAGTAGAACTAGAGCTGGAGCTAAACTCTGCAGGGCCGTAGATCTCCATCCAGCAGCAGAAGTACGAGAACAGAAGCAGCAGTGGCAGCATGCATTATGTAATGCTACACATTATGAAATGAGACAGCGAAATCGAAGCACTTTCACTGAGTTGTAAGGATCTGGCTGAACGTGTTAGCATATGTATATTTAACCTTCCCGCATGCATAATGCAGCTGCAGCTGGAGTGTCACCCATCACGTGCGCTGCAGCGTGGTACTTGGTAGGCCAACCTCTCGTGGCAAAACGTGGTTTGGGATGATCGTTCCATTTATTCATTAGCTAGCTAACACTGCTTAGCTTGTGTGTTCGTTTATACTCCTTTATCTGCTTGCACCCCCCCCCCCCCCTACTCTACTCTACCCTACCCTACCTCCACCCCTCTCCAGGCTCTGCCCTCCTGTCTCGCACGCACACACACACACTCTCTCTCTCTGCTCCTACCTCACACACGGTCGCCTGCCTGCCTCCTGCACGCTGCTGCAGCGTTTCCCTGCTAGACAAACACAGAGAGAGAGAGAGAGAGAGAGAGTCTGTGTGTGACAGAGAGGGAGATATATACAGTCTGTTTCTAAGCAAACAGCCTCAAGCTAAAGGAAGAAGATCAAGCAGAAGAAAAAAAGGAGGAAAGGAAGAAGAGAAAAAGGAGAGGAGGAGGTAGAGAGAAATAGAGGAGGGGAGGGGTGGAGGAAGACGATGTGCATTTCCTGAGTGATTTCCTCGCGCGGCTGGCTGCGAGCAGAGCTGTGGCAGCGCGAGCTCAGCGCGCATGGCTGTCCGGCTCCGCGCGCTCTCTGCCTCCGCCGTCAGCTCGTGGGCGCGAGAAATGGCGCTGCGCTGCTGCTGCTGAGAGCAGGAAGACAGACTGACTGAAAGAGAGAGGGAGGAAGAGAGAGATAGAGGGATAGATAGAGGGAGCAGAGGGGAAGAGAGAGAGAGAGAGATAGAGTGGAAAAGAGAGAGAGAGAGAGATAGGAGAGAGCAGGAGGAGGAGAACAGGGCAGGAAAGGAAAGGAAAGGAAAGAAGAGAGAGGATAGAGAGAGAGAGAAAAAAGAGGAGAGAAGAGAGCAGAGTGCTCAATGATCATCAGGACGTGTGCGCTTCTCCTCACGGGCGGATTTGAACAGCAGTACCATGGTGAATTACCAGAAATACATCACTGTTATGCAGCTGGCCTTAGGTGTTACAGCCTACAACAGAGACCGTAGCCTGCCTCCCCGAAAGCATATGTGGTGAGTAGGAGAGAAAGAGAGACAGTGGTGATGTGATGATGGACGTTTGTGGGGAGAAATATAGTTATATGAGTGTGTGTGTGTGTGTGTGTGTGTTGTGGGGGGTCGTAGCCTCGTTACTTAATAAGTAAAGGAGTAAAAGGCAGGGTCACCGAGCCCAGGGGCTCAATCAGCAAAATGGGCTCTAGTTCTTATAGCTTTTATAGCGATGAGCAAACCGCATAGCCGCTAACAACACAACACACACTGTGACTGAGCTGTAATGAATACAGCTCACTGATAGAGCCAATAGACACAGAGAAAGAGAGTGTGTGTCTGCACACAGGTAACTACAGTAGACCGGGTGTTCTGTCGAATTTTGCTAACCTGTGAAACCGTGCTGCCTTAGTGTATATTTATGTAGCTAGTTAGTATTTAGGATAGCATTAATCACTGTATCATGGAAAAGTTATATGGCAATGAGAGGTAATTACAGACCGCTTTTTTAATGTTTTAATAATAATAATCGTTGTAATAGTTATTATTATTTTACATTTTAACATTTGTGCAATGACAGTGAGTCAAGGTTGTTTATTCCACATAAAAAAAAACAGATTTATTATTAAAAAACACGAGCTATAATTAAAAAGTGTAAGACAGCGCATGCGCAGAAGCTTTGGGAAGCACCTATCGATGAGTAACATAACTGGACAGAACACCCCGGCCAACTGTATAATAATCTAGCTAGGTAGATACCCGAGTGTGTGTAAGAGGGAGTCTTTAAGTGTGTGTGTGTGTGTTTGTGATTGTATAGCTATATATACATGTGTTTTTCTTCCCCCTGTAGCCTAGCTTACCGTAGCAACCAGCAGGTGTTCAGGCTTTAGGACGCGGAGGGACACATTAACGGTCATATCACTCCAGTTCTACTGAAATAGACTAACCGAGCTAGCTAGCGACCGGCGTCATTTTACAGAAGGCTTTTTAACAGTATTACACAGTTTAAACCATTGGCCATGGTCTACAAATCACACAAGTGTCAAGATAACTAAGTAAACTAAAAGATAGAACAGTTTTGGTGAGTTTTCGTAGCTTTATTTGTGATTTATGTGACATATCAAGTCAGTTCCAGCACTATTCAGCACTATTTCCTGTATGTATTCTTCCACATGCTAGCTAACTAGGTGTTTGTGTGACTTGTGATTTGTGCTTTGCCTCTTTCTCTTCATTCTCTCCATTCTCTTCATTAACTCACCTGCTCTTCATTCATGGACCTCTCACCTGTTAAAAAACACCATAAAATGACCATTAAACCATCACTGCATAAACTCACCTAATAAAAAAAACAGTTGGCATGAACTTGTGTAGAAGTGTCTGTGTCACCTTTTTTTAACTTAATTTATATGACTGTTATTATTATTATTAGTGATGCACCAAATATTCACTAACCAAAACTGAATTTGTCAAAAAAATATATGCACTTTTCTTGTTCAAATAGTATATACCAAACTTGTTGTTATGTCTGCTGGAATGTTAAGATGTTCATTGTTGAATAAACATGTTAAAGTGTGGTTTGTAATTGCTTTTCAAAGGATACAGTTAAGCTAACTACTTATTGCAGTGATAAAACCAAAAGCTAAACTGAATGAAAACCTGCAAAAAAAAACATGTACAGTATTTAATTATGTTCGGTTTCTGACCAAAAAAATTATTTTGGTGCATTCCTAATTTTTTTTTAATTACGAGAACACTCCATTTCACTCCATGTGTTGCTTTCCAACTTGTGCCATTTCCATAAAACTCTTTCCCCCCAACTCTCAGTGTGGCTGTGTGTCTGTCTGTCCTTTACTCTCTTCACTTTCACCCCAGTGCTTCAATGCTTTTGTCCACTTTCCATTCTCTCTCTCTATCTACAGCAGATTCATTTAACTTCAGCCTTCGTGCACTCAGGCTAATTTTCCATTAGGGCTCTCGTATAATTGCGGGTGGTGTGCCTCAAAGGCCTCTGTGTGTTTGAGAAGATTGCGTCTGTAATCTAAGCAGGATTACACTCTGGCTCAGAAAGAAAACAGGGCAGTTAATTAAGCGTCATCGGCCACCACAGAGATGTGGGGATCTCCTTGGAAGTGGATGACAAAGGTGTTTACCACCAAGAGGTGTCAGTGTCATCTTCCACACAGTCAAAGTACATCTTTTCCTCAGTGCTCAACAGATTTTTAAATCTAACTCATAACCTATTTATGGGGTGTTTTAATTTCCCTCTCTCCTCCAATTACCATGTTTTAATCATGCACTCTGTATGTGTATGAACTCTTTTATCTCCAAAAGTGACAAATTCTCTGTAACAGCGGGAGTGCTAGGAAACTTCTGTAATGTTATCTCCCCTTACAAATTCATTCTCTCCGTGTCTAATGTGTAAATGTTATCACTTAACAGCCATCTCCTGTTATAGCATTACAATGCCTACATTCTCTTTTTCTCATTACATGCACACACTTGAAATAGAACCGGGAAACAAAAAGCATGAACAGCCTGGAAGCAGCGAATAATCAATTATGTGGCAAGGCTGGCATGAGAGAACGGAAATTGCCTTCTTTTAATAGTGCAGTATTCAAGTATTCTTCAGGTGGCATCACTGTGGCCTCCCAGGATATTTTCACCTCAAAGCAAGGTGTTTCTTTAGAGTCAAAGGGCCAACTGCATTCACAAACACAGTCTTGAGATTAAATAATTTAGAAACAAAATGTTGAACTTGCCATGACTGATGAAAAGTAATCTGTTGGGAAAGTTTAGGCTCACCTTCTAGCTTTGAGAAACTATGAGGACAATTATTATGTATACTGTGCAAATAGAGCCAATTAATATAACAATATGTTATGGTATCATGGTAAATAAAAATTCCATGATACAATATTTCTACCACGATTCATATTTTACCCGACCTAGTAGATGCATAGCCAAGCACATATTACAATAAATGAAAATAACATGAATATAATTTTTTTTATTATTATTTTCATGATTATTATGATTACTAATGTTAAATCAGTTGAATTTGTGATGGAATCCACAAGATGCCTGGGGTTGTCAAGAAGAAACCTGGAACCAATCTTTGTTCTTCAAAAGCAAACATGTTCTCAACTGTTTTCTTCTTATTTGAGTTTGATAGCGCTTAAAAACTGTTAATTTCAGGTGATTTGATATAAATTTAAATACGTTAAATATTTTTTTTAGTACTTTAGTCATTTCTTGAAACAGTTAATTGCTAATACCAATAGGTTTCATTCCGTAGTTCAGTTATTTTTGTAGACTTTTCATAACTGATTCTTTAGCTTTAGGTCAGCGAGTTCACCTAATGTCAGTTGTTGAAATGCTTTTGACATTGAAAGCAGGAAAACTCAAGCTCCAGTTTGCCCTGTGGGGGGCCATGTGTGCTGAAACATCAGAGAGTCACTGAAATCAACCAAGCAAGCAAACGTAATTTACCATCATGCTGAGGCTGCTTACATGCAAACTCTGAATAGCTGTAAAAACTTGCCAAATTCAACATTAAACTGAAGTGATGATAAAGCACCTGAAGCCTACAAGGACGTGGATGCTGCCGCTCGTTTTCTTTGTGTAACTGTTAATTATTTATTGTTATATGCTGTTGTTTTACAGAACATTCACCACCTTGCTGCTGTAGGAAGAGCCATAGATGTTAAAGAGGCTATGTAGGCTAACGTAAATCTTACATTTTTCTTCTGCTTTATTGATTATTTTTCTGTTTTATTGATGTTTTCCTGTTGATTTACACATGACAGGTTCATGTAGGTTAATGAAACTAAACACGTTTATTTAGATTTTCCAACCATTTTCCCCTAACAAGTAAACAAGCTTTAGTTGAAGTGCTCTAGACTAAATAGTTTTGACATCCCTAACAGAACACGTTTTCAGCCTAGTTTCCATATATGGGCTTTGTGCACTAGGTACAGTGAAATGTAACATTTATTTTTAAAAGCCAGGAAAATGTGCAACATGGACCCTTTAAAGCAGATTTGTTAAACAGCTGATCTCAGACCCTTTCTAAATATCGATATCAAAGCCTGAGTTTTATCAGCCCACCACACCACAGTTGCCAAGAATAAAATGATACTCAGACTGAGTTGCATGTGCCTGGTTGCCGAAACCATATGTGCCTACACATTGGTTTGCAGACTACGATACAACAATATGCTTGAACCAATTGTGCCAGCAATTATTATCAAACAAACTGTAAAGTCAGACAAAGATAATCTGAGTAAATATATAGGAAAAAATATCCAAACCAATCTAGCCCTGTGTGAAAAAAGTATATGCCCCCTAAACCTAATAACTTTATTTTGTCACCCTTGGCGGCAACAACTGCAAAAAAGCTTTACCTATAACTGGCAACGAGTCTTTCACACAGGAATTTTGGCCCACTTTTCTTTATAGAGTTGTATTAATTAAGCCACATTGGAGGGTTTTTCTTTTTAAAATCATCCACAGCATCTGAATCAGACTTTGACTAGGCCACTCCAAAACCTAAATTTAGTTTTTTTAAGTCATTCAGAGTTTGACTTGTTTGTGTGCTTTGGATCATTGTCCTGCTGCAGAACCCAAGTACGCCTCAGCTTGAGGTCACAAATACATAGATGGCTGGACATTCTCGTTCAGGATTTTCTGGTAAACAATATCTATTACATCTGTAACAGCAAGTTGTCCAGACACTGAAGCAGCAAAAGCAGCCCCAGACCATCACACTACCACCACCTAGATTCACTTTAAGAATTATGTTATTTTTCTGAAATTATGTGTGATGAAATGGGACACACACCTTCCAAAAACACTTTTGTCACATCTGTCCAAAGAATATTTATCCAAAGTTCTGGGGACCATCAAGAGGTTTTTTGGCAAATGTAAGATGGGTCTTGTGTTATTTTTGGTCAGCATTGTTTCTTGCCTTGGAACTCTCCCATGGATACCATTTCCGACCACTCTTTCTTAATATAGAAACATTAACACTGACCTTTACTGAGGCAAGTGAGACCTGCAGTTCTTTAAATGTTGTTCTGGGTTTTTTTGTGACCTCCTGGATGAGTTGTCCATGCCCATTTGGAATAATTTCGGTTGGCCGATTTAACAGTGTTGCATGTTTTTTCCATTTGTGAATAATAGTTCTCACTGTGGTCCGCTGAAGTCCCATAGCTTTAGAAATTAATTTGTAACCTTTTACAGACTGATAGATGTCAATGACTGTTTTCTTATCTGTTTTTAAATTTCTTCAGATCGTGGCATATAATGTGTTGCTTTTTGAGATCTTTTAGCTGCTTCATCTTGTCAGATGGGTTTTATTTAAGTGAAAACTTGATCCTACGGGTTTGGTAGTGTCAGGTCTTTAGTCTGTCTGCTTCTTATGTCTGTGTTATTCTCAGGTCTGTGTTTCATTCCCAGTGTTTTTCCACTCACCTGTGTTCATTCGTAGCTCCGCCCCTTCGTCCCAGGTGTTTCCTGTTCCCTGTGTGTGTGCACCTCTATTTAAGGTCCGTGTCGTCTGTCAGTGCTCCATGTTTTCCCCTGTTTCCTCAGTCCTGTTTTCGTTAATAAATCCCATTTTGTTTGCATTTGCGTCCGCCTCCGCGTCCTCCCTGCACCCGCAACTGACAGAAGGATCGACCTAAATAATGGACGCAGCAAACAAGTGGACCGGCTCCAGGTTGGTGATCCGCCATGCACCATGCGGGACCCCGGCGTTGGAATCATCCGCGCTCCGAGAATCCCGCGACCGAGACACCACGCTCCGTGAAGCCAGCGGATGGGACGCCACGCTCTGTGACTCCCGTGGCTCATCCGCGCTCCGAGAATCCCGCGGCCGAGACGCCGCGCTCCGAGAATCCCGCGGCCAAGACGCCGCGCTCCGAGAATCCCGCGGCCGAGACGCCACGCTGCGTGAAGCCAGCGGATGGGACGCCATGCTCTGTGACTCCCGTGGCTCATCCGCGCTCCGAGAATCCCGCGGCTGAGACGCCGCGCTCCGAGAATCCCGCGGCCGAGACGCTGCGCTCTGAGAATCCCGCGACCGAGACGCCACGCTCCGTGAAGCCAGCGGATGGGACGCCACGCTCTGTGACTCCCGTGGCTCATCCGCGCTCCGAGAATCTCGCGGCTGAGGCTCCGCGCTCCGAGACCCCCGCGGTCTCATCCGCGCTCCGAGAAGCTCGCGGCTGAGGCTCCGCGCTCCGAGACCCCCGCGGCTCATTCGCGCTCCGAGAAGCTTGCGGCTGAGGCTCTGAGGTCTGTGTCTTGTGATTGGTGAACTTAAACTCAGCTTTCCAAAAAGTGTAATTAATCACAATTAATTTATAGGGGGGTAAACAGTTTTTCACACAGGGTCAGGTTGGTATGGATAGTGTTTTTGTTCCCTCGATAAATTAAATCATCATTTAAAAAGTGCTTTTTACATTTAGTTAGGTTATGTATGTCTGAAATTAAAGTTTGTTTGATAATCTGAAAAAATGTAGGTATAACAAAAATGCAAAAACTAAAGAAATCAGTACTTTTTTATGCCAATGTATATGAATCACACCAGTGTTACCTGTTTTTCAGCATATACACCATTCATCCTCATAGTTGATGCAGAATCTCAGCCAATGCTTCCATAAATCGGCACAGCTTGGCCCAATTCTTCAAGCTTTCTGGGTTGAGTTTGTTTTTTACAGTCAGTCACTACTTTTGTGAGTAAACAGCTAAAACTCTAATCCATAATCGCATATTAGAAGACTTTAATTAAAAGCTCCTAAATTCTTAATGCGCTCAGTTTCAGCAGAGGTGAATTTATGCTATTTAAATTCTCCACCAGAGAGCATTTCATTTCTTCTCTCTTTGAGAGTTTCTAGATTCTAATTGTTCCTAGATGAGCCTCCCTTTGGCTTTTATAGCTGTCCAGTTTTTACTAGAGAACTCCACAATTCTTTACCTGGAAAACTAGTAAAGGATCGACACACAAAAGGACCTTTCTTAAGGAGCAAGTCGAGGTCATTGGAGAGGGAAGCAAAGGACTTCAGAGGTGGGATGTAGAAAAGTAGAGGGATTAGGACAGAAGCAAGGTAAACAGAAGATTATATGAATAAGGTGAGAGTAGTACTGATACTGTTATATCCTACCATTCACATTGATGCTTCTTATACATTTAGAATGAAAGTAAATCTGCGCTATTTCAGTGTTGTCCATTTCTGGCCGGTCCTGTTTGTTCTGGATCAGTACATTTAGTGCAAATGGCTTTTTTGAAAGCTTCAGCACTGCTTGTGGAGCGTGGAAAAAGGAAGAAATCGGAATCAGTAAAGCTGTTCTCTGAGTCATAATAATGCAGCAGATGTTCTTCTTCCCTCCAGTCCTAAAAACTAGCCCACAGATTCGCTTTAACCTGGCGTAATGAACTTTAGTGCCAGTTGTTGGCCCTGAGGCGTTCACACGTGCTTCTTAGTATTTACACACTCTTTTTACCAATGTGTGCTGTAAGTTTGTGCGAGTGTGTGTGTTTGTATGTGTGTGGGTTAGTCGTGTTCGACTGTGTGTGTAACCGACAAAAGCAGCTTATCACGTTTCACGCCTAGCACCCTTCAGTTATAGTAAAGAGGCATGAAGCGCTAGCTGATCCTAAGCCTGCTAGCATACACTTCACTGTAATCCTCCCCAACAGTGGCTGGCTGCAGATTTCATCTTCTGCGCTTGCCTTTGTGTCAGTCAACCCAAAACTACTGTTTACTGGTGGGTGTTCTGTTAAATAAAAAAAAGCCTGAGCAATTAACCTGCAGTCAACTGGCTGGAGTTGAGGAGAATGCTAACAGGCTGGCCTTCTGTGCGGGGCTTGCAGGCAGTAAGGGGCAGAATACACATGACTGCACTGGTTCCCAATGTCCTGCTCTCAGCCACATTTAGCCTGTAGGGTGTACAGCGCTGTCCAGTGCCAGAGTTACGATAATGCTTGTGATTATGGCAGTAGAGATAGTGCTGATAGCAGTGCATGCTCGAGAGAGTAATGGTCAGCCTCCTCTGTGCTAAAACGTTTGAACAGAACCGAGACCAGTGGCACGGAACGGACCACTATACGCAAGGTCTTGCTGATTGAGCAGTATCCTTTATTGCTCATGCTAATTGTACCTGACGGCTGGCCGAGGCACATAAGAAGAGGTCAAGGGGCTGCGTGGACAACCACATTTCATTATTGACTGTCTCTTGTCAGATGTTTGTGCCATAATGACGTTAGTCATCTGCTTATGCTGTTGTTTGGACAGCTGTATCAGGCCTCAACAGTGGCGTAAATAAGGCAAAGTGTAGGCACGGCAATCACACAACCAGGCCCACTAACATATTTACGGGACCTATCATATCTACTCATGCAATTAATCATAATTCTAAATCCATTATGTTTAGCCGGTTGTCTATATTAGGCCATCTACCTGGTTGAGACATAGCACTAATTAAAATATTAATGCATGTTAATGAGTGTATTGTTATTACATTTTATAATCTTTACATTCTGGGATGTACAAATAGTAAATATGTGACTTTATTTAAGGCCATGAATGCTTAAACATGTTGTTATAAGCCTAATACAACCCTGTTATTGTGTCTCAGAATGAACTGCTGCTTTTCTTTTTGGAGGACTTGTGGATTTAGGACACTGCTACAGACTCACAGAGGCTGCATAATCTTGCATAGTTTAAAGACTGTAACAAAAACTGCAATTATTCCAGTGTTGCTGTTATCTTGTTGTGTCTTCTCAGCAAGATGTGCCTTTAGCAAGCTGAAGAGATTGTAGCCAGGTTAGCTTTTGGACTTGCACTCCTACCCCCTCCTCCTTTTCTGTTTGTTTGGCTTTCAGCACGTGTGTGTTTAGCTCCAGTTTGGTTCAGCTGTTAGGTCAGTTTGTTTTTGAGGTAGCAGACAACAGACAAAAGAAATAGTAAATGACTAGTGTTTGCTTTTGAGCTGGTGAGATTCTCTGTTAGCCTACCTGGAGTTTGGTACAGGAAAAGCCATGGTCACAAGTAGGGTTGGGCATTATGATAGTAATACTGTTAACTGTGGTATTAATACTTTTTTCCTGTCATGACATGCCTAATTTCTGGACTGTGACTAATACAAGCCAAAATAGCTCATACGTTCATGTGCTTAAGAAGGCAACAGGATGGGGCTCTCACTGAATTTGAGTCACTCTCTGAAGAGGAAAGTGAGGGGGAAAAAAACACAGGACAACCTAGTTGCAAGTTTCACAATGGTCTGATAATGGCAATAATTCTCTGTTCATATCAAAGGCAAAGCTACTTAAACTGTATAGATCTGTGCAGGTCTGAAGCCTTAGCCTGTTAGCGACTAGCCTTTTATCTAATGTTATCTATGTATCTAGCTAACTAACTAAGGCTTCACTCTCTCAGAGTTTTTATCATCAGTACTTGAGTTAGTTAGTCAGAAAACTGCTGTATTCAGCTATCTAATACTCTGTGTATATGTCCAGTCACTCTATTATTCACGTCTGTAAAAATAAATCCTTGCTCCAGTAACACTGTATACTGCTGTAATGTTTTGACACAGTATATTGGTATTAAAAAAAGTAAATACTGTCCAACCCTAGTCATGAGGCCTGGTTCATGTAGCAGCCTGTTTTTCCATAACTAACCTTAACGAGTCTGAAGTTGATGAGCTGCTATCCAGTATCAACAGCACCATATGTTCCTGAAGTCTCCATTGTGTTTTCAATAGTTTTGTCTAATATAGGTTTGGGCCACAGTGTTGGGCCTTTTTACACCTCTGTTTGGTTTAGCTAGATTTGCTTTTGAAGGTGTACGCAAGCATATGAGATTCAAGGTTTGTCATTTCTGTTCACTGAGTAATAATTTTCAACTCAAGATTCAAGATTTTTATTGTCACGTCACAGATTACAGGTGTACATGTGAGTAAAAACCTTGGGTTCACAGAACAATATTTACAAGTAGAATAATACGAAAAAATAAAATAGAATATACAGATAACTTTACAGTATACACAATACACACAATAACAGTACACTCAAAAACTTATAATAATAGACATTTTGACATATGGTATTGCATATGGTTTGACATTCTATGCCCCCTTAAGCCATTTTTACCGGGCTTAATTAGTGTAATTATATTATGTATGTTAATATATGTATATATGTTAGAATTTAGAAGTGAATTTGTCCCAGTAGTTTATAATAAGAGGCCTTTTTGTGTATTGTTAATATGTTCATTATTAAAGATAAATCAGATAAAAAATTATCTGTATGGTATGAACATTTGATTACAATAAATATTGCTTATATTTTAAGATAACGTTTATAGAATTATCTTTTGGATTATGAAATTCTACTGTCATATTTTTCATTGATGTGAGTTGCCCTTACTAGGGTCCATGAGGTCCTATTTATGTCGCAGAGGTCACATCTTACATCTGAGGACACATTTAGCATCAGCCTCATGACTAATCAGAGGATGACACTCACAGATCCCTCAAGGCCATTTAGTAAATGTATATGAAATTTTACAGGGCTATATCTTTACTGTATGTGCCGTCATTAATGTCGCATGTGGCACACTCCAAATATAATGTGTGATGTCGTTCCCTCTCGATCCCCCTGGTGCTTTTTTAACACGTTCCACTGGTAAAGGTGAACTGAAGGTGAAGCTGTTCTGTTTCTATGCTGCATCTCAGCAGGTTACACCTCCTGCTGAAGTGTTTTTCTCCCATATTCCCTTTTCCTTGCTCCTATATTTAATAGACTGAACCACAGCAGAGTAGGGACAGTTTAGATGCTCCTTTAATTTCTTTTTTTTTTTTCATTTCATGATGTTCTTAGAAATCTGCCATAGTAACTCAGGGGGCTCCTTAATCTGCCACTTAATATGTAAATGGATCTCACAATTCATCAGAACTCCCGCCAGTGCATCGAAACAGAAGATTTGCTTTATTGAATTCCGCTTTCCAAGGCTTTTCAGTAAATCCTCTCACAACATGCTATGTCCTGATATCAAGGGGGAAAAGTAGTGCTATGAGGCACTCACATCACCACCGCACTGTACAACGGGAGAATACAGAACACTTAGCCATGTAGTGTAACCGATTCTTATGAATTATGTAATAACACTTGCTTCGCTTTGTGCTATGATTCTAGTTTCTGTTTTGCTGCAGTTTAAGGCTTAAAAATGATAACGATACTGACTATAACTATAAATTCATATAACAGATAATTAGCTGATAAAATTGGATTATGTATTTTTTTAACATATAGCTCTGAAAAAAAATAAGAGATTGCTTCAGTTTCTGAATTACTTTCTCTGATTTTGCTATTCATAGGTATATGTTTGAGTAAAATGAACAGTTGTTGTTTTATTCTATAAACTACGGACAACATTTCTCCCAAATTCCAAATAAAAATATTGTCATTTAGAGCATTTATTTGCAGAAAATGAGAAATGACTGAAATAACAAAAAAGATGCAGAGCTTTCAGACCTCAAATAATGCAAAGAAAACAAGTTCATATTCTTACATTTTTAAGAGCTTAGAAATCAATATTTGTTAGAATAACCCTGGTTTTTAATTACAGTTTTCATGCATTTTGGAATATTCTCCTCCACCAGTTTTACACACTGCTTTTGGATAACTTTATGCCACTCCTGGTGCAAAAATTCAAGCAGTTCTGCTTGGTTTAATGGCTTGTGATCATCCATCTTCCTCTTAATTATATTCCAGAGGTTTTCCATTTGAACTCATAATTTATTATATTATTTATATATTATTATTTTCCAGAGCTGTATATCTTTATTACATTTACAACACACAATTTTTAGGACATACAAAAAAAAATACATACACAAATGTCTATACTGACTGGCTTTTTTTTTACCCACATTTCAAAATGTAAACAGTAAGATGCAAATTACTAATGCTTCTAGCCCAATAATCTAGAGACACATGCAGTTTGTGTAATTTGATATTTTATTACACCCTAATGATTATTACAAGTACCTTATGGTAATTAACTGCAAACGCACACTGGCTAAGATGTTCCTGAGTAATACCGCTGGTGGAAAAAATGCCCAGAAGTTTTAAGAGGTTAAGGAATGAAACCTGATGCTCACAGAGAGTAAGTGTAATATAAAGAGTGTGAGTGAATTTGTACAGTACTACACAATGTTAACCACAGCAAAAACAACAGCAGAGCAAAACAAGGATATTAACCAAATACAGACCAGAGTCACAAACCTGAGGATCTGAGGAACCTTTTTTAGACATGAAAGTCTGGACCATAGTCTACAACAAACAAGGTTCATGTGTTTGTTACATTGTATATATGGTTTTAAGCAAACTGATAAACCCTGCTACATCCTGTCATCATCACATACCTAGGCTGCATCTCCCTGTACTTCACATTAATTGGTTTGTAGAGTGGTGTCGATATTGGACATTGGTGCGTTACCAATTAGGTGAGTTGCATTTCCAGACATTGCACCAAATTCAGGATGAGCTGCATGAATGTAGCAGATTCATCCCAGATTTCTTTAATTTCAGTTCATGAATAAGGGTTAATGCACAGTCGCAGCAGATATAGGAATCTTACGCGTAAATGTTTGTGCCTGCACTGCTGCATGATGCGCATGTATGTAAGGAAAGTCAGATTTTAGCACAACAGGTTTTTTTCTTCTTTTTATTGTTTAAATGCCAAATATGGCTTGCCTTGACTTCCTGTGATTGTCCAAGACAGCCAAGGTACATGTAGAATCACCCTAAATCACCCTAAGTTATTCAGGCGACCAAAACCAGGAGATGAACCATACAAGGAGAACTAAGTGGGAGAGAACTAACAAGGAGAACAAAGAGTATTGATACAAATATGACCACTAAGTGTTCAACAGGAGAAATTGGCAATACTTTGCAAATGTTGCGGTAAATTAGACAGGGAATTTAAACAAACAGGTGAGATAGTTGTGCTTGATTGTTTAAGAATCTCGATACTTGCTTGAACATATATGAATCATTTTTGTTCAAAGATGCTTCTGGGACTGTCAGCCAGTTATGATTGCCAGTTCTCAGTTGTCACGCTGACTTTGAGACCATTTTGTGTTTTTAAAGAAATGGCTGAATTCCTCAATTTGCCATCACTGGATTTGGGATACTTTCCCTGCTGTGTAAAATGCCTTATGGTGGTAAAAGTCTTTTTTTACATAGTCAGAGAAGCATACCATATATCATCATTTTTTCTCCCAGGTACAGACAGTCCAAATATATCCTGAACAGTACGACATGATCCTTCAGGTCTACCTGTGTCCTTTCAAGGTAGAGAAAAAAAACTGCAATGAATGTACTGTATTACAAATATGCCCCTTAACTTACCCTTGAGGGTATCACCCCAGTTTTGTATCATTTTTTAGTCTGATCTATAAATATTTGGGCAATGACACATTTTGTGGTTTTTCTCTGTACTGCACCTCAGTGAATTGTAAATAGATAAAGTAGATTTTCACCCTTGGCAAAAGCCAGTGATAGAATATTAGTCACCCAAGGCACATCAATGGATCTTACATTTAGAAAATAAATAAGAATTATGCTCATAATTTCATTTTAAATTTATTTATTTTAGGCGATTAATTTACTTCTATGTCAACAGATGCTGTATTTTGACCATGGGTACCCAAACTATTTTTTTTAAAGACTGTATTGTAAAACATTGTATCTCTAAAGTAATAACTGTACAGGAGAATAACAGGAAAGTGTAAAATGATTTTATTCCAAATAATTGTAGAGCTTTTCTAGTAGTCAATTCCTCATAAAACAGGGCCCAGTAAAACAGGGCCCAGTTCTATGGCAAGCTGGAAAGTAGAGAATTGGGTGAGGTGATCATCCAATATCCTGACCTCACTAATATTTTTGTCAGTGGATGCAATCGAAACCTAAATTCTACAAAAACGTATTCAAATAGTTTCCAAAACAGTAGAGACAATTACTCCAACAAATGTAGAATAAACTTTTTTTTAAATGCTCCTAATTTAAGGATAAACATTTGTATTAGTGCTGGGCAATATCATGATATATTATTGTATTATAATACATTTTCTTATCATATTGAAAATATGTTTTTAAGCATATTGAGGATGTTTGCCTATAAACAGAATACAATGATTTGCAAATCTCATAGGCAATGTAATTAAGCAATACTACACAAGAGGGAGTGCTATAAGGTGCAATATTAGAGCAGCACAAAGGTGCCAATATTATATGTTATAGCACGAACCTCGAGTGTATTATTGTGAATATATCACAGTTCCATTATAGCTGTTTATTAAAAGATTTTGAGGTAAAGATGCTGAGAAAATACAATATGTTTGGTTATAAAAACGTTTCCAATTAAAATAGTTCCATTCCTGCTCTGTTTGGATTGAAAGCGCTGCATCGTTGCTAGGTTGCCTGTATGTGACGGAGTAATACATGGAGAGCTTCGGTTACAGTGCATTACCGGCTGATAATGAACATCTCAATTACATTTGCATTACTGAACAAACTGTGGTATAATTAGGTTTACGTAATTTCACATTTAAGAATGTTTTTTTTTCCCCCACAAATTAATGCAATGTTTTGCAGACTCTGCCTTTTTAAACACTCTTTTTGTACCTAATTATGTTAGTTGCAGATTGTTCCTCCAGCTGTTTTTTATTTGCACCACTTTTCCAGCCTTTTGTTGTCTCATTCCAAGTTATTTTTTATTTTAAATGAATGAATATTTTTTTAAATGAAATGATAATGGAAATGTCTCACTTTTAAACATTAAACATCTGGTATATGTTTTATATTTTCTTGTGGATAAAATATGAATCTGTGAGATTTGCAAATCACTGCATTCTGTTTTTATTTGCACTTATTTACATCTTTATTTACATTTTACACCCAACTTTGTGTTGTGTATGTGTGTTGTGTCTGTGTTTGTGTTTGTGTGTATATGTGTGGATACATGTGTGTATTTCCTCTAGAGAAATTCTCAGAAGAGTTCTGCAGCAGTGTCACCTTCTCTCTCTATAAAATAAGCAGCAGTATCTGCAGCGTCCTAATCCATTTTTCTGCGCCGTATGCCATATGTGATATATTTTGCGCTTGGATCTTACTTTTCCACGGTGGCTGCATCTTTTAGATGGCAATATGAGTGATTCAGCGCTGTTCTTCTACTATTATTGAACCGAGTCTGTGAATTGCAATGAATCATTTATGCCTGGCCTTGCCTGGGAGATGCTTTGAAGTCCAGACAGAGCAGATGTGACACAAATTATTGATGACTGGGATTTAATAAACAAGTTAAAAATGTCTGTGTGTGGCACTGGTGTGACATGGAAATTGTTTAATACCATTGATTATGACACTCTTTCTGTGGTGTGCGCTCGAAGTTCATGTGGTGCAGGTTTGTTTGATTTTCTTAGGGGTGTTTGAGGTACAGTATGTAAATTGATGCCCCCCTGGGAGCTTGTTATGTAATAGTATGCTGACTCTTTTGCTTACTGTAAGTATTTTATGATGTAATGGCTGTTTGTGAACACTGCGGATGATAATGTCTGCGTCATCCGGACTGTAAAGGTAACTCAAGGAGACTGTAATAGTGCATTCAGACTATCAAATAAATCTTTATTTATGTTCTGACATAATTTGTAATGCGTTAAAAAAACACAAATACAGGAACATATCGCTGATATACATAAGGGCAAATAATGCAACTGTAGGAAATGGTATCACGTCCATAAAGCAGTCAGGGACGGCTGTTCATTCGGAAGCCCCAAGGCACTCCGAGATGTACTTCCATTGTTCAATCTGACAAGTCAACAGCATCAAGATGGGAGTTTTATAACTTTGTGTCCTATGGGGATTTTTCCCCTTTAAAAATAATTATGCACAGTTGGTGTAAATACCACAATGTCCAGAGGGATGCAATGACTTTACAACCACAAACCCCCTGACAGATTTCTTCTCTTTATTCTTTTCTCTCGGTTGAATTGTATCTTCATTCTCTAATAACTCATGCTTACAAAAATATGCTCAAAATATCCAGCCCAAAAAGAATTATATTGAGATTTTAGCCTAAGTGCAAAAACACAAAAAACAGTAATATGTCTTTGTACTGCACAGCTCTGCAAGTCAAGTGCGTAATACGGAGTGTGGAGTGCGCACTGTGCACTTGTGCAACTTTTTTAAAACACAGTGTGATTTGTTACATTGCTATATTGTGATTATCACGCCATAGCTTTAATTAAAATAATGATAGCATTAAAAAACAGACGCCTACATCCCAGACTATTTTCTTGAGGCCGACCAGACCCAGCTCGAGAAAACTGGTGGGAAATCTCGGCCGGGCCAGGTTGGGTTCAGGCAGAGAATCCAAGCTCTAATATCTTGGTCAGACCATGTGAATAGAGGACTAACTTTTTACAATTTTACAGTACACTACTGGACTACTGTCTTTTGGGGGATGTTTTCTAGTGAATATTATGTCTGAAAGAAATTATATTATGTATGTATATTTTGTATATATTTATATTATGTAACATATTTTGTCTTTCTTAATGATTATAAAGTATGTTTTAAAAGGATGATGGAAAACTGAGAAATTAGTCGTTTTAGCATGTGAATTTTGAAAACAGATGACGTCATGTTTAGACATTATAAAACATCACAAAAAATGTAAACAATCAATAATTTGGCCTAGCTTTAAATTTATTGATGTACATTTGATCATGTTTATGATAACTTGTGTGAACATTTAAATACACTGTAAAAATGATTTAAAAAAATATAAATAACATTAACTTGATCCAAAGTCAGTTATAAATTACTAAAAGTGGGCCTGTCACAGTTTTAATTTTATGATACTAATAAAAATTGATAATACAGAAGCATAATAAAACACATTAGGTTTAAAGAGCTAATACTATTATTTGGGCTGACTGTGCAATGCCAGCTCGTATAAACTTATTTTTTTTGTTTCTGCATAGCAACAGCATACAATACACTTGTAGTAACGCTCAACTTTCAACATGGGCTACCACAGCAACCGTTTTGCAACACCTGAGCAACCAACTAATACATGATACAACCACCTATCCCATAGTAACTGCCTAGCAACACCATAGCAACCACTAATCATCTATTTTATATTTCTGCACAGAGATTATCATCTGCTTAACATCTCATTATTTGTTTGCTTGAAGACCTAAATATTGCCAAACTGGTTCATTTGCACTTTTGTTCTATACAAATTTGTCAGTAATTGTGTTAATGACTACACAGTAATCTATGTCTGTTTTTACTAAATGGAAATTATAAGATGCTGTGTTCAGTGGCAGTAATAGGAAACAGCACTGCAGGAAAACACGTTTTCACCTTTTTGTACTTTTTTTAAATTACACCCAAACAGAAAGGTTAAAACTGAACTGTTTCCTTCTTCTGTAGCACAGCAGTGAAGTGTGATGTGCTGAGACCTGAACTCTCTTTTTTTCTCTTTCTTGTGTTTTTCAGGATTTTCCCCAAACACGAAAAAGATAAATACGGGCCAGCTGTGTAAGTGACTTGCTTTCTTGGTATATAAGCATTAAACCTGATCTTTGTTTTTGCAGTGTCTGTTTCTACCACAGTTCTTAACACTGTGTTTGCTTGGCTTTTTGCTTAGGTATTATCCAAGAGTCCACGGCTTCATCCCCACTCCTGATACAATCTCTGTGGTGGCAGAATCAGAAAGCTCCGTTCAAGGCAAGCCATCTCTGCGTAGAATCAAGGGCCGAATCCATCGCAGCAAAAGCCTGGACAGCATCGACCTGCTGGACTCCAATGTGAGTTAAAGACTGCACACACTGCAATAATGTGCCTGTGTGTGCAGCAAGCGTGGGCGTGTGGGTGGGTGGATGGGTGGATGAATGTGTTTACATACATATGTCTTAGTGTGTATATATGTGTGTGTGTGTGTGTGTGTGTGTGTGTGTGTTAGGGGTTGCATAGACTAATTGAGTAGTGGACTGGCCACAGTGGTCAGGCGTTGACTAGATGGAAGGAGGAAAAATCAGCAGCGGTTCATTTTGGAAGCCAAGCTACACTATTCTACTATGATCCTGCAGTACAATACTCTAAAAGCTATTATCTCCACAGAGATAAAAGGTCATAGTGTCTCATTTAGTACCAGTCTATAAACATCTTCCACTATGGAGCTGTGAGGACGATGAAAGTGAGTAAAATATATATATATATAGTTGACTGCATAAGTAAGATAATTTAACAGAATATTATAACGTTACTTTTGTTCCATGTTTAAAAATCCACTGTGAGAGACAAGATGTAAAGTAAAGTCCAGTGCGTCTGTATTACTGTTTAAATACATTTATAGCATAGGAAGCACTGAATTAGGAGGGCTGCAACAATTAGTGAATTAATGAATATAAAAACGATCAATTATTAAAAAATTGTAGATTCCACTTTTCAGTGTCGACTAATGGATAATTTGTTGGAGCACGGAACTACTCAAAATGGGACAGAAACGCAAAGGGAGAGAGGTAATGTTCTCCAAACGTGCCCAAACACAACAGATTACATATTTACTCACTAAATATCAGTACCCACATTTAAACATCTTCTGGGCATTTAAAGTGCATTCAGATGTGTTTCATTTTAATTAGATGGAGGGGATGTAAGAAATAATAATTTAGCGTTTAGCTGTGATTATAAATATGATTTGATGTATTTGTTGCTGTTTAAAGGCGCATAATGCAACTCTTGGTTGGTTTTCTTTTGAGGCTCCCCCTACAGGCCGGGAGAAAATGTTCACTGTCATGTAGATCTTGTACCGTGTGTTGTTTAGGATTTATGCAGCTCATAGTAAAACCCACTTTAAACCAAATCTGCACCAAATGCTTTTTACTCAAGTAAATAAACATAGCTGGACTGAACTTCACTGATGAAGCAAGTTTGCCAAATAAAAAGCGATAGAAATGCAGTTATCTAGCTTGCTAACTAACTTTCAAAACAGACATCTCCACTAGCCACTTAGCTATCCAGCAATAGAAGATATCCATAAAAACAGTTGAACAAACACCTTTACAGACAATGACTACAATAGTGTAAGCACAAAAAATGCACAGAAAGATAAATAATTCCAGTGTTCCTCGCGTCCTTTTAACACTCCCCATTCGGAGAAGGCTTGCCCAAGGTTTACCCAATTGTGACGCTTTCTGCTGGGGATTTGTCCCAGTATGTTCCCCTATTTACCACAAGGACGATCGAGAGAACCTATATTTGCCTGGTTATGACACATTTAATCATCTAAAACAGTATGAAACACATTAATTAACTAAACAAAATAAAAAGGAATAGTGTGCCTTTAAATGGCACCAACAAAAAATTGTCAATAATTGCAACACCCCGAATTTCTTTGTGCTTCTGAATTTTCTATGGAAGTTATGACTAGTCGATTAGTCGTTCATTTGTTAAAAACATGTTGACTAATAAAAATGACTAGTTGTGCAACCCTTAGTGTGTGTGTTTGTGTGTGTATGAATGTGTGTGTATGTGTCCGTGATCTGTTTTTCTTTTTTCGGAAAAGTGTATATTGGTTTTTCACAGAGTCATGACAAAACTTTTATACCCAATACATATTCATGTGAATGCGGAAGAAGAGACAGTATACATATTAATAAACTATGTCATGCATATTTCATGCCGAAGGATAACAAGACCTCCTATTACTTTTAAAACAATGCTGCAGTCTCCCAGGTTCCATCAATTATGCGCTATAAAAGCTTCATGCGGTTATCATGTGCTCTCTGCGTAAACATTGGGAATGTCTCGTGGATTGTTTATGCGGCCACGCTCATGTTAAGCCTAACTAGCTCTGATCATCCTGTGGGGCGCTTTGGATTCTGCTCCAATGAGGTGTGTCGTGATGCCACATAAATTGCGGCGCTCTCATTAACTCAGAGGGCCTCTCTTCTACTGAGAACACACTGTGGCAACATTATTATTATAATAAGCCCTGAGACATGTTTCCTTTCCACAGGCCATTATTAAAAGGCTGTGAGTCAGCTGTCACACATTTCAGGCTGTTTAGACTTTAAAATATTTCCCTTTTGCACTTGCCGGAGATTTTGTACAGATGACCTCACTGCTTCCATGTTTGTGTTGATCAGAGGGGAATTAGCTAGTAGCCTGTAGCACTATCGCTTTCTATCAGTTTACAGATGTCACTCTAAACGTGGCAGATCTACATTAATAATGCTGCTTAAACAGGTTTGATCCTCTAAGCTGCACAGCGTGTTTGTTTGAAGTAGCGTCTGTCTGTTCTCATGGCTGTCTCTGACGTGTCTCATATTTTCAGGCTTACCTAATTACATGCTCTGGAGGTCTGCTATGGTTTGGTGTCTTCTTTTGTAAAGAGAGCCAAACGTGCCCTCTTATAGTAAGTAACTGCTATAGATTTTAAAAATTGTCAAAACATATGTAGAAAAAACTATAGAAAAAAAATATTATATATAAAGTTAAAGACTAGCTGTGTACGATATGGTCAGAAAATCTGTAGTTGGCTTTTCTGCAATAACTTTTCTCAGCTCTACCTTACTTTACCTTGCTCTACCTCGCTCTACCTCTAAGTCTTGTTATGTCATGTGAGAATATGTGCAGTGTGCAGTCTGTTGCTGGATTCTCAAGTACATATTAATATTGCTGTAATTTACAAGGTTATTGCAGCTCTTTCTTTTGCAACTTATAGCACAAAAAAACAATAAAATGCGATTTAACTTACAGCCCTATTAGAGACAATGGATAAAGTGAAACTAAACATTTATAAAAATATATATATAATTGATATTGTAGTGCAGAAAAGCATGACAGTAAAGTTCTGTGTTCAATATTGTGCAAACAATAACAAGTTCACTGTGCCTTATTGCAAAACGTAGTATGACGGAAGCAATAAATGTAATAAATGTGTGCATATAGCTAAATATAGTTCAGAATATGTTTACTTATTCAAAGCTTTTTATGTTTCCTTTCTGACCTGCTTTTATTAATAAGGTTCAGTTTGCAGTCATGCAGTTATACAGACAAAAAAAAATCACCAAGTCTAGTGAACATATATATATATATATATATATATATATATATATATATATATATATATATAATTTCTTATTAAGTTTAAGTTAACTGGAACAATGGTGTGGGATCAGACTGTCTATTTTGAGACATTTTAATGGTTTTAAATAATTGAATCTAGTTAAATGTTCTACGCTATTGATAGATTTAGCTTATTTTATGCATCTTTCAGATAATTTTGCTTATTAATTAAAATTAAATTGTATAAAAATTGTTCGTAAACTTTCAAAATAGCCTGTAGTAATGAGAAACAGCGTGATAAAAAAAATCCCTCATGAACATAATTGCTCATTACTCGCTATCAGAGAAAAATGTTTAAATAATTTGTGAAATTTATTTGAGATCATATTGCCCAATTAGGCATAATTTTAAACCCATTTTTAATTTAGCTTCTCTCCAATTTGCAATACTTTTTTAATACTTTGTCATGTGTTATTTAAATGATTGTTCACATTTTATTCACTAAAATCTCTCTGACCATTCATAGTGATTGTTTTTTTTTTTTACATTGGCTTTACATTTACATGACTTTACATTGTTTTAAATGGAGACTTCTCATTTGTTGTGCTTTTCCTCCATTATTAGTGGATTTTTATTCAGATTTGTGCAAAATTCCCAATAAAAAATGAAAATTATTATAATCACAGTCATTCTTATTAGTGTAAATATTAGTCTCCCTCATTTCTTTCTTCAGCTTTAATTCGTCTCGGTTCTGAGAACTAATTAAAAGAGCTTGGCAGTGGGTGCCCATTCAGGAAATCTGTTATTGACATCTTGGAGGCACATGGGCCTCCCCTGTATAATTGACAGTCTAATGGCAGGCTTGGTTTGCTGCCAGGGTTCAGGGCTAACCTGCATTTGAAAAGCACAATCCTCGGGTCGTACTTCTACCTCAGAATGAGTGAATGAGTATCTCCTCGTAAGTGGCCTTTAAAAGCTGCAGCTCAGCCTGGCTTTAAAAGCCCTCACAGAGCCAGAGCGTCTCAGTGAAATAAACCTTGAGTCCTGCACTTTTAAAGTGTACATATATCTGTGCAGCTTTCCCATCCAATATGGCATGAGCACACACACACACACACACGCATGGAAACTTGCTGACGGGACCGAATCTCAAACACAGCTGATGAGAGTAACGGGCCGGCGTACAGTGAGTGATGAGGCCGCAGCAGCGCTCGAGTGAAGAGTGTGTACTGCTGCCACTCGCTCTGCTGAACCCTGCCATAGAGAGAGAGAGGAGAAGAGAGGGATTACAAACCACCCACTGCAGTGAGGCCTGGCCAGTTTACAGCCAGCGCTCTGCATCAACATAAACCACGTATCACTAAATTTTACTGGGTAGTTAGGCTGGTTTGGAGCGTGATAGTGTAAGCAAAATCAAATAAACAAAGGATGACGTAATACAGCAGTTTCTATTCCCGCTGCCCTCAGTGTCTGAAAATTCAGATATTAACACTTTTCTAAAAGGCCATTTCAAGGCACAATTATAGCTTTTTAAGGTGTTGTTACATTGGCCTAGGTTACATCCCAAATAATACACTTCTGTAATTTTCATACTATGCTAATGAATGCACTTGTAATGGGGTACTCAAAAAAATATTTAATAATAATTTCAAGACTACTACATACTACATACATTCCTAAAGTTTTATTTCACATTAATATGAACCATTCCAAACATTCAGTAGAAAGAAAAAAATCTGTAAAATGATATCTATTTATAAATAACAGTAACCAACCAAGTTTCTGATGTTGCATTAAATGATTTAGTAAATAATGTAACTAAATACTAAATTTGACATAGAAAAATCACAATACTAAAGTACAGACAGTTAAGAGCATGTATCTAAACTGTAAACATATACAATTATTTAAAAAAAATCTTTAAGCTTTACAGTATGTAACGAAAAAATACTTAATATTATATAATATTTTGTCTAGATTTTCTTTTGCACTTAAATTTATTTAATAACAGTTTGTCCTGCTTTTGATGGAGTAACTGTCTCTTCTGTCCAGTGAAAACGTTCTACTAGATTTTGAAGCTTTGCTGTTAGGATCTGATTGAATGCACCCACACCCCAACTCATCTCAAACTCCTCATCTAAAGTATTGGATGAATTCTTATGTGCAACATTTCTCTGATAATACACAAGCTGTGTGTGTGTGTGTGTGTGTGTGTGTGTGTGTGTGTGTGTGCATTTACACATTTGTACTAGCAATGAGTGAGTTCATTTTTTAGAAGAGGTGTTAACAAACATTTGGACATAAAGTATAGCTATACTCAGCTGCAGTAATATTTAGATATGGGTTGACAAGTGAATGCAATAATATAGTGGTGTAATAAAATATTGATACACTTGATATTATGCAATATCATGTTTTAAATACTGTATGGGGTCGTGATTTTTATACTGTGACAATTTTCAGACATTTTGATTAAAAAAATGGCAATACATTGCCTTTCTCACAATATTGCAATATCACAATATATATTAAATCCTAACTCCTGTACTGTAATACTACGATATTACCCTACAATTTTGTATTTATACTACATTGTTCTTATATTTTCCTATATATTTATACAAATACTGGTAAGTTCAGAAGAGGTCAGTATTGTCTAAGGTTAGCAACCCTATATGTCCAAATGTTTGTGGACACCCTTTGTAATGAATGTATTTGTCTATTAAAAAGTAAGTATTATTAACTGTATTATTAACACAGTTGTGCAGTTGCACTCACAGCTTGTGTAGCCCCTGTAAAAAAAGTATTGCCAATAGAATAGGACTCACTGTAGCAGATGAACATGAACTTGTTGGCACCATACCAAATGCCAGGTGTGGGTTAAAGTGGTATAAAGCCCTCTAGCACTGAGCCAGAGCTGTGGAATGATGTTGTTCCATCCAGTCTTTTTGTGAAGACCTGGTGAGTTGATGATTAGTTGGGGTGGCGTTCTTCCAACAGCCTGACCACACTAAGGATGCTCGTATCACTAAATGCAATCAAATCCGCACAGCAATGTTCTAAAAACTAGAGTCTTCCCTAGACAGTAGAGACAGTGACCTTAACCAAAGCAGAATAAACACTTTTTAATACTCTTTTATTTCAGAAAAAGAGCTTTTGTAGTGTAGTACATGCACCTGAGTGTTCCTGCACAGCACGGCGGTGGAGCGTCTCTTTGAGAGTGTGCTGTTTGTTTCTTTGGCTGGTGATTGGAGTCTTTTATATTAGTGCTTTTATATCGTCAGGCCGTGTTGTTGATATGAATATAAAACTCGGTGTGTTTGGAGTCGGGTCGGGTTGTTGGCAGCTTGCCCACTCCTGCTGTCATTTGGGTTGGCGAGCAGCACTCTGGCTCATGAACAGGGGGAATCAGCCGGTAGTGCAAAGGCTGCAGAAAGCTGCACGCTTCATCACAGGGGTGGGGGAGGGAGGGAGGAGAGAAACTGCAGCACCGTCAAATACATCACAGGAACCTGCAGTCCATCAACTCTCTCTCTCTCTCTCCTGCTCACTCCCTCTCTATCACTCTCACACTCTCTCCCTTTGTCCTGCTCTCTCTTGCTCTCGCTCACTCTCTCCTGCTTACTCTCTATCACTCTCACAATCTCTCTCACTCTCTACTGCTCACTATCTCTCTATCACTCTCACTCTCACACTTTCTCACTGTCTCTCTATCACTCTCACTCACACACTTTCTCACTCTCCTGCTCAGTCTCTCTATCACTCTCACACTCTCTTCTGCTCTCCTGCTCTCTTACACTCTCCTGCTCACACTCTCTCTTTCACTCTCACAGTCTCTCTCCTGCTCTCTTTCTCACTCTCTCTCTCTATCATTCTCACACTCTCTCTCCTGCTCACTCTCACACATTCTCTCCTGCTCGTTCTCTCTCTATCATTCTCACACTCTCTCTCTGCAGCTCACTCTCTCACACTCTCTCATGTTCATTCGCGCTTACTCTCTTTTGCTCACTCTTTTTCTATCACTCTCACACTCTCTTCTCCTCTTCTGCTCACACTCTCTCACAGTCTCTCTCCTGCTCTTATTCTCTCTCTTTCACTCTCACAGTCTCTCTCCTGCTCTCTTTCTCACTCTCTCTCTCTTTCACTCTCACAGTCTCTCTCCTGCTCTCTTTCTCACTCTCTCTCTTTTACTCTCACAGTCTATCCTGCTCTCTCTCTCACACTCTCTCCTGCTCACTCTCTTTTTCACTCTCACAGTTTCTCCTGCTCTCTCTCTCACACACTCTCTCCTGCTCACTCTCTCTCTCACACTCTTTCCTGCTTTTTTTCTTTCTTACTCTTACTCAGTCTCTCTTTCTCTTTCTCTATTACAGTGTCATTCTCTCTCATTATCATTCAGTCACCAGTTCTATGTTGCTTTATTGGGCTGAGAGTAATTAGATACACTATTAGAGAATAGAAATCAGATAATGCAATATATATATATTTATATTTCCAGGCTTAGTGGTGATCAATAAAGGAAGTAAGCAACAAACACATAAAAAGTACATAAAACACTAATTATATTACAAATTAAGAGATCGTTGTCTGCTTTTTCGTATTTTTCTCTTTTATATCTCTATCATTCATTCTCTTTCACTCTGTCTTCCTTCTTCTCTCTCCTTTTCTGTCTTTCCCCATTTTGCTGTCTCGTCATCTGTCATCCCTTCATCTATTCATCGTCTTCTTTCTTAGACCCTCGTTCTCTCTCCCGTTTTACATCCTGGTCCCTCTTTTTATTTCTTTCTCTTACTCTTACTCTTTTTGCTGTCCTATCATCTGTGCTGTCCTTCTGTTTTCCTTTTGCCCTCTCTTTCACTCTCCTTTATTTTCTCTCCCTTTTTCTCCATATGTGCACCTATTTTCATTTCTCTCACTCTTTCCCTGTCCCTCTCTGTCACCTTCACTCTGTCTTGCTGTCTTGTCATCCGTGTCGCTGACCTGATGTTCATTTATTCGTCCCTTCATCTCTCCTCTTTTCTTCTCTCTCTTAACCTCTCCTTCCCTTACTTTCTCTTTCCATCTTGGTCTTTCTTTTTTTCTCTGGTTCTCTCTCTCTTTCTTTTTCTCTCTTTCAGCCAAACCCTGTCTTGTCTTTTTTTGTTGTTGACCTTATTCTTATGTATTTATCTCACTCTTTTCCTCCCTTTCTTCTTTCTCTTCCTACATTTCTGTCTGTTTTCCTCTTCATTTTATTGTTGTGTCGTTGACCTTATGTCCATTTATTCTACCCTTCATATCTTCCATTTCTTCACTTGTTCAACTTCTCCTTTTCTCTCCCTACCTTTTTCCGTCTTTGTCCTTATTTCATCTCATTCTTTCTCTTCAACCCTCCCTTTCTGGTTTTCTGTGTTGTCATCTATAATGTTGACCTTATGTTCATTTATTTGTCCCTTCATCTCTCTCTCTCTCTCTCTCTCTCTCTCAACCCTTCTTTCGCTCTCTTTTTCCACCTTTATCTCATTTCATTTTGTCCATTCTCTCTCTTTTTTGCATGTTGTTGACCTTATGTTCATTTATTCATCTCTTCACCTTTCATCTCTCCTCTCTCTCTTAACCTTTCTTTCTTTTTCTCTCTGCACCTTTTTCTCCCTCTTTGTTTCCAACCCCCACTCTCTGGCTTCTTGTGTTGTCATCTGTGTCGTTGACCTTATGTTCATTTATTTGTTCCATCTCTCTTCTTTTCCTCCTACTCACTTTTCCTTTCTACCTTTCTTTCTTTCCTTATGCCTCTTTTTCTCTACCTCATTCAATCTCTCCCACACTTTCTCTCTCTCTTTCCCTCCCTCTCTCATTTTTGCGGTCTCGTCATCCGTGTCGCTGACCTTATGTTCATTATTTTCATTATTATTCGTCCCTTTATCTCTCCTCATTCCCTTCTTTCTCTGTTTTCATCCCTCATTTCATCTCTACCTCTCTCTCTCTCTCTCTTTCTTTCCATTTTGCGGTGTTTTCATGCGTGTCGCTGTCCTTATGTTCATTTACTCGTCCCTTGGTCTATCCGTCTCTCCACAATTTTCCATTCTCCTCAAACCTTTGACCATCCATTCTTCTCATTCCCCTTCATTCGCTCATAAAACACACACACAGCGTCCGAAACACCATCCATCACGGCCTCCCGCTTTGTCCCCTCTCCACTTTACATCACCCTGTTTGTCACATCATTGGGAAGGACACAATCAATGTCATAGGAGGAGAAGTGATGAAGTGAAAGGGTCTGAGTGTGCTGTGTGCTGGGCTGAGTGTGTTTTTAGCACCCAGTGTTTTTTTTGTTTTTTTAGCGGCGCGCTCTCTCTATTATACTGTAATAAATATTCATTATTCCTCTATTTCCATGTAAGCTGGAGATTATTTGGATCACAGAAGAAGTTGCATTCGGGTAAATTGTGTTTGTTAAACAAACAAGCCTCGGGGCACAATTAGAAGGGAGGGATGTTTGCCTTTTTTATCCTCTGATTTTTTTTTTCCTTTTTTATTTCTCTCTTTTAGCAGAAGTGTTTTTTATGAAGCACTTTGTTTCTTCCTGCTGCGGATGATGCAAGGCTGGATGCAGATGAAGCAAGTAGGCAGGCCCCCTCCATTCTAATGGATGCTAGCAGGCCTGGATTAAAGTGGGATTTTATTAATTGCTTTCGAGGGAGGTGTGATCACAGGCCTATTGGCTATGAGGACATCGCTCACTAGCTGAATGTGATATTGACTTTTTTAGGTCTCCCTGCCTCAGAGAAAGGCCTGTTTCTATGGGCCGCTTTGAATAGGAGTGCTCCCGGTGTCCCTCTCTTCTCCTCGACCGAAAAAAAAAAAAAAAAGCTCGGTGTAAGCACTTATAGCCCCACACAGTCTTGGGAAAGTGCTGCAGCTGCATTTGTTTGGGGGGGTTAAGGGGGGGAATAGCAAGACTGCAGCTGATTTAACCAATCTGCATATTCAGAAGAGCTGCATGAGAGAGGGAGAGAGAGAGAGAGATGGAGAGAAAGGAAGAGGTGGAGGGAATGGCAAAGGAGTAACATGCAGTGAGAGGGGGGGGGGGGACGAGAGGCTGCGTCCCAGTGCATGTAAGGAGGAGGAGGAGGACGGAGGAAAAAAGTGGGGCTATCCTGATGAACGGTGTGCAGGGGACGGGAAAGGGAGGGATGGATGGAAAGGGTAAAGAGAGGAGATGAAATAAGAAAGGGAGGGAGGGAGGAAAGGAGGAGGAGGTGGAGTGGTGTTTTCTTGTCCTGTGACGGCTGAGTAGAGTGTGTGGGTCGTTCGCCTGCCTTCGTATGGAGGGGCTGGAGAGTGCGCAGAGAGGCGGGAAGGTGAGGGAGCTGTCCTGAGTGAGGAATGAGCCAAAGGGGAGGACAGTATGTAGGGAGAGAGGGAGGGAAAGAGGGAAGAGAAACGAGGGGAGGTATGAGAACAGCCACCATAGATTTTTAGTTACATAGGAACAGTATACACTTGCTGTTTACCCTTTCTTTTCTTTTTGTTCTGGAGTTAGGCACACTTTTACTATAAAACATAAAGTAAAAACATAAACTATTCCATTAAAAAAAACAGTTGCATAAATAAATATATTTGTATAATAATGTGCATATGCTATAATGTATGAAAAGCTACAGAAGGACACAAACGACCGTACCGTGTAAGGTAAATGCATCCTATACCATAAGCAGGTCTGGAACTGTAGAACATGGAGGAGGAGGGGAGGAGGCACTCGCAGTCCCTGGAGTCAGACAGAGAGAGGAAGAGAGAGAGGGAGAGAGAGAGAGGGAGAACAGTGGGAGGAGAACGTTTTGTTCTTCTGACACTATAATGGAGGAGTGTGCGTGCGTATGTGTGAGCCATATGCTTTTGTATAGCGTGGGCCGCGTTTGATCTTGCGCAAGGTAGAACGTGTGTCTCATGTCCCCTTGTGCCTTTCTAACCCACCCCCCTCCCCCCCCCAACAGAGCCGACGGTTCTTTTGGGCTCGCATGTGTTTACAGTGCTGCATTACGAGCCAGGGAGAAAAATAGGTGGGCATTACGGGTGTAAATCTCTGACCTCACTACGATTTAACCTGATTGTGATTTTTACACAACAATTCAGCGAATCGTAAAAGCTTAAGTTCCATCACGATTGAATTTGATTGGATTGGATTGATTGGATTTTTATAGAAAGAAAATATATTTTAAAGATATTTTAAAGAAAGAAAAACACCTAACGTAATAGTAGGCATAACAGTGGTGTTTACCGAAATTGTGACGAATTACATCACAGTATGTGATGACAGTGACAGTATACTTTTCCAAGCATTTTGCGGGTACCATCAGTACCTCTGGAATGATGAGCATCTGCATGTTTCATTGCGTGACATTTGTTTAATTTGTTTCAATCTCTAAAAAGCATGTGCAATCCTGAGAGACCACCAGCAAGACAAAATGTAGATCAGTATAGGAGAAGTACATGAGGCAGACAGACAGACCTGCTATACCGGTTGGCAATACTTCGCATAGAGAAGTTCAAACATCCGAGTATACACAGAATGGAATTAAAACCCAGGTGACTCTGAGCATAGAAACAGTGTATGATTGGTTGATTTGAGAACATTGAGAACAGCTACTCTAAAGGCATGCATGATACATAGATTGTACAGGATTGGCAATTTTTGTTTGAGGACTGTTAAAAAAAATCACTGAAGGTGGCTAGGCGACATAATGTGCTAATTTGCATATTTGTGATGGCATTACATCATATTTATTTGCTGCCCAGTGTTAGATGATATTAGTTCTTTACATCTTTTTTGCTTCTCTTTTATTCGCTGTACAGGACCAAACAAGCTAAGTGCAACTTTTCAAAAACACAAGACAGAACTCTGTCCTGCAGCAAAGAAAGTAAGCTCTTTGTTCTTTTGTCCACAAAGAGCTTCTGTCTTACTTTAAATTCAGGGATGACCTCAAACGTCTTTACATACTTTTGAGAGTATATTAGAAAGTGACACGCTGAGTGCATTTTATGATTATATATTATTTAATTTTTTTATTTTATTCTAATATAATTGTATACATATCTCAATGTAGAAGTTCAGAAAACAGGAATGAACTAAAGACATAAAGGAGGAGTACATGCGCAGTTCATTCTGGTGGTCTGTGTGAGCAGACTGTGTGATACAGATTAAATTTGCTCCTTTTCCTGGAACAGAGAGTTGCAGAGGTTCTGTGAAAAGGTTTGCAAAAAATATATAGTTAGATTTGTTGCTACCATTTCTTTTTTATTGATTTACTAGAGGGGTCTGAAAAGTCAATAAGTTGGCTAGTTGGGGTTCTAATGGGGTTCTTTGTCTGAAAAAATATATGTATTTTGACAAAGGGTTGCACAATATATAAATTGTTTTAGCATCAATATTGCATTTCAGTAATAGTCACAATGTTTACAAAAAGTGTTTTAATTTTACATTTCCGATATTTTAACAGATTATCGATAATATAATTTATTTTATTTTATCATTGACAGACAGATTACATTACTACTAATATGATGTGTTGGATCATTGACTTGTGGCGAAATTTTTTAAATTCCTGGATATTTAATATCACAATATATATCACCATTTCTCTTATTTTGACATATAGACCTGTAACAGTAACTTTTTTGGTGAGTGTTCCATTATTTTCCCAGAATTCATTGCGATATACAATATTATTGACACTTTTTATGAAGACTTTATGCTCTTGATATAATTATTATATAATAATGAAATAAGGCAGTTTAACCCCTGTAAAGAGCAATGTTTTTTTAGATTGATAATTAGTATGGGATATTTAGGCATTTTTGGCTATTTTTCATTTTGAACCACTGCCTGTCAGGTGTAGCATATTTTTAAATGCTGTATTAAATAGAAATGCTGTATCCATTCTTGTGTACGAAAACGCAAATAAACACAATAGACAATGCTGAAGTCGAGCAAAAATTATTGAGGTCATATACAGCTCTGGAAAAAATAAGAGACCGGTTTAAAGAAGCCATCTTTGCACCAGGAGTTGCGGAAAAAAAAAATCCAAAAGTAGTGTCTAAGACTGGTGGAGGAGAACATGCAAAGATGCATGAAAACTGTGATTAAAAACCAGGGTTATTCCACCAAATATAGATTTCTGAACTCTTAAAACTTTAAGAATATGAACTTGTTTTCTTTGCATTATTTGAGGTCTGAAAGCTGCGGATCTTTTTTGTTATTTCAGTCATTTCCCATTTTCTGCAAAAAAAGCTCTAAATTACAATATGTTTATTTGGAATTTGGGAGAAATGTTGTTCGTAGTTTATAGAATAAAATAGCAAAATCAGAGAAACTGATTCAGAAACTGAAGTGGTCTATTCATTTTTTCCAGAGCTGTAGTGTAAGAAAATTTGATAACTTAATTATTGTGACAGGTCTAGTGATATATTGCGTAATATTAATCAATGCCTTTTACGTATTGCTGTATTTTCCAGTTTCTACCCGGAAAACCCAAAAGCCTGAAGGAATTGTTTACACAGCTGTCAAACAGTGAAAATAACACAAGCAGTTTATTTTGGCCTAAAAATGAGCCCATGCTCTTCTGAACATTAATATAATCAGTGATGCCACCTTCAGATCGATGCATCACAGTGCAGCAGGGCATTTCTACAGCACTAGAGTGTGTTCACTTGAGTGTGTGTTTTATTAGACAGATGGATGCCATTTGAGGGGATGCCACTGGCGTAAAATGTGGCGGTTGTGACTGATGTGACCTTGTAGCATAAGTGTGGAGTGTGTGGAGTATTTGAGTGTGTATTAGAGTGTGTGGCTGTGCAGTGTGCAAGAGGGTGATGTTTACTGGCTTGCGTGTGGGACCGCAGAGGGCTGTGCCGGGAGCAGGCCAGCTGTGAGGCTGATACCAGGGGGCTCATGCAGCTTGGGAGAGAGGAGATCCATGTGACCATGTGTGCCCCCACAAACGTAACATATGGCATAGCACTAAAAACACACACACTGCAGAACATTTATGCACATCCACATAGAAGATTTTTGCAAGTTTATATGTGAAAATCTGTTTACACGACCACTTTTCTGAACACTCCTTATTTCTCAGAATGAATGCAGTTTTTATTACTGACCCTTGAGAGAGACATACTGTATGTAAATGAACATTGTTCTGATTGACTGCTTTATATTGTACTTGTAATACCTCGTAACTCCAGTGTGAAGGGGCAGTTTAAAAGGTTTTCAGTTTAGGAGTTGAGTAGATGTACATACTATATATAAATGCATTGGTTTTGGTAAATCAGAAAGAGTATTATTTATAACTTGAAGTATACGGACAACATTTCTCCCAAATTCCAAATAAAAATATTGTCATTTAGAGCATTTCTTTGCAGAAAATGAGAAATGGCTGAAATAACAAAAATGATGCAGAGCTTTCAGACCTCAAATAATGCAAAGAAAACAAGTTCATATTCATAAAGGAGTTTAGATATCAGTATATGGAGGAATAAGTCTGTTTTTTAATCACAGTTTTCATGCATCTTGGCATGTTCTCCTCCACCAGTCTTACATGCTGCTTTTGGATAACTTTATACGACTCCAGGTGCAAAGTCAAGCAGTTCAGTTTGGTTTGATGGCTTGTGAGCATCCATCTTCCTCTTGATTATATTCCAGAGGTTTTCAATTTGCGAAAATCAAAGAAACTCGTCATTTTTAAGTGGTCTCTTTTTCCAGAGCTGTAAATATGGTTTACATACTACATTATCCTTTTTTTTTTCAAATCAAGCTGTACAATTCCAACAAACATTTTTCAACAAAGTCTTTCATTTTTTTTACATTTTAAATGTAATGATGAATAAACCAATAAAAATATTCAAAATAAATTATTTTTACATTAACTTTAATTAAAGTTTAATTTCCCTCTTTGTGTAAAGTTGTAATTTTGGATGATAGACACCAATAAGTCATAACATTTACACCTATTTATTTCTACACTTATTGTTAATTTGATCAGCTTCCACCGATCCTATAGAAACACTTTGTATTTTTATAATCACAGACCGTATTTCTTTTGTTTCTGTGCATACTTTATTATCTTCCATTCACCCTTTTCCAAATCCTGTAAGATCACCACTGCCGTGACACTGACATGGCGGTGGTGTGTTAGTGCTTGTTGACCATTGTCCTTGTCCTGACCATAAAAGAAAGAGATGGACTACAGTCTGTAATTAAAGAACTAAAAAAGTACTACAATATGTTAAACAAAAAAATAATGGAAGAAACAACCAGGTATTTTTGTCTGGTTGATATGTCTAATTTCATATATAGATAGTGCTGCTTAAGGGTATCAGCTAGCTATTCCTGTCATCACTAAAAAGGTTTAGGAAAAAAAATCTATTTTTTATATTTACTCTGCTATACCTCATTACACATGTAATGCATGTGGTTATGTAATAGATTATAATCAACTCGTTCTTTTCTCTCAATTCACCTCTAAACCTGCACTCCAAATTACCCTTCAAGGAGAAATTTAATTGGACTTTATTGATGCCGGTGTCAGTCCTTACTGGACCTTATTGATGCTCCTGTCAATCCATACAGGTCCCCTCATTCAGGATCTAGAAAAATAGCTGCGCTGTGGAGCAGTAAAAGCAGTGGGTGCTATTCACGCAGGCTTTAGATTTACTGTTAAAGCCTGTTCCTAATACTGCAGATTCAAATGTTGAAATCTGCTAAAATGAGCTTTTACGCAATAAATGTCATATATAGCAGAACGGCAGGTGTAGTGTTTCACATTTATTTCAGGCTCAGCTTCCTTTATCAGTTTTTTTCTGGCTGTTTTTCACAGGGATATTGCTTACTTTCAGTGTGCTGGTTATGGAATTCAGTCACATTTTTGCCCCCTGTCTGAATGTTGTTGGATTCAGGCTGTTTTTAAGGGTCAAAAGTACAATCATATACTTTTTCACAGTGTTGAATGAATAACTAAATAAATAAGTAAGTAAATGTATATGTAAATGTAAATGTGTACTGTATGTATTTTACACATTGTTCTCACTAAGTGATAACTTGAATCTGTAGTAATGGAAGCTAATTGTCAGCTGAGATTCCTGTTAAGCGCAGAGCTGATGCTGTTTTTATGAATGACTGTCCTGTTAGCCGTTGCTTAAAGCCGTATGCAGAGAGAGCACTCTTCTGCGCTGGCTATAATTCAGGGGAAGCCGATGCCCATAAATCCAACAGACATTATTGGCATCCTCTCCTGATTTATGGCTAATGGAATGATTTGGGACTGAAGCCCAGTTCAGCGGTGGAGGACCAGCTGGGTCAGAGATCAGCTACAGTGCCGGATGGCCGAGGGGCAACCACCTGCTAAACTTGGCCTGTGGTCAGTGTATAGGCCAACGGAAAAAAATCTGTCTCTAGGCTGTCATAAATATAGCTTAAATATACTGAACAAATATGGATTTGTACTAATGCTGCACTGCTGTCCCTGAATTGGTTTAGAAAAAAAAAATCATATTGACTTTCACTTCTAGTGTAACTGATAGATAAGAAAAACATACAGTTTTAACTGCAGTGTGTCAGTTTTTTGGGAACAGTTTAAAATCCATAAAAACTAAAGTATGTGTTTAACCTTTACAGTACAGTATTCCTATACAGTATAAGACTCCCTTTGGTGTAATTTTAAGAGAAAGAGAACAAAACGAAACAGACCCATCAAAACAGGTTACTTAGCTATACTGATTTAAACAGTTGTCATCTGTTTCAGCGATGCTGTGACATTCAGACATTCTTGCAATATTAAATTTTATCATTATTGCCCAGCATTAATTTGTGCTATAGCTACATTCACATTGCAAGCATAATTAAAAAAATGTAAAATGGTGATAACATTCATAATGTGCCTATTATGTGAACAATGTTTTCCTGTAATGGCACACATATGAACATTATTGTAAATGAGGGAACCGGCTACACATATATATAGTTCTCATTCCACACAACATAACATCTTTAAATAAAAAGAGACAATTAGCTTCTGGTTTCATCACAAGCCGAGGAGGGTCAACATGGAGATCTATGCAAGCGCGAGTAGCCAGAACAAAAAACTAAAGAACTAAAAACTCTTATTTCTGGTGCATTATTGAGCTAAACGCTACAAACTATTTATACGTTTTTTGTCAGTTTTTATTTATGATATCAAATGGGTTTTTAAAATGAAAATTAGATATTGTTTTCAAAGATTTTTGTCAGAACTTGAGAGATCAGAACTTGAACTTGTGCGAATGGAATACCCGCTAGCAGTGTTAAAAATGGACTTCTGATGACATCTGATGCCAACAGTACTAAGCGCATGGTTACAAACAAAAAGATGCATGAAATCTGACTAAAATCTGACTTTTCGCCCTCAAGACTGGTAATGTGAATGTAGCAAACATTTTTAATCCTGTAAACCAAATCAGTTCTGTTGTTGTTATAGTGTAAAGCTTATATACTGTAATGTCTGCATTCATCTACAAATAAAATGTGAGGTCATCTCCGCTGACAGCCTGATTGGCTGGTATTTTTTCCTCTAGCTTTCAGGACTTTATTTGAACTGCTCTTGAAGCATTAGAGAGTGTTTTATGATCACTCTTATGCCGTACTGTTTGATTTTGGTAAGCAGCGCTTTGTGAACAAGTCATTTGCTATTGACTCCCTCTCCACCCCCCACCGTCCTCCCCCTGGTGTTAATTTACTCTTATTGGAAAAGATTCTGCCTCTTCAGCTGAATACCATTAAACCCCTCCAGGATTAAAACACAACGGCTTTGAGCAAATAATGTTTTAGTGCATGGAGTGGGTTGCTTTTGAAGTGTGTCAGTTTATGTCGGTTTATGGTCCCTCATCACCACAATGATGTCACTGCTAAAGAGCTGCCTGGAGTTTCACAGATTTGCCAGGATCCATTACAATTACAATACACAATACATTTCATACATTTACAATCAATCAAATAGCAGTTAATGATGATATGTCCATAAGTTTGTGGACACTTCTTCTAATGAATACATAATTTTCCATACCCTTTCTCTCACAAATGTACATAATTATGCAGTTCCAGGATTTGGACATTCCAAAAGCTTTACTTTAGTCTATGGCAGAGGTCACTAATAGGTGGACCATAGTCTGGGTCCAGACCCAAACGTTGTCCAATGCGGACCCAAACCAATGAGAACTACTGAGAAGGATTTAATTGTATATGTGCTTTGGGCGCAGTAAAATCACAGACCAATCACGTGTGGTTTAAGATCACCAAACATTCTCCTTTGCCAATCAGATCTGTGCAGATTCGGTAAGGAAAAAAATAAAAATAAACACAATGCTCTTTTTGCGGGATCGAAGTCGTGTTGTCAGGGTCGCGGTCCAAATACACTACCGCTGCTCCGGCTAATGAATTGGGAAGCATCTGTGGAAAAAACACCTTTATAAGGAGTAGGGCTGCCACGATTAGTCGACTAGTCACGATTATGTCGACTATTAAAATAGTCGACGACTAATTTAATAGTCGATTAGTCGTTTTTTTTTTTTTCTTTGTTTTTCTCTCCAAACTGCTGCGACTGCCTTTCTGTCCTGGACGCACATGCGCAGTAGTGGAAACCGGGGTAGGTAGTGGACGACATCTCAGGACATTATACAGACAGGCACTGGTTTCATGGCTACCCCGCTACAGAACTCAAAAGTGTGGGATCACCAAGAAAATAAAAGTGAAACACGTGCAATGCAATATCTGCAATGAAGAACTTGCCTTCCTCGGCAGCACAACCGCGATGCACGAGCACCTGAAAAGGAGGCATGTTGTGGCTGATTAAATGACGAAGAAGCTAAATTGCTATTTAGCTGCTAAAATTAGCGTAAACAGAGCGTTAACTTAGTACTTAACTTACTCATCTTGATAGCTTTAAAACAGAGGTCACTAATAGGCGGACCGCGATCCGGATCCGGACCCAGACCTTGTCAGAAATGCCGTCCCAAACCGATAAACTACAGAGAAGGATTTCATTCTGACAGTGGCTTCTGTTTTCAGTGCTTTTCGGTGCAGTAAACTCACAGATCAGTCATGTGTGGTGTAAAATCACCAAACGCTCTCCTCTGCCAATCAGATCTGTGCAGACCGCTGCCCTGTGTACGGTAATGTACACAATATCTGGACAGAGAGGCATTTTTTATTAATATACTTTTTTTTCATAATAGTTCAAACAACCTCACGGTTGAGATGTTTCATAAATGCCAGTGCCTTATCCTTATTTTACACAGTTGTTTACACTTTATGCTAAACAGTAAAATAATTGTCCGTTACAACAAGCTGCATATTTCATTAAAGGTTTAATGAACTATGATTTTAATTGTTTTTATTTTTAGTTAGCATATAGCTGAAATCTAATGTTGGTTGTATAATAGCAGCTGCATTCTATTGTGATAAACTGTGTTTTATATTCAATTAACGTATGATCCGATTAGTCGACTAATCATAAAAAATAATCTGTGATTAGTCGACTATAAAAATAATCATTTGTGGCAGCCCTAATAAGGAGATAGGGAGCCCGAGAACGGGCGGAAACTAAAGTCACAGAATATGAACAAAATCTGACCAGAGATGCATTTTAATATTATTATATATTTTTTCCATCATAGTTTAAAGGATATAGCACTGAATCATATCATAAAGTTATAATTAAATACCCCTGGTCTGTGGCTTAGATGAATTATTATTTTCTTGCTGTAGAAGACATCCTTTTTTTTAATGCAAAGCTTTTAACTGTGCAACACAGCCTCAACACAGCCAAAGCCTGATTGATCCACCCCCATGCTTCACAGTTGGACAGGTATTCTATTGATTCTATTGGCAGTACTTTTTTGTTGTTTAAATATAACTTGGCAGATTGTGGCCAGAGTGAATTTTATTTGGACTTCCTTAACAGTCCACAGCACTTGTTCCCAAAAATATATCTCCAGATATTCTGTAGCATAATGTTTTGTGTTTAGGTCACAGGTCAGATTTAATATGACTGTTCTATTATATACAGGTATAAGGACCTTAAAAATTACAGGTGCTGAACATTGGAACAGTGCACCACACTATCCTAACTTTGAGCTAAACATCCATACAGGCTCCTAGCTGTCTTAGCAGATTTGTCTGTTTTTTTTTTTTTTCAGCATAAAAGCAGTTCTCTTTGAAAGTGTTTTTGGTCTTGCGGGTCTCATACTGACCTCCACACTTCCCCTGAACTGCCATTTTGTTGAAAACAATTAGCACTGCAGAAACCACAAGCTAAAAAACTATTAGATATTTTCCTGAACCTAGACATTTAGACCACTGCTTAGAGAAGACCATATTTTATTTTTATGAATGTTAAAACAAAGTTTAAAGAAGCTTGGAAATGTAATTCAAGCCATAATATTTTAATAATAGACTGCACAGGCCAAGCTTTTTTATGTTTTACTTGCTTTAGATCCTGTGTTTACTACTAATATTTTAGAGTTTAAGATGTATTTTCCTGTTTATTTCATCCAGCCTGCTATGCTTGCGTGTGTAGGGATGGAGAGATAGGTGGTGTGTGTGAGGCTGGGCTTGTTTACGTTGGTGGTTGTGTGTGAGGGATCTGTGCGGAGTCCTGAGGAGACACCATATGTTGCCAAGAGCTTTTCACATTCAGCTAGACCTCTGGGTGAGAGGGAAATGGCAGTGCACACACACACACATTAAAACACACATGCTACTAATATTTATAAAAACTGTTAAAAGGGAAGGATAATCATTAAATTAGAAACATTTTACAGCTTGAATGTGTCTCATCCAAAATGTTTATTTTTTATATACAGCTTCTTAAAAAAGACGTTGTATATGATTTATTTTTCTGTTTGTGTATTTTACTTTATTTAACTCTGCTTGAGAAGCGACAAAATGCTTTTAAATCATTTTAGAACCACAATAAAATACAGATTTTTTCTTTATTTTATAGATATATATATATATTTTCAGTATTATATAAACCATTAGAAATGGGTTTGAATGTTGCCTATATTAGTGTATTAGTTGTTAGTTGTAATAGGAGAATTATTTAACATTATTCAAACCTGTTCAAACAATGCTGTGGTACATTTTTTTACTCATTAAATTCAGCATCCACACACACTATTATGCCAAAAGTCATGGGATAGCAGTATGTGAATTGATCCTGAAGTATTATCTTGTAGTTCTAGCAGGGGCTGACAGTGAGTGCTTTATGGATAGAAGTTGTTTGATGGTTGCAGGTATTTAACAATACATCCAAGCATTACCACCCACAGTGGAAAGTGGGTATTAATGATGGTGACCGGTATTGTCTGGCTAGAGTTGCCCATTTGAAACAGACAAGTGTCTGGCAGAAATCTCATTACCATTCAGTGCAGGAGGCCTCGCATGCATACCCCCCCAGATCAGTGCAGTGTTCTTTAGCTTACATGGATCATGGCAAAAGTCATGGGGCACAACACTAGTCCCATGTCCAATGCAAATTAGAATGCCAGTGTGTGGTACATATATACACATGGTACATATGTGTCGATGTCCAAAGAAAAACAAGTGTGCCAAAATTTCTTGATGAACAGACCAATAGAAATACTTTAAAATGACCTGAAATTAACTCTTTATATTTTGACTTTCATTAAGTGTAGAATGCTTTTCTTTCTCCTGTAATGTTGCTGTTTTGGAGATAGTTGTTTTTCATTGGGAAGCAACAATATGGAACAGATGGCAGAAAAATATGGACAAAACTGTTGGCACATCTAAGTTTCTCCCACTTTCATTGAAGTAACCATCATTAATGGCCAATAAGTCTTTCTACTAGATTTAGGTGCATTGCTGTAAAGATGTGATTCCATTTAGTGACATGTTATGGTGCTTTAAAAGCACACTGTTCTCATTTTTTCATTGTATATCTGTAAGATATATGTAAGAGTATATCTGTCCAATATCATACATTTTACTTGAATCCTGGATATATGGAGATTTATGGAGTGCATTATAAGTATCATGAAATTCTGGATGACTTCTGTTACGAATCTGATAAAATTCTTGTATTTTTTCTCAGTCAGGGGTGTGCTGAATCAATAATAAAAAAAAATCATTTTGTTGCAGTAGTGTATTCTTGATTTTTTTTTTTTAATTCAGTGTTTTGTCATATCGCTAAGAGTATCATTATATTATATATATCATGATATTATTTTATGACCATATCGCCAACCCCTAAATCCACAAACATTTACTCATTTGGTGAGTGTACATACATTGATACATACAATTCAAATCATGCATGTTTTTTTTGTGTCAAACATATTTAAGACATGTTACAACTGTTCAGTCGCTGGATGCAGAAGTGGAAATCATGCTGTTTGTGTGTGTGTGTGTGGAGCAGAATAGTCAGAGCCAATAATTCTAGTGTGCAGGCCAGCTCCTGTAGAGGGCAGAGTTTCACTATTAAAACAGACAGTGCTGGCCAGCGCAGGAGAATAATGACCTCACTATTACGGCACTCCATTGTCAGCAGGTTCCAGGTTCTCTGAGAGTGGAAATGGAGGGATTTTGGATGCTGGCTGACAGAATTGTGTTCCTCACCTTGCGAATGCGAATCATACAGCTTTGGTTATTCTCGAGGGAGCGGCTGCTGGTGGAAGCATTTTACAATGTCAAACAGAGAGAGATTCAGTACAGGAGCTCTTGGACTGTTTGATCGGCTCAGCATTGTCTTTTGTGCTACATTTCAATTCAGTATTGTGCTTTTTTTTTTTTTTTTTTTTACAGATGAACAGCAAATGCACATTGACTGAGGTCTATATATTGAGATTTTGAATTCAAGGGGCATTTGATTTACATTAATGCAGTGTGTGTGTGTGTGTATGAGTGAGAGAGTGATGTGTAGGATTAATGTTAATGTTTCTTCCAGTAGCTGACTGTATTCTGTTCACCCACTCTGTCAGAACTGTGAGCCCAGGCTCTCTGAATAAATGCTGTACTTTTCATTAGCTGATTTTTCCCTGTGGAATACACTGACTGGCACCAGAGACCAATTAATGATAGTGCTTTGTGTGGGTTTGGTGTGTGTGTGTTTATAGACATCTGTACCCATATACTGGACCAGTATCAGCAGTTCATTCAATTCACCCATCCCCACCCTTGACCAGGAGTACTCAAATATGAATCTTACAGATCCACTTACTATTTACAAGTTTCTATGGGTCTCAAGATCCATAGTGGAAAATTGAGTGATGTAAATCTGTATTATGTGAGTAGTCTCAGACAGAATGAACACATATTTCTCAGGCTACTCCTTTTTAAATGGACGTTCCTATATACTTAGCAGTTTTTAACACGTCATTTTTATACATAAGTGTATTTTTGTTGTTGCTGTTATTTTTTTAGTCTGCAATAAAGTGTATTTAGACCTGCACCCAGGGTGTTCTTTTTTTTTGCTGAGGTCAACATATTGGGAAAAATAGGTTGAATTAAGGGTGATCAACAAAAAATTGATCGTTTCAACAGATGCACCTACAATTTTGCATATAACTGTACACAAGAATAACATTGTGTCATTTAAGCAGGAGTGTTAAAACTAGTTATAGACTCATGTTAAATATTTAATAAGCATTTATGATAATATAGACTATAGGATAAAAGTACACTCTGTTCTTTACAGATCCAAAAGCAGCCCCGAGTGTGAAAAACATTTAAATTGGTTAAAAACCTTACATTACAACATTAACTTAATTTTATCAAAGATTCAAATTAGAAGCATCTCTAAAGCAAAAAAAAAACTATTATATGGCATCATTCCAATAACCATTTGTAACACCTTTTTGTAAGATTATACTGATACTGGATCAGTATTTGAAACTACCAGTACTTCAGATGGAAAATATGCTGATATTTTATTGTATCGTAATACATTTTCATATGGACAATACATTTTTTCTGCAAGAATATATTCAGTGCCCAAGGAACACTGACTAGATTACACATTTCATTAAAAAGAGTGTAATTAGTCCAGTTTAATTGGATAAAACATAAGAATAAAATCATTGTACTTAATATGGGGCAGTGTTTGAATTGCAGTTGGACCTACAGATGCTACTGCATTTTGATTGTGGTCATATGTATCAAGATAAATATTGTGTATCGTGAAAATGTTTTAAAATATAGTGATATAATATGTTACCATATTGCATAGGGATACTAGATTTTAAAATCAGGATGGGTAGTAAATGGTAAACCCCTACAGTATATGTGTTACATTTTGGGGTATTTTCTTCCCTTTTCGTCTTTGCATGGCGTTCCAGTGTTTTTGAGAAGGATAAACGCCTGTGCCTGCTTCTCCGTATGCATGCGTGCAGAAGGACATTCATGGCCATTCATAGAATCATCAGTTAGGTTTATGTGGCAGGAGGAAAGAAGTTAAGTGCCCATCACGCCCTATATGCGTTTGGCGTAACTGCTTTGGGTCGACCTGCTTGAAGCATGGCTCTTCTTAGGTAGAATTCCAGAGCAGGTAGAGAATAAAATTGATGGCTCTTTTACTGATAAAGCTTTATTGTGTAATAGGTGGACGAGGCCACTGACACTGCCATTTAATTTTTTTTTTTCTGTAATGAAATACACTCAGTGAGAGACTTAGTTAATGCTTATGCCGGAGTGACTCACCCCATGCTGACCACTGCCCCCTGGTGATTAATACACTCCACCTCACCCTGCTGCACTGCCACCCCAGCACTTGTGCGCACACACAACCCCAGTGCGTAAACCCAATCTCGTTGCTCTGGTTTTTATCAGCTTCTTCCATGCTATGAGACTCATATATCTAACGATTCTTGTAAACATTGCCCTCTTATAGGAAACACAGGTGGGAATTAATAGAATTGATTTCCGGAGGAATTGTGAAGTGGAAAAGATTTATTGCGATGTCGGGCTTTTTTGCGCAGTGCGGTAGATTACCCCACACATGATTGTTCTTCCCCCACCTCTTCACACTTACCCCCAACTCCCTCGGCCCACCGGAGCGGCGAGTGATCACAGCCACCACATTTGCTAATTGTTTTGCACGTGCCTCTCGGTGGCACCAGGAGCATCAATCAGGAGCGACATCAGCTGCTGATGAATCCATGTAAAGCTCTAGTAGATCATTAACTGCAAGCGTAGTGAAATTACACAGGGGATAAGTGTGTTCAAAATGAGTGATTGCGGGCATGCAAAGTCTTCTCCATCAAACACAGAACACTCTTCCCTGAAATGCACAGGATGTCTTACAAGAAATGCCCCCAATGAAAGGTTTATGAAGTTCTAAGTGTGTCCTTATATTTATTGCTTCCCCAACAAGCAACAGCTCTGCCACAAGTTTCAGTGGGTGAGCAGATTTCCCAGCATGTTACATCATAGTGACTGTTAGTGAAGTCACTGTAATTTTTATTGGTGGTTATTTAAATGATTTAAAAAAATCACTTCACAATCACAAAGATTCAGAACCTCTGAGCTTCCGGGCTAATCGACTCAAGCTTAATTAATCTGCCGTCACCCTCCTCCTTTGTGAATTTATGATCTCCAATTGATTACGCTTCAGTGTCTCTCATCTTTCAAGAACGGCAAGCCCCCACATTATCCCGGCTTTCAGCAGATCCTGTTCCCAAGCTAGACGTTTAACAGTGATGCCAAAACAGGTTCTTTGGAGTGATGCCGTAGAAGAACCACTTTGATTTTGCTTAAGAACTTTACAGTGGGTGATTCTTCAGTGTTTAGAAATGAGGTGTGAGTGTAAAAAATCTTTTTTAAAGTATAATGTAAAGGTTTTTATGAGAACCACAACTATGACCACAACACTGGCTAGGATTGTTCTGGTAGGAGAAGGAGAGCCATCTTACTGCCCCTGAGAGAGCACAGCTAATTATACTGGCATGCCACAAGTCATGGGAGAGCAGAATGTAAATTAATGATAATGTTTTACCTCAGGGGATGGCTTGGGAATGCCCACACAAGTTGTGAGGTGTTACCTTATGAAAGGTTGAACACAGGTCAGCGTGCTCATGTGAGCAAGACCATTTAACATTCCTCAGTCTAAATCAGTCTATCACATATGTTTTGGGAATACTTCATAGAAGGCATTACCACCCACAGTGGACCGCACAGTGGGTGGTATTGATTGATTGATTGTCCATGTAAACAGACAAGCAACTGACATGAATAAATCTTACATCCACTGCAGGGTGCTTCACACCCCACACAATTTCCCACAGGTCAGTGCAGAGTTATTTTCCTTCCACGAGACAGAGCAAAATTAATGGCACGTAAAACTAGCTGACCGTACTTATAAGTATAATTTGCTAAGAATCTGTAACTGATTTGTATTTAATGTATCATCTTCTTCCCCGCATTATGCTGAATACTAAAGCAGTTGGTTAGAAAAATATCTACTCACTGACCCTAATGAACAAGACTGAAACATCTCACACTTTACTCAAGGTTGCATTTTTGCGCAAAAAAAAAAAAATGCCCAGCTCAAAATATTTGTGAGTTTCTGTCATTCACATGGGAGCCCAAACGCATAGGCAGATGATTCATAGAAAAACAAGCATGCCTGAGGTGATGTCCAAGTAGACATTGTGAACAGTATAAGAACAAGGACAGGACAGTCTTAACATTTGTATCAGAACACAGTGAAGGAGCGATGACTCAGGGTGAGCGAGCCCTAGCCGTTCCCTACTGAGTTTAATCTCTGTTATTCCAGTATTTCCTGATATACTGGATCAGTTCACTCCTTGTGCATTGCCACGTATGATCAGATGTAGTAACTAGTTACTTTTACTCAGTTTAATGTAGCTCTGGGTGGTATGACCAACAATGTGTATCACAGTATTTTACAAGATTCTGATGGTTTCACAGTAAATCTTTGTATTTTTTATTATTACTATTATTATTAATTTATAGTTTTTCTTGCATGACTGGTCTTTAATATAGGTTTGTGATTTGCTGGGCTGTAAGGAGTACATATTATATCAAACATAAGGCTTTAAATTAAGGCTTTGATTACTACTAGGTTTACTTTGTCCCAGTATGAAAAAATCAGACTTCATTACCAGAAAAACAGCTGAACAATGTAAACTATAGACCTTAAAAAGAGATATGCAACAACCTTAACACGTCTTTTTTTCAAAAGTAAATATTTTAAAAAGAAGCTCTAGGAGTTATTTTCTCATGAGTAAGCTGAGCTGCCGTTACTACAGCATGTTAGCTTGTTATGCTAACTGGCTAGTATTAGCCAGCTCTGCAAGCTCTGCTTCTTTGTCAGTGCTGTTCTACACAGAGCTCCGCAGCACCTCTAGTGGTAAGGCGGTATGAGAAAAATGCACACCGGTTCTAATTTCCCCTCTGGTATGCCATATTAACTGGTATACCGCCCAGTACTAGTTTTGTGTTATTTCTACTTTCTTAAGTATGACCAACTATTACTTTTACTCAGGAATATTTGCCAGAGAGAAAATCTACCCTTAGATTTTAGTCATTGTTAAATGTATGAAGACATAATCTACCTGATACAGATATTTAAACAGTAATTAAACTTATTTTAAATGAGAAAATATTTACCTTGTACATCTTGCATTATCATTTAAATCATACAAGTAGGACTGGGCAGTTCATCTAAAACAAAGAGAAAGCTGATATTTACAACCTGTGACCAACCAAAAAATTCTGTTACAGCTTTTTAAAAATTCTGTTACTGATCAAGCTTTTTAAAAATTCCGTTACTAATCAGCTTTTTAAAAATTCTGTTACTAATCAGCTTTATAAAAATTCTGTTACTGATCAAGCTTTTTAAAAATTCCGTTACTAATCAGCTTTTTAAAAATTCTGTTACTGATCAGCTTAAATAGAAAAAAAACAACAAGACTGTTTTGCTTAAATTGTCAACAGGCCTATAATAAATTGTAAGGAGCAAAAATGATGTGTTTTACTTTTGGAAATGTAATTAACATGTAACTACAAATGTTCCTAATGTAAATGCTTAATTATATTCCACCAATTTTAAGAATTAAAATGGCATAAAAGGTAGAGAAGACTATTTAGTTTCTGCACTGATTATTGTTGAATGCACTATGGTGATCTGCTGCATTTTTAGGAACATTTTCTGACTTTTGTAATCTCTGTATGTACCCAAGTAAGTCATAAAAAGTCACCTCATAAAATATAAAGAAGCATTTTTTATATTATCTAAGTTACAAGTTGTGCTATTTCTTTCTAATCAGCTGCCAGAGACCAGTTTCTATTCTGACAAATTCACTGCAACAATTTTGCTTACTGGACTGTTTTTCTGCTTGTTATTTATTCATGCCCGAATGCACTTTTTCATCTGTATGAGTTTAGATTACTCTCTTCACCTCTACTGGTGTTAAATTAGGACAATTCCTGGATACTAATCAGACGTTTGTTGCAATGCCATACGCCAACATCCTGAGCTTTCATTTGAGGTATTTTAGAACGTTGTGTACAGGCGAAAAATTCCAACCTCAAAGCTTCATCTTTATTACAGTGCAGTCCTCCTCCTGAGTTTACACGCCTGTCTCCAACAACATTCTCCACAAACACGGTTCCCTTTTGCTCTTCAGCCTTAGATGTTTATCTTAATGATGAATGAGAATGAAAGAGCTGTTGAACCCATATTTATAAAAATACCTCAAATATCTCTTTAAATGCAAATAAATGTTTAACTAGAGAAGAGGAAATAATTGATGCAAATAATACCAGTGTCACATTTCCCACCACTGAATTTAGTAGCACAGGAAAACAGACTTCTGATTGTAGCTGCAAATAAGACCTGACCACTGGTTTAAGTTACCATTTTTGACACTCCAGTCGGAAGTGATGAAAAATGGTGCTCGGGTTTCCACAATTAGACTGAGCGACCGAATGGCTCCATAATCAATATTATGAGGAACTGTCAAGGAACTGTCAAGTATTTGTTTCCTGGATATTGCCAGTGTGGACTAAAACCAGAAACAAGCCTTTGCCTTTGCGCTTGGTGTTCTCAAGTGGAATTGCAGTTAAAAATAACGAAAATTGAACTTAATCATTCCCCCAAGAGCTATCGACAGGCCAGTAAGCACAAAATGAGTCTTCTTCCAAATCAATCCCTTAATTGCTTTACAGTGTGGCTGCTCTATAACAGCTGATGGGACAAAAATCTGTTGAGTAGTGCTTCCTTTTTTCCAATACTCATGAAAACAGAAATCGAAAAGGGAAAAAATCTATTACATAAACTTCAGTATTTAGTCTGAGCTTTGACATCATACAACTATGCATTTCGAACCTATTGACTTTTTAAAAACGTGCCTCGTTAATGAGCTTGACAATGTAATGAAGACAGTCTTGGAAGCTGCCCTTTTTCATACTCATATGAAGCAAATGATTATTATTGTTATTGATCCTTTTACAAATGTTTATTATTCAAATATTCTTGCTCATTTTAATTATCATTAAGAGAATACTTAACCATAATATATTGTGTCTAATGACCAGTTTACCTGGTCAATACATGCATCTTGAGTGTCAGGGCTAGGACTGTCACAATAACTGTTTTTATTTGGACTATATAATTGCAATAAACAAGATTATTGTCATTTCAAGAACATTATCATAATATTATGATAATGCAAAGAGCTATGAGATGCAAAGAGAATGTTTAATTATTAAGAATATTTGTGGCATGGTGTTCCCCTCAGGGAGCAAACCACTTTTTGCTCTTTACACTTTTCCTTACATTTTTTAATATGTAGTTTTATAAATATTCTAAAGCATATTTGGCTATTTTGTATTCATTTACCTCAGAGAAACTGTATTTGTTTTTTGTTGCCTCAGAACATTGTAGAAAAAGCAGTGTTTTTTAAAGTTTTCAAGTGACATATAAACAGTGACAAACTAAAAAGTAGGCAGATTTTTCTGAACAAATCTAAAAACCATGCTAAGGAGGGTTAATAGAATATAAAAAACACAGACTCGCTTGTTTACATGAATGGGTTTTCCTTGATAAGAAGAACATATCAAGGTCAGCAAAAAATGATTGACGTCATGTTCATATATTGTGCAATGACTTAAAGTAATTATCATGGTGGGCCTTGTCAGAATTGTATCTGGATTAAGTCAAGCCACATGAAAATGCAATACCCAAGATGCATTTAAAACATCTGATAAAACAACCAAAACTCCTCCCAGTACAATTAAAACTCCTCCCACTACAAGTTGTTTTCTTTGTTTTCAGAATCTTTGCCATCTTCTTTGAATTATAAAGAAATGCATGATGGTATACAAAATTGTGAATAGCACAGCAGACTGAACTGATAAACAACCGATTGACTAATTTTAAACAGATTTGCATAGTTTGTCCCACAAAGCAATTAGATTTCAATAAATCAAACTAACCAGGGTTAGTTTAATTACATTATAATCACAAGTATTTATTTTGGAAAATAAAGGCAGAAATGGCAAGAAAAAAGCTACTGAGATGTAAAAAAAAAAAAAAAAGAAACCTCAAGAGTGACTAGGGTCATTGGGAGGTTGGGAGTTCATACAGTTTTAGTTTTAGTCTTGCTGTGGTAAAATACCTAACAGAGAGAATATTCGTGATTTCTGCTGAGATCCTGTTCCGGCTGCAAACCCTCGCAGGCCCCTCTGTCTGTTTTATCCAGTGAATGAGCTGGAACTGCAGCACATAATCACTTGGCATTAGATTCTGTTGTGTTAGGCATTAGCGGCTACACCAGTGTGATGTCATATGGGTACGTCTGGCACCGGGCTGTGTGGACGGTGAGGCCTTATCCTGGCAGAGGAAGGCCGGGGGATTTGCGCCTTTTGTTGAATGGTGCGCTGCCATTCCATGATGGCTTTGTGTCTGTCTGTGTTAGGTGCAAACCCATGCACTGCCAAAAGTCAAGCACAGGGACTTCTCTACAGTTTTGTGAGCATCATTAAGTTGCATTAACCCATATTTTCAAGTTGTGTTGTTGCTGGCTAAGCAGCTGTCAAAGACATGTACATGGAGGTTACGGCTTTCTATTCTCATACATTCACCGCAACACTTTTGCTTACTGGACTGTTGGTCCTGCCCGGGTGATTCATTCTCGCCCACGGCCAAATGCTGTAATAGACTCAGGGAGCTCCCTCGGAATTTGTGATTCACTTTTCATCATGCCATTGACTCACTTTGTACCCAGTGGATGTTATTACTTAGTTCGGATGCACATATGGGCTTAAATGGGCATTTTTTGTTTTTTGTGTGTGTCTAAAAGGTTCTTGGTTTGGACATCAAGTTTCAGGAAAATAAAATATTAATTTGTAGAACTTTGGCACTATGTGGGGTTTCTTCAAACGCCCTAAAGCTTCTTTTTAAATATTTTCAAAAAAATACAATCTATTTCTTGGTTTTCCTGCTTTTTTTCCATTTAAGTTCGTCAGGTCCAGTGAATAACCTGAAATGGTACCAATTGAACTTATATGCTACATAAGCAAAGGACAAAAATGCTTTAGTGGAAATCTGGAATTCTAAGCTTACTCTAAATAAACTGAAGTGCTTTACTCGTCCAAATCGTTTGACTAAAAAATCTTTTTTTAAGAATTACAGTTTTGTTTACTTAACTTTACAGGTCTCGCCGCTGGGTGGTGAATTAGAAGGAAAACATGGCAACACCCCTGTTTCTTACTGGTGTCGCATAATGCACCTCATAATACAGTCTGCCTTATGTATGAAAAATACGGTACACAACACTACACATTTAGAAATTCATCATAATAACTAGAAAAAGACACAGAAAAACTGCTACGTTTGTTATTAATACAAGTATAAGTCTTTCCTTTAGAGTTATTACCAATAACACCAGAGTCAGTATGAGTACTATTTCATACAGCTTTAAAAGGCTCTTGGAAACTGGAGAAAACTGGTACAGGAAGAGGTCTGGCTGACCCACATGGCAACGCCTTTAGCTCAGCTTAACATTGAACATTGAAGTCTCAGTTTCAGCAGTAAAGAGAAGACTTGGTGGATTAATAAAGTAAGCCATTACCAAATTACTCATACAAAAGCAGAATATGCTTTTTTTTAATACCTTTGATTTTGAAATAAATAATGAATAAGCAGGTGTTCCAATACTTTTGTCCACATAGTGTATATTCAAATCTACAGTTCTCAAGTTTTAACTGCTAGAGACTTGCAATAAAGAACACATTTGCATTGTATACTAATATGCATCTGTGTAATAAAGCCAAGAATTTGTGTAATTTGTTTAAAAAATTGGTTTCTACATTGAAATATAATATTTCAAACCTGTCTGGATGTGTTTATAGAGCATACAGATTAAATGATCACTGCAATGCAGAAAAGATTGTTACAACAACATTGTACTTGGTGTGCTTTAGTGCCCTCATGCCTCACTGATCAATTGATATTATCATCATCTGCTCCAGGCTGAGGTCATCATGTAGCAGAAAGGCTCATCTCTTCTTCAGTAATGCCTAAGTTAGCATTTTCTTTCCCAATATATTAAGTATACAGTTTTATAGACGTACCGGGTGTCTGTCCCTCTTGCTTTATATTATGTAAACATTTCTTGGCTTTCTGAACTATAGCACTGATCTGATCACAAATCAGCTATTTACAGTAGCTATTTCCAGCAGTGTTACTCTACATGGATGACGCAAAATAATTGTATAAACAACAGCTGTTCAGACAACAGTAACGCCACTCCTCTTACTCACCATCCATCACACAATTACAGCTTATATTGCCGTTCTATTTGTTTAAGCATCATTGTGACCTTGTCCCGGCATTCCTGAAGTCAACACCCTCCCCCTGCTGTCTCCCTCCCTCTTTCCTCTATCTCTCTATCCTCTGGTGGAAACAGCATGAGGTCTCCTTACGTCAGCAACATCGCAGGACCCCTGTCTCCTCTCGGTTCACACTGAGTCTGTATCTCCCCTGTGCTCATTAGTGGTGGAGATAAGAGGTGACAGAGGCGGTCAGGGTAACTACAAAGAGCACAACAGCTTCATGCTGCAGAAAAGTGCTTACACTATGAACGCTAACCTTTTAATGGAAAACTGGGGGCTGGGGCTAGCTTGCTTTAGCATACCTTCGATTGCATAATTATGTGGCTGGACTTTGAAATATATTTTGATTTTTTCCTTTTTTGTATTGCACTAAATTGAGAATGAATCAGACTCTGGATAAGAGGGAGAAAGACAAAGATCAAGAAGGAGGTCAATACGTTCACCTACCTGAGCAGCATCCATGCGAATAATGGCAATTTTTGATGGTGACCATGATGTTACATGGTATCTTACAGCATCTCTGACACAGAAGATTAATGTGGAAACGACACTTCAACTGCTTAACACCATCGCAATCCTTTAACACTCTACTTTGAAACTTTGAAACATGCAAGACTTTGGCCAAAATTGCAAAGATGCCAAAAGTTGCCCAGCATGGCTTATAATGGATACGATGACTCGTACAAATTTTGTACCATGATCCCATTACCAGTGAAGAGGTTCACCATCAGACAAAAACCTGATCTTACAGTGATATTTTAATGGAACACTGGCTACAATTAGCTAGTCATACCCCTCATACTGAAAGGTGCTCTAACATGGATGCTACATACACTTTAAAAACAAAAAAAAAACAACTTGCAAAATTTTGAATTACTGTTTTTATCAAGTCACGTGCCTAAAGTTTGGTGCAAAACAATGCATTTTTACAGTGTAATGAAAGACCTTTGGCTAATCTGGTGTAGACCTTTTTTTAGATTGCTTGACTGGAACACCCTGAAGCTTCTGAACAGAGAGGACATGTCTGACTGAAGTGCCCTTAAGCAAGGCATCTAACCACCAACTGTTTCCTAGTCACCTGCTCACCTCTCTGGGCATGTGTGCTCACTGTTCACTAGTGTGTGTTTGCATGTATTCACTGCCTAAAGCACATCCTCCCAGTCTATGTCTTATAAAAACAATCTCTACTTTGTTTAGATGTCTGTAAAAAAGTCTTTGCAACCAACCACCACTTTATCTTCTCTCTTTCAACTCCATTATCTCTCGTTATCTCCATTATTCCTGGCTCCGCTTATCAGGGGGGCTGGCTTTCTCCATTAAGAAGAAGCCAGCTGAACTCCAGCCCAAAGTTCTTAGAGTTCTTTCCCCTCTCCTCAGTTTCTCCACTGGTTCACTGGTCATATTAAGCATGACTCTTTATATGATGACATTTAAACGACAAAATCATTTTATCATTTTTGCATAATCTTCCAAAATTAATTGATGTCTTTTCCCACTTATGGTAATGGCAGTAAATAATTGTTACACAGCCTATTACACAGCATGGATTACATGACTTTGCTTCAGGGGGAGGGAAAAAATGGACCAATAATATTAATCCTGTTTCATTTTCTCCTTCCATCCCCACTACTGAGCAATCTGAGATCCTCCCTAAGACCATCTTTCACTCTGGAATACATCAGACTATGATATTTAAAAAAAATGTCAAACTTTTTGAATCACATTAGCTTACAGATTTCTGACAATTTGAACATCACTTAAAAAGCTTCTTACATTTGTAGGTGATCTTTCTCAACCCTGGCCCTGAAGGCCCACTGCCCTGTACTTTTGCAGTTTTTTTCCTTACTTGAAACACACCTAATTCCCTGATTCAACTAATTGGCTGATTATTTGAATTAAAATGGGCGTGATAAAACTGGAAACGTAATAAAATGTGTAGGGCAGTAGGAATCCTGGAATAGGGTTTAAAAAAAAGTTAATTATTCCTTTTTCTCAGCATGTGTTAATGATGGATCTCACGTTGGATTAATGTAAAAGTGGCATGAATTCTGATCTGGCTATTTACACTGTTGCAGATCGGTTATGCGTCAGATTAAAATACCACATATGAAAATGGCCATGAGCTGCTTTTACCACACAAATAACACGTTTGTTTCACATATGATGAAAATTCTGATTTGGGCCACATTTACCTGCTCTGTGAATGTAACCTAAGTTACTGAAAGGCGTACTAAAAGTGAGGTCAGAAATAACTCCAGCTTCTATTGTCTTAATTACCAGAGTGTCCTTTGTATTCTCCTTCCTGTGACTCATGTGTCTTTGCCTGTTCTGTAGCTTCTCGCTGTTTCTGCTGAGAGCTTGAACAGGGATGGTACACATAGAGGACACCCAGCGCAGCCTCTTTTCTCTGCTTATGCAGCTAATGACAGTAAGCTCCTGCTCACCAACTCCTGACTCCAACAAACACACCAGTTGCAGCACATTTGCAGGACATCTATTTGTTTGAAACAATGACAGTGAATCCGGGCTGTTTTTGCTAATTATGAGATCGTTTATGCATGACTGTTCTGTATTGTTGAGAGCCGGCGTGCAGGGAATTCTGCATGCTGGAGAACTAGCTGAGGTGCGATGGAGATACCAATGTCAGATACAATTTACTCTGCTTCTACTGCTTACGTCTTAAGCATTGTGACAGGCAGGCCAGGCTGCTTGGGTGCTGCAGCCTCCCGGAGCATAGTGTGAATTAGTGAGGCTGAGTGATGGTATGGAACAGACGCCGTCATCATCAGAACTCGCTACGTAACAGTATTGCACAACAGAATTCTATAAGGAGCAGTTCATTCTTTGCTGATCCAGTTACGAGAACTGAGTTACGTCTGGCAGTTTAGATGCTGGTTAAACACTTTCTTGCCCACGGAGCCGTGTGCACGCTATCCCTCTGCAGTTGTCATCTGTAAACCACAAGTCTGCTTGATTTACACTGCTATATTCATTCCGATGGTGTGTCCATTCCAAAGGGACAGTTAAGGAAGCAAAAATAGAAGGTTAAGATGTTTGTTTATTACAGGGCAGATATTGTGTAAAGTCAAATGATCCTTGCTTTTATGGAAGAGTTTATGGTATCACTGTATGTAAACATTTTTTAAATATTTAAATGTGATGTTGGCTTCTGTATGTGGAGACTGAACTTGAAAAACACCATAATGTCCTATTCACATTTAAGATTTAAGTCTGGACTGTTCTTTGAATAAGACAAAATTCAAACAAACCAATCAGAACAGGGTTCGTTTGCATATATCAGTCTCAAAGGCACACAAACAAAAACTACATTTCATTTTCAAGATTTTGTCAAAGAATTTGTCAAAAAAGCACACAAAGTGCAGATTTTGTTTTTGCACAATTTAATAAACATAAATTAAGATACAAGACTATGAATATTACCCTGTGATGGACTGGTGGCCTGTATATGGGGTATTTCCCTTTTGGGTCCAATGATTCCAGATAGGCTCCGGATATGTATATACTGAATGATATCTGTATATTTTTCCTTCTTTCAGTCACTTCACATGGAAACTGAGCAGACAGGCAGCTGAAAGAGCCAGAGGTTTTCCTGTGTGGTTAGAGGGCTAATGTGTCACAACCACATCTAAATATGGTCCTTTTAAACAGCCTAGAGCAGTTAAAGCTGGGAAAAAACAAATGCCATATCCTTCTTTTTTTTCTAAACATACAAGCAGAGATTTTGTGAACGAATATCGGGGATTAGGCTTAATCCATCAATTTCTTAGAAATCTTGGTATTTTCTGGATCATTTTTCAGTGTGGAGGGAGAAGTGGGTCAGTGTAACTTTTCTCAGTTCAACTTCCCGCCCAATTCAGGCAAAATAAAAAATTGTGTATGAAACGAAATAAATAATAATTACATTTTTTTCAGTTGGTATAGTTAAAGAATTATTAAATTATGCAGCTCACAATCTAAATTTCAGGAAAAAAATAAAAAATATTTTAATTATTTATTTTACTGCTAAATAATATTGTAAGTTCCAAAACCTACTTTTGTTACAAGATGACAAATAAAAAACATAAGAGTTGGAAAAATGTATTAAACCTCATTTTTTCTTTACTATATCAAATGATAAAATGTGTTTACAAAATGTGTTTGAACGTTTTTTTTTATTGTAATTGTAAGGTGCAAAAATGAAAAAATAAAATTGGGGATATGGATGAAACTATGTTTTTTCATCACTATATCAAATGTAAAAAATAAATATTGTTTAACAGTCCGTTTTTTTTTTTAATTTAGCAACCAAATCCAAAAAATGAACTGATAAATGTTACACTGTCAAATGTTACAAAAATTAAAATTGGGGAAATAGATGATTTTTGTGTCACTATATCAAATAAAAAAAATAAGTTGTACAGCCAATTTTCTGTTTTGAACTTAGCACCAAATCTGAACAGATCCAAAAAGTGTGCTAATAAATGTTACACTCATGTTTTTATTTCTAAAATTGTAATTATCAGGGGCAAAAAAATGAAAAACTCTACAATTGGGAAAATGGATGAAACCCTGTTTCTTTAGTTGCTGTAATACATGAAAAAAATCACTTACTAATTTTACACACAATTTCTCTATATTGGAATTCGTTCATAAAACTGTGATGAAGGTTGTTAGAGTGAGAGGTGAGTGTGCCGGTCTGGTCCTCTCTCCCGCTCTGATTCGCACCCCTGGAGCAGCGCAGTGGACTGTCCCAGACAGACATGTCACGGCTGTTGCTTGGAGTCGGAGCGCTGTGGGAAAGGCATCCTGTGTCTGCCATTGCAGTGGAGCTGCTCACAGCCTGAGGACGGCAGGATCCTCTCGAGCTGCTGTCTCGCTCTCTCTTCTCCATCATTACACGTGTCGAGGAGCAGACCTGGACGGATATTGGACTGCGGGGGGTTTTTAATAACGGCTGGTTTGAGCTCGACAGTCGGAGCGGAGCGGGCTGGGACTGGGTGTTTATAGCGTTAAGGTTCGGGGCTTCGTTAACGGGTTGGTTGTCATCAGCACCAGCGGCGGGTAAAGGTAGCGCTCGCCCACAGATAGCGAGCGGGGGGCTGCTGAAAGAACAAGTTCGGGCTCTCCTCTCCACCACTACGGTTTCTGACATGTTGCTCATCCTGAAGAGAGCGCAGAGTTAGCTGGAGACTGCAGCCCGGCGCGCTGCGGCACCCGGGCGACGGACACGGAGCGTTTTCAGTTCGCGAGCTTCTCTTCTGTTGAGTAAGCAGGCGCAGCTAGCTCGCCCTGTGTTTTTAAAGGCTTTTCAGCGCTTTTGGCCAACGCCAACTTCACTGCGAGAAGCTGAAGAAGGAACAAAATGTCTGCCAGGGCTGCCTCTAATAAGGTAACGCTGAGGTTTTATTATTCAAGTTTTATACTAACGTCGTTTTCGTCTGCAGTGGCACCAATTCAGGAGCTCACTAGCTTAGCTTAGCTAGCTAAACATCCAGCTATACTCGGACTCTTGGAACCTCTAACCGTCCACAGCTACCGCTGGCTAAGGTCATGTGTTTACTAAACGCCGGTGAGCCCAGCTAGCATTAGCTAGCTGGATTTAGAGCATCTATCTACTCCGCTGTTTCTTTTAAGCGATAGTGGCAAATCCTGTTCCAGAAAGTTAAAATCCAGTGCGGGACATCGGGGCAGCTGCGTAGCTAGGCGTTGCTGTGGCTGCGCTGCTCCGGCAGTTAAAACTAAATCCCGGAGCGGATTTCTAGTATGTGCTGGAGATGGATTTGCCACAGAACCTGGCTAACCTAGCTACCTTCCAGCTAGCTAGCTATGGGTTAGCTATCGTAGCTAGCTAACTGGCTAACGTAACGTTAGCTACTATTACTAGACATTAAGCTGTTAGCGCTCTTCTTTAGCGACATATGTAGCTAACGTAGCTAACATGTTATGTTTAATATACTGTCGATTTTTTTGTGCGAGGCACATTAATAAAACTATTTAGCTAGTTATCTAGCATATGCAGCTAGCTAGCTAACGTTACACAACGTTTAGTAGTTAGCCAGCTCGCTAACGCTAGATGTGCACCTTACAGTTTATTAATGCTATAGCTAGTTGTAAAAGATTAGCTAGCGTTTGTTTTGTTTTTTTCGTTGAGATAAGCTAGTTGGTTTAGCTAGTTAACAAACTAACTTGCATGAATAATGCTTACAAACTTACAAAATGTATGTATTTGTGACGAATGTAACTCTTTTAACCAATCGATAAACTATAATATACGTTGGTCGACTCTAAATCCGTATTATTAAGCTAACATGGGCGTGTTTGTTTCGGCTGAAACTTGACAGGTGAGCTGCAGGAAACTAGACTAGTATTCCAGGAATGTGTCTGACCTGTCCTTCCTCTTTTTATCGAGTGTCGTGGGTTTCAGGCGGCGTGTACAGTTTCTGTATAATTTCGTCAGCCCTGTTATGTTATGTTATGCTATAAGTATATATAAGTAGAACTGTTCATCCCCGTGTTTACAGTAATAGCTGACTCATAGGCTGGTCCTGGTCTACAGCTGTTAGCTTCATCATTTAGTTACCCTCCTATTAGAAACTTGTCTTGCGTTATTGAATTGTGGCATTTTGAGTTATGCCTCAAATTATGATGTGAACCTGTCTTGTTTATGCTATGGCTTACCTTTGTCATAGGTATAATTTGAAACAGAGCAGTCATTCAGAACTAATCACATGAATACTGTTGCTTTACAAACAAATACTTGGTCAGTTTTCTAAGTTTTTTTTAGTCTTGTACAATTTACACATGATGGGAGTCTTTTATGTCATGTTCATAGAAGGAGATTTTGAAGATTTTATTCAGTCAAATGAAAAATGAATGATAAAGCATTGATAAGCATGGTTATTAACACACTAATTAGTTATTTGCCTAGTTATCTTCCACTTTACTGCAGTGAGAGTGTTATCATTTTAGAGCTACATGGATAGATGGAAGGAGGGAAGAAACGATCCTGTCCTAACTAGTCTTGACAGTTCAGACCAATTCAGATCCCTAGTGCTTTGTGGACATTTTGAAAAACATTTACATTTGTATTAAACTATATGTCCAAATGGACTTAACTTCTAATAAATATGTTCAACTACTTAAATAAGGCTTTGATTTGATTATCTAGAGCAGATAAGCATGAGCCTATTGGCACCATGCCTAATGCCAGTTGTGGGCTAGAGGGGTATAAAGCCCCAAAGTAATGAGTTGTGTAAATGCAGTGCATTTGTGTTCTCCGCAGTGATTGTGCTCTATTCAGTACCTTTAGGAGAAGTTGAAGATGAGGTGTGGTGTTAATCAGCCAATATCCTGACCTCACTAAAATGCTCCAAAATCTTGTAGAAATTCAAGCCTTCAAGTGTTTAATACCCTTTATTTTGGTAGTATAAATGGTGTCTCTGGAATAATTTTTTCTATACTGTGTATAAATACAGTAAAAACTGATGTAATAAAACTGTCATAGCATAACAATTTCTTTAGTCATTCCATCTTGTCGAGGAAGGCCAGTACTTAAAGTCATCACCAGTACCTAGGAAAATTTTCATGAGCGTGAATTAGGTGAGCTGCTAGTGGAACTGAACGAATTTTAATAATGAGTTGAGTCCACATAGAAGAATTATACTACATATTTGATATTCACTGTTTTGCAAACAGCTCTGCCTACTCATTATTCTGGATGCTACATGTCACTGTATACATTTTTGTATGCATATCTAAAACTGCTTTAGGTACATATTATAGAAAACCTTGATTCCACACTTATAACAGTAGATAGTGTGTTTATTTGGTTATTATTTATTGCCAGTGTTGATGGAGGAGGGGATGTGTGCCCTCGGTTGTTCCATGATGATATGTGACGGAGATGAAAGGATCAAGGTCAAAGATATAGGCCAGAGCCCAGTCCTGTTGGTGTGAGAGAGAGTCTCTCACGCTCACTCTCCATCTTGCCCATGTTTTTTCATGCATGTCAGGTGACCTGCTTCACTGAAAAACTTGGACGTGTATTCTCACTTCTGGATCAAGGGATTATGTGTGTGTGTGTGTGTGTGTGTGTGTGTGTGTGCGCGCATATGTGTGTTGGTCAGATGGTTGTGGCTTGAACAGTGACCTAGTACTATTGCAAGGCCTGTATTTTATTGTGATTCGAAGACAGTTGGTTTGAAATGTACAATAATCTTAATAATAAGCTATTTTAGCTCAATGTTTTCTGAAATGAGCCTGTTTGCAGAGTGAGTGAGTTGTAGGACACCCTTTTATTTCAGAAACAAAGGCAGAAATAACATATTTGAATAGCCTAGCAAGTAATGGGTGAGGGGCCTATCTTTTAGACGGTGTCTGGAATGTGCCCTCCATCTTTAAAGCTTTCATTTCTGAAATAAAAAGGGTGTCCTACGACATTTGACTCGACATTGATCAATTAAAGAAAACTATGAATTAACTATAAAAACTATGAATGAGAATGATTTGTTTGAGGCCTAAGTCAAGACCTGTCTGTCTACGTATTTAGAATTACAGCCATGTATACATTCTTGGCATTGAAGTAATATAAAATAAAACTTTGGATATGATGATTTGCCCCCTGATCAGGGTGTGTTTCTACCTTAAGTCTGGGTTGACTCTGAACTCACTGCGACCCTAACCTGGATAAGAAAATGAATTAATAATGTTTTGCTTCACTTTTTGTATAGATTAAAGAGATAAACTTGTAGATAAGGACACAAACACAAATGTTAAAGATTGGACCTGAAACAGGTTTGCGTGATCTCTGAACACAATTTCATTACATTTTTATCCGACCCAGAAATAGATGTGCTGAGGCACGAGATCCCAAAATAGATCTGTCAGAGCATAGCATGTTTTCACTGATATTGCTACTACGAGTGCAGTGTCTTCTGTGAAAAAGCAACTAGGAGGGTATAAAATATAGCTCTAACATAGGCAACTAACATTAAAGCATACAAGTATTTATGTTTTCATTTTACCATATGCAATTATGAAAATATAAACTTTTTGACACAGTATGTCATTATCATACCATCTTTATTCCATCTTTTGCTGCTTTGTTGACTCCCAGAAAGAATGTTCTTGTTTAATCCATTGTTTGTTTAATGTCTTGTTTCCTATTGTGTGCCTTTAGGTTTGTAAATGCCTTAAAATACAAAGTATTTGATTACACCTCTTTAGTCATTTCCCTTTATAGAGTAAAACAGATACTGGGTTGTCAGATAGGAGTCATACCACATTCCAAGTCCATGTCGTCATAGTCTTTCTTATTTAATTTTGCTTGCTTACTCACTCCTCCTCATTCACTCCTCTTGCATCCACTCCCATTCCATGATAATCAAAGGAGTGAGTTGCGTTGGGCCTGGATAACGTGGCCTGGTACGGGTTGCATATTAACCAGTTGTACATGAATGGGATATGAGTCATGCAAGGGTGTGTGTCACTGGTGGAGTAAGCAGCTCACCCTGTTTAGGTCTTCTCCATGATTCTTTGTCCAGGTCATAGGTCAACAGTGTCGCTTGAGGTTAATAGAGACCTTGTTTCCTGCTGCCTAGTGTAGTATTACTTAGCTGGGTATCAGCTGGGAATCAGCTGGGCATAGGCCAAGAGCTCTGAACACATGGTCTTACCATATGAACTATAAACATAGACACACATTCTCACACACAGGTCACAGCATTTTGAGTGCTGCTGCTACTGTACTACAGTGAAAGTGAATACCTGCTTTTTGAGCAAGCTCTATAAGAAGACATGACTACTCTTGGCCAGTTGATTTATTTTTCATTATTCCCTTTTATCCAATAGCTGTTTGGCCTACATCCCAGAGACTCAGAATCTTGCTGATTTTCTTCAACTTTGTTCCACAAAACTTTTTTTCCTCCTCTTTCTCAGTTCATTGTGGTCAACCCCCTTGTTTGCCTCAGCTGCTTTTTAAGAGTCGATCACATGACCAGAATGAATAGACAGTCTTTGTTCTTGATGATCAGGAAAGTCCAAGGAAAAGAAGATGCTGTTAGTGGCCTCAGGGAAAAATGCATGGTCAGTGACTATTTTGTGGTTAATTGCACTGTGATCTTTTTATTTAATGAGAGATATCTGATTAATATAATTCTAAGAATGCAAACCACTTTCACCTCATTATAGGTATGCAGGTGTAGAAGGAAAGGGAACAAGAACACAGTTGTTCAATTATTTGTAATTGAAACATTTCTTGTCTTTTTGATATTCACAAGTTAATTAGATTCTTTTCTGCAGTGCGCCACACGTGATCCTTTGAAATGGCACAGTCAGTAAAACACTAACTGTGCACCGTTTGAGCTCAGCTAGGATTAATGACATCACGTCCTTTGACACAATTAGTCTCTCTCTATTTAAGCAGAAGTAATTTACCTAGAATAACACAAGTATGAATTCTGTCCACCATTATTTAGTATGGTGTTTATAAATGTAAGCACTTAAGAAAAGTGCTTTGTCTTAAAGGCTACGTTCACATTACAAGCCTCATTTATCAATTCAGATTTTTTGACATTTCACATTTATGATTGTAAGTAACCTGTGTCTGTCTGTAATAAAAACAAATCTGTCTCTTAAATGGCAAGCATGTGCACATTGAATCATTTATGCATGTTGCATGTGCAGATGCGTAGGCATTATAAACCAGCTCAACAGCTGGTTTAAAAGTGACTAGAAATGTTTGAAATTTAATTAGCGATATAAAATGTTTTTGAAACCAAAGTCATCAGTTTTCAGTATTTTGGTCTCTCTCCTATTCGTAGAGATTAGATCCTGCTCTTCAATCTTGTGTGACTGGAAATAACTGTATACAGGCAGCTTGTTCATTTAAACATAGCCAAATTTTATCCTCTGATTTGAGCTTTCTTTTAGTTTGTGTCAGAGAGGCTGAAGAGCTTGTGTTCTTTTATACCCGCATCTGAGCATCCCATCTCCTCCCTGGCTATGTATAACAAACCCAGCTCAGATCAATCACATGTCCTCATTAATCTGCCTTAGTGAAATGAGAACCCTGATCTCCATATCTCGACAGAGAAGCCTTTTATCCTTTTGTCTGCTCCTGCATCACTGAGAGAGTTTTCTGTGTGTGAGTGGGTGTTTGCATGTCTGTATTCATATTTGTTGTGTGTCTTTAGGAGTAGGACCTGGGTGACATGTGCTGATGCTTATCAGCACCCAAGAGACCACGACATTTGGTACTGAGTACTGAGTTGTGAATTTCTAGTGACTCGTATGCTAATGTTTCCTCCTGTCAGGTTACTTTTTCAGAGAGGTCACAGAGAGCATCAGCAGGCAAAGTCACTGGTAGTAGACACAGATATTTCTTTTGCCAGATTAAAATGTATTTATTATTTTAATGTCCAGTCACTCTGCAAAATGAAAAACAATCAAGGTGAAGGAAAACCGTTAGAGATGGTCAATAAAGGGTTTGATTAATTAAAATAAAAGTATAAACTTTAGCAGAAACACCAGCTTAAGTTATGTTTATTAAATGTTAGGATTAATGGCTTATTAGGATCATGGTTTATTTAGAGTTTACCACTGATTTAATATTTACACAAACAAGCAAAATTACCTTTTATCATTTATATAGTCACCAATGATAGGCCACCTAATATTGGCATTGTAAACAGGGGTGACATGTTTTTAACTCTGAGCTTGGTTACAGTGATTGTCTGGTAAGAGAAATTGGAGAAAAAGAGTAAAATGTGAGCATATTTTTATTATTAAATAATAAATAGCTGACTTCTGAATGATACAAGTAGAGAGAAAACACTGAGGTTAATATGTTAACAAGAGAATTGGTCTTGGCTGGCTGCCCTCCAGTCTAATGACAAGGCTTGATTAATTGTGTGACGTGATTTCCAAGGACAAGTGTACCTTGGTCAGAGGTCTGGTCATCACTAGTGACCCCACTGACATGCAGAACTTAAAATAGCTCTTTGCTCGCAGGACACCACTTGCTAATCAGTCTGGCACTTTAGCCTGAGATAAAAAGGCTAGGTTTGTCTCTGCATAGACATAACATGTAAACTCATTAAAAAGATTCGGGCACAGAGTTATTTTGTAGATATTGTAGATTATAGCCAGTTAATATTAATAATTTTCTTGATACTGTGTTAAATTTTTACTAGTGGACAGTCGTCACTCTGCTACATTTTGCATTGCTGCATTTTATTAATTAGAAGGGTCAGTTATGGACAAACACCTGTCTTTTATCTTTGACAGAAAGTAGGGTTGCAACAAATGACTATATTTGGTCTATATGATTTTGTATAAGTAGCACTTTATTTGACATGGTCGAGTGGTTGCCTTTCTCTTAACTTTTTAATGTGTAGTTGTTACACATTGAATGTTAACCGCAAAACAAAAGAGTCTTTTGCTTATTTCTCCTTTTGACATGCAACACATGTTCATATGAGAGTGCCACGCCACACAATAATATAACTCTGCTCTCCACTTACACAACAGAATGATGTTGCTGCAGATATGTGGCTGTGCTTAATGTGTTGCCTTGTGACACTTGTGGCTAGTGTTTAACGTATAAACACTCCATCAACTCCATCCACGCTGCACGTAGCCCTGCATCAAAATTAAGAAAATGACTAATGTAAAAGCAATAATACTGCATTAGTTAGCTGACTAATTTTTCATCAACTAATTTAATTGGTCATTGCACTTCTACTAAGTTACACAGCTGGGTCATTTGACTCGCCGTGGTGGTATGTGACTCATTGTCAGGGTCAGTTATGGAAGTACAGTTGTGAGTATCATCTTTAATAGAAACATGGTGGAGTATTTACTGTAAGGCCTACACATGGGTCATGTGGGAAAAGGTAGTGGATGAAACCGAACTGCAGTATCCATCTACACTGTAGCTCACGGTGGCTGCTCTGTTCTCTCCTTGTGAAACCTGAGCCCTAATCATTACATTTGGGCTCTTTATAATACTCTAGCGTCAGCAGCCTTGAGCTATTTATAGCTTTTTCGATATAGAAGAACAGCTTCACTGGTGCCATTTTTTGTTTTTTGTTTTTCCTTTCTGTTTCTCTTTATTAAAGCAATTCATTCAAGAGTTACTACTTTAAACTATATAAAAAAAATTATATGCACATATCTTTTTTTCCTGTACTTGCAGGTGAATTAAACTTGCAGCGAGCATTTAATTGTGGTTTTCTGCAGACCTACTATGTGTTTAGGCTTATATGCAGCCAAAATCAGTACAGGTTTGGCATAGCTGAGAACTGTTAATGTGTTTTGGTGCTCTTTTTCTGTCACCCCTGTCCTGTTATCCCCTGCTGGTGCAGTGATTCATTTGTGCTGTGTGTTAGCAGCGTCACCATAGGGAGAGAGGAAAGGGAAACATGCATGGAATCTGTCACCACTTCTGGCCTGTGTACTGACACACATTCCACCATGACAGCCTGCCAAAAATCTCCCAGACAAGCTGTGCGAGGGCACGTGCATGTTTGTGTCTGTGTGAGTGGGCATATAGATGCGTGTTTGTGTCAGGAGCGACTTGTATCGCTACTGTCGCTCAGAACATCTGTACACAGGTGAGGAAGTATAACAAGTGTATCCCTGGGTGTTCACACCAGCATACAGCAGCACACTGCTTAACCCAGCTGGTTCAGCTGTCTCTAAAACACTCCCACTGTTGGTGTGTGTGTGACTTGTGACTCTGAGAGCGAGGGAGAGAGAATGAGAGGCAGCGAGGGTGAGATGAATAGCACGTTGGCACAGAGCACTTAGGAAACCGTGCAGTGTTGCCCTCTCTATGCAGCATATCATTCTCGTCTCTCTGTGCCAGTAAAGCTTCCAACTGTGTGTGATATGCAAATGTTGCTGCTTCAAAACAGAACTCTTTTGTGTGCTGTGGTCCTGGGCTTTGTTCTGGGATTAAATTGTTTGTGTCATTTTGGTCAAATCAGGAGAGGAAGTATTGGTGGTGTATTGCAGTCATTTCTTTTTTAAATATTTATGTCCTAGAACTTTTAAGCCAAAGTTTCTATAAAGGACTTTTGAAAGGATGGTGGGGCAGCTTTGATCTCAGCACTGGCTTGCTGAGACTGTCTGAGTTTAGCTATAACAGGAGGGCAGGAGAAGCTCTGTCTTCTGCAGCGCTGAATGGGTTAAGGCCAATACAGCACTTTACACTGCAGATGGATCGCTGCTCCTACTGAGCAGTGGAGCTCCACACTGAAGCACAACTGCAGCTCCCCTCCCCTCTACACACTCTTGCAATGCTGCCAAGCCTCAGGGATTTATGTGACTGTGTGTGTGTGTTGGGAGGGAAAGTGGAGCCAACAAGAGACAGCGGAGCAGATGGGGATAGAAGATTAAAAAATGGAGACATACCTGCACTTTTAGTCACAGTAAGAGGAGGAACAGAGGAGGAGTTTTGTCTAAATGTTTAAAGGACGTCAGACGGGTCATTAAATCAGTTCAGACACTTTCAGGCTTAGTGAGACTTCTCACTCTCTCTCTCTTTTTTCGGAAGAGTTTTGCCCTAACCACAGTCTTTCTACAGAGTACAGTACCTGACACAGCAAGATGAGCTAGGTTTCGCTCACTCTGTCTTGCACACTGATTGACTAGTCGCTATTGCAACGTGACGGCAGTTTCAGTTTGAGGTCTATGCAGCTGCTGGATGGCTGTGTACAGGAGATTCAGATGGATTAAGTTTTGCAATCTCTGATAAAGATGATTCTAAGCTTTCTGAGGTGATCAGAAAGAACTGCTGTAAGTACATATTTCAGTAAGTGCCTTTTACAAGCTGTGGTCATTAAACCTGTTGTGGTATCATATTGTTTTTGGTTTGTAAGACCTTACGTTATTGTGTGTCTGTGTGTGTGAACAACACTAAGTACTGTGGAGAAAGTTAAGGTACCTGCAGTAATTTGAATAAAAAGTTGCCTAAGTAAGCAGAAAGCCTTTATTAGGACAAAACAGTAGGTAATGATTTTACATAGTGTTTTTATTGTGTTAAATTATTTCCAGAGCTCTCATCATTATCCAGTATCTACAAGGTTTGTGTGTTAACGTGCTAAAAATGTTTGAGTTAGACAGATTAATCCTATAAGTAAAGACCCTAAGAAGAAATCTGGAAATGAACTTTATTCGTCATACTAGTTATAAATATCAGTGTAGGCTTGATGATATTGGGAAAAACATGGCAACTTTTATTCATGTGAGATTTTGCAGTATTAATACACGTATGGATTTTCATCAGATTTCACTATATGCCATTCGCAGTTAATTGTCCAACATGTCACAATATTAATGATTCAGTTTGTGTGTCCAAGATTGCAGTAAAATAAAAGAAGTTGGACCTTACTTGCCGTTGCACATTCTGCAATATAGCTGTTTAGCATGCTCTCATTGTGATGACTATGCTAAAACACATATCGTGCAACCCTAATACACTACTTTTTACTCTATCTAGTAGAGCTTCAAAATATATTGTTATAGCATCACTAAATTGGTGCACAGATGTACCGTCATGTCACAGGACGGTTAATACCAAGTGCACAGAGTGTTATTAATATTATGCTTGTTGAGTTTTTTTTTTTGTTTTTGCTATATTGCATATTTGCTATTTTTGCTATATATTGCTATATAGTATTATTATTTTTATTTTTTTCATTATTTTTAAAAGTCATTTACAAGGAAAGCATATTGCACAGGATTCTGTTTGGTGGACAACATTCAGTCCAGCTGTAACACTAAGGTGTTAAAAACTCCAGCCGCTGACCCACCACCAAAGTAATAGCTACTCTGTGGTGGTCTTCTTGGGTCCTGACCATTGAAGAACATTGACTTATATTGTATGTTTTTCCTTCTAATGTGAAACTGCCATTTTGGAGATAATAAGTATGAAAATGATCAGTGCATATTTTAGCTTACATGTAATTTGTTATAACAATTTCGAGTAAAATATGAATGCATTATTTTTGCTTGTACAGATCTGCAGGCATGTGTTAGAGCCACATGTATGCATTCACTGAATGCCACCATATCCTTTAGGAACCTGTTCTACTTGAATCTTGCACTGAGGCCTGCTCTCAGTCTGTATATCTGGTTCTGCATGCTTCCTGGCTAGAGGGCATTTGAGAAACGTCAGCAGTTTCAGGCACATCTTTCTCCATTTCTGACACGATCAATCTCTGCATGCGCCCTGGTCTGTGTTGCAGTGCCCAGACACAAGGTTGTGTGTGTGTAAGGGCAAGTGATGGACATTTTTCTCCCCCCTCACTCATCTCATTTGGGTTAAGGTACAAGGTACACATTGTTCTCAGTGCGCAGTTGTTTGTGCTGAACTGTTTTTTTTTTTATTCAGCAGTTTGTTACCTACATAGCCCAGTCTTTGCTCTATACATTGCATCATCATTGAGGAGGATGTTTGAAGCTGCGGTGATTATCGTGAGATAATCATGTTGTGTATGTGCCCCGGACGGCTTGATTAAAGAGCCCTCGTGTTGACAGTATGTGGTATCTTGTGTCATTAATTTTCCCAAAGACTGGCTGTATACACCCCATTCTGCCGCTGAGCTCTTGTTAAAAGTAGGACATTTTTCCCCTAACGCCTTCATTCTCCACTGTGTGCAGTTTAAAATACAGTATGAAAAGCAGGCGGTGCACGGCTGCACATTTTTGGAATACTTTCACGTTCTGCCTTTCACACGAGGCTGAGCTTTCATCACAGAGCCTCAGACAGTTTCACAGATCGTGACTGTGCGCTGTTATCGCTGATGGACATTCAATATTTTCGACAAGTTGTCCGAACTGCTTGTGTAGCTATACGTTTTTGTGACTGTTTAGCATGGCGCTCAGTCTACTTCACTGTCCCATGCTGTTAAAGCCCACCAATGACAATAGGAGCTATTTTTAGTCTCTCACTTCCTTGCACACTCTTGCATTCTTTTGCTCGCTCTCTCTGAAGACTTGCTGTATAAATAAAAGCCAAAATTGAATAAGATACAACCTCCCTTTCTAGCTTGGTAATGGTTCTGAACAGCTAAGCAGAGATTTTACACACTGTAGTTGCAGCTTTTCAGACAAGCATAACGGACCCTCCCTCTCTCTGACAAACACACGCAGACACAATAATACTCCCTAGTCTCAAATATCCCCCTAGTTGATGCTGATGTAATTAATAGAATTGTTCATTTTGCATTCTGTCATCTGTTGCTTTTTTCCTTTTATGGTGGGAGAGCAGAATTTGAGGCGTTCCACAAGCGCACTATAAAACGCTAGATGAGAATGCACATGGCTGGAGATCTGCGTGCCAATTATCTTGTCAGGTAGCCAAGACCCAGACCTAAGTATAATCCTCAGCATAATGCCCGAATGGGGAGATAAGCCTTTGTGGCCTTATTCATTTAAAAAAAGGCCTAGAGGTCCATGCACACAGCCTATTAAGACCAACATTCCTTAATAATGCGGCAGTATATGCTGCAGTGATATAACCTCCTCTGCCACCTCCTCACTTCAGTTTTTGTCTTATTCAGGAGTTGATTTGGGCAGCTGCCTTTCCCAGTGAATGCTTTGGCCCCATCCTCTCGTTAGAGCTGTGCTCAGCTGTCTGATCCATCTGTGTGTGGGCCCAAATGGCTGTGCTTCAATCTGAGCCTCCAGACCCCTTACTGGAGAGAGCTGTCAGCTGCCACTACTGCCAGGATCCTTCCTACAGTGAGGAATCTCTATTGGCATGGATTGTAAGGAGCTACAGGATTGCCTCAACAAAATATGTGACTAAATCCTTCTGGAACTACACACAGGCTTGAAATGTGAGCAGGGGGGTGTAGCACAAAACAGTGTGTGTAAGAATGTGGTTAAAGTAGTTATATCAAGATAAGTCCTTAAAGATGTGATGCAGTATTTAAAAAAAAATCTAAATATCACATAAGACAATTTATACAAATTTTAAACCGGTTTGCCAATACAACTCCTTCCTGTTTTGTCAGGTTATTAAAAACTGCTATTAAAATACCATCCCTTATGTTTTTTTAAGTGATTTGAATTGCAAAACTGCTGCTCTGCATCCACTTTATCCTGAGTAATTTCAATATTTTCTTTTGAAATATGTACTTGGTGTCTGTAGTAGCTCAATCCCTACTGATTTTATTCAATCACTTTTCACGATTGAATAAAAGCTTGTCATATTGGCTATATATATATATATATATATATATATATATATATATATATATATATATAATATATACTGGACAATGACTAGGGCTGCACGATATTAGAAAAACTTTACATGGCAAAAGCCAAATTTATTTTATTTTTTTCGACAATATTTTATTTTGATATTAAGCAATGCAGGGCCCATGATGTCACCAGCCCCACCCCCACCCACGTGCTGTCTTGTGTCCCTACCGATCAAGAGCTGAGTCAGCACCGAGCACTCAAAACCTGAGGAAAACAGCTAAACAGTAATCAGGCTTTTAATTAGGTGTTTAAATGGCTTTTTAAAAGGTAAATAAGAGCATTTTTTTCAAAGATTAAAAGCATGAATTCAGCTGTAACTGGAAATATCTGTGTAAAACTGTGCTAGACTAAGGTGCAAAGCTTTTAACACATACGATTAAAAGCACATGTGGATGGAGGCCATGCGGTTACCTTGTGTTTACTCATGAGTGAGTATATCATTGCTCAAATTATGTAACTTATATATAAAAATGATATATAACCTGAAGCGGTTTACGTGCTCTAATTTGAATTTGTTTTAAACGTTTTTTTTAATGTCTTGGGTACATATTTTTATGTGGCTTGGCCATATTCAGATATAATCTTGGTACTCAATGCATAAATTGACCAGGTGTAAATAGGTTAATGTAATTGTTTGTTTTGTTTGTTTTTTTGTACTTTTTAAACTAACCGTTTTTCCAATAAGCAAAACTTTTATTCAGAAATATTTACAATTCTTATCATACTAGTTTGAAGTGAAGTTTTGGTAGTAATTTCTCTTTTTGACGTCACAACATAGTGAATAGTGTTGTCTGAATAATGTGTAACCAGGCTGTCTCTCCCTATAAGTTGCATTTGTGTTATCCCTATTTGTTTGTCAGTTGTAATTTGGTGATGCAGCCAGCTGTGGATTAGGCTGTTACAATGGAGAAGCAGTGCCTCTGATTGATTGTGCTGATTGCCTCTATCTGTTTTTTTTTTGCAGAAGAGCACTCCACCAGAAATGATCTTCTTACTTTCCTTTCTTTACATTACTGCTTTGAGGCTGATTGAACATAATTGGATTGGATCGCCCATAAATATCTTGGGACGCCCCAGTGAAAGAGTCTTTCTCTCTCTAGTTTTCTTGAATACACCAAGTAGCTCTGCGGACTGCAACACTCTGAGCTTCAGAGTAGGTTGTAGCAGGTGTTCTACAGTTCTCAGTGTCCAAACACTCACCTCTGTACCACAATAAAAATAAACATCCAAATCAACAACTGGAGTGACTGTGTAGTAGACAGCAGCACACAATGCTGTTGTTGGAACACACAAAAGAACCTGTGGTCTCCTAGGAAACTCTCAAATAAGCATAGAGAGGTGTGCGTGTGTTTGTGTGTATGTGTATGTGTGTGAGCTCCAAGAATTCTTATGAAAGGTTTTAGTGCCAACAGAAATCAAGTGGCCCTTTTATTAGCTTTTCACTTGGACCGCAAGAAAAAAATATCACTTCTGACAAAATGGTGCAGAGCACATTGCATCAGCATTTTTACAACACAGCTCCGCTCTAAGACATGGGCATAAATCTTTATACATACCCCTCCCCACCACCGCCTCACTGAAGAGACCTTTTTACACCAGTCAGACATCCCTGTATTGTTTATGAATATTCATTGAGCTTGAATTGAAGTGCTTCAGTACACTGAGCAAGTGAAAGAGAGAAGCCTCTAGAGAGCACTTTTCCCCCCTCACTTTATTATTAAAGTTTTTTTTTTCTATGCTTTTATTATTTTTTGTTTGTATACACTTTTCATTTGTTTACTCACTGATTAATCCATAAAAAACTGGTGGTGTTGATTCTGAATTTGAGTATAGTCCCTTGTGGCTCTACTAACACTTGTACCGTTTTGCTTTCCAACATTTTAAGCCCACCCAGTCAGTAAATAGCTGGAGCCCTGCCTAGACAACCAGGAGAAACAGAATGGTGTGGTTTGGTGTGGGGTTAACCAAATAAATGAGGTCTGTATAGAAAGCTGAGTGAGAAGGATAGAGGCATGCTCTTTCCAGGAAACAGCCTAGTCCTTTCTTACCTCATGTTACTTCACAGGATAGATAGGTTAATTAAATCCTAAAAAAATGTTAGTCTGTAGCTGCTGCCTGGTTGAGAATTGCATAATCCATCTGTCGCTCCCTGAAGTGTGAAAAATATTTATTTATTTTGTCAGATGTTATTTTTTTTATTTAGTGTTTGGCATAGTCCAGAGTAGATGCACTGTACTAATGTTAAAATGTTAATAGAAAAAAAGCAATATGACTTTTGCTTGCTTTTCCAAGCACATCGATATCGACATTCCATTTGGATTGGTCTTCAATCTAAAAGCACCATACTAATTTAAATAGTAGCATGGTGAAGACCAGAAGTAGCCGAGAAGCTTTCTGTAGCCGAGTCATGCACTACACTAGCATGATGCAGATTTTCTTTTTAGCGTATTCATGCTTTGTATTAATTTGGAGAATAAAGACTACTACTTTTGATTAACCTCTTTAATAACATATTTTTTGCACTATAAGGCACACCTAAAGTTCTTCAAATTTCCCAAAAAGTGTCAGTGTGCTCTTTAATCCGGTGCGCCTTATGTATTAGCAATAAACCACTCCGCTGAAGTACAGCATTATACAGGAGTTTCAGTTTAGTTTTACAGCACCGTAGCTGAAGTATCATTAGCATTAGCACCTAACCACTTTTTCCGTGTTAAGAGGTGAGTATTATCTGCTTGTAACTTGCTGCTAACCCTGACTAGCACTGCTGGAGCAGCATTAACATTAGCCGCAAACCATGCTAGCTCTTTCATTGTTAAGAGGGCAATATATCAGACTATAGTCTGTGTATCGTGTTAAAACAAGCTACATAGGATGAACCGCTGGCCTACTGGAGCATTTAGGTTTCCTCAGTGTAGTGCTGTTTGGTGGCATTAGCCACTAGCAGTTAGCCGCTAATGCTAATTCTTCAGCCTTAGTGCTGGAGAAATTCAGGGATGTAAGATTACTGTAAAAAAAAAAACATAAGTGCTTTAATCACACAAATAAATAGTTTTAAAAGACAAATCTGTGCAGATTAACATTCAGCATTTGTTTGACTTCTTTTATTACAGGTTTGTTTACTTAGCTTAGCTAAGGCGTGATCTGCTGAATTAGAAGTTCCTTATAGTGTCTCTTAAAATGCGCCTTATGTATAAAAATATACCAGAAAATAGACATTCATTGGTAGTGCGCCTTATAATCTGGTGCTCCTTATAGTGCGAAAAATATGGTTCTTTAAAAAGAGTTAACGTGTTTAATACCTACTTGTGGCTCTCCATAGGGACTAAAATTTAAAAGAGCTGCCTTGTACTCTTGTCCATTACCTCGGCATTAAAATTCAGCTCTCTAAAAGCAGACCTGATAAGCAGGCTTGAGAACAGACCTCATAAAGATGCACAAAATAGAAATGTAGGTGCATAATAATAGCCTACATCTCTAATCTTAAAATAGTCAGTTCTTCAGCATGAGCTGCAGTCTTAGCTTGGACGAGTCTTTGAAATGCCGATGGTGGTAACCCCAGATCAATAAAGCTACCTCTCCATTATCATGCAGAACACAGGTGAAGAGGTTGAGCTTGCAGTAATTGTCCCCTTGTTCAGCACATTTCCCTTGCTAGATTATCCCCCTCTTTTAGTTCTCTTGCTCTCTCCCTCGCTCTCTCCCTCTCGCACCCCATCCCACCACCACATCAACCACCCATTGGAGCTGAGTTTCTTTTTAATTAATAATCCATCTCTCATGCTTCATTATGCTTTAATGGTCCCCAGAATGAGCTCATTTGGCTGGTGCGCTCGTTGCATAGGAGGCTGCAGCTGACTGTAATAGGGAGAGTGCGGTGGATAATTTGGGAGGGATGCTTTCTTACTTCTTTTACAAGCACCCTGGAGAAGTAATGGCCACACTGGTTCTCACACTGGCAATTGACTGTAAAAAAGTGTTGAATTTGAGGGTGTCCCTTAATTATGACATAATTTACCTATTAATGCTATTTTGTACTTAATGTAATAATGACTTGATGACTATCTGTCTTTTTGCTTACATTTCCAAAGTGTAGCCTAATCAGAATATATTCAAAAGTTCAAAAGATGGCTTTAATGCTCTGCCTGTAGGAGTCTGGGTACAAGAGTTTTTGTGCCTTTCGTTTCTCCTGACGTATCCAGAGCAGTCTGTTAAATTACCACAACAGTTTCTGTGTTATCTGAATAAATGTATTGCCGTGTTTTTTCCGGGTGTGTCGTGTACTTAAGTCCTAGTCGTGAGGCAGAGGAAGACTGGCTGAGTGATTGTTTGGGTCAGAGGCAGCAGAGGAATGGACTAGAGCGTGGTATATGTGCCTGGGAGGAAGAGCCTGTGGAGTCAGTCTATCCTCGCCTCACTGTTAAAAGCAAGGACCTGGAAGCTCATCAGTCATATCGAGATGTGCAGGCCATTGTCATATGAGGCTAACAGGATCTTTGTTATAGACTTCTAACAGCCTTAATCAGGCAGTTTCACTTCACTCTCACGCTTCCTTCAGTCATGATCACCCCATTGTCCTGAGGTATGCTAAGTGCTAAAGTTGTCACATTGTCCTTTACCTCCCAGCTTGTTAAAACAATACCAGAGGACGTCATTTAGGAAGTTTTCACTAGAAACTTCCTACCCACTCTCCCTCACAGGTGATCATCAACTCACTGCAAATGTATGTAGTAAGAAAAGTGAAAGTAAAGATTGTTTGCATCCTTGCTGATGCATCTCATAGTTTGCATTCTTGTGTCTACATGGCCTTGTTTGATTGATATTCTCATTCTCAAATATAGTTGAGAGCTTTCACCTTGACTGAATTTGGATAAGCTTTTTAAAAATTACATGTTTGAGAAATAGATGACCTTATGAGGAATGGCTATTTATAGATAGAGGTGTGTGAGTGTGTGTGTGTGTGTGTGTGTGTGAAGGACATGTTAAACACTCCTTTGTGTGTGGATATCCTGCCAGGTGCAGCCTCCAGGCCTGACAAAAGTGACACCAGCTCATCCTTTATGCATTTCCTCAGTGGGCCCTAGAATACACAGCAGCAAAGACCATACAAAAACCACTGTCCTTCCTTCATACTGAGCCTTTCTAAAAAGAAATAATACCTGCCTATTTGAGGATTTATTGTCATTAAGTGTCCTCTGAAAATATTACCCACAATATAGTACTAATTTAACCAAGTTACTAGACTATTCCTGGTTTTCTTTCCTTCATTCCACTTGGGCTGCATCCCAGTAGTTAGTTTGAAGCTTCTTTTCTTATCCATCTTCCTTGATTTCATCTGCTTTGGTGGGATCCATGTGGGTCCTTATGGTAGTGAACTCTAAGAAATGAAGCTCAATCCAACTCTTCACACCTTTAATGGTTTAGGAGATAATAGCATTTATTGCTTCATGTCTGTATCCCTCCGAAGTATCGTCTGCATTGCTAAAAGGATGCATAAATTAAATAAATTAATAAATCAATGCTCATGCATCTCCGGTGACTTTGGTACATAACGAGCCCAGCAGCTTTTCTTCAGAGGCTCTGGGCATTGCATAGGGTGCATACCCTGCCAAATGATTCTTCCTTCCTATTACTGTATAGCACAACAAGGTCATTTAGGCTCATGGGGAAATGCAGTAATGCAGTGTCTGATGAGTGCCCTAAGAAAACACTAACACTTGCTTGTTTAAAATCATTCTGGTGCTGTGCTAACAATGGGTTTATCTATATTTTAAGGCTTTTAACATCTACAGGGTGTGCAGAAACATGACTAAATGAGCCACGTTGTGGATGCTAATCCCTCTGTCTTTTCTCTTCTCTTGTTTTCTCTTGCAGAGTGCAGCAATGGAGGAGACAGTAATATGGGAACAGCACACAGTAACTCTACACAGGGTGAGTTGATACTGTTCTGTTATTAATTAACTATGTTTTAAGGCTAGAGATATACTTAATGTTAACTACATGTTTGTTTACACATGATGGCTGCCTTGCGTGTTCTGTGTCCGTTTAGTACATCAGTTGTGCACATCCTCAGAAATTTTGTGTGCACGAAAGGAGCAGTACACACAAAAAATAAATGGAAGGAGGAGTGTAGGCACTAAGCAGCATCAATATGGCAGAAAGTATGAATAAAGGCTGTGTAACAAAAAGGGAATCAGAAATGCATACATATTACTAATGCTAACATTTATTTATTATAATGTACACAAGAAACTACTTATGTACTTTAAGCAATGTTCTGATATACTGAAACTGAAAAATGGTAGATGCACCAATTTCTGTTATTACAAACAAGGTTACTACATTAAAGGGGACTCAATGTAATAACTGGCCCTATAAACACACCAAACGTAAAACAGATCCATCCATCTGTTCCTTGTGAATCGGTTGAAAAAGTTTGGTGTCAGGAATCATATGTTTCTATGAGCCGTTTGGATGGCTCCTGTATTGTAATGTCACAATAAGGAAACCTGCATATAACTGTCCTGGCACCACCCCTCACCCATCAACCCCCACCAGAGCCACACCCACTGGATCAGTTTAAAATCTCCCATTTCAGTCTGATGGTTAAAAACCTTAGACAGTACACAGCATGGTTAGCCAGCAAACTTCGTCTGAAGAGAGGGATCTGTGGCAAGTCAGGGGTGGGTACATGGCAAATCAGCAGATGAGTGAGATGTAGGTACTTTCAAATAGTGAGTTTTGTGCTTTTGCAGTTTAGCATAAACTAGCTTGTTCATGTTTTGCCATTTAGCACAAACTAACACTAACGTGTGAAAAATGCTATATATATATATATATATATATATATATATATATATTTTCTAATTTGTAAAAATATGTATAATATGTCCCCTTTAATAGTTTTTTAGTGTTCGTGTTTAGTATGCAATTGGGATGCAGGTCAACTCTCCATTGTCACACATTTTCTGCAATACTTCATTTTTCTAATGACAAATCTCATTGCAAGTGATTGGAAATTTCCATAGAGTACATAACACATGCTAAGAAAAGCAAAAGCTGCTGATTCTTATTGATGGTATGATTTGCCGGTTAGATTAAGTTACTTAATTATTTAGTGCTGGTATGTATAAAACTTTTCATACCGAAACTTGCTGCTTTAGATTAGATGTGTTATAAAAATCACAAGTATCTAATCTTTAGTCATGGTTTATCATATCACAGTAGAGTAATACAAAAATACAACACTAAATGTTTATAAGTAATGTTCTGAAAAACATTTTCCTTATTCAGCACTTTAAAGAGAATGTACACTAGATCGTGCAAATTTGACTTTTAGTGTACATTTGACTTTTGTATTAAGCAGCAAAATAATAGTAATAATAATAATTTAAAATGCACTGTGCAATAACAATACTAAAACAATATATTGTGCAGCTCTACAGTGCATGTCTACTGAATGATGTACATTCTGCTTTTCTGTTTTTTTTTGTTTCTCTTCTTCTTTTTTGTACTTGATGCGGATTATTTCATGCTCTCTGCACTTCAGTGCCCTCTCTTTGTATCTTTTGGACCATCTCCCCCTAATTTATCACTCTGGTGTTGTGTCTCCTTTCTTCACTATTATTCCTTCTTTTACTTTTCTTACCTATTTGTGCAGTTTGTACACCCCCTGATTGTGTGAATAGTAAATACCAGTTATATAGCTGTAGAGTTCATTTATTCTCAGCTTTGTTTTTTTGTTTTTTTTAAGTACTAATCTTTTGAGCTCCTCTCCCCAGGCGCCAGGTTTTGGATTTGGAATTGCCATCTCAGGCGGCAGGGATAACCCCCATTTCCAGAGCGGAGAGACGTCTATTGTCATCTCTGATGTGCTGAAGGGAGGACCAGCAGAGGGCCTGCTGCAGTAAGACAGTCTTTACCACCATTTCCTTTTTTCCTGGCATGCGCGCTGTTCGTTTGTAAACATATATGGAAGGATTGCTGATCCAAGCTTTAGTCAGTCGTTGAGCTGAGCGTGACTGACACTTTTGCTGACGCTCTGCTGTGCCCTCACAGGGAGAATGACAGAGTTGTGATGGTCAACGCAGTCTCCATGGATAATGTGGAGCATGCATATGCAGTGCAGCAGCTTCGGAAAAGTGGGAAGAATGCAAAAATAGTGAGTTGGATCTTTGTTCTGCGATTGAATGCTTTCTTTTGAACACAGTTTTTCTCCAGGTTTAAAGTGAAAGTTGCAGGTTTAAAGTGAAAATCCTAGAATGCATTAAGCACAGTATTGATAATTAATTAATGATTTATGATCGTGCAGTGAGATTTGCTTTGATTAGGTAAAGAATAAAGTGAATTTAGAATGTTTTAGAAGTTTTAAATGTTGTTCTGCTCTGTCTCTCTCCTAGACCATCAGACGTAAGAGGAAGGTGCAGATTCCCATGGGGCGTCACGGAGAGAGAGAAACTATGTCTGAGCACGATGAAGACGATGACAGCTATGAGGACGAGATCTATGAAGTACGAAGTGGAAGGAGCGGACCCAGTGCGTATAGCGGTGGTGGAGCTACAGGCCGGCGGAGCGGCAGAGGAGAGCGGCTGGGCGGGAGGAGGGAGCGGGACAGAGAGCGTAGCGGCTCCAGAGAGAGGAGTCTGTCTCCACGCTCGGACCGCCACTCTGTGTCCTCTAACCTGCCTCCACGCCCAGCCAAGGTCACGCTCGTCAAGTCCCGCAAGAATGAAGGTTAGCTTCAACCTTTCGACCTGGCCATGTCAAGCTTTTCTTACAGGCTAGAGCTGTAGCCTCTTAACTGTTATTCAATCAATTGGCTAATTGATTATGCATTCTTTCTTTCCCTTTGCCGCCACAATCGTTCAGTTTTTTACTGTGTGAGAAATTCACGTTGCAATGAAACAACAGGAGGTGTGTTGCCTTCAAAGCAAAACATTTCCATACTGGCTTCTTTTAATAATTTAACCTAACAATTAATTTTGTTGATTAATTGTTTCAGCCTTTTAACATTCTAAACGTTTACATAGCCATACACAGTGAATGGTTTGTCCCTCTTTAGGCTTGTGAGAACACATGTCTAAAGATGGACTGCAGATGTCTGTAAGCTAATATACTAACATGGTCTGCGTGTTTCTGCTCTTCACTTTTACAAGCAGAATATGGCCTTCGCCTGGCCAGCCACATCTTCGTGAAGGATATCTCCCCTGAGAGTCTGGCCGCCAGGGACGGCAACATCCAGGAAGGAGACGTGGTGCTGAAGGTGAGGGGCACTACAGCCACAAACAAACTGGTCACAATTATAAATAGAACAAATTAAACAAAAAAGAAAACATAAAAAAGGGTAGTGTGAATAGGGAATAGTCTGATGAGCATAATGTAGGCAAAAGCACATTTCTTAATAGGTTAGTTAAAAAGTTGTAATATCGCAAACCAGTGTTTTGAAATGCTTTTGCATTTATACAGTGTACAAATGTCACCTGAACACTGCACAACTTCTCCTTCTTAGATAAATGGCACAGTGACAGAGAACCTGTCGCTGATAGATGCCAAGAAGTTGATTGAGAGATCGAAGGGCAAACTGAAGATGGTAGTGCAGAGGGACGAGAGAGCCACATTGCTGAACATCCCTGACCTCGACGACAGCATCCCCTCAGCCAACGCTTCTGACAGAGATGGTTAGTACTATGAAAAGCTTTTATCAAACGTTTTACGTTTGTAAATCCCACATTTGTTGAAGTCATAATAGAAATCGGTGATTAATAATGTTGTGTAACATGTTTGATACTGTTATGTGCAAATAAGTATTATAAAAGTGGAAAAAAAGAACTTTCCTTAAGTAATCAGTAATGTATCTTATGATTTCTGTTCTGATTGAGTATACATGTTTCTGCAAAATGTGGACACTAGATAGCAGTTTTTGTATGCTTGCCAATATGATACATTTGAAGTATATACTACAGCAACAAAAGTATTAAACAAATAAAATAACTTGTCTATTTTGTAAACAGCAGTAAGAATGTGATTTATGATTTTAATATAAACTGTTAACAATAAAAATTTAACAAATTCACAATACTGAAGTGAAGAATCTAGTCTATGCACAGAATCTTCAAACATAAAAAGCCATTATGAAAATGTTTACAATATGATATGACACACTAGTTGACACCCCCCTTTCTTTTACTTTGCAAACCTGAATCTCCTTTGGCTACCCGTCTTTACAGTTTGATTAACTGTACTAAAATGAAGAAAAGTAAAAGAGAGTAAAATTGAGTTCTTTAGGCTAGTGTCGGTCCAACAGGCTGATAACCTGACTCAGCATGCAACAAAACAGCTTAATTGGGTATACTCTTATACTTTGTGTAAAATGGAGTTTTTCGTTTTTCTTTTGGTTTCAGATATTTCAGATATCCACTCTGTAGCATCTGATCACTCAAACCGATCCCACGACAGGAAGAGGAGCAGTCGCTCTCGCTCCCCAGACCGTCGCTCAGAGCCCTCAGACCATTCCAGACATTCCCCTCCACAAATCAGCAATGGCAGGTCTGTATAGACTCTTCCTTTTTCCTATTCCACCCTCTCTATCTCTTTGTCTCTGTTATTATATTTCTCATGTATTTGCTTCCTCTGCTGCTCATTCTCTTTTTTCTGTCAGTTTTTTATCGATGTCGTTTTCAGGTTCATGTTCAGCTCCCTCTTTTCATCTTCTACCTTCACTATGTAACTTGTTAGTCTGTGCCTGGTCCTCTATGATAAGAGCAGTTATGGAAACCCCAAAGAAACCTTGATCTGTAATTCTTAAAGTGGAAACTGTCTGAAGTACTGTACCGAGCTTACCTTTCCAGTAAATTGCTAGTGGCCTAGATAGATAAAGTGAGACACGACCGGAGCAGGGAGTGAGGGAGCATGAAGATGACCATAAATTTTAAAAATAACACTTCCTCTGATAGAATCGGTTTACTTTGTACTGTTCTTTTTCTTTTTGTTTTTGTCTTTTTCTTTATTTATGTTGCTGTTTATTTTGTATCAGAGGCAAAAGGAACAAGGTGCTCAGAATCCACCCAGTGTAAGTGTCAGTGAATGTGGTTTAGAGTATAGGTGCATCCAAACGGGGCATTATGATTTGATTTAAATATGATCAACTAATGCAACTAACGTCCTTTATTGCATTGTATGGAGGGATGAATGCTCTTGAAAGACATTTATTTCAGGTTAATGTGCACTATGTATAATCAAACTAACCACTCACTCACGCTAATGATAAGCCATAAGCCGGTGCAGATAAATGTAATTCTTGCATATTTAACAAGCTTTGCCTCTGTCTGTGGTGATTTGTACTGATTACCTGAGGATTTTGTTTTATTTTTAAAAGGGACTCGTGTCAGTTGGCCAGGTTATTTCTGGAGAGGTGGGTTTTTTGAAAATGGGAATTGGGAAAAGAAAGGTTTATACAAGCGTAGTCTTATAAGGGATTGATAGTGATCTTACACCTTCATCCTTGTCATGTAGGACAGTTCTGGAAAGAGCTAAAGAAGACATTTCTTTTTCTTTTCTCCACTATTTCTTTCATGGTTGCTTGTACAAGCTGGTTGCTGGCTGTCAGCCTGTTAACAAAGGAAAAAGTGTTTGTTTAAAGTGCTCTGGCAGGATCTGCCCTTCTTCATTCCCCCGTCCTTTTCAGCTCCCTCTCAGTATAAGTTTAGTTTTACAGATGAGGATCTATTAATATTGTTATTCATTAAAAGGGTCCTCCGAAAGCTACACCATTTCGTTTGGTGTAGTATGGAGGTGTTCAATATTCAATTAGCCTTTTTAAACTAAAGCAATTTCAGTGACCCTTAGAATAGTTATTAGTCTCTGGTATTTTGATTTTGGTTTTAGAGAGTGTCTGACACATCAGTCAATTTGGAAAGAACTGGAAACAGTTTGGAAATAATCAGAATCTCTTTAGACTTATTTGTAGAAACTCTTCCTTTTATGGACACCAAACCTTGTTATTAGCCTGTGTAGCTTAACAAAACACCAGAACCTAATACTGTATGGGTCAACCTCTTAGAAGAGCTGGTCTAAATATCTTGCCCATTTGTGGAGATCATGGAGAAGGATAGCTCATCATTGACTTTCTTATTAGGTCACCAACAGCATTAAGCACATAGCTACAGGCAAAAAGATGCATGAAATCAGATCTGACCACAAATCGGACACATCTGATCTAGGACCACATATTAAAATGACTCAAATCTGTTTTAATAGTGGTTTTACATATCAACACAATCCCGAAAAAAGTGAAAAACAAAATCTGATTCAGTCTGATAATGTATCAATGAATGTATTGCAATCTTGAGCCAAAATCAAGGTCGACTTGTTCTGCTTAGTGTTTTCATGCATGTTTAGTAGCTGTTAATAGTTTGATTGTATCATGGGGTACATCTGTGCTTCTGTGCCTTCACTCAGTTATTCAGGTCTTTTCTTCGTTTTATCACCCGTCTGTTTTATCAGCCACACAAGTGTCCATAACAGGAGGTTTATTACTATGAGGTGTAGTAGTGTGTTTTAGTACATACTTATTCTCAATGTCATCGCACAGGTATTTTTATGGAGCCACACTATAATTGTTGTAAAAGATATTCATCAGTGTCATGAATAAAACAGGACCACATGTGGAGCCTACCTGCCCTGAGGTAGGGATAAAAGAATGGAGGTGTTTCTGTAGTCTGTATGCACCCCCTCCACTTTTCTGGTCACTCTGACACCAAAGGTCACTGATTGGACACTTTTGGGTCTCTGTGGCGCTGTGCTGATTTTTTTTGTTTTCCTCTTTCTTTTTTGGTGCCCTTTCTCATTTAGCAATCAGGTCCAGAGCATCTACTGGCACCTGGAGTCAGTATCTCTATCTCTCTCTCTCTCTTTCTCTCTTGCTTTCACTCTCACTTACGCTCTCTCTTACTCTATTTGTCTCTCTCTTTGTCTTTCTGCTTTACTCTTCTCTTTCTCTCCTCTTTCTCTCTCTCTCTCTCTCTCTCTCTCTCTCTCTCTCTCCATCACTCCAGATCAGAAGAGCTGGTCTAAATATAGCCCAACAAAGGAGCAGCAAAACACAGCTGTGACCTTCAAGACTACCAAACTGCCCTAGCCTCCTCCTCTCTCTCTCTCTCTCTCTCTCTCTATTTTACTATTTACTCTCCTTTTCTCTCTCTCGAATCTTTTCTCTGTGTAAACAGTGCTTTATTGGTTGTGGGCTTGGACTCGATAGCGATGAAAAAGTATGTGTTTTTATGTTGAGTGCCTCGCAGGCAAGAAGGGCCTACATTAATCATCAAATCTATTTCCAGGTATTTCGATGGAGAATTTTTGCTGTATATTGGGTGTTGCTCATGGCAACAGGAACATGATTGGTTGTACGGGTTCCTTAAATCTTGAAGCATGCGTCTGTTTCCTGAGTGTGGCACAATGGATGCTAATTACAGAAGATGACCTTGATCTAATAAAACTAACACACACTCTAGTTTTTTGCTTGTTATCGTTTTCAGTGGGATGGAGATTGACTCCAGTGCTTGTCCTTTGCTTATGTTTGCAGTCATAGGAGTCGTGATGAGGAGCGCATCTCGAAGCCGCTCCCCGTGCCTGCTAAGATGGTGGAGGAAACGCCTAAAGCACTGGAGCAGGCTGGGACAAGAGAGGAGAAACAGCTCCCCCCTCTGCCAGGTCAGAGTTCAGGAGCATGCCCTGCTTTACCTGTCTGTGTACACATGCTCCTCACTAGTATGCACCTCTTCAGTCAGTGTGCAAAATTTTCTTAGTAAGATTTCTTACAAAAATCAATGGCAAAGTCTCAAAATAATTAAAAGTAACACCTATATCAAGCAGAAAAAGTCACTGTTTTTGAACACAAGAATCAGAATAACTTGATTGCTGCTTGATTGTGCTTATTTTGAGTTCAAATTACTTACAATAAGGTACAAATTCTAAGTAAGAATGATTAAGATAATTATCCCTAAAATAAGCAAAATAATCTAAGACTTACAATGCTTAGTAAGACAAAAAGTCTTATCAGAGAAGAAAATAAGAATTATTGCCTTAAATTTAGAAAATTTTACTTGCTAAGATTTAGTTTTTTACAGTGTTTATTTTGCTTTAATATGAACGTTAATATAACATTGTTTTTTATTTTTTGCATTGCAGTGAAATACTTGAATAAAAATAAAAAATAAAATATCCAGAAAAAAGAGATTGGAATGAGACAGTGTAGTCTGTGTGTGTGTGTGTCTGTATGTGTGAGCAGTTGTGGCAATAAGAAGAATGAGTTGATCAGTTTTGACACTGTCTCCATGCTGGCAGCATCCTACTGTGTGTGTGTCTGACCTTTCTTAGCAGGGTACCCACTTCTGTGGAAGAGTGTTTGACTGTGTCTCTGTGTGTGCTTGCCAGCGTTTGTTAATATTTACCTTTTTATTGTATTATTTATTTATTTTTTTCTTTCATTCATATTGTGCATCTTATCCTGTTCCCCACAGAGCCCAAGCCTGTGTACGCCCAGCCTGGCCAGCCTGATGTGGACTTGCCCGTTAGTCCAGCTGATGCTCCTGTGCCTAGTGTAGCACACGACGACAGTATTCTGCGGTAAAGTTTCTCTCTCACTTTTTATGGAGCGTACCTTTTTCAAAGCGAATGTTTGTATTTGTTTCTGTGTGTTTTGAGGCACTTGAAGCAGAATGTTGAAGCCATGCAAAGACATTGTATCTCCAAAATGGCAGTTATTTTGGGGAATAATGTGGGAAATAAAGAGTCTTAAATGTTGAACTTAAAACATTTTTAATTTATTTCTCCAGGCCCAGTATGAAGTTGGTGAAGTTTAAGAAGGGTGAGAGTGTTGGTCTGCGGCTAGCTGGGGGCAATGATGTGGGCATCTTCGTGGCTGGTGTACTAGAGGACAGTCCTGCTGCTAAAGAGGGTCTGGAGGAGGGAGACCAGATACTCAGGGTGAGCGCTTTTTATGTTTTATATATGAATATATAAACTTACTACCAATATACTAGACAACAGAAAAAGCAAAGTATAACTGTCTGTTAGTTCTACATAGAGTTGAGCTACAAATGAGTTTCCAGAGAAGGTCAGGCACAGTGAAGACATACTCCTTACTGAATGTCAATATTTTTTATATCATATTGGTATCTAATTATATGAAGCACTGTAGACATGGTGTTTTTACCTCAACTTCCTTAGTCTGCTTCTCTCCATCATAACATGTATCTGAAGGGTGTTTAAGCTTTGATGAATGATACGAGTAGAACCCTTATAGGCCTCAGGAGGAGGGAGATTTGCTATTCTAGTTTTATATCCTTTTTATGTTCTCAGTGATGGCAGTTCTAGTTTTATGGGTGTTTGATTTTCAAACTGTTCTTTCCCTGCTGTATAAATGCTCTTAAACCGCAGCCTGCATCAGAATGCTTATACTTCCATGGTGGTTTCCCTGGCAATGTTTTTTTTTTTCCTCCCTCTCTTTTCCCTGCTGCCAATGCAACCCCAAAGTTTACCTCCTACGTACTCACTCCTTATTCAGAACACACACACATTCTAGGTTTCTCTGTTGTGCTACCTTAAGTATGATAAAATTGGCATTGATTTTTGAGCTCTTGTTGGCTAAGCAGTATCTAGGTGTTTATATAACTTTTATAAAATGTTTTTGTACTCTCTTCTCAGGTAAATAATGTTGACTTTGCAAATATCATCCGAGAGGAAGCTGTGCTCTTTCTGCTGGACCTGCCCAAGGGGGAGGAGGTCACCATTCTGGCTCAGAAAAAGAAGGATGGTGAGAATACTGCTTGTGTACTAATAAGTTTAACATGTTGTTGTACTGCTAAGTTTTATTTAACATTCACGCTCTTTTTCTGTTCTGCTGCTCTTCCCTATGCTTTCTAGTGTATCGTCGGATTGTGGAGTCGGACGTTGGTGACTCGTTTTACATCAGAACTCATTTTGAGTATGAAAAGGAGTCTCCATACGGTCTGAGCTTTAATAAGGGTGAGGTGTTCAGAGTGGTGGATACACTGTACAATGGCAAACTGGGCTCCTGGTTGGCAATCCGTATCGGCAAGAACCATCAGGAGGTGGAAAGAGGCATCATTCCCAACAAAAACAGGTGCCATTTTTGTTACTGTGCGGTATTTTTATGAAATTGTGTTTCTGATTTGTCCAAAATTTTAGAGTCAATACTTTTATGTTATATTATATGATCATTTATGCTGTTTTCTCTCTTTCAGAGCGGAGCAGTTATCTAGTGTGCAGTACACTCTTCCTAAAACAGCAGGAGGCGACAGGGCAGATTTCTGGAGGTTTCGTGGTCTGCGGAGCTCTAAGAGGAATCTGAGGAAAAGCAGAGAGGACCTCTCCGCACAGCCTGTGCAAACCAAATTCCCTGCTTATGAGAGAGTGGTACTGAGAGAAGGTGCACACCAGAACTTTGTACTGAGTTATTTGTTTGTTTATACACACTCATTATTAATTTGACTTGATCGTCACACGCTTTTGTGTTGCCTGCTGGGTGTTTTAGCATTTTTAGCTAGGACATATCTTCATGCTAAAGATATGCCCCATACTGCTGTGATTATTAATACAAATATATTTTTCTTGCTTAATTAGCTGGTTTCCTGAGACCAGTGGTAATATTCGGTCCAATTGCTGACGTTGCACGAGAGAAACTTTCTAGGGAGGAGCCAGACCTCTTTGAACTTGCAAGTGAGTAGGACTGTATTAATTTTATCCAATTTATTATCACTGTTATTTGAACAGACCCTCATATGCTCTGTAAAACTGGCAATGTTAATCTTATTCTGTGTTGTTTTCAGAGAGCGAGCCTAGAGACGCTGGCACAGACCAGCGCAGTTCTGGAATCATTCGCCTCCATACCATTAAACAGATCATTGACAGAGTGAGTATAGGGGACGCTTACATGTTCATGGAGACGTTTGTGTCTCGACAACTAAGCATCTATGTACTGAACCATACCGCTGCTCTCATGTCTTTTAGGATAAGCATGCCGTGTTGGACATCACCCCTAATGCTGTGGACCGTCTGAACTATGCCCAGTGGTACCCCATCGTGGTATTCCTGAACCCAGACAGCAAACAGGGCGTGAAGAACATGCGAACCAGGCTCTGCTCTGAGTCCAGGAAGAGTGCCAGGAAACTGTATGAGCGTGCGCTGAAACTGAGAAAGAACAACCACCACCTCTTCACCAGTAAGTAGAGAGAAATAAGAGCAGTAGAACTTTAGTTCAGTTAAATAATCACTTTATGTAGATGTTATATACCACTCACACCATTTCAGCAAATGCTTTATGTAGCAGCTAAAATCTGTTGTTCTTTTAGTTGGATTTTACCTTACAAGGTTACGTGTTTCTGAGATTTTATTTGGTCACCTTTCTACATAGCTTGTTTAAGGTTTATTCACAAATTATATAATAATATTTGTATCATAGGACGGTCGGGGTAATTCCAAAAGCTCCCCTTCAGGGAAGTCATCTTCTTTATAGATTCAGTATTTTAACAGATGGTTTGACAGTTGCATCCAGGATGTTTGCAAATCCTGAGTGAACAAAACACACACAATGTGAAACTTTTGTATAAGACTGATAAAAGATATAAGTGGTGATGCATTAACTGTAATGACTGTCTCATTCTTTCTTCTCAATTAGCCACCATTAACCTAAATAACATGAATGACGGGTGGTATGGCGCTCTAAAAGAGACCATCCAACAACAGCAGAACCAGCTGGTCTGGGTTTCTGAGGGCAAGGTAAGCAAACATCTAAAATACTTTACATCAGATCCAAACTTTAACTCTTTGCTTTGTAGTTGGATGAGCATTATGGCTTTGTACTACTTCATTAATAATACATTACAAGAATGCATTTGGATTATTTTAATGAATTCTTTGGGACTCTGTTAACTGCAAAAGGATGCTGGTCACAAAAGGCAGTGCTGACTGTGTTGGTATGTCACCATAACAAGCAGTGACATTAGACAGAATCCAAAAACACCATGACCTACATACCTGAGTGGGACTAAAGAGAACACACTCAGAGACGCACTCTGAGCTGTTGTGCTTGATCTCTAGCTTCTGTTCGAAAGAATAATCAGAGGCCCTGTTGTATGATCAGTGGTTATTTATTAGTGTCAGTCAGTGTTTATTAGTGTAGATTGGTAAGCTTGGTCCATGATTATTGAGTTTCCTCAGGTCATAGATAAAACAACTATTAAATAAAAAATGTCAGTCATTTTTTAATTGACAAACATGTCATCTCTATCTTTCACGTTTCAACATCAACAGGCTGATGGAGCTCCAGAAGATGACTTGGACATCCATGATGACCGCCTCTCCTACCTCTCAGCACCAGGCAGCGAGTATAGCATGTACAGCACTGACAGCCGCCACACGTCTGATTATGAAGACACGGACACAGAAGGAGGCGCTTATACAGACCAGGAACTGGATGAGACTCTGAATGATGAAGTTGGCTTACCCAGCGAGCCTGCGATCACCCGATCATCAGAGCCTGTAAGAGAGGACCCACCTGTCATCCAGGATGCTCCCGGGTACCCCAGCTACCAGCACGCTGTGCCCCAGCCTGAGCCCGTGAACCGCATCGACCCTGCTGGGTTTAAAATGCCCGCTCCCCAGCAGGTACGCTGTGTTGCTGTTTTTTTATTATTATTTGAAAATTTGATTTATATCCTTTTATTTATCCATTAGTGTGTCTAGTAAATGTCAAATGTTAGTTGTGTTTTAAGGCTATATAATATGCTCATATGACCTGAATTTGCTGAAGAACACTTTTGGCCTACCTGCTAAACATCATGAACCTCATGTTAAAACTTTTGTATCCTGAGTTTGTTGTTATTTGGCATCCCGGATTTCCCTTCAAATGAGAACTAGTGTAAAGGGCAGTCTGTGTGTTTGTGTGTGCTGTTGGTGGTGTGTCTGTAACCTCTTTGCCCCGTACTTCACAGCAGGCTGAGGCTGCTGTGGCCTTGCCCTCCTTCCCCACTGCAGTGGCAGCAGCAGCAGCGCCCCCTGCTGTTGATCCCGCCACACCACTAGCGGGTATGACCCCCGAGGAGCCACCTGGCACACCTCAGGCCGACTCCCTTAACAGCCCCGCCCCAGAACCCGACCCCCAGCTCGACCCTGAGCTCACTCAGCCCCCAACACACGACCCCCACCAGTTGCTTCCGCTCGGCCCAGATCCAAAGGTACCACTACCTCCACCACCAGAAGCTGGACCTGGTCACCGCCCGGTTCGGCCTGGTTCAGCCCCGCTCGCTCACTCTCTTTAACCTGCCTGTCTCTCGCACATGCTTTTTTTATTTTTTTCTCTCCCACTTCGCTGTCTGCATGAGTGCTGTGCCCACCCACGCGTGTGCTGTGTGCCTCTGACACTTAAAGTGCGTGGGTGACGTGGTACACATGCACCACGATGGGCCTGTTTGAGGGGAAAGGGAAGAAGGCCTGGTGCATCTGTGTCTAAATGATCCCAGAAGAGAGAGGGCTCTCGCAATCAGTCTCTTCACTGTCGCCTCTACTACCTCTTCTTGCATGGCTCCTAATGGTTGATTATTTCTTTCAGCTTGTCCTGTCTATAGAAGTAGTACTTTGTTAGTAGTAAATAGTAGCAGCATCCATTTTTTGCCACTGCACAGTAGCTGCACTGGTAGACACTGTAGATGAGAAGTTGCAAATGGAACATCTGCCAAATTTGCAAGAATGTACTTTTGTAGATGCATGTTAATCTAACCTGCAGACAGTATTTATAACAATGTAAAAGGGGAATGAATGCAGTGTTGTCTCAGTTGCTGTTTCTAATGTGTAGTGAACGCTTGGTATAGCAACTGTTATTATTTTGTCACTGTAAACGCGTCGGTTTATAACAGGCGCTGGACCTTTTACAATTTTACTGTCTCCAGGCTACCTATAGTTTGAAAGGTTTGAAAAGGAGCCTTCTGGACATGAATAAACAGTACAACAATTAAAGTTCCATAATATAACTTAAATTCAGTAAAGCAGTGAAATTAAAGAGTCGTCCAGGTAGATATTTAAGACTGTTTTAGATGGATGGATATTGATGTTCATGTCATTACTAAAGGGCTTCTTATCAAATTATAGATGTATTGTACTGGATATTGTAAACCAAAAAAAGAATCTGCTTGTTAATTGCATATTGAGCACAACTGATTTAAGCTAATTTGTTTAATGTAAGAAATAATAATACTGTGTGATTTGCTAATGATTTCTGACAACCTTGTACTTTTTGTTTTACAAATCTTTCCAATGTTAAGTTATCTTATGTATTTCTTTTGATGTGGAGGTGCATCAAAATAAGAGTGTGATCTCAGTTTCCGATGCCTCAGACTCTTATGTTCTTTCACCTTGTGTTCCCTGCAGATGTATAAGAAGGATCTGTACAGTGTAGACGAGCCTGTGCGCGTAAACCACGGGATGAAGCCTCAGCAGCAGCCACAGCAACAGCAGCCTATAGCTCCCCCAACCTCTCTGTCCTACAGCCACCAGCCTGTCTACCAGGACAAACAGCCATACCGCGAGTACGACCACCCGCCTTACGGCTACGACGGTGGCGGCTACGCTCAACCAAAGCCTCATAACTACGACCCACACCTGCACTACGACAACCGTGTGCCTCACTATGACGAGCAGTGGCCCCAATATGACCAGCAGACCTCGTCCCAGCCCCCACCCCCTGGGCCTGGCTACACTCAGGGCCACCAGCCACCACCTCCTCCTCCTCCAGTGGGTTACGATCCTCGCTCCCCCTATGAGGATGGCCCCACGAGGGACTATAGTCCTCCTCAGCCCCGTTACGATGAGGCTCCTGTGGGTTACGATAACAGGCCGCGGCACGTCAAGCCTGTTGTGCCCGTTCGCTACGATGAGCCGCCTCCTCCTCCCCCAGTTACATATGATGCCCGCTCTCCTTATGAACCAGAGCCTCACACTTTCCCTATCAATGCCCCACGCTCGCCCGACCCTCCAAAACAGTATTATGGTGATGCTTCAATGAGACCCTCGTATAATCCGGGGCCTCAGAATCGAGGCTACAAACCAGGGCAGCATGAACCTTTGAATTCAGAGCCTCCAGTTCCACCTCCTAAGCCAGAAGTGTTGCTGTCCCCAGGGGAACCTGTCCATTCTGCAGCTTCGAAACCTCTGCCCCCTCCTCCCAGAGAAGACCCAGAGGAGGATCCTGCAATGAAGCCCCAGTCTGTTCTCAACAGGGTCAAGATGTTTGAGAATAAGCGCTCTGTGTCTGTAGACAGAGCCAAAGAGGCTGGAGATCTGCCAGGAATGAGGGTATGTCTTCTTTTTTTTTCTTCTTCTTTTTTTCCCAAAAATAAAAGTGCTGACTCTTTAACACAGTTCTTGGTTTAACTAAGTAAATATATAAACTTGTACCCTAGCCCACAGACCTCCCCAAGCCTGTGAATGCACCGGGGCCTGTGCTTAAAGCCAACTCTCTCAGCAACCTAGAACAAGAAAAGCCGGCATATAGGTAAGAAACACAAGTCCTTTCATATGTGAACAGAAAGATCTTGATGGTATTTTCCTTTTAAAAATAAAAATAAAAATTAAATACCTCGTCCAGTAGCTTATTTTGGACCTGTGTGTGTATTACGCCTTGTATCAATAAACACCAAGAGTCTTCGAGCTCCCCCTAGTGGCTCTTTCTCAGTACTCACTATATCTTAGTTCCTCATTATTACACCTCTCTCTCTCTCCCCATCTCTCTCTTTCTATAGAGCACCTGAGCCACAGAAGCCCCAGTCTCGGTTAGGAGAGGAAGTCGTCCGCTCCAACCACTATGATGCCGATGAGGATGAAGAGTACTACAGGAAGCAGCTGTCCTACTTTGATCGTCGCAGCTTTGACAACAAGGCAATAACTCAGCCTGGAGTCAATCGCTTTCATGATCTGGCTAAACCATCACAGCTTCAGTTAGGATACCCTTTCAACAGGTAAAATGTGCATGCAGTCCTTTATAAGAAATTCTAGATTAATTAACTTGGTCATATGGTTTCATTAACTGTACACATTTTGCACAAACATGTTCGTACAGGACAGAATCGGCTGAGAAGGTGAGCCCTGTGGATAAGAGATATGAGCCTCTACCCCCGATTAACCATTCAGCGGCTCCTTATGGACAGTCAGGTCCTCCTGTTCCCCCCACATCTCTGCCCAAACTCAGCAACACTGAGGGTAAGTGCATTTTTTTTTTTTTTTTTTACTTTTTACAGACTACTCAATAAAGAAATAAAACCGTTGAAATAACTGCTGTGGACACATAGCTCAGTTCAATGTAGTGAAATATACTGCCATGCTAAAAATCATGGGACAGGAACATAAACTGACCAGCAGGATATCTGTGTGGTGCCTCCTGCATTGAATATGAAAATGATTTCTGCTGGAGTTGCTTGTTTGTGCAAACAAACATTTTTAGCCATCATCGCTCACAATCAATACCACCTACTGCATTGTCTAGGCGAATCTGTTCTATGACAGATTCGCAAAATACATGTCACTGTGGATCAAGGAGTGTTAAGAGACCACATGACTTTTGAAATGCAATGTCCCATCCAACATGCACCCACTATCACTACCATTTAATTATTTAAACTCTTAATTTCATTGGCATAAGAACAATAGATAAAATTCAACCTGACTCACAAGAAAAATCCTCACAACTTATACAAATGGGGGTGTTTCCAAGCCACTTCATAATCAATTTACATACTATTGCCTGATGACTTGGCATGTCTGTGGTCTGTGTACATTCAGTCTGCTCTCAAGTGTGTCACTATATGCCAAGTATCAGCAATGGTTAAGTCTAGTAAATGATCTTTGTTTTAAACAATAATCCTAAAAAATATTTTACCTTTTGGTGTTTTTTTTGTGTTTGTCTATTATATTCAGTGAACTCCATACCTGATCCCCACAACTCTCCCAAAGGCAAACCGGACCTGTCTACTCTCCGACCCCCAACCCGAGATGACCCGGTTCAAGGCAACTACCTTTCCCAGAAATCCCCGGTTAACGGCACTGACATTCCCCCCAAAACTCTGGGTGCCCCTGCTCCCACTAGCTATAACCGCTATGTCCCGAAGCCTTACACAAGCTCTGCACGACCATTTGAGCGCAAGTTTGAGAGCCCGAAATTCAACCACAACCTGCTGCCCAATGACACACAGGCCAAGCCCACTATAGTGAACAACAACCCCAAAACTCACCTCTCACCTCAGCCTCTGGAGTCAGACAGTGGAGTGGACACGTTTACTCGTACGATGGACAACAGGCCCAAATATCAGCACAACAACGTCAATGCTATCCCCAAGGCTATCCCTGTCAGGTGAGCTGGGCCCAGTTTCCCAAAAGCATCTTATCATTAAAAACCTCTTAACATGGAGAGAGAGTGCTCAGTGTGATGCTCACTCGACCATCTAAGAATCATCTTATTCCTAAGAGCCTTTTGGGAAACCCACTTCAGAAGTGAATATCAGGATTTATAATGATCTCATGATTTTAATACACGTGATGCTTCCTTTTCAGCCCCAGTGCTCTGGATGATGATGACGACGATGAAGGACACACAGTGGTTGCCACAGCTCGGGGCATCTTTAACTGTAATGGCGGGGTGTTGAGCTCCATAGAGACAGGGGTGAGCATCATCATTCCCCAAGGGGCCATTCCTGAAAGCGTGGAGCAGGAGATCTACTTTAAAGTGTGCAGGGACAACAGCATCCTGCCACCGCTGGATAAAGAGAAAGGTCTGCATTCTTTATTATATATAAGAACAAGTCCCAAGCGCCGTCTCACTACTCTTTCTCGTCTTTCATTCAAAATGTTTCATTAAATAATTAATGAAAGAGACGTAACTGGCTAAAAGGATCTTGCTGTGCTGTTTTTATAGAGTCTGACTGCTCTCAGACGTTCTACACTTCACTCACCATGTTTCCAGAAGGCTTTGTTAAGTGTGTGTGTATTGTTGATCTCCCTGCAGGTGAAACTCTGCTCAGTCCCCTGGTCATGTGTGGGCCTCATGGTCTGAAGTTTCTGAAGCCAGTGGAGCTGCGCCTACCACACTGTGCGTCTATGACTCCTGATGGTTGGTCTTTTGCTCTAAAATCCTCCGACTCCTCGTCGGGTACGCTGTCCTTTCTCTCTCTCTGACCTTTTGGGTTTCTTTGGTTCTTGAGTGCCCTCGGTGGTTTTGGTAGGGGTCGAAATGAACCTTGGGTGTGGTTTTATTCCATTTTCTCTTTCTTCAAATTCTCTTTTCTTCCTTCTTCTCATGTATTTCCCTGTTTGCTGCTTTTGCTTCCTTACTTGATGCCTGTTTAATGGCAAGACAATTATTTTGACCCATAAGACTGGTTACAGTTTATTTTTCCATTAGCTGTGTTGCTACATTAGAAGTGCACAGCTTTTTGTAATAATTATGCTACACTTTCTGTTGCCAAATTTGTCCAAACTCTTATTCCCATTTTAAATCTAAAGAGTTAGCAATTTGCTAACTTGGGAAACAGATGTATTAAACAAATGCGAAATAGAGAACTGGAAGTTCTCCATAAAATTAGCTGCTGGTTTCGTCCAACATTGCTACTGCAGTGTTAGCATGGCAGATGTATGCCTTGTCCCACTTTGCTACACAATGTTACCACAGACTACACTTCATTAATGGCAAAGTAAAAGAGCTAGTCTTCCACAGACCAAAAAACAGTTCCTACCCTTTTCTGTACTGGAAATATAAAAACCACAGGTCACATGGCACAAGGTGACGCAAATGTGGAGCCAAGTATTGAACCCAAATGCCATTAAGACAACCACAGAGCGGTTCTGTGGCCCCAAGTACAGTTAGCGAACAGCCTCAGACTGTTTTTTTTTTTTGTTTTGTTTTTTAAAGTGTTCCATGCTGACCGGTGTAACAAAAAGCCACTGGAACAGTTCCTCTCCTTGCTCAGTAACATTCAGGCCTGCTGTAGTAGAGAGATTTGTCTAATATTTGACAAAGAAATGATTTCCAGTCAAAAAATTATAGTGTCAAAAGAAATTTAATCTAATAAGCGCTTTGTAACAGCCCTGTAGTGTCTTTACTCACCTGATTTCTTGATTTCCACAGGTGACCCCAAATGCTGGCAAAACAAATCTCTCCCAGGGGACCCCAATTACCTGGTGGGCGCTAACTGTGTGTCCGTGCTGATTGACCACTTCTGAAGAGGACAACAGCTGGTCTGTTATCAAATGTGAAAGCGTCAGTGAAGAAGAACACGAGAAAGACTCCTCTCTTCCCCTTCATCCCTGCTCTGTTACTTCCTGGGGATTTGCTCCACTCTATGAAGGAGTCTTTTTTTTTTGTTTGTTTTTTGGTCCTCTTCTTTTTTGCAGAGGGAGTTTATTGTGCCCAAGAATATGCTCAGAGGACAAGGAGAGCACCCCCCCTGGTGCTGAATCCCTGCAAAACCCCCTCCTCCTACTCCTCTTCTTCTTTTTTTGGTGCTTGAAGGCTTGCAAAAAATGACAGAATAAATGAATTCTTTAAGAGAACTGTTAATAGAATGCATGACCAGTGCCACAGACCGACTGAAATAATCCCATTTTGACATTTGTAGCCTCTTCTCCAAATAATAAAAAAAGACATTTCAAGTGAAAAAATTTAAATAAATGACATCAAATAATTCATCAAAACATTGCAATTCTATATGCTCACAAACAAAAAAGTTGATGTATGCAGAACTTTTTTGTTTGTGAGGGCTGTGGTCATGTGTGTTTTTGTGGTTGGGCGAGTGGGTGTGTGTGTGTGTGTGTGTAAGGATCTGCATAAGTCTGAGCCTACTCTTCTGGAACTTTGGAATGAAGGACACTGAAAGACATGAAGAAGATGATATGAAGAAGTGCTTTTTGAAGGATGTGGACTCTTCTGCTCATTGCTGATGGACTTCTTGACTTCTTCCTTCTGGCTTAAAATGGGCTCAATGTTTTGAACAGACCTTTTCTAGCGATGTTTTACCATAGACGAACACACTGACATTGACTTTGGTTTTCCAAATCTCCTGCTGTCTAGAGATCTATGCATGTGCTATGACTCAGGTCCAGAAGCCTGCTACTAAGTTCAGAACACAAACTTTCCCATCTCTACACTGCGAGCAGTGATGCCTTATCTGCATATTAACTTTAATTTAAGGAAAGACATGCAAACTTCCCATTTAAGTTCTAGAGTGGAAATACTTATGAAGGATATTAAATTCTCTTACCGGTTTTTAACCCGTTATGTCAGTGGACTTGGATTTAGCACACAAATAATCAAGGCTAATGAACAGGTATGCTTTATTTTACTGCTATGCATATGAAGTCAAAGGATATACAAAACACTAGGATATGTTTAAATTATGGCTGTATATACTGCTAGCCTATGGCCTTGGTTTGCTGTAAATGAACTTTTGTACATTTTTGTTATTTTGTATAAAAAAGTTAAGATGGAGCAAAAAGTTTCTTTAAAAAAAAGAAAAAGAAAAATCTATTTCATTGGTCATGTTTATATTACAGTTATACCCCTGAGCCTTGGAACTAAACTTAGCAGTAATGAAAAATTTAAAATACAAAAAAATATATAAATAACTTTTCTACCAACATATACACAAACTCTACTTAATGGCATTTTTAACAATAAGAAAACAAAACATTTTTATTCTTATTTACAAAATAGGAAAGTGCTCGGTTTAAATAATTTAATGAATCTGTACTTAAGAATGGTCCGCTGTGGTGAGTGGTCCTCTACTTTATTTGTGATACTGGATGCTGTATTGTGTGCCCTGAAATGTATTTTTGTACTAGTAAACGATTTATTAAGGCACATCAGTACTATTTTCTTTTGATATAACAACACAGCTTCAACCCAATATTAGTTTCTTTTTCCTTGTGTGGCTGACATTTTCTTTTTTTTGTTTTTCATTTTTTTTCCTTTTAATATTTTGTTTTTCTTTGCAGCACATTTCTAAGTATACCACTGTATTAATAAATAAATTAATTTTTAAAGTAACCTTGTGCTTCAGGTGTGAACACTGGATAAGGGAGTGAAATGGAGGGTGATACACTTGGATTGTGGCCAGTGTAAATGGCACAAAGGTTGTTGTAAAAGCAATATCATGGAGGTAATGACCCCACTATTGGTGCAAAAGGGCACTGGTTCCTATTCACAGGATAGTTTAGAGGGGGAAGATGGTCATCGACCCCGATCCTCACTTTTACCCTTCCCCTACACACCAGTGCAGTCGTGACGATGCTATATATAACTATCTATGCCCAATTTTTTTCTGCCTGATTAAATGAAGCCTTTTTAAATCATGATTATGGTCTTTCAACTTAATTTAGCTGAATTATTCTCCCCCATAGGATCCTATTCCCATTTTTTAAGATCACCCATACACCCTTTTTTTTTTGTATATGCCATTTCAGGACAGGCCACCGTGAACAAATTCACTGTCGTTTTTACCCTCACTGCTTTATTTATTTATTTATTTATTTTTATTCATGCTTTATTACTCTTGTTCACTCCTGTTTATTTCATCCATACCAAATCCTAAACTCACATTTTCTAGACAGCCACTAACCCAAGTAACTGGGCTCCAATCCAGTTACACTAGCCTACAACCCTCAATTTCTCAACTCTGTAAACATCTGGTCCCCCATGGCAACCACCTAGCAACACCTTAAAAAGCAACTCTTTTACACCTAAATTCCTCCTACACCACATTCATGTAACACCTTATACCACAGCTATACCCCAGCAACTGCCTAGCAGCACCTTAGCAACTGCTCAGCAACTGAACTGCTACCATAGCATCAGCATAGTAACATATTTGCAACCAACAGTATAGCAACAGCTTCACCAAACCAGCTGGAACGACCTGCTTTTGGCCTGCACAACCAGAATATGACTGTCACAATAAACCAAAAAAAGGTGTATGTTATTAAAACACGCTACATTTTATTACAATCATACAATTATTAACATAGAAATTGCTTATTAAATTGGTCAAAAAATATTAAAATAGAAGAACTGTTATTTTCCCTGAGATTAGTTTGTAACTATTTTAGTATACATTATTATTCTTTTTCGTAAGGCACACAGAAAAACACAAGTGTTAAAAGTTTACATGTTTGATTAGAACATTTGTACATTTCTAGATTTATAGTTTAATATCTCCGGCCAACAGCGAGTTATAAATGTCCAGAGTAAGTGAAACGTATTTCTTCTGATTCAGATCAAGGAAGTAGAGTGGATCCTGAATAAGAGCTGGATCAAACCCCTCCTCCACCAGTTTCACCTTTTTCATCTTGAAGGTTCCTGTGAGTTCCAGCGATTCCTGAAAACAAGCAACCTTTAATATAAACCTGTGATTACAAACTAACAGCATTGTAAGCATCGATTTTAAATATCATCTACACACTCACCTGAATGCGAATGAATCGTGGTCTGGCATAAACTGGTAGGTAACTGGCAACAACTTTACACGTGTCGACACAATCAAACTCGTTCCCCTCCTTTAATGTAACGGCTGCCATTCCAATTCTTCCCTCGTGCCCTTGAGAAGGCATACAGTCAGACTGAGCTTTTTATATCTATAGGGTCATCCCTGATTTATAAACATGAACGATATAAACAGCAACAACTCATCACTTGCTTCACTGTTTACCTTTGACTGTAACACCATAGACATTGGCCTCCTCGATGCAGTCCACCATAGAGAGGATGTCTGCCACTTCAGTCGTTGCTACATTCTCTCCCTTCCATCTGTAAAACAAGCCAAAAAGCACAGTCTTAGGCCCTGTTCACACGTATCCGGATAGTTTTTTTTTTTATTTGTACTTTGACTTCCATAAAAAACATGGTCAACATTAAGTATTGGTCACTAAAAAAAAACACTCTTCAAGGTGGAGATTCTGTTTTCAGTGTTGATCAGTCTCGTGGAAGAAAAAAAAAAAACTTAATGAAACCTTAAAGAATGTGACGACATCCTACTTACTGCATGCATGTTTCTGTCTGAATCTCAAATACCTCCTTACTCCTATATAGTGAACTATACAAGTCATGTCTTCAATGCCTACACAGATAACACTAGATTTCAAACTTTACCATATGAATACAGGTAAATACTGTTCTATTACAAATATATAATGTTCTGTTTAAATTTAGAATCTGTAAAATTGTATATATGGTTACAGGTGGAAGTAGCCTTATTCTTCTAATGCAGCCATGAACCATATCTGGTTCATTTCCGGTTGCTAGTTATGAGGTTTGAGTTTTTAGTTTTCAGTGCTTTCAGGGGTGCACACGATTGCTTTTCCTAAATACAGTATATTTTTCAGTATATTATAATACAGTTTTATTGATGCCAATAATGTTTTTCTTTTTGTTGCTTAAAATATGGCACAGGTTACCTGAAGGTGTCTCCAACTCGATCCTGGAAGTAGACAAAGTTTTCATGGTCGATTTTTAGCAGATCTCCACTGTTAAAATATATATCTCCTTTAACAAACACATCTCTGAGCCGCTTCTTCTCCGTCTGCTGCTCGTTTCCAGCGTAGCCGACAAACGGAGACTTTTTGGTGATTCTTCCAACCAGCAGTCCAGCCTCACCTGCCAGACAGGGTTTCAAATAATTAGTAAACTGGGATAAACAGGGCCAAGTGAATGTGTGATTAGGGTGTATACTAGTACGAGTATTCTTTGCAAACTGTCACAATATGGGAGTCACGGTTCGGTTCACATAAACGCGCGCAGAATACAGGGTACACAGTCAGTCTATAGGAGATTCTATCTTTTATCTTCTCTCACTCTCTCTCTCTCTCTCTCTTTCTCAATCTCTCTCTATCTCTTAATATGTTTAGGGAAAAAATTTCTGTAGTTTAAGCAGTTAAAGTAATGCTGTTGTGTTTGTTCTTAATAAAGCGCCACAATCAGGCTCACTGTTTGTTTGTTCCAACAAGGTCTAAAAGATGGAGCCTCATGACGACAGTAGGAGACTTTCAAGCATTTAATAAAAGTGCTCGAGCCCCGTTATAACATTTCATCCCAAAAAACAAAACATGATTAAAATGAAGATTCATTGTTATTGTGAAGTTTATAAAATGTGAGGCTATACAGAACGCCCAGCCTCTTTATTTTTTTATTTCACCAATCGTACCAAAAACCTACTGAACCTGTGGGGTTTATACCGAGGTGTGAACCGAATTGTGTATTTACTGTACCTTTACACCCCTAGAGTATAAGGTGTCTTTTTATCACTGCTACTATTTTTTTTTTATGTGAAACCTGTGCATTATACGTGACTCACCTTGAGCAGCTGGAACACAGAGTCCATCAGCTGTTCTCACTGGCTCTTCTTTCTCTATGTCGAACTTGATGAGGGCGTAGGGGAAGAGTTTCTACACAACACACAGCTGGAGATTAGCTCAGTCTAGAATGGTGAGTCTCTTATGATGTTTTAAAAGTCTGTAAACTAAGTAACATCATACCTTGTGGAGGACGTTGACACGGCCGACCACACCCACTTTAGTGGTGTAGTTAATAAATCCGATATTTCCCTCTGTGGCAGCGTAGAGCTCCCTGACGTAAATGTTCCCAAAGCGTTTCAGGAATTCCTTCCAGACGTCAGCTCGTACACCATTACCTATAGCGATTTTCACTTTGTGGTCTCTGTCATTGTCTTTCTGTGATTAATAATGCAAAGACAAAACACAACAACATAGTTAGATGTATGGCCAGTAGCTTATCCTTTAAACCCTAGTCTAATATTGTGTTTTTTTTCTCTGTTTTTGACAGTTCCTGTTTCACTTCTTATAACACAGTTATGTTAGGAGACAGCCACATGCTAATATTATTATTTATCCCAGAAGACATTGAGCTGCTCAAAAATGTCATCATTTGAGATGTAAATGCCTCCAGAATTTGTAAATCTTCATGGAATTGATCATGTTTAGATCTAAATTGTACCCAGCAACTGCTTTTTTTTATTTATTTTTGAATGTACAGACTTCACATCAATTCACACAAGAGTTTTCTTTTCAGTAATAGTTAGATTAGAGTGTATATTAGTTGAAAGTATAAGAATTTTGATTATATTTAATTACATGGCTTATTACTGTTACAGAATACATGAGCAGCACCAGGCGGATTTATTTTTCTCGATATTCCCACCTCTAGGATGCAGATTGCTAAGAGTTTGAGTAATTTAGGCCAATATGGCCTATATTCCTACCAAATGAATGTGATTATTTACTATTATTTCCCTCTTTGTCACAATGTATGAATCATGTTGCTGTGTTGATGCATTCCTGAGTAATTAAGCTGAATTGCACAATTTGTGATGCAATTAAAGCAGCATTGGTATTGGTATTGAAATTGGCATTTCTTGCTTCTGGGCTCCCTCTATAGTCATGAAGTAAAATGTACACATAAATAGGGCTGGGGCGACGCGTCGACATAATCGACGTCATCGATTACAAAAATACATCGATTTGCATAACTTGCGTCGGCGCGTCGTAAACATGGCGGCGCCTGTGGAGAGCATTAGAGGTTAGATCGGGCCCAAAAATTCCAACTGGCTGTTTTCGGGCTGTTTTAATGAGCGAAATATGATCAGAATTATGTTAATTAACACGGTAACATAGAAGCATAGAACTATTATTTAATTAAAATGATTTTTAAGAACAGCTAAACACAGTTCTGCAAGTCAAACGCGGAGGAGTTCACGTGCGAGAGACAGAGAGAGAGAGAGAGAGAGAGACAGAGAGAGAGAGAGAGAGAGAGAGAGAGAGAGCTACTCACAGGTGAAGGTTCTCTGATCTCCTCGTGCTCATATTCTAGTCCCATTCATAATTCTGCAGCTCCCTCAGTGTTTTCTGCCGTATTTTGCGGCTAGCGCGAGCGCTTACAACTGACACCGCGGACCGCGAGGTGCCGCCGCGTTTGTGCCGAATCCGACTCTCTGCTGAATCTGACTCCCGCTTCGCGGACAGAATCGGCACAACACCCCCGCTGTAGAACTGCGGTAGTGAAAACAGCGCTTATAAATAAATTAGTTTAGTTTCACTTTCAGTTTTCGTTATTTTTTTAAAATAAAAATATAATTAAAAAACAGACGCCTACATCTCGGACTATTTTCTGGAGCCCGGGTCGGATTTACGGGCGGGCCTCGGGTCATGTCGGGTTCGGGCAGAGAATCTAAGCTCTAGAGAGCTTGGACTCCGGAGAGCAATCTCCAGCTACAAAAAAACGCCAGCGGGCATCTAAAGTTTGGGAGCATTTCACGCAAAAGGGCAACAATGTGGTCCTCTGCCATACGTGCAAAAGGAGCACTTGAAGCGCAAACATCCAGGAGCACTATGTCAACAGGGTCACACAGTAAGTTACCGTTTACATCAGGGTCTCCGCGGGTGTCCTTAAAAAGACTTAAGGCTGTCTACCAAAGGTTTTAAACCTGCCACAGGCAGAAATTATACATTTTTGGTTTATATTTGTGCATGGCATTTCGCAGTTTCCAGAAACAGTAGCATTATTCATAAGTTCAGGTGTTTAGCTAAGCTAGCTGCCTTAAGTTATTTTAGCTAGCGCCGTCGGCGCTGCGGTGTCACACCGTATTCTGTCACCGTCGGAATTTTGTGACCAGTGCTCACGGTTATGAGCGTTCATTGGCAAAACGGAAGCTTTCTATACCTACACCTTACCCTCAGCCCTAAACTGAACCGTTTTGGCCAGTCGGGGTAAACATTAGAAACGAACAGTTTCGAATCGGCCAGTGCACCGGTCTGCTGAGAACTAACTGCCAGTGGTCACAAAATCTAGCGGTCACAGAAAACAGTGCAACACACGGTTGTGGTGTATGGGAGCTTATCCATTTTTAGCGTTATAGATCTAAACAACGTGCTGTACATGTAAGTGATTATAAGTGTGGGGTTTGGTTTAGTAGGCTTGTGTTGTTGTTGTTGTTGTTATTATATATAAATATAGTAATTTATCGTTTGCTTTAAAACGTAAAATAATTATTTAAATATGTTTCTCAATGAATAGATTAGTCGACTAATCGAAAAAAATAATCGTTAGAATAATCGTTTAAAAAATAATCGTTAGGGACAGCCCTACACATAAAGCCATCCTTACACTGTGTGCTTTTTTAGATCCATGCTGAGAAAAACAGAACTGTCACTGAAAGTAAAAGAATCAAGTGGACTAAGGTATCAGAGTGTCCACCTCACCAAAGTTACATAGTAAAGTTAGCAGCATACTGAGCCCAGAACAGCAACAGTAGAATTATTTCTCTTACAGTCAGTGGAGCATCAACATGATTATGAAGCTGTTCTTTAAAACAACCTGTAGGTATAAAACCCTAATGGTCTAAATTTCCAAAAGACAAAACAGACAGACTGACCTTTGGCGTGTTGCAGAGATAACGCATCGTTTCCCCAATATACTGCATCACAGTGACATCATACTTTCTGCAGTCATCCCAGAACTGAGAGGCAGAGAACTTCCTCCTCAGAACAGCAGTGTTCCCTAAACACAAGCAGGAGGAGCATAAATGTGTCAGGTGAAAAAAAATGTATGATAAATGGATGAAAAAAAAGGTCCAAAATAACTTCTAGTGCAATAAAAGCTGCATTATATTACATTAACCTGTTTCTGTAGTCCCCCTAGTGGCATACTTTATTACTGTCACAACAAAAAAAAAATTAAAACAACATTAACATGAATTAATATAGAAAGCTAATGGTAAAACTTTTGGGGGCAAGTATGTACTTTCATATCTGTTTAATGTGTTTTAAAAATATATATTGATAAAGTTAAACAGAGGGAACCTTAATGTTGGTTTATGGCCTCTGGGGAAAAAAATAAGATACCACTTAAAAATGATGAGTGTCTTTGATTTTACCAAATTAAAAACCTCTGGAATATAATCAAGAGGAAGATGGATGCTCACAAACCATCAAACCAATTAATGCTTGAAATTTTGCACCAGTGTGTAAGACTGGTGGAGGAGAACATGCCAACATGTATGAAAACTGTGATTAAAAAACAGGGTTATTCCAACAAATATACATTTCTGAACTCTTTATGAATATGAACTTGTTTTCTTTGCATTATTTAAGGTCTGCATCTTTTTTTTAAGTTTATAGAATAAAACAACAATGTTCATTTTACTTAAACATATACCTATAAATAGCAATACCAGAGGAACTGATTTAGAAATATTGTTGGGCAGTATGGCCAAAAATGCATTTTACTGTATTTTTCAAGATTCTGAAGGTTTCACAATATATCACGGTATTTTATTATTTTTATTATTTTTAATTTTTTGCATGACAGGGCTTTAATATAGGTTTATGACCTACTGTACTGTTAGGAGTACATATAATATCAAAGCCTTAAAAAATATATGAAGAAATCATACTTTATTATCAGAAAAATAGCTTAAGAATGTAAACAATAGACTTTAAAAATAGATACGCTAACAAATGTAACACAGCTCCTTTTACAAAATTAAATATTTTAATAAATAGTTCCATAAACACTATAAACAAACCTAAAATACTCAAAGTTTAAGTATTCAAAGAGATATTTCCCAAAAGTTCTATTGCACAAGTTACAAATTTATTATAAATTTACTATGTGTTATTCCTGAAGCCATTAGAGGCATTACAGTATTAAAATTAGCCACAATTCCCTTCTTTTTTCAGTCAAAAATGCATTAAAATCATCCTTTAAGCTACAGTATTAATATATTTAAAGGGACTGTAGTTACTGCTCTATTTTACTGGGATAAAGACACTCATACAGTAGAAACAGCAGCAGGAGGTGATCTGATTGGCTCTGTGCACAAGATGGCGCCACCTAACTTCCGGGTAGTGAGTGGTAGGTATACTAGTTTCCGGTTGGAGTTGTTGTGGGGAGAACTGCCGGCAGGAGTACAGAGTGAAAGCGACCATGAGTGTTTTTAAAGTTAAGGAGAAACGAAAAACACAAAACAAAAAAAACTGACTGTGTTATTTTTATAATTAAAGGATCCTCTATAAAAAATTGGAGACACTGGGAAACATACCAAACTGTTATATTTTAATAATAAAATCAAAAAAATTAAATTCAACAACAATACTATTTCATGCCTTTATTTCCAATAACGAAGGCAATGGGCCAGTTTTTCTTTTATAAAATTCATTACTGTTGGTCACATGAAAAGTTTAAGGCATATTTACAAGCTTATTCAATAAAAATAAATAAATTGACCCATAAGAATCCAGAGCCAGTTTTGAATACAAAAAAAAATACAAAATTGATTCAGGTAAAACAAACGTTGTTTACATATTATTGGGATAATGAGGGAACACAAATATTTTACGGTTTGAATACTAATGTAATATAAATGCATATTAAACATTAACAAACAATTTTAGAGAACTTCTGGGTTAATCACACACTGAACTGTTTGAAACTAAGGATATACAATAGTAAACAACTATATATCTCCCGATGCCAGTATACATTATACATATTTATAACTTACAGAGGGTCTAGACACAGGGAATAACTTAAAAATAGATCAAAAATAATATTTATATATATATATTCTCTCTTACTCCTGGGCGCTGTACATCATTTATAGTTATTTTTGGTAAGTCCTGGAGAGATCGCGTGTAGAAAGCCATACTGTCTGCTGACCGGCGCTGAAAAGCGGAAATGACTCCGCCTACCAGTCGTAGACCGGAAACAGGCAGCGTCGTCTCATGCAACTAGCGAATTTCTCTGCAGAACAGAGTTAGACCAGCGTTTGACTCTCTTCTCTGACGGTGCTGTTCCGCACGGCGCTCCGCAGCGCCCTCTAGTGGTGTGGCGGTATGAGAGAAACAAATAAAAGTTCAAGTTCACCCCGCGGTATACTGAATGAACCGGTAAACCGCCCAGCACTATTTAGAAACTGAAGTAGTTTTTTTCAGAGCTATACACTGACGAATATTTCCTTCCTATCGACATTTTGAAGACCTAATGTGTTACGACTGAAACAGTACATTATTCCAAAAAATAGTAAAGAACGTTTCTTTTTACCTCTTTCTATACATCCAATGAGTCCAATCATAAAGCCAGCACTGTGATAGAGGGGCAGATTGATGTAGAACACATCCTCCGCAGTGACTCCAGATACACCCTGAACAAACGACCCTGCCCAGACCCTTTCCTGAGTGACCACAGCTGCTTTAGGGAGACCTGTACAGAAAACAAGAGGCATTACCACTGTCTGTGTTCCATAAATACACACGTCTTTATGATGCTCAACTCTATTACAGCAGATATACATATTAAACACCAAATGACAATCAAATTAATAATTCATGATTTGTCAAAAATGTCATGTATTGCAGTAGGTCTGCTGGGTGCTCACTGTATGGAGTAACTTTATTCCTGATAGATTAACACCAGGTGGGTGGGATTGACTGAATAATGTCTATTGATTGTAATTTGTGAACAGTGCCGCAGACTCTTGATTTGATCTGGACTTTGACTCAGTCATTGTGCAACACTTTAACCTTTGTGTTTAATCACTGCTATGCTGCTCTATCTTGGTCCTATTTAGATGCTTGAACCCAGCAGTCCTGCAGCACTTCCCTGTATCAATATCAAAATCATATCATATTGCACTGTAATATTTCACCATAGAATTTCAGTACTGTATCAATTTTCACAGTTAAAAAGAAACATATTAGATGTGATTGATTGCCTTAGTTTACAAAGGTTAGTGGTACACAGTGGTTCATTTTGTGTTGTGTTTAAACCCTGGTCACTAGGGAGCATTGTTGTACTCTGCCATTAGATCCCACTTTTATTATTATCTACAAAAGTAAACATGATTGTGTGGGCATAAAGTTATCCAAAAGCAGTGTGTAAGACTGGTGGAGGAGAACATGCCAAGATGCATGAAAAACTGTTTTAAAAAACAGGGTTATTCCACCAAATATTGATTTCTGAACTCTTAAAACTTGATGAATATGAACTTATTTTCTTTGCATAATTTGAGGTTTGAAAGCTCTGCATCCTTTTTATTATTTTAGCCATTTCTCATTTTCTGCAAATAAATGTATTTTTATTTGAAACTTGGGAGAAATGTTTTCCATAGTTTACAGAATAAAACAACAATGGTACATTTACTCAAACATATACCTATAAATAGCTAAATCAGTGAAACTGATTTAGAAACTGAAGTGGTTTCTTATTTTTTTTCCAGAGCTGTCTATAAGCCCATTGATATTGTTGACCCATGCCTGGGTGGTTTGAGGCAGTTTGCATTTTTATTAATAATAGTAGGATATATCCAATAATAGTAGTAATATCCAAATACACTGAAATATCAGTTTGTAGACTTTTCTCTTTTTCTAGAGTATGCATGTCTGTTAACTTAATCTGTAATTTATTTCTAATGTTCGTGTTTTTACAACTTTCTTTCTGATTCATCTCACAGTTTGACCAACAGTCCTCGGATTAAGGATCTTATCTATTATCTTTATAACCTTGGTCTATAACCTACAGCACAGAGATTAATTATTTATGCAGCCTTTCATTTTTTCATTTTCAAATCAGTTATTTATGTCACAAAATATTTTGTTATATACACCCAAAAGTTAAAGTTTAAATGAATTAATTTTGGGGCTCTCTTTTGACTTTTTTGAAGTGTTGTATGTAATCCAGACAAATCTGAAGGCTTTTTAAGGATTGAAGACTTCAGCAAGATACTGTATAGAGATATCAGGGGTTTCCAGAGCGTTATCCTCCTGCAGGTTACACCTTCATCCCAAATCCTAACTCACCTCATTCAGCTCATCAAGCTCTTGAGGAGGCAGTGATTATATGGGTCAGGTGGGATTGATTAGTGTTTGGCTCTCTATAAGCAGGATATAGGGAGGATTAAAGACCCCTGGTATACTGGAGGTGTTTTTGTGGACCTGTGTACAATTTTTTATTTTTTATCCTTGGCAAATAGAAAGAACAAAAATAAAAAGTTGTAAAGCCATGTTCTGTATAATACCTGTGGTTCCAGATGTGTAGATGTAGAAAGCTGTGCTTCGGGCTTTGAGATTAGATCTGAGAGATAAAGACAGGGGTTCATCTGAGGCCAGTTGGATGGCCTGAGAGATGCTCTGGATGCCGTCCGTACTGCACTCATCACTGAGAAGGTACACAGAGATGCCCTTCTCTTTCAAAGCAGGCAATATCTCCTCCACAGCACCACGGAGGTCTGCAATCACACATAACACATATTCACACACTCAACAATCCAACTATGCTGGTGTTACTCAACCATGGGCTTGAAACCTACTGCCACACGTACCTACTGCCACTCTGAACTAATCAGCTCATTTGAACAAGTCCTTTCGGTCAGGCATGTTAGTATGGAAAATACTAAGGTTTGCAGAGCAGGGTGCCACCAAGAGCAGTATTAAGAAACATTGTAGGTTACTATATCAAGCAGATGTGCAATAAAACTCCATATCCAATAAGATTCACACTATGTGACACTTGCATTGTACAAAACGTAATAGTTTTATAACTGTGACTGAATTGTTTTGAAGGACCCACAATTATATGGAAATCACATCAGTATCGTCAGATATTTAAAGCTGTTATGTAGCAGTGTTTAGTCTCAAAACTCAAAAAAACACATATTTTTTGTTCTCAGGACACCGGTTTGCATCAAGTCATTACAGGTCATTACAGGTTTCTGTATTAGCCATAGCTCTATAGTTTGTGCCCATCACATTCTTATATTCATAAATTAGTACCTGTTATATTAGCCATAGTTCACATTAATTCTCTGTACTGTTTTGTTCTGTTATTTGTTTGTTGTTTGTTTGTACTGAGCAGGTCAACCCGAGTAGGATGGGTTCCTCGGACTGAGTCTTGGTTCCTTCCAAGGTTTCTTCCTCTTAAAGGGAGTTTTTCCTTGCCACTGTGTCACCATAAAATTGGCATCTCTGTGGTGCTGCTCACAAGAGGCGTGGACCTGTTTTTCCTGTAAAGCGGCTTTGTGACAACCTTTGTTGTAAAAAGCGCTATATAAATAAAATTGAATTGAATTGAATTGAAAAAAGGATTAGTGACCATACTGCAGAAGGGATCATTTCATGAAGACATTTTTTCATGAACTGAAAGCTATTTTATCAAACGCAAGGAGATGAAACTCCTGAGGACCCTCCAAAAAAGAGACAATTACCCCATGAGAAACTAATTCCATCCGTATAAGACTTAAAATGTTAAATAAAAGCAAGTACTCTTTGACTTCTCTTGAAATTACTGAGTTCTTCCAAACAGTAATTAAGTGGACTACACTGATTTTAAGTTAACTAAACTCAGTGAGTTCAAGTAAATTATTTTAAAAAACATTGGTAAATAAAACCTGCAATCTTATCTATTTCACTTGTTTTTAAGGCAATTGGTTGGCATGCTTAAAAAATAAGATTAAGTAACTGTTTTTTTGCAGTGTAATAGATGTGTAACTAATCAAGTCTCAGTGTGAAAAACAGGCTGACACTGAGCTCTTAGTGTGAGCAGCCCCTGCTGGTTTAATCATTGATACAAATCTCAAGTAGTTCAAAGAACATGTGCTTCACATGGCCTGGGCCTGCTCAGAGACTGAACTCACAAGTACACAGACTAATGCAAAACACACTAGAGGCAACATGATGATATGAATGTAAATCACTGAATATCAATACATATATTTTAGTGCAGTACATTAATATTAACTTAATATTAATTCAGCAGTTGATACAAATCTGCCACTACTTGAGAATTTTGTGTCAAAATATCATCTAAAAATGTCACCCATGAGCAAACTGAGCATTTTCAGTACCTTTTACTGTTGCTAGTGTGTGGGCCTTGTTTGCTTTTGCAAATAATTAATAATTATTGTTTCTGATCAATGCAGTAAGCATGTTTAGACATCTCAGAAAGCTTAAGACAGAAATAACAGTGAGATGAAGTAGTGAAATACAGTGTCTACATGACATTGTCTTGAACCCTAGGTCAATTATTCAGACATTCATCTTAATTCAGAAACTTTGGGGTATTGTGGAGTTCCCCAGGGTTCTACTGTAGGGCATAGGAAACTAATATTAACAGGGATATTTGGCAACCACAATTACTCGTCTGTAAATGTTTCAATGTTCGTCCAAATAAATGAAAAGACAAAATAATTTATATTGAATATTGATGTTTCTGATGGATGGCAACCACCTGTAATGTCAAAAATGCCCTATTATTATCCACCAATTTATGTGGTGGGAAAAAGCAAAATTAAATTTAAAACCTATATTTAACCTAACTTAGTTTGTATTGTGGATGTATATGGGAATTTAAGGAATTTAAGTGTGGGCCTGCATACTGGGTCTAACTGGTTAACCACTAAACAAACAAATCTAATTATTAACCCAAAAGAACCCATGGTGATATATGTGCATCGCAGACCCTTTAAAAGCTGTGTAAAGTTCCTTACAGCACTGTGTCCTTTCACTCATGAAAGTGGAACATACTGAACATCCTGAGAGCATCACTACAGGACAGTGTTAATCTGTGTTCATTCATCTAACCTTATTTACAGAATGTAGAAGTACTGAATTACTGCTGGAGATAAAACAAGCTCTTTCAAAACATGTATTATTTTAGCTTCTACAGCTCTGTTACAACCTTTTAATTATTCAAATGCCTAAAAAGTTATTTTACATTCCATTTAACTGGATCTGACCTGATTTCTAGAAGAAATGTTCAAATATAACCTATAACCTGTTACATCATAACTGACACAATAACTGATTTTAACCTAATTAAAATAATTAATCATGTGTATGTCAATAAGAAACAAACAAATGATCTGCTAACTTAATTTATTTGATTCAATCTTCAAATTGGTATTAACATTCAGAGATAGGTCTAGGGTTTTATGGGTTAATTTATTCACCAATGTATGTGGTGAAAATGGCTAAATAAAAACTTAGTAATAAATAAATAAATAAATAAATAAATTTGTTTTTTTTTTTGCCAAAAATTATGGAAGCACACTTGGAAAAAATAAGGGTCCTCCAAGTCATAGTTATGAGACACTGAGTCATTATTACAAGATAATAAGTCATAATTATGAGATACTAAGTCTTAATTATGAGATAGTATGTCATAATTACGAGATACTAAGTCATAATTATGAGATAGTAAGTCATAATTACGAGATACTAAGTCTTAATTATAAGATAGTAATACTTATGAGACACTAAGTCATATTTACAAGATAGTAAGCCATAATTACCAGATACTAAGTCATAATTACAAGATTTTAAGTCATATTACGTGATAGTACGACATAATTACGAGACACTAAGTCATAATTACGAGACAGCAAGTCATAATTATGAGATGCATGTCATGTTTATAATATAGAAAGTCATAAATATGAAATACTAAGTCATAATTATGAGATAATAGCCCCAGACTAGAATTATAATAATTTTGACTTGGAGGACCCTTATTTTTTTCTAATGGGTTTTATGTATTCACAATTACATAAAAATCATATCAGTATTATCAGATATTTAAAGCAGATATTTAAAGGACTAAATAATAACAAATCTAAAGTTATTAAAATTGCATATGGAAACTTTAGTGACTTCACTCAATAATAAGTTTGAGCGTTCAGCACATACAGTCTGAGGTAATCTTGTGTAGCTCGTTTTCTGAGGTAATGTTATGTGCACTATGAGAGGTACAGGTCTCACAGTTTGAATATGACTGTTTTTTTTGTTGTTTGTTTTACCAGTCCTAAAAGACAGTAAACAGAGTCCCTCCTCCCCCTCCTCATTCTCTCAGTGTTAATATAATAGCTGAGCTGGCCTACCTTCAGCCGCTATGAGCACGCTGGCCCCGCAGCAGGAGAAGCAGTGCAGCAGGGATCTGGATCTGATGTTAAAGTTGAGTAAAGCAGCAGTGCAGCCGAGTTTAGCTAATCCGAGCCAAACCCAGGCAAAGCAGGGCTCATTCCCCAGAAACATGGCAACCGTGTCCCCCTCCTTCAGCCCAGCCACCATCCTCAGCGCGTTCGCCACTTTATTGCTGCGTCTGTCCACATCCGAGTAGGAGTAGGTGTTCCCCTCGAAGTGGATGAAGGGCTTGTGGGGGTTTCTCCTGGTGAAGTCCAGGAAGCGGTCCAGGATGCTGTAGAACGGGGTCCTCCTCTTGTACAGCTCCAGCCTGACCCCGAACCCCACAGCTCTCCATATGTACACGAGGTCCTGCAGAAAGTAGGGAGACAGGAGCTTCAGCAGCAGCGGCAGCAGCGCCAGGCCGGCCAGCAGAGTCACCCACACCATCATACTGGATCTGGATCTGCGCGTCTCACTCTCAGCTTCAGGAGAGCAGCATGGCGCGGCTCCCAGAGACTTAAAATTCCTGCAGCGAACAGCCACAACTTCAGGCTTTAGAGAGCCAGAGGAATCTATCACGAGGCCCCGCCCCCCTGCCACAGGATTCCACAGCCCCGCCCACACGCCCACTGAGCTCTAAAACCCCGCCCCTCGGTCACGTGATTCTACCCCCACTTCACAACAATTCTGGTCATGTTACCAGATTGAACCAATCCAGCACATACAGCTCTGGAAAAAATAAGAGACCACTTCAGTTCCTGAATCAGTTTCTCTGATTTTGTTATTTATAGATATGATTTCTGAGTAAAATGAACATTGCTGTTTTATTCTATAAACTACAGACAAACAAAAACAAAAAACACGCAGAGCTTTCAGATCTCAAATAATGCTAAAAAAAATCATATTCATAATGTTTCAGAAGAGTTCAGAAATCAATTTTTGGTGGGATAACCCTGTTTTTAATCACAGTTTTACACATCAGTCTTACACACTGCTTTTGGACAACTTTATGCCACTCCTGGTACAAAACCTAAAGCAGTTCAGCTTGGTTTAATGTCTTGTGATCATCCATCTTTCTTTTGATCATATTCCAGAGGTTTTCAATTTGGTAAAATCAAAGAAACTCATTTTTAACTGGTCTCTTTTTTCAGAGCTGTAGAGTCACCTGGAATAGTTGGTGCTGAACAAATAGTTAACTACTTTTTCTTCATCCTGTGTTCCAGATCATCACAAAGCAAATTTTCAGTTGGGGTTAGGTCATTTACATTTACTATAAACTTTATTTCAATATTAATCTACAATGTGGAAAATGAAATAAATAAAGAAATACAAGATGGGTACACACTTTTGACTAGTACAGTACTGTATAAATAATACAAAAATAATAATAGTTAAACATCCGAGAGGGTATTTTTACATCAACTGGTATGAACCTTCAGATTTACATTTTGCTCACGGTCTAAACCAACCAGTTTGACATGTTTACAGTGTGAAAACACTTTACTTGAAGATTCAGATTTTTAGAACAAATACAGGAGGGTAAAGCAAGCCATCAACATCAATTAAAAAATAAAAGAAAAAAAGAGTGCTGTGCTGAATTCCATCTCCCCTTCATGTGCACACATGCATCATGTAACAGTATGGGTGCAACAGGTTTTATTTGTAACACTTGTATTTGATATAGTTGTAGATTTAACCTTATTTTTTAACAAAAATAAAAGGAATTCAAGGCTGTTCTGTTAAACTTATTCTACCGCATGATGCAAGTGGACTTGGAAAGAGTTGGGCAAAATTCAGCACATCCGACAAGGCAATTTGCCAAACTGATAAAAACCAAGCAGTGTAAAGCATAGGGAGACACAGCCCACATAGTTGATGACGAAGGGGATACCAAAGTTCTTTAAGCCTTTCACTAAACTGGACTGGACTAGTAGGACATTATCTGTGAGATCTGAAACATGATCAATACTGTTTGTGTAGCCATACTGCTGAAATAGGCTAAACAGAGAACATTACTCTATACTGCATGTTCAGGGGTGAAGGACACACACACACGTCTGTGACAAGCTGTTTTATCCTAAAATGACACCAGCTAAACACGTCCTAAACCAGCCTTTACCAGCAAAAACTCAAACTACAGATCTCTGTAATTTAGTTTATATTAGTAGAGAAATCAGACATCAAATATGGAAATTCATTAAAGTTATAATAACAGATTTGTAGTCACTTTGTCTAGTCATACTACCAGAACATAACCTTGCTAATGTAACTTTGACGAGTCATAGCTTACCAAAAATTTACATGTGCATCTCAAAAAATTAGAATATCACTAAAAGTTTTTTTTTTTTTAAATTCCAGTAATTCAGTTCATGTAAAACTCATATTATATAGATGTATTACACACAGAGTTATCTACTTTAAGCATTTATTTGTTTTGTTGATAATTATGGCTTACAGCTGAATGAAAACCCAAAAGTCAGTGTCTCAGAAAATCTGAATATTTTATAAGACCAACTGGTACTGTTGCCAGTGTGCCAAGTCCTGCTGAAAAATGAAATCTGCAAATTCATAAAGGTTGTTAGCAGAGGGAAGCATGAAATGCTGTAAGATTTTCTGGGAAAACACTGCGCTGACTTAGGACTTGATAAAACACAGTGGACCAACACCAGCGGACGACATGGCTCTCCAAACAATCACTGTAAAAACTCCTCAAAATTTTTGATGCAGCATTAACTGAAAAAGTTGTGATGTAAATGCTTTTCAACATCACTTTTTTACATTTATACAAACATTAATAAAATGGTAAACTAACTAATTCAAATACAGAATTCTTCACATAATAGATACCAGTCACTAACTATTATAAATAAACAGTGAAGTAAAAAATCTGAAATTATAAAAAATGGTTGTAATATAGAGAGTCTTTAAGTCGCTTACTTTTAACCAAAACATTTCAGTGGGGTAGAAAACTTTAATAAAACAGAACAGAACAAGGACAGTAAAAAAAGTATTTAAAACTGAAACACAGTTCAAACATAAATACATCTGAATATTCAGTCAACACACAAACACACACACACTTATAAAACATATTATCCAATACACGAAAGCTGACATTTCATTTCTGAATCAAGGACAAAGGGCTGTCAAACCCACTGTCCTGCTGATAGATTTTCAATTCCGAGAACAAACTCTTGGGACATAGTCTATGGATCTTCTCTCCCTCAGAGCCTGGGATTGGCTCCCTGCTCTTGGTCGTTTTAAGTCCTGCACTCTGCTGGGATTTCAAAGAGGGTGGCTTTTTAACAATCTCTTTGTAAACAGTTACATCAGAGTTATCACCTACACAGCTTCCAAAGTCCAGATTGTCTACTGATGGGTTCATCAGTGAGAACGGCCTCGCCGGCTGTGCATTTTTGCCTGAGTAGGAGGAGGTTAGATGGATGTTATTGGTAAATGTGGAGCCATTACTAGATAAACTCCAGTCACTTTGGCCATCGTCTCTTACCGGCGCTTCTTCAATCAGGAAGGGCTCGACAGCTACATGAGGGGTCAAATGATCGCTGGCTTTTCCTGATTCTCTTCCAGTCAGGAACATCTCTCTGCTCTGCTTTCTGACTGTAATTGCATTGTTCACATCACTGTTACGTTTGAAGGATGATCCAACATCGTCAATTAGTTTGGGATTATGAGAATGTAGTGACAATGGAGTAACATGGACAGGAGTTTTAGCACTATTTGGTCTCACAGACAGGAAGTCCTGAGTTTGAGGGCCTGCAGGATCGATTCCTCTTGGTCTGGCTGCTGGGGTTGTGAGAGAATAACTGTGATGGATTTGTTCATTTCTGCAGTCTTTACGAACCTCAGCTACAACAGGAAAGCTTTGGCTCTGGGCTCCACCTGGTACTTTGGCAGCGTGGTCATTAGCAGAGGTTTCTGCATTTATTGATGGTTCTGAAATAGAAAACGATATAATAGTAGGTTAGTAGCATATCTACATAAACTCGTATGAAAAAAAAATCGGACTCCCAGCACCGCCACCACCACCCATACTACAACTTTATATAACGTCTACAATAACTGTTGTATAATATACACTAACATGCCAGAAGTCATGGAATAGCAGTATGTAAATTGACTATGATGTGTTGACAAGTTGTTTTATCTTGTAGGGTTGGGACATTTCATTTTCAAATTTGTGAAGGCATTTAACATTTCTCCATTAATAGACCTGCCAACCGGCCAATATGTAAAAAAAAAAAGAATCTGTGTTAGATTGGCAAAATTAAAGTCACTTACTAAAAGATTTACTGTATTAATGACCACAGTATTCTGTTCTGTTTTTAAAATGCTAGTAGTTTTTTCCTGTATGTTTGGGAGAGGGACAGTCATAACAGTGTTGTCTTGTTGGCTTCGGTCTGGCAGACTTGAGTTTTTCCTGTATATCGTAGAAGACATTACTCCCCATAGTAGACAGCACAGTGTCTGGCAGAAATCACATCCACATTCTACACAGGAGGTCCCACGGGCAATCCCATAAGTGAGAAATGGCAAAATTCATGGTACATGATATCAGCTCTTCCTACCATAAAATGTGGCATGTCATTGTATTAATAACAGCAGTAACAACATTCTGAATGATACCTTGCCCATTTGGATTTCGTTGAGGTCTCTTCTTGGCTACAGGTGTCTCCAACACTTTGGCCATGGCAGCCAGTCTACTAGCAGCATTGATGATTTTCTTCTCAGCGCTGAGGTTTTAAAAATGATTTTTGGAGTTTTACAGAAAACAACAAGATCCAAAGCATAGCAATAATCAAATAAATACAAGCAACAAATGAAGTGACCAATCAAACTTACCCAGTGGTCTGCCCCCCTTCCTCCAGTAGCTCCTGCAGGCAGGTGAGGTAGTACCTTCGCATCCTCCGAGCCGTGTCCTGCCTCTCTCTCAGGACCTCTGCTTTAATCAGCTCAGAAGCCCTCTCTTTACTCTCCTGCAGGTAGCACAGCATGTCACCTGCATAATACATAGCAAGCCAATGGTAACCACGTAGAAAAACACATACAATCACAGAGTGATAATACACAGGAAATTGAATTGAAGATGATGTTGAGAAAAATGACAGACCTCTGATTTTTTGCACAGCTTTCATATATTGTTCCTTCATTTCTTCAAGGCCAGCTTGCAGAGTTTGCTGACTGTCTGTACTGCTGTGACAAATCATAAATTATAAATAGCCATTATGTAATGATAACTGTGCATAAGGAATCTTTTTAATGGTCAGGCATATTTGTTTTTAACAGTACCAACCATGATTCTTTGCGTGCAGAAAGTTTGACATCCTCAAGTGCTTTTGCATGGGCCTCTCTCTCCCTGGATAAGGCTTCTCCATGCTCTTCTGAAATGACCAGAGTAAAACATATTAACAAAATAAAACACCGGTACATTACCGACTGACAAAAAAAAAAAAGAGTATTTTTTTAAGTCTTTGTACACAACAGGAGCATCTCCATAACATTCATTAGACCATATAGTCCAACAGACCCCATTATTTTTGTAGTCATGTTAAAAGTGTCTTATCCAAACTATTCCCACCTAGTTTGACTGATTGAATTGTCTAAAATGTGCTTGATTTTATACTCCTCAGTACTGGGTGTGTCTAAAACACCTAAATTCAATAATTAGAAGAAGTGCACACACATACATCTTCTACACAGTGTATATAAAAGTTGAAGCTTAGCACTAGGTACCCTTCAGTTTGTGAAGAGTGGTCTTGTGCTCTCGGACAGTATGCTGGAGTTGGCGGCAGGCTTTCTCCAGGTGTTTCTGAAGTTCCTGACTCTTTTTCTGAAGTTTAGCCGTGGTCTCAGAACAGGTCTTACTACTACACTCATCTTCCTTCCTTTGGAGCAAAGTGCCTGTAGAATAGAACATGCAAGTTAGTACTTAAATTAGACACAGAAAAGAAAATGTAATTAATTTATTCATTGTTAAAACTCAATAGTAAACTGCAAACATACTTCGTATTTGACTGAGTTCCTTTTCATGTTGTTCTTGAGTTTCCTTTAGCACTCGTCTCAATTTATCCTCACTGCTCTGGATTACACAAAACAAAATTGTTAATTTCATGCCAAAAATTGTAATTTTTATGTGTTTTTTGAAATTTTTACTTTTCTTCCCAGTTCAGATATGCCAATTATTCCATGCATTCAGCTGCTCAGCTATCCTACCCCTATCACTAGTGATGCCCCAATACCAGAAGGGTAAAGACTAGCACATGCCTCCTCTGATACATGTGAAGTCAGCCACCACCTCTTTTCCAACTGCTATAAGTGATGTGGGGAGAGAGCGCCATCAACCAACCCAGAGAGAGCAAGGCCAATTGTGCTCTCTTAGGGCTTTGGCAGCTGATGGCGAACTGCATGATCAGGATTTAAACCAGCGATCTCCTGATCATAGAGGCCATAAAAATGTTGTACTTATATAAAGTAGTACCAGTTTAAAGTTTGGACACACCTACTTAATTCATGTTTTTCTTTATTAATTTACTTCATTTATTTTCTTTGTCGTAGATCGATATTAAAAGACATGACAACAACTAAGGTACACACATGGAATTATGTATTCCAAAATGAAAAAAATAAGTAAGTAAATAAATAATAATAATAAAAAAAAATCATGTATTTGCCCCCAACCGGACAGGTGAAGTCACTAACCTGTTTCCATTCCTGCTTGCTGTGGGTCACAGCTCTGGATAATGCATCTCTACACAGGTCTCTGAGTCTGGCTCTCAAGCAGTCTTCCCTGCTGCCTTGCTCCTCAGACACTGCTCTGCTCATGTCCTGAACCTCTTTCAGCACCTCCTTTAACTCAGCAAAAACCTCCTCTTTGACTTGCTGCTGCTCTTCCCGTAACCTTAAGTAAGACAGTTTCCAAACTAATTATTTGCAATATAATATAACAACATGTTTCCAAATGTGTGCTTACATGATAAAAACATCATGTTTTATTTAGTGTTTATCTTGATTCAGTTTGGCCTTCGTCTCCTTGGTCATTACCTGATGTCTTGCTGACTCTTCCATTCCTCTTCTTTGCTCCTCAGCATCACCTGTAGGTTTGCCTGGGCTTGTCTGAGGGCCTCTTCCTGAGCCTGTTCTATGTTTTTCTCCAGCTGAGTCTGGAGCTGGGCCTTCAGGCATGAGATCTCCTGCTGTTTGTCTTTGTTCCACATGGCTCGGGCTGCAGAAAGCTCAGCTTTAAGCAGGGCGGCGTGCTCCTGACTGGAACGCTCTAGCTGTGTGTTCAGAGAGTGCACCTGCTCCTGAAACTCTTGGTTCCTGCTCACACAGTCCTCAAGATCCTTACATTTTTCACTGAGTATCTTCTGCCATTTGTCTTCAGCATTTTGTATTGCTGAAGACACCTAAAACAGAGAGGTACACAGAGCTTTAGCATGCATAATGTTCAATATTGAAAACAGCAAAAATCCACACCTCCAAATTTTATACTTCATACATGCTCTTGAATCTTTTCCTCTTGGATCGCTTCCCATTTCTCTCTTTCCTTCTGCAGGCTGGCTTTGAACTCTGGGATGGAGGTAAGGTCTTGAAGCCAGCGAGAATGAGCCCTGGACACTGCACCTTCAACCTGAAAGGAACAAAAAAAAAAATCCATGATACCCACATCATCATCTCCTGCACAGTACTGATCTAAGCAGTATAGTGAGATAACTAGATCAAACAAAAACATCATGAGACTGAACTGTTTACACTATACCCCGAATCAGTTTCCCTACTGTCAAACTGACCTGTAATGCCATGTGCTTCACATGTTTCTGTTGAAGCTCTTTCTCCCTCTGCCTCAATGAATCCTCCACCACTTTGGACAGGTTGGTGTCTGCCTCTCGTTGTAGCGCAGCTCTCTGGGCACTGAGCCTGGCTTCCAGCTGCTCCAGGGAGAAAAACTGAGCTGCGGACTCTAGGTTTTCCGTCTGAGAAGAGCTCTCCTGGGCATTTGCAGCTTGAGCTTCTTGACTCTCCTTCACAGCTTCCTCCAGTCTGATCGCCCAGTTCTTCTCCAGCTGCGAGTAAAGATAAACACACATACTCATCAAGCACAAATAAAACTCACTGCACCAAGAAACGAACTGAAACTCTGCAAAGTCATATTTGATCAATTCTGTACACAAAAAAAGAGGAAAAACAAGCAACTTTCCAAAGAAGATCTGGTACTGACCTCTTCCTGCCCTTGTTGCCAACTCTGCTTGGCTGAGGAGAGTTGCTTGGCGACCTCTTGCTGGATCTCTGCCTCTTTCTCTTTCTCCCACCGTGCTTTGAGCTGGGAAACAGCTTCCTGGTGCTGAGAGAACAATTCAGTCTTTAGCCTCTCTAAAGCCACCTTAGTCTCCTCTGTTTTCTTGACCTATTAAAAAAAATACAGATAAACATTAAAATTTAACATCTTTTAGGAGTAATTATTTGAAACTCACAGACATTACATCCATACTAAACGCAGGAGGCCCCACACACATTCCAAAAATCAGTGCAGCATATTTTTTTTTCTTCATATTTTATTTGTTCCTGTTCTGTGACGTGTCAAGTCAGTGTAATGTGATTAGCTACCACTATCCTGCATAAACTCACCTCATTCTCTCTTAGCTTCTTCTCATCTTCAGTCTTGCTCTGTAGGTTTTCCTCAAGTTTGTCCTTTTCTTTGCAAACAGAAATGTAACATTCCTGTACTGCTAGAACCTCTTGACTGAGCTCAGCCAACCTGGCTCTGAAAAGAATATGCACACGAGAATGAGCTTACATAAACTTTTAGAAGACCAACACATTTGTAACTTTAGTGACTGTAAGAATATCATATAAATGGAAAATATGTTGAAAACGTAATAAAAATATATTCAGAGTATTTAAATGTATTAGCACAAAATGCTCTTACTCCAGTTGCTGGATGTGTTCCTGATGTTGGGCAGTGAGCTTCTCCATTTCAGCTGTGTGCTGCTGTGTAAGTTCGGATTGAACATGTTGCACCACATCATCTCTGAACTGCTGCTGGACCCTCTCATGCCTTGGCACACACACCCACCCACCCACCCACAAATACTTCAATAGGAATTCACAGCAGCCCTTATGACAGTAATTTGAAGCAATTACTAAATTAGAAATCAACAATAAATTATTCAATATTCCAAAGACATTAATGGACAATGAAGATGGCTTTACTCATTTTATATCATTTAATCTCAAAAGAGCTCTTACCGCTCTGCAGCCTCCTGTTTCTCCTGGTCCAGCTCTTGAATCATCTCTCTCATCTTGGTGCAAAGCTCAAAATTTGCTGCTTTGACCTTTTCCTCACTCTGCTTTAGCTCCATATTCCGCATCTCAAGAGCCTGCCGTTTACACACTACATCATTATACATTTCTTGATTCTAATGCAAATGGTTTTCAACAGTACAAAACAAAAAGGTGACATCACACACAGACACAGACCTCTACTCTCTTCTGTAGGTTCTGTCGCTCCTCCTCTAGTTTTTGAAGTTCTTTTTGGGATACCTTATTGGATGGCTCCAGAAGCTTTTCCAGGCTGCTTTCCCTCACCTACAACAGAAGGCAACAGCCTTCAGTACTAAGCTTCTGGTTTACAACATTCAAGTTAGAAACAAGAACATAAAGGACATTAAATATTGTTATCTAACCACAGAGTCTTTAGCTCTCTTCTCCGCTCCATCTAGCTGGGTCTGCAGATGATCTGTACGGCTACGTGAAGTGTGCAACTCCTCCTGTAACTGGGAGATCCTCTGCCTCTTGGATTTTAGCTGTGCTAGACACCGCTGCAGCTCAGCCTTGAGTTCCTTCACCAAATCCTCTTTGGGTAGACAGGAGTCTGATGGTACAGGCGTGCTGAAAAAAAAAAGAGGGGGAAAAATTGCTGCAGCAAGAAAAGGAGGCATCAAAGCAAACTCTTATTGAATGGGATATATCTGACAATTAAAATATTAATAATAATAATAATAATAATAATAAACAACTTATTGCTTTTAAAGATGTAGTGGAGAAAAGGCATTCTAAAAAGAATGTGAAGCAGTTGCTTTGTACAGAGGCGCTGAAGCTCTACTGTGACATCTAGTGGCAGGAAGGATCATATACAGAACCAAAATTTTACAGGGTGAGTTAAAAGAACAGGGTTCGCAGGATAACCCCTTATTTTAGAAACAAAAGGGAAAACAACAAATCAGACCTATCTTTTAAGCTAATGTCTAACTTGAAAGCCGATCTATTTAGTCTATGAAAAAAATTGTGTCCTGTGACATTTCACTCACCCTGTAGTTTACTGTGATATAACAACATACTTTACATGACATTACCTTTGATTCCTTTGATTTTTCCAGTGCACTTTCTTGATACCCAGATCTATATAAGACTCAGAGAGGTGGTTTTCCCAGTCTGTGTTGGAATCAAAAGAAACTGCTCCAAGTTTGACAGCAGACTCATACAGGGTGATCTGTTCTTTCAACTCTTGCAGCTCTTCCTGTAGAAGAAAGAAAAGGAACTACAAATCAGCACATATTTATTATGAATGAATCTGTGTCATTAATGTTAGAATGAGGGGTTTGTTCTCTTACCTGCAGTGCTTTATTCATGTTCTCACTGATGTTGCGGCTTGACTGAGCCTGCTGTAGTTTTATCTGCAGTTGGCTCATCTCTTGCACAGACCCTAAAAAGAAGGGACACACAAATGAATATTAAATACTTTCTACAATATAAGACAAAAGGATGTACCCAGAGCCAAGAAGACCTTTTTAAAATGGATTAATTTTATTAAGGGATCGACTGGAAGGAAAGAAAAAAAAATGCCAAAAGAAGAAAAAAAGTATAGCATTTGGGAGACAATACTATTTCAAAGGACAAGGCTAAGGTTTGGATCACATGTCTAAATGGTCACATTTACAACAGTTGTTCTCAGACGGAGAAAACAAATTTAATTTCCTGGTTTGGAAAGATATTTTTTTTTAAAGTTTTGTTTAGCAATTTAGAAATGAATCAACATTGGATAAGGGTAACACGCACTAGGGGTGGACGATATGCCCCTAAAATAATATCACAATATTATTTTTCAACAAAATGAATATTACATTTTATTACTACACATGATTTGATATAGCACACCCCTGAACAGAAGTGAATGATCCGGAATGTCACGATACTAATAATGCACTCTAAATATCTCCATATATCCAGGATTAAAGTAAAATGATTGATACAGGACAGATATAATCTGTCTCTAGTACATGTATAATGGGAAATGAGAACAGGATTTTGCCTGCATGTTTCTCAGAGGATGAGATAAATTCAGAGAACACCCCAGAGAATTTCTCCAGAACTCATTGTACATTTTATTTTCAATTCTTTGAGCTACATTTCCTATCAGCGTGACTGCCAAGTCACTCAAGCCTCAAATATGAATTCTGCTCAAGCGATTCAAACGCATTAACATTTGTGCAGAAAAAGGGCCGATGACCCATGTTGTGACCGGAGATACACACACACAAATAAACTCGCACACACCAGTCTGGAGCAGCTTGGCACACTGCTGCTGGCTCTCCTCCAAGCGCTGTGTGAGGGCATTGATGACTGTAGCTCTGTCCACCTGCTCCTCCTCCCTCTGTCTCTCCAGCTGCCTCACCTGCTCCCGCAGCCTCTGAGCTGCCTGCACCTGTCGGGAACAAATACACACACAGACAGACACAATACACTTACATATTTACCTCTTTGCTTTTACCAACAAAATGACTTGCATAGCACCCTCAACTGAAACAACTTACTAATTAGATTATTTTCTAAACAAACCAACAGACCAACAATTCTAGAGTTACAAGCTCTTTGTGAAGCTTGTTAGCAAGCTCTTCATTGGTGAATCTGAAATTTTACAATTTCTTGAGACTTTATACAAAACAAAACTAGCCTGAACCCACAGAAGACTTATTAACAACAGTTATGTTATATTTGGTGTATTTCTAACCTCTTTTTACAGCTACATAGTATAATTATTCCTCAGACAGTCACCAAATGCATGCTAATATTTAGGGCACACATGAGTAATTGGAAGAAGATGATTCATGGGTGTGCTAACCTGCTCTTCCAGGCTCTGAGTGTGCGAGTCCAGTTTTTGCTGAAGGGTGAGTATTCTAGCCTCATGCTGTTCCTTCATGGCAGCCATGTCTCTGTCATGCTGCTCCCGTGCTCGTGTCAGCGTGTCCGAGCGACACAACTCCATCATCTGCTGCTGCATGCTATCTACTGCTGCATCTGCAGCATGCTGCTTTTTCATGTTCTATAAACACACCACACACACAAAGTTTAAACAAGAGACTTCCTTCATGTAGTTACAAGTGAACCCTCAGAATGATTTGTGTCTGCAATAAATGATTAATGACTGTATTTTTACCTCCTGTTCTCGCTCAGCAAGAGTCTGGATCTGTCGCTCCAGAGACCTGACTTTGCTTTGTAGCTGTGTTTCCCTCTCTTTTGCTTCTTCTATCAGATGACTGGATTCCTTCAATGATATTGCCAGTCCTTCTTTTTCATCTGGCAAAGCAACAAGCAAGTTTGTAAATTAACTCCTGGTTACTAGGCACAATTCAAGAATTAAAAGAGGGTCTACTGAACTGAAAGAACAGTGCAACAAAGACCACCTATTATTGTTACTTAGGGGGACAGGGTTCACTTAAACACAGTGAGATCAAATGAAAGCAGGTATTGTGAGCTGACACTCCTGATATTAGCTTACCTTTTATGATTGCGAACTGATGCTCCAAATATCTCATTTTTCGTCTGCTATCCTCTAGCTTCTGCTCCAGGTCCTCAATCTGCCTGGACTGAGCTTTGTTTAAAATCTTTAACTGAGCACACTCCTGAGCATCAACAGCACCTTAAAAGGACAAAAAAAATCCATGTCACATTTCTATTTCACTCCTCACTACTTTAGTTTATTTTGTATAGCTTTTTAATTTCTCTATACATAGCAGGATATGATTTATGCCTCCAGTTCTCAATTTTGACTCACTTGGCGATGAGTCAAGAAAGTCCTGTTGAAGCTGGTTAAAGTGATCATTCTGTGTTGATGATTTTGTGTTGAACATCTTTGGCTGGGTTGCTGAATTATGTGGACGGAAAGTAGCTTTGTAACGATCATCAGGTTTTCCCTCTGTTCTCCCATTATCAAAATTCTGGCAAAACCACATGGGAAGAAAATTTGTAATATGATTGTATATTTGTAACATGATGACTGTCTGCTTTAAAACACTCAAAACAATAAGCAAAAACAAAAACAATCATCTGAATATTAATATAAATTAATATAAAAGTGTGCACTTTAGTTTAAAAGACAATATTAAATGACGTAAGATTAAAAGTAGTGTAATGTCCCTTTCGCATAGTTAAAAGTCCATACCTGAAAATGGTTTCTGACACTTGCATGTTCCATATAGCCTTGGCCATCTACCTTAGATTCAACTCCATGGTGGAAGCCTGTCTGTGGGTAAGCTTCCTGTTCATACCCATCATCATTAGATAGATCATTGATGCCATTGGACCCTGCCATTTCTGCAGAGGAGTAGACATAGTCTCCAGACTCATGCTGATAGTTGTGACCCTGATGTTGGTCCCAGACTTGGGGGAAATGTTCTGTTCCACCCCGGAGATGATCAGCGTGGCCATTTGGCTGTGCAGCTGTGTGGTCATAGGTGTACCCCTGAAAATCAGAGAAATCAAAGTCATCCTCAAAACTTCTTTAAAGAGACAATTACTTTAATGGAAATACAAAGATTTTATTAAACTACCTCTTCAGCAGAAGACGGTCTTGGCTGATCAGACCATTCAGGACCTCCATTCCAAGCATGCTGTGATCTAATAAACACAATAAATTAATTTACCATAAAATTTATTTAATTATTGATGAAGAATTAAAGAAAAACTAAATTAATTAAAATGTTTTGGAAGTGTACCTGTTGGATCCTTGGTGGCTGCAGGTGGAGTAGTCCAGCTCAGGTGAGGAGCTGTCCCGACTGTCCTCCAGCATATCATCTGGAAGGTCTGTCAGGAGCTTGTGCAGCTGGATGACGGAACATAGGTTGTTCAGAGTTTATTAAATGAAGCATTACATAACAAAACTGCAAAAAGTTAAAGAAAATTAACCACAGCAACAGCAATAAACAAATTAATTAATAAATAAATGCATGGAATTAAAAAATAATAATTCCAGTAACTTCTGCTACAAAACTTTGCACTTAGCTAAACGGGAGTACTGACCTGACCGGATGTATAGAAATGTACATAAATTCAGTAAAAAAGCACAGTCTATTGGTGCTTTTTTAAAAATTGCCCAACCACTCATTATAGCTGCCTAAAAACAGCAAGCTTTCCTACCAGAGACGAGAAACAAGCCAAACCAGACAGACTTACTCTCCATAAAGAGTGCCGAATGAACCGGACGTCTTCCTCAGTCCCCTCACACGCAAAAACACTGTCCCGCTCCCGCATTTAGCCTAAGCACAGAGACCCTGTCACAGCAAGCTTGAGGGACTGAAGCACATGCTGCAGACTTGCTGGAGTTTATCTGTATGAGTCATATGATTAAGCAGGCGTGCGCACGGCAGGAGAAAGAATCTGTTATTCTGTCCTTATTTTTTGCTTTGTCCTGGTCTGCAGTCTGCCTATTGTCAGCATCCAACCATACATTTTGGTGAACTGGAGCAGAAACATTCCTACACCCCAGTAGGGAAATAATACAAAACTAGCTCAGTATATAGTCTCTTCAAAATGTGTTCCGAGATAACTTCCTTCCATTCTTTAAAACACCAGGTTGAAGGGAACGGTCCACTGAATAATCCACAAACAAATTCTCTTCCACAGCTCTCTTCTTGCTCTATTTAAACTAAAATCCACACAGCCATGAGAAAGTAGGTTATGTAGATCACAGGCGCACATGCTGGAACAGCCTCAGTGTAGACACACCTGACAACTCTCACTCCAACCAATAATGACCCTGCTTCTCCATGCAACAGATAGCTTAAGAGTGAGTCAGACACTGTGTGAATGTGATTGGAAGTATCTGCTCTTCAAACACAAACACCTCAAGCGTTTCCCCACCTACTCTCTTTGTCTGACCAGTTTATTAAAGCACAGTGACTAAGGAATGCCTCTTACCCCCATTAACTGTTACACTTTTACCCTTGGTGTACAGTATATTACAATTTATTTAGTTATTCAGTAGATATTATATAGTCTAAAAAGGACATTTTGCACCCCTAAGATCATCACGATTATTAACTAGAGTTTGGTTACATTAATGGGGAGTTAGGGATAAGGAACATTTTTATGCCACTAATATAAAAAAGATATAATATGCAAAAATGAAATTAAACCCATTTTAAATGTAGTCAACCTTCAATTCTAAAAAAAATCAGATATTCAAAATGAAATACAACCAAAAATAAATATCCTAAACACTCGAAATTAAATCAGTGTTTTACAACATACTAAATAATAAATGACAAATAATGAGCTCTCTTTGCTAACAAAAATTGAATTAGCGATATCAAGGTCAACAAAAGTTATTGAGGTCTTGTCCACCTATTATACCATGAGTTGAAAATGTAATTATCGTGACAGGCCTATTTAGCAGTGCATATAGTTATTAGATATATTGCAAACAGCAGATGTTTTTTAAAAGTTCCTCAAACAAAGGCTTGCATTTAATTTATCTAACTAAATTTTGTTTTTCCTCTGAAAAAAGTACAACATACTGAATTTAAAAGCAGGTTATTATTGTACTGTAAAAATAATGCCAGGTTTTCCCCCATTCATTTGATAAAATAAATAAATAAATTAACCAGTAAACTAGACAGGGGTAATATGACAACACTATGATTATTGTGAAAACCACTTTTATGAGCACACTGTGAACTAAAAAAATAGAGATAAATGGAAAAAACAGTTCTATAGACATTAATTTCAACTAAATAATGCCAACAATTTCTATTTTCAATGACCACATCTGTTAATTCTTTAAAAAACACTGACCAAATGCACAATTTATTAGTACAACTTAGGATATCACTAATATACATTTGACTTACAGACATGTGCATTTCTAGTAACCATACTAGTAAGTAGTTGACAAGTAATAATACTGTTTATAGATATTAAACTTTTAATAGACTCTTTACTATTCAATAGAAGTAATAATGTAACTAATACATGTCTGTACATGTAGTTTTTAGTAGTAAAATAATATAATTATAGATATGAGAGAGTAAAACTTCATGTAAATCTAAAGACAGATACCTGACTAGGCAACATGTGATTAAGGATAGATATGTAGTCCTGGTTGGTTTAAAAAAAAAATCCTGAAGACAAAGCTCTTCAAAGAGCACTTACTCTAACCTCATTTCCTTCTTATTTACTCCTTTACCCCACTATATCAATTTGATCTCCTTTAGGCCCTGTATAAAATGTTTGCTTGTTTTTTACATCTAGTAGATCTAATGTTATTACTAATTACCATAGCCGACATCTAAAATAAGAATGTATAGTAGTAAAAACTATATTACAGAGATGTGTAATTAAAGAGAACAGGACTTGTATCATTGGGATCATTTTAGGCTAAAACGGTTTACCATTCAACAGGCTGGTTGTTGTGGTTCCGCCCTGCTTTGAATGGGCGTGTCTACAAGACACTTTCTCTCAGTCACATTGCCAGTGTTTACTGAATTTCCAAGCAACCAGCTCGTAGAGAAAGAATAGAGTGAGGCTAAAGTAAGGCTGAAGAAGGGTTAAATTACCTCTTGTTCCCGGGCATAATCTTCTTGATCATATTCCTCCTCTTCCTCTTCATGCTGCGTTTGTAAGGCGGCACTGTCGAAATCTATGGACATGGCTGGCCGGCCAATGTGAAAAACAAAAGTTCACTAAAATAACCCAGGAAATAATCTAGGAAACAGCTTTAATGAAAAGATAAATTCGCCTGCAGAGCTGCAATTAGTGTAGGACCAGTACAAACATATTTATGTAAACTCCTAAGGGCTCGTTTTTTTCCTAATAAAGCTGTAAGAGTGAGTAGCGTTAGCATTAGCCACACAGCTAGGCTAGTTATTCCGTATCAACACAGGCCGCTCTGTCACCAGGTTACCAACAGTACACAGCGAAACACAGCGATACACAGCTCGGGCAGACTGAGGTTAAGGACAAACAGAGCTGACTCTTACCTTCAGATTAAGAAATAAAATCCACAGACCGAACTAAACTAGTCTTCTTCTGATTCCACGAGTCAGTAGAGCGGTTAATCCAGAAACAGTGAGCTAACGTTAACCACAGAGACAGCACAAATCACAGCGCTGAGTGAAAACAGTGTTTCCAGATACATTTTAAAAATATTTTTACTCTGAAAGCTAAGTTTAGTGTTCTTTTCCCGCCAACTCTAAATGTACATCATACTCTACAACCCCCGGCTCTGTTACAGGGGGTTTAACTACGTTCTCTGTGAGACGCTATCAGTAACTCCTAAGTTCCACAGCCAGCCAGCTTCCGTCAGCAGTTGAAACATGGCGCTCTAAACAGCGGCAAAAATCCAGCCCGCTGATTGGTCACTCCGGTGATTACGTATGAGCGGAACTCCGCTAAACTTTTATTTATTAAAAAACGTTTATCTCAACATTTAAAAAATAAAATAAAAAAACGTATAATTCAATATCACACACATCAAAGCACGCATACGAGAGCTTAAAATATAACTTTTAAAAAATAATATTTAAAGAGTTCAAAATAATTAAATTAATTATTATAAACTTAATGTAATTTAAGCTAAAAAATATAATTTTTTATGTATATACAAGTATCCATGTGACTGTTCCCATCTCATTTTTCCCTATACACATTTAAACCACATTAATTAGTATGTGTATAATATATATATATATATATATATATATATATATATATATATATATATATATATATATATATATATATATATATAACATCAAAACACACTGATCATGCTTTCATCCAGAACATAAAATAAATCAATTTTCTGAAGCAACAAATGCATCTTTTATTTTGTTCTTCAAATATGAAACAATAGAGCTTACATAGCATAACTTATCTGATCGGGGGTGAGGTTACCAAAAGCACTGTAGATCAATTAAACTGAATTACTTGAACGCATTCTCACACTTTCTCTCAATTGCCGAAGAGGGTCAGTGTTTTGGAAACTCACCCTTGTACTGTTTTGCACTGGTGAAAACTAGAGGAGTTCTAGTGATGACAGTACTTTATTCACAGGCATTGCTGTGCATCTATCTAAAACTTGAAAAGTGGATCTTTCAGCAAAACAAATAAAACATGCTGGCTGTGACAGTGTTCAACAGAAACATTTTCAGTTTATTACAGAGTATTCTCACACCTCCAAAAAAAGGTAAAACATATACCTTTCAAAATGTTTGTCATAACCAAATGTCAATACATGGGATTAAAATAATGTTTCTCCACTTCCCAAGATGACTCCACCACAGTCTAAAGAACATTGTTACAGTGGACTTCAGAAGATTCAGAAGAGCAGATTTCCTTTGGGCATTTCTGTTTTGTTCAGGATGTATAAAGCTGTTGGGGCTTAAGTATCTGCAGCTGCATAACACAAACTAGCCAGTTTAAGCACACACTTCATGTCAATCAGTGATCGGGGGTACAGGACCTGAAAGGAGTTAGTGTCACTGACAGCCCTCAGACCCGTCTGGCTGCCGTGTGAACTATAACTGTTTGGAGATCTTGAGTGGCCGATCAAGCCAGTTTACTGACAATGGCCTGATTGAGAGAATTCAGCTGATTGGTCCATTTGTCTAGGGCTGTGTATCGAGCACCGCCTCTCTTCTGGTGATCAAGCTCCAACAGCTGGTTAACCTGGTCAATTCGGCCATTGATTGTGCTGAAAGATGGATACAGTTCGATATTGTTAGAATAAATTAACATTTTTTTACACACTTTGGTTCACAGTAAAAGAATTTACTGAAAAATAGACAATATTTTTTTCTAAAATTTCTAAATGTTTTTTAAATTAATGACTAATATTGACATTGATTGACAATTCTTTAAAAACAACACAACTTACTTGTCTAGTATACACTGCACAAGCAAGCTTTCCACATCCGCAACATCAATGTTCAGTTCCTGTAAAAATAAAGAACAAAACATCAAGACACAAAAGGCAAACTGCCAAAAGACAAGTATATAGGAAATAATAAAAAAAAAAACTAATAATAAATAAATAAAAAAATACCTTTGAAATGAAGGGTATGTGTATTCTAGTGTAAGGCTTAATTAATTTGATGAGCACTTGTGTTCGTATGTTCCGTAACAGCTCTGAAAGAAAAAAAACAAGATAAATAAATTTAGTTAAGTGGCCTTACAGAGAGAATGTGTGTTTCATGCGGAACAAATGCAGGTCAAACATACCCTCAATATGCTCCCTGATGAAGGGGTCATCCATTATGTTACTGTGATTCGTCTTCAAGATTTTCTCAAACTCTGTGATGTCATTATTCTGGTAGGCACTATAAATAAACAGTAAGAAAGCAGAAAGGAAAGTTGGATTGAATGCATGATTTTACACTCAGGCTTAATTTATGTTTTGTAAACTGGCCGCCATACATTTACAGTTATGACCTATGGCCACTGTGCTATTCAGTAGAAAGTTAGTATCACGTGCTGTTGCCTTACCTTACCAAGTTCGTCATTGCTAGAATTTCTGGATCATTTTTGTAGGGTTTTGCCTAGCCATAGGATCACATTTTGAAAGAACCAATTTAGTTAATCAAACCACACCACCACAACAAAACAACAATCAAATTATGTTTTGCATTACCTCTTGAGAATCAAATGGGTTTATTCCTGACTTCATCAGCATGTTGGCCAAGACCAAGTACTTTAAACAAGTGGTTCGTCTGGGGCTTCCAGATTCATCATAATTTTTGAATGCCTCAAAAAAGTCTGTGTGTGCCTTCTCAAATTCTCCCTCCCTTAAGTGCATTTTTCCACCACATTCTACAAGAGATCACACAAACAAGGCAATCAGAACTTGTCTATAGCAAAGTTTACATTACAAGCCTCATTAATATCTGTACATACAAATCTGTACTAGAAACAACAGCACTAGGCACATGTACAAGCAAAAATCCAGCTAGCGTGTATATTAGAAACAGATACATATATGACCTAGGGCCACATATGGAAGTGTCTTAAATCTTTTTTGAAAATATTACATTTTACATGTCTACACAGCGCTGAAAAAAAACAATGCGTCACATTTACACAAGGTTTAAAAAAAAAAAAAAAACAGGTGTCACTCCAGTCTGGTAATGTGTCTGGAAATTACCTCTGATGACTCCCATGATGAGGGGATGAGGAATCGCAGATTTGATGTGTAAAGACTGTTCATAGAGAGCTTTTAGCTTCTTGTTGTTCTTCTGTGCGGTGTACATCTGGATTTCTAAAGCATAGATTTCTAACAGCTGTGTGCCTTTTTTGAGGTCATCTTCCCCATCATCCGTCTTTCAAAAAAAATTTAATAAATAAATAAAAATTGGGAATAAAAACATTATTAATTAACATCTCAAACAAATACACCTCAAACAAATACTACTCTGTTGATTTTTTTTTTACCTGACAGGACTGGTGCAACTGCCTGAGAATTTTCTGAAGTTTTCCATACTCTTCTCTCTCCAGATACAACTTCCCCAACTGAGTCCAGGAAATAAATATTTGTTAGTTACATTTGTGAGAGTATATGAAGTTAAATAAGTAAAATAATATATTCTGTGAATATATGGAATATTTTTTACCTAAAGCCAGATTGGCTATGCCTATACAATATTTGGCACCTTAAAATGGTTTAATTCCACCAAAACAATTAAACTGCACTGTTCATGACCAATATTAACAAATAACATTCATAAAATATGGTGCAATAACCACCTTAGTATTGGTTTTAAACCAAAGTCTGTCATTTTTGGCATCTTTTAGTGCCTCTAGAGTAGTCTCATAAAATTCCTGAAGTAAATCCATCTGCAAACAGAAAGATAAAAAGAAAAAAGAGTTACTAAATAAACCAAGACCAAGAACTTCTATTTCATTTTAAACAATATTCCGAAAGTGGATTGATACCTGTTTGGAGGTTGAAATGTAATCTAGAATGGAGTTTATGGATTTTTCAGAGTAATTCCTTGTGACAGCACTTCGTATATATGTTAGGAGCTGTTTGTAACGGTTCATCATTTCAGGAAAGTTTGTCTGAACAAAAAAAAGTTAGTAGACAGATATTAAAACATTTGACAAGAAACTAAATACAGAAACTCACTTATTTGAAAAGCTGTTGACCTATTTTCTGACAGTTTGCCTGTTGCTTACCAGCTTGAAGTTGATTTTAATCATCTGTTTCAGTGCTTTGAACCCCCATTCTCCTTTTTCTCCCTCAAGCTCCAGCACCTACAAGGCAAATCACATAAATGTAATACTTTCTTTTGCAGTATGTGCTGAACATGTCACGTAAATAATGCAGTGCCGCTGTACCTTCTGAAAGCTGCTCAAGGCTGCTTTTGGATCATCTTCTTTTAGGGCTTTGGAATTGTAGTACTGATTCTCCAAGTCGACATTTGGCTCAGAGTTACTGTCCTCTGAATATTCCTAAAAGAGAAGCAAACAAAATATGAACAACTTAGCTTACTCAGTTAATCTACAACACAGGCCTTATGCTGTGGTACCTGACATTCCTTTTTACTCATTCATTCATCTATAAAAAAATCTGCTTTTTTAATGCACCATAAACTCTCTATATCATAAAAACAAGAGCTGTTCAATTCCAACTTGACAAAATCCCTTACAGGATAAAGTGTTTTTAAAGAAGAGACAGGATGGTGGTGCTGTCAGTCCCACATGTGCAATGACCACAGACCTGGCTCTGCAACTTAAGATCAATCATACTAGACACAATGAAATTCTACCAGACCCCTCATTAAAATGTACAGTGCCAGTCAAAACAAATACATTTAGTGTTTTTCTTTCTTCAATGTATTGTAGATTGTAGATTAATATTAAAAGACATGAAACCAATCAATGGGCACAAATGGAATTATGTAGTAAAAAAATGTTTTGGCCTCAACAATCCCCTGACTTAAACCCAACTAAGTTGGAGATTTGGGATGACCTGGATCACAGTGTGAACAAAAAGCAGCAACTATTGTTCAACATCCCAAGGAAAATCTTTAAGACGCTTAAAAACGACACTGAGATTAAAATACCAAGAGTGTGCAGATCTGTCCTTAAAGCTAAATAATAAATGTGGCTATTTAGATGAACCTAAAGTATAAAACATACTGTTTAACACTTTTTATTTTACAAGATAATTCCACATGTTCCTGTACAGCTTTAACCTTTAAACTAGTCTTCAATATTTAATTTGCAATGTAAAACAAACCTCATAAAATAAAAGGAAAAAACACATTGAAAGAGAAGAACGTCCAAACTTCTGACTGGTACTGTATAGGACAACTGACTTATGTATTCAATCACAGCTCCTTATTCCAGCTACTAACAGAAGAGATGAACTGATGAAGTGCCCCAGGAGGGAACACTGTGATGGTCATTGAGGATCCAGAACAGAATATTCAGAACATGCTTAGGTTAACAGTGTCTTTCTCAAAGTGCACTTGCATAACTTTATTAGCTGACTAGCTAAATGTGCTGAATATGACAGCCCATGGTTCAAAACAAATTACTCTAGTTATTTTACAGCAAACAAAAGTTAAATAAAACAAAAACATTTACAAAATGTGCATCTAAAGACTAGCTAAGATTGCTTATCTAACTATAAACCCAGTGAATTGATAGCCCAATACTGTTATGCTGTTGCACTGGCCGTGGTCCTCTGACGTTAGCTAACTACAGTTCTGGCTACGGTGCACAGCTTACCCTAGCTAAGCTAAGCTAGCTAGCTGCCTAATGTTGGGTCAGTTTACACTGACTGAAAGTCAGTCAGAGAATAAATCACTGACAGCTAGGCAGCCAACAACAGCAGGTATAAGGCTACAGTGGCCATATATTCAGTTTTTAGATTAGAAAGCAGTGAAAGCGGTCAGTGAGGAGCAAGCAGTCTGACAAAGAGAGCAAAACTAAGCGAAGCTAGCTTTCTTAACCAGACTGTAAGTTATTTAAGCAAAGAAAGACAATGTCAAAAGTGGTGTGGGTCATAAAACAGGGGTAATTTATGTTATAAGGTTTGATTATTATAGAGTCTAAATACACACAAGCTAGTTAACGTTAGCTATCCTACTAGGCAGCTGTTATAAGGCTACCAAACATTAGCCAGACAGCTAAGCTAAGCTAAGATAGGCTAGGCTAGCTATCTGCAGCAGTTTCGTCGCTAAGGCTGGTTAGCTAACCTGGATACCTGCTAGCTAGCCACTTAGCTAACGTTATTATTCCACTGAAACTGAAGCGCTCCAAGCGCCCACATTCACACACAGCAGTATAAATATAAATAGTGCAGCGCGTGCACCAGCAGCTAGTCAAACACTCCAGCTTTACCAGGTCATAATCTTCTTCATCGTCGCACATGAAATCATCCTCCATGTCAGACATTTTGACCGGGGAACAGGGCCGAAACACTCCCAGCGTCCTCCGCGGCTCAAAATAATCCCGCTGAGCGCTGCAGTCAGCGGCCTGCTCACACCGATCCCGGATCAGCCGCGCGCCGCCCCTCCGAGTACCTGATGCGGCGGTGTGGGGAGACGGATCTGACCCCAGATCTGTGTACAGAGGAGCTCCTCAACAGGATAGACAGCCAGCGTAACGTGCCCAGTGCCGGTTTATAGAGAGCCTACCCACACACTCTCTATTTCCCCATTACTTATCAGAAAACGACTGAAGAACGATAGAGGGAGCCCGCGAGGGAGTCCTCAATGAATGAAGGCAAATGGAGCTAAACAGCTAAACACTCAAATTAAAAATAGCAATTAACTGCTGGCACGTGACGTTCATTTAGTTTTAGAAATTTCAAAGAAAAATTACATTTCTGCTTTTCTACAACACGCGGATTTTAGGCAGTAAAGATGTTAGCATTGTTTTTTATTAGCCAGACACATTTCAGAATACTGATACAATACCCCTAATACCCCTAAAAAACGAACTCTATGTTCTCTGTTGCTATGGGAGGTAAATCTTGCCAAAAATAAAACACTTTCTTTTTCTGAAAATTTTATGACAAAACATAACGAAATTAAATCACTTCATGCTATGTAATGTAATGTAATGATACAAAATCTAAAATTAAATCTGTTAAATTAACAGCTCATTCATATTTTTTTCATATTGTAATATAAAGGGCACACAACTGTAATTATATTACAGGGTGAAAAACCTGATGTAACATAAATGTCTATAAAAGTTTATTTAAAAATGTTCTAGATATTGTGTCAGAACTATTTATATGGGATGTAAAACATTTTATTACATCATTTGAATTGTTTTAAGGTGCGATCTCTCTAGAAAGCATTTAGTTAATTTAGTCTCTTTTTGAAATACAGTAGGTCATGCTGAATTGTACATGCCTGCTGCACGTGAACCTGTTCTTCTGCCCCCACTGCCTGCATTAGCCGATAAAAGGAAATAGATAGAAAAACAAGTGAATCGGTTAAAGACCCCGGACTGACTTTAACCCGTAAATTAGGATTTATGGCTCAGTCTCCCCTATCTTGTGACCAAGTGTCACAGTGCTGTTAGCCAATCAGAGGTAATACTTTTGTCATGAATATTCATGAGTAAAATGATATCTTTCTTTTCCGCCCATTTATTCATACTAGAGACCACCATAACAATAATAATATTTTCTCTCCAGCACTGATCCAGTACACCTACATTCTGCAAATAAGATGAGATGAACAAACAGAAATTCAGACACCGTCCTGTGATGCTCTCAGGATGTTCAGTATATGTCATTTAGGGACTGCATGAGTTAAAGTAAAGGACATAGTTCTTTAAGGAACAGCTTTTAAATCATTTGTGACGCATTTCACCATGGACTCTTTTTGATTAAATATATTATATTGTTATGTGTTGATGAAATTAGACATTTTTCCAGTATAAAAATTATCAAACATTTCTAAATCATTATTTTGCTTAATTGTTCCATATGAACACATTCATTTTGGGCTTCCCCGGGAGCGCCTCTGGTGGGCTATCCTGGAACAGATGATTATTAAGTGTGTGTTCTCCTCTCTACAGGCTCTGTGCTGCTGTTTCCAGCCTGTGCTCTGAATGAGAGAGATTTCCCTCTTCCGTGTTGCTGGTGCAGAATATTGCTGGTGTGATTGTCAGCTGATGAACTTCTGCAGTTTGAGGGTTCTGCTCTCCCTGTGCCCACTCTAATAACTCCACAACCATGGCTGTAAATCCACCAAAGATTAAAGTGCTGCTCAGTGCCAACGAGAGGTAACTGATTTATGTTTTTTGTTAGGTTTGATCTTCCTGTAAAATTGTTAAGATGGTTATTAACGATAATCACGAGGAACCAACTATGATTATCCCACCCATAAAGTTTACATTTGTAACAGCTGCTCAGCTTTCATACGACCTGTAGCCTTAAATTGTATTATTTATTTACTTAGCCTGTATAAAGTTGGGCAATGTGGAAAATATTACGATATACGATACTTCTCACGATCTTTTGACTCACACTGTTAGACATATTGTAATTGTACAGCAATTATAACAAATATATCCAATGTGTTAGTCACATATGTAAAAAATAATATATAGTTATACACATTCAGCTACATGACAATTAAGAAACACAATACAGGTTCTTGTTATGAGCTCTTAAAATCTGAAACTTTGTATTGCAAATTCAATAAATGTTCTCATAAAAGCACAACTGCATATTTTTACATTATTAAGGAAATGTCTAACTGAATTACTTAACTTTCTTACCTCATTCACGCTGTCACATTTTTTTCGACCCATGTAACCTTGTCCTTTTCATCATTTTCATGTTTTTGTTTTAATAAATCAGTAATTCTTTAAAGTAGAGCTGGACAATATATCAATATTTTATCATTTTGTTCTTATCGCATTGTCAATAACTATATCAAGGATATCATCAGTACTTAAAGAACACTGACTCAACTGTACATTTCATTACAGTGAGGGTAAAATACAATTGTATCTGTGCATCAAAAATGTAATAAGAATCACTGTACTATGCATCAAACAGGTGCATTTGAAAAGCAGAATTTACCTCTGCTGATGAATTTTGTCTGCATGTGAAAATATTATAAATGCTGTGTCTTGTGAAAATGTCTCTAAATTTTGTGATTTAATAATTTTACCATACTGCCCAGCTCTATCAGGGCGTGATTGCATACACCAAGGACGGTGGCTTTTATACTTTTCATATCGATATCAGAATTGTATTGTATCGACCACAATTAAGACATATATTTTGATATAGATTTTTGCCATATTATCCAGCCCTACTTTAAAGGTGTACAGATTATTGTAATTAATTTATCATACCTAGAACTGGGGAAGTATTGTATTATAGTTTTTGTTCAAAGACAAAAAAACATTATTGTGAAAATTACTGTTAAAAAGAGGACAAAAAATGTCTCCTGAAAAAGACTCCTTAGTTTCTGGATGTGTCAGAAAAAGTATTTGAAATAATTAAGATTAAAGAACAGTTTGTTGATAATCTGAATGCACAGTGTACAGTGATTTTTGTTTAACATTTAATTATATTGCAATACAGTGAAATGGCAACTCTGTTTTAATGAAACTTACAGATGCTCTGTGCTCAGTTGAACAACATCCACAACATGCTCATATTGTTATCAAGATACAAAAATATGTAATGAAAATGCTAAAATAGCATAATTATTTTCACTTTACTTTTTTTGCAGACTGCAGAAACTGAAAGAGGCATTTCATGGAAAATATAAAGAATCTCCTCTGTTTTATGCATGTGCACCTGGGAGAGTAAATCTAATAGGTAGGTAATAATTAGTGTGCTAAATGATCTAGGACTATGTAATGTAATTGATTATATTTTAAACTAACCTTGTTTCTCTACTGTTTAGGGGAACACATTGACTATTGTGGCTATGCTGTCCTCCCCATGGCCATTGAGCAGAATATTCTTGCTGCTGTATCAGTAAACAGTTCTCAAACCATCCAGCTGGCCAACACTGACCCCAAGTACAAGTGAGTGTAGCTGTGAGTCTTAGAGAATCAGGCTGAGGCCTGAAGATGGCACTGTTTAATCATTCACCACTAAACTGTTTTTTATTACAGGGATTTCACTGTGTCTGTCAATGAAATCACCATAGACAGAGAGAATCCTCAATGGCATTATTATTTTCTATGTGGAGTTAAAGGTGTTCAGGTGAGAAAAAAAGGAAGACATTAGACAAGATAGAGTGCATTTACGTAGCATTAAATCTGTTAATGTATATTTATTTTCCCATTTCAGGAACAGCTAGGTTTGTCCTCTATGACTGGAATCAGCTGTGTTGTGGATGGGACTATTCCTGCTAGCTCAGGGCTGTCTAGCTCCAGTGCCTTGGTGTGCTGTGCTGGTCTGGTCACAATGGAAGCCAATCAGAAGACCATTTCTAAAGTAAATTATCCTCCATCCATTTCTTCAGTTAGGACATATCAGTGTTGGACAACAATAGGAAAAAAGTACAAAGTATTTAGAGAAATATTTATCTGGATTACTTTAATGTAGGACTGTCACAATGTTTTAAATTTATTTGGACTACTTTTTGTGCCTGAAAGGCTTAAGTAATATCTGGCAAACGTACAGTATTACATGATATGCCTGTGAGTTTGTAGACACCTGCTCATCCACTGTTTCTTCCAGACTCTAGGGTATTAATATGTAGTTTGTTCCCATTTGCTGCAGAAATAACATTGTCTCTTTGGTAAATCCTTTATGTGAGATATTTGAGTAGTATTCTATGTATCTCAATGCATTCAGCCACAAAAGCAATAGTAACGTGGCCTTAGAGAAAATGTTCCGGATCATACAACACTCAACACTCCAATTTATCTCAACATCATATGTTAAATAAAGCTCCATTACTCCAGAGAACACAGTTCCACTGCTTCACCGTTATTAAATGTTACTACACCACATTTCTGGATACAGTCTGTTACACACTCTTGGCTGTTGCACCCAAAACACATCCGTATCCAAGACATCCTGTCTTACTCTGTTCTTTTGTACTGCACTTTTATTTATCTTGAGACAGTGTCTCCTTAGTGGTTTCTCTGTTCTTTCTATTTATAATTTACTCCGCACTATGTCCTTTGCTGCTGCACTCAGCACATTATTGTAATATACAATTCTGCACATGTAGGTTTACAGGTGTGTGTGTGTATGTGGGTGTCTAGGATGGGGTAACTGTCACTGTGTAATGCTGTCAGTTATCCTGCACTGTGAGCTACTGTAATCAAACAAAAAATCCTTGTATGTTTGAGCCTACTTTGCCAAAAAAGCCTGATTCTGTTTCACAGCCCACAGCTAAGGTGCTTTTTTTCCTACTCCAATGCATGGATTTTAGTGTCTTAGTCTATTATGATGACTATTTACACAGTCTAAGAATTGTCCGCATCAGCTGCAGTTTAAAAAAAGACTGAATTTTCTAATTAGATGTCTGGATACATTGGGACATATAGGGACAATTTCCTAGAGAGGGATTAGGATTTTGAAAGGATATTTTATACTAATAGGAAAATATAGTCACATTGTGTAGCTTTGAGTACCCTTTTAGGGATGCATATGGTAGAAATGGAAGTTTGGGGCTGATGCTGATATATAGTAGTTTTAATGTGCATACCTGCTAATGTTGTTGATACCAATGACTATGGATTAGCATTAAAGAGGAAACAGATATTTTAGTGAATTGGTCCAAAATGAACCTGACATAATTAATTCTTCCTCTAATGCGGATACTGCTATGATTCTGATATAGTTAATCTTCTAAATATAAATTTGAACATTTTGTTCCTTGTTTAACTCAAATTACACTAAAGGTAGCCTTACTTTTACTTACCTGGCAGTAGAAACACTCGTCTGTCTTCAGTAAGCTGTAATGCTATTCTCTACCTTTGCATTGTCTGCCAGGTACTGCTTGCTGAAACATGTGCCAAGTGTGAAAGGTACATTGGTACTGAAGGAGGAGGGATGGATCAGTCCATATCTTTTCTGGCTGAAGAAGGAACGGTAATGAATTTCATTCGGCTTGCTATGCCTATGAGTCATACAGTGCATGAGTCATCAGCTCTTATCACTCACTGTGTAACTGTAGCTCCACAACTGAAACTGAAATCTCCAGTCATTCCCTTATGTATAAGGTTCTGTTCTGTTTTCACATTGTTACCTTTTCTCTGTTGTTTTAATTATCTATTGTCAATCCTCAAGGCAAAACTGATCGAGTTCAATCCCCTGCGGGCCACAGATGTGAAACTTCCTGAAGGCGCAGTCTTTGTGATTGCTAACAGTTGTGTGGAGATGAACAAGGCAGCTTCTTCCCACTTCAACATTAGAGTAGTGGAATGTCGCATTGCCACAAAGGTAAAGAGCCTTTGCTGAAAACATTTGCATTATGTTTCTTAGATAGTGAAACACCTGGTCATGACCCCCCAGCTTAAAATGCTTTCCCACTTTCAGTGTTCTGAAATCAGTTTGGAAGACCTTTGCTAATTAGAACATTATTCACATCAAAAATTTGCAGGGTTGTGGTCCTCCAGGGCTCCAGGGCTGCAGGGCTGAGGTCTGGCATTGTTGGTATTTTGGTCTGTTTTGGACAGTTACTTTTTGTGCTTGCTTAACACAACCACAATAAATGGCCTATAAAACACTATATGCACGGTTAAGCTAACATGCTCATATACACCAGTCACAATGTAACATTTATATTTGTACAGCTCTGTAAAAGAATTCAGTGACCACTTCAGTTTCTAAATCAGTTTTTCTGATTTTGCTATTTATAGATATATGAACATTGTTGTTTTATTTTGTAAACTACAAACATTTCTCCCAAATTCCAAATAAACATATTGTAATTTGGAGGAAAACAAGTTTATATTCATCAATATTCCACCAAATCAATATTTGGTGGAATAACCCTGGTTTTTAATCATTTTTCATGCAGTTTTCATGCACCTTGGCATGTCCTCCTCCACCAGTCTTACACACTGCTTTTGGATAACTTTATGCCACTCCTGGTGCAACAATTTAAGCAGTTCAGCTTGGTTTGATGACTTGTGATCATCCATCTTTCTCTTGATTTATATTCCAGAGGTTTTCAATTTGGTAAAGTCAAAGAGACTCATAATTTTTAAGTGGTTTCTTATTTTTTCAGAGCTGTGTATACACAGAGCTGTGTATACATTTAGATGTTACTGCTTTTGATTTAATAAACACTTGCCACAACTTACAGTTGTAAATGGTTTAGCATAGTGAATAACATTGTTGTCCTCCTTGTGGCAGACGGGTACGCTAATGTACATCCTTGGTCAGGACTCTTAATTAACTTTAAATTCTCTAAATCGACCTTTGTGACATGATTCCCCTGTAAGCTGCCCTGGATAAGAACATCAGCCAGATGCTGTAAACATCACTGCTTTTATACTGTGTATGAATATGATAACATTACTGATGAATCAGTCATCAGAAATGCTGGATGTAGGTGAATTGTCTGTAGTGTGCCCTTAATGATGCTAATATATAGGAGTGTAAAAATGTGTTGTAGTATTTATAAATGAGTTAAGCAGTTGTCTGCTCTTTACAGGTGTTGGCTAAGGCCAGAGGCCTGGAGTGGAGCAGCCTTCAGAAGCTGGGGGATTTGCAGAGAGCGCTGGGTTTGAGTCTGGAAAAGATGCTGGATTTGGTAGAGGAAGTCCTGCACCCTGAGCCCTACAGCAGAGAGGAAATCTGCAAGATTCTAGGAATAACCACTGAGCAGCTCAGCAAAAACATCCTCAGTGCTAACACTCAGCATGGTGATGGCACATAGAAGCACACAGTCATTCCTCATAGTCATAATCTCATATGCAGGCCATGTGTCAGCTAAAGAATATCAGAAGAAAGATGATAGAATTAAGCTTAACCTGTCCTCATGAATCCAGACCTTCAGATTCTCCCACTGTAAGATATTGGGTTCAATTATATTACGTTATACTTAAATACCTGTTTCCTTTTCACCTCAGTGACCCACTTCAGACTGTACCAGCGAGCCAGGCATGTGTACAGTGAGGCTGACCGTGTGCTGCAGTTCAAGGCTGTGTGTGACTCATCTCCTGATGGTGCTGTCCTGCAGCTGGGCAATCTAATGAACCAGAGCCACACTAGCTGCAGAGACTTGTATGAGTGTAGCTGCCCAGAGCTGGACCAGCTGGTGGACATTTGTCTGTGAGTGAGAAAAACACATCTTTCACATTAGCAAATTAATGGAGCATTTCCCTTATGTTGTACTGGAAATTGATATGAAAAGACGTGTTGCATCAGAGGGTACATTGGGCTATAAGCAATTTTATGATTCAGGGAAAGCCTATTTATATAGTTGTGAAAAAAAACGAGGGGGGACACCCCTTTTAACATATTTAAACTTATGGACATATATATTTGAACAAAAATGATAGGTGGAAGCAATATAACTAAATACATACAGAAGAGAAAAAGAAAATTAATGTTTTTTTTAAATTAATTTGCAAATTATAATTCAAAGAAAAAAAGTTTTCCTTTGAGTGCAAAAAGTTAGGACACCTCCCTGTGTAAAATAGCACCAGGAGCAGCACATCAGATGCAGATAATCAGAGAATTAGTGGGAATATGTGGGAATATGGCCAGATCCAAAGAGGCCTTCAGAAAAAAGAGTGAAGATGCAGATGATTCTGGGAAGGGGTTTAAAAAGATCTCAGAACAATCAGAAATCAGATTTCATGATTCTAAATATAATTAAAAACTGAAAAGTGAAGTAACTGCTTACATGGCGAGTTCAGCCCAATAACAGACCACAAGATGCATGAAGAAGACTCCTACTACCCTTAAATGTCATCACAGGACCTACATGTAGCTGTTAGTGCAGTTAATCCTAAAGTACAGCATCAATCATCAGAAAGAGACCAGACATTTCTGATTGTCATGGAAGGTGTGCAAAATGAAAAGTCTTGCTGTCAAAGAAAGTGCTGTCAAATCAGGGCAAATTCATCTGTCCAAAGCTCACAATATGACAGGTCTATCTCTATAACGTTTTTTTTATGTATACCTATTTCCCTTTTTAATTGGATATGACATGACATACTCATGTTATCAAGAGGACATGTAGAGGATTTAATCACTTAGAAAAAAGTTGAAACCTAGTAAATCAACAAAACTCAATTGTCATTTGAACAGACATACCCAGTTTTTTACATGACTGTATTTATAACCATATCCTGAAACTTTTGCCTTTATTGTATTTGAACTCTCTCACTCTGCTCTCACAGGCAGGCCGGTGCCGTGGGCTCTAGGTTAACAGGCGCTGGATGGGGAGGCTGCACGGTTTCCATGGTACCCACTGAAAGGATGGATTCTTTTCTCCGGACAGTGAAGGAGCAGTACTACACGCCTGATGCTCGAAGAGCTGCTCTGGTACAGCAGAGCCTGTTCGTAACAAGGCCAGGGGGAGGAGCGGCCATTTTTACAGAAGAATAAAACACGAGGGATCATTTTTAAACCATATGAAGGGGTTCTGACAGTGATCAAAGGGATTCTAATAGATCTAAAAAAGGGAAAGCTACACATATACCTCTCAATTTTTTCTTATTATCTGTAATCATTTTGTATGCTTGTACAAATTTCTAAGTGATTTCTTCTGATTAAAAAGACATCTGTAGACCAGTCTGTGTTCCACTGATATTTATACAGCACACCTAATGCAGTAAGTCATCTGCTCGGCTGCAGAACATCACTGTGCAGAGCTGTTGCTTGGTTGCTAAGGTATTGCAGCAAGGCTATTCTCTCAAAATATCCCTCACTGATGGCATCAGCGTATCAACAATACTTGCAAACAAAACCTTACGTCTGCATCCCAGTAATGGCGTTTCCCAGGCTGATGTTCAGGCTGTTAAACCCAGGGAAATCCGAGAAAGAACAAACAGAGTACGTAAATTCTGAATGGCCCTTTTATACATCTTATTATAAAAAAGTACAATGAATTGTATAAAATCCATGCATATAAATAAAAACGATAAACAATTTGCATGGTCTTCTTTGACAAAATAGCACAGCAGGAAAATTCCTCAGACATTCTTAAGATATTTAACATTATGTTAAATGAGGCATTGACTGTACATTCATAAAAATGAATTACGCTGCACAACTCTCTGCCACCAAGATCAATAGTTTAAAATAGAAAACGTAAAACTTCTTTATATCTCAGTGTAATTAAATATCAACGAAGACATGAATTGTCTGCCTGGAACATTATTGTTTACAGAGTTTTGTGGTTTGTAACATGGTCAAAATGACAAACAAGGCCTTGGTGGCACTGTGATAAAATACTGTACTAAACTCAAAAATATACTTCCTTTACTGAAAGGAAAATAAAAAGGCACAAAATTTCCCTTTTACAAAAGGACAGTGAACCAAATGCCCAGTTTGAAGACCTTTCTGTAGATAGCCATAGTTATGACCTGTTCAGGTACTGTAAAAGTAAATGCTTGACCTATCTATAGAGGGCGGATTAAAGGCACAGCTGTGTAGGCTCTGAACTGTTACCTTTATCTTCTGCAGTATTTTCTGAAATTTCACTGTTTTCACCATTTCATTGGTCTGCATGCAAAGCTCTATTGTACACTGACATGCCAAAAGTCATGGGGCAGAAGTATGTCAATAGATTGTGACGTGTTACCTCAGGGGAGGGCTTGGGAACACCCATATCTGTATAAGCTGTGAGGTGTTTTCTTGTGAGTGAGACTAAACACTGGTCAATGTGCACATGATGAGTGGGGCATTCTATTTCCCAAGTTGTGCAGACATTTGACATTCTTTGATCCACAATGTCATGTGTTTACCGGGAAAAAATATTATAAGCATTATCACACAGAGTGGACAGTGCAGTGGGTGGTATTGATCGTGACTGACAACATCTGGCTAAAATGATCTGTTTGTCTGTGCGAATAGACAAGCGGCAGGATTCACATCCAAACATACATTCAAAGCAGGAGACCACACATATATATCCTACAGGTCAGTACAGTGGTAAAAGTCACAGGAGATGGTGCCAGTTCCAGTCCCATGACATGTGGCATGTCAGTGTATAAGCACTAGAGAGGAGAGATATACTTACAAACAAACTGATTCTGTAAATGTGATCTTGGTTAGTTTGTAAAAATGGTCATAGGGCTAAGCCACGAGTGGTGGATGCCCTCGGCTAATGCTATTCCGTCGCAATGCTGAAGCTAGTTTACAAGCAGTCTAGATGGCTCTATTCTAAAATTTGCCTATCGCATTCTTAGTACTGTATAAATCATTAACATTTTTGAGATTATTTGATAGCGAGGTCGAGTAAATTCTGTGGACTAACACTTGATACAGTGTTAAGCTCTTTAGTTTTTGATGGTTTTTTTTTTGTATGTCGAGAGTACATCTGCAGTTATTTAATGCATTTAGAAACTGATCCAAATCAAGTAAAATGTAGATTAAGGTTTATAATAGTTTAAGAGGAGGTAATATTGTATCAAGAGATATATAAGCAATATAAGCAATGCATGGATAATATTCCAGCTGGGAGACCATAAGAATGTGGTAAAACAATACAGTTGCCTAAATGATAATCTTGACATTATGATGCTGAAATAAATAAGATGTGATGTGTAACTCCTGAGAGACTTGCAGTTTTCCCAAATTCACCAGTAGCTCAAATAATTGCATTGAAATTGTGCAGACAATTAAATTGTGTGTGGCCTACTGGCTGGATCTGCAGTGTACTGGAAGCATATGAAGAACCTTTCAGAAATTCTGTAAAATGCGTGGCTTTCTGGAGCAACATTTACGCATTTTTGCATGTTTGTGTCCATCCACTAGGGAAATAACATTAAATCAAAACTAAATTGACTAGAAACAGAATGCATTCTCTGAGTCAATGAACCACAATTAAATGTAGAATGCACCCAGAGAATAGAGTGTATTTGCATGAAAGAGGAAATTAGGACAGGAAGGTAAGGACTGTTATCTGTGCTTCAGTATGCTGGCTTTTTGGAGTCTCTCCTGTGCAGTGCTGGTCTCCTTAGTGCCACTTTATGTGCAGTTTTCTGTGAACAGCTCTCCATAAAGCCATACAGCTGTGAGGTATAAGAGTGCATGCCCAGAGTGCATCTGTGTGTTGTTTGGGAGTTCGATGTTGCTCCAATACCACGTATCTTTCAAACTATGGCATTACAAACATGTCAAGAAGTGACTGGTGCATATGCCAGTTTACCTCTGTGTACGATGGTGACGTAATGATGAAGGAGAAATCTCACTCGTCACCGAGATGGGAGGTCTCTGCTTGCCCTATGTAACTGTATTCCAGTGGGTCAGTTTGTGTACAGAGTCTCCAGGCTGTGTTCGCTCAGCACATCCACTCTAGTCTGATCTGTAATTCCAGAATCTGTGGTCTCCTCAGCTTCCACTGCACTGTTCGAGTCCCCTCTCTTCTTCAGCATGCTTTCTATCCAGCTGCTACTGCTGTGGGTTCTCCCTAGAGAGTTGCCAGGGAAGGCTGAGGTGGAGGAGGTGTGGACCTTCATGTTCTTGCCGGAGGTGATGAGCTCTCCGTATCCCTGCTGGTGGGCGAAGGCATAGGCCGAGCGGCGGGAGCTGGTCCTTCGTACCCGCCTGAGGTTCTGCTCCTGAGGACCCTGCCTCCTGGTGGCCTGCTGCAGCAAACGTACCTGAAGAGAACAGCAGAGCAGGTATTAATGAATATTAAAGACGTATATGTCTAATAGGATTTGGTTAATATTATAGACTTATTGGTTGATTAATTGATTAAACTTAATGGTAAAAGTACAATAAGTCCTTTTTTCTGTAAAACAATAGAAATGACTGAATCTTACATCTTACATCCATTTTGTAAGGATACAAGGCAGTCAGTGATGGCTGCAGCATGTCAATAAAAGGTAACTTAAATTAATTAAAAAAACAGTCCTGTAGGAAAATACTACATTTTGTACCTTTCTGCGGTGGTCTCTAGTATGAATGAATGCCCTGTGAGCCGTTTTTTGTGAAACAAAAAGTGCTCTGGTGCTGCTGTTTCAGGCTGTTTCTGTTTGGTGGAGGAGTGAGTGGGGAAGAACGTCTTCAAAGGATTTTGGCTCTAACTCATGAATATTCATACTATGCAAAGTATCACCTCTGACTGGCTAACAGCTTTGGAACGCTCCCTGTGGTCACAAGCCAAGGTGGTATTTAAAAGAACGTGTACTAAATGGTTTCTAGTGGGATGACACCTTTAACTAACGTTTCAAAATGTATGCAGCACCTTCAGCTTGTGGTAAAACATTTTTATACTTTTATAATAATCGCATAACTACAACAAGGCTAAAAAAATAGACCAATTCCAAATTGGTGAATTGTTAAAAACTACAGCACACAATTTCCAGATTGCTAGTTATGCAAACTCAAGCTGCATATCTTTTTTGTAAAAAACAACTAAGTACACAATGCAGCAAAAGCTGTATGGAGATCTACTAAGACTAAAAAAATAACCTTAGTAGATGTTCGTTTTTGCCATCACTTTTCTCCAATGTCTGCGCCCTCTTAAAAAAAACTTAAACCAGCTAATTATAAAAACAAAGCTACACATTAGAAGAGAAATTACTAGCTTTTGTTTTTAGTGGTAATGCAAAATTACCAGCTAAAATGGCATATTACCTGAGTTTCCTTATACTATCACCTGTGACACAAACCAGACCCTCTAAGAACAAGCCCTCTGTGAAAGAAAAATCAGCCTGTTTTATTCTGAGGCCAGATAAACAGGATGTAAATGGGCTTTTTATCAGCTTCTGAGTAGTCTTACAATTATTTAATCAAAAAGCTGAGTATCAAGCTATTAAACACTCAAAAATAGCTTTTTTTGCACATTTGAACACACACTTTTAGTAGAAACAGCTTAACCAGACGTTCAACAAAAAGTGAGAAAGAAATCACAGTATGTCGGAAAATCCACCTCCTCACATATTCCATACAGTGATTTTTATTTAATATACTTGCTTTGTCAGTCTGCGTGGGATGGAGGTCTGTCTTAAGGAAGCGCATGGCCACCACTGGCATTGTACACACCACGGTGGTGAGGAGAATGACGAGCCACACGCTCTTCTGATTCAGAGTGTTCCGTGCTGTTCCTGGAATGATACACAAACTACACATGACAGATGCCTTGGGAGGCCTCCAGCAGTCAGTGGGCTAGTGGTATATGGAAATAATATGGAAATAAATCACAGAATAAACCAAGGTTGGTCTATCAGCCTTGATTGGTGTCACACTTACCTACAAAAGGGAACTGGCTTGGAAATATTCGAAAGATGCCATCACTGTTCATTGCAAACAGAATGGCAAAGTAAACAGCCAGGCTGCCCCAAACAAAGAAGTGGTTCACTGCAGTCCAGTAGTTTGTGTCAAGCCCAATCTGAAATAACAGTTGGCATACAAAAATAACAGTTTTTAACACTACTGGCATACACCCAACAACAACTTAAGACCAAACCATATGTTACGTCTTCTCAAATCTACAGCACCTATTGGAAAATACAGAATCTGTCAAATCTTTATTTCTTAAAATTAGAAAGCCATTACCAGCCTCATTTTTCTAAAATATAAAATAAACTCTTTATAAAATGTTAATATATTACACATAAACTACACATCAGTCCCGCATAACGACTTAAAACCGAGTCATGGACAAACACTGTTTAATTAAAAACATACTCCAGTACTAGGCATAATCTGTGTCTGGGGAACTGGCCCTTAATGTCCTTCTATTTAGTCATTTAGTCTATTCAGCCACTTTGAGGTACAGCTCTTGCTGACACAGGCATTCATTTGCACACACACAGCTTGTATAATCTCCATAGAAAACATGTCCAACAGAATGAGATCAGCCACACACAAATCTAATGGCAATTGTTGCCTAGAATGGCAAAAGCTCTGTATATCCTGGACTGATGAAACCTCATATACTGTATCTCTGACATGATCTGATGTAACACTTCTTCTTCAAAAAGTTGAGACTGTTAACATACCTCCCTAGTAGAAGAAATTGGGATGTGGTGTCTATAATTTTTAAACATGTAGTGTATAATGTAGATTATTAAAATATTTTATCTTACTTGGAGTAACTGTTTCTACTGTCCATTAAAGTGTTCTACTAGATTTTGAAGAATTGCTGTGAGAGTTTGATTGCATTTAGCAACAAAAGGGTTACTGAGGTCAGCATGTCACTCATGTGCCAATATGTACATATTTATCTGCTCCACAGAGTCATATTCTAAGAGATGGAAATATGCCGTCATTAAATAGTCCACAAATGTTTTAGATTTTTCTATATTTATTCAGATATATTTATATAAGTGGTGTCAATCGATTAAAAAAAAAATCCAATTAATCACAACAAAATTCTGTGATTAACTGCGATTAAATAAAAGAATGAATGTAAGAAATGTAGAATTTAATGTATATTAATGGTGTCAATTAAAATAGTAGAATATACTTGAATGTTTGAGGGGACATAAAATCAACGTAGGGTGCTGGAATAAAGAAAGCATGATAAATTGGATTGTAAAATTGGATGTGAGGATTTCTGAATTTGAACTTTAAAAAGGGGCAGATAACAGCGAAAGTAGGGGTCAAACTTGGTGCCTTAATTAGTTTGCGTAAAAAAAAATAGTAAGTCGTTACTGATTCCAAATTAACAGCATGCGTAAACGCTTTAACCTTGACAGCCCTATTTTACATATATGGTGTATTTATGATGCTGATCACCAGGAGAGTTCTATTATTATGATGAAAAAAAGGGGTGATTAAAAGAAACAGTTACCTGGACGCTGACCACAATGACCAGTGAGGTTGCTATGGTAACAGCGAAAGACTGATGATCGGTTATGTGTGAGCCGTCGTCTCTGACAGCACTGAGGAAAGCCCCGTACGGGATGAAGAAGAGAACAAAGGAGGTGCAGACCCCCTGAAGTGTGCAGGTGAAGAACTTGCGCTTGTTAAACAGCAGATTGAGCTGCCCGGGTCGGTAGAGGTTGGGGTAGCGCAGACTGTACTGCTCATTCACGTCCTGTCAGAAACAGAAAACACACTGTGTTATAGCAGGGGTGATTGTAGATAACCCTCCTACTGTAAACATCTGTTATTTATAGCCCAATAATTTATGTGATGTGGAGAATACAAACATGATTACAAAATTAAGGCATAACTGTTTTTAGATACAAAGTCATAAACAAAAAATAAATTTAAAAAAATCTGAATGGGAGCAAAAAGATGCAAAAATAAAATATAATAATAATTTGTGGGAAAATAAAATAACTATTTAGTCATCTTAATTTTAACAGACACACATGATCTTTAATGCACTGACGTGCAAATGTCAGGTAAGAGCAGTGTGTACTGTAAATGTATATGTTTTGAGATGTCAACACATCGGTATGAATTTTTGGAGCAACATTTAATTTCTGGAGTGTCTAACATTAACATTCCTCTTATATGTTTACTGGGAATATGTCATAAAAGGCTGTGCTGTCCACTGTGGGCAGTAATGATGGTGAGCTTCTGTGTCTGGCTAGAATTTACATCTACATTCACCGCAGGAGGCCCACCACACATATGCCACAAGTTAATGCAGCATTTTTTAGCTTCCACAAAACATGGCAGAAGTCATGGGACATACTTTTGACATGCCAATGTATGTAATCTCTCATTCTATTCTTTATTTGCCTGGAGTTGTTCCACCCAAAAAAGTGTCCTCTTTCTGAACCTATGGCATTTCAAGTTTCCTGATTATTCATATTTTACGCAGTTTTCCTTGCCTACGGTTTGCTTAAACCTTGGCTACAGCATCAGAGTTCTCTGTTTTGACTGTCTTACAATGGCTGATTGTTCAGGCCTTGAGATGTTTTGTTTTGTATAATGTTTATGATTCTTAGGAAACTGATCTACTCAAGGCTGTTGTCTGGATGTTTTCAGAGTTTTTGGAGGGGGGGTGGCTCTGTTGGAGAGATGTGATGAACAAATAAAAGTGTTTGGGCCACAGGTTTATAAACTACAGAACAAAAAGTTTCTTGCTAGTAAGTTCTGCCAAATATGTCCCAGATACACCTGTTCTGAAATATTGGTTGTAAAATAGGATGCAGGCTAAGAATGATCTTGAATTATCATTCAAAGATTTTTTTGATACCGGTACTTAAAAATAGACTGTATGAAGACTGATTGTTCCCAGCGAAGGACACGGTGACATGAGATGGAGACAGAGTGGAGGCTTTTGTGGTCATTTGAGCTTTGTGGTAAGGTTTTCATTTTAACATAAAAAAGTCATATTAATAGAAGACAGTGTCCACCCCCCTGATTGCCTCTCTCTATGTTTGTATATGCATTGATCCAATAGAATAAATTGTAAATTGTTTCCATCTTCTTCTTCCTCGTTATTTTCATTCTCCTTTTTACGTGTATGTAGTTCTAAAATTGTATTGAAAGTTAGGATTCATTGCATTTTTCTTAAAATAGCTGCTTTAAAATCATTGTAATGCTCCACTAAATTTTAATAGCAAGAATAATATTCCTGTCATTGATATTTCAGACTCAGTATCCTGCTAACTGGTGTACATAATGGCAGGCTGGATAACACTTGCAAGAACTGCATAGAGCTGCATTTGTCATTAGTGTAAAATATGGTAATATTACAGTACCATGGTAATTCACATGCTTAGTTCATTTTCAGTGACAGTTCTGTAACTCTCAGCTTGTCCAGAAAAGTGTGTTCTTTGGGGAAAGCTCAAAGAATGAATTACACTCCTAAACTGTACGGGGGAGCACTTGAGCAAGAAATGCTCATATTTAATAGCACGGCCATAAGTGTTGGAATTTCGTATAGTTCATATAGTTACCACTCTTTATTCTTGTGTTGCTGTAATAAATTATCCACCAATCCACCAATTAAAAATGTCTACCTGCTATTGTTTGCATTCAGAGACTAATGAAAGTTTCTCACCTGGTCAAACAGGCCCATGGCAAGAACCGGTAGAGAGGTGTAGACAATGTTGAACAGGGTGATGAACCACTGGTCATATACGGTCTTTAATAAGACAAGTACAGAGTATAAGTAAAGAGGTGGTTTTATAGGTAAAAGCATTTTAACATCAGGAGCTTATTATAATACAGACTGTTACCTAAACCATTAAGAGCTTACCTGAGCAGAGAAGCCACACAGAAAGCCGTACCAGAAGTGTACCAGCGTGAAGGCAAAGTTCTTGTAGAAAAAGTAGCAGAGGAAGTTGCACATGCGGTGGTATGACCAGCGGCCATGAACCAGAAGGAGGCGCTGTAGGTAGCGGAACTGGGCAAAGGAGTAGTCTGAGGCGAGTACAGCCTGCATGCCCTCCTGCCCGCTGATGCCCACGCCAATGTGTGCAGCTGCCGGATAAAGAAGATCATCACACCACATCATATAAGATCACCTAGATAAAACTGCAGCATTTATAATTCAATTTCTGGCACATTTAAATACACTGATTCCTCTGAATTCCTATTTATTAATATGAGATTGCATGCTTTAGTCAGAACTGTTATTATTTTAAGCAGTTAGTGCCTAGTACTATTAGATATTTCAAACTGAGCCGAATGCAGGCTTACTCTTGATCATACTGACGTCATTGGCTCCGTCCCCGATGGCCAAAGTCACAGCTCTCTTATGTCTCTTAACAAGCTCCACCACCTGGGCTTTCTGGAGAGGGGTGACCCTACAGCAAATCACAGTCTTACACAAGCAGGCCACGTCCAGCAGGATCTGCTCCAGGTCTGCCTCCAGGGCATGGGCCTGCGGGTGGGATCAAGTCAGTTGAGTGTTAGGCCGTGCAAATGGCTTCACCGTTTAATTGTATTGCCCTAATCATGACCAGTTTAGATATAATCCAGGCTTTTTTCCAACTTCCTGGATACTTGGATACTGTGCTGATGGTTTACAGCATAAATGTGCCAAGCATCTGAAACAAAGCCCAGAGGAGGCATCTCCCCTGCTTATTAGTTTCGGTTCATTTAGAGCTAAGTCGACACTGCCTAACCATTATCCCAAGCAGAAAGAGGTGAACCATGATATTTACACGTACATATACACAGATTTCATTGTTGTATGCTGTTTCTTCAGGTTTAAAGATGGGCTTTCCCGTAAGATTATGCATACACACTCGCTTGTTACACACACATGTACATAGACATCCCAAGTTGCAAAAATTAATCACATGAACTCACCTCAACATACCTTTTGCAAACATTTAGTCCCTCATGGGAAATACTAAAATCACTATTACAAACTGTTTTGTGGGCAAGACTTTCATTGTTTTTTACCATGTCATTGTTTTTTGCTCGTCCACACAAAAACCTGATTGGCTCACAGACTCTTTGTAGAGAACAGGGCAATCAGAACCCTCTCTGTTTTTCATGTGCTTAATGAATATGCACAAGAGGGAAGAACCTTTCCCTCCCTCTCTTTCACACACTTGATTGGGAAAAAAGATCTGTATTGCCTGAGCGTTTGTGTTCACACTTGGGCCACTCGTTCTTTATCGTGTGATTTTATCTGACTTGCTGTAACAAGATTTTCATAAGCAGATATTCCAAAAATCCAAAAATATCCCAAGAGTACAACAAAAAACAACACACAGCTCCGTACCAAACTGTGTCCATTGATGATCAGCGCATATTCTGCAATGATGGTTTCCTCAAACACAGAGTCACTGGCATACATATCTGTCTTCCCCACATCCTGGCCACTGCTGAATCTGTCTCTGCTGGGACCCATGATCCTCTCTTTGGCATTTCTGAACATGAAACAACAGCAAAGGTCAAAAGAAATAAATAAAACTAAATACATTCAGCAAAACACTGCAGGACTGAAGGACAAGGAATTATTGATTGATAGTGGATATGAACGCCCTACATATACAGTCATTTGTTTTATATACAGACTTTAAACAAGCATTTTCTGTTTATTAATGTTTAATTCAATTCACATGCCCCTTAATGTATTTCCTTTAATCTCTTGGTGACCTAATAAATATATTTTACACTTAAGAGTTTAATACATAGTTTCATATAAAGTTATCGTACTGTAATACTGTCGAAGATAGGTGTAGGTGTTGACCTGCACCTAAGAAACAATGTCCTGATATTTGATACAGTGTTAAGGAATTACATTTGAATGCAGTAATATGAAGAGCTTTCAATCATTAGACCATATGAACTGCATGTGAAGGCCGGTTATTGACATTCTAACTGATTAACTGAGTGTAAGTTGTTACTTGAGCTCGCGCTGAACCTCCAGCAGGGTGTGACCTGAGATTATGAACACCTCGTTCATGTCGTCTCTCAGCATGTTACAGGAGTAGCCGATGTTCATCGCTGTTTCTGCAACAGAACAGAGGACAAAGAATAAAATTAAAAAATACATGTAACCTTATACAAGAACAACTGCACCAAAAACTTTGTATATAGAGTGACATCAATTTATTTAACCCCCCTTGTTATGTTCATTTGTCAGTAACAGCAATGGTGTTCCAGGGTCAATTTGACCTGGTGCATGTTTAATTATCCCAAAGGTGTCTGGAACCAAAAAATCCTAACAAGCAGTGTGATCATTCCATTACCAGGTAATAACACTAACAGGTAATGGTTTAATTAGAATAATTTACTATTTTTTTTCATAAATATATATGTATATATATATATATATATATATATATATATATATATATATATATATATATATATATATATATATATATATATATATATATATATATATATGTTTCACTGCTTTATTACTTTTAAAAGACCAACATATAAAACACAATAGTTTTAAATAACATTAAAACATAACATTGCAATTTTGTTTTAGTTTTAGTTTTTGCAGGGGGTGGTTGCAAATATGTGAGATAAACCATTTTCATATTATATGTTGATTACACTAATTAAGGCAAGCAGAAAGCGTTTCATACTAAAAAACATACTGTTAACTATTTTTCCTAGATGTTCAAACTTTAAATATGAACATAACAGGAGGGTTAAGCCAATACATAATAGTTTATACTCTCAGTATATTAGTGCCTCCCCATATTAAAACATGATAACATGCATTGAGAATATGCAGCATGTTTGTTATAATAAATGAAACAGCTGCATTGTTTTATAGCAATATTACGTAGAAATCTACCATAAATACAGAAATTAATAGTGTCCTGTCAATGCGACCATTCTGTCTGTATTTGTGGACTTCCTCTGAAAGCTTTCAGATACAGCTGTAACAACTGTAAAGACAAGATGAAGGAAAATCTATTTTTTTTACTGATTACAGTTGTTTTCTGTCACCATGATTTGGGATTTGAACCAGCGATCTTCTGATCATAGTGGCAGCTGCTTAGTCCGCTGGACCACTTATAAACTGATTTTGTAGTGATCATTACAAAATAAGCTACAACCCAACATGTGTCCTTTATTCGTGTTTTGGTGATGATAATCAATAAAACTTTAATATAATGTCAGCTAGTTTTATCATCCAACCTGTGTAGCAATTACTGCTCACCTAGTTTGTCTCCAGTGAGGACCCAGATTTTAATATTGGCCAGAGTCAAACAGCTAATTGTTTCTGGCACTCCTTCCTGTAATTTATCCTCTATGGCTGTGGCACCAAGAAGCTTCAGAGACAAAAAGAGACAAGAAACATATTCCACTTTTCCAATACACACATCCTGCCAACACATTCATAGAGTGTATTTATAGTCTACTATACATCCAACTACACTAAAGTTATTTCTGTTCAACACACACACACAGGAACATACACAAACTGCCCACATATCTGCTCTCACCATTAGACCTTCCTCTATCTCCTCATAAAGAGCCCCCAAACTCTCCTCTCGGTTATTTAATGATGTGCTGGCAAACAGCAGCTTCTTCATCCACTCATCAAACATGTCCTCATCCAGATCTTTATAGGCCAGGGCCAACGTTCTCAGACCCTCGCCAGCAAACTCCTACAAAAAAGACATGTTCACATATGATAAAAACTGAATATCACCTTTTCAAAGACAAATAAATGTACCTCCTCACTCAACCAAAAGATAATAGTAAACTATATTACCATCTGTTAAACCCAGAAGTTCTGCTTTACAAAATGTCTATGGATACTTTAATCAAAAAATATCTCTATGTTCACATAATCTAAAGGCAACCTGGCATTTTCAGATGGTGAACAAAATTGAGTGATATTGCAACATTTATGATGGCAATGATTTGTGCATCCTATTTCCTGTTTTTATGGTCTCGGTAGAGCATAGTTCAGACCTTCCTCTGCTAGCTCAGCATCAAACATATGGATTCTCCAATAAAGTGAATGGAGCCTGACTGCCCTGTGAGAAACTACAGACTGGAATAAATAAAAGATAGCATCTGAGAGAGTAAGTGGTTAGAGACACCACTGAAGTGTGAGATCTATTTTCACCTTGAGCTGCGAATGTGAAGATAAAAAGTGTGAATAAACCACACAAAAAAGTACACATACAAACTACAATCCTTAACAGCATTCACTAAATAACACCTTAGTTAGATAGTTAGACTAGTGTGTGTACAGGCACGAGGATGATGAACTCACGTTAAGGTGCTCTGAGGTAGTGTACATTAGCTCTTCATTGGATTGATCCAGTAGGTCAAAGATTATTGTGTCTGCTCCTTTAGAGTAGAGCTTCAGCTGGCCCTCTGGATTTCTGACTGGACAGGAGAAAAAGTCACACATAATATGTTTTTTGTGAGTTTAAAGGAAATTTGAAGGTTAATTTCTAGTACTTTTGGACCTCCTCTATTGGCCATGTCTCATGAACAGTCCAGTTTATAGGTTTTAATCCATAATTTCAACAAAAGAAATTGTCTTGTTGTAGAGAATTTCAAGCTAGAAAGAATCCATATATAAATATGCCATGCTGCATTTTAAAACACTTAAATAAAATACTGTTTATTTAGATGCAATCTGATGCACTGTACAACCTTAAATCAGAAGTTAAGATGGCATAAAAAAATGCAAATAGAAAATGCAGTATTTCTTACATTTACTATGACTTTTATTTGGTTGCAGACAGTATGAACCCAAAATATTTAAGGTTTTGTTTGCACAACTTCATTTAATTTGTAAAAATATATATCAATTCTTGTGTTTTAGGCCTGCAATTAAAAAAGATGGGAAATGGCAATAAGGGCAAGTAATGGGGTAAATAAACTAAATACTGATGTGGTTTTCAAACAACAGATCTGTTTCAATCAACAGATCATTGTAAACACAATTTGGCACATCCATTAAAACTGTTTTAGGCACAAGGCTGAAAAGGACATTTCTCATTTCTCCAAAAGTCAGGTTCTGTCATGGTATGAAGGGGAGTCATTCTGTGATGCAGCATTAATGCAGAAAAAGACACTTAGACCTTAAACCGGGACGTTTGGATTAACAATGTTTGCAAAATCAGAAATCAGAAGTGTTAGTAAATTTTCTTTTTTTGAATTATGAAATAAGCATAATTTCTAATGACAGAGAATATTATCATTCATTGCCTATATATTAGCATTCAGGGCACCATATTTACCAAGGGCACCATATTTAATCAGTGACCCGTTTTACCTCAACCTGTCCCAAAAAAATAAAACATAAACAAAAACTTGGGATTTCAAGAAAATATTTCACTCTCAGAAAAACCTTTCCCTTAAGAAAGTGAATACAGTGTATCAGTAAAAAACAGTAAAATGTACATGATTGCACATCAAGAGTACCTTTGATGGTATGCTGAATAGCTGAGTATGTTTGCTTGGAGGAAATCATGTAACTGTTCCCTTTTACGCATTTAATTAATAAAATCTCACTCACTGTGTACCTCAGGAGCCCCATTTCACTACACCAGCAAATGGGCTTCTTGACAGCTGTGATGCTCGTATTCCCACCCCTGTATCTAATATTTTGGCAAAACATTACCTCGACCTTTTTAATACAAACAGTTAAACAGGGCTTACCGATAACGCTCATTCTCTTGCGGACGTTGTTAAAGTCAAGAATGGCCAGGAGCTGGTAAGTGACAAACTGGCCCATTTCATATAGAGTGATGGTCTCTGGGGTCCTGGCTCGAAATACAAATCCAAAATTGCGAGCGGCGGTGACCAGGGCTCCTTCATCTGGAGACTGAGCCTGATACACCAGTTCTCCTGGGAAAGATTTCAGGGGATTCATGTTCAGGAGATCAGACAGGCTGGCCCTGCCCCACCACTAAATACAAAACAGCTTTCAGAAACAACTGATTGAATCACAGGAGACAATTAATATTTACCTTCACTTCGTTCCTCTGGCATCACTGTGTGACACAAAGCGAGGAGTCTGAAAAATTCCTGCACCAATGGCTCTTCCAACTTAATGGCCTCCACCAGGCTGCTGTCATGGAAATTAAACTTCCTGTCCATCAGCGGGTTGAAGGAGAAGTCTACACATGGTGTTTTCTGGGCAGTGAGAGTAACAGAGACGTGTGACTCAGTAACCCGTCATCATTTCCCCATCTAAAAACATGTCAGGCATTATGGTCCATCTGAATACTACCTCTGTAATATCCACTTTGTGTCCAAAGTCGTCGTAAACATCGCCTACACACACACAAATGAATACAATTTAGGACAATAAGAATAAAAAAAAGCAACAATGCGTTTTTTAAAAAGTCTCTTACATTGTATGTGTGTGTTTGTGTGTGTGATTTAAGAAAAACAGCATATTCTTACCATAGGTCTTTCCATTGATGGAGCATTTACTGAAGACCATAATGTTCTGGGTGAGCGTTCCTGTTTTGTCTGAGAAGATGAACTCGACTTGGCCCAGCTCCTCATTTAGAGTGGTGGTTCGAGCCTCGGCCGGAGTGTCTTTCCGACTGTAGTACATCTTCCGGTCCCAGTTTATAAAATAACTATGGCCTAGACGAAGGACCTCAACACTGTGCAGAAGAACAGGTCAGGGAAAAGTTTAAATACATATGCATATTAATCAGCAATAAAAACAACAACTTTTGAAGTAATACCTTAACAAAAAAGAAACCCTTTGCAATTTCTGACAAACAGCAGATATAAGCGATGAGCCAAGACATACTTGGTGTCTAAACTTGCTCATTTAGTTGTGCACTGGTGCTATTAGGCTTACATTTCTAACAAACACTTGTAAAGTCAATTGTCACAATGCGGTTTAGGGCACAGTGTAATGAACTATGAACTACAGAAATATAAGATTTGGAAGACTATTTGCTTCTAACGTGTATTAGCAATGTTAGCCTTGTAGCTCCTTAAAAAAATTAAAAAGCATATTTTGGATGCCAAACAAGGGGTGAGAAATACATTTTCTAAATGAGATATTCCATATTTCTTTAAGAGTTCTCATCTCTGGAAAATTAACCAACAATAGGTCTAACGGACTGGTCTAATTAGTTGATAGCCAGCGAGCTAGTGTTAGCATAGTTAGGCATGCTGGATTCAGTAGCATTTGTGAATAATATTTTTAATCTGGGCTGGAGTCAAAATATCATTGACTCATTTCAGCAACAAACACAACAGTTCAGTGCAAAAGTCTGATTTGCTTCTGGTCTTTTAGGCTGTGTTGTAAAGTCAGTGAAATGGAGGATGAGTCTAACTTTGGTTGCAAACTTGACCACAGGGTTTGCCTTCATTTCTATAGAATGGAACGAAATGAAACCATAGTGCCAACACTTTCTACAGTCTACTGGTGGTGATCTAAAGCATACGCAAGTTAAAAACTACATGCAAATCTCACCTGACGTAAAGAGAGATAGGAACCACAGTGTTAAGGATGATGATGTAAGACCAGAAAGTGAGGAATCCAGAGAAGACAGGACTGCTTAGGAGTTTGTCCCAGAGCAGGTATGCCCAGAAGTCTCTGCCCACTCTTTGCTCCCAGATCGTGTTTCCAATAGACAGGGTGATCCCCATGCAGATGAGAAATCCGAAAATCTGAGAACCAAGAAATCTTCATTTACACTTTCTTTACTTCACTTTCATTTTCTAATTAGAAAACAATCTCAGCTTGCTTCCTTCATTAGATGACAGTGATAGCTCTTACTGTAAGTGCTTGTTTATTGTTTCTTTTCAGTGTGTAGCTTTTACCTTTCGCCCCCAGATATAACATGACTTCATGTCTGACAGAATGAGTAATTCAAATACCACGCAGCCGCAAACAACACCCAGCAGGGAAAGTGTAAGGGATGTACTCACCCACAGCACTAAAGTGTTCATCAGCCTGTCAATGCTCGTCCTTTTGAATTTCGTCCTCCCACAGTTCTGCATCAGCTTGGTTTGGAGCCCTTATAATAACAAAGGCTGGGTTGAGACATACTAACAGGAGAATGTCATTTAAAACATGAACAATGTGTGCATGGCTAAGTCTATTTGGGGACAGATAAAGACACAGACATTGGCAGCTATTTGTAGGCATTAAATATTAAACATAAGTGATGCCAAAGTGTAGCAGGGCGGCAAAAAAATATCGCTCTGCTCAGTAGAACTGAAGCCAAGAAATCTGCTTCAATAAAGCCATTCTGCTTACGATTACTTAAAAGATGACAAAAAGGAAATGTACCAGCAAAGATGACCATGCCAAAACACCACTCTGTGTTTCTGAGTATACAGCCTCTCAGCAGCATTTTCTCATTGTCCAGAGAATACTTGTTGTCCTTCCAATACAGTGTTCCAATGAATTTGTCCAGTTTATTATTGGGAGGCTCACATATAACTTCTCCTAAAGATGGAACACATGTGACAGAAAGCAAAACGGTTAGAGCTTATTCAGTTTCTGTTTGTATAATTGGATTCGTTCAGATGATGTTTAAATGTATGCCTTTTAATACACTTCAGCTATAGCTTAAGTAGAACAATTTGATTACGCGCTTACTGATTACTTCCAAAAGGCAATATGGGTGATATATGTTTATTTGTTGGAAAGCCTTAATTAACCAACCCACTCACTAGGACTCCCCAATCATTTGCAATTCTCCTTACATGTAATATATGTGAAGTCAGACACTGTCTCTTTTCAAAGTCTCATATATTAGCCAACAGACACCTTTGCTGGCCTGCATCACAATGGGAGCGATTAGTGAAGAGAGTGCCAACTCACCCAAAGAGAGAGCATGGCCAAATTTGTTCTCTCAGGCTCTGGTTGCTGATGGCTTAGCAGCATAATCCAATATTTCAATTCATAATTATTGGGCCAATAAATCCATTTTTAAAAAGTTGTATAAAGAACAATCTACAATTTATTGGTATATATATTTACTCTCTTTTTACATTCTATATCAAGGACATGGTAAACCAATACAAATGTGCAAAATACAAAAGATGTCATCAATATTCAGGAAAATATTACACAAAAAAGCAGAGTGTACTGAAAATATTACTTGAATATATTGAGTATATTGAATACAAACTTTAATATAAGCTAACAATAGACTATACACAGTAGGCAGTATTCACCTTGTCTCCAAACTCAGGAAGACATTTAAAATTCGAATTGTTGAAGGTCTTTCTGACCAACCCAAGACAAAAACTGCCAGCATCAGAGACAAGCCCAACAATTAATCTAATCAATGTGGTGAATGTACTGCACGTTCTATGTAAACTAGATTTGAGTACTCATTTGTGATGACAAAGCAATAGTAGTGTGGAAATAGCTTTACCATTGAACTCCGCAAGCTTGGAAACATCTGCTCCAAGGTCTGAGGTTACAGTCAAAGCTTGGCGCACCTTCAAGTTTGTTTCTCTGTTAGGAACCAAAGCCAGAGAAAACATTTATTTCAAAAGAGCTGTACATCTAATTCTGCTACAGTGTTAAATATGTATTATCTCAAATCTCAAACATGCAGTGAGTTCCATAAGTAATAGGATAATGTATTTTTCCTCTATATATCACCTCAGTGAATATGAAATGAGTGAAGTGTAGACTTTCAGCTTTAATTCAAAGGGTCTCAGAAAAGATGAAACTAATCGTTTAGGGATTACAGCCATTCTTTGCATAGTTCCTACTGTTTCACAGGCTCAAAGGTAATTGGATAATAATATATTAAATATTCTTGAATGCAAATCATTTTGCAGGCAATGTCCCTATATGCAGGGCATTCGTTTTAGATGGGTAGGTAGGGTAATGAGACTATTATCAGAGTTTCTCAGTGATTTTAGTCTTGTCTGAATGCTCCATGTCAGTCATTTTAACAAATTATAATACATTCATGTGATTGACATGTGGATAAACATTTCATCAAATCTTGTGGGAAAAAAAGTATTTCTTACGTTTTTTTTCTGGTATAGAGGCACACCTGGGGGATTTGGTTTTATTGTGCTTTACACAGATACCTCAGGTCTTTCGCTAAGCTTTCCAGAGGCGCACTGCATTTCTGCAGTTTCAGGCAAGTCATTGTGCAATGCATCCTACATCCTGTCTATGTGTTATAAATATGTAGCTACTTTTTTTCAAAACAAAAACGTGGGTGTGTATATAAGTCTAGTAAAAATACATTATATCACCTTATTATGTAAAACAAAGCCCTTTCAAATAACGCTAATAAGTGCCTGTGGTCTGAAACCCATATCTGTTTACAAACCCACAACATACCTGTGCATCAAGTTTGATAGATGATGTGGTATATTCTTTAAATCATGAGTGAATTTCTTTCCTTTGTCATACTTTTTAGATGTTTTCTGTCAGACTAATCTGGCTGTTTTAAGTGTAATCTTAAAGGAAACATTCCGATTTTACATTCTTTATAGAATATTTGGCTGTATATTTTGGAAAAATATATGCCTACATCTTTAAAGAGTGTTCTTAAATTGAGCAGTAGTTGTAAATATTGTGAGATTGTCTACTTTAGTTGTCCTCAATGGTTTTGATGCTGTTGAGCTTAGTAATGTGTTCCTTCATTAAAATAAACTTTTTAATCACATTTAATTGCTTCATTTAAAGCTATTGATGTGGTGTGCAGAAGCAACATTACAACAACGATTATGGTACAAATACATATGGATCTATGGATTGTATCTATATCTATATCATATAAACACTGATTTGCTTAATGCAATAAAATTTCACTGAGAAATAACTGAAGAAGACAGCTTGTGTTAGGCTTTGCACTCCTTTCTAAACTTATTAATAACTTAATGACTCACCATTATTAAAAACTGTAAATAACACTATAATAAGTCTTAGCATCTGTGAATGTTAGGAGGTTAATGATCACAAACATGCCCTACAAACATGCCCTTACCCATCTAGCTCTGCAGTCTCGATATAGCACAGACCATACGGCTCACTGCTTGAGAGCAGAAGCACGTCTGCCTGCCCAGCCCACAGAGAAACAGAGGAGAGAGTGAACAAATCAATCAAACACTCCAGTAACAACACTGCTACGAATGTCTCTCCTGTCCATGTCAATACAAGAGTCCTTGGTGGCACATAGGCCTAAATGTTACAGTAATACTGAGCTCAAGCAGTATTTGATACCACTTATATTTCAGGCAGCAGGGGATGTAGTCTGAAATGTTATATAACAAATCTCAGCTGTACGCTAATAATAATAAAAAATGTTTTTAGCAAACCATGAACGATAATATCTAAATAACACACAGCTAAACAAATTGCTAAAGAAAAAACAGAGGACACTTGATTAACATCCCTTAAACTAGATTTTTTTACTGGATAAGTGCCTCCAAAATAAATCTGAAAATACTGATATGTTAGCTTTTGCATGGTAGGTTTCCTCAAAAAGATAGCAATTTAAGTGGAATGTTATGCTAAAAGCTAAATGGGAAGAACAAATGACATCAGACCCATAATAACCTAATTAGAAAGCAATTACATATTAATGTTCTCTAACATTTTAAAAGTCATGCTAGCCCTAGTCATGCTAGCCCAGGTTCGATACAGATGTTTCTATAAAAAGGAATTATCAGCTGATACCAATATAATTCTAATTTTACTGTGCATCCCTAGTAAAAATGCTGATAATTTAAGTAAAATTGTGTTTTTTGTAGCATTTTTATAGATAAAAAAAAACTTACAGCAACAAACTGGTTGTTCTCAAGTTTTATTATGTCACCAACTCTAACATTCATCCATTTCTCATTTTGTATCCTGCAGAAAAACAAACACAATACATTTTCTGTATTCACTCCATCATGCGTTTAGTTTATTAAGGATCTTATAAAGCCTTGGCGCACTTATGGAAATATCAAACTGCGGTAAATGTATGTTTTAAAAAGGATGACTTACTTTCCCTTGATGAGTACCTGAGACTGACGAGTGTTAACTTGTTGATCACTTTTATGGCGGAACTTATAACACAAAGAACACCCAAGAGAAAAGCATTAATGAACAGAACAGATATACAGTGAAAACAGACAGCTTGTTATAAATGTTAAAATGTTTAGTATAGCATGTATAAATGCACTATAATCACATTCTTTTTTATTCCTTTTTGTAGCATTCTTATTTATTCCATATGAGATTGAAACATTTAAACTAATTCATTATCGTTTATTATGATCTTCTGAAACTCTCACTCCTTTAATTTTCTGCTACATTAAGTGGGTAGCCACATGATGGAATATTACAGCGAAATTGAAAATCATTGTTTAGGCTACTGGTGGTTCATCATGTGACCAGCAAAGAGACACTAATGTTTCAGGCTTAGTTCTTGGGACAATATAAGGCAGATTTTGTCATGCTTTTCTTCATTTATCACATCTGATTCATTCTGTTCATTAACAAACACCCACATTGTTCTGAGTCAGGTATGTAACTGTAGGCAAATAAAAAAAATCTAGACTGTAGCATTTACAGGAACTGGTATATAATTGTTGCAAAAGCTTTGTGCACCTCTAAATGATATGATACCTCTAAATGATATATGTCAAAATAACATTTTGATTTTGAATGTAAAAATGAATGTCAACAAAACAAATGTACAAAAGTCTAAAGTGTCCAGGATTCACTGAGAAATAATGGTTTTGATTAGTCTAGCCAGTAAGGGTGTGCAATATCATATACTACACAATAATACTACAACATTTTTCACACAAAAAAAATCTCCATATCATGATAATTGCAATATTCTTGAATACAGTCTTACTTTGTATTTATATTGCTATTTACAATATTTACTTTTACTTTTTGTATGTTTGCAGTTCATAGAAGTAAATAAGCTGCACTTGTTGCATTTTTATTTTGTTACACTATTATTATAAATGACTATTTCTGCAATAGACACAAGCTTATAGATTTTTTTGTTTGTTTCTACTGAATGCAGACCAGGCAATTCCCCCCACTCGTGCACACATGCAGCAGTCTAAAGTGAACTCTTGGAGTAAAGGTGTTGATCGTTGCTTTTCCCCAGTTATAAGCTTATTCGATGACATCAGCTTGCACATCGTTATCACAGTAATTAAGATTTTATTGAGGAAGATATATGTCTCACACCCCTAGTCTCATCATTATGAGGTCTCTGAGTGAAACATGAAGCTAGTCAAGGTGGGGTGGTTAAAAAATTAAGCACTTTAGCACATTTAGTTTATGCACAGATCTCTGTGGCGGAATCAACTTCAGTGACAACCTGGTGACAACTTGATTGAAACTGGTATTAAAAGATCTAATGATACACCTACTTTAGAACAGGGAACCGTAAAAACGTACTAGAAGGTTTAGCAGGTCTGCTGAATGTATGAGCTGTTATATTTATACCAAAAAAATTTTAATGTTTATTTTGTGTCAGTGATATATTTATTAAACTAATTTTTATCACATCCACAATCAATAATAAATGCATTATGCATTGAATGCAATATATTTATTTAATATATTGTGATATTATTTTAGGGCCATATTGCCCACCCCTACTAGCCAGATATCAATGTTTTTATGCAAGCTATGCACTGAGCATTCTTACAATGTAACAAGCCTGTTAGAAAGAAGTTAAAGCATTCTTTTTCAAAATACTGAAGATTTCACTAAACACAGTTCATCATTATTGTTTATCATCATTATAAGAAAATACAATTTTACTATTGATAAGTGTGTCTAAGTGAGGCAAAACACACAAAGTGCTCACATAGTCATCAGTAGCATCTTTCACAGCGGTGATAGTCAGTACCAACACCAAAGGCACAATGGTGGTGAACCAGGACAGAGAGGAGATCTCAGGGATTAACTATAAACAAAAAACAGCACCATTTCAGCTGTACAGCACACCGGTGATTAAACAATAAAATGCCATCACATGAAACACAAAATCACTTCACATGATCCTCAAATTCAGACGTTTATTTATGACCGTTCTGAAAGGGCAGTGTACTCTAAAATGAAAGAGCATACTTAATAATAATAATTGAACTAAAAAACAAAACAATACAGTGTGAAGCATTCTGTTAGTACTACAACTGAGGGCCACTACTCAAATAACAGCACAAAAGACATAACCTGTAAAATACTATAAACCCAGATTTACCTGTAGAATGAGCAGCACTAGGAAGTAAGCATTAGCAAACCTCTGGAACTGCTCAAACAAGTTAACTGGTAGAAAGGTGTAGAAGGTGTACTTTGCTGTCTTGATGTGATTATCCTAAGAAAGAACAGAAAAAACGATAATTCAGTCACTTAAGCTTATCTAGTTGTTTACTATCACAATAGTGCAGCAACCAATTACATAGCCTGTATTAAATGTGTTATTTTGTGACTAGTGCGTGAGTGTGTGTTTAGTTTGTCAGCTTGTAGCTAGTATGTGGTATTATGGCTAATTTGTGAGTTTTGTGGCCAGTGTGTGAGCTTTTATCAAGAACTTGTGTGTTGGTCTAGTGGGTTTGCTCGTGTGTTAGCTTGTGCTTTGTGTGTGAACTTGTATCAAATGTGTGAGCTTGTGTTTAATGTGTTAGCGTGTTTGTGTGTGTGAGCTTGTGTCCACTGTGTTAGCTTGCAGCTAGTTTGTGTTACTATGGCTAATTTGTGAGTTTTGTGGCCAGTGTGTGAGCTTTTATCAAGAACGTGTGTGTTTGTCTAGTGGGTTTGCTCGTGTGTTAGCTTGTGCTTTGCGTGTGAGCTTGTGTCTAGTATGTTAGCCTGTTAAGTTGCTGCATTCATGTGGTATTAAAATTTTGGTACATACAATTTCTCGGCTTAGTAGTTACACATGGACAGCCTAACAAGCTGTAATTTCTAGTTAGAAACGCAGAGATAATTTTGATACCATTATTGTTTTAATCTTTTATCTATTTGATGTTCTGAGGATGTTCTAACTAGCACATACACGCAGCATGTTTAAGGATGTGGCTGGTGTGTTAGCATGTGTCTAATATGTGAGCTTGTTAGAGGATTAAATTGGACACAATAAAGTCTAAGTTTTGACATCTTCTAGATTTTTACAACTAATTAAAACGCTGTATTAAGCTTGTATTAACATCTACATGAAGTACATTTTCAAGTACTTTATTGTATACACCATGCTCTATTAAACTGACTTATGAATTCTGTGATTGGTTAAGCCTTCATACATTTTGCAAATGACACATTTACAAAAAATACTTACAGCATAACTAAATCTTTCATTGTAGTCCCGATCATTGGCTCTAACATGTCGTTCCTCCTCTTAAAGATAGATAGATAAATAGATAGATAGATAGATAGATAGATAGATAGATAGATAGATAGATAGATAGATAGATAGATAGATAGATAGATAGATAGATAGATAGATAGATGTTAAAAAGGTCATGATTACAATGTAAGAAGATTAACAAAGGTGGAATTAATTTAATAATAAACAAAAGATACACATGAGTGTAAGTCTACTGTACCCATGCTAATCCTTTAAAAATCCTTTAAACAGCTATTCTGTTATATCTACAATATTTGTTTGCTGTCAGGGTGTATCTGTGCACTATCCATATTCACCTAATTCAGTTACGTTCTGCAGTTTCCAAAGAGGAGGACTGAGACATTTGATACAGGGTTCAATACTATCAGAGCAGCTACAGCCTGTTTCTGTTTTGCAGCTACAAATTCCTCTACAGTGACCTTATAAAATGGATGAACGCTGCCGAGTCCAGAGTCAGCAATGATTACACAATTTAAACACTTTTTGCTGTTTGTCTCTTGAGCATAAACTTGTACACTTACAGCATTGCATTGCAGATTGCTCCAATACTGTATGTATGAAGAAAAATATCAAGGAAAAAGCCTGGCCCCACATCTTCTTAACCTTCTGAGACTGAGTTCATTATAGAGCAGGTTGAGGAAAATATGAAATGGGATCATCTGTATCCTCACAAACTACATGTGGCTAGATTATGAATCTCATCCAGTATAATAAATATATTCTTTAATATATGAATATTAGTCAGAAGGGCTAAATTATTTGTAAAGTACTCAAAACCACTGACTTGTGGCTTTTATAAAATGTAGCTTGAGGGTAAATGTGTGGAAAGCATCAGGTTTCTCCATATCAGCATCAATGCAACAGGAAAAATACTTTTTCAGGGAGGAAAATCTTTCAAAACCTGTTAGAGCCCTTCCTCAGTGATCTCTTTACTTTCTCTATATCCTTCTGTCTTTTCTTCTTCCCTCCCACTCCCATTAGACCTTTCAGCTCTACCTTGTCCAGGCGCTTTGGAGCGCAGGTTCCAGCCTCCTCTCCACGGCACTAACATCCACAGCCATCTCTGCGCCATTGCCTGTCTGCACTGTCATTCTTATACACAACAAACAGGGTTCATAAATCAGGCAATAAACCAATACAAGTTGTTCTGAGCAGAATAGGCATGTGAAGAACTGTATATCTCTTTGACATGAATGTTTCTGTATATCTTTCTGATTCATTTTAGGAAATTATTTGCCTAAATAACTCTCAAATTCCTACAAATTTTTATTAGATTTAATTTTATTATTTGGCTAGATTTAGCTAGATTTCCATCCACATATTTTTATATTCATTTAAAGGTTTGGGCATTTGCATACATTAAATCAAATTGCCAGAATTGCCAATATTAATATATGTATGGTTGTTTGAGATCAATTATAGTAGAAAAACATTTGCGCACTAAAGTATGTAATTGTGAATAATATTAAGCCATGTTTCTGATTTTGCTCAGCACAAGCTATAAAACAGGACAGAAAGAATTTAAAGCAATTAAAGGCACTGTATATGACTCTACTGAACAACTATCATGATGTTTAAACTCAACAGAAGTTCTGCCTTCAAATAAATGCAGAATGTGGGTTACCGCACTGCTGCTACAAGGGTTGCTAAGTGCTAAGCAAACCAGTTGTGATTAACAGGATAAAACAATACTGACTTTAATCGTTTAATTGTTTGTAAAATATTACAGCAGCTTAGAAACGCCTACACCTGTAAAAGGGGTGAGGTGTTATCTTGTGAGAGAGGTTGAATACTGGCCAATGTGCTCATGGCAAGGTGACATGATTTATTAGAGTTTGAGCAAGGTCTTATAGTGGGTACCAGATGGATGAAACCATCTATTATTAAAGTTGTGCGGGTATTAACATTCCTTAATACACAGTGTCAGATGTGTACCAGGAATATGTTATAGAAGTCATTACCACCCAAAGTGGTGTACCTGTGTCTTTCATCCCCCACCCTCTACGTGAGCAAGAAAGCCCCCTGTTGCTGATTGTCAAGAATAATTACTGGAATAGTAAATAGTTTCTATTTACAGATCCTTTACCTGTTTTCCTATGTGCAAACAGACCGAAGAACTACTGAAACTGAAATTATTTGCTAATTAAAAAAAATAAATAAATAAAAAATGTATAAATATGTATATATATATATTGATTCAAATCCTACACAGTGCCTTTAAAACATACATTATCTTATCAACGAAATAATAGACATCTGATAAAAGCATGTCTTAACTGCAGCTAAAAAGCAAACTAGTAATGTATCTTCTCTATGACACCCAAAACCTTTTGGTTTACAGAAATCTGTTACAGGAGTTCAGTATATTTCAAACAGAAATATTAGTACATTTTTAGTCAAAGGGATTTGATAGATATTTTCTAAGCCATTATATAAGTAAGGCTTTTATGCTCACAAATGTGTAGCCATAAACAAAGCAGCAATAACAGCAGCAATAACAGGCTTTCCAAAATTGAACTTTTCTGTGATGTAGAAAGTTCAATTCTCGTACACACAGTATAACTCAGTATTATCCAAAACAAATTCTGATATATTTGATTATTTGTTATTATTCAGTAAATTAAATAATAGCTGGATGGAAACCTTTTAACTGGTAAAAACAAAAAAATATCCCCAAAATGTCTGTTTGAAGAGAGCGATTGTGTTCTGAAGAAATATTTATGGTAATTATAATAAATATATACTTGGCTTGAATAATGCAGTTAAATCACTACCTTTAGATCAATGTATTATGATTTAAAGTATCTATCTTTCTATCCTATCTATGCATTTTCTTGGTAGTGAGCTCAACAAAGGCTTATCGTACAGATAACACATGTGGTTGTGTGGTGTGTACTGTTCTCTTGGGCAGGTAATTCCATTAATGTTAAAATGAATTCAGTGATAGCTTTGAAATGTAGAGTACATCGCCTGCACTTGACTGAATGTGCAGCAGACAGAGACGTGCTACCCTCCATATTGGCTGTGGAATTCCATTGCCCAGAGGGCTTCCGGTAATTAGCATAAGACTACAGCTAATCATTTATTAGGTGTTAACAGCAGGGCGGTGGGATGTCTAGCCTTATAAGCCTTTATAATAGTAAAACATTTAGGATACTCCTTTAAGCATGCATAAGAAGCAGGTACTTAATTACACAGTGTACATGACTGATCAGGCATAATGTTCTATTTAAGCTCTTTATATACAGCATGTCCAGAATCAATCAGCCGAAAAGAGTGCTGCCCTTTGAAAAGTATAATAGGGGAAAAGTAATGTTTCTGTATTGATCCAACTACAGTGAACTAGGATCAAATCCAGCTTACTGCAGAGTATCACGTCATCACAGCAAGAAAGAAGAGCCAATGTACCGTGAACAAGAGCGCTGTCGGAGACTTCTTAAAATATAAACAGTGTTGGATTGCATCGCAGTGTTACTGTAACCTCAAACCTGGTCCACTACGCTTTGATACCTCCGCATTTCCCCCTGGACAAGGTGAACATGAACACCTCAGCACACAAGGCCAATTCAGTTAACTCCTCTCTGTACCACAACATAAAGCTGCAGTCAGGAGTCATTGAGTTTTCTCACAAACAGTCTAAAGCTAAAAAGCTGTGAAAAGCTCATTGCCACTGCAGGGTTTTGCTTCTATTCATCCATATAGAGAATACGAATTTGCATCATTTTTGGAATATCTAATTTGTCTAGCAGAAAGGTAATCCTGTCACAATAATTACAATACTGCCCATTGTGTTAATTCCTTAATGTGAAAGAGCTGATATGTAGACTTTGTTTAGATTCCACTGCCTAAACATTATCATATTTATAATGTGAAAATGCATTTTGATGCTACTATACACTGATCAAGCATAACAATATAACCACTGCCTTGTTTCTACACCCAGTATCCATTTTTGCAGTTAGTGTGCTACTTGGAGTAGATCAGATACAGTAGTGCTGCTGGAGTTTTTTAACACTTTGTCCACTTACTGTGCAGTCTATTAGACAATCCTACCTAACTGCTCCACCTTGCTGGACAGTTTGTGTTGCTTTAGTCTTCACCAGGGCCCACAGGACACAGTTGCTGGACTATTCTCAGTCCAGCAGTGACACTAAAATGTTTAAAAACTCCAGCAGCACTGCTGTGTCTGATCAACTCATTTCAATATAACACACTCTAACACACCGCCACTACAATGCTGTGAATGACCCATAACTAAACCATATCTACTCTGTGGTGGCCCTGTGGGGTCCTGAACATTGAAGAACAGGGTGAAAGGAGGATAATAAACTTTATAAGTTCGCAGAGAAACAGAAAGAAAACATTCTGTTTTACAGAAGTAAATAAATACATGATACCCACTAGACAAAACAAAATGTGCAGCATTATTAATACTAGGAAGCTAGCCCCTCTGACTGACAAGTGAATTATTTTCTGATTTACAGATAACTGTGCCCCTCATGTGAAAAGCCGCAATACAATAGTAAACTAGCTTACTCATTCAGAACAGGTGCCAAAGAGTGTTAATAATTGAAGAGAGTTTAGTCAGACGAGGCTCCTCTGTTTACACATTCAGTTAGTGTTAGAAACTGGAACCATGGTAAGATACAAGCCACTGGACGGCCCTGGCAACAAACTACAATATCAATAGGGCATGATCAAAGAATATAATATAAACAGAAATCTAACAAATAATTACAGCCATTTTGCTATTTAAAGTGTGTATATATAAATAAAATAAAAAAAGACTGGAAAAGATCCAATCATATCTAGAATGTATAATGTTTGCCTTGTCACAATAAATTTTCCTTTGTCAGTACACTGTCCTAGAAATATGTGCTCTAAACAACTTTATTATCATATGACCAGCCATTTATGTTGCTAATACACTACAAATATAACAGCAGAATAATGCAGTTACAAAATGTAATTGTCTAAGTTTTCATTAATACCGATTCAGACATAATCAAAATAAACTCAATCAAACCACAAAAATGGGCACGTCAAAGTGGTGTAAAAGACAAAAGATGTCTTTTATCTTCTTCAGATTTATCAAATGTGATATAAGTAAACACAATGGGCAATATTGAGGACAGCAGAAATATTAAGGTCATGCCGTATATTGTACGATAAGTTGGTAATCTAATTTTTATGACAGGCCCAGATATTGTCTCATACCTCATGTCTCACAGCTGTATAGATCTCTAAACAACTCCAAAATGTATCTGTTTCCTAAAGTCTACTGAAGGTTCTGTCAAAAGAAAGCACCTGAGGGATGAGCTTGCCTTGACTAATATAGTGCGTCATTTATCATCCATCAAGCACGATTATCGTCACTGTCAGAATCTAATTCCTCCTTTTGCTGCCGAACTTTAGTGCAGCTTTAATGTACCTATAGAGCCATTTACAATAGTCAAAAAGACAAAATTAGGTTTTAATGTACCAGTAAATACATTTTCCTCATAGATTATTAACCAGCATCAAACCAACAAAAAGCCATCTCCATCTATATATAACACGAGTAAAGAAAAGACTTCTCAAACTGTTTTAACAGAAGGTGCCTTTCACAGTTTAACATCAAATATTTCTCAAAGAGGTATCACCTGTCACCACATACACACCCACAACGAGCCAAAAAAAAAGTGATCCACTGACAAGACAAGAACATTACCTGCAGGTCTGACCCTCATATCCATCTATGTCTGAATCGAATCAAGCACCAACCACGCTGCCCTTCAACCAGCTGGCAAGGTCATGTTTTTAAAAAGCTGAATGCATGAATACATTGCTTCTCCCGGTGTGTGAAGACTGTGTAACTTAATGACCTGCAGTTTACACAAGGTCACAAAGGCACGACACCATATCATTGGTGGACTACTGTTACTTGGTCCCTCCCACTATTTAGAAATGCGCAAGCATGCACACACACACATGTACATGTATATTCATGTAGGCATACACATACACACACAGCCATATTGTCTTACATTCAAATGGGAATAGTCACACAAAAATACTCCAATACTGACAAACTCTTCCCCTTATCTCTGCAGAACAGCACACTGCGCAGGAGGACAGACCAGTGAACACATGAGGATTCACGCCGCCATTGTACAAGTCCCGTCTTTGTAAAGGATTGATTAAGTGCATGGCTGTATATCAGAAGCGTTTGTTTATGTATGAGTGGAGCCAAGAGCAACAACCTCAGAAGGTTTCTAGGCAACAAGACCTGAGAGGAACTGACCTTAGCTGAAGCACATGCTTCCACCAGTCCACAAATACCTTTGTAGTAAAAATTCATTTCACTCTCGAATTAATTTAATTTCCTAAGTGGCTGTAAATATTATACTGAAGAGAATTAACTGCCCAAGAGAATATTCATAGCCACCACACTTACTTTAACTCTGTCACCTATACACGTATTATATTTATATCAGTGATAATCTATACATTTATATAGTTGCTGTAATTGTAACATTTTTTTAGAACATTTAAAATCAACATATTTATTAATTTTTGGTCTTACCAATGCAAATGTGTTTCGTCTGAATCGCCATAACATCAGACCACCTCCAACAGCTCCCTAAGAATCTTCAAAACAACAACATATTAATGTTAAAACTATTCTAATGTCAAGTTTAAATCCAATAGTTAAACAGTGCTACTAATACACTGACATACTATAATATAGATTTTTTTAGTGAAAAACAATATACAGTATATGTTATAATTAATGATATATGATGAATAAACATTACTACCATGGCACAATGTCAACAAAACAGTGTAAGTTGTGCATTTGAACTTGAATGTCAGGATTTCCCATAGACTGTGTATAGCTGGACAGAGCATCGTCTCTCAAAACTGAAGCCACCACAGGTCGGGCGCCCCCTGCTGTTCGGTTGCAGAAAGCTGTGTAAGCCCACACATTCCCATAGGTTTTTTAATAGCAAAACAGACAACTTTCAATCAAGTTTTTTTTTAACCTCTACTTATATTGTCAAATTTTTATATCTCCACAGAATTCATTTTTTAAAACGTTATTAAGCTCTATTCAAAAAGGTGTGGTTATTGTAAAAGGGCTGGGTTACACCTAGTATAGGTGGGACCAATGACTGTATGGGCGGGACCATAGACTGCGTGAACTCTGTTGAGGCAGCCCTCAGGGGCGTGGTTATTTAAATGAGTAGGCTGTCTCTCCACAGTCTTTCTTCCTCCTCTGGTCTCTACTGCGCAGACTCGGGTTTCATGATCGCCAACATGGCTTCATTTTCATTGAATGAATGGGAACGGAGACACATTCCAATTTCTAAATTGTAAGGAACTGGAACCATGGTAAGATATGAGCCACTGCACGGCCCTAACAACAAACTACAATATCAACAGGACATAATCAAAGAATATAATATAAACAGAATTCTAACAATTACTTAGAGGCAATACGCTACTCAGTGTGTGTATATAAATAAAATAGAATAAAAAAAGACTGGAAAATAATCTTCAAGACAACAAGATATAATGATATAATGCTAAAACTATTCTAACAGCAAGTTCAAATTCAATAGTTAAACACTGCTACTGGTACACTGACATACTGTGATATAGATTTTTTTAGTAAAAAAATGTTATAACATATATGCATAAATATATATATTATATTAATATATATGATAACAACTAAACATTACTACCATGACACAATGTCAACAAAGCAGTGTATGTTGTGTATTTGAACTTGCATGTCAGGATTTCCAATTTCTAAATAAGAAAAATTCACTGGAATGTGCCCATGAGTCTCATTAAATCATCATCGTACACTCAGTGCTATGCAACATCTAAATGTCAATGATGTTTGGATGCGCAAAGTACCATATAATGCAGTGATACAAAGTGCAAAGTAGATACAAATTTTGGTTGAGTTAGCATTTAACACTGGTGAAGTACTATCAAACCAGTTGTGGTACTTTAACTAATTGTGTTTTGGTAATGTTTTAAAACAGTGTAAAATAATCTGAACGTCATTCCCAGCTTCAACATCTGACTACAGAGCTACATAGAAAGCAGCATCAAAAAACTGCTATTTTTTGTTTTGCTCGTTCCTTAGGCTTTACCTGCAGTTGGGAAGTGTAATACATTTTTACTCCAATGCTGTAAACACAACTGCTGTATATGTGCATTTTCTTAAAAGATGAAAGATGTACAACCATGAAAAAAGCATGTGGTCTGAGGTGTAATATCACAGAATTTTACACAAATATAATTAAGGTTATCCAGTCTTATACAGCTCTAGCAAGAGGTATTGTGCAGCTCCACCACAGGTCCACAGTTCCTTGTACAGTTTGACATATCGTGTTAAATTTATGCCATATCGCCCACCCCTACACTAACTCTAATGTACCCAGCTCTAATATACTCTTATGTACACAGCTGAGATTCACCAGATTGTTAACAACTGAACCATCTGCAGATAATCCCAAGGGGGCCATTAAAATATCCGTCTTGTATCAAAACATGTTACAGTTACACTTTTGAGTATTGCGATATTATGTTTTGCAGTACTGTACTGATTCTAAAAAATAGTACAATTATTGAAAAAGTATTGATTTTATTTAATAGCTTGGAAAGATTACACTTTTAAAAGACATTGATCGTGACATAAGTGTTGTACACAAAGGTAAATGTTTCTTTTATTTTGTTATTTTACAGTTTGACCTGTCTCAATAACGATTTTTTTGGATACTGTCCCAGACATAATAAAGAAATTAAATAATTTTAAAGAGCAATAAACCTTAATTCATAAATAGTTTGGGAAACGTATGTTTTTTGGCCTGTCAAAAAGAAAGAAAAGTGTGACTAGCTAAAAAAATCAGTGATGCTTTTCTTATGTAACCTAACATGTAAGTAAACACAATGGCCAATACTACGGTCAGCAAAAACAAGCACAGTCATGTACATACATTGTATGATAAATCAATAATATAATTATTGTGACAGGCCTAATGACAGTCAAACATATAAACATATCACTTTTTACTATATATTGATGTATACATTTATTTGCAGCCGTTGGTCAGTTACAGTAAAGAGCTCGATCCTACAGTTAAAGAAATATTCTAAAACATAAAGTAACTGTGCACTCTGACAAAGACTGTTACTTCAACTCTGAAGGGCAACCACAGTACCACGGTGTGTGATACATTTACCAGCAGAAGCTGCAAATAATGAATGATGAGTGATTGTCCTTTAGAGATGAACTCATTTCCAGCTTTTTTAATGTCTGCTGCTCACTGAGTGGCTCACTATAATGAAACCCCAGTGGAACTGCAACCAGTGGAAACCCAGTGAGTCTGGCACGGCACATACCTCTCCATAGGGAATACACCAGGCAGGAGAGAAGCGCTGAGGCCAGCATCCGGTAAACAGGTAAAACCAATAAAGGTTTTAAAGCCTGCAATTTTCGGACATATGCTGATTTTAAACTAGTATGTGGATGCAATAAGGCCACAATATACCTCTGGGAATATGGGAATATCTTTCCTGTCCAAAGAACACAAGTATCATCAAAACTAGCAACTTTACAGGAGAAGAAAAAATATTTAAAGCTTTTAATGCAAGTCAATGTAAAATGGTTTTAAGATTTCAAGTCATTTAGGAGTCCAGGAATCAAACAAATTTGACACAATGTGAAGGACACATGTATTTGAAGGATGGAGTAAAACAAAAATCATCAAAAATAGATTCACATGTTTTTCTTTTGACGGCGACAATATTGACATGACATTGGAATATGGTACTAATATGGTATATTCAATAAGTAATGTTCAATACATTGTACAGTATTCAAATGATCAATTGTTCAAAAGGGAAATGGCAAAAAACAAACAGTTGTAGAACTCTATGTGCATTCCAATTGCATACTTATAACTAATACTCAGGGGCGTAGCAGCAAATTCTGGGCCCTGTACACCCTCTATGTTAATGGGCCCCTATCCATGCCAGTAAACAAAGGAAAGTGAGCGAAAAAAAAATCAGGATTTTCATGGGCCCCTCTCCCTACTCGGGCCCTGGGTAGTCAGGTCCACTTTTCCCCCCACTACCACGCCCATGCTAATACTAACTGGTTTTTGAGTAAGCAGTAAAGATAAAAGTATACTCAAATATCCACAATACATTCTTAGTACTGATCAGTTTTTGAGTGTGGTACTGATGGACACTATTATCCCATAATGCCATAAAATACAGAATGGGAGGAACTACTCATGTTTGGAACAATAACAGAAAAAGATGGCAGATAATGATGAAAGTGTAGTGGCAACCTCAGGTGGAGAACTTGGAGTGCTGTTAGTACAAAAATGGTGAGTATAACAAAATTTTGTGTACTAACCTGCCAAAATCACATTATTAAGGTTATGATGTTTAGTATATAATATGTAGTAAACAATTGGAAAGCTGCCATTCTCTATGTACACTATTTTGTAAATACTATGGGTCAGATTTACAGACAGGGATTAAGACTAGTCCTAGACTAAATTTTCCTTTTAATAGGAAATCTTCATTCAAACTGCTGTGTAGTCCTAGACTAGGCTAAATCACTATTTGGAAAACTGAGCCTATGTGTATAGGGACATTTATAGGAAATTGGTCCTCTTCGCTGCATTAACTGCCACTACTGTTTCAGAAAGGAGTTATACACTATATGTTGGAACATTACTCTAAGCATTTAATTGCATTCAGCCACAAGAGCATAAGTGAGGTCAGATAGCGGTGCTGGGGATTAATAGGTCTGAATCCTACATGACACTATGACTACACTTAAAGGCACTGGATAGAGCTCTATCACCACCCCAGAAAGGTCAAATGCTGGGGGTCTTTAAACCCCTTGACCTATCAGAAAAAGAAAAATGTATGTACAAGGTCAAAATACCCTCAAAGTTACAACATAGACCTTAAATTATAGGTACAATATAAACCTTGTATTGTATGGTGTATTGATACCCATTTATAATCTTCATTGCTTTAAAATAGGCGTGAATACTTAATGTAAATTTTAGCACAAGTTTAGAAGTGTATTATTTTAGTCACCAGGACAAATATAACAGTCCAGAACTTAAATACAGTCTTTCTGTAAGTCATTTCACACACAATATAGTACCACACAATAATAAGCTGGTGGTTGTGGGTAAGCGGTTAAAGCTGCGCATTAATACCTTACAGAAGCTCCTATACAGCTCCACTGAAGCTCCATCCACACAGCATGGTGCACATCTGATGAAGCAATAATAATACAGCCTGGTATATTAGACAGCAGCAGCACCAGCAGCAGTGCAGTCCTGTAGGCTACTGGAGACCACTCTGCCCAGTAAGATGTGTTTGTGTGTGTGTGTGTGTGTGTGTGTGTGTGTGTGTGTGTGTGTGTGTGTGTGTGTGTGTGTGAGAGAGAGAGTGGGTGAGTAAGTGGCCTACAGGAAACACTGACTGATGGATGCTGATAACCTGCATTCTCTCTCTCTTCTCTTTCTTCTCAGCGGAGGAAGCCCCTTCACACCGAGTCTCTACAGCCGCTGCCAGCAGCCCTCCTGCTTACCTTAAACGCCCGTCAATCCGATTCAGAAGCGGTGAGATATTCCCCATTAAATATCCTGTAACCAATTTCAAGCGGCGACATGATGAAGAATAAAGCTCTTACCGAAAACACACCATGCTCCATTCACGCTCAGCCTCTCTCTCTCTCTTTCCCTCTCCTTCTCTCTCTCTCTCTCTCTCTCTCTCTCTGAGACTGGGCGGAGAAGAACACGAGCCAGATTCACCAATCTCTCTCTCTCTCTCTCTCTCTCTCTCTCTCACGCACACAAACACACAGACGCACTCACAGTGGGCTGTGATTTCTACTGTGTGTTGGAAGGTACAGCATGTTTAGCCTAACTGCAGGTGAAGATACTCTTCACTATTTCTCCACGATTAGGAGTAATAGAAGTTAAATGATGCCAAATAATAACAGAGTCCCAGTTGGCACATAACCGACCTTCAACGTTGAAATGTAGTTTAAACATGATTAAAATAATGTTGAAACATCATTTAATGTTAAATGGTTGTGCAAATGTTAAAATGTTAACGTTTAATTGACCTAATGTCCTCAAGCTTTTGCCTTTTGAATAAGCATTTTACATTTCAACACCATACACTTTCAAAAAATGGTTGGATGGAAGGATGAAAATGTTTTTTTTTTATCTGCAGTAACTGCTTTTTAATTTGGCACCAGTTCTTCACCATACTTGTTCATGTTCTTTTATACCACAGTTAGTTCTGACCCTACAATGTAATAAGAGGCTAAGAGGCGATCTATGAGTGCCGTTATCAGCCGGTAATGCACTGTAACCTAAGCTCTCCATGTATTACTTCACCACATACAGGTAACCTAGCAACGACACAGCGCTTACAAGCCTAAACAGTGCAGCTACAAACAGAGCAGCAATGGAACTATTTTAACTTAATGAGTGTTTATAACCAATCATATTGTATATTCTAGTCCTCTTTAACTCAAAATATTACAATAAACAGCAATATTGGAACTGTGGTATAATCACAATAATGCTCTTGAGCTTTGTGTTATAATGTGTAATATTGGCACTGCATTGTTACTCTTTGGCAATATTACATTGGTAGTGGTGGGTAACATTCTTTATACTTTGTAGTAAAGAATATACTGTATTCTTCAACATCAAATCCAACATTTATTCAACAATAACTTCAACGCTGATTCAGTGTTGAAATGCCATCTGGAACTGACAGTTTTTTTGTCCTACATTTCCCCTAAGATCTACATACAGTATGTGACATTTTATATATCAAAAACTATTTTTTACACTATTCTCCAACCTCCCCCTAGTGAACTATTGTAGACATCCCACCTTGTTAAAACTTATTTCAGGGATGTAGCACTGCACCATAACCCACCGACCAACAACCCAGCAACCCAACAACACTTTTTATATGGGGCTGACATAGATGGAACCCCTGATGATCCTTTATTTGACAGTCCGTTATATGCATCTTACACAATTCACAATTAGTGTTGTTCTTAAATTCTTAAATAGAATCAGT